>NC_018218.1:1217759-2435518 GCF_000219625.1 Zymoseptoria tritici IPO323 | reverse complement strand
CGTCCCCAGCAAGTTGGTGGATCACGCCCTGCGTGTAAATCAAGCTGCCACACCGCTCCAAGTACGACACAGCCTCCTTTTTGACTGCCGGATCGTCCGTGTGTTGTCGTAAGATATCGTGGAGGAACGAATCGCCGGGATTCGATCGAATAGCATGGACGATTGGAAAACTGAATTTGCCTTCAGTCAAATCTTCGCAAAATCCTTTGCTGGATGTATATGATCCGTCTGTGAGGTTGCGAAAGTCGTCGAGGATCTGGAAGAGAATACCGATCATGGTCGCGAGCCGTATGTAGTCAGCGCTGCTCTGCTTGGGTGATCCTTCGACACACATGCATCTGATGGCCAGTCGGAAGAGGCCTCCGGTCTTATTCCCAACCATTTCAAGGTATCGGCTTTCTGTTGGACATGTACCTGTCTCGCGCCAGAAGAGGTCCATTCCTTGTCCGTGATGGAGGTTGAGTAGTTCTGCCGTGTAAATCTGTACCATCACTGGGTTGTGGAGTGTAGAAAGCTCACGTAGAGCGCGAAAGTAGACATAGTTGGCGGAGTTGATTGTCTGGGCTGTCCCAAAGGCATGGTGTGCTGCCGGCGCTCCTCGTCGCAGCTCGCTATTGTCTTGGATGTCGTCGATCAAGAGGGAAGCGTTATGCAGCATGCGGACCACGTTCTTGATGACAGCCAGTGAGGCGGTGGGCACTTGCAGCCAGGAGTCGAACGCATCAATCAATTGGGACCGGATTTCCTTCCCGGGCCGGGCGTCGAGATGGTTGAACGGCCCTAGCAGGACTTGTTCGTCCGCAGCCAGATCGCTTGTGCCGATAGTGTCATTGCTTCGATCGATTCTTCTGTACGGACTAATGGTTCCGGTATTGACTTGGCCGGGCAGAGAGCCGCGTACATCAAGCATGGGCGCTCGTGACGTGGCGTATGTGGTTTGCGACATTTGCCAGTGCTGTTATGTGATCAGTGCGACTCCTATCGCTGAAGCGTTGGAAAAGATGTTCGGGGTGTCTCGATTCGTCACAAGAACGATGTTTTCGAAAGGCGTTATTTCGAACAAGCTACCGCATTGGAGTGATCATCGCACGGAGCGAACGGTCAAGGGTAGCCCAATGATGATGATAGTCCGAGAGTAGGGGAGCTTCGATGCTGCTGGGGGAGCACCTGGTCAAATAAGAGCTATGACCACTGGCTCGATTCTCGGACTCGCGGACTCTCGAACTCTGGTATCACGCCAGATTGAGGCCTGTGAAGTTCGATCCCGTGGCCATACAGTGCTGTCCGTGAGTCCGTGCCTCTTGCTGACGCACGTCGACTCGTTGACTGTCAATCTCCTCGACTGGCGGTCGAAAGAGCATCACAACCATTTGTCCAGGAAGTCTTTGCCACGCCACAGAGATGTTGGATTGGATGTCTGTCGCCCCGAGTGGGTTGAGCGCTTTTGCCGGAACAGTATTACTTGTACGGATCTACGTCGGATCCCGAATGGATGCTTCAAGACACCAGCTGACACCTCTCAGGCGCTGATCTACTCAGCGACGACCGTCGGGTATAACTTGTACCTCCACCCTCTTGCCAAATACCCTGGACCGAAAGTAAGAGCTGCGTCCGGATGGCCATATTTTCTGGATCTCATTCGCGGCAACTCACCGCAATACATGCTCGAGCTGCACGACCAATATGGCCCAGTCGTCCGGGTTGCCCCGAATGAGCTCATCTTCAATCGTCCTCAGGCCTTCAAGGACATATATGGTCGCAAAGCTGGACAAAAAGAGCTCAGGAAGGATGAAATGTATGCCAGCGGGATGGGCGAACCGACGCTGCTATACTGCGACGAAACTTATCACTCCTACATTCGAAAGTTGATGGCTCCAGGTTTCTCCGAGAGTGCGCTCAGGAAACAGGAGACCGTGGTTCAAAGTCGTCTTGCGTTGTTGATTTGCAAGCTTCACGAAGAAGGTCAAGACGGGCACGCCTCGATTGATCTTATGAAATGGGTCAACGTCAGTGCTGAGCTCTCCGACTGTACGCCTGCCACTAACGATAATCGCCAGTTCTTCATATTCGACGTCGTCGGGCATCTTAGTATGCTGCACAATGCGCGTTGCCGAACGAAGCAAAAGCTGACATCTGCTTCTAGCGTATGGAGATTCTTTCGAATGCATCACATCGTCGGCCTTACATCCCTGGATCACCAAGTTCACAGGGCTAGGCAGACCCATGGCCTACGCGTACGTTGTGAGATCTCTACCAACAACGATATGCTAATACATCCTAGTCAAGCCTCGCAAAGATTGCCGAGATTCCTTCGCCTTCCGTTCCTGGCCTTGATGCTTGACAGGAGTTTGCTGTCAGACCGCAAGTTCCTCTATAAGACAAGCGAGGTGGGTTGCACTGAGGACAGCCAAGTAGATTATGCTGATTGCAGAGAAGGCAAAGGTACAAGCTCGTATCGCCAAAGAATCGCCCATTCCGGATTTCATGGGCACTCTGATCGAGTCTCACAAGGACGGCAAAATGACCGCGCTCCAGCTGAACTCCAATGCCGTGTTTCTCATGGCAGCAGGAACGGAGACCTTGGTCACCTCGGTCGTTCATACCATCTTTCGGTTGTTAACGAATAAGCATGCCTTGCTCAAGCTCACCCAGGAGATCCGTTCAACATTTACAACCTCGGAGGACATCACCATGACAGGAGTCAACAAATGCAGGTATCTTCTAGCTTGCCTCGACGAGAGTTTGAGGATCCAAGCTCCATCTCCGGTAACTCACCCTCGATTTACGCCTACCGAAGGTATCACCATCGATGGTCATTTCGTGCCTGGAAACATGGCTGTAGGTGTACCGATACACGCGGCTTGTAGGAGTTCCGTCAACTTCCACGACCCGGACACGTACGCCCCAGAGCGGTGGACAGGGGAGGATCGCCGGTATATCAATGACTCCAAGGACGCGGCTATGATATTCTCAGTGGGCCCAAGGGACTGTAAGTCATTGCCATTGTCATTTTCAAGTCTTGATCTGCGATCTGACATGTTGTCGTCTAGGTCTCGGTCGTAGCATTGCCATGATCGGGCTGAAACTTGTGATCGCGCGGCTGATCTGGCACTTTGACATTGAGCAATGTTTCCCGGACGACTGGGCAGAGCAGAAGGTGTACCTTGTGTGGGAGAAGTCACCTCTGATGGTTAAGCTCCATCCGGTGAAGAGGTAGTAGGAGTGTAGGAAAAGGCGCTATTGCTGAAGCTGGGAGGGAGCATGGCTGGTAATAGTAGGGCCTGGACGGAACAAAGGAATCGTCATATTCGTCAATAGTCTTGAACAGATGAGATCATGCTGACTGTGATCCTGTATCCTTCTCTGCTGACTCTGTGTCTATGCGCTATAACAGCAGTCCACGTACTCGAAAAATACCCCTTCGCCGTCGGCGTCTCTCAGAGTGTCCTCGCTTACCTCTCAATGGCAATAATGGAACCATACAGAGCGTTAGAAAGATCTCTGGGGGTTGAGTAAGCCGCAGATGCAGAAGTAAGAGAGCCTCGGGCTAGGCTCATGTAGGTGTCATGCTAAAGGCTGTACCACGACCACGATCAGACCACGGTGTCGCCATTCTTGATGCCGCTGGGGAAAGGACCGCGACACGGCCTCCCTGGAATGAGAAGCGCCTTGTTTCACTGCGACCGTCAGGTATCCACGCGGTCTAGACTTCAGCGTCCTGGAGCCCTTGTCAACTAGAATCTGCTTCAGATCGGACAAGGCAGGAAGGACGATTGCGTCCCATCTTTGTGTTTGGTCGTTACCAGAGGGCACATCAGAAGCTTTGCGCTGTATGGCCAGATGCATTGCATCCTCCTCTGCTTCCCGACTGGACCTTTCTGCAGTCCAAAGCGCTCGTCCACTGCATGATTGTTAGGCCCGATCGAGCACCGAGGCTGCCATGATCTCCATATCTACCAAGCGGATAAGAAAGAGGACAATCGCCTAATTGATAATGTCCATGCACGCTACTCGAATTCACACTCTCGGTCACGGGTCCGCCGCCGGTATATATCGAGCAGAGCTCCGCCGTCAAGCCAAAGTTCCACAAGACGCAAGTCGGGTCGTGATCGCAGGAGGCTATGCAGTCGTCCACCGTTGACGCTAAGCTAGTAGTCGCTTGTGCCCCGTACATGGAGGATTCACAGCCGCAGCGCCGCTCGTAGCGGTATCAACCAGCTGGGAAGGGTGGTTAGAAGGCCGACGGTAGGTGCGGTGAGCAGTGCCGACTAAAGCTCACGGGAGCAGAAAAGGCCGATGGTACACGAAGGAGTAGCCGCCGATGTGCTGCTGCTGGTCGAGGTCGGTGAGAGAGTCGTAAAGGGTGTTGTCGATGGTGTTGTCGAAGGGATTGTCGGAAAGATTGTCGAAGGAGTCGTGCTCGGTGAGTACAAGTAGCGGCTGTCGTACGGGAGGTAGACCGTATAGTACTCGATATCTAATAGGAGTAATCGAAGTTAGCTTTCGTAGGTTCTTCTCTACGCTTATTACTCCCTAGAATTCGCTTGTTAAGTGCCCTGGTGTTGCGATATGGACCCTTCGGACGATCAACGAGGGTCTTCTCGGTCCCTGCAGAACTCCATCACGCCAAAATCAACATCACCTGGCCTTCAGAATAAATCCGTCTGTGGCAGACGCGAGACAAGCCAAGTATGAAGCAGATCTTGTACGCATGAATTGGTTAAATAGCCCTTTTCTCGGCTGGATAGTCTTTGCTAACGTCTGCTGTGGCCTACATCGTTGCTATGGCCTCTCGGCGTTTTCGTGGACTGCGTCCGTTCTGCTTGAGCTTCCTTCAAGCGAATCTCTCTTGCCACTGTTCACGAAGCTGTGACAAATGTCCGCTATTATGTATCCGTGTCGTCTCGCCTCGAACTCCCACAATGGAACAGACAAAGTTCCCTCGTCGCCATACAAGCTTCCTGGGTATATCGCACAAAAACAAAATTCCACTCCCTTTTTCATGCTCTCTGCGATCTGTCGCTTACGGAGTCTCGCGCTGTGGCGTCTCGATCGATGGACTCCTTGTTTGCTGCGCGCTGTCGGAAGGAGATGAAGCGTGCTCTGATCTGCGGCTATGCTCGCTCGCAGCCAGGGCTAGGCTGTTGAGGCCGTTGGTGAGACCATTCGGCGATGGGTATGAATAGTGTAGGGTATCCGGATCGACCATTGGTGCGACTGGGGGCACGAAATCGAGAGAGTTGGCGAAGCTGGATCGATGGAGGGGTGGCCGAATGCTCATGTCGGCCAGAGGCATTGGAAGAGCTGGGATCGGGCCCGTGTCGATGCCACCGAGAAAGTATGGGCCAGCTGCAGGTACGAGCATAGCATCTGCTAATGCTTGCTGAGTGACAGCCTGCTGGATATCCTGTTCCCGAACCGCCTGCGCAACGGTTTGTACTTGCTGCGCCTGCTCGGCTAGCTGCTGCTCCAAAGCCATCTCGAGATGTGGCTCTGGCTTGGCCGTAGTCTTCTTCGCAGGTTGCTTCGCAGGCTTCTTAACCTTGGAATCGTCGTTGGACGCTCGCGACGCACCACGACCATTCTGATGCGTCCTTCGGTGCTGCTCCATGTTGTCCTTGCGCGTGAACGCCTTGTTGCACTCCGGACAAAACGCGTCTTTCTTGCCAGTGTGCTTTTTCGCGTGGCGGGCCGCGTGTCCGGAAGTGGTGAAGAAGTCGGTGCAGCCGACCTGCTTGGCCATGGGGCAAGGATATTGGTTCTTTTTCGGTTGCTGGCCGGCTTTGCTGCTCGCCTGTGCTGATGCTCGTGATGGCTCGGATGCAGGTGAGTCGGAAGTGCGGAATTGCTGTCCCATGCTTTGCGGCGGCACGACTTGTTGCGGCGCGAGCTGGTGCGGTAGGAGTTGTTGCGGCATTTGCATCGGTGGCATTGGGTAGGCTTGCGGCATCAGACCAGCCGCGTCGGGGATCGGCGGGTACATGGACGCATTTTGGTCGTCCATCTTGGAATAGCTGTGATGACCCAGAAAGTATTGGTGGTGGTGCTGACCGTTTTGGTGGTGGTGCAGTTGATGATGGTGATGATGGAGTTGTTGTTGCTTGTGTGGCGGAAATGAAAGGTAGGATGGCGTCAACGGAGAGGGCGTGGGGAAGCCGCGGGAAGAGTCTTGAGAGTCGCTCCGGACCAACAATGGGGTTTGTGGAGTGAGACTCGGGGTGGAGGTGGAAGAACAGCTCGATTCTCGCGACGCTTGAAGTCGTGGACGCGGCGCGGAAATGACGGAGAGCGGAGGCAAGTGGATTCTGGTGGAAGAGGAAGAGGGCAGCGCAGACGCGTCACTACTTTCGATGAGTAGTGAAATTTTGCGGCCGCTGCAATTTCTACCGTCCATTATGGGAGAGCCAGATTTGTGACGGTTCGTCGGGCGGGGAGAGATATGAGGCACGACGTGCAAGTCGTGGTAAATTGATTGATTGATTGATTGCTGTGCTGGGAGCTTCAGACTGCAAGATGTCTGAAATGCGGGGTGGCGGTGGAAATGGATCGATGGATGATGATGTCGGACTGCTCCTCAGTGTCGGTTGTTAGGTACCTTAGGGACAATGGATGGTCGGTAGCGTTGAGATGATTGATACTGCGACAGATGTGCAATGTGATCTGAAGCGAGTGTGATGTGAGGCCGGAAGGAATAGATAGACAGTCGTCGATGTTGGTAGGTCAGAGTGTGAAGAAGAGGCGAGCGGAGCTGAGACCTGCGCGCGGCGAGGGTACACCTTTTGAGGCGTACGACAACTCGGAAGGTTCTGACTTTTGATCAGCCAACCAGGGTAGGGTTGCTCAGTGTTGATCCCATCGGATCTGAACCGGGAGTCAACGGACAACGAGGGGAAAGAGTGGGTTGAAGGAGACACACTTGGGAGAGGGAACGAGGTGAAGGAGAGAAGACCCTGGATATGCGACAGCCTACAGGCTTATTAGAAAAACCCGCCTCGGGCGCTTGCAGCTCAAGATTCAAGAGTACCAACCCAGCCGTCCACCGGCCCACGGATGCAAAGCAAGACTACTCCTAGTCTCTTCCCAGTCCTGCGAGGCTGCGACGCTGCGATTACTCGAGTTTGGGACGGGTTGCGACCGTTGTACGCCCGCACCTCCCTGCATCTTCGATCTCTCGATTGCGACCATCTCTATCCCGGACAGAGTTCCGCTTATGCTGGTAGAGAACTCACTTTCATATGCAAATCGCCGATTTGCCAAGCTTTTTAGCGTGCTGCAAACCATCGCAACGCTTCTCGACAAGTCCTTCCTGGTCGGAGCTCCACTGACGACTTTGTGATGATCATGGCGTGAAGACGTTCCTACTTTGCGTATATATACCACGGGAGCCGTCTCCGGACCATCAGCCTAAGACAACTTCGTACCACGGAGCGTTGCTTGACCCATTTTCGCTCTCGAATCACCGCGAGTGCATTATCGTTTCGAGCTCGACATGATTGTTGGCAGCGGCGAGCCCTGGTCAGCATTATGACATCTTCGCCGTTAGTTCGATCGAGATGACAGCCGCATGGACCAAGCTTGCAATTTCTCGCGAGCGCCGGATGGCTGCGGCCAGCCGGCCACGCTAGTTGGCCCTGTCCAAGTGTCCACAGTGTCAGTGTGGCGGCTCATCAGGAACTTCAAACATGTCTCGCTTCGCTGTCTCTCGAATAATGCGGCCCTGGAAGCATGGCCGTGAGACCTGCATCCTTGCTGTCTTCGCAGTACCTCTTACACATGCGTTTGCGGTAAGGCAATGCGACACCGGGCGAGCAGCTTTGCGCGGGGTTCTGCCAGCCGGATTGGAGTCGTGAGGCTTCTGCTCGGCTCGGATAAGTCTTGGTTAGCATTGCCCGCTATCGATTGTAGTCGAGACCAAAGGGTGTTCTATCATGGCCAGTTGCGGATGCATATACCGGTCGCGCGGCGTGAGACAAGGACAAGACAGCGGTACAACAATTCACACGGTACCGACCACCGCTGCCCTCCTCCACGACTCGTGCTTGTCGTCGTGTGAGGCCATCCGCTGGCAGCCGCGACATCGGCTTCCTCGATGGAAAGCCTGCTCGTTGCACTTTGACCGATACATCTTCGCAGGGCCCGCAAATTCTTGCTCGAGTTGCTATCGTTGCGAGATTACGTCGCAGCAAGGCCAGCAGCCACGCGAAAGTCGCAATTATCAAGCCACTTCCGATCATGGCGTGCTCACTGCTGGTCGTCCTGTAGGCTGTAGGGCTCATAGCTTGAAGACGAATATCCACTTGGACCTGCGCACGATCATGCCCGACAGACTGGGATTGCCTGCGCCTCTACCCACTTCCTTAGGTTTACCGTTTACCCTTCGTCACGCATGTGGTCATCAAGCGTTCTTAACCTCGCATTTGAATTTCAGCGGAGCCCGGCCTAGCGGACAAGCCGCAACGTGGAGTGGCTTTTTCTCTCGATCCCTTCCCTTTTCTCGATCCCACTCCAGGGTCTTTCTACGCTGGCTCTTTTCGGATTCTGCTGGAAACAACGGCCATGTTGCTTTGACTGGATAACCTTGTCCGGCGACTACCGATCTCGTCAGACCTCCGCGGACCATTATGACTTTTCGCAGCAGGCCCCACGCCCAATGCCTGCGCCCATGCCTGCTGTCTTCGAAGCGATTCACGACATGCCCGTCTCTCATATGTGGCGCCGTGGCATGATTCTCTACCGATGCCTCTTGCAGCACTCCGACCCTAGATAGTCGCTGCCACCTGCGATCGTGGCGCTGGCTCAAGCACTCTGGCGCAATGTGACGTTGACGGGTGCTCGAGGATCGAAGACTTGTATGCATCTTCGCCCGATTCTTGCGAGTGAGCGGGTAGAAGTCTGGCTCCGCCCTGGTCGCCGGATGAAATTGAACGCCTAAACCTTTTTTGCCTTGCTCGGCTCATGCCATGGTGCAACTGCCGCTTGATTGACCTTCGGCTTCGACAATTCAATCGCGAATCGAAAGTCAAGCTGATCGACGGCTTGTTCCTCGCATGCAAGTATGCATCGCAACAAATCGCACGACACAGGAAGCACCCGAGTGAAACTGTCTCCGCTGAAGGTATCCGCCGGCGCAGCTGAAGTACTCGGCTCCAACAACGTGACAGCTGCCACATCATTCAGAAGGGGTGGCAGCTTTTCATCAGGGATCTCGTGTGTGGAAGCGGTGCAGGTACACGAGCGACGCACCGGCACCCTAGCGGATCTTACCTCACATGATGAGACCCTTCTCTTCACGGTAAAGCGGTTTTGTGTTTCGCACTAGTGGCCATCGATCGAGCGGCTTGTGATCGACGCTTCGGCACTCTTCGCGATGTTGGCATACGAGACACACGACTGGAAGTCCGAGTCGGTACCGGTCCGGTCCATTATCCTTTCTCTAGCAAAACAACAGGGCCACATGGCTCGGCGATGAAATGATTTGTGTTCTTTGAGCCATATGCGGAAGGAGCATGCAATTCCATTCCTTGGACTACTTCTGCTGTCTCGGCAGTCTGCTCGAAGTGGAAGCAGGGTCTATCGTGGCCGAAACGCCTCCAACCATCTCTGTGAGAGAGCTCTGGAATAGAGACCTGTATAGGCGCTGGACGAGATAAGACACCATCGATGATTGTTGCCATCTTCCATGCCCTGCATGAAACCTACTCTGTGACCGGGTAACTTCCTTCTTCGGCAACTCTGCTCACAACGGGTAGACATATGCATCTCGTGGCAGTGTGCATGTGTCTTGCCATAAACCGCGGCCAAACCGCCAGGAGTGTTGAAAGAACCGGTGATTGAACAAAAGTCGCTCTGTGTCTCAGAGCAAAGGCTTCCTCAGAGTCACCGTACGGAGATTGTAGCGGCAAATGACATGGCGTCTTGCCCGAGGAAAGCATCAATCTGCCATCATTTCGTCCAGGGAGGTTGTTGAAAACCGCGAACCCCTCGTCCCGAGACGGTGGCTCAAGAAATCCGTCAATCACTTTCCCCTGCCCATCTTCCATCGTCGAATCTGATATTGGTTGGGTACCGACGCATCGCTTCCGATCTCATCGCGATCACAACGTCCCCCGAATTTGCCCTGCGCAAGACTCCCACGGAGTCGTGTCCGTCCTTCGGCTTCAGCTACCTTGCCAGCAAGATCGTCTTCAGGGGTACATTCCGCTGCCAAGCTAAAAGAGAACTCGTTTCACGCAGGGCCTGAGCTGTATGCCTCGTAGATAGCTCAAGGTGCTGTTAGCGGTGGCTGAACCGAGGGACGAATTGGGGTCCATTGTGGTCTCCGCTTGCTGCAGATTCGCGTGCAATTAATGGCGCAAGATATTCAATATTGGAAAGCCGGATTCAAGCCCCCATGCTCCTTTGTGTGGCAGATCTATGGGATGTCGTGGCAAGCGCTTCCTCTCTACTTCGTCTCGATATTTGAGCCGTCGGTAGAATCTTTGCGACAGGAAAGTCCCAGATGATCGGTCTGTCTGACACACGACTATCAGCCAGAGACACTCTCTACTTGCCTGCCATTCTTGATATGAGGGACATCTCCGTGAGCCAGCTCGGACTGCACTACTACACAGATTGCTCCTCAGTGGCTTGGACGGTGCACTGGGAGCAGGAGGACGGGAGTAGCAGATTTGCATGGTGCTCCGCATCTCTCGTCTCATATCTTCTTGATGAAAACCGCTGTGATTCATGGAGTGCCGCCGGTGCCGAGCAGCGCCCTTGTTGGAACTTGTTGCTCGACCTGATGTCTTGCAGAATCGCTCCACAGACGGTTATACTATATCCAGGGTGGACTGACATGATCGCTGCTGTGCAGGTTGGACAACGTCGCGGGATGAAGTTACGTTCGTGGTCTTGAGTTCCTTCGGACATATCGCTGCGCGGCCGGGGCGCTACACCAAACGCCAAGACGTAACGAACGAGTAATGGCAGTACAGATTGCATTGCATGCTTTCCATACAACGTTTGAGCGACAGATGCTGTCCTTGTCAAGCGGCAGGTCATCTTCCTGACATCTGCGCGACTCGTTGAATCCGTTTGGGCGTCATAACTAGGTTCGTCGCCCAACGACGGCCGAATCATTGGTACACTGTCACTGCATCCTGTAAAAGAGCTTCATCATGTAATTCGTCTGGCAGAACATCTCGATAGGGCCTGTCAATGCTCGTATTGAAGCCTGAGGTCTTGGACACTGGAGAATGTCCTCGACAGTCGTCAAGGACCATGTACACTGCCCAACACCCGCTGTTCGCGACGCCTCAAGGCAGCCCACCTCCCGAGTTGATGGCATCTCGTACCTGGGACGTGTTGGGTCTATTCTCCGCGTAACGCTCATAGCTGTCCAGGTACAATTCATCATTGCTGGTCGTTCTCTTCACTGGCTCGCTCTGTTCAATCGCGTTGACCCACTTCTCCCATCGGCTGCCTGGCTCGGGCGATGGCCAGCCTCTGTATGGCTTCAACACCTTCTCAAGTCGCACAACCCACGGTGCCAACTGCACGTCGACGAAACCCATCTCAGAGCCCAGAAAGAATGGGCCTTCCTCATCAGCGGCATCGACTGCTTTCGATATGTGGTCCTTCAGCTCCCCTGCAAATTTGACTTGATCGGCGGGCTCTTGGGCCTGTAGGTATTTGTAGAAAGCTGGGATGATATGACGGTTGATATGGTCCACCCACAGCCGAGAATGGGCGCGTAGTTTTGGGTCTCTTGGCAGGAGTGCTTTTCCTTCGTTCAAATCTTCCAGGTATTCCATGACAACAGTGGATTCGTACATCCCCCAGTCTCCGTGGCGAAGAGCGGGAACAAGTCCACCTAAGCCACAGGCGGAAGGTTAGCAAGGTCTCAGGGACGGTTTGAATGTCAAGTCAGGAGCTGGTCAGACACGCTGACGCAAGCTTCGGAAGCCACATACGAGGATTAATGTCGAGAAGCAGCTTTGGCTTGCGATACACGTCCACCTCGACATATTCATAGTCCAAGCCCTTGAGTTCAAGCGAAATCCAGACTCGGTGGACGAATGGGCAGAAGCAACTCCCATACAGCTTCAACTCGTTCTCTTTGGAATGTGCATCGGCAGTCTTCTTCGCTTCTCCAGTCGGCTGCTTGTGGTAGGTCTTCTTCGTTGCATCCCCTCCCTGGTTTGGATCAAGCGCCTTGTTGGAATTGCCGTTGGTTGACATTCTGGACGTCTGCTGAGGTAGTAGTCTGCTGAATGGTGGAAGAGGAGATTGGAAACGCCGTGGCACTGGAGTCGCTATTCTGGTCACAAGATTGGGTATACTGATCCGTCTCAAAGGGAGCATTTGATGTCTGAACGACGAGACACAAAAGAATGAACTCACTTCTAGTCGCGGAAGTTTGCATGACGGAATGTTCGGCAATCGTGAGGGACCCCGCTACACTTCGTGCACGCCTTGCAGCGGGATATCGCAAAGGAGGCAGCATTAATAGGCCACTATGCTTCACAGCGAAGCCCAGATGATACAGCTGTAGCTGCTGTCCATTGTCTGCGGCTCATACACACGAGCGTCGACGCCTTGGCGTAAGGTACTTTTGAGGCACGGTTGGCAAGTGCTATTGAGCGCAGAAGGTCGAGGCCCGCCGTAGGTATTGCGATGCTCGTTCACTCGTAGTGACAGAGCCACATGCCACTTTCAGCAGTACTAGATCTCCTGCACGCGAGCGAGCAAGTTGATGCATGTATGTCCGATGGGCAATGAGGTGCGAAACGGCCTCACAATACATACTGAAGACTACGGATAAACCTCGGAGGAATGAAATTGCGGGCGGCGCACTTCACGATTTGGATTTGGCGCGCGACATCGATCTCCCAACTCATCACATTCCCACGACCACGAGACAACGCTTGTAATCATGGCGGAAATCACAATCAAAGAAAGCCCTCTCAAGGAGGTCCAAATCGAGGCCCTGGTGGTGATGCGCATCATCAAGCACTCTTCGTCCACCTTCCCAACACCCGCTACTGGATTTCTTGTCGGCATGGACGTCAACTCGCAATTGCAAATCACCAACTCTTTCCCATACCCAACGGCAGCCCAGGACGCATCAGCTTCGACCGATCCCTACCACCAGCAGGATGCTGCGGCCTTGGCTGCAGCGGCGCCCCGAGCAAAGAGCAATGTGGCATACCAGGCGGAGATGATCAAATTTTTGAGGGAGGTCAACGTGGATGCTCAGGGCGTGGGCTGGTACATCAGCACCAGCATGGGCAACTTTGTCAATCAGAACTTCATCGAGAACCAGGTCTTCTTTCAGCGCGCGGCGGACGAGAGGACAGTTGCGCTTGTGTTCGATGTGTCGAGGACCAGTCAAGGAAGCCTGAGCCTGAAGGCATACCGCTTGTCGACCAGCTTCCTCGTCGCTTATCAAGAGGGCAAATTCACATCAGAGAGGTGCGTATCGAGTGGATGTGCATGAGTTGTGTAATGAAAACTAACAATTCACGCAGCCTCCAGAAGTCAAACCTCCGCTACCAGGACATCCTCGTGGAGCTTCCGATCCAGGTTCACAACTCGCACTTGCTCACCGCATTCCTCCACCAGATTCCTCAACAGCCGTCAAAGAAGACCACTCTCGAATTCCCTTCATCACTCTCGGAGCTGTCCCACGACCCCAACATCTCCACTAACCCACTTGCGCCCAACCTTGACAGCCTGGACCTTTCCATCGATCCTTTCCTCGAGAAGACCTGTGATCTCCTGCTAGAGAGCATCGAGAACCACCAGACCGAGCAGAACAATGCTCAATACTATCAGCGTTCGCTTGCACGTGAGCAGGCAAAGATTAAGACATGGCAAGAGAAGCGAAAAGCCGAGAACACTCTTCGCACCCAACAGAAGCAGCCACTCCTTCCCGAGGACGAATGGCAGAAGCTTTTCAAGCTTCCGCAGGAGCCTTCAAGACTGGAATCGCTCTTGGTGGGCAGACAGGTGGAGCAGTACGCGAGGCAAGTGGATGGCTTCTCCGCGGTGGTGAGTGGGAAGATGTTTGGAGTAAAGGGCAATCTCCTTCCCGGCAGCGAGATGGCTTGAAACTGGACCTGAATGGTCGGGCATAGCGAGGCGTTATGGGTGGGATGTAAGTGCAAAATGGTGATCAAAAGCATTCACGGGAAATGATTGCGGCATTATCTGCCACGGAAGCCGCGTTGGCCACAAGCATGATGTGCTCGTGATGCACTTCATCAGCGTGCAATGTACCAGCGCATGGGACACATCGACACTGGTCCCTCGATCTGGAAAACGTCGACTACATGTCGTACTCCGTTCCGTCGATCGAGCATGTGCTGATCGGCACTCGAACTGCGGTATGCAGTTATTCTGGATCATGAAGAGGGACTACTCAGCCTCACGATATCCTTGAATGTGCACGAGATGAGAGTACGACTCTGATTGCAATAAAGACATACGTAGTGCGATTAGTCTCAAAACTTCAGATTCCCACGCTGTGACAAGACCCAGCATCGTATGCTCCAGAACAGCAGGGTATCGCGCAATTCTGTCAAAACAGTTTCTCAATGACCAGAAATCAGAACTCCGGTTGAAATGCACCAACGCTGTAAAACCACGTAGAAACAGCCCGCGCTCCAATGAATCGTAAATCGAACGCCGAGCTTCCCAAAATAAAATCAATCGCAACTCTTTTCGCTGCCGTGCATTATCACGCCGCAATAGCGCTGAATGGCGCACTTTCTTCCAAGTCGCCCACCAGCTCCGCGACATTGCTCAAATATCGGCCCAGCAGCATCTGCTTGTCGTCCGTACTCCTCGTGTCCAAGTCATTGTCGTCGATGTCCATGTCTCCCGAATGTGTTCTCGCATGATCCGCCCGCAGGTCATGCTTGCCCGCACCATTCCTCCCCATGACCGCAGTATTCGGTGCGCTGCTGCTCGTGAAGGGTAGTGTAGGGACCTCCGGCATGAGGTAGAAGTATAGGAACTCCAACGAGCGCATCTTGACCTCTTTCGTGGTTGACCGTGACTTGAATAGACTGGTGACAGTGAGAAGGCCGTCGATGGCTTCAAATGTGCGGGTGTTCCGTGGTTGGCCGAGTAATGCGGCAACGAGTACAAGGAGCGCATGCGATTGTATTTTGGGAGGGTTGGAGGCGTCGAGGAGGTCAAGAAGCATGTTCATGTGGATCTCGCGGTGGAAAAGGCATTTCGAGGGTGGATGTAGGAGGAGTACGCCTTGGAGGAGGTCGAGCGCGGCGAGAATAAGGAGGTCGGTGGATGACGGATTGCCCATGCCCATGAGGCATTCGAGCGTTGACATCAAGCGAGAGGCGACTGGAGGACTGTTAGAATGGGTCGTTGGTGGCATTGCGTTCAAAACATACCATTGTATTGGAATCCTTCTTGGAGACGGAAGAATTCGCGAAAAGCCGGGTCTTGCTTGAGTTCGTCAAGTTGTTTAGATGTGCCTTGTTGCTTTGTGTCGTTCAAGGCCGATGACTTCCTCTTGTGCGGTGAACGGGAGTTGGGTTTCGAGAGTAGGATCTGGGCAAGGAGGTTTTCGACCTGGCGGCATCCTTTGCGAATCTTCTGGCCGTCGCGAGAGGAGAGGTTGTCGAATGCGACGGAGAGGAGATTCTCCATTGCGATTGACACACTCTCTCGCAAGAGAATCGTTGGCGATTGTGTATCTCTGAAGTTACTTATCGCAGACGGAAGAGTGGAGAAGACGAAGTGTGAGCGTTGACCGTTTAGGGCCAACCTGAAGTCGTCCCAGCAACAACAAGCGCGTTTCAGAGACAAGACCCCTTTCTCTAGCTAAGGTACTTTGCTACCTTGAGTGAACGCCTCTCAGACAATAATTGCTACCAACTAAGTCAATGCTTGTGTGTCAAAATGACTCTGCGCCGGAGGTAGATGACAGCCGAATGGTAACGTTACTCGTAGCTTGGTCGTGCCTTCTCGCTGGGGGAGAGAAGTTGGCGAGGCCGGCAGAGCCATCTTCCATCAAAGTAAGACAAATAGGACTAAGCGCACGGATAAACGAGCATGTGAGCAAGAAGTGAGCTTGCTTAAACGGACGTGCTACTGCCATAGCAGGACACCAGGAAGATGCGTTATTCAGCGAGTAAGTAAGTTAACAGAACGATTCCATAGACAGCTATATGGGCAAGAATGTAGGCAATGTAGAAGCACGGCCAAATAGCGTACACATAAGCGTACAGGTCACGCTAGATAGGCGTACAGGTGATGCTCGCTATTCCGTGGTCATGTCCTCTAAAAAAGTGCCCTGCCCGGACCTCGTAAAGAGCATTGAGAATGCTTGGAAACGAGTATACAGCACCTTTCCAGCCGAGTGCGTCTCTGGCTATCTACCGTTAACACAAATGCGCCATCGCTAATCCCAAACGTCAACCCAGTCTCTCTGTTCGTTTCCTCATCGCTGGCTGTTGCGAATGTATTCTGCTGCAGAATTTGGACCCGCCGCAGCGCTGCCATCTCTGAGAGCAGCTTCATACCGCGCCTTAAGCCCTTCCTCAAATGCCTGGTCAATCTCCGCTTCGTCCTCTACATCCGGATCGACCAGTCCTTCATCGTCATCATCGTCGTCCTCAGCATCTTCCATGTCGCTGATCGTTTCTGGCTCGTCCTTAGCTTGGGCGTATTTGCCGGTTCCTTTGGCCTTCGACGACACGTTCATATCTTTCATC
Organism: Zymoseptoria tritici IPO323; assembly: GCF_000219625.1. Taxonomy (NCBI): domain Eukaryota; kingdom Fungi; phylum Ascomycota; class Dothideomycetes; order Mycosphaerellales; family Mycosphaerellaceae; genus Zymoseptoria; species Zymoseptoria tritici. Next base: position 2,418,794 of record NC_018218.1, on the reverse strand, counting down.
ATTCGATTGACTTCCTGCTCGCGAATCTGTGACTTCTGCTCCTCAGCCTCTGCCCTCCGACGTATGAGCTCAGGCTTGTAATCCTTCTCGAACTCGACTCTCTTCTCTTCTACCGCAGCGAAGAAGTCATCGACACCATCGCCAGTCATCGATGATACACCGACCACGGAGAGTTGATTGTAGAACTCCTCCAGCACAAGGCTCATGCTGTTCAGTAGTGGTCCCATGTAACCGCCTCCCTCACGCTGGTGTTCCTCCTCCGCGTGAACGGCTTCCTGAAACTTTTCAAAATCGCGCATCCAGTCCACCGCTTCCTCCTCGGACTTGACATCTGTCTTGTTGAAGACGAGGATCATGGGAAGCTTGGTCTTGTAGAGTATGCTGATAGCATATAGCATGTTCGACATGAATGTGCTGGTGTTCTCCGTCGTTCTTGGAGTGTCGATAATGTACGCGAGAACAGTGGGAAAGCTGGAAGCCAGAGATGAAAGGAGAATGTTTCCGGAAGCTGACCAGACGAAAACTTCGATTTGACCTGGTGTGTCAACAATGATATGACCAGGCAATGCCTTGTTTTGCGAGTTGGGCTGGGGTAAGCAGCGTTTCTCGAGAATGTCCATGACTTGATCGATTTTGGTACTGAATAGGTTGAGACTATCCCAATATTAGCATACGTTGTAGAGGTGTACACTGCAGAATGTTTCCGTTGATGGATGTATAGCTGTCATTCGACCGTGACCTACCTGGTGAGGATGGCGCCATTGGGTCCAAGGTTGTACTGCTTCATCACTTCCTTGTAGTTGACCGAGTCGCGAATATCGATGTTGGAGTCGAAAGGGACCTATGAAACGACTGTCAGTGTGGCATCGCGAAGGGAGTGCTTTGAGAATGTCCTACGCTTCTGACTGCTGGATCCAGGTTGACGACGTACGGCGGTGCTTCCGTTGATTGTTCATGTAGACTGAAAAGATGTGAACAGATGAAAAGACTGCACCCACTCCACAATATCCTTACTGTGCATTGATTCTCTGCATAAAAGTTGTTTTGCCAGAGCCTGCCATGCCGACGCATACCACCGCAACGGGTGGTTGACTGGCGTCCTCCATGGGCAATCTTTGACTTCGCTGTCCAGGAGCTTTGAGAGGTCGCCGGTGACCGCAATGCTTCTTGGATGTCTTCGCGCAGTGCTCTGATGTCTGAACTACTCGCAGCGTCTTCTTGAGATAGATCGCTGAGCTGATGATGTCGACGAGTGTTTATGCTCGAGGGAGAAGCTTTTGTTCGGGTTCATGTAGTTCCAAAATTCGCACGTGAAGGTGACGTGAGGTGAGACGCCAAAATTTCCCCACCACAAGACATTGCGAGAGCTTCTCTCTCTTAGTCCTGCACATCACGCATCATGGGCCTGGAGGAGTTTGAGAAGGAGATTGCCGGGAGCAAGTCGCGCGACTCAAAGGAGGACAGAAAGAGAGAACGCGACGAGGAACGAAGCTCGGAGCGGAGGAAACATCACCATCATCACCATCGCTCTCACCGGAAAGGAGAAGACGACCGCGCCGACGATCGCAGGCACAAGCGCCACCGAGATCGAGATGAGGACGATCGTAGTCATCGTCACCGCAGCAAACGCCACCGAAGCGATTCGCCGAAGCGTGACAAGGAGGCCGAGAAGGAGCTGAAGGTGTTTGACAGCGATGGGGAGGACGAATGGGTAGAGAAGGGAGCGGAGATTGCGCCGCCGGAGGAGAACATCCTGGATCAACGCGATCAGGACCTCAAGGTTGGTGAGGTGAAGCGCGATGCCTGGATGCAGGAGCCGGGGGCGTTGGACGTGGATTACGTACAGCGCAAGCAGAAATCACCGCCACGCGGTCAATTTGTGAGCGCAAAGGATACCCACGATTTCAAGGTACATCAGAGTGAGGTGAAAAGCCACCTGTCCGATCTCCAGAATGATTTCGAGTCCGACGGTGACGACAATGGTGATGCGGCTGAGGGCAAAGTGGAGGACGAGCCAGCGCAGCACGAAGTGGCGTACACCTTTGGCGACAACGGCAGTTCGTGGAGAATGACAAAGTTGAAAGCTGTCTATCGTCAAGCAGAAGACACCGGGAAGAGTGTTGACGACATCGCTCTTGAGAGGTATGGTGACCTTCGTGATTTTGATGACGCACGCGAGGAGGAGCGTGAAATGGACAGGAGGAAAATGTACGGGAAGGACTATGTGGGCCTTGAGAAACCCTCGGGCGAACTGTTTCAAGAGCGTAAAATGGCAGCTGGCATACGGCGAGAGGCGCAAGATGCGGTAGACGCTGAGAAGGAACGTATATCGCTAGCCCAGGGAGAGACAATGGCTGAAGAGGCGCCCCCTGCAAGGACCGTGGCTCTTGATGCGACTGCTCTCAACAAATTGAAGGCCCAGATGATGAAGGCAAAGCTGCGGAAAGCGCCCAATGCTGCACAGCTGGAAGAGGAGTATAAATTGGCCGAGACTGCCAGTCTTGCTAATACTGCTCAACCCGATGTGCTCGTGCTTAGCAACATGGAGAATAGAATGCTCGCTGGCGATCGTTCAGGTGAAGTGACGGCCATATCAGGGAAACGCGGTATCGAGCGCGGGTTGGTGAAAGAGAATGAGGACATGTCGATTGAAGACATGGTCAAGCAAGAGAAGCGCACTCGAGGGGCCAACGGTGGTGAGGGCAGAGCCTTTGCGGAACGAATCGCAAAGGACGGCAAGTTCAAAAATGACCTTGACTACATGGACGACAACGCCGGAAACCTGTCGAAGAAAGTCATCAAATCGGACTCCAATCTGCGGAATGCAGCCGTCGGCGATTTTCAGAAGATGCAGAAGATTCTTGAGAACTGCCCCTTGTGCTACCACGAAGAGTCAAATCAGCCGCCCACCGCACCCGTGGTCAGTTTGGCCACCCGCACCTACATGACTCTAACCACCGAGCCGGAGGTTGCCAAAGGAGGTGCGGTGATTGTCCCTATCCAGCATCGTCTTAATCTACTGGAATGCGACGACGACGAGTGGGAAGAGATCCGAAACTTCATGAAATCACTTACGAGATTCTACCACGCTCAAGACAAGAGCGTCATTTTCTACGAGAACGCTGCGTTCATGTCAAGCCGGAAGGGCCATGCTGCGTTGATAGCTGTCCCACTTCCCCATCACTTGGTCGAGAACGCGCCTGCGTACTTCAAGGAAGCCATACTCGCTTCGGACGAACAGTGGGGCCAACACAAACCGATCATCGACACGCTGGCTCTGGTTCAGAGAGCCGGTTATGGCAAGGCGGCATTTCGCAGAGCCATGGTGAAGGAAATGCCATACTTCCACGTGTTTTACACGCTCGACGGCGGCATGGGTCATGTCATCGAAGACGAGCGTCGTTGGCCGAAGGGAGACTTATTCGCGCGAGAGATCATCGGCGGCATGCTTGATAAAGGTCCTGAGACTATCAAAAGACAGGGTCGATGGGAGAAGCATGACAGACGAGTAGAAGGATTCCGGAAGCGATGGTCAGCCTTTGATTGGACAAAGGCGTTGATGGAGCCGCAGTGAAGTCCTTCTGCAGGACTGTGGCACAGAAGACTGTAGTGGGTCACTTGACTGACTGCCTACAAATAGAGTCGCTACCAGGGCACGGATGCGACAATGCGGTCGCCCAGAAAGTGCTTGGCACGAAAGCGCGACATCGGGCCTCTTCACTTCAAGCGACGCACGGGCCATGTCTGTAAGCGCCCACACGAACTACAACTGCCAGTCAAACTGTGTACCGCTACTCCGCCTCTATGCAGCCGTCGTGAGCGCGTAGACAACGAACAGCGTCGGCGATGACGAAAGGACTGGCGGTAACGACGATGGCTCGGACAAGACTTCGATAATATACCGTCGCCCGCCAACTTTGCCATGCTCCAGTAAACAACGTGCTTCGACGATTAAACGAATTCCTCTGCATTTCCTCTCTCATCTTTCTTCGCTTCGAGTCTCCTTCAATTCATCATTGCTGCTGGCCAGCTACTAATGCTTTTCTTATTATGCTAATTTGATCGGGCCTAGAACATACATGCGAAGGCAACAATGCCATCTCGGCCAAGAAGGCAAGCAAGCGAGTCATCAGCCGATTTACGAAAACGAACAACGACAGATCCTTCAAACTTCCCACGAGTACTCTCTAATTATGTGCCAACATGCGCGCAGTCATGTCTTTCCACATACATCAATCAGCAGTACGACTGCACAAATGGCGACGTCTCGTGCCTGTGTTCGCAATATGGAAACAGCGGCTTCACGCTTGGAGAGCTGGCCCTCGTTTGTGTTTCGATCAGTTGTCCATCTGCCAACCAACAGGATCCGGATAAGGCGAAAGCAAAGGCGTACGACATATGCGCTGCACAGAACGATGCTGCGGCCGCCACGCAACAAACACTTATTCCTCCCGCGACATCCTCTAGTCGTACCAGCAGTAGTTCCATCCAGACCACAACGACAGCCACTACCTCAACAATTCCGGAGCCGACCTCTACGACTCGAAGCACCGACACGCCTTTTGCCACGACAACGAGCGCACCACCCGAACCGACACCGGAACGAGCAGCAATCACAAGCGGGCAAGCGATCGGTATATCAGTAGCAGCAGTTGGATTCGTGCTGATTGCGGTCGGAATGTTCTACGCCTTGGGCTGCATCCGACGTCGTAAACGCAAGGCGGCCGAGAGAGGAACGAAACACCATTCGTACGACTTTATCGACGATGCTTCGGTGCACGGGTCAGAGTTCCCGCGCGGGTTCATCAACCATGCCAATCCGGGGGGCTTGGATATGTCTGGAGCGGTCTACTCCTCGGAGAAGCGTAACACGAACTGGCCAACTCTGCAGGTACATCAAGAGCCATACTATCGCCATGAGAAGAACTCTAGCCAGGATACGCAAACCAGGAGATCAGACTCGCCAGTAAGCTATCGTAGCGCTAGCAGTATGCGGACGACATCTCAGCTGCTTCCGGAGAAACCAAGCGGCCTACTACTTCGTCCTCCACCAAGGTCGCCCGAGCTCGATAATATGCGAACGCCCGCCACGATTTTTGAAGAAGACCGTTTCTCAGCACATATCGCTCCTCCAGTGCCGAGTCTACCGAAGAACCCAAGGCAGCCACAGTTCGCGCACCAGTTTACGAAGCCAGCAGAGCACGCAAACCAGCCCTCTCTCACACTTGATATACCCAACCAGACCACTCAATGCCAAGCTGTGCAGTCCTCCGAAGCAAGCCTGTTGAGAGCGGCTCCGCAGTCGTCTATGGCGCATCCCCCAGCTTTAATGCCTGGTCAGTCGATGCCTACCTTTCCTCCACCGCCCGCTTTCCAGCATGCAGGACCGACTTTTCCTCCGCCACCAACGTCCGCGGCGCGATCTATCTACGAGCGACCAACGTACGGTAATAGTAGCAATAGCGTGCTCGACTACTATGCGAGTCCAGAATACGACTCTCCGACGGACCTATACTCATCCACTCCGATCGAAGATGAGACTCAGGTCCGAAAAGTCGCACCGGCTGCAATCGCAATCTCAAAGCCCTCTTATCCGCCTTTGGCCGTACGTACATCGCTTGCATCCGACGCCTCTCGTCGAACATCCTTTGAGAGCACGGACCCCGACGAGTCCACGCCACCGGAAGAAGAAGATAAGAGGCTTACTCCCGTGAAAGAGGCAGCCTCACCGATTGCCGAGATTCGGTATCCCAAAGTTCCTCGGAGTGCGAACCAAAGTGTGCCTAGGTCACCGGTCTATCAATCCGCATATCAATTCCCCATCAGACAGGACTCCCGCAGCATCGCGAACCGCAGGCAAGAGAGAATGCCTCAGACTCGCGACTCTGAGACAAGAGGCAGAGAGCATGGCCACAACGCGTCATCCAGTGGTTCAAGTCTAGCAGCAAAGCGGAGAGGCGACAGCGCCGCGAACAAGCTCCATATCACGACCATCACTCCCAACAGAGCTCCTCGGACTCCGCCAAGGCAAGAGAATGTAGCTGCATACACCAAAGAGACACCGCTGAGAGGCTACGGCCGCACTGCCACTTCCGCCGGCGTCAAGACGCCAGACTGGCCATTGAAGATCGAGATGAAGTCTCCCCCGGGAGGATTGAAGAGTCCGCTGTGGGAGCCGAAGTTGACTCCGAGGAGAGAAGGCGATGACTTGTATTTGAGTGTGTCGGTAGCTACGCCGCAGCATGCTCACTTTCCGAGGCGGTGAACATCTCCTTTGTGTTTTGGTGCGTGGATTGTCCTTCGAGCCGCGTTTTGGAGCGTTCAAGCGAGCATTTGGCATAGATAGACCGAGTGTATATACTCAACTTACCATCAAGACCTGAGGAACTGAGCATCGCAGAAACCCGTATCGTTAACACCTGTCAGGTCACCACTGAGTCAATGCGGCACAGGCCATATAGCCTATCATCAGCGGAGAGTGCTGTTCGTGGAGAAGACGGTTTTTCCGCGGGGGCTGCCAATGGCGGTCTGTTCGCCCGGCTAAATGCGAGCGACTGATAGCGACATTGCAGACTCGAATAGCCATGCCTCGAGTCGGATGCCTATGAAGAAATTGTGAAGCAGTCCAGGATGTGAGATGAAGACAGCAATGCGTGCAATGTATGTTCAGTAGTCAGTGAACACGTCTCCGTCCGACAGATGCCGATGGGACACAAATCTGAGAGACCGAAACATGCACGTGCCGGCGATGGGTGGGGATCCTTCACCTTCAAGATGCCGTCGGCGATTGCCCCACCAAAACGTCACGGCCGCAAATCTCTCTCCGTCGTTTCAGGGCAAAGTTCAACCATTCTTCCTCCTTACAATCACCTCTTCACGACAAACACCAACCGCAATCATGGGATACACCAAGACAGACGAGTTGGCCATCAACACCATCAGGACCCTCGCCGTAAGCTGCCCCGTCCCGCCCATTCAGTCCCAGTGGAAGGCGTCCCAATGGAAGGCCACGGCCACGCACCCCCACCATACGCCTCACCACAATTCGAGGCATATGGCGAGCCTCTCCATGATGAATTGCAGCTGACAAGCTCTCCGACAGATCGATGCCACATTCAAGGCGAACAGCGGCCGTAAGTAGAGCTCATTGGAATAGTTGAGTCTTCTCAAAGGACATTTTCGAAATGGCAACAGATGGACTCGAAGGACACGGAGGCGGGACACGGACAACCCACTGACATCTGCTGGCAGACCCCGGCGCTCCCATGGGATGCGCTCCCCTCGCTCACGTCCTCTTCAACAAGTTCATGACCTTCAACCCAAAGAACCCATCATGGCTCAACCGCGACCGATTTGTACTCTCCAACGGCCACGGCTGCATGCTCCAATATGCTCTCCTCCACCTGTTCGGCTACGGCGTCAGCATGGATGACCTGAAGGCATTCCGCCAGCTCGACAGCATCACCCCGGGTCACCCTGAGGCTCACGACACACCCGGTATCGAGGTGACCACTGGTCCCCTGGGACAGGGTTTCGCCAACGCTGTTGGTTTGGCCATTGCCCAGGCTCACACCGCGGGCGTGTTCAACAAGCCAGGCTTTGAGCTTGTCAACAACCACACATACGTACTTTTTGGTGATGGATGCGCCATGGAGGGAATCGCCAGTGAGGCTGCCTCCACCGCCGGTCACTTGCAGCTCGGCAACCTCATCGCCATTTACGATGACAACCACATTTCCATTGGTGAGCAGTCTTCAAAATTGTCCTTTTACGGGAAATATGCTAATACTCAATAGACGGCGACACCAAGTGCGCCTTCACCGAGGACGTTAGCAAGCGCTTCGAGGCATACGGCTGGAACGTGATCTGGGTCAAGGACGGCGACAGCGATCTCGAGGGTATCGAGAAGGCCCTCTCTGAGGCCAAGGCCGTCAAAGACAAGCCAACCATGATCAGACTCACGACCACCATTGGTTTCGGCTCCAAGCTCCAGGGAACTGGTGGCGTGCACGGAAACCCTCTCAAGGAGGACGACGTCAAGCAGGTCAAGGAGAAGTGGGGTTTCGACCCAGAGAAGACCTTCCAGGTCGCACAAGAGGTTTACGACATGTACCACAAGCACGCCGCAGAGGGCGCTGCTGCTGAGGAGGAGTGGAATAAGCTGTTCGAGAAGTACAGCAGCGAGCACAAGGACCTTGCGGCCGACCTCAAGCGTCGCCAGACCAAGGCCCTGCCAGAGGGCTGGCAGACGAAGCTCCCGGTCTACAAGCCATCCGACAAGGCCGTTGCTTCGCGTAAGCTTTCCGAGAGCGTCCTCGAGGCCATCTACGAGGCCGTTCCTGAGCTCCTCTCCGGATCTGCCGATTTGACCGGCTCCAACAACACCCGCTGGAAGAGCGCCGTCGATTTCCAGCCACCAAGCCTCGGCATTGGTGAGTGGAGTGGTCGTTACCTCCGCTACGGTGTGCGCGAGCACGCCATGGCCGGTATCATGAACGGTATCTCTGCGTATGGTACCCTCATTCCAGCCGGTGGCACTTTCTTGAACTTCGTCTCCTACGCCGCTGGATCGGTCCGTCTCTCATCTCTCTCGCACCAGCGCGTCATCTACATCGCCACTCACGACTCCATCGGTCTCGGAGAGGACGGTCCTACCCATCAGCCTATCGAGACTCTTGCACACTTCCGCGCTCTGCCAAACATGATGGTGTGGCGCCCAGCCGACGGCAACGAGACTTCTGCCGCATATTACGTCGCTCTCACATCCACCGGCACCCCGTCCATCCTCGCATTGACCCGCCAGAACCTGCCTCAACTCGAGAACTCCACCCTCGAGAACGGCATCAAGGGTGGGTACGTCGCTCTCGAGGACAAGTCTGCTCAGATCACTCTCGTCGCCACCGGTTCAGAAGTGTCTCTCTGCTTAGAGGCCGTCAAGAACCTCAAGGACAACAAGGGCGTCGCTGCTCGTGTCGTGTCGATGCCTTGTATGGAGGTCTTTGATGCCCAGCCGAAGGAGTACAAGCTGTCGGTCATCCCAGACGGCATTCCAGCTCTCAGTGTCGAGGTCATGAGCACCATGGGATGGGAGAAGTACACACACGAGCAGTTCGGCCTGAACCGCTTCGGTGCTTCTGGCCCATACAAGGACGTCTACGCGGTAAGTTTGCCTGATTGATAGCAAATGTCGCAGAAAACTGACAAAGTCAAACAGAAATTCGAGTTCACCCCTGAGGGCATCTCAAAGCGCGCCGTTGCCACCATCGACTTCTACAAGGAGGTCAAGCCTCTGCGCTCGCCGCTCAACCGCGCGTTCCAGCAGCTCATCTAAGGGGGTGCTAGTTGCGGCTTGATGAATGTTTGTCTGAAAGATTGCGAGCTATGTTAATGCTCTTCTAAGGCGATAGACGGACGAAACCAAAAGACATTTACGAATTGAAACAAACTTCTTTCCAGCGTCAGTGTTTATTGCTCTCGTCTGTGTCAAACAATCGTACGTGCTTGCCTTGATCCATGCAGGTAGTTCTTCTTCGGTTGCAACAACGAAATCTACCACCCAGAGCAGCCCTGGGCAAGGTTCAGCTTAGTCATGCTTGACGACCTCCCGTCCTTGGCTCCAGCTGTCCATTGCGAACCAGATAGCTTCTGACGCTACGTTGAGTCACCATGGCAGATGAGGACAAGGAGAAAGCTGAGAAGCTAGCAGCAGCTAAGAAACGGGTCAGTGATAATCCACTGGTCGAGTTTGGCGAGCTCTTTACTGACTGGTACTCCAGTATGAGCAACTGAAGAAGGAGCCAGCAAAGAAGGGCAAGAAGGGAGCCAAGAAAAAGGATGCCAAAGCTGCAGACGCAAAAGCTGACGAGGGCGCTGAAGAGGGAGGAGAAGCGGGCGCGCCTGCAAATGAAGAAGCAGAAGCCGAGCCAGAGGACACACCAGCAGCCGACACCGAGGACGCACCCGAACCGGCAGCATCCGAATCGCAGCAGTCCAGAGAGCGATCAGAGTCCTTTCGTCACGGGTCAGGTCCACAAGCAGAAGTCCAAGAGCTGTACCGCAAGCAAGCAGCGAAGATTGAGGAGCTCGAGAAGGAGAACAAAACGCTTCAGGAGCAGAACAAGGATGGAGCCACTCGGTTGGCAACAGCAGAGGAAGAGCTGGAGGCTATGCGCGAAAGTAGCAGCGATGTGGCCGAGCTGAAGAGCAAGGCGAAAGAGGCCGAACGGTTGAGCACTGAGCTGGAATCGGTGCAACGACAACTCGCACAGGCTCAACAAGCTGCGAAAGGACCTGCTCGACGGGCGTCGGGACCGAGCCCGGAAATCTCAGAACAGCTCGCCAGCAAGACGTCCACGATTGAATCCCTCGAGCTGGACATCAGCAACCTCCGCAACCAAGTCACAAACCTGCAAGCAAAGCTATCCGAACGGGAAGCCTCCGCAAAGGATCTGACCGACCGTGCATCAACAGCCGAGACCGCGACGGAGTCTGTCCGAAAGGAACTCGAAGCCCTCAAAGTCTCCATCGCCTTCCCGAGTGACGACACCAAAGCGGCCAACGAGGATCCGGAAGCGCTTACCAAGCGCATCACTGTGCTCGAATCCGACCTCCGCACCGCCAACACCAACCTCGAAGCGGCCGCGCAGCGTGCAGCTAGTCTCGAGCAGAAGATTGAGGCACTCACAAAACTCCACCGCGACGCCACGACTCTATCCCAGTCAAAAGACAAGGAACTCGCCGATGCTCGCGCACAGCTCAAACGCCGCGACCGTCCTTCGCACGTTCGCGATGCGTCGGAGTTCGAACTGGGTGAGGAGGAGACGGAGACTGGCGAACTGCAGGCCAAGATCCGTGCGCTCGAAGCGGAGAACTTCGATCTCCGCCGCGGGGTATGGAGGGACAAACGCGCGGAGCTGCAGCCCGGATTGGACGAGGATGGCAAAGAGTACGAAGACGTAGACTTGGCGACTCCGTACTCGCCGTTCGGGAAGCGTGGAAGCCTCCCACGACAGACGAGCACGTTTCAGGATGTCATCACGTCGGGAATCAATGCCTTCACGGGTCGTCCGCCTCAAGGACAAGGCGCGGGTCGAGAACGGGCGCCGTCTGTAGGATTATTGAGTGAAGATGGATTTGACGAGGATGCGTTCTTGCTTGCACAGGAAGAGGAGGCGAAGAGGAGGATTGAGAGGATCAAGGAGGTCAAGCGTGGGTTGGAGCAGTGGAGGGGTTGGAGGGTTGATGTTGCAGATTTGAGGCGGACGGGACTGGGAAATGGAAGGGAGGTTGGTGAGGTCTTCGAGGTGTAAGATGTTGTTGGACAAGTAGGAAGGAGAGAAGGAGGTATGGAGCATAAACCATCTAGCAGGAAGTAGTTGTTGCTTCGAGGATGTCTACTCTAAAGGCCAGCAGCGAATCTTTCGAGCCGTTGTCAGCGCTTCCTCGATGAGGAAACGCATTTCATACCTAGCAGCACATACCTATGGCTCGGTAGGCTAAAGCATGGTGGGGGTACCGACGCGGTTTGGAGGGGTCACTCTTCAAAAGTTTGGACTTCTGTTCCCTTGATTCTTATCCACTGAACACTTCTTCAATACTCAAATCCTCCTCTCACTACAACAACCATGATTACCCCAGCACCGCCGCCGCGAACGCACGCCCTCCCCCCTCCATTCTCGGAATCCACCGAGCCCTTCACCCTCATAACCCAAGGCGCCGAAGCTCTCCTCTACCGCACCACCTTCCTCACGCCCACCACGCCCGCCGCATTGAAAGTCCGCCCCGCGAAACCATGGCGACATCCCACTCTCGATGCTCGCTTGACCCGCCAACGAATCCTCGCTGAAGCGCGCGTGTTGGTCAAATGCCGGAAAGAAGGCGTCGCTGTGCCGGGGGTGTATGCTCTGGATTGGGAGGCGGGATGGATGATGAGTGAGTGGATTGAAGGACCGACTGTCAAGGCGGCGGTGAGAGGGAGAAGAGTGGGTGCGGAGGGAGAGGAAGAGGAGTTGAAAGGGTTGATGAGGAGGATTGGAACGGCGGTCGGGAGGTTGCATGCTATTGGCGTGATACATGGGGATTTGACGACGAGTAATATGATGTTACGAAGGGCCACTACTCGGGATGGAGAGGATCAGATAGAGGGTGGGCTGGAAGGCGAGATTGTGCTCATCGACTTTGGCCTCGCGACGCAGGCGGTGCAGGAGGAGGACCGCGCGGTGGACTTGTATGTTCTGGAACGAGCGTTTGGGTCGACGCATCCGAGGGAGGAGGGGTTGTTCGGGGAGGTGTTGAGGGCGTATGGGGAGACGAGCAAGTCGGCCAAGACGACGCTGAAGAGGTTGGAGGATGTGAGGATGAGGGGGAGGAAGAAGAGTATGCTGGGGTGAAAAAAACGAATGAGTGTTGGTGGGAGAGGGTGGGTTCACTTCTCTCCCGCCTGTGATTTTGACTACATGATGAAGTATCCAAGGTCCTGGCTGCGCTGATCGCATGGAGGACAATGAGTGCTACCAGTGGTGCTCCTCCTTCTGACGGCCGGGATACGTATTCCGCGAAACAGGTCGATGTCGGCCACGGGATACCTACCGGGACAGCACTGGCATCTCGACCGGACCGGTCATCAGCCTCTTGGGCGTGGATTCTCGCCTGACCGGAGTGGAGACACAGGTCTCAAATGCAGTCTGGAAATCCTCAGCAGCACAGGCTCGAATTCCAGCACATCATGACCCCAGTCCGACAAACGAGGAGATTTCAGCGGCCACCAGAAGAACATGGACGTTGCCAGGTCGCTGAAGGCTAGCTCAAGCCAGGTTCTTGAAACCATGTCATGGCGCCAGGAGGGCAATGTGAGGAGGAAAGAAATCAGCGCCTTCCGCGCCGGAGAGGCTGCTATGCGAAAAAGGGCACTAGGGTAGAAGACCTTCATTGGAACAGAATGATCAGGCACTGTGCCTGAAAGCCAGGCGAATCAGCTTGCCGTAGTGTTCACGAGGGAGTTGCAAAAGATCTGAAAGGCCGTTGCAAAAAGCGAAAAAGTCGTGCCTATCGAAAGTACAGGTCTTCGAAGCTAACATTGGGTATCGTAATCTACAACGCCTTGGTTCAAAATCACCAGTCTCATATCCCTTCCATGCCGTATCCGTGTCCATGCCCTTTCCCATAAACGCCACCATGACCTTAAAAGTGTCCATGATTCAATTTTTCCCACAACTCCGACAGTCGCAGGTTCGTCAAATTCGATTCACGCTTCCTCCTCGCTTCACAATTTTTGCCCCTACCACCTCCTCTGCTCATTGCTCGATCAGTCCTCCCAAATCGTCTCCAAATCCAAATCACCTCTCCTTTCCGCTCCACACACACTCCACCTCTTCCTCTCCCTTGCACTTCCTCCTCTGCTGCCAAAGCCAAAACCCCTTGGCACATCCAGACTACTCCTTCTTCGTCCACCATCTTCTTCCTCTCCGTTCTCCGCGCGCTCTGCCCTTTCCGCCGCTAATTTCAATCGCAATATCCTCTCCGCTTCGGTCGCTTCGCTTTCCAAATCGGGTGCGTCCTCGATCGTTTCGAGTGAGGAGATTGATGGGGAGCGGGAGCGGGTTGAGGTTGGTGTGGAAGGGTGGCTACTAAAGGAGGAGGAGCTGGCGTAGGAGTGGAGGGAAGGATAGGTCTCGTTCAGATAGCGTTGTGGTGCGAGAGTGGGGGAGCCGGACGCGGATGTGCCTGCCGAGGGAGGCTGATCGCTGTGGAGATAGGTGGGTGGGGTTGATGCCGCGTTCAGAACACTGTGTAGGGGTGAGGCTGGTCGTCGACGGAGGGAGGATGAGCGACCGAACGGTGCTGGAAGAGGGGAGAATTGTGCCAGAGGTTGGCGCGGTGTGATGTCCAGCTCCGAGTCTTCTTGTATTGACTGAATGGCGCCGCTGCTGGTGGACGGTTCGCGCCAGCTCGGAGATCGCGGTCGAATAGGGTTGCCATTGCTGTCCTCGATCGGACGAAATGGCGAGCGCTGTCGTGCCGGTGTGCGCATTGGCGAGGACGGTGCGAGAGAGATTGAGGATATCGAGTTCGCCAGATCGAATGGGCCGGGACTCGAGTGAGCGCGAGTCATGAGCGGAGCGGTGACTAGGGCGGCGCCACTGGAGCGGGTGCGCAGGTGCGAGCGTGAATAGGGTGAGCGATTGCGGTGTGGAGAGGAGGACTTTAGCGGCGTGGGGGTGGTGGTGTTGAAGTAGCTCTGCAGCAGGGCGGTGTTGGGAGACGGGTCGGTCGAACAGCGGCGGACCGCATCGGGGCGTGGTGGAGGGATGGATTTGGTATTCACGCGTGGAAGGTCGAGGATAGGCGTGTCGCGGGACTTGTCGGTGACGTGGACGGTGTCGATATAGAGACGTCGACGCTCGATGGACGAGTGATCCTTGTCGGAAGGTGAAGTGGTATCCGTGTCTGCTCGACCAGCATGTCCGGGCGGGAAGTGCAAAAGCGGCGTCATGGTCCTGGTCTCTCGTGGGGGAGGACTTGTTAGAAAGGGTCTCCCGCTCCAAGTCTTCCTCGTGACGTGACGGACTCCCAAACTCTCTGGCAGTCGACGGTATATCGCAAGCAGACACTCTCCAGACCAGCTGGACAGTGGGATGGAGCGTGAAGAAAGAGGTAGGGGAGGTCAAGGTGTAGCGAGGAAGGAGGATTATCGTGTCGTGCTGGTTGGTTGAAGGTTTTGATGGGTCGAGGGCGATCTGGCGTGAAAGTGTGACCCTTCAACGCTTCAAATTCCTCGAAGATCCTCCAACCTAGTCTACGCTGGAGCCTTATTCCCGGATAGATGTGAGGAAAAGAGGGACATGTCTATACCTTATTGACTCGCACTGACAAAAACAAACACACCTATGATATCCAAGCTCGTCTCCCGCCATCACCACCAAATTTCACATGCAACGGTCAGCCGGTCTCCGAGCCTGACCTGGGCTGTGTTGACTCTTGTTGAGTGTTGAGGCTTACAAGAAAGCTCGGTCATCAATATCCGAGAAAACCTACCTTCTTTTAGGGTTCACAGCTTCGCTTCTGGACTCATGTCCACGTCCACCCTCTGACTCGCTCTCCGCCATGACTTCCTTCTTGCGTTTCTGACCCGCTCCGCTCGTAGCTGTCTCCCCCGTTGCTTCATTTTCCTCGCGCACGACATCTTCCAACCGCTCATCGTACGTCTTCTCTTGCTTCTTCACCGGCGGCACGAGCTGGCTGTTGCTCAGTGTCCATCCAGCACTTTGCATCATCTTCCACTTCTGGCCGACCTTGACACGCACCAGATCTCCCGTCGCCCTTGCGTCCTCCAGTGAGTCGTGGCCACGATCTCCTCCCGTTTGGATCGAACGACCAAGGTGTCGCTGGGTCAGCATGCGGAGGCCGAATCGAAAGGGCAGTCCGCGAGGATGAGGGAAGCAGACGATCGTGTCGACAATGGTCGGGTGACAGAGGCGAACGGTGTTGAGATCGTTGTCGATCGCGTGTCCCATGAGGGGTGTCGTGGGCGTGAGAAAGCTGCAGAGGAGCTCTCGGGCGCGTCGTGGATGATCGACTATTGGAAGGATGGTTGGATCGGAATTACTCGGCGGCGACTCCTTCCACTCCTCGTAAGGGATGGCATTCTGAAAGTGCTCAGGGAAAACGCCGGAGAATCTGCTGTTGAGGTCGATGATGGCGCCGAGTGGCCGGACGAGTATGTCGAGAAGCTGCTCTCCGGACGGCCACGATACCGCAGTGAGGCGGATGAGCTCAAGACCATAAGTCGTATATCCCATCTCACAATCGAACGTCACTGCTGGAGGTGTGCGCCCATGCTTGTCTTTCGCCGGTGCAGGATTGTCGGGTGTATTGATGAATGGAAGAATGGCAGCGAGTCGTCCCGCACTCGTCGTCTTGAAGACATGGTCCTCGCTTGTGGTGCAACCAGGATAGCCGGCCTTCTCATTGCAGCATGGGAAAAACTTCTCTTTGGGAGCCAGCTCGCGATCACCCTTAGAGCTAGGCGGCGTCACCAGCCTGTTTGGGTGGTACCGACAGGAACCGCCCGATGTAAGAGCGCCGTCTGCATTGCGATCTGGAAACATCCGAAAGCGAGCTGCGCATCGTTCGCACGTCTCATAGTTTCCACTGGCCTCGACAGCAGCGGCGCATTGCGCAGCTTCTTCAGGTGAAGGAGGTACGGGAACGTAGCCGTATGCAGCCAGAGTCTTCTGATCGGCGAGAAGATGTGGTAGAATCAAAGGCTCCTGATCTGGCTCCAAACCGGTGACGATTGCCTTGGGGTTTTGTTTCTTCGCCGGTAGAGGCTCTGGCTTGGCATGCAGAGTCTTCACATATATCATCCAGTCATCGATGGTCATCTTTCTGAGGCCCGAGATGCGTTGTTTGATGACATTGGAGTACACGGAAGGCTGTTCGCGCGCACACTTTTCCTCCTCGTCGAGTGCCAGCTTGATCATGAATTGTTCGGTAAGCACCACGGTAGGTGCCATGTCGGCGGTGACAGTCTCGCGGACTTTCGTGTTCAGGCGCACCATTTCGACGTGGAGGGCCTTCAAGAAAACCAGCCGCTTCTGATGTCCCGCAGGATCGTTCGCAATCAATCGAGGGTTCAGGGTTTCTTCGACTGCCGGTTTGACGTTGTTTGCTGGAGCCTTTGTTGCCGCAATGGGCATTGCGCTTGTCGAGTTTGCTGCCTTGGTCGGCGTCGCCGCGAGCTTTGTCGGTTTTGCATTTGCTTGCGGAGGAGAAATGGGCTTTGTCAGTGTGACTGGCGGAGTCACAGCGGACTGAACTCCCTGTTTGTCGGCTGGCTTCACTGCCGACTTGACAGCTGCCAATTGATCCCTGATGAGATCCGCTCTGCTTGGTGGCTTCTCCGCAAGAGTCTCGTAGGTGATTTTGCGACGCTTAGTTGCAGGTTCGGCCGCGTCGTGTGACGTGTTGCTTGGTTTGGCAAGATTTGCAGGTGAAGCATGCTGATTTGAGGCAGGCTCCGCCGGCGTGTGATGCGTGTAAATGCAGCTGGTGAGGGTGCATTTGATTCCTGCTGGGCAGTCAATCCCCTTGAAAAGATTCGTCGTGGTCCAGACCATGTTTGGCGATGTTCGATGGATCAAAGCTTGGTGCTTCGAGTTCGATGTTGTTCAGGAGCGGAAGGGGCCAGAATCGCGACGTGGACAGGGCGCTCTTCCCGCTGACAGCGCCATCAATTTCTGCGATATTGTGAGACTTTGAACATGAGACAGACGAATGAGTGATAGAGTGACATCTCATCGTCTTGGATTCTCAACACGATGAAGTGAGTAGATAAAGTGAAAGAGGGCGGCAACGAATGCTTTCATTCGCAACAAGGAAACAAAGGAAACCCTGGCAGAGAGTCCTCACCTGGGAAACGGAAGGAGAGCGATGTGAGGCTGGACGTACCTGCAGACTACTGTTCAAGCCTGTGCAATGGGCACCGCATGTAAAGCCACGCTGCCGATGATGTGTTTATTTAGGTCGAGACGTGAAGGACCTATCGGGAGTAAAGTGAGTGGGAGGCCATCAGGGCACGTCGGTGTGCTGACTAAGAATTGCATGAAGAATGCGAAGCCCCCGCCGGAAATCGACGGGAGGTGGAAGTGCTTCTTTCAGACTTCTAACATTCTACATTCTGCAACAAATGACAATATCATGTTCCTCATCAACATGATGCTGTGCTCCTTCTCAGCCAAGCAAGCGTTTCGGCAATTTGCTTCCTTCAGACAGCCTACTTTCTCGTTGCGAGAACCAGCACGAACGGCCAGGTCATCCGAATGCTCCGCCCACCCATTGCCTTCTGCAAGCGCGCAAGCTCCGTCTTATACAACTCCTTGACCTTGATCGGTGGAATCCAATGCACCAGTTATCCTTCCAGGTAATTGTAGTCGGCGTCGTGAGAGATCAGATGTTCATCCTCGAATATCTCAACCGACTCTCCTTCAGAGACTTTGGACTTCCTTGTCGGCCAGTTCGAAGACGCCATAGGCGCGCCATTGTTGGTATGAATCCGCCTTACATCAGTCCAAGTCAACGCATCGAAGGGCATGTTATCAAGGCGAGCATTCATGGCCGCTCCACCCGAGTCCTCGTCTTGCTTCTCGATCTTGGAGCCGTACTCCTCAATCATCTTCTCATAGATGTCGTAGAAAACCTCTCTCGCCTCGGCCAAGACCGGGTCTCGCTCATCTAGCAATGGCAGGACCCCATACAGCCACCCGGCAAAAGTACCTCCAGACTTCAAAATGTCTGCGATACGAGGCGTGGCGACATCGACGTCTGCCCAGTGAAGGCACTCCGCTGCCGTGACGATGTCGACTTTCTGACCCTTTGGCAGCTTGTCCACAATGATATCCTCTGCTTTTCCCTGCAGGAATGCGACTTTGTCCTTTGGGTATTGTGCAAAGAACTTCTCCGCCGCCTCGACGTACGCTTTGGCAGGATCTGTGATGGTGACATGGGCGAACTTCTTGGTCAGCTCGGCGCCGACGATCCCAACTCCGGCTCCGATGTCAACACCGGCCTCGTATCCGCCGTTGTGGGAGTCGTGGTAGGAGAATATGGTTGAGTACACCTCTTGAGGGTAAGCAGGCCGATATTTGACGTAGCCATCCCAATCTTGGTTGGCGAAGTTGAAGCTTTGGCGTTCGGGTTTTGCTGACATGGTCGTTGAGGTTTCGTTGTTCAAGCGGATATCTTTCTGGAAAGGTCAGGAGGGAGACGAGGAAGCCCATGTCCTATGTTAGCTCTATGGGTGCGGCGTCCGCTGCCTGATGTGCAGGAAGGAACGAAACTCGGACATCGATGTCATCCATCGGCGGAAAGTGGCTCACGATAATCTCAGCTCCTTCCTACTGTAGTTAGTATGGCCGGCTAGTTGTAAGCTTTGGACGATCATCCAACACAGAAAGCTTAGGCGGAAGCTTACTCTGCGAACGATCCCTAGGTTGGTCGGTTCGCGCAAAGCACCTCAGCTGGCACAATGTACACAGCTCAGCCGCAGAGTAGGTCCGGTCGATACGACGTACTGGCCAGCAGCAATGCAATGGGCTTCTCCTCGATTCTCGTTCCTGTCCCAGCTCGAAGGCACCAATATGCCACATTCTTTGGCTCTGGCCGAGGAGACTCATCTCATTTCCAGATTTCATGACATCGAGAACGAGTCCAGAGGCCACACTACTCCTTCAAACATCCTGTCGCCGACTCCACACATTCCCCCGCATCTTATGCCCCACACACAACATCGACCGCAAACTTACCCGCCTTATCCGCCTGTACTGTAATGTTTACACTTTGCACACTCTAATCCTTGACTTCCTCGACCGCTCCAACATCGCCAGCAGTGGATTTGACCGGCAACCATGACGAAGTTGCGCTGGTAATGATCTGCGTGCTTTATGCGAGCTGCGAGTATCTCGCGTGATATCTTACCGGAGAGCTGTAGTTCACGGGTGTGGTTGTCGGCAAGTATGGCTTTGCCTGAATTCACGAAGATCGTGCAGGTCGGTGATAAGAGATTGTTTGGTTAGGTTGGGAAACTCGTCCGCTCGCATGGCATTATGCAGATTTATGCTGGACTACTCACGGTGGGAGGATTCTTCCTTGGAGTCGTCTTTGAAGCGGCCAATTCGACGTGAACATGGGAAGCCGCCATATTCCGGCGGTCGATGTCGTATGGCGATCCGGGGTGAGTACAGTGTCGTGCTCAGGACAGGAAATTACTAAGGTAACCACGTTGTCTCCTCAGTTTGGCAATATTGGTGGTTTCACGGCACTGTTCGCTTTTCTGGGCCAAAGGAGCGCCGCTTTGTACTGCAAAGTACTGCGTCTGCTTAGATCTTACTTGCGCGAGCCTTCTGTCCCGCGTTGTGTACGCCTTTGGGCGCTGAAGAGAGAACAAGCGAAGCAGACTCGGTCTTATTGTGGGCTTGGACGGCTTTGAGCGAAGATGAAAAGGCGATGCTAGGAGACATCGGTCCAGGGTATAGACATTTGCTGTAGTGAATACAGCGTCCAGAAGCTGTGACGAATTGGCACCAAGACGGTCCTATGCGGTTCTTCTGCCGCCAGTGACAGTTGTTCATGGTGGCTGTCGAGTGAGGTCGTGGAGAGACGGAGCCCCAGAGTGGCCATTCGGAAAGAGTCCGGAAATCGCGTTAGCTCGAAAACAAAAATCAGCTTTAGCTTATAACACTAAATAGAGAAGCCTTGCGAGCACGAATATACTACGAAAACACTC
Source organism: Zymoseptoria tritici IPO323 (assembly GCF_000219625.1). Lineage (NCBI taxonomy): Eukaryota > Fungi > Ascomycota > Dothideomycetes > Mycosphaerellales > Mycosphaerellaceae > Zymoseptoria > Zymoseptoria tritici. The sequence continues at coordinate 2,398,513 of NC_018218.1, read as the reverse complement.
CGAACGGCCTCGTAGAATTTCTATTACCGTTACTACGAACTCGAGGAAGGGCTATAAGGTAAATAAAGGACTATAGGACTCTCGCTACCTTCGTACTTCTACGCAAACTAAACTGTACCGGCGTTTAGTAGCCTAAGGCTTAGAACAGAGGTATCGATCTCGTAGGTAGATAAAGCTAATTTGCTTATACTTTAGGCTTATATAAGCGTAGAGAAAAGGCTTTCGAAGGTACTCCGGCTTAGATCTATTGTCGGAAGCGTACGAGATATAATACGAATAGGTAGCAAAGGTAGGACATTAGCTAACAGAGATAAAAGTAAAGTAAAAATATACTAAGAGTTCTACTAAATCCGTACGGAAGATTTTTAAGAAATTAGACGAGTCGTCCTTAGTAGTGTTCGCGGTATATTCGTACTCGTAGGCCTTCTAAGGCCCCCGCTACTTATACTAGTATCTACGTAGATTCTGTCGAGTATCCGAGATCCTGTCGTCGTTAGCTCTAGTATACGCGGCGGCTACTTAAGGATACGCTTTTAGTATAAGTATCCGCTATTAAGTATCTAGTATCCTAAGAAGTGTATTGGATTACTATAAGGGGCAGGTATATACGAAGATACTAGAGAATCTGTCCGACCTCCTCGCGAGGTAATCTTGCACCTGTCCGTGTACCCTTATTTGCCTTTCTACTACTAAACCTTAGTAGTAATCTCGCGGATCGCGTTGTTTAGCCGGGAGCGCGTTTACGCGTCGTAGATCGTATCGTTGTTATATAGTACTAGCTCTTATATTCGTATATATCTAGCTCGTTTATTAAGACCCTACTAATTACGCTAACACCTCTAACTATAGCACTACTAACACTAGGTCTATTAGCGTAGAAGAAGCGTAAGAGGGCTACTACGAAGAAGAAGGATAATCCGGTTAAGGCGGCGAAGAAGGCGAAGAAGGCGGCGGCGGCGGCGAAGAAGGCGCAATAAGACGAATACCCTAAGCTAGTACTATATAAGGATTATTAGATTAAGTTTATGCTAGAGTTGTTTAAAGAGCGTAAGAGCGTATAGACCGATAGTAAGAACTATACTATTTAAACCCTTAATAAAGTAGCCGGCATTATAACTAATTACTTTAAGATTAGGTTTAAGGGCAAGTTATTAAAGAGCAAGTAGCAGAAGCTTAAGGGGAAGTAGAAGTAGTAGATAATCTATACAAACTATGTTAGTAGATAGAATAGCATTCTACCTCGCGCTAAGCCGGATATTAAGGAAGCGTACTACTTAAATTATCTAGAGTGTGCTAAGTTTATTTCCGATAAACTCCCTTAATTTAAGGAGTAGTTTAAGGAGCTTATCGGTAAGGATGTTGCGACTAGCGAGCTAGTAGAGACTATGGATACTCTTAGGGATGCGGCGATAGTAGACGTATTATCGGACGATAAGGATAAGGATAAGGATAAGGGGCTAGCGACGGACTATAACCTCGATAAGTTATCGGAGACTAAGCGGCAGTTCGTATTAGCGAAGCGGCATAAGAAGGCTTATAAGGCTGCGAAGGAGGCTACTATCGTAAACAAGAAGGCGAAGAAGCGTATATACCGCGCGGTAGATCCTAAGGAGCGTCTCTATAAGAAGACAATTAGTACTAGAATAAAGCCGTTCGCTAAGAGCCTTACCGCCCTTACGAGAAGCATAGAAGCGCGGGTAGCGTAGGCTACACTTCCTCTACTAGTCGTCGAGCGTACGCCTAAATTAGTAATAGAGTTAATTAGTAAGAGGATAATAGACGAGGAGTTCCTAAAGGAGGTAGCGTTCGAGGAGAAGTGCGAGGTGTTGTCGAATCTGTATAGAGTAGATTATATAGCTAATATCGCCGCTAGAATGCTCTTAAAACCGGCTTAATTTAAGAGGTTTGTAGGCCTTTAGTTAGCGTAGATAAGGGCTCGGCGGCAGCAGCGAATAATGCTAATAACTCCGTAGTCTATAAATTATTAGCATAGCTATACTAGTAGTAGTGTAGTTAGTAGTAGTTAGTAGTATAGCGTTAGTAGAGGGTTTGTTAAAGGTAGAAGGATCGAGGACACTAGTAGAAGATTTAATCTAGTGCGTAACTAAGCATCGACTGCTGCCTCTTAATAGAGAACTACGCGGGCATAGAAATACCTTAAAATACGTACAAAAGTCCTAGCATAGTATATACTATCGATTTTAGTAAGGGTGTTGTTAGATTTTAGCTGTTTTCTTACCTAATTAGGAAGGAGCGGGCTTTAAAAATAAGGGGTAGTATGCAGCCGTATCGTCTACTCCTAGCTCGTCCTCTACCGTAAGGCCCCTTAATTACCCTGTAGAAAAGCGACGTAGAAGATATATTTTTACTAGAGATTCGTTTATAGCGCACATAACTTTTAAGGCTGTTTTTAGTAAGGTTTTAGCCGTTTTTGGCGCTAAGGCTATTATACGATCTCTCTTTAAAATACAATATAATTAATTAGCTTTCTTTATTAACTTCTAGCTTTACCGCGACTAATCTTCCTTCCTACTTAAGATTCTCCTCGTAATCTAACTATATCTCTTCCGCTAACTAATTACGAAACGCTAGCTATTTATTATCCTCTTTATCGTCCTCGTCGTCCGCTGTTCGACCCTCTAGATTGCCGATTATACCGGTCTCGTTACGAAGGAGATAGGGCTCGAGAGAAAGAGGCTACGCGCTATAATCTAGGATAAAGTTATAAAGGACAAAATAGGCTATAACTATACGCTTCTGCCGTAGGAAACTAGTGTTAGCTCTCGGTCCGTAGGTAATAACCTCGAAGCGCTTCTTTACGATGCTAAAGATGCGCTTAATGTAGTTCCTTAGCTACGCGTAGCGCAGATTAAACAACTCCTCTTTAGTAGCCGGCCTTATCTTAGCAACCGCCTACTTACGTAGATAGTATCGCGTCTTCTAATAAGGTACGAGGATCCTTCGGTCTATTGCTAAGTACCTACTATCTACGAGATAATAGCGACCCTCCGGCACTACGAAACTATTACGGTATGTACCGTTAAGTACTATTCCGTCGTTCGCTAACCCTTCGAATCTAACTAACGTATATGGGAAGCGGTAGTTAAGGTTATACGCGGCTATTACATTCTATATAATAAAGTTCTTCTAACACCTCTACGCGCTCTAATGCTCCTTAGTAATCGCGGCGTAGATGTAGGTGCTATCGATAGCTCCGAGTATATCCTTAAAGCGACGAAACTTCCGATCCTTTAGCTTATTATAGAGCGTGCCCTAAGGGCGTAGTAACTTTATAAAGTCCTTCCCTATGCGACAGAGCGCTATGCTTATACGGTTAATAATCCGTATAAACGTAAGCGGTAAATACTAATACTTATTTCTTAGCGACTTCTTCGAGAGGTTGTACGCTACGTAATCGAGGAAGATTACGACCTACTCTTCTACTCGCACCCCCGGATCTCGCTCTATTAATCTACCTCTTACGTTAATCTTATTAATTAATGCCGACAGCACCGGCTACTTTAAACGCGTCTCGCTATAGTAGTAGTCGTCTATACTATATAGAGATATTCGAGCCTCCTTCTAACCCTTCTTCGGATCTAGTAATGTAGTCGGCACTCCTAGTAGCCGGTACTATCGCTCCTTCTTTATAGGACCCCTAATAAGAGGCAATACGGCTGTTACGGCGGTAGTAGCGGCGATAGCGACGAATATAGCGATCGAATCGAACTCGGTATTAGCTATAGCGCGGTAAGAGTAGGAGCAAGAGTAAGAATAAGGGTATATAATAACGTAGAGCCCTCGCGTCGACGACACGAGCTATATCCTTAGCACGCTAATAGAGCTTATTTATAGTCTACCTCGGATACTAGACGGCTACTTATACGAAGAATCTACTACAGAATCCGGTGAAGAATCTTCTCGGCGGTATCCTTAGATACGGATACGTGGATACTGGCTAAGTAGCGGGGGCCTAAGGTAGTCCATAACTAAGATTTTTGAAATTCTGCTTTTGCGCTAAAGTGTTTCCGGACTTTGAACCGAATGGCCACTCTGGGGCTCCCTAGGAGACCGGACATTGCAGGGATTGTGGACCGGAGGTCGGGAAGTCTTTTGTCCGTTATGACGCGGTCTTCATGCGCGTTGGACAACTGCAGATTACTTTCTGTCAATAGAAACAGCATGGAATACATCTTCGCCTTCGACTTTCAGGACTTCAGTCTATTGCATCTTCTCACAGCAAATCCTTGATCGCAATCGCCCTTCGACCCGCGCATTCATTCTCTGATCCGACGCCCCGTCCGTCCACCACCATGGCTACGGCGGACCATCTCGCGGTCCTCGTGCATGGGTACGTTCAAAGCAGTCCACCAGCACTATCTAGGAACTGTCACTGACTGACGCTTACAGATTCTGGGGGAATCCGAGCCACTTGAAGCACCTGCAAGAAACCCTCCAAAAACGACACTCGGCCGATCGCCTCCACATTCTCGTAGCGAAGTCCAACTCCAACAACCACACATACGACGGGATCGAAGTAGGAGGCGAACGCATAGCGAACGAGGTCGAGGAAAAGATTGCAGAACTGGAGGAGAACGGAACCACGATCAAGAAGATCAGCATTACAGGCTACTCGCTGGGTGGCCTCATATCCCGCTATGCCATCGGTTTGATGTACAATAGCGGACTGTTCGACAGGATACAACCGATGAACTTCTCAACATTCGCTTCACCACACATTGGAATCCGAGCACATAAAGGCGGGATACGATCCGAGTTGTGGAATTATATGGGCGCGAGGGTGTTGAGCACATCCGGCCAGCAGATGTTTCTGATCGACACATTTCGAGACACGGGCAAACCGCTGCTCTCTATCATGGCCGACCCGGACAAAGTCTTTATCAAAGGTCTCCGCATGTTCAAGCACAAATGGGTCTACGCCAATACGCTCAACGACCGCAGCGTGCCATTCTACACCGCGCTCTTCAGCCGCACCGATCCCTTCGTCGCTCTCGACAAGATCCAGGTACATTACCTAAAAGACCAACCGGCCCCAGGCGAAGTCATCCTCGATCCCTCGCACTACGTCTCGCCCCGACTCTCTAAACCCGAAGACTCGTCCCTCTACAACCGCTTCCAACTCATCGATAGGAAAACGTTCTCCAACCTCCCCTTTTACATGTTCATCATCGTCGCCATACCCCTCGCACTGCCCGTCTTCATGATCAACTCCGGCTATCAAACATACCAATCCGCACAACGAATTCGCCACCACGAATCTGGCGGGGCGTTCAGTCTGGACCGTTATCGCGCGAAACTCTTCGAACAGGCGCAAGCCGTGCAGGACAGGACATACGAGCGCGCGGCCACATCGCAAGCAGAGGACTATCTTCCCACACCACCTCCCGAGTCCGCACGGGAAAGTTCACGCTCAAGTTCGGAAGACACGAAAGATGCCGAGCTTGCCCGTCGGGAAAGCTCGAAGAAGGAAACCGATTTCCCGCTCCTCGCATTGACGAAAGAGCAATTCGAAATGATCGATGTCTTAGACTCGGTGGGCTTCGTTAAATATCCGGTGCACATCCAGAAACATCGACATACGCATGCGGCGATTGTGGTGCGGATCAACAAGGCGAGCTTTGACGAGGGAAAGGTGATTAGTGAGCATTGGGCGGGCAAATTCGAGATTTAAGGGGGTCGGATTTGGCGGGAACATACAGGAGAGAACTTGCCGAGATCTGGTCAACAGCATGGACCATAGCATGGAATGCCAGTCAGTGAACAGAAACAGCTCGAGAGAGGAGAGCTGGATTGGAGTCGAGCATCGAGTTGCAGGCCGGTCAACAGAGAACAGGCCAATCTATCACGATGTAGCGATACGGATAGAGGCGTTCAGGAGTTCGTGTGTGATCATGCAGCACATGGTAGATAGCCCGGAAAACAGCCGGAGACGAGTTCATGTCGTTATCATTAGCCACGTCAATTGCATCGTGTTTTCGTCGGCATCAATCGAACGGCACCCTCCTCAGTCCATTTCCCTGGCCCATCTTCTGCGCCTCTTGCCTCGCGCCCACCGCACTGGGCACCTTGATCCCACAACAGTCGCCCCAACTCGTTGGATTATGCACATGCCTCATTCCATCGACCGTGACCTCCACCTCACCCACTTCGTCCTCTCCCACCTTTTCCTCCGCGTCCTTACTCATTCCCTCCGCGGCCGGCAAGATCGAGCCAAACATGAAATGCTGCGCGACAGGTAACTTGCCCAACACCTCCGCCAGGAACATTTTCCTCATTCCGCCCTCTACTTTCGCCCAGCCCTTCGCCGCGGAGATATCATCCAGCATCGGCGAGTGCCACCGCAAGCCCTGCACGGTTTTCGTCGCGTTGACCCAGCGGATCTGGTCGAGGTAAAGGTAGTCTTTGCTGCATTCTTCGATGATGAGTTCGTTGTGGATGCTCATCGGGCGGATATGTTTGTGGTCCACGAGCTGGCTGGCGCCGAACAGGAACGGGAGGAACTGGTAGTCGTCGAGACCCCAGACGCCATGGGAACCGGCGGGTTCGAGGTAGTATGTTGATTGGATGGAGCGCATGACGGAGAGGTACTTGGGAAAGACAAGGAGAGTCAGGGCCGGGAAGAGGTGGGTTGGGAGCAGAGAAAGTTGTCGAAGGCAGAGGAGCCAGAGGAGGAAGTTCAGTTCGTGGCCGCTGCCGTAATCGATGCGACTTCCGTTGCCGAACGACTGGGAGAGATATGTGGAGATTTCTTGCTGGGCGGCAGTGTCTGTCACGCCGAGTTGTGTATGCCATTGAGGTTTTGCGTTGTCAACGGCTGTGAGGAAGTCTCGGAAAGCTGGGTTGCCGAATCGTGATCCTGTATCCAAGGGTGGGCACTCCTTCACCAGACGGTCTGCATCGTCTAGCACTGCGAGAAGTGCGACTATTGCTGGATCTCGTGCTGCTTCCGACTTTTGTATGCTAGAGATGGTGGTGTCGCGAACCGAATCTGAGAGGTGGAAGACGAAGCTGATGATCAAGTCGTGGCTTGCCGATGATGTGAAGAGATCGTGATCGCGCTCGGAGAGAATGCGTCTGCTCGGTCTGGTAAAATTGTGGTCTTTGAGATTTGGAGGCGGCGCAAGGTTAGGCGTTGGTGGTGGTGGATTCGAGGGCGTCTCATCCGACTGCGGCCGTCGGCGAGGCGTGAGTTTCGGCAGCTTCTTGGAGAGATCGGGCGGGTTGGTAGGAGGTGATACAGCAGTGGGCATGATGGGTAGGATCTCGAGACGTGTTGGTTGTAATATTAAGGCACTTGCAGAGGTATTGCTCAGATGTGAGAGACAGGACGGGAGCTCCGAAGTCCAGTGCTGACAATTGACCTTGATGTCCGGGCTCCTCGGGCACCCCATGTCTCCAAATTGAATCAAATATTATAGGCAACGTCATCAAGTTTTGATGCCTACCGTTAGATTGCCCCTGAATTTTGGTACGGTACTCACGTTGATCAGAGGTATACCTACCTATATTCGACCTTCTAGGCGCTCCTCTAGATGATCAAAAGCAATGTAGGATCAGGAGTCTCGCCTGCATCTTGGAGCTGATCGGTGCCGCAGGATGAGTAGACTTCAAAACACTACTCCCTTGATGTTCTACTGCTATCAAGCACGGCAGATGTACTGAGATGCGGTGGTAGATGTATAGCCGCTTCGTCGTTGCTCAAGGACGATGGCGTAGAAGTCTGAATGTTTAATTTTGGTCCAGGAAGCTCTGCATTCGGGGAGGCTTTTATCAGCCACGCTTCTTGGCTCACATGTGACAGTTCGTCAACGTCGCCAGTATACGCATCCTCAACCCCCCAGACCGCTTCTTCGAAAACATCCTCAGCAGGACGGATGATTAATGCCTGCTCGCTTGTCCGCATTGACAACATATGACGAACGATTCGCTGAAGTACCTCACGATGCGCGAATACAGCAGCAGTCTTGATCGCAGCGCATCCCCCTCTCGATAGCCCGTGCAGCGTTACCGCACAGGCAGGTCATGTCGAGCAATGGACCTTCATCGTCTTCCCTCGCTTTACCGTCCGGGTCCCGACCGTCCACCGCCGCAGCCGACGTGAGCTTCACGCCTCGAAATCCACAGCCCGTCGAGTCTCGAATTCCCAGGTGGAGACGCAGTAGGAGCAGCAAGAGTCCCAGTGACAGCGACAATACCAGCGTGGCAAGTCGAAGCAGTTACAATGGCAAGCGGGCTGGGTCGTCGGAGCTACCACTCCCGGCGTCAGAGGGCAGGAATGGCACCGTCAAAAGTACGCCTAAGCGACTGATGAAGTCGGGAGGGTTCTTGCTCGACTCGGCGTTTGCCAACGGGCACTTTCACAAGAAGGAACTCAACGACAGCGCCGTGAGGAGAAATGTGCCGCAGGTTCAGGTGGAGAAGGCGAAGACGGCTGCCGATCGCGTGTCCGGAGACTCCTCACGACGTGGATCGCCGCTCTCCCGCCAGGTTTCGAACGACGACTCGACAGGCTACTCTGGACGAAGCTACGCCTCGCCGTCGCCGAGTATGGATCCGGCCCAGCTAGTGCAGATGGCTTTGAGCTTGAGCGAGAGTCGTAAACGACACGTGAGCAGTACCCTCCCCGTCCCGATATCGCCGGCAGGGACTCGGCGCGTGGTATCAGATCGCCCGTTCAACAAACGCTCGAGTCTTCTGAGCGATGGAGTGGCGCATATATCGCCAGAGTCTCCAAGATCGAGTGGCCAGTACGGAAGCGAAATAGTCAACGATGGCGCCGAGCTAGTCTCTTTCAACTTTTCGCCTGCTACATTGTCCCGTGCAGACAAGGCTCGCAGGTACTTCGAGTTGGCCAGCGAGCATCGCCGATTACTAGAGCATCTGCCTCCTCTGAAGTCCGATCGCCACGCACATGGCAACTATACGCTACAGGCCAACAGCAGCCCCGGCAGCGCGCATTACGACCTCACTCGAGTGCCATCGCACATCAATGCTCAACGTGGACTGGGGCGATCTTACAATCCTCTGCAGTCACTGCGTAATCGTCGCCTACGAAACCGGGAGAGACGTTCCCTGCCTGCGCCACCGGATACCTGGCAGCAAACTGACCGCATCAAAGCATGGATCAACAATGTTGAAACTGCTTCCAAAGACCCTGCGTTTCGTCCAGGCGGCGATCATGTACGGCTGCCATCGTTCCCTGGGGAGCTGAGAGGTCAAGATCAGGTTCAAGCAAATCCTTCAGCACGGCATCGCCGAACAGATACGGTCACGTCAGTAATCACGCGACCCGAGAACGGATGGACCATTGAGCCCGCAGAGCTGCTGGCGGATACGTACTGGTTGGAGAAGCGCGGCAACAAGGCTTGCATCGAAGACCGTCATGGGAATAAATTGTTTCCCAATCTCGCGCGAGCAAGCGTTGACCTGCCACGACGAAGCAAGGAGTACCACGGCAAAGACACAGACCCCGAGCACGACGCTACTTCCGACAAGTACAGCCTGAAAGATGAGACTGAAGACGAAAATCGTACGAAATTACGCCGCAGGGACCTGCTCCCAATCCCGGGACTCCGTCGGAAGAACCACGCAAGCAGATCCGCAAGTGTTGAGAGTGGATCAAGCGACGAAGGGCGCGGACCAGCTCATCGATACGGTGATGCCAGGTCGGGCGGGGAGAATACTGGGCCACTAGAGCGTCACATGCGAGACATGATGGTAAAGGAGGCAAATGGCGAGTTGTCGTCGCCGGAGACTCATGTGTCGGACCATTGGGATACTCAGCGCAAGCAGATTCCTGGAGGAAGCGGTAGCATTGGCAGAGCACAGCGTGAGTCTGTGTCGAGCATGGGCGGTCGCCTGTCGACTGACTTCACTGCCTATCGGAGAGTTCGATCTGCAGATGGAAGAGCTGGTTCAGTTGGTCATCGCAATGAGTCGGAAGAGAAAGTTTTCGGCGGTCCATTGCCGGCCAAAGCGAGCGGGTCCGCGCAGCCCGCCACATTGCAGCATGCACCGTCAACGTCCAGACGTACAGAAGATACTGACCAGGAGCTGCGCAGTAAAGACCAAAATCATGTCGAGCGCCACGACTTCGCCGAGACCTTCGATACTCCGCTGTATCCTGTAGTGAGTGGCGAACCGGCTTCCATCAAAGCCAGAGCGAGTTTGGAAATCCCGCGAGCGCCCCGAATCACTCGACACAAGACGAGCGATAGCTTTGGCAGTGGCCTGCGCCGTTCCGATACGAGCGGTACGATCGGAGACAAATCCACCAAGGATGGCAAACGCCGTTTCTTCAAAGCTGGACGCATCGGTGAGATTGTGCGCACCGAAGGCTCCCGTATTGGCGATCGCTTGCGCAGTGGTCGAGATCGATCAGGCGAAGTTGCAGCGGACTCCTCCAAAGCTCATTCAGATTCCGATGCAGAGGAGGATCGACAAGACAACTATGACAGCGAGGTTAGCCCACGTGCATCGCTCGACCAATCCCGGCCGAAGGCCAAGTACCATACCTCCGGCTTGCCATCTTTCAAGTCTCCATCTGCAAGGGGCAGGGAACATAACATGGCGGAATCGACAGCGTCCGACGACAGCGATACTGTGAATCGGCAACGAACGCGCAAGCGTGCAGATCGCTCGGCTTCTCCTACACTGCCTACCATCAACCTGCCAAACGATAACACTACGGCCAACATGGAAACTCCCGCGGAGAGGATGAACTATTCAATGAAGTCCGCGTCCCAACAACATCTCTCGTTCGGAGCACTTCCAGCCATCAGAACCGGCGACAGAAGAGGTGCGCTTGTCACTGCGCACGGAGGCCGAAGACACTGGAGTATCTCGGACCCGACCCACCAACAGAAGCCTCGAGTCCTTGAAAAGGTCACGGCGCGGGACATTGCTCGGATCCGAGCATTACTGCTGGCGACCGGCATCAAAGCTCACGAGATTCACCAGCAGGCCGATGATGTCAACGACAAGCGATCCGGACTGATTCTCAAGGTATCCGAGCTCACCGGAGATAAGATGACGAACGTAACTCGTAAGGAAGAATGCCTCGTCGCCGGCCGGCTCCTGTCCGACGACATCTCAACGACCCTTGGCAACTTCGAGAAGACGGTCCAGCACTTCCAGTCCACAACGGCGAAAGATCTCTCGGCTCAACTCGACGAACTCTCCCATCGCGTATCGGACCAATTGACGAAATTAGTACACGAGACTTCAGACGAGGCAGACGCCTTTAACGTCGAGCTTACGACCAAGCAACCTCAGGAGGTCAAGCGCGTGGACGAGGCAGTCGATGAGATGCTCCGACAGCGTAGGAGGCAGTTCAGATTACTGCGTCGCACCGGATTCAAATTACTAGAGTGGTTGGTGCTGGGCATCATGTGGTGGCTGTGGTTCCTGGTGGTCCTGTTCAACATGGTGAAGAAGGTCGTGATGGGTGGCGTGCGAGCGGTCCGCTGGCTTGTGTGGTTCTGAGGAGTGGCTTTCGAAGCTGGAGAATCTTGTGGATGATTATTGTTCTCTTTTCTTGCACATCGCGAATGCTTTTGTGATACCCAGAGAGCTGGTTTTGGATGCTTTTCTTCGCATTTGGGTTAGGAGTCGTTATTTGGAATAATTCGTGATTGCATCCGTAGATATATAGTCTATAATCACACACATATATAGACTTGCAATATGACCTTTCGGGTTGTACTTCACACTACTATTCATGTCTGTATATACGCCTTCTGGCTGTAGTGTCGTGCGCTAAGTCTACACGAGTGAAGAAAAGGAAAACGTATGCCAAGATATCTCTATCGCTTCTCCACCAACAGGAAATGAATGGCCACGTAGCCCAGCACGAGGAACACTCCGCAGAAGACGCCCAGTCCAATCACATCCTCCCACATTGCCAGTACCTTGAAGCCGAAGCTGGAAAGAATGGCGGAGCCGGGCACTTCAATGTCGAGACCGTATTGCTTATCCACCAGGGAAAGGTAGCGCACTTCATTGACGATGAGGCCTTCGAAGCCGAAGTGGAAGATGGAGAGCTGAGATGAGTGTTAGCAAAAGGTGAGGATGTGACGGAAGACGGTATATACGCACCCTCTGCAACCACCTGACCGGCCCGGGAATGGTCTCGTGATTGAGCAAGAAGCCAGAGAACAGCAGACTGAACAGCATTACTAAGATGCCGAACAGATTCGCCACGCCCTGATTCCGCACGCAAATGCCAATGCACAAGCAGATCATTGCCGAGGCAAGGTTGAAAAGGACTAAGAATAGCATGAATTTGAGGAACTCAGGCCAACTTGGAATGAGGCCGGTCATCGGGTATACGATGCAGCCCATGATGATGGGCGGAACGAGGCGAAGCGGAACGATGTCGAAGACGACCTTGGAGAGGTAGTAGGCGAGAGGCGAGTAATATCCCTTGGCACGCTCGCGGAGGAAGAGAAGACGTTCAGGAGCGAAGACCGTGAGGGAGGTCAGTGTGCTGAAGCCGAAGAGAGCGAGCATGAAGAAGAAGAATCCGAGGCGGTTCTGGAAGCCTGCGAGATCGTCCGTCAGGCCGTAGAAGAGGAAGCCGAGGAAGACGGCGAGAACGATGGCAATGGCGTAGTGGGTGAGCATGAGCATGGGGTTGCGGTAGATGTTTCGCCATGTTCGTCGGGAGAGAATGAGAAATTGAGTGTGGATCCATGGCTTTTGGTAGCCGTAGAGCTTACTCCTGGCAGAGCCGGTTGGAGAGCCTGGTGCGTGGCCATTCATTTGCGCTGCATGAGCGACAGTGCCGTGAATGTCGTCCCGCAAGGTAGCAGCCACATCAGATGACTGATATGCGGCGATTAGAGCATCCAGATCTGTGCCAGTGTCACCTTCGCCAGTGAGGCCGCCGTGGTTGTCGTCGAGGATCTGGGGACGTGGCTGTCCATTCTGCTTGGCCAACTTGAGCCATTGCTGATGACTGGCTTCTTGCTCCCTCGAGAAGGCACTTTCGCCGGAACTGCGTACGCTGGACGGAGCCGCGTTGTCTGCGGTGTTCTTGCGAGTGAACAATTGTCTCTCTTGCTGCTGTCGTATGCTGGACTTCCTATTCGATTTGGGCCGAAGGAAGCTCTCTCCAGCAGTAGATGTTACAGACTCGCCAACGCTAATATTACTGACGCTCGGAATGCTCTTGACTGCCATGGTAGAGCTTGCTCGTGTTGCGAAGCCATCGCCACCGTCAGAGCTGAGCTCCATCAGATCCGAATCGCTGGGCGTGCTTGCATGCATCGTGAGGTCGATCAAGTAGTCGGCGATGTTGAACCCAGGAGGGCAGGAGTAGCCGATGCCATCAAAGTAATCCTGGCAGTCCTTGAAAGGTCCACTGTAGACAGTACGACCTTGTGCAAGCAGAATGAGCTGATCGAAAAGTGCCACAATGTTGGAACGTGGTTGATGGATCGTGAAGACGACAGTCCTGTTGTAAGTCTTGACCAGGTTGACCAAGCACTCAACAACATTGAACGCATTAAAAGAGTCGAGACCCGAAGTTGGCTCGTCCAAGAAAAGGATGCTTGGACTGGTCACCAATTCACAGGCAATGCCAACTCTCCTCTTCTCGCCTCCAGAAATACCACGACCATTTCCTTCCTCAGAACCGATGACTTGGTGTCTGATATGGTAGATACCCAGCTGGCGCTCGACGTCTTCGACTTTCTGCTCTTTGGAAGCTCGGCTCATCTGCTTTGGCAGTCGGAGCAAAGCAGAATCCAAAATCGTCTCGTGCACAGTCAGGGTGGGAAGCATGGTGTCGTCTTGATCCACAAATCCAATCACGTTGCGAAATTGATCATCATCCACCTTGTCACCATTCAACCAGAAGTCGCCGGATGCTGTGCCGCGCTTGTTCTTCCGGGCCAAAATGTCCAAGAAGGAGGTCTTGCCAGCACCTGAAGCACCCATGATGGCCAGGAGCTCGCCAGGGTGAACAGCGCCGGTGATGCCAGACAAAATCTGCTTGCCCTTCAATTTGTACGACACGTTCTCGAATGATAGAGCAGCAGGCTTGTGGTCAGCAAGGAGCCTCGCATTCTCCTCCTCCTCCTCATCTCCAAGCGCGATGTACCCGGTCTTGTTCTGCCCGCTCCGTCGACTGAGGAAAAAGACCAAGAGGACCACAGCGACCACGAACAGCGCGCATCCAGCGATGACTCCAGCAATCAGTGGCGTGTTGATCTTCTTCACTGGCCGTTCGTATCCCGGAACCTCCGTCTTGTACATGCACTCGCCACTATGGCACGAAAGCATGATGCTTGGATCGCCGAACACACTGGAGATCAGACCGTTCATGGCCGGCTCAGAGAAGATACTGTTGTCTTCCTTTGAGCCAGTGTACGTCCTCACCGATATGAACGAAGCAGGTCCCTTGATATCCTGGTCCAGGAAGTCACTGATGTCGATGCTGTTCTTGGCACCACAAAGCATACGTCCTGGAACACATTTACACTGAATGTTCTCACATTCATACTTGGTCGTGTTTCTGTCCTCCGTGGTTTTCAGACTCCAGCTGCAGGTGTCCAGTGCGCAGTAGAAGCTCTCCTTCTGATCCACCCAAAACTGGAAATTGCAATCCTCCCGCTCAGCATTACAGCTGAATGTGGCCTGCGGTTTCTTCTCTTTCAACATGTCCAGAATCTTGCGATTTGTAATGTCACACATTTGGTAGTTTTCCTTCACAACAGCTCCTTCCCGATAGCAGACTCCGCCTTTTGTGTCTCCCGGCATCATAGCATCGCAGGCGCTGTCCTCCTCGCATACATTGCAATTGATACCACCCCAACCCTCTTTACACTTGCATGGCGCATCGCCCTCGCGAGGCAAACGATCTTTCCCATCCGCAAGCGAGCCACATAGCGGCACGCTGCAATCCTCAGCTCCAAAGCCTGGCGGACATGTGCACTTTCCACTGCTCTTCGTGCAGTTCGCGTATTGTTGGCAGACGAAGTCGTCGAGATTGCAGTTGAAGCATGGCGGGCAGTCTTCAGGACGTCGTTCGAACAGCGAGAAGGGATCGGATCGTTGTAACAGGTCGTCGTTGGAGGTGAAGTACTGATTCGTCTGGAGTCCGGCGTGGACCGTCCATGGTAGTGACAAGATGCTCACTATCGCGGCGGCGCAAAGGGAACGCCACATGGTGAAGGAGACAGGCCGGTCGCCTAGAAAGAGGTCTCACCTCATCGACGGATACCGATCGAGTCAGGGAACGTGAGTTCGCGTGCAGGATGTCGCGTCAGAGGACTTGGGATGAAGATGATTAGGTGGTTCATCCAAGATTGCAGCGGGTTGGGTTTCTTGCTATCGCCTGCAGATCCAGGGTGAGGTGGCGCCGACCCGAATCGCGAATCGCGTCCCACGTGGAGATGACAGGAGAGCCTCGGCGGAGCCAGAATTTAGAACCTTCAATTTCAGACACTTCAACGACATCTCTATCACTGCACCTCCTGATCCGATAGACTTTGCTCACGTTCGCGGATTGCTACATCAACGCTCACTGAGCTCTTGAGCTCGACGAGTTCAGGCCTGATGGAGTCAGCCAGCGATGGCCGGTGGCCGAGTTACATTAATTTCAACTCCTTTTCCTTCCACGCGACGACTAGTGTGCTGCTCCTCGATTGCTGATCATCTGACCGAACGAGACACAAGATGCAAGCCCGGCAACTCAGTCATGGGCGTAGTACGCAGACGGTGGGTTGTTCGCGAACCAAGACCAACATCGCGATGTTGGCGAAGTGTATGGACCAGGCGAAACTGTGGGATGCGGTGTCGACTTGGAGAACAGGCGGGTATACTTCACCTTGGACGGCAAGAAGATCGGTTTCGAGTTCCCGGGCGTGTCTGGTCGATTGTTCCCCATCCTTGGGTTGGGGCAGAAGGTGAAGCTGGAGACAAACTTTGGCGCGAAGCCATTCATGTACAAGAATGCCAACTCGATCGACCAGCAGTTGGCGGCCGACACAGGCGCTGTAGACGATGTGACAGGCCTGGATGCACCCAAGGCGTCAAGCGTCCAGCCTTAGTGGATCGGTCAGAGGGTGAGGGAGCTGGAATCCCGACATTCTCAGTCTACAAGGTATGGGATGATAGTTTGTGTGCACAGCACAAGCGTTTTGCATAGGACTACGTGAATGTGCTCGGCATTGTTCGGACCAACCGAGCTGTGGCAAGCCCAGGCTCTTGAACGTGCCTTTTCCGTGTAAACTTCCTCAATGAATTTCAATCTGCGAAACTCCGTTGTTGACAACAAAGTCAGCACACTGCGAGTGTGCTTGAAGTGTGCGATACCCGCTGCGCCGACTCACGCCTCTCCTACTAGACGCTTTGGCGGGGTGTGGGGCGGCAGGGTGTGAGTACCGGAGTTCCTATAACAGCCGTGTCTCCTCTGCACCTTCTCTGCATCAATATTCTGGTATCAATATTAACCGCAGATCTTGCTCGAACTGTACAAGCATGCCTCTCGCTCCTTTTGCCGTGGAACAATGGATGGATGAGAACGAGACGAAGGCAAAATTCAATATTGCCGAGACGTGCTGTGCTTCCATATCCGTCAACGATCTGGTCAAGCTGAGCGATAGAAAAGATATCCAGGCCGCGGATCTCATCGATCTTTCTGCGCCTCAAGACTACGGAGAGATCAGAGGAAGTACGGAGCTAAGGAACAACCTTAGCCGACTTTACTCGACGAAAGTGGGAACGCCTCTCAGCGCTGAACAAGTGCTCATCACACCAGGAGCGATCGCGGCCAACCACCTCGTACTGTACTCGCTCCTCAGATCAGGGGATCATGTGGTATGCCATTACCCTACATATCAGCAGCTCTACTCTCTCCCGGAATCTCTTGGAGCCAAAGTGGACTTGTGGAAGTCTGATCCGAACAATGCCTGGGCGCCAGACCTTGAGGACTTGAAAGCATTGGTGAAAGAGAACACGAAGCTGATCATCCTCAACAATCCGCAAAACCCAACAGGAGCGGTGCTGAAGAAGTCACTATTGCACGATCTGATAGAATTCGCCGAGGCCAAGAACATCACCATTCTCTCAGATGAGGTCTATCGGCCTCTCTTCCACGGCATCACACCCATGTCCAACGACTTCCCGCCTTCGATCATGTCGCTAGGCTACAAGAATACCATTGTCACCGGCAGTCTGTCAAAGGCCTACTCGCTCGCTGGTCTACGAACGGGATGGATCGCAAGCAGAAATCCGGATATCATCGAGAAATGTGCCCAGACGCGAGATTATACCACCATCTCGGTGTCCAAGATCGACCAGAAGATCGCTGCCTTTGCTCTGTCGCCCGACACGATACATACGCTGCTCGCGAGGAACATCCAGCTCGCCAAAGCCAACCTCGAACTGTTGGAGCGGTGGGTCATCAAACACGATGAGTTTTGCTCGTGGACGAAGCCAGTCGCTGGAACGACAGCATTCATCAAATTTGAGCGCGATGGCAAGCGTATCGATGCCGTGGCGTTCTGCAACCAGGTCATGGAGCAGACGGGCGTCATGGTGCTGCCAGGTGATTGCTTTGGCGAAGACTTCAAAGGATATGTGCGTTTCGGATACGTCAACAAGACGGAGATCTTGAAAGCAGCATTGGAGGAGCTGCGAAAGTTCATGCGCAAAGAGTTTGATGATGTGCCGCTCTGCGAGTAACCTTCTCAAACAACATGATACATCCTTTCCAAAGCAGAACCCCAAAGCGAAACCAACTCTCACCGCAAATTTGCCTCGCATCCTGGTGTATTCCGCTTGGTGACACTCTCGCCTATTCCTCCTCGGTCTTGAGCATGGCCAGGCGGGTGATGGGCACGCTCAGCTGAGCCTGCGTCCTCAACGTTCCGTAAAATGTCGGTGTTACGATCCAATTTGGTTTCGCTTTGCCGAATGCACTGCCGTGATCGTATGGCGGCTTTCCCAAACTACGAAGCCAACTGTCAGTATCGCCAAGAAATGCCTCCAGGCCCAGGTGACACCACAATCCAACTCACCAGTCGCTTTGAAAATCCCGCACAAGCTGCAGACTCCCGCCATCGAACTTGAACCGCACATTCACATTCTCGCAGGCGTAGTAGTTGTTCGGATCAGCGATGGCGGAGGTGCTGCTTTCGCGGTAGCAAGAAGTCTGCAGCTTGAGACCCTTGTTGTTGTCGTGGAATTCAAAGGTCATGAAGCTGACGGGGTGCTGTTGCGTTGTGGCGTCAGGCTTGGGAGCGGCCACGGCGAAGACGACGAGGTTTTTGATGATCCAGGAGTCCCCTTCGATGGGACAGACTGACCGTTGTGGAGCTGAGAGAGCCACTGCAAACCTGCCGAGGGCGGCGAGCAGCAATATTGCGAGCATTCTGGTTTGAAGGTGAGGTATTGTCGTTGCTTGCTGTTATTGTTGTTTTGTTGAAGGAAGACTTTCAAGCCCGTAGAGGACCAACCAAACAAGTGAGTTTCAGGTGAGCTCCACTTCACTCTTTTTACTTCGAGTTGCCGTTGTGAGCAACTACACAGTCGTGGTTATTGAACGAGCGAATAAAAGTTCTCTCGTTGAGGAGTGATATGCCTGGGCCGCCGATTTGTAAAACGAGTGAATGAACGAGTGCTGAGCGTTGAACTGGCAACAAAGGAAAGAGCGACACAGACCTGCGCGCCTCACTGATGATAAAATCTCTGCCTCACTCCAGGACTCACCTTTCACCTGCGTCCAGACCTTCTCTTACGGGGATCAGTCGATCAATCCATGTGCACCTCATTTCCTATTCTTTCTAATCTCGTCTTTGACTTTGTGGGTGAAAAGTTTGCTCGCAAAGCTACCCTGTACTCAATTCTAGCGTCCTAGCGTCCTACCCTGCTGGCAAAAGCACAAGTAGTCGCCGGTACAGTGGGTTGAGATGTATGACAAGTGAACACAGAGGCCTCATCGGGTCCTCACCGGGTCCTTACCTTATCTCGTGCGTTGCGACACAAGTGTCTCATCCCACCAGCATGCACATCTACCAAGCCGCGTGATATAACTAGGGACAGATGTACCTGCGCAGGTGCGCGAAATAGCAAGCATCAGCCGAATCGAGGCGTACGGGCTTTGGACGTTGGGAGCCACCTGATATTAGCGCTCTCATTGCACTGTACATGGAAAGATGATTGCGCCTACGCTTTTCGATCGCAGACAACACCAACTGACCGAGACGTTATCGTATGCCCTACTTGGGATCCTTCTCGATCAAGTTCTCGCCGGGTTGCACTCTTTGGGCCCATTCAGTCCAGCTGCCATCGTAGATTCGTCTGCTTCCATCGCCATAGCCTGCCTCAATCAGTGCCGCATCGATGACTGTAGCAGTGACTCCCGTGCCGCAGCTCGACACGATTGGCTTCGTAGGGTCGACACCTTTCTGCTCGAAGATCTTGCGCAATTCGCCCGGTGGGAGGAAAGCCTTGGTCTTAGGGTCCAGCAGCGAAGGTACAGGAACCGATGTGCTTCCTGGAATACGGCCAGAGGACAGACCAGGTCGTGGTTCCGGATCTTTGCCGCGCCATCGTCCCTCGGATCGAGCATCCAAGATCTGTACCTCCTCATGTCCTTCCTTGTTGAAGTCCTGAGCAAGCTCCTTGACTTCTTCGAAAGCGATGACTCTACTCTTGTCCAGCTCTGGTGTTGGGTAATTGGTCTTTTCAAACTCTTGAGGCTCGCCTTGCTCTGTTGGATAACCCTGCTCAACCCATGCCTTGTAATTGTTGAGGATGTGCACCGAATCGTGGCCGAACACTCTGAACGTCCAGGCTACTCGTGGAGCTGAGAAGATTCCCAGCTCGGCCGTATCGTACACTACGACGGTATCGTCTCGCTTGATACCCAGATTGATCATGGCATTCTGGAAAACCTCTGGGCTCGGCAGCATATGAGGGTACGGACTGGATGTATCGGCGATTTTGTCGAGGTCGAAGAATCGAGCTTTGCGGATATGGCCTTCTTTGAATACTTGTATACCAGTCCGCTTGTCTGGGTCGTTTGGTCTGAGACGAGGAGCTGGTTCAGTACGAGCTGCGGACTCCGACAATATGCGCTACTCACAAGAACCACGACCCGCATACTGGGATTGTTCTGGGTGCTGTGGAGAGTCGCGACGGTGCATTGGCTTCCAGAGCTTTACTCAACTCCGCCGGCGTGACGAAGTACGAGCTGAACGAACGCTCGCTGTACTCCATCCTCGTACGGGTCGTAAAGGCACACTTTCGGAAAGTCGATTGAGCGAGAAACGGTTGGCGACGGAGGATCCTGGCAGCCATGGTATTCGTCGCGGGTATCAGGTCGATGCTACTGTCGAGCTTCCATCGCGGTGATGGCAAGCTATATCAGTGTCAGAAAGAGGGGAACTGGCGGTATTCAAGTAGCAAAGACGAGCTCCCCCGGGGCATTGTTGGTCGGAGTGAGATGTAACAAGCATCAAGCGGGGTGGAGAATGAATAGTTCTAGCGTAATTCGGCTCGAACTGCCGAAAGTCTATTCCACGCGGCGCGTCTTCCAATTCCTTCACATGGGCGACTATAACTACTGCTTCTTTGACTTCATGTCACAAAACATCGCGATACATCTCCCGTTTTGGACAATTCGATATACCTCCCTAGGACTTCGACTGAGCATGCCCAGCGTCTTAACTCAACACAGGACTACCGATGAGAATCAGCAATCATGAAGATGACCATCAAGCACTACCATGCAGTGGCCGAGTGGAAGTGGGATCACTCGTCCGATGAAGACAAATGCAGCATCTGCAGCACCGAGCTGGAGGGGACTTGCGGATGTCACTTTCCCGGCAACGATTGTCCAATCAGTAAGATCTTGCATCCTCACGATCCAGTCTCTCACGTGTCGAGGTACTGACCCTACTTTACAGCCATCGGACAGTGCACACACATCTTTCACATGCACTGCATCGACAACTGGCTGGGCTCTTCGGCATCGCAGGGCCGCTGTCCGCTCTGTCGTCAGGTCTTCCAGCAGGCTGTCGCTGCTGTTTCGAGCGGGACCGCGGCGACACCCAACAACGGCAGGGGCACGGCTGTCGCTGCCACTACGACGACTTTAACCACGACACCTTTAACTCAAGGGCCTGCCGCGACTCCGACTCCGACTACTGGGGCGGGTCTGAGGACCTAGGCTCAGCTCTGGACGACCAGTGCTGCGATTTGACTGCAAGGCACTCCGCAGACAGTACCCAAAGCTCCACGGTCCAAATGACTGTAGTGTACGACCACTGGACCAAATACATGCTCGGCACACTCGAGTGGCTTGCTTTATGGGGATGCATACGGATTGTGAGTTAGCGTGTGATCGATCTGGCAAAGTCTCTTGCTGACCTTGCGAAAGTTATTTTGCCGACGAATGAATGATTGCATGAGATACGAAGACATACCTCTGTACGAATACGTTTGAGCTCGCGCGTTCCAGGACACTCTGTGCTTGCGGTTTTGACACCATGTGAAAGTGGAGACTTCGGGCGGAGTGGAGATACAGGCCAAAGCGTACTTTCTTGGTGTTGCCAGTACTTTTACACTTGCCCGCCTACCGATGCGTCCTCCTACCAAGTCAGGACGAGGACGATAGAGAGCTGAACGATACGCATTGTCGATAGTTTTGTCTTGTAGGTTGGTAGTGTCGGTGTTTTCCCGTCGTTACAACTGTGGAGAGGACGTGCAGCATGTCATATATTTCATAAGAGTACAGAGGACAAAGAAAAGGTGTCATCGACTAAAAGCAGGGGACTGCTTGTAGAGTACAGACTGTAGACTGTCAATACGGAAACTAATGCTCACGCCGACAACTCAATCGACTTCGGGCAAGCATCGATGATTTCTCGAAGATGCGTTGATCCGGAGCTGGGGGGTCTTCAGGGGACAGGCATTACTTCTTGCTTTTGGTCCAGAATCACGAGGCATTGCATCCCCCTTGCCAACAGGGGATGTCTCGATATCGAGGCGAGCGAGCATGATCTGAGCTCTGCCACGGTCGTTGCCATTGTCAATCCCAAGGCGTGACCTCCCTCGTCTCATAATATGCCGGCGCACCTCCATATCCCTGACCTCCACACTGCTCATCGGCATCCTGCCCTTCTCGCCGCCCGTCCGACCTCCCAACAACAGTCGACCGCTCTTCTTCCCTTCTCCTCGTCCTTCCTCGTCGCTCAGTCATGTCGATATCCCGAAAATCTGACCTCCGCGAAGACATGGAGACTTGTGAGATGGAGTCTTCTGGCATGACTTCAGAAAACGGATCTCGCGAACGTTTGCCCTTGTGCGAATATTGCGTCAAGGCCTTTGATTCGCCATTGTAGTTCGAGCCTGTGGTAGGCTGTGCATATCGGTACTGATCGATTGGCCCTTGCCTCGTTCTGCGGCTTCGGATGGATACCGTACTTCCTGGACCAGGGTAGCCGATCATCTTCAATGGTTGTTGACATGTCACCGTTGAGGCCGAAGTGTTACTGCCTGCATACGAGACTAGGTACGCCGTTGACTGAGGATTGAGATTCGGAGCACGGTATGACGTGTACTGGCTTCCTCCAGCGATGCTCCGTCGTGAAGGTCTCGTTGTGTTTTGTAGACTTAGAGCGGCGAAGTCTTCCAGCGCTTGATCGATTGCTAGATCTGATGGCGCAGGCCGAAAATTCGCCTCGGAGTAGCTGATCCAGAAGCGAGAGCGATCGGATGGTCGTTCGCCGCTGAGGGAGTATGAGAGGGATGAATACATTGGGCAGAGTGCCAAGAGTTGCTGGGTCTGTGTTTTTGGAGTCAAGACTTGTGAATCTTGCGGACGTTTGAAGAAAAGGTATTGAGATATTGAAATTTTGATCAGCTCGCGGAGAGACTACCTACTTACCCTCCCGATATATCAACAGAGCTCTGGAGCTCTCCGAGGCAGACTTGCTGTAGCTGTAGCTGCAATTCGATTCGTGTCAAGAAGGCAACCTGCCAGCGAGCACATGTGTAGCGCGCTATCCGCTAATCAGTGTGATGTGATACAAGCAGGGCGAGCAATAGCATGGCCGTGACGTTGCCAAGCCGTGTTCCGAGCTCCGGCCTGCGTCCTCTCGAAGGAGGCTGAAGGATTCTTGTGGAGGCAATCCGGCTCGCACCAGCTCTTAAGCGCCCGCTCGCTAACACCTGGTCAAGAGGAATTGCGTCCACCGGTTCACATGCTTCCTTTGACCAATGTACGAAATGATACTGGTCGGTTTTGTCTGCACGTCCACCCGAAGCATTGCCTTCGAAGTCCGAAGCTCGCACTGCTTGAGTGGCCTCAACCAGAAAAGGGAGCGAGGCAGTCTTTTGGGGATTCTTCTAGCACTTCTAAAAGCGGCACAACGTCAACCATGAGAAAGGTAGCATTGCAATTTGACAATCCGTGCGTTGTGATCATTGACGATCGATCTTGGAATGGGAAAGTGGATAGGGAACGGAAGAATCGAAGAGGTAGTGTGGAGCTACATGATTAGTGAGCCTCGCCCGCGGTCTCAGAAGTTTTGCCTTCAGATGCGCAAGGCTGAACGCAGATCCAACGCCGTGAACTCGTGCCGTCAAACCGACGACATGCAGCCAAATTAGTAGCGCCGCTTAGCTGATGAAATACTGTACAAGTCGATTCGGGAGCGCCTACAATTCGCCACGACTGGCATGCACGCTTGCACTCGCTGCGGCACTCTTGCCTGATTCGATTGCTTGCGATGCGGCGCTTGACAACTCCGAAGGTTTGCTCATCATGCTGTACTTCAGAGACTGTAGCGCGAGGTCAAATCGGGCGCCGAATAGCCATGCAATTCCGATCTGGAAAGTGTTAGCGAGATCATGAGCACAAGTTCAGCAATCAGACTGACCATAGAAACAGCGATGATGGCCAATGTCGCACCAACGGCAAGCATAAGGTACATCATGTCCTTTTTGGCCTCTGCCTCCTCTGCCTTTGTCGCCGCCTCTGCTTCGAGACGTGCTTGGTTGTTGCCGGCTGGTGGAGTCTGACTGGGGAAGATGCCTTCAATGAACTTTTCAATCTTCGCGCACGCAACGCTGATTTCGAGGAAATTCGGGTCACTGGGCTTGTTCTTCTTGTGAATCTTTCGTGCGTATTTTCGGAAGATCTCACAGACCAGTTGTAAGTTTTGCGTTGACTGGGTCATGAGCTCGCAAGCTGAGCCCTTGGTGATCTTGACGTTGCGGTCGAAGATTGTGGGATTCTGAAAACAGAGTTCGAGTGTGGCCATGGCCATGGATTGTGGGATGGCGACGAAGTTGAAGACGGACTGCTCCTTGATTCCTGCCATGTAGAAAAGGCACTCGTCCGCCTTCTTCAACGCATTGAGCACCATTTCACTACTGCATTGCAATGCCTTTTCTCGATTTTGAGGCTCGAAGAGATCGTTGAACTTCTCGACGTGCTTTGACCAGATCTCCTTGGGCCAGAAATACCGTTTGTCGTCGTGGTCCTCCCTGATGTCGCGAATGATGTTGGTCTGTTGCAGTAATTGACCCATGGACTCCATCAACTCTGGCCTTTGCAGAAGCGCAGGATTGGCAAGCTTCGCCTCGACGAACAACCGCGTGAGCCCTTCTCCGACAAGGCCAGCCACATAGTGGCAGTACAGCTCGTAGTCCTTGATCGTCTGCACACCGTTGGCCAGGTGATCCGCGTTTTTGGCGTAATCAGCCATGCCATTGCCCATGCGCTTTGTGATATCCTTAATGATGGCCCGATACGCATCTTTGCACTTATTGAATTCCCTCGTCACACAGTCAAACTTGACCAGCAGCTCGCGATCCTTTTCGTTCGGGCCGTTGCCGTCAAAATTCCATGCCTCATCTTCAATGTGGTTGTGAAAGTCGCGTAGCAATGGCTCTTTCGCCGCGATGCTGATGGTCATGTCATCCTCGACCGTGTCCAGTCCGCGAAGGATGAGGTAGAAAAGGCATACGGGTACGAGGAGCTCGGGATGAAGCTCTTGGATGACGGCGGCAAAGGATCGGCTTGTGAGTTGCAGGAATCGGAAGCATTCTTTGAGGTCGTGCGACTCTTTGCTCTCGTCACGCTCGTGTACGGGGTTATGCCATACTTTCCATTGGATGATGGCGCGAAGTTCTGAAACGTGGACAAGGTAGTAGGCGATGCTCGAGGCTGAAGGCATTTTTCCGGATGGTTGTTTTGTCGACGAGGGAATCCAACTGGGGAAGTCAGGGACTGCTGCTCGAGAGTGCCGACAATACAGCGCGATTGCCTTCAGACGAAGTTGTTGTCAAATGTGTCGGCGGCTGGGTGTTTTTGAGTGCGCAATGGACTTGATCGGGCGGCCGGAGGTGAGAAGCAAATGGAAGCAATTGTAAGGGTGTGGTCACCACCCGCAGAATGAGACGATTTCCCCAAAAGGGACGGACGTGTAATTGCCGAAGATCATGCGGCTTTGACATCAATAAGGTACCCCGACCTTCTTACCAGGTACACAGTAATCAATTTCTCATCGGCGCCTGAGCGTGGCCATTATTACGTTGAATGTTCACCTAATCATACTACCGCAGAGGACTGCTCTCAGTTTCTGTACAAAGCGATCCGACTTGGGCTGTGTGGCCACCTCCATCTCCGACTGCCTCTAATCGCTCCCTCGACTCCTTAACATCCTCCTTCCGGTCCCAGGCCCAACACTTGCGCTGAGATTAATATTCTCCTTCTCCATCTCGGCCGTCAACCCTCCCGCGACCGTCTTCCTCGAAGTCCTCTGCTTCATAGGCAGCCTGCTTGCACCATCCGACTGACTCATCGCATGACCGTTAGCACTGTGACTTTTGAACAAGGGAGGGGCAGATAGCTTGCAACTCTCATCTCCCGTTTCAACACTCGGATCGCCAGCGGCGACAGTTGCGAGTCCTGTAGCAGCCACGTTAACGTCTAGTTCGCGCAGACTGCTGGCATTGATACTTGCGATTGCAGGACGTGGGATGGGTACGGGGAAGGCTAGCGATGGCGGACTGTCGGCGAAGACATTCGGCTTGGTAGGACTCAAAAGCAGCTTCGTTGGGCTACTCTTGGACTTCGAGGGAGAGCGCCGTTGCGGCGATCTTTGGAGTGATTCCGCGGTCGGGACGCCTCGCATTCTGTCGAGGAGAGTCTCGTGACTTTCTGTTCGTGGAAGCACTGTCGGATAGGTGTATTGCATTCGGGCTGGCGTTTCACCTGTGGCGGAGTACTCTGCGATCTCTGCCGCGCTCATAGCACTGCGCAGGTTGTGGAGTGGCTGTCGGACATCGCCATTGGCGCCGAGTGCCGGCAGCGTCCGGGTCAAAGCATCCGCGCGTTCTTGCATATCATTACCCAGACTCTGAGTTCTGCTGTAGGATGTGTCAAAGTGCTCGCCGATGTTGCGGTAGCTTGCTTGGACATTGCTGGCGAGCTGTCCAAGGCTGGCCGAGTGGGCGTCGTGATGCTCTTCATTCTGCGACTGCACCCGAGAAACAATCTCGTCCAGTGCAACGAGCTGGCTGTCCATTTGCGCCATCTGATCGTCGACAATGCGGACGGTCTCGCCATGCACTGCGGTTGTCGTCTCCGCAATCTTGTTGGTGTAGTGGTTTGCACTGGTCCAGTCTGCCTTGAGCTTGTTCTTAATGGCCTCACGAGCTTTCACCGATGCAGCAATCATGCTCTGTCCGCTAACGGACCAGTCGTCCATACCGTTGCCATATGTTTGTTGTGCAATGCGGTAGTCGTCCTGCGAGGTCTTTATTCGCTTGTTCGCGCACTCCAGATATCCAGCCATACGAGCTTCCTGTGCAGCAGCAGAATTGTTGACTAGTGATGCGATCTGGGAGAGGAGAGCTTCTCTTTCTTTGGCCGCTGTTTCCTTTTCATTCTGAACGGCTTCAGACAGATGGGTGTGCGATGATTGACCGGCTTCCACGAACGTGTCGCTAGCTTCGACAATCTGCTGTCGTAGCCGCTGAGCTTCCGATTGCTGTTCGTTCATGCGTCGAATGAGGTCTTCAAACAGAGTCTTGAACTCGCGTCCCAGTGACACGTAGGAATCCTCCAGCTGGCTGTGAAAGGCATCCAGTTCGGAAGCGATCCCAGCGCTGATTCGCTGCGCCGCAGCAGAGAGGTCATTCAGGCCTACTCCCACTTTCTGCTTGACATCCTCACGCAGTGTTCCTATTTCTTCCAACACTCCATTCATGTCGTCCTTGGCCTTGCTCGTCTGAGCGTTCACCTCCGACTTCGACACCTCAAAAGCAGTCGCTTTGTCTCTCAAAAAGTCTTGAGAAGACTTCAACTCATTCAGCTCATCCGCAACAAATGACTGCATGCGACCTGAAAGCGCAGCAATCAAGCCTTCTTGTTGACTTCGCAGGAGATCGATTCGTTCTTCCACGCTCAGTGTTGCGGTGGCGACCCGATCCTGGGAATCAGCCCATCGAGTTCTGTTGATGCTCTGCAGGTCCGAGCGCCTCTTCAATTTGGAGTGCAACTTGTCCACGTGGTTTGTGGTCGTCTCCAGGGTGCTCAGTAGATCTCCTCCTAGCCCTGCAAGCTTCTCCTCGGTTTCGGCGTGTGCTTTGCGCAATTGTGTCTCCTCGGCCAGACTTTGTTTTGCGTGCTCCAATACGATCTCCGTTCTTGCCAATACATCCTTTGTACCCTCGAGCGTCAATCTCGTTTGCTCGTTGTCCTTTTTCATGGTCTGGAAGTTGCTCGTGACAATGAAGAGCTCCTGGACTTTATTCCGTAAATTCGATTCCATGGTCTCGATTTTATCTCTCTGCTCCTCGCTCAATATCCTGCGCGACTCGGACTCAGTGGTGAGGTCTTCGTAGGCCTCGGCTGAGAGATATACACCATTCCGTTGTCGAGTGGCAATAAGCTCCGACTTCAGCTTCTCGATTTCGGCCGTAAACTCCCTAAGCAGTGTGTTCTTGGAGACCATTTGGTTTACTTGTGGTTTATTTCGGATGTTCTTCGCTCTGAATGCATAGTCCAGCGTACTGATGGTCTCTTCCAGATTGCTCTTCGCGGGAGACACTGTTGCGATGATGCATGTTTTCGTCCGGCCTCCGAGGGAATCCTGTAATAGACGAGTGAGTTTCGACTCCCGGTATGGGATGTGACTACTCTTTTCAACAAGTGCGTTGATCACGCGTCCGAGTGTCAGCAGTGATTTGTTGATCAAGCCAGCCTCCGTCGCTCGCTTATTCTCCGCTCCCGATCGTTGGATGTTCTCCGATCCAGCCAGATCAACCAGGTTGAGCTTTCCAGCACACACAAAATCTTCTCCGCCCTCCGAGGTCTTCTTGATGTAGACTGTGATTGTGAACACTGTATGCGATCGAGAAGACAGATCGTTGCACTTGGTCGCTGCAACTTGCCGCTTGTGGCTGCCATCTCTTAGCAGCTTGAGACCCTTCGCCGCGCTTTTGATGTGGCTTTCCTCCATGCCTTGAACAAGTGTAGTCGTTCGTCCGCCTTTGTTCGCTTCGTCGAAGATCTTGAGCTTGGTATGGTCATCCACCGACAAGAGATCACGTAGCTCTTCGTTGTACAACTCAATAAACGAGCACTTGACGCTGTGCTCGCATTTCTCCGCGCCATCCTCTCCAAGGCGGTCAAAAAGCGTGTGCAAAACGCGAGGTATGATTCCGGCAGCCTCGGGTATGGGCAAAGTATCGGTGATATCACCGGACATGGTATATGTCTTTCCCGTTCCAGTCTGTCCATACGCGAAAATTGTGCAGTTGAAGCCATTGATGACCTCGTCGAGAATTGGAGACACGACCTCATCGAACAGCATTCCCTGGTCGGCAGCCGGCGAAAAGACTTTGTCGAATTGGTAGCATTTGTTGCTGAGCGCACTTGGTCCCATGGACAGGTCCACCTTCTTTCCCTTGATCCCATCGGTAGAGACGACAACTCCACTGTTTTCCTTCACTTCTCGGTCGCTTCGGCCACGGCATCGCACAACGACGTTGATATTCGTCTCCTCCAAGGCTTCGGGCACGATCTCTGCAGGCGCCTTACGCTTGGGAGTACGCGCCTTGGAGGATGCGATACTTTCTGCCGGTGATGCTCGTCCAGTTAATGTAGGCGTGGCAGTCTGCGCTCGATTGGGGCCCGGACGGGGAGCTGGTGGTCGCATTGTCGGTACTCGTCGCGGTACGTTGCCGCTGGAGCTGGGCGTCCGCTGAAGAGGACGTGCTGCCATTTGGAAGGTGACGAAGGTATTGTATATAGAAGATTCAGAAGAGGCGTCGTCGCAATGCAGCGAGTAAGGTAAATAAACAACACGGCCGGACGGAGCTGTCTCCGGATAGGCGCTCTGATCTTGCTCCGCCTCGAGCTTAGTTCTATCGGTTGGTTGATCGACCTGCGTCACAGCTGTTCCTCAGCTACCTCTTACTTGCTTACCTCACTCTCTTCTTGTTCATAGTACGTCCTTTTGAAACTGAGGTGAGCATCATCACCTAAACTTGACATTCACCTGAAAGCCCTTTGGAGACCTTGTTGGGAAAACCACAACAAGTCCGACAACACACCGACCACGACCAACAAACCTGCATCGTTGGCGATCTTGTGCGTGATGGAGTCCACATGACCTGTGGACGAGGAAGCATGCGGGCAACAATGAAGCAACCCGCTCCTTGATTACACATTCGCCTTACTGAGTGGTAACTTCTACTTTCATCGCCTTCACATCGGCTTGTTCTCGCCCGCCTTTCCCTATGGCGTCAGACCTCATGCCAGTGGTCCCCGGTCAAGCACTGGGCTTCATCAGTAAGTCGACGGGACTCAGTTATCGAGTCGTGTGTAGAGCACACACGTTAACAACAGTCCAGCCTTGGGTTCGTCACTCCAGGAGGTCCTCTCCACAATCAAAGAGGACAAGGTGACGTATCCGTCCATCGACATCAGCTTCTCGCAGTCCAAGCCACTCGCCGCTCCGGTCATAGTCAGTCTGCCAGAAAATGGCATCCGGTTACGATTCGACGGGAGTGATCAACGCCTCAGGTTGATCGAAGTGCTGGACTTCACAAGAGCCCAGCTTGGATACAAGGGAAGCGAGATCGCGAAAAAGCAGGATGAAGGGAGGGCATCTTTCAAGAGAATATACCAGCTGTTCGGCGCCTCATATCCGGGCGAATACATACCACCTCCCACATCGAGTCGATACGGAACGTATGTCCTATCCTGGCCTGGTGTTGCCTTCAACTTTCCTTTGCAACATTCCGCATGGGCTCCTGAAAAGGACCATGTGTCCATGCTAGGGTCGCAGGCTGCACAACCGGCTACGCACATGGCACTATTCGAAGGCAATAGCTGGACTGAAGCACGCGGAGAATTGTTCGTCAAGGAGCCATCTGGTCCGCGGACTGCTGCGATCATGAGTCAGCCTCGTGATGCTCTTCCTGCAGAGCTCGATCTTGCTTCTATCCCGGGTTCTGGTAGAATAGTCTTTGTTCGACGTCCACCAGCACTGTCATTTGAGCTCGTCATAGGCCAGACAACTCCCCAAGATCTATTGACCGAGCTCGGGCCGCCAGATGCCACGCACAAGCGCGACACTGCTGTTGCAGCCGAGCCGCCTATCCACGATCGGAGACGAAGCAGTAATGCTCGATCTCTTGGCAATGGATACCATACGACACCTCCGTCTAGTCTATCATCTACTGGAACGGATACCTTTGATACCGACTTCGATTCAGGCGACGCAGAGGATGACTCCGCTGAGCGGGCGGGACGAGAAGTGTTCTGGTGCTATTTCAGCCATGGTTTGGATATCCTCGTGGGCCCTCCGACCGACACAACTCACTCGGAAGACCCCGAATTCCCTCCAACCCCCGTCGCCGCGAGTGCCAATCTCGTGGTATTGAAAGTGACCCTCCACGGTAACATACCCGGAAGCTATTCCTTCAACCGCCATCGTCGTCTACGATGGGCTCTCGAACTTCGCGGCGCTAGCACAACCCTCACTTCCGAACACATATTCGACGACATCAAGCCTGATCTTCTCCAGGCGTTCCACGGCATTTGGCCGGACAACGAGATGTCGCGAGGTCGAGTCGTGAATCGCACGTGGGGAGGAAGTCCGACGGACAGCAGCTTCTTCCTGCCGGATGCAGACGAAGATCTCGTGGAGTCCGGAGGTGGCAGCGAGTCGTGGCTTGGTAATACGAAGCTGTATTCGTTTCCTGGTTTGACGTTCGAGGTGTCTAGTAATGGCGCCATATCGGCGTTGACGGTTTCTTGAGAGCGTTGAATTGAAGAATCTTAGAACCTTGAGGTTTGGAACTGGTTATGGAGACAGATTAGATCAATGAATCATGCTCTTCTACGCGCCATTCTGCTGCCTCGTTGAAAACATTGTAGGCGATGCAGTTGTGCAGCTTCAGCTTCGCCTTCAGCCCAATCTCAGCCAAAATCATGCAGAATCACCATCTATCAATGCCTTCAGCTTCTGCTGATCCAGGATCTCACCCTCCACTAGCCTTCCCACTTCGCGCAATCCTCCATTCTCTTTCTCAAACTTGACCAAGGTAGGCACACTGCTCACCACCCATTTTTGCCTGAAGACATTCATCGGATCTCTCCACCTAGCAGTCGAGAATCAGCACACAATTCTGCTTCAAGTTCAGTTGAGGGCATCCTACTCAGGCCGCTGTCCCACCTCAACAAACGCCAGATCCTGACTATCCGCTGAAGAAAACTCCTTCTGTAGGACCGGCAGCGCAGCTCGCACGTCTGGACACCAGGATTGTCCTGTTGAGGGTTCATTCGAGGCGATGAATGCCAGGAACAGGGTGTCCTTTGGAGTTTCCAACGACGCCGGAGAGGTGGGGAGGGTGAAGTCGGTTATGATTGGCATTTTCACGGCTGCGAAGGTGTGCTTGTTGTTGTTGTTGTAAAGAGGCAGAGTCGGGATGGTGAGATTTGCTAGCTCGTCGATACTTCGGCGTTACTGGACGCCTGGTTCCAGGTTGCATTGGAGTATGGTGTCTCGTTGCTCTTGAGCTTAACAAGGATCAGGTTTCTGGATGATGGTAGCATCGAGGAGGCAAACTTTTGGTTCATAAGTAGAGATACTTGCTAATCATGCAGTCGAACAGGTATGCTTCCCTTCCCTTGCCTTTCACCGGGGTATTTCTCATCAAGACAGAAACAGGCCTCCGATCAGGTGATAAACCTTGCACATTCCGATCCGCCATTGAACCTTTCCCATCACTCATAACTCCCGAACGCCGTCCTTCACATCGGATTGAACCTGTGCTTATGCTCTCACCTTCAAACAACAATCACCTCCATCGTGATAGCTCCGAACGGTTCCTCTTGCCCGAGCTTCAGCATATTCCTCGTCCCGAGCGTGAGCGCATGCAGGAATCCCTGCGCAGCGACTACGTTGCTGTTGCTGTTCTTCGGCAGCAGTTCTTCGAAGTCGATGGTGCCGAACGATGCGCCATCCTCGCCGACCTCTTCGGCCACCCTGCGGCGACTGTCGTCGAGATCTTCGATAGCACTTCGCACAAAGTCGAGGAAATTGGCGCTTTCGCCCACCAGTGTTGCACGCTGCCACTGAGACTGTGCTGCGGTCTGGGTATCTACTTGCGCTGCCGGGCCGAAGAGTTCAAATTCCTCGTCGCCCGTCATGCCGGTGATGTCGTTTCCATCATCAGCTCCGAGCAATTGAAAGTCGTCGCCTTCGGCGCCCACCGCCCCACGACCTATGAGCGGCGATGCAGAAGTGAGCCGACTACCGCGCCGTCCCATGCTGTTCAATTGCATGCCGAAGCCACCGGCCATCGAAGTGGAGGTCGGCTGTTGGTTGTTGGATGGCCGCCGGGATCCAGCACTCTGGTTCCAGGGCAGGAGACTCGAAATGTGACGTTCGTCCAGGGGCGTCGGGGCTTCACGCCCTTGCTCAATTGTGTCATCTCCGTAGTCCATGATCATCATGTCGTCTTCCATACCACGACCAAGCTCGTCCGATGACGGCCCTGTGCGAGATCGTACACGGCGCCCAGCTTCAGAATGAGAGTCCTCATCATCTCTTGCACGCTTCTGACCGCTTGAAAGCAGATCGACGCCGGTGAAGGCTTGTAGAAGGCGAGCGCCGGAGAACAGATCCAGTGGTCCGCGCATTCCCTGGCCAAGGAGGTTGCCGGCACCGAGCATCCACTGTTCGGCGTTCTTCTTTGCAATGGCCGCCAATTTTGGACCCTGCTTGCGAACGGCTGCTTCGCGCATGCTCTCTAGATATGTGTCACTCCAGTGAGCAAGCACTCTGTTGCCGAGCACAGTTTGGTTGTCGATGGCGATGACTCGCGGTGGTGCTTTGTGTTTCCGACGTAATGGAGCAGTTGCTGTCTCTGAGCTTGTCGTATGTTGGACATGGACTTGGCCATCGTTCGGCTGCCCGCCAATGACTGGGTCGAAGTCGTCTTGAATCGGCATGAAGCCGTCATCGTCGGGCAGGTTTGGCTTTGAACGATTAGCACATGATTGAGTGAAGTGATGGCCCCACTACTGGACTTACCAGATCGTTCCCAAGTCGATCACTGTGCTGCTGGCTCCCATGGACAGACGGCTGACCACGGTCAATCTGCCTCGCAGGACTCTGCGGCTGTTGCACGCCTCCAAGGTCATCATCGAAGCTCATTGTGCCGTCGTTGTTCACTGTCCACATCGGCTCATCATCCAACAGTTGTGCCGGCTGAGTAGATCGAATCTTCGATCCACGTCCCGAGTCGCCCGTGATACCGAAGGATCCGAATCCGCCACCGACAGGTCCACCAGCGAAAGAGCTTTGGGAAGGTGGGAGCATGAGCCCACCGATGGACTGTTGGGAGCGATTGGTCGTCTGCGAGTTGTGAGGAGACAATAACGATTGAGCGCCGTCTTCCACGTCCATCTGGTCGAAGTTCACTTGGTCCAGATCCAGAAGATCCATGCCAGGGATGAAGTTGGGATCATCCTCCTGCACGAGATTCTTGGCCCTGGTCAAGATGGATCAGCAAGTTGCTTTGACGTTGCAATGGACCGGTACACTTACTTTCCCTTGTTGACACCTTCAGGCTCCAGGTTTGACTGTTCGAGAAGCTTGAACACCGCCCGCATGTTGTGTTTGGCATTCTCTGCGTCGTGCAAGATGTATCCGCACTGCTGAGAGTACACGCGTGTGACGCCGATGCTGTTGTGATGGCGCGTCAGCGCATTTCGTGACGGGTGAGTGTCGATAAAGCTTACAGCAGATTGCTCTGCAGTCTCAGGGCCATTGGGGCTTCTGGTGTGACGATGGTATCGCATGCTTTTGCCACATCCACGTCGAGGATGGCTTTTCGTGAGACCTTCTTCAGGCCGGATTTCGCGCCTAGAGTAGCGACCAGCCTGGGTGGCGTGAGGGTCAGATCGCGGTGCGTGTGAAGGTGAGTGGAAGTCGGAGCTTACCAGACGGTGGCCACGCCATATTTACGCGAGGTGAGAACTGTGACGGAGGTCAGTTGTTGCTGGTTCTTGCGCTGCAAGCGTCCGCCGCCTTCACTTACCTTCGTGGGAGTAGAACATAGTGAAGGTGAGGATATGAGAGCTTAAGCGACGATCATGGCAGGGCGATGTGGTGCGTGGTAGGAGATGAAAAGGCTGAGGATGTTGCAAAGGAGTACTGGATGGTGAAGGTAAAGAGAATGGTGCAGTTTAGAAAAGTCGCGACTTGTTGTTTGACGGTCGCCGACTCGGCGATCTCGCTGTTGTTGTACGGAGGACGAAAACGGACCCACTCACGTTTCAGGGGTTGAAAGAGGCAAGAGCGGAATTGTCAGGTAGCTTACACGACGATGCGAAAATGCACGCTCATTGCTATGCATAATGCTCGCACACACCCGTCCTATCGATCGTGGTCACGCGCCATCTCTCTATGCCGCCTTCTGCTCGGCCTCTGTGATGGTCGGCAAGGGCACAGCCCGGTAGAGCAAGATCAGCGCACTGTGAGTCTCTCCACCACCGGACAATGTTTCAATCTTCTCGCTCTCCACCTCCTGCACCTTGTCGTCGTTGAACCACCACCACTTGCCATCTTCCTCTTTGCCAGGCGCCGGGGCAGCCTTCTTCACATAGGCAGTGTAGTGACCGGAGTCGGCCGAAGAACCCTGATGCGTGACCAGAGCTCGGAGTTCGTACAGACCTGTCTGGTTGGCGGTGGAATCCTTGGCCATGTCAGGATGCACAAGCGAGAGGAGGTCCTTCTTCGCGGCGAGGATGGAAGCGGCACGCTCAGCCTCGATCTCCTCATCGGTCTTGAACTTCTCCTCCGTGCCGCCCATGGCAGTGTCTTCACCCGCAGTCTTCTTCTCGGCAGCCAGCTCCGCTTCGCCATTTAGGCCCTTTGCCTTCAGCTCTCGTTCCCGCTCCTTATCCTTCTTCTTTTGAAGCGGCTCATCAGACCGCACGTTGCTGTCTCCGTTCTGCTCCTGCTCCTTCTGCATCCTCTTCTGACGCTTCTTCGCGCGCTCAATGTCCTCCGCGTCCTTCCTCACCTCGCGAATCTTGTCGCGCACAGGAATGAGCTTCTTACGGAGCTCATCGGTGCAGAACTCGGTGACATCGATCTCGTGCTGGAAAGTGACCTTGCGGAGAATCTTTGCCTTCTTGCCGGTGTCCTTGCGCCAGAAGAAGCGGATGAAGTGGATGGGAAGGTACTTGGGCAATCGTGATATGCGCGATTGACGGGAGTAGATGGCACTTCGTCCCAGGCTGGGGGAGTTCTTCTCGATCTTCTCGTTGAGGGCGATACTGATGCCTTCTCGCATGTGATTTGTCTCGGCCTGGATGTTACACTTCAAGTCGTTGAAGTCCTCATTGTTAATGGCGGCTTCCTCCTCGGGTGCCTCATCGCAGGTCATCTTCACCTCAAACTTGCCTCCCATGTACTTCTCCACCCAAGTCTTGAAGCCCAGTTCGGTGGCGTCCGACTCCTTCAGCTTGAGAGTCTGATTGAGAGTGGAAATTACCTGAGACCAGACCTCTTCCGCATCCTGCTGAGCATAGCCGTGTCCACTCTTTGCACGCTCGGCGAACTGTGGAAACTTCTGTCGTAATGTTGTGAGGAACATGAGCGGCGGGAAGCCCTGCTGAGTCTCGCTCATCTGCCGATACAGCTCTCCCAAAGAAGACGTCAAGTCGTTGCCACCACCCAGTCCTCCAATACCGTGCTGCGCGAGTTGGTCTGCCGAGAAGAGAGAAGAAGATGGACCCGGAGCTGGCGCACTAGGCTTGTATGTCTTCAACTCGTCAAGCAGCTCAGGAACAGCACGCAATGTTTGCAGCGTGGCGTTTGCATAGCAAGTGTTTCCCATGTTCTGTAGTCCCGCGGGTATCGCACCAGCCTGTCTTGCCAGCTCTGCTTCCGTCATGTCCTCCGAAAACTTCATCTTCTCTTTTGGTGCCTCGAATACAACGCTTGCGGATGGGTTTCCAACGAGTGTGATGGTAGCGCCAGGCTTGAGGCCGAGCGTGGACAACGGCGTGTCATCCTTGACGAGCTTCTTTGCGAGGATCTTTTGGTTCTCTGGCTCGACGTTCGTGAGAGAATATAGTTGCATCTTCAACTCTTCTCCATTTGAGGCGGGGTCGACAGTAAGGTCATGGACCTTGCCTTGATGCTTGACTTTGATTGGAATTTCCGCCATGATGGGCGATGTCGGGGTTGAGCGTGGGGATCGATGCGCTCGTCGTCGGCTGATGTTCGCACGGGACAGGCGAAGGTGCAGCGGTGGGAGGTGATCGCAGAACAGCGTGGAGAGAAGGCGAAGATGCAAGGCAAGGCAAGTAATTCAGCGTCATGAGAGGAAAGTCATGCCTCAGGCCGAGGAAAGTCATGCCTCAGGTGCACTTCATTTGCAGTATGGAATATGTCGAAAGTGTCACAACGAAGCTCACGTTCTCTTTCAGGAAGCAAGACTGGTAAATGTGCAATGTTGTGCTCTGTATCGCTATCTGTTTACTCATGCTCACGCCTTCACCGGCGTGATGATATCCGCATTCTCCGGAGTCGCTTGATTATCGCTCATCACCATACGATCCAAGATCTGCTGCTCCCGTCCTCCCGGACTGACCGATTCGTCCGTGATCCCTGACATCTTCTCTAGGATACGAGCTGCAAATACATCTCCGCTGACATTCACCGCAGTCCTGAACCGATCGATGAACCAGTCTATGGCGACAACGACGGCGTACATTCCTGTGATCGGGATGCCCACTGAGTTCGCAATCATGATTGTGAGGACTAGCGAGGATGATGGGATCGGTGTTGTCGCGATGGATGACAGGACCGCGAGGAGGACGATGAGCGTGTAGTCGCCTGCGTTCAAAGTCATCCCTTGGGTTATTGCGAGGAAGACTACGACGCATGGGAACTGGAAGCATATGTCAGTGCAAGCGGAAGAGAAGAGGCAAATCTGACATACGTAAATGGCCGTCCCGTCCATGTTGATCAAAGCACCCAACGGAGCAGTGAATTGCACAATCGGCTCTGCGATCTTCTGTTTCCTCAGACATCTCATGGTCACGGGGAGAGTGGCAGCCGATGAAGCCGAACCCCAAGCAGTGATCCAAGCAGGAGAGCACTTCATCCAGATGGTGAACGGATTCTCGCGGGTGAAGCAGAAGAAAATGATCGGCAGGAAGATGAACAAGTGGATGAACATGCCTTGAGCTGAAGGTCAGCAGAGTGAAGTTGATCAGAACGGCCATGCAGTTGACTCACCTGCGATAGAGGAGCCAAGAAGGACGCCCAGATTAATGCCAATGTCCGAGATAGGCAGGGTCAGCAGATTGGCAAGGATGAGGAAGAAGACACCGATCGGAGCCAGCTTGATGAGAAAGCTGATGACAATGAAGACCATCTTGTCGATTTCCTTGACGGCCCTGAGAAGTGCAGAGTCTCTCTTGAGCAAGCAGCCAACAACCACAGCGGTGACGAGCACGCCCAGTAGCTGATCCTCGGCCAACGCCTGGAAGATGTTCTGAGGAATGAACGATGTGAAGACTGAGACCACAATATCGTGTGGAGCATTGCCGGAGTTCTCGTCGATCGTCTCCTGTTGATCTGAGTCGACTTGTAGACTCTCGGCGTCGGCGACTACCATCAAGTTTGACCAGACCAAGTCCATGAGGATCATGCTGTGGACTACGGCGAAAATTGTGGTGAGAACATAGTATCCGATGGTCCACTTTACGAGCTTGGAGCCGCCTTCGGACATGTCCTTCAGGTTTTGCACGGCCAAGATGATAGCAGTGACGATGAGGGGGAGTACTGAAGATACATTAGCAAAGGCAGACTGGTCGCCAGATCAATCACAACATACCCGTTGCCCTCAGGGCTCGCAGCCAAAGCATTCCAGGAATCTCCAAGATCGTTGGGGCCGCTTCAGGAATATCGGTCGTAGTCGAACTGACAGCGATTCCGATCGCAATACCAAGGATTGCGGCAAGAATGATCTGAATGGCGGAACCAGGAGTCTTGAGCTCCCTCAGACATTTCTGGCCAAAATTGAGCTTCGGCTTCTCGGTCTCAGGACCCGTGCGTGTTCCGGGCGGTGGACTCTGCGAAGATACAGAATGTCCATTCTCGATAGCATCGCCTTTCTCGTGAGGTATGGATTCGGTGGTAGGAACAGTGGCCATGATGCGCTGAACCGATGGCTAGTGTGAGTGACTCGAGAGGGGAAGAGAGATAACACGAGCCTGCACACGAAGAGAACGTCGGACGCTCTTAAACTTACCTTTCGCGCCTCACGAAGGACCGTCATCATCCGCAGCTTGATAACGAAAGCGCTGTGCCACTACCCGGACGCCGCCTCCAAGCGCAGAAGGTATGTGCAAATAGCTTGACAACGCAGGGCAATGCATGGCGATAGCATGGCAGCACGTCTTTTGGAGCAGGTGCAATCACTGCCATGCCCCGGCAATATACCTCCAGAGGCGATCATAGTAGTCTCAAGGCCTAGCAGCGAGAAAGCTAAGACCGCAGAGTGCATCGCAGGATGGTGCCGAGATCGAAAGACATATGCTCAAGACTTTCGCGGGCGCCGGCTTGCATGGCGAATGCTCAAACGTTCCCCGGTGGTAGAGCGCCGCTCATTCTATTGGAAGAGGCAGTGAATGATCTTCGCTGGGAGACTGATAACATTGCTTGAGTGCTGGTCTTGGACGGTCGTGGCGCCGAGTCGTCATACCATCCTACGACATCACGTAACGAGATCCATTTTCAGACATTCCAGTCCTTTGTTTGCCGCCTCAAGGAAACGCAGGCGAGACGCCTACCCATTGCGATCGGGCGAAGGTGTCGCTGAACATGTGAATATTGCCTAGTGCATAATTTGAGTGTAAGTGAATGCCAAGGGCTTCGCAATGTTGTCAATGCTGAGGGTGAAGTCGACAAGGGTGATATCGGAAGGATTTTATGCGGTTATAGCCGGCGTGCGATTATACCCGAGTGAAGAGAGCTCCAGCCGAGGTCGGCCATCCCGACAGCTGATACTGTTGGCATTGGCGGGCAGGACATCTTTTCATCAGAGCAACAAGGGAGAGCAGAACAGCGCCAGCGAAATCTCCTCTCCACTCACTCACGCATCAACCTCACGTCCTCCATCAAGGCAGCGATGTCCTCCCTCGCCGCCCGCAGTCTCCTCCGCACCACCAGAGGATTAAGCCGAAGTACTGCTCCGCTGTGCTCTTCGTCCCGTCTGCTCCAGCAATCCGTCAAGTCCTCGTCCACCACCCGATTCTCGCAGCTGCAATCCGCCCGAGCATTCTCCACCACCATGGCGACACGCTCCGGAGCTCCGATTCCTGCGGGCAAGGCCGAGTACGATCAAGAGATCAAGGACATGGCCGATTACATCCACAACTACAAAATCGACTCGGACCTCGCGGTAAGCTATGAAACCATGAACAGAAAATGCAGTAAGCTTCAAGAGCTCGTGCTGAACGTTGTGTCATCTCTCCCAGGTGGACACTGCTCGCTTCGTCTTCCTCGACACCATCGGCTGTGGTCTCAAGGCCCTCGAATTCCCCTCATGCACCAAGCTTCTCGGGCCCTCCGTCGACGGCATCACGGTCGAGAACGGCACTCGCGTGCCAGGTACTCCATACGTCCTCGACCCGATCAGCGGTGCGTTCAACATCGGTGCCATGATCAGATGGCTCGACTTCAACGACTGCTGGCTCGCCGCTGAGTGGGGTCATCCCTCGGACAACATGGGAGCTATCCTCGCCGTGGCCGACTGGATGAACCGCACCAACAAGGCCGGAGGCAAGAAGATCAACAACGGCAAGACGTTCACCGTCAAGGACATTCTCGAGGGCATGATCAAGGCCCACGAAATCCAGGGTTGCTTGGCGTTGGAGAACTCCTTCAACAAGGTCGGTCTCGATCACGTCGTGCTCGTCAAGGTCGCCTCCACCGCCGTCGTCTCCCAGATGATGGGCTTGGACGAGGAGCAGACCCGTGCCGCCATCTCCCAAGCCTGGGTCGACGGCCAGAGCATGCGTACCTACCGCCACACCCCCAACACCATGTCCCGCAAATCGTGGGCCGCCGGTGACGCTTGCCAGCGCGCCGTCGACCTCGTGCTCAAGGTCATGAAGGGCGAGGGTGGAGTTGGCACCGTCCTCTCCACACCTGTCTGGGGTTTCTACGATGTCAACTTCAAGGGCAAGAAGTTCGAGTTCCAGCGTCCCTACGGCTCGTACGTCATGGAGAATGTCCTTTTCAAGGTCTCTTACCCAGCCGAGTTCCACTCGCAAACCGCCGTCGAGGCCGCTGAGCGCATCCACCACCAGCTCAAGAAGATGGGCAAGTCGGCCGAGGACATCGAGGAGGTGACCAACCGCACCCATGAGGCCTGCATCCGCATCATCGACAAGCAGTTCAAGCCCATGGACAACTACGCCGATCGCGACCACTGCGTACAGTACATGGCCGCGACCATGCTGGTCTTCGGCCGCCTCACCGCCGACGACTACACCGATGGTGGTGAAGCCGCTTCCTCCCCTCTCGTCGAGTCCCTCCGCCAGAAGATCGCTTGCAAGGAAGACCCCAAGTTCACCGAGGACTACCACAACCCAGAGAAGCGCACCATCTCCAACGCACTGACGGTGAAGCTGAAGGATGGTACGGTATTGGACGAGGTCGTCATCGAGGCGCCACTAGGACACCGTTTGAGGAGAGAGGAGGCCAAGCCGGAGATTCTGGCCAAGTTTGCCCGTCACATTGAGCCGCATTTCGCAAAGGATCATGTGAAGAAGCTCGTGGATCTGCACAACGACCCCGCGGCGTTGTACAAGATGCCCGTGGATGAGTACATGGATTTGTACGTCAAGGAGAAGATTCTGTAAGAGGTGTAGAGATATGCTGTCATGGATAGGCGCTGTAGATTTCGACAGAAAGGCCATAAAAAGGATTCTTGGGTACAGAAAGACCAGGGATGTTATGCGTTATATTGGGACCGAGACACCCGTTGAGCGTCTCATGTCGGCGACATGCACCGAGAGCGGCTGCGGCGATAGTGAGGAACATGTCAGTACCTCGTGCAGGCAAGGTGTTCTACAGACCCATATCGGCTCGAGAACCTGTCCATACCTGCCTACACGGATGCGGACTGTAATCTGTATCTGTACTTGGTTTCTAGATCTTCTTGAGCTGGCCAGCCATATCTGTCCTCTTACGCCAGGTCCTTTCGTTTGCTAACCAAGCGTCTTCGTCCAAGTCCCATTACATCATAATCAACCAACATCATCCCGAACCTGCTCAATAAGGCGGCGCACTCATCAACGGCTCTCTCTTCGGCCTCTCACTCGCCACCTTCAACGTCGCCAACACCTGCTCCATATCCACCCCTTCGCCCTCCACCGCACCGATCCCATTCTCGCCCCCCTCAACCATCCTCACCCTCAATGGAACCCTCTTCTTCCCCTCCATAATATCGTTCAAATCCTTTGCAGTCACCCGCGGCTTCGTCCTCTCCCCCTCCACATCCGTTCCCGTCCCAATCGAATTATTCCCCGTGCCCGTGCCGTTGCTCAGTCTCCGATCCCCGCCGACGGTAGTATACGGCAACATGAGCAATTGCGGATGACTGACGTGGCTGTGGTGTCCGATGGACCCGCGGATGGAAGCCGCGGCAGGGCGGGCTTTCTCGACGAGTTTCCCGATGCAGTCTTCCGCGTCGAAATCGAGCGATACTTCTGGGTCGGAGGAGGAGTCGAGTTCGTATTTCGCCCAGGTTTGGAGGGCGACTTTGTAGGATTGGCGGACGTCTTCGGAGGGTTCGCGGAGGAGCCATTGGGTTCCTTCCCAGGTGCCGACGGGGACGAGATGGCGGGTTTTGTTGATCTTGTTCGTTGAGGATGCTGCTCCTGAAGGATTGACACGGGTGTTGGCGTATTCGAGGATCATGGTGATCATTTCAAAGGCGACGGTTCTGGCTTCGTCGGAAGAGGATTGCGAGGAAATAGTGCTTCCGCGGGCGGAGCGAGTGGGCGAGGAACGGCCGGCCGAAAGGCCGTTCTTCATCGAGTTGGTGGTGGTTGCGTTGGGCGGTGTTGGTGGCTGTCTCGCAGATTGTCGGAGGGAGAAAGTGCGGTTGATCGCTGCGTACGCCTTGACTCGAAGGAGAATTGCTGCGATCATGTCTCTGACTTGGTCAGCGTAGTATACATGCACGGCGAGTAATGCGATGCAGTCTTTCAGCTGTTCGATCATGCTCTCCGATGTCCTGACGCTCG
The DNA here is from genome assembly GCF_000219625.1 of Zymoseptoria tritici IPO323. Classification (NCBI taxonomy): domain Eukaryota; kingdom Fungi; phylum Ascomycota; class Dothideomycetes; order Mycosphaerellales; family Mycosphaerellaceae; genus Zymoseptoria; species Zymoseptoria tritici. The sequence continues at coordinate 2,355,669 of NC_018218.1, read as the reverse complement.
TGATGTTGGCACGGCTTCCCGTCGTCGCAAGACGTATGATGTGATCTAGAAGGCGGAGGAGGACGTCCATAACCGAAAGGCCGATAAAGTTGAGGTTTTCGCTTAGAACACCATGTATCATGGTTATGAAAGCATCATGTACGTCCAAATTGCTGCCTTTCTCCATGCTGGCATCGCTGGTCTCGATTGGCAGTCTGCATAGATGGTCCACAGCAGTCACCAGAACATTGAACCTGTGGTGGACGGGCGTCCAAGTCGTGATGAGCCGGAAAAGAAGCTCTGCTTCCACGGCAAATGAGGGATCGCGGCGCACTTCTTCTGCTACCGTTCTTGTGAATGCAGTCGCGCCTCCACGGACTTGAACAAAGTTGTCGGATTGGAAGACGGCCTTTACGCAGTTCAATGCTAATAATCCAACTTCCTCCTCCTCAAGTTTATCGGCATCCTGGGCGGTTCCTTCAGCAGCCCGTGGGTCGACATCGCCTTCGGAGTTCGGTCCTTGTGAGTACGTCCGGACTGTCGCTATGCTTTGCCTCCCGTTCATCGCCCTGGATGATTCTTTCTCCTCCTCGGCTTGCTTGTTCAATTCGTCCAGATGTGCGATATAGGCTTTGCGCTGGGTATTCTGGAAGTTGCTGATGACCGAAGTAAAAGACTGATTGAATTGGATGTTCCAGCCGCGTTCCACGTTTCCTGGAACGAAAAGGCTTTTGAACGCGGTGACTCCTGCGTTACGCATGCGCAGGGCATCGTGTTCGGGGATTGATTGTGTGGATTTGGCCAGTTTCTTCGGCTTATTTTGGGCCAGGTCGCCGTATTGTCGCACCACCTCTTCGAATAATGTTCGATATTCCGAGTCTGCTGCCAATGCGAGGCAGTCCTGCCACCGACAGAAGGCGTCCCAGGTTGCGATGGTCGCTTCGATCAGGCTGATGTCGTTGGTGCTGTTGATGATCTGCCGAATGATACGGAGGATCTAAGCTGGTCAGAAGGAGTCATGAACGAGTTCAAGGTGACAAAAAGCTCACTGAAGGTGCAATGATCGCGAAGCCGTGCGGCCGGTGTATCTCAGCGTGCTCCAGCATGGCCGTGAGAATTTGTAACGTAACGTGGACGCGGGCACTCTGCCATTTCGCAACGTCGTTTTGAGTCTTGCGTTCGAGAAACGCGCCGACTTTGTGAAGCTTCTCCTGTCGCGTTGAACTATAGTAGAGGAGGTAGGCGAGCTCTGAGCTATTCGGTTGGGCATTGTCGGCCGAGGAGTTCTTTGGTAGTCTGTTGGTGTCCTTCTTGTCAGACACAGAGCATTCACATTTCGCGTCGCCTCAGGTGCTCACCGAGGATAGCACTTGAGCACTAATGCTTGGTGCCGTGGCAGCATCTTCTGTATCGTTGGCATTGTCGGAAAGGGAGAGCACATATGTGCCGTTGACCCGTGGACTGCTGTTCCTCATGCGATCTCCTCTCGCATGCGATCACGTCGGGGTGCGTATAGTCGGCGAGCCAAGAGGAGATGTGCTCGCGTGCATACGGTGCTGGACTGTTCGTTCTCGATTCGCGCGCGCGTCGTGTTCGGTATGGATGGTGTGTATTGGGATATCGATTGTGCCTGCGTATGTGGTCTCGGCCGTTCCAATTGTTATGTTGGTATATGTATACTGGGAAGAAGTAGGCGGCAGAGGAGTAGGAAGAGGTGTCCTGTTGGTCGAAGGATCCCGGGCTTGGGACAATTAAAGATTAGGTGGGAGATGTTCCGATGACGATAGTTCTAGACTGGACACTGCTCGGCCGGATTTCGTGATTCCAATCTCCGTCTTCTCTTGTACACAATAGCCAGCACCGATGGAGATATGCACCGAGGAGAGTGTATATTGTTAGGCGAATGTTCTGCTCAGTGCTCTCAAAACAACAGAATATTGACTCGGCCAAGATGGCTCATGGCTCAACGTGTCATGAGTTGCAAGGTCAAGGAAGAAGGTATCTCGGGTCTCGCCGTCGTGACCAACAAGTCTCGACGGAGTGGCTCTGTGTAATCATGGCTATGTCGAAGCAAGTCGACAACGATTGATACCTAGATCTGAGTATCTTCACAAATTCCCAATCGTGTCGGCCTTGTTCGATGCCGTCGGCCCGGACGGCTGCCACAAGAACCCGACTTCTATGAGAAGGTAAGGCAGTTGCGACGATTGGTATATTATCAACCCTCAGGCGCTCGCGTCGTACACTAACAACAGCATCAATTCAACAAAGCTGCTATGGGCTTGGTCACAATGTGCGTCCATCGACAACTTGATGAGCCGAGAGCGCGATGGACTGCACGCCAACCTGATGAGATGTCCATGTCTGAACGTCTGTCAGCACCACAAAAGAATCTTTTCTCGGACAATCGCATCGTCGAGGTCGCAAGGGAATTTGCCTGAGCGACATGGAACGAGATTTGAAGTGAAAGAAGTTGTGCTCTGGTATTGGACTGGTAGAACGAGGTGACATCGGCAGTTCGACGTTTTCAACTGCCGACCGCCAGCTGCCCTGCGTCTCAACTTCTCTCGTATCTCCAGCCGGCATCTCACGGACTAGTTCTACAACAGTGCTGCGACTCTTATTACGGATCTTGGTTTACTCCACGGTGCTTGTAAACTCTCGGAAGACCGAAGACCGATCGACGACGATGAGCAATGTCTTTGCAAGTTTGCATGCACTAGGAGGGGATCGAAGCAGGGGACCATGGCGACCTCCTCGTTAGTCGAATGGGAGCTACGCAAGTGAAAGCCAAGTGAGGAAATTCATCTGCCGCTGCTCACATCTGCCGCGACTCCACGTCTCGAAACGCCTGGAGTATGTTGTAATCACACGGCGCGGCCGGCAGTTTATCCCAGGTCGGGCTGTCCCCACTGTCAAGGCCACATATGTATATCCCGTCGACCTGCTCGGCTTCCGTCGAGTCCGCTGGTCCTCATTCAACTGTAAGGCAGACCGACATTCAACATGCTTATCGACGAAGTTTTGCTACCAATTCTCCTCGACTACTGGCCGCTAATAGTAGTTGCAACAACAGCAATTCACCTTCTGCGCAACAAATATCACAATGGCCTCAACCAATACCCGGCCGCCCATCCGCTGGCATCATACACGGACTGGTGGCGATACTTCGACGTTTCCAAACGACGGGCACAACATACACACCTAGACGCGCACAGCAAGCATGGAGACATTGTTCGCCTTGGCCCCAACGTCTTGTCATTTTCCGATCCTAAAGCCATCAAGATCATCTACGGCTTGAACAAGGGCATGACCAAGTCGGACTTTTATCCAGTCCAACGAGCGGTCGCTGGCGGAAGAGCATTGCCGTCGCTGTTTGCCACGAAAGATGAAGGCTATCACGCCAGATATCGCCGTTGCATCAACAGCGCCTTCTCCATGTCATCACTTATCGAGTACGAACCGCTGGTAGACAGCACGATGAACGTCTTCATCGAACAGACGAAGAGACGTTACTGCGACACCGGACTGACCTGCAAATTCTCTCAATGGTTGCAGTTCTACGCCTTCGATGTCATCGGCGAGCTGACCTGGAGCAAGCGGCTGGGATTCGTGGAGCGGGCGGAGGATGTCGACAACATTGTCTCGTTCGTCAGTGGATTTTTGGACTACTGTGCGCCAGTTGGACAAATGCCATGGCTGGATTTCGTCTGGGAGAAAAACCCTCTCCGACTCCTGCTTCAACGATGGGGAGTCAGCAAAACCGTCTTTCCCGTCACGAAATTCGCCCTTGCACGATCTGCCGAGCGAGGCAGCGAAATGGACAAGATCCGACAGCACGGCGCCGTCGAGAAGTCAACCAAAGGCATCGACCTCCTCACCAAATTTACCCTCGCCCAACACGATCACCCGGACTTCATGACTGACAAGCAAGTACTCGCCTCCTGCACGAGCATGATCTTCGCCGGCTCCGAAACCACCGCCATCAGCCTCAGCAGCATCTTCACGCACCTCCTCCAAAACCCTCGCGCCTACGCCGCCCTCATGGCCGAACTTGACGCCGCCACCCTCGCCGGCACCATCGAACCCCGCTCCAACAACCGCGTCAGCTGGTCCGAATCTCAAAAACTCCCCTACCTCGACGCCGTGATCCAAGAATCCTTCCGTCTCCATCCCGCTCCCGGTCTCATCCTCGAGCGCGTCGTACCCGCCTCAGGAATGGACATCCTCGGCACGCACGTCCCGGGCGGTACCATCGTCGGCTGCAATGCGTGGGTCCTGCACCGCCGACCCGAAGTGTTCGGTGCAGACGTGAATGCATTCCGACCGGAGCGCTGGCTCGAAGCTAAGCCCGATCAACTGCGAGAAATGAAGGCGTCGATGTTTCAATTTGGCGCGGGCGCGAGGACCTGTATTGGGAAGAACATCAGTCTGCTGGAGATGTACAAGCTGGTGCCGACGTTTTTGAGGAATTTCGAGGTCACGCTGGAGGATCGGGTCAAGACGACAAATGCTTGGTTCGTCCGCATGGAGTTTCATGCGAGGTTCAAGCCGAGGGATCAGGCGACGGGTGCATGATGTTCACATACGCTGTTTATGTATGCTATGGACGCTGGAATGAATGATATTATGCATGAATGTTGCTGTCAGGCGGCAATCTCTGACGTTTGAGCTTATCCTGTGATCTCGGGAGGTCTCGATCGGTTTCGATAACGACATTTCGTGCTCTGACACTTGCACACCTTGTCGAGGTCCTGTGGTCGCCAATCAGTACTGTCGTGCTGCACAGAACACAGCTTGACCAATTGGAATTACACGTACCTTCCAATACGTATCGGAGTAGTCAACGGTAATCTCCTCGCCCGCTTCAATGCCCTTGGAAACGAGCACGATTCCTGCTCGAATAGTCAGCACAAACTCTACCTTAGACGCTCGTTGAAAACTCACGCTGCGTCCCCATCCACACGAATCGCTCAAATTGACTATTCGGATTACAAGAATGATTCACGAATCTCGTATGGTTCCCCATCTTGCCCTGCCAAATCTGATACGAAGCCCGATCCGTCTGACCGACCATGACATCCATGTTCGCCAATCCACTCGTGACCTGACCGACAAACTCGCCCACCGCGGCGCCCCTCTCAAACGCACAGCACGCCAACAGGCCATTGTTCTTGCCGTTGGGCGTTTGGTAGACTTGCACGGGAATGAAGCCGGCTTTGTTGTGTCCGTAGAGGTTGGGAAAGCAGGTGCAGCTGTTTTGCCGTGGGTCGTCAGATTGGGAGGAGGAGCAGGTGGGACATTTCATGGATGTTAGCTCGCCACGCGGCGAGACGGTACGAGGGTCGAAGAGGCCCCAGGCGTCTTCGTCGATGCAGGATTCGTCGAGGTGGGTGTAGTGAAAGTTGAGGTCCCATTTGTGGTAGGTGACGGGAAGAGGAATTGCTTGATCGGCGGGCCCGCAGACGACCCAGTCGTGTGGGTGGCCTGTACGATCCGTTAGTTTTGTCAAGTAAAGACCGGATGTCGTTGACTTACCGGTGTATTTCCGCTGTATGGGCGCATCGACGATAGCGAGTAGTGATCGCCAGCGCGGATGCAGTGTATCAGCAGCGACTTCGAATCTATGCCGTAACGAACGTAAAGTCTGAAAAGTCTCCTCGGTGAACGATACTCTATACTTGCAAAATCGGTAGAGGCCCATGCCAGCGAAGCAAAGCGCGGCCCATCCAGCGGCTTGCATAATGTCGTTGTAACCACGCCAGATGGCCATCTTATTGCGCAATTCTTTCTCGGTCCAGCCGAAATCTATGCACGCCTCAGAGATGGCTGTCTTCTTGGCCTTTTCTTTCGTGGTGCCAGCGCTCAGCTCCCGCACACGTTCGTCGAACACTTGTGTCCAGTGCGCTTGGACGATGACCTCTAAAGATCGACAGGTGCGACTAGTCTGGCTGATCTTCCTCGTTAGTACGTTCATCCGACCGAACGAGCCCTGGATCAGAGCATCGTTGTGCGTGGCAAGCTGGGATTCCGCATCCATAAGCAGTCGGGGCTGTCCACTGGACTCTATCGCTTGCCATTGCTCGATGACTTCAGCTGGGTCCAATTTCGACCCGGAATAGATGTTCTCCCAGATTCCATTGATGAATTTGTCGAGCTTATCGTGAATGTCAGCTGAGTCGTTCAGTTTCACATTCCGGTCATAAGTTGGCTTACAGTGCTTGGCTGCAGATGCGGGTTGTCAGGCAGTCGCTTCTTCCGCTGCGGAAAGACCCTGCTATCGCTCTCAAGACGTCTTGTGACTGCACCGTACTGCTCTCGTGGCTGATCCGCACCTCCGATCCGAAGCCCACCAGTCGCACGACGCTTCGCAGGCCTGGTGTCCTCATCGGCATGAGGCGTACTTGTAGATCTAGGCCGCAGAGACCTTGCCGGTGAGTTGGCTCCACTGCTTTCTAGCGGTGTACCCGGCGATTCTGCTGAAGCGCCCGCCTGAGCGCTCGGAGGTCGATCTGAAGTAGTAGACGGGAGAGTGTCGTCGACCGGTGTGCCCGAGTGATCGCCATTCGCGCTGGGTGTTGCACAATTCACCACTTCTGCGATGTTGATTGAAGCCAGCTTCAACGTTTGAGGTCGTATGGCAGAACCCAACTGGCCGTTCAACAGGTTGCATTCCAGCTGCAAATCGCCACTCGTACTGAAATCGTTGTGTTCCGCCAGAAGTTGCCTCAGGATTGAAGGTAGTTGGGAAGCAATCCTTTGCCCGATATCCCGTGCGAGCACATCGACGTCGAAGGGAGAAGCCATCTGGGAATGACCACAATACCGACAGGATGGCCGGCCTTGCTTGGCGCAGCTGAAGGTGTCAATCTGGGGTCGATCGCCTAGCCAGATGTCTCAGGAAGCGCCGGGGGAAGAAGCACTTCGTCTTTGTGTTGGGATTGTATTCTTGTACGCGACGACGAAGGGCTGGGTCAGACTCAGACAGCGAGACTAGTCCTGGCCACTCTGCGAAGCCGTGATTATTGACAGGTCGAGTTGTGAGCGCGGCGGTTTGACGCATGGTCGCGAACACGGCATAGCGGGGGTACTAGGGTCTTAGCGCGGCGCCAAAATTCTGGTCTGGAACGACCTCATCGACCACACCTTCTTGTTGTACGCCGTACACCACTTCCATCAAACAACACATCGCATCCTGCAGTCTCGACCCGCCCGGAAATGAGAATATGCCACATCGCTGTTCGCCCCGAACTCCATAGCTTTGGCTTCACCGGTACTGTCTGCTCCACGGATGCGATCTGGAAGGACAGCACGACTCCTTGGATGTCAGCGCATGTGTCGACATTGCCATATCCCATCTTCCTCGATCAAAGCTATGTCGGACGGTATATGAGGACCATGGCTGTAAATGGCGCGCCGATGCTGCCGCAAGTTCGCTGTCAGACCGCACGAGCGCCCCGCATGGCGATACACTCCGTCGAATGGTATTGTTGGACAGCTGGGTCGTCTTTGAGGAATGTGCACATGACCTTTCGAAGCTATCTTTCTTCACGTCTGCATGGTCCCGCAGGTGTGTATGATGAGCTCCCCTATTTCTGGACCGCTATCGGATCGAAACTCCGAGCAATTCTCGACAACTTTGGCCATACTTTGACCTCTCAACAAGAAGAGATTTGGCTGGTTCGTCGAGGCATGTGCCGTTTCACTTATTCCAGGCACCCATTGTTGCTTGTGTATCTTTTCGGACCTTTCTCGCATGTACACGAAGTCCTGCGCGCTCCGACCTCTATGCTGGTCGACACACAGAATTATGTCCCCGGCCATCCCTTGCTTGAAGCAAAGCCAGAAGACCACTATTCTGGGACGCGGTCAGTCATTTAGCGTCTCACAATCCCGAAATGGACATGACACCTTCGATTTTGTGCTATGTTTCGATCGATCCGACGGACGTGGCATTGAATCCGCTGCTGCCGCATCTCGAATAGCATAAGTGCCTTGGTCGATTGGCCGCAGAATCCAGCCTGATGCAGCTGTGAGGCTCACCCCTGCACCCAAAGTGGCATATTGAAATACGCCGCCCGTGGGACTGATATGGCCCTCGATCGTTCCAAGACACTCCTGCTGCGAAGCTTTCTGACTTTGTCACATGTTACGCCATCATCGGCTGCCTCATGTACTCGTCATATGCTGCTGAACCCGAGCAAAATTGGCAGACGTGGTACCCAGACACAACTCCGAACGCTAGCGTTGCATCTCCCTGGCTCGCAAACGATGACTTCGACACAACGACGTATCTCAATGGCACGCCTGCGATGGATGCAACAGCTCGGTGCCATAACAATCACACCAGTCCGATCCAACCTCTTGGTACGGACTACTTCGGAGACCATGTTGTCTCCCAGCCGTGGATCGGATACTTCGAGCCAATCCCTTATGAATACTTTGGTATGCAAAGACAGAATAGTTCAGCCTCTTCCATGGAAGCAGGAGGGTTCTCACAGTCTTCGGACGACGATTTGTCGACGGCGAATTGCACACGGTACCCACAAATAGCACAGGACTACAACCTCCCGGTAGCACTTGGTCCCTGCAACACCCTTCAGAGCAACTGTACCGAGCAAGACTCCGTCGTGGACCACTACAAAGCTGGCCACACAGCTGTCGTCGAGAAGCCGAGATCAGTCGGATTCGCGTGCTCTGACGAACGCCAAAAGGTGGACCCTCCGATGCAAGCCGATGCAAACGAGGGTCCACCACGACCACATTTCCCAAGATGGGCCGGCGACGAATACAATCCAGCATGGATTCGCGGCGATGGGATCGAACGAGCTGGATGGTGCGGACTGTGTCCTGACTGGTTCAAGATGAAGGACTCTGCGTACTGGTACCACGTAAGCAGATGCGATCGCCACGCTTGATACAACGCCCGAATGCTGATCGCGTGAACAGATGCACTACTCGCACGGTATCAGCTGCGCAACAGGAAAGCGTTACGATCGTGAGTATTTCGCGAGTTGCAAGGGATGTTGGTCTCCGGGGTATGCTGACAAAATCACCGCTCAGCGCCCGAAGCTCGTCGTCCTGGTCAAGGCGCAACCGCACGCGAGGCTCTCTGCGGCGTCTGCAAACGATGGATCTACATTGGGCGATCTGACCGACCATTCTTCCGGCATGCCTACAAGTGTCATGCCAAGGAAAAGCCGGCCATTCTGTCATCACGAACGGCACCGAAGAGCGCCTCGCCTGGCCGCGTGAGCAAGAGACACGGCAAGTGACTCTGTTGAAGAACGGAACGATTTGGGTGGGCGTTTGGGTCCCCCGCGTTCCGAATTTCAACAGAGGCAAGAGACACGGCTGATGACTTTTCTGAAAGTGGATTACGAGGGAGAGTTCCTGACCTTCTTCATACTATTTGATATTTGCTTCGACGTTGCGCAGTGACAAGCATGAGCGTTCGCTTGTGCAGACCTGGTGATGTTGGCTGATTTTATCTTCCGCGTTGATTGAACTTTCCGAGTAACATACCCGCTAGACAGAGCATGCCTTTGAATGCCGAAGAATACCGACAAGAATGACTTCCGAGAATTCGCCAAGACTTCCTATAGTCGCTCATGCTGAAGTCTGCCCCGGAATGCATGTGACGACAGACCCTCCCTGCGGTTTTCAAAGATTGCACGAGCTGATTTCCCGGTTCATCGTCTGGTTCAACGATTCCATCCGAGAAGTACTCCGGTAAAGCTGCCACTCCTGGAACCATCGCCTGACCTGCCATGCCTGCCCGTCTTTATCCTTCCGATGCAGCTACTCCGCACTTCAACCACACTTCTCCCGCTTCTCCAATAGAATGCGGAGAATCTGCAGCGTCGATGTACTCCGCACATGTACCACCTGCACACAACCTTCGTCGTACGCCATTTGGGCACGAGCCGGTGGACGAATGGCTGTATCCTCTTTAGTACCCGGCTCTCTTGACTTCAATATGCAGATACATATGCCCCAGCATCTGCCTCAATCGAGATATCGATACATGCCTATAGGGGCTCGTTGCTTGCTCATTGTCTTGTCATTCAACTAACATTAGCAACCCTCGAACATGGCTCGAAAGTACCTTGGCGGAAGCGGTGATGCACTTACTGTTTGGATCTCGATGTAAGCCCGACAACGCAAATGACGAGTTCTCACTGACAGTCTCGTGAGTGCTGCATCCACCGTTCTCATCTTCTACGGCTACGATCAAGATAAGTCTCCGCACAGGGTTGAGCTCATCAAAATTCTCGACTCACAGCCACCCACGCGTTTTCGGCAACGTGATCATCAGTGAGGACTTCCTCGAGACCTTCGGCCACCCGTCTGCCAATACTCAGGGTACCATGACATCTATATATAACATAGGTCAGTGCCACACCCTGTTTGCCGTGGCTCTTGCTTATTCTTCTCGCAGGGTGCTTCATCGGTGCCATGAGCACTATCTTGACCGGTGACTACCTTGGTCGTCCTCGGCAGATCCTTGTCGGCAGCACGGTCATTGCGATCGGAGCCATCATTCAAACTGCCAGTTATGGTGTTCCTCAGATGATGGTTGGTCGAGTTGTCGCTGGTCTTGGAACGGGAATGAATACCTCTACAGCAGGCGTCTGTAAGTGTAACGTACTGGAGACCGTCAGGCCCAGACAAGCATTGATACAGTTCACTCGCAGGGCAAGCGGAAACCAGCAGGATGAGCTCTAGAGGTGATTTGAACGATCTTGGCTGATTACATTGACTAACAGCAGGACAGGAAAGCTGGTCATCATTCAAATGGCAAACTGCATCACGGGCTTCTCGATCTCCAACTGGCTCACTCTGGGGTTCTCCTTTGCTCCACGCGATGTGGCATGGAGGTTCCCGCTGGCCTTCCAGATCTTCTTCACCCTATGCATCTATGCAATGTGTCCGTTCCTTCCCGATAGCCCTCGCTTGCTAATCAGGAAAGGAAAGTTCGAGGAGGCTACTGAGGTATGCTAGATCAGATTTCATGACAAGTATCAAGTAAGATTTTACTGACATTGGCATAGGTCATAGCCGCTTTGCAAGGCAATGGAGCCACTCCGGACTCTTCTTCGGTCCGAGCCCAGTTCGACATTATCAAAGACGTTCTCGACAAGGAACATCTCAACACCTACACCTGGTGGCAACTCATATCTGGGCGAGGACCCGCCGGTGTCCTTCGGAGAATGATTCTCGGTGCAGCAATGCAATGCATGAATCAAGTCAGCGGTAAGCGTTGCAGAGTGAGCTCACAGCGTTGAGGCTCCTTTAGAAACCACGACGCTTTGTTCTGCCTGGAGACTGTGTGAATAACAGCTGACTCTGCTATTCTCAGGCATTAACGTCACGAGCTACTACTGTTGGACAAAGACTCTTCTCACACCTTCTCAGACAGCAATGCATGCTAGCAAGCATGTAGCAAACACGATTAAGGCCCATATAGGCCGTCCGTTCCTTCAGATAGATAGCTTTCCTTTAGTTAGACACCAACATCAAGAGTATTCACACTCATAGCCTTTTCAACAACTACATGAGTTACATCTTCATCAACGCCTTGGGCATCTCTCCGCTCCTCTCGCGAGTCCTCGCAGCCTGCGGCTCAGTCGACTACCTGATCTTCGCATGCCTAGCCTACTTCGTCATCGAACGCTTTGGACGGCGCAAGGTCATGATGAGTAGCGCAGCTGCGTGCTCCATCTGCTGGGTTTGCATTGCCATAGCACAAGGCCTGGAGGAGAAGGGCGGCAACAGCTACGTCCTCGGCTCCGTGGCTGTTGCTTTCTTCTTCGCATTCTTTGCTTCCTTCGGTATGGGCGTCTTGGGCGTTCCATGGCTGTATCCCACCGAGATCAACGCCTTGGAAATGCGCACCAAAGGCGCCAGTCTAGCCATGGCGACCAATTGGATCTGCAACTACGCCGTTGTCCAAGCTACACTTCCAGGCATTGAGAATCTGGGTTACAAATTCTGGATCGTGTGGGCGGTCATCTGTGCTGCGTTCATTCCAGTCACATACCTCTTCTATCCCGAAACAGCGAACAGGTCTCTCGAGGACATCGATCGATTCTTTGCATCGGGACCCGGTGTCGTTGTTTGCAGGAATAAGCTGGCGACGCAGTTGAATCGGCCGCAGATATACTACGAGGAAGATGAGAAGTTTGAGCAGGCTGCTGAGAAGGATGGCCGACAGAAGAGCCTTGAGAAGGGAGATGGCAGCGTGATGGTGGAGAAGGTCGCCATCTGAGCGCACATGATTCCCGCACGCGAGTATGTGAAGGGAGTGGCGGCAGGAAGAGCAGCGTTTCGAGCTTCGACAGGCAATGGACCGTACTTCTCGAGACACTCGAGACATGACGCTCATACTTTGCAAGTACCTGCAAGGTCGCGAAGCCTCTCTCGTTTGTCTTTGCCCAGACTGTGATTTCACCCCAGCAGATCACCAAGTTGACCCACATATGCAGACGGCACAACGTCCGCACCCTCAGCGAGAAAGTCCTCCTTCTTACTCACGCCCGTCAGCACAGCCAGCGTTCCTCCCAGACCACCCTCAATGCCAAATTGGATGTCCGTGTTCAGCCGGTCACCAATCATACACGCCTTCTTGCGGTCGAACTGAAATTTGCCCTCCACAGCATCCATCATAGCCTGACTGGGCTTGCCTAACGCCAAAGGTTCCCGACCAGCTGCCTTTGATAATGCCGCACTTGTGGATCCGGCACCGGGGAATAGAGAGCCTGCGTTGGGTAGTGTCGAGTCGATGTTCGTAGCCAAGAACTCTGCTCCGGCGCGAATGTAGGCGAATCCGAGAGCGTACTTCAAATAGCTAGGGTGGAAGTCCAGGCCGGTCAATACGACGCCCACGTCTTTATCGAGCATCGACCCGTCTGCGATATGCTTGAAGTCCTCTTCGGTCATGTCTCGACGGAACGCAGGGTCTGTGCCGCCGATGTAGGGAATGTTCTCGGATTCCAGTTCTTGCTCGATGCCCGTCTCGCCGAGTACGAAGACTTTGTTCTTGGGCGGTTGTAGTTTCATGATGCGGGAGATGTAGATGGCGGCGCTGTAGCTGGAGCCGAAGACTTCTTCCTGGGTTCGAGTGAGTATCTCGCTGGTTGGTCAGGCTCGGAGTGTTCCCTTACCTCGCTGGCTTTTATGCCGACCTTGTCGAACTTCTTCTTGTAGTCGCTGCGAGACTTGGTACTGTTGTTTGTCACGAAGACGAGTTGCTTGCCTGTGCAAGGGTGAGCAGCCGTATTCCTGGATTCGTTCGATCCGAATCGTACCTTTGCTCCGAAGCATCTCTATGGTCTCTGGTATCCGTGGAAATAGGTGATCGCCAGACCAAAGCACGCCTATCCTTCTCATATCGTCAGTCCCCAACTTCGTTCTTCTCTTTCAACGTTCTCATGCTCTTGTATGTGTGCGGACTCGCGGAAGATTCGGAGAAACATGGGAGGCGTACCATCGCAGTCGAAGAGGAAAGTCTGCAGGATCGCAGTCAGCGCATGTCGTTCAATATTAGCAGCTCAAGACTCACGTCGAACTGATCAATGAATTTGTCAATGCCTTCCTTGTCGCCCGTCAAATAGGCTGGCTGAGGCATCTTGACTATAGATGTCGTTCGAAAGCTTCTGTGACAGTTTCTGGAGATGATACAGCAGTAAGAACCTTGAAAACGTAGTGAGACTCGAATCAACATGTGGTGAAGTGGGATGTTGAAGGGACCAAACCAAATACCAAATGCCGACGTTGTTCAGGTTCTGCCGATGTCGGGCCGGTGATTGAGATATTGCAGGCTTGACGGCCTGCCTGGTATGAAACACAGTACAGTACGAGAGGCGAACGATAATGTGCCAAAGCGCTCTGATGCAATACGACAGGACTGTATACCTGTGTGTAAAGCTGCTGAATAGTGGTCTGTCTAGCTAAAGTCGAGCCACGAATGTCGACCTGATGAAACCACCAGCGCCTTGCTAAACAGCCCATATCTTGCAAATCTCAACGCTGCGCTTTAATTGTTCGTAAACTGTTCGTAAAGTGCCTTTTCCAGGTCACTGCTGCTTTCCTGCTGATGCCCTCAAGCAATGAGGATGTGATAGTCCAATGCTGGGAAATCATGTCAAACATGATGCTGTTTGAAGGTAACAAAATTCGACTGGATCCGCTGTAGGCTGCGCCGACCCTAACGAATCACACCCCACTCGCCCACGATGCCTCGCTTCGCCTCCTTGTTCGGCTGGTTGAAGACATCCCAGAATCGCAAAGTCTCGTCGCCAGCGCCGGTAACAATGATGGCGCCATCCGGGCTCATGCTAAGATACAACACGCGGTACGTGTGACCGGTCAAGCTGACCACTTGTGTCATGCTTGGGTATTTCCAGATGTTGATCGCATGTTGAGAGTAGCCGTGCGTGCTCACCAATTCCGACGTTCGCTGAGAGAAGAGCAAGTTGCAGACCTGGCTTCCAGTGTCGTGAGAGCTGAGAAGATGCGGGCTGATGGTCTCGGGAGAAAGTGCATCATCCGGATGAGGCGAAGTCGAAAGTCCGAGGTCGAGGTTTGGCTGATTCGCAGGTACATTTCTTGACGCCGTCGTTTGCGCAGTGGAGATCGTGTTCCAGAATTTGATACAGCGATCCGCCGTTCCACCCCCTGATGCCAAGACTCCACGCTGATGCGGATTCCATGCAATTGCCTTCACCGCTGCTTTGTGACCGCCCTCCGCCTCGCCCCATCGATGCTGATGCCGCGTTTCCATTTTATCCCAGATGAAGATTTTGTTGTCGTTGCCACCGGACGCCAACTGCTCGGTGTCTGAATTCCACTTCAACCCGCATACCTCCTGCTTGTGGCCTGTGAGTTTGCAGAGAAACATTTGGGGCGAGCGAACATCTCGATGAAGGATGGAGCGATCGCGTGAGCCAGTAGAGAGAATGTGAGCGTTCCATGCAAGACTGCTAATTCTTGCCGTGTGCCCGGTCATTGTCCGTAACCGCTTCTGCGCCAGAGTGTCCCAGATATGAAGGAAGCCCTTGGTAGTGCCAATGGCAAGATGCGTACCCCGCTGAATCCAGCTCACGCTCGTGACACTGTCACTGTCCAACGTGCACAAAGTAGTGACTTTTCCAGTCTCTCGGTTCCAGAGATAGACTGATGGTCCGAGACCCACCGCGAGAACATCATTCGGACCCCAATCAACCAGATTGAGGTAGAAGTCGTCCGCAAGGTCTGGTGCGTCCAATACTTTGTAAGGAACTTTGCTCACAGCACGAGGAGTCTTTCGCGGAGATAGAAGCATGCTCTGAGATGAGTGCTTGACTGGCGACAGACTGTAGATTTCGGATCTCGAATTGATGTTCGGTCCACGATCGGTCCGAGAGATGGAACGTGGTGTGAGAGATACTGGAGCGGCCGGGCCATAGGAGAAGAGATTCTTGTTGGGTGTTGAGGGAGTGAGACTTGTCCCTGAAAAGAGCGACGTGGAGTTGGCGCCGTTCACTGGCGGAGTTTGAGCTCGCGATCCTGAACGATCGTTGAGTATCTGTGGAACTTCGTTGTCGAACATTTCTGATCGCAGTATCGACGAATATATCCGGTTCGCATCTCGCTTTTGAAAGTGAAGGTCGCCGGGTGCTTTGCGGTTGAGCTTCGATGGGGTCGCAGGTGATCCATCTTCATGGAGGAGGTTGTAACTCGCCGACAGATCTTGGCCAGACCGGTTTGGTATGAACCGGTCGCTTGCTTGCACCTTTTGACGCTTGCGACTTGGACTTGCCGCGGGGTTGCTGACTCTTCGTTGACCTGCATTTCCCACCTCTTGTAATGCCTTGTTGAGTGCCACAGCACTGACCGGCTCGCTGCCACTTTGGAGAGCTTCACTATTGGCCCGCATTGTTGAATCTTCGCTGTGCGGTCGTTTGCCAGTGATGGTAGGTGGAGTTTTGCTTCGTGGAGGTGACATGAGCGGCGGTGTTTGTGCGCCCGTGACAGCGTCGCTGCTGTCAGGCGCCGATTGCGCATGTGACACGTCCATGATCGAGGGTGAATGCGATGTCTGTCAGATGCCAACGGCCTCGAAGGCGGAGGCCGCTCGTGATAATGCGCCAATGGTAGAATTGCTGTCGCACAGGAATAGTATCGGATGTTGTCCTTGCGTGAGGTGGTCGCTCGAGCGAGTGTGAGGCGATTCGTTATGGGCCAAGGGGTAATGCGCCGTCTATTCCTTGTGCGCACATTAGCAAGAACACCCTCACGAGTCGCCGCGGAAATGACAGCAAGGCGTAGCTCCGGGAATGACAGAGGGCGTAGCAAGCGATGGGTGGTGGTGGTGAGGAGGGCCGAGTGAGTGTTGATGGTCGTGTTGATGCTGAGGTCTTGCAGGTTGCGACGGCTAAAGTTAGCTCCCCGGGAAGGAGCGAGGGGGAGAGCCACCAAGGGTCTACCGCAACGGTTTTGCGCTGTGTCTTCACTCTTGCACTTTAATCGACGACAATGCAATGAAATGCAATGACAATACCAGTTGACTGATTGCTCGTTGTGACCATTGACATTGTTCTCACACGCAGGAATCGCTCAAATCGTCTTCGCCCGCTCAATTCTCAAGCCGTGGAGAGAGGCACAGCTGCGACTTCACTGTTGTGGTCCGTCGCGGTCATCCTCATGCGGCCTTGCAGAGGCGCGTCGTGCTCAATGTCAACAAACCTCACACACAACTAGCCAAAGAGTCTCGACCGATACTGCCACCACTGTTGACCTGGCCACTGCTGCCTTGGTTGACGATGCTCATCTTTGATAGCGAGACAACGGGCTCATGCTCACTCTGGTCCCGGACGCCGCGATCAGACCCGTAGCTCAACCATCCGCATCTCGACAGGACCAGACATGTTCTGGCGCTTTGGCCCGATCGTCGGACCCATGCACGAGCGCTATTGTACGACGCGATTTTTGATGGAGTGAATGGAGATTGCGAGTCCCAAGTATCGATGCCGTGACTCGTCTCGTCCGATTCTCGAGATCGTGCGGCTTCCTCGAACGATTGGCCCGTAACCGCTGGCTGGCTGTGCACTCTCATTACTCGGCGCTTAAACTCCCGGGTCTTGAACACACTGATGACAAGATTTCACAGTCTCTCGGTAAGTACGAATTCCATTGAATTGCATCTCTGCTCCAGTACCTGCTGGTAAGACCGATTGAGTTTTCGACGTAAGCAGCACCCTGGCCGTGATTGAAGTTTGGTTCACCTCGCTGGGGCATCGCATCATCGCATCATCGCAACGACAGAAGTTCGATCTCATTGTTCCCAGCCCGGGCCTGCCGGCAACTGCCTGTGCAATCAAAAAGCTCAGTCGGAAGTCATGCGGGTTCCTCGCACGCAAAGGCTCGCCGACATGCACATTCTGTCAATCGACTTCGACCTCCAGGAAACAGTGACGATTGAAATGTGTCCCGTTCGACAAACATGGGCTCGCGGCACTGCTGTTGGTACATGCGACCTTTTGGTAACATATTTCGCAAGGCTTCCGATCAAAGACTGCGAGAGATGACTGGACTGTATCTTCATTTGTTTCTGGCAGAATATCACAGCAAAAGCACAACCTTTGACGAATCGTTCTGGTCTTGTACCCAACCTGGAAGCACGCGAGATCACATTCACGTCTCGAGACCGAACGCCATTCTCACCACTGCGACCAAGAAACACGGCCCCGCTGGGACGGACTAAGCTGCACATCTGCGTGCCCAGACGTATCCTATCTTACCGCATTCGTTGCTGCTTCCCTTTCCGCTTGAACAGTTCCACCAACTTAGCATCGCGCTCCGCTTCCAGCTCCTTGAGATCCTTTCCCTGCAACTCCTTGTCGACGCTTCTCGTAAGCGAGTCGATGTTCTCGGTCGTCAGTTCAAACGCATGTTCACGCATATCGTCTACCCACTTTTGAGCAGCTGGGCCCAGATGCTCAAGCAGATGGCGGAATCCATTGGAGCCGCCTCCGCCGCCCATTGCAGTCGCCATGAACGGCCCAACGGTGGCCCAGCGAGGACCAAGCGAGGTCGTAACAGCGGCGTCTGGCGAGATCGATTAGCTGGATGGAAGCGTCGAAGAACATTTCTGACCTTACCCAAGTCCTCCGCCGAGAGGATCCCTCGACTCACGAGACTGTACGCTTCATTAAGCAGAGCAGCTTGAAGACGGTTAGCGACGAATCCCGGTATCTCTTGCTTCACGACAATCGGGCGACGAGCAATCGATGCGTAAAAGGTGCGCGCGGTCTCAATCGCCGTCTGGCTCGTCTTGGGATGAGGTACGATCTCCACCAGGGGCATCAGATGCGGTGGGTTGAACGGATGGCCAATAAGCACTCGTTCGGGATGCTGGCATTGATCGATGAATTGCGAGCTCGGAATGCCGGACGAAGACGATGCTATCACCACGTCTGAACGTGTTCCGTTGTCCAGCTCGGCCAGCAGCTTGGACTTGATATCAGGCCGTTCTGGAGCGCTCTGCGAGGAGTCTGGTCAACGTTCGAACGACCGACGAGGCGCCTCGTCGCCGACTGACCTCTTGCACAAAGTCTACTTCAGCTGATCGCTTTCCAAGCGAGCTCCCGACGAACTCGTAGTTGTCGATACTCGCTCTGTGTGTCAGTAATCAGTATTGAAGCCGACGTACTTCTTGAGCGGTATGGCTGACCCTTCCGCGAGACCCAGCTCCTCTAGAGTAGGCCAGAAGCTTTGGACATTGGCCTTCAGCTTCTTCTCGGCGCCTTCGCCTGGATCCGCGACTAACACACGGTAGCCATGTGCCAGGAAAAGGGCAGTCCAGGAGGCGCCGATGAGTCCTGTTCCGACAACGCCGACTGTTTTTATTGATGACATTGTTGGATTCTTAGATGTGGGCTGGATGAGCTGGCAATGGCTGATGGACCATGTCTTGGCTGTGGTAGATACTTGAAGTAAATGTAGTAGAAAGACGAAGTGATGTCAAGAGCCAAAGTTTGGAACGGGCGACTTCGGAGCGCCGGAGAGCTCGCCGGCTTTTGGTCAACATCGTTCTTGCATGTGACGATGTAGCGCCAGCCATCTGTCTACGGCCGAGGATACGCGCCATGAAGTGTCGTCTCCGTTCATATTCAAGCGGCTTGAGGTGGACGGTCGTCTCGGTCTCCCGGTCAAGGATGTCGGGAAACCCATCAGCATGACCGCCGCGTCTGCCGCGTACGTATCATGTGCACGTATGCATCTTCCGCAGCTGCACCGAGCAAAGGCGGCAGAGCTGTACCACTCCCATCCCACCGGTAGCGCGCAGCTAATGCAGACTCTCTCGCAAGGGAAGCAGACCGAGGGCTAGATCAATGCGAAACTGACGATGTTGGAAAAGCCGGCATGTTTGAAGAGGGATGATCCCTGGAGCGAAGACGTAGCGGTGTACAGTACCAACTCGTAAGCATTCTCATCCGTCCCGGAAGCTGCGCCGTCGGTCCATGGCGAAACGTGCTCTTGAAGAGGTGTGGCAGCTTTCTTTTCTGCCACTGGATTCAAGACCGCCGCATGACCATCGCAATCGCAATCGCGCGCGCAGTAGTTTCATGCAGCCGCATGCAGCTCAGGCCAGGCCATTCGGTTATCGCCAGAAACAATAGACGTGGCTGGAAGAGAGACTCGATGCAAGGCGGTCGGCGGCGGTCGCTCGTCAGGCATGTTAAATTGACGGATATCTCCCATGTGATCGAGCGCGGGGTGCGTTTGTGTACGACGCGGGGTGAGAAAGTCAACAATAGACGTTGACAATCAAACGGTCAAGAGCCTCAGATCTCGACAACGTCGTACCGAATCCGGAGGCGTCCCACACCGTCAGTAGCCGCCTCGCGCGTGGAGCAGGCATGATGCAGCATGCTGCACCTTGGTCGACTGGTCGTGCACGAGAGCCATTCGCAAAAAGTTTGTGGCTCGAAGCTGTCGACAGCGTGGTGATGAAGCCGACCAATCGAAGATCCGATGTCGAGGAATTAGCAGATGCCGCCAGCTTCGCTATGCTGGTCAAGCGCTGATGATCGAGTACACCATTCGTCATACTTCCGGATCGATTTGTAGAAGCCACTTGGGCGACGCAGTTGGCCCTTCCTCGCTTGGCTGCTTTGGAGGCTGGCCGTCAATGTCGTGGAACTCAATCCCCACAGCCGAATGCTCGAGTCGGTGAGGACGAGCGTAACATTGTCGAATCGACAGCGTCCAGACCGGAGATGTCATTCGCACAAGTACACCGTACACGGGCCCTGCATCTGACGTCGAAGTACATTGGCACGAGCAGGGATGGTGGGTGCCCGTTCACGTAGTGCGCACACGCAATTTTAAGGATGGCCCCAGTAGGCGGTTTTATGCGATCGTGGTGCCATATCCACCGTGGATATGCGACCATCTGGACAGGGCGAACGAAGTACGCTTTGGCAGGTAACTGAATACGAAGTCCAGCCGCCTGCCGTATGTAGGCCCTGCTACTGTGGCAAGAAGGCTGGCTTCAGACAAGACCAAAGCTCGGCCAACACATGCACGTCGGTATTGCAGATCATCAACCAGCGGAGAATTCTTCAAGTCTCTTGTGACATGCTTTGAGTTACATCGCGGGACCTTGGCGTTGAAGGTGAATGTGGTCGATCATGAACACCGTGCAGTCCTATCTCTCGTTGTGGATATCGAAAGCAGAATCCATGCAAATTTTGGCGAGCACGGGCAATCTCGCGTGTGGATGATGACTGGGTGTATTATGGAGGGGTCGCGTTCAACGGCCGAAGCTGGACGGGACGATGACAAAAACACATGCCCGGGACACATCGTATATACAAACGTCAGCCCGCGCATGACCATCACAACGAGACATCCAGAGTGTGATAGTCGGAGATCCCTCGCATAATGACAATTGGTATTGCTGCTGCAACCCAGCGCTGTTCCGACCTGATCTGCACACCGACCGAGTTCATCTCCGACCACCCAACAAGACCACCCCACACCCTCTCCCAATCGATATCGTCTTCGATTCGGTAACACGACATCGACAAGCCTTTTTTCCTTGACCCTCCACCGGCGCGCCGTTCTGCAGGCTGCGCGCTAGTTGGCGCTTGCATTAGATCCGAGTCTTTATTGGCTGCGAGCAATATCAAAGTCCATATCGGCCGGCCTGCACTTTCCGAGGAGCCTCTTCTCTCGTTCACTACTTCCATTCACTTGGGAGACGGCAGGGTTTCTGAAGGACTCTTGCCTCACCTTACACACAGAGGCAATCGGGCATCCATATCCGCCTCGCGTTGCTTGTGTGTCACGCATTCAGGAGCTGTGGTAAGACAAGTCGGCCTAATCCGATCCCACCCTCACAGCCACCACCGCCGAACAGACCCAGTCCAGCTTGAACCTCATCACACGCAATCCCGACAGCTGACTTGACCTGCTTTCCCATAGGTAGTGCGGACCTCGAACTTCAAATCCCTCCATACATACCTTACGAGACGGCCTTCATCTTCACGGCAGCATGTGCATCGAGTGACCTCTAAGCGCCTTGTCCTGTCGCACCGCAGCAGCTTCGCATCACCTGCCAGGACGATATCGACCATCACGCCCTCGAACGCTTTCGCTTCCGACCGACGTCGTTCCCTCCCACGCCGATCATCGTCGCCGCCGCCCATATGTATGGTTTTGAGGCCTACGCACTACGATGGACTCGGAGGATGGACAGCTATTCGTCAAGGTACGAGAAAAAACACATCGCCGCGTCGTCGCCGTGACCAGCCCTGGCAGGCTGTACCTTGCCGAAGTTGACCCTGACATTCCATCCCGTCACAGAATCTAGCATACTTTGTCCGCACGCATGAGAAAGCCCTCGCCAACGCGCTGCAGTTGCAGCGCCAAAAACCCAAACATGGCAAAGATCAAACCCTCCCTGGCGCACCAGCCGGCACGGCTCCCTCATCGGCCACTTCAGCGCTGGCCAATGCACTCTCTCGACCATACCTCTCCCTCTCTTCTCCCAACATCAAGCCGGCCAAGCTAAGCCTCACGCCTCACCACCTCTTCTACCTCATCAGCAAATTCGAAGATCTCGGCGTCAATGTCGGTCCTACCACCGTTCGTCTGGAAAACTTGCACAGTGACGCTGCTCCCTCCAACTATGTCTCCTTCCTCGGCCACGCACCCAAGTCGCGAGGCAGGCCCGCCGATGCAGAGTCTCTACGATCCGTGTCTAGTGTGCGAAGTGTCATGTCGAGCATGTCTTCCATGTGGTCCACGTTCACGCTGTCGAACAGTGTTGCAAAAGCAGAGAAACAGATGGTACAACATCGTGATGATATCAAGTACTTGTACTCGTGCTTCACAAAAATCCCGGCCTTGCGGCTGGCACCGGATCATAGAGCGAGGCTCATCGAAGGCTTCGAGGAGTTCCCCTTTGACACGGCCGTTCCTCTGTTCATCTTCAAGAATGTGAGCTCGTTGGAGATTTGTGACCTCGACTTCCGGCAATTCCAAGGCTGGGATCGAGTGTCGGAGCAACTTCGTAGCCTCACTGTGAGACGCGGCGCGGTGGATGATCCGTTGGACTTGTTGCTCAACATCGTGCTGGACGACGCTGAGGGTAGGAAACGAAAGCGTTCTTCCAAGACACAGGTGCCGACAACGCCGTCTACTCCGGGTATGCCATGGCCGAGCAGCAGTCCCAAGTTCAGGCAAGGAGAGTTGGCGCGATCGACTTCCGTGCCGGAATCTCCCTTCACAGCCTTGCGAAGGTCGTCATTGGTTGGTTCGAGTGCTTTGGCATCGTCGGATGGCAAGAGACCGCTCGACTCAATCAGACAGCCTAGCAACTCTCCGCCACGGCCAACAACCTCCAGGCATCCCTCCGCACAGAAGACGCAGAACGTTCGTGCGGTTACACCCAAATACCGCAGATCGAGCGGCAGCTCGGGATCAAGTCAACAGGAGATGACCCCTCGCCACAGTACATCAGATCTGCTGGCTATGGGTATTTTGCCTTCTTCAAAGTGGGCATTCCTACGACACTTGAGCCTGGCAGAGAATGGCCTCACTTCATTGCTTGCCAGCAGCTTGGCACCGGTTGCCAGTACACTACAGTCACTGGACCTATCTGGCAATCTGTTCTCGGAAATTCCCGACGCACTCGCCAGTCTCACTCACTTGAGAGCATTGAATCTCAGCAATTGCATGATTGATAGCTTATCGTCATTGTCACGAAATCCGCTTCCAGCCATAACGACCCTCAATCTGAGATCCAATCGACTACTCTCACTAGCTGGCATCGAGCGGTTGTACTCGTTGGAGCGATTGGACCTACGAGACAACCGACTTCACGACCCTACAGAGCTCGCACGCCTCACTGGCATTCCCGACATCAAGGACCTTTATCTGATTAAGAATCCGTTCACAAGGACACACAGCAGCTACCGCATCACAATTTTCAACCTCTTTCGAGATTCTCCAGGCCATGTGGAGGACATCACGATAGACACCATGGGCCCCATCTACCACGAGAAGAAACATCTTCACGATCGGGTACCTGAACCGGCCAACAAGCCAATCATCAGAGCACCTCCAGAGGATGAGGATGCTCCTGATGTGCTCGCAACCGCTGGACTGGAGCCAATGCCACCGCCCCCCTCCGCTCCGCTTCGACATCGTCGGTCAAAATCGGAGATCGAACCAAGATCGAGTGCTCGGCGGAAGAAGGGGCCGAGACGTAGAATAGTGGAACTCTCGCAGGCTGAACATCGTGCGTTGATCACGGCGGCTCACACAACGCCAGAACCGCCGGTCCCGGAGTTGACGGAAGCGCCTCCGAGGCCACTGACCCCTACCACCGAAAGCGACTTACCGGCCACACCAGAGGCGACCTCATATCACGCAGCACCACCCACTCACCCACCCCAACAAGTTCACGCAGCGCGGCCGAGATTAGACACCGCGTTTGCACCATCCGCACCAGCGCCTAAGATTCGCGACCCTTCGGACGACGATGACGACGACTCACCCGCTCGATCGCCGGCAGACATCACCTCCAACCCGCACGTCTACCGACATAAGATTGAAGCCATGAAGAGCGAGCTCGGCCCAAATTGGCTGGCTGTCTTGAACGAGGAGCGCTTCGTGGAGACGCAAAGCAGAGACCGAAGCTTCAGTCCCGGCTCACGGACCTCCACGATCCGTCCCGAACAACCTTCGCGTGGTGTCAGTGTTGGTGGACGGACGTTGGGATGATGCCGAGATCTGTCTTCGAAAAGTTTTCCGAGTGAAGCCAAGGTTGGCTGCTCGTTCTCCGCTTATCCTATTACCGGAAGATACATGTTTTCATCACAGCGGACCTGGAGTCGTTGAAGGCGGTGTCGTGATTATTTCTTTTCACTTTCTTGGCCAGGCTGTCTCGATTACGCATGCGATTGGGCTTGAGCATTTTCTTAATTTGTGTGTAGAAATACCCGCTGCGTTGCGTCTTTGAGCGATTACCGTTTGTGGAGGGGAAGACGTCTTTCGCCATGGCACTTGGGAATTGTGCCGTTGGGCGTCTTGATAAGATGCGATGCTTGTGCTTCTGCGTTTCGGGCGTGCGATCTGGCTCGTGGGTGCCTTTGGATGCACATAAATGACGTGGCAGGAGCGTGATGGACGAAAGGCGAGCGAGAGGGAACTTGTTCATGATTTTGTTGTGAAGCATTTCATAGCGAGGCGTTCTGGGGTTATGATATATATCGCATCGAATCTACGACCTTGTCTTTGTGCCCAAACGATTGTCCTTTCGAATATTTCCTAACTTGTCTCCAGTCGCAGACGATATGTCGACTGAGGTACCTCAACCAGGACAACATAAGCACTGCTTGAGAATGTAGTCACTTTCTAACATCAGCAGCGAGAGCGTCGTATCGTTGACTTCTGTACATACCTTACAGTCTGGAACACCGGCACAACTTTAAATAGGCAAGGCGCACCTCCACTTCCATTCCATGGTCCAGGGGGTACGTTGAGAATCTACGAGGTTGTTTTTTGATGCCAGCCTCTTTCTTCGGCGTGCGACTGCTTCGAGAGACTGTTTCCATCGAACAAGCACGAGACGTAGGCAAGACTCGCAATTCCAGAGTATTCCCATATTTCTCTTTTGAAAGTGATTGTGGCCGAAACGTCAGTCTGATTGAATCCGTGGGCACCTAAGGTAGCTGCCCAAACTTGACTAAGCTAAAGTCCTCCTCACAGTTTCCTCTTCAGCGCTGCCTCCTTCTCCATCGGCTCGCAACAACATTCTTCACCTGGCACCGCGCGCCACCAACGAGTTTCAAAGCCACCATCGAAGGTCCATCAACTTGCATCGAGCGTGCAAAACTGCTCACCGACCGAGTCCTGTCCACGTTTTCCAGAAATACCGCTGAAAAACACAGCCGCCTTTGCACGCCATATCCATCGCCTCGAGCGCACCTCCGCGCCCCCGAATCGCCGGATACCCTCGCGCCGAAAATTGACCAACGCCTGTCAGTCCGCTCCAAAGGCGCCGTCGATCGCGTCCGACCAGCACCAACTCACTGCAGTTTCCGAGCTCGACCTTAACGGCACAACTCGCACCTCAGCGCACGTCTTGGCCATCGGTCTGGGAAGAGAGGGACAACCCCGTCTGTACGTTGAGCCTTTGCGCTCGTCTGTCACTCTCGGTACGTACATTTGTCAAGGCTGTTTGTTTGTTGGATGGCGTAGGGAGGACACAGCAGCAACGTTGGGATATTGGCGGCGACCGCGGGAACAGCAGCGGCGCCTTCAAACAGGCGCAACTGATCACATCCAGAGGCGCACACCTTGAACACTCTTGGACGAACTGATCACAGCCTCACATTTCTACGGTCACGTGAAGTAACGCGCGTTTTACTGGCTCAACATTGAAGCTGCAGGAAAATTCGCGACGTTGCGCATGAGCACCAACTATACTCTCCAGTGCTGACATTGCGTAGTTCTTCAGGCGTATAGCCATTCTCGCGGAGCACACCCAATTCCTGATCGCGAGCACGCTCCGCTCGATTCTCTCCTCCTACCCTTCACCCACCGCCGATCATGGCGGACCAAAACGACGTGGACCTCGATTCCATCATCGACCGACTCCTCGAAGTCCGCGGCAGCCGGCCGGGAAAGCAGGTTCAGCTTCTTGAGACTGAAATAAGATACTTGTGCACCAAGGCTCGCGAGATCTTCATCTCCCAGCCCATACTCCTCGAGCTCGAGGCGCCGATCAAGGTGGGTTGGAGGAGACGTACACGCAACAAGCGAAGCTGACGAGGACAATAGATTTGCGGCGATATCCACGGACAATACTACGACTTGCTGCGCCTTTTCGAGTATGGCGGCTTCCCACCAGAGGCCAACTACCTCTTCCTCGGCGACTACGTAGATCGAGGCAAGCAATCCCTCGAGACCATCTGTCTGCTGCTGGCATACAAGATCAAGTACCCGGAAAATTTCTTCATCCTCCGCGGCAACCACGAGTGCGCTTCCATCAATCGCATCTACGGCTTCTACGACGAGTGCAAGAGACGCTACAACATCAAGCTGTGGAAGACATTTACGGATTGCTTCAACTGCCTGCCAATTGCTGCGATCATTGACGAGAAGATTTTCACCATGCACGGTGGTCTCAGCCCGGATCTCAACTCGATGGAGCAAATTCGTCGTGTCATGCGTCCCACGGATGTGAGTAGGGATGATCCCTGTCGAGTTGAAACCCTACTGACCGCGCTTTCAAGATTCCCGACTGTGGTCTGCTCTGCGATTTGCTCTGGTCGGATCCCGACAAGGACATCACCGGTTGGTCTGAAAACGATCGCGGTGTCTCATTCACGTTCGGCCCAGATGTCGTGTCCCGCTTCCTGCAGAAACACGACATGGATCTCATCTGTCGCGCACATCAAGTTGTCGAGGACGGGTACGAATTCTTCTCCAAGCGACAGCTCGTCACGTTGTTCTCTGCACCAAACTACTGCGGCGAGTTTGACAATGCTGGTGCGATGATGAGCGTGGATGAGTCTCTACTGTGCTCCTTCCAGATCTTGAAGCCTGCAGAGAAGAAGCAGAAGTAAGTGGTCATCTTTCGCAACCAGGCTCGAAATCTTGCTAACCCATTTTACAGCAGATTCGGTCGTCGCTAAAAGGATTCTGCGAACATGTTTAGGAGAATTTCCAATATCTGTCGGCTGCAAAGAACGAGCGGCTGCAAAGAACGAGCAGCTGGGAGTGACTTCTTGCTGGTAAGCAGCAGGAATCCACGTTGTGACGAGGCGGATTCGCGAGCTTATGGGGAAAATCCCAAGAATGAGCCAGGATGGTTGCGCTGTACGATTGTTGCATGGATTAAAGGAGAGAAAACGAGAGCATGTTTGTCCAGCCAACGGATGATCTTGTGTACACTGTACCACGCTCCCGGATGAGTTCGAGCCCTCGTCGCTCGAGATCTGGTGCTGCGTCTCGTACTGCTTACATAGCTTTTGACATGATGCGTTTGTTGCAAGTTGGCTTGTTGTCGTCCTCCGTTTTGTGGTCCCTCTTTTCATGTACCTGAGACTTGCTCGTGGTTTGGATCGCTGCAAGTACCGTACCTCTAGCTTTCTCGGCAAGCCGGACCGAGCCCCGCTCGACTGCGAACGACATCACTCAGATCGCAAGCTCGACTTCTGTTTGTATCAGTCCAAGCAGCATAATACACAGCCATACGAACGACGAACATCATGAGCTTCTTCAAGAATCTTTTCAAAGAGGTATGAACTCGTTACTATGCACCTCGGAGCTTCAGGGCTTGCCGATGCGCCTAGTACTCCAAACTGAGGCTTCAAGCACAAGTGAAACGATCTAACCTCTCTACTCTAGGCGGGCGTGAAGGATGTCATCACTCTTTTCCACAGCGCCAAAAGCCCTCAATCGACTCGAGTCTTCACCCTCCTCAAGCAGACGCACGCCACCGCTGCCTCGACCGCGACTCAAGACCAAGCGAGCGACCACTCGACCCAGAGCAAACTTGGACGAACGGACTTTGAGCTAGGTACGGCAATTTCTGATGGTGGAGAGTCGCAATGAGAAAGGGTCGTCAAAAGTTGGAACGAGTAGACACCGGCTGACAGAGCGGAAAGAAATCCAAGAGGAGCCGCCAACAGAGGACCAAGTGAACAGCATCTTGGAGTTCCTCGGACCCTCAAGCGCAGGTACTGTCATCCGCGATGCGACGGGCACCACGGATGCGATGCGGAAATTCAGACAAGATCAAAGCGCCTTCCAACGGCCAATCACGGTTGATTGGAACAACGGCAGAGCAGGTAAGCATCAAGGGACATGTAGGGAGCCTGCCTTACAGGATTGGAAAGGCTGACAGTTATTGCGCAGTTGTCGGTGAGAATGAAAGTGAGATTCTGAAGCTGGTGAAGACCTTGCCCAAGGAGGCGGAGAAGTAGGGTGCAGTGTTGAGGTAGGATTTGTGATGGCTGTACAGTACAGGTGGGAAGGTGGTTTAGCATGTGACACTCCGCTCTGAAGTCAGCGAGGTGATATGGAGCTGCAAAAGGACACGGTCCCAGCAGCATTTGAGTGAGTGGCAGACAACGGCATTGTAGTGACCCTATCTCGGGTAAGCACATGCCAAACAGAGATGAGCATTGAGCATCTGGAAGCTCGTGGCAAGGTGGCATATGGTTTCAGCTGCGCGCGAGAGACCTGTCTATCATATGCATTGTCAAAGACGGACTCGATCGTTCAATCACTGTAAGCACTCGTTTCTACCATCTCCTGTCTTCTGTCTTCTGTCTCTGCTTTCATTGTTCATGCAGCAAGCAAGCACCATCATCGACAAACGGCGGCGTTTCCACCCCGCCCCCTCACCTGCGTTTGCACTTGGAAGGCAGTCGCATCTTCCTTCTTGCACTTCACCGCGCACTCTCGGCTAAAATCTCAACTCGTCACCCCTCGCACCACCGACTTCTTCTTCGATTTTGAACTTCAGCAATTCTCATCCTCACCCACTTCTCCTCTCCACTCTCTACCACCACCTCGAAACATCCCCTCTTTTACCACCAACATCGTTACATCTGCTCCTGCACGCTCTTTTCACGCGCTCGCTGCACTTGTATCAGCACTCGTCCGACACCTCTTGCGCAGCGCAGCGCATCATCTCACCTGCATCACTTCACCA
The DNA here is from genome assembly GCF_000219625.1 of Zymoseptoria tritici IPO323. Taxonomy (NCBI): domain Eukaryota; kingdom Fungi; phylum Ascomycota; class Dothideomycetes; order Mycosphaerellales; family Mycosphaerellaceae; genus Zymoseptoria; species Zymoseptoria tritici. The sequence continues at coordinate 2,326,466 of NC_018218.1, read as the reverse complement.
CTTGGATTGCCTTGGACAACAACTTCCCCGGCAGCGGCGCCTCACATTGACGACCACCCAATATGGCGACCGACGCCGACATCGACTTGATGGAGCCCGTCATCGTCTCGAGTGACCGCTTCAAGGACATTGAGCCCTACTGCAACAAACTGTACTTCTCTGATGAGATGCGGTGGAAGTCGATCATGCCATTCGACTTCCCAGCCAACGGCACCAAGGCGGAGGAAGAGACATTTCTGCGTAAGTTCTTTTCTGAGCGCGAGATTCGGATGCAAGGCGGCGCGAACGGAGATGGCAACGGTTTCAAGTTCTTGAAGCAAGTGTGGCACTGTCTGGCGGTCTTCAATCAATATGACCGCGTGCCGCAGATCTCCACCAAGTGGATCGAGGCGAACCAAAATTTGCTGAACGATCCCGGCATGAGGCGGTTCGTCCTCGACCCTGGCTGCAAGCCCTTGACCTTTTTCAGCGAATTGGAGCTCGCCATGCATGGCGAGAAGTTGCTTGGACATGTCGTTCAGGATATTCAAGGAAAGGTTGCGCCACCCGAGCAGTCGCTCGAGTACCAACGCAAGATCTCACAGACCTCGCGTCCCAAGACCGCCTCGCCTCCTGATACAGCAGTCGAGTCGTCGGCGACGTTCTTCCCACCCGGACAGCCGAAGCGCTTCAAGGCCGAACCAAACGACTCAGTCGTGGCCTCCATCGAGCCCAAGAGCTCCCCCATCAACATGCCATCGACTCAAGCACCGACTGCAACACCACAAGAGCGCAACTTCAGCAGCAATGTTCCGCATACCGTCGAGCCGCCGCACCCTACAATTCACCAGCGCGCTCCACAGCAGCCTTCACCTGCGATGCGCAACACTTCCAGCGGCTACGCACCACCACACCAAGCGTACAGCCCTCAAGATGCGCGTTTTCACCCACAGCAGAATCAAACGCAGTCTGCCGAGATGCCACGTGCTGCGCCGAATGCACCTCCAGGTCCAGCATTCCAGCCACGTGGATATCCAGCACCGTTCGTTCCTGCGTATGCGGAAATTGGACCCCCAATGCACCCTCAGAACTACGCAGATTCTCCATACCATCAGTTTGACAATGGACAGGCGGTGTACCCACCATACACGCAGCATCCGCAGCATGCACCGACCGGCTTCATCGGATATCCAGCGTCCACCCAAGGCCAGAAGAAGCCCCACGCTCCGCCTCCGTTTGGTGATCGTAGCAACCTCCCAGCTGAGTCCAGGACCTTCAGCAACCCGCAGTACTTGGCGGATTGGGCTGGATATCCAGATGACCAGCGTCGCGATAGCGTCATGTCCACTCGCGGCTATAACAGCTATCGTGGGCAAGCAGGCCGTTTCAAGGGCAAGCGTGGCAAGAATGGTAGCTTCGGGCAGGGCAACACTTATCGCCCGCCACATGTCCAGGAGCTCTTCAACCCATACGACTCTGCAGAAGATAAGAGCCGTTTCAACTCGCCACACCAAGCGTTTACACGTTCCACGACGCAGCATCAACACCTACGCGACGAGAATGCCAACCCGACTGCCACCGGGTCTAAGTTTTCGGCACGTCAGAATGTGACCCGCTTCACGACTGACGATGTCTATCCCGCGAATGTGGCTCCATACAGCGGCGTCAATCAAGTCACCAGCGACCATCCTCAACATCACCGCCGGCCGTCTACTTTCGAGTCGTACGTCCCGTGCGGCTGCACCAAGTACGCCATTGGGACGGACTGCACTTCTGCAAACCAGCTCATCGTCTTTGGTGTCCCAGTCACTACGTCACTTGCAGATGTTGGAGCATGGTTTGCTCAATTCGGCGAAGTGGTCGACATCTACAGTAAAGCACAGTACACTTCTCAGCACCCGGCGCAGGAGCACTTTCAAATGTTCCATGTCCGCCTCTCGGATGTCGACAGTGCGCGTCGTGCACTCAGCCAGCGCCATGGATCCTGGATTGGTGGACCTCACTTCATGGTTGAGAACGCTCAAAATCACTACGATCCTGATCGTAGGTTCATCGCCCGCAAGCTTTCGCATAACCATGGGTACAACATGCCCGTCCTTGGCCCATCTGCCATCTCCGCACCTCCAGGCTTCGCGGATCATCATCAAGACCGCCATCTATCTGATGCTCCGCGTCCTGCATTCGACTCTGATGCGCCAGCAGAACTGGGCGCCGATGCTCTTTCCGGTGGTGTCGTCGCTTCGAACCCAGCTCCGCATGGTGGAACTATCAAGAAGCACAAGAGCAAGAATCAGAAGACCGGCAAGAAGACCGGCAACAGCAAAGCGGATAGAAAGGATTCTGGACCGAGCGAGGTTATCCTCCACAAGGCTGCCGAGTCGAAGAATTCTCTGCCAGCTATCGACGCCACTACTGCTGAAGCAACGCCGGTCGCAGACGCTGTTGGCAACGCCGAATTGGCAAAGATCACCTCCATGAGCGAGAAGGGTGAGGGTAACAAGAAGGAGGGGTCAGTCATCAAATCTGCCGGCGAGACTGCCGCTGCACACAGCGACACTCCGCATATCTCGAACGATGCGAAGACGCAAGACATCAATGCTGTTCCTGAATTCTCCTCGGAGCGATCTGAGCTTGCAGACGTCAAGGCTGTCGAGGATGACGATGCTGCGACTGTGCAGCAGCATAAAGCAGAGATTACATTCGATAACGAAGTCAAGACGAGCAACGTCGAGAAGACGTCCACTGAAGTCGCTCCTGCTCCGCCATCTCCCGGGTCAAAGACTACGTCGATGTCTGAAGATATCAACGACACTCTCGATAGCAAGGCGGAGACCCCTGGAGTCGACAACTCAGTCTTCACTCCAAACGACCAGCCAGCTGCAGACATCTCCAAGACCTTGGAGACAGACGCTGCACCCTCGGGCTCGACGGACAATGCTTGTTCAGCAACAACTGAAGTCTTTGAGCTTCAAGCTTCTCCTCATCCGGAAGCTAACAATGAGACCTCTCCTGGATCACCAGCACAAGTCGAGCCGGTATCACCCAAGACTGTCGACGATGCAGATGACGCCAAGTCCGCTCAATCGGAGAAGGGCGACAAGCAGGCCGTGTCACGCTCCGCTTCTCCAGATACGCCCAAAGCTGCTCTGTCAGAAGTCCGCAAGCACTCTACAGCGGTCGCAGTCCCTTCTGCGCAGGCTTTGGCCTCGCGTAGCACTCCAAGCTTGAGCAAAGCCGGTGGCGACCCTGCAGAAGTGGCTTCGAAGATATCGACTCAAGCCGATGACCTGCAGCGCACAATCTCGCAGTCCTCCGCTCTGGAAGACTCTGCCGCAGGATTTGTCACCGCTCCGAGTACTCCCATGATCGGAGATCCGACTCCTGAGGTCAAGTCGAAGAAGCAGCTCAAGAAGGAGTTGAAGGAGAAGGGTCCCGCGAAGACCGAGTCACTAAGCTTGTTTTCAAAGCCAAACAAGAAGAAGTTGCCCAAGAAGGGAGGCAGTGTGCGCGGTCGATCTCTGGCCATGACCACATTGAGCGAGAACAGCAGGAGCGTGAGCGCCACAACTGAGACTCATTCGTCACAGAAGCTTCAGTCATTCGCTGAGGTGAAGATTGAGCAGAAGTCGGATAAGTCTGGCGCTGCTGATCAGCCTGTCGAGAAGGGTGGTGGAGTCCTCAACACCATGAAGGATAATACGGAGAATAACAAGACCAGCAAGAGCGCTGGCAAGGCCAAATTGCAGGAAGAGAAGGCACAAATCTCCACTCCCAAGGACGACTCCGTTTCTGCACCAGCATCTCCGGCTCGTGGGGTGATTGGAACTATGAAGGCGTACCTCGGCTTGGGCCAGTCGCCCAAGTCAACGAAGAAGCCAAATGAGGCCACTCCAGACGATGTGCCGTCTATCACGCTGAACGAGGGTGTTGGAGCCACGGCTGCCGCTGACACCAAGTCAGATCATGCGCACGAGCAGCAGGACGCAAACATGAGCGAGTCAGTACCTGGCCTGGGCATCTCAGACTTGGGTATTGATCCATTCCCCGCTGCAGGTTCATCTCCCGGCGACGGAGAATCCAAGCCCAAGAAGAAGAAGAAAAAGTCGAAGGCGAGAAACAAGCAGGGCAATGCCACGGCCGAGCTGACGCAGATGGGCCACGCGGTGAACGACTCCATCGACCCAACGGTCACGCCAATTCACGAGTACTTGGGCAAAGATGTGGTTTCTGGGGAAGTCGAAGTCGTCGACCGTCAGCAAGGTGGTAATTCTGCCATGGGCCCACCGCGCCTGCCGAGGCAAGCACAGCGCGGCTATCGGGCTATCGGCGACGATGACGCCGACAGCGATGAGACGGAGTCTGGTGTGACACAGATCTTTGCGATCAACGAGAAGGATGTGGTGAAGACGTCGGAGTCATCGTTTGATGCACTCTTGTACACAACCATCCCAAAGGGCCAGACCCTCTTTTTGAGGACCGCGCGGAAGGCTGCGAGGGAGGAGCCTCCAGAGACGCCGGTGAAGACGATTGAGGGTGCTCCTGATGTGCAGGAGGTGAGTCCCGAGGTGGAGAAGTCGAAGCAGAAGCTGCGCGAGATGGAGAAGCGCGAGGAAGAGATGAAGCGGGCTGCGAAGAACAAGTCGGCGTAGCTCTTGGGAGGCGTCTGGTGTTCTTGGTCGGCGGCGTTCATGGCGATGGTGGTGTCTGGCGCTCAAAGCGTGAAGGAATTGGTGACCTTGTCGTTTGTCAGTAGACATTCAATGCCACAGTGAAAACTTGCACTTGTTCCCTTGTATCATAGGTTGTCCTTTTTGACCATGATCAAGACCTTGACCAACACTGTCATCACTTCGCTTGAAACATTGGTTGTGGAGAAGCGTCTGCAATTCGAGTGACTGGGATATAGCCACAGCCGATACATAAGCCGTTCCCTCCGTTTCGTGAAAGAAATGGCGGGTCCCATCTTCAAGCAGCCGTAGAATCTGTTCCATCCCAAAGGCGCACTCTCGAGACATCCTGCCACAGAAAGAAGCTCCACAACGCCGATTGTCACGATTGTCCACCGCAAATCTCATCCGCCGATCGTTTCGTTTCCGTGTATTGCCGTCGCCCACTCCCCAATCCTCATTCCATCTTCGCTCATTCCATCTATGCCGCGCCTGGGTTGGGGTTCATCTTCCTCTTGCCGCCGGTCATGGTGACGTTGACGAAGCGGCGGACGTATGTGAGGCGCTTCTTGGCGCGGCCCTTGGGGGTCTTCTTCTTCTCCTGAGGCTCGACCTGTGTGATGAAATGTCCTGTCAGATTCTGTGCTCATGTCCCATCTCGAGTGTCTGTCCGTGATGCTTCCGTACCTTTGGTGTCTGAGCCTTGACCTTTCCGGCACGCGCGAGGGATCCGTGGACTTTTCCCATGATTGCGGTTTGGCGAGTTTCGGTTACTGCGGTGGCGAATGAGATGTCAGTCGTGCTGTGCGCGGTGTTGGAGCGACTCGTGGATTTGAGGTATCGTGGTATGGTGTGATGGAGATGATGGGACAACTCACACTTCGCTGGGTGATGACTTCGTCGTTGTAGAGGTGTTGGTCGCTGAGCAGAGCGGAAGGAGCGAGGTGGGTGTGCAATCCAAATTCAGACCGTTAGTCTTGGCATCACGTGAGACGTGCCCTCGATGAGTGAGGTGATGGGATCATCAACAACCTGGAAGCTCTTACGCCTCATCTTCCTCCCACACACTACCGCCATGAGACTACACGCAATTGTTGCTGGGCTTCTGGCTGGAGCGTCGGCGAAATCTGTGCCTCATGCGCAGCCTCAGCAGATCTTGTCGAATCCGCCCGTTCATAACAATGACTTCCGCATACCGACATGGCGAGAGTCTACTGCGATGGCCAGAAAGATACTACACCTTACAAATCTTGGTGATCTCGTGACTGCTTTTTCGGAAGGAGACCAGCAAGATGGTGTCGAGACTCTTGAGAACCGCCCCTCAGCTGTAGCTGGCTCTCCGATCGGATTGATGGAGTACTATGCGGATTGCGATCCTGGGAGTCCAGTCTTTCTCAGCCTCAGTGTTGCCACACCGTACAGGAACTACAACGCCGGCTCCAACATCAGTCTAAGTATACGATGGTGGCCGCAGCGGAAGATGACTTACTCGATGTGGTCCGACGATGACGACGACTTCTCTACACCTCACACACCTGTCGCCTTGCCACGCATGTCGTTACATGGACACCTCGAGCCAGTCTCGCAGGAGAAGATGGAGGAGCTCTCGATACAGGAGTGCTTTATGCGGTCGCACCCGGACAGTGCGTTGTGGCAACCTGGAAATCCAATTCATAGCGCGAAGTACGTTCAACTGGTGGTGGACCACGTCTACTGGCTGGGAGGATTCGGAGATCGTGCGAGGATAGGATGGTTGCCCATGGACATGTGGAACAATCTCACTATGGCGGAGATCATGGAGGCGAAGCTGCCGGGCGAGAAGAAACACAAAGAGAAGGGCTGGTGGAGAGAATGGTTATAGACTGCGCGGGTTGGCATGAGCATCAAGCATACGGCGTTATCTTTCACGATTGAATGATTGGCATACAGCGCTGCACATGGAATACGGAACACTCGATCAAGCATACTGCCTATACAAGTGGACAGCTTCATGTCGTTGATGTGCAAAACAACAGCTCTCCAGTTCACTGTGCTGACAGTCCTTCGGCTTGACCGTGTTGAAGGACACTCTGTGACTAGAGGACACCAGTGCGCCACGTTTCCCATAGATATCGCCAGCTAAACACTTTCGAACCACGGTCGAGCAGCATTTTGCACGTGGGCCTTGATCGTGAATTGACGCCATCGAGGGTCTCAAAATAAAAGCTCCCCTCCACTGACTTTCAAAAAGTTCATGAGCTTCATAGCACGACTTCCTTTGCGACTTTCACGAAATATACACATAGGATTCCGCAAGATGTCAAACGTTGCGGATAGTTACGACGGTACCAGCTGCCTGTATCCTTTCTCATGTTCACGCGGCTAACATCAGCGACGCAGAACCAGTCTCAATCGCTGTGATCGGCGGGACTGGTCTCCAATCTCTCCCAAACTTCACACACGTCGCGACACTCAAGCCAACGACACCATGGGGCACTCCTTCTTCCCCGATCTCGATCCTCCACCACCCGTCGCCCTCGACGGGCAAGCCGATTGCCGTGGCCTTCCTCTCCCGCCATGGACTGCACCACGAAATCGCACCCCATGAGGTCCCAGCTCGGGCCAACATTGCAGCTCTACGAAAGATTGGCGTGAGGACTATCATTGCTTTTTCAGCAGTGGGTAGTCTGCAAGAGGAGGTCAAGCCCAGAGACTTTGTCGTTCCAGACCAGATCATCGACCGCACCAAGGGCATCCGTCCATTCACCTTCTTCGAGGGCGGTATGGTCGGTCATGTCGGTTTTGCGGATCCTTTCGATGCGAAGGTCGGCGAGATTGTGCGTCGCTGCGGACACAGCCTGAGTGGTGAGGGTGTGCGACTGCACGACAAGGGAACTGTGGTCTGCATGGAAGGACCTCAATTCTCAACACGAGCCGAAAGCAACATGTACCGAGCATGGGGAGGCACGGTCATCAACATGTCTGCTCTGCCAGAGGCCAAGCTTGCGAAGGAGGCGGAGATCGCATACCAGATGATTTGCATGAGCACGGATTATGACTGCTGGCACGAGGCCGAGGGCGACGTGACGGTCGAGATGGTTATGGGACACATGAAGGCCAATGCCGAGAATGCGAGACGCTTCGTCGGGAGTGTGCTGGATGAGTTGAGCAATGAGCAGCATAGCGATGTCGTCCTTGCGAAGCACTTGGAGGGACAGACGAAGTTTGCTGGTAGCATGACTGCACCGGCTGGACGAGGTAAGGAGGCAAAGGAAAAGCTCACATGGCTCTTCCCGGGTTACTACGAGTAGAGAATATATGCTATACCCCAAGGAAGGCTCCTGTCTTTTGCGGCGAGACAGTTGCTCAAGCTAAGCCCTCAAAGAGCTTACAGCAAGAACATTATTTCTCAGCGGCGTAGGAAGACGTATAAAATGTGTCCTTAGCAGACGCAGTGACTTGTTGATGTGCTGAAAGACGTTGTTCTGTCCCTTGCATCTCAGATCTTGCGCCAAGACTCTGCATACAAGCGGGCGTGAGATCGTGAATCAAACTCTCCTTCTTCGACCTCACTCGTCAAATGCATACCCCGAGCTTTGATCTCGAAACGCTGCGCACGTCGTGCAGCGCCCAAGGCGACCGAGATGTGTCCATGCTCTGCTTGCATTTATCTATGCTCCGCGGAAGACATTCTTGAGTCGTGGTCATTGCCGCGCGCCAACTGCTGAGCCGGCGCGGCAAACAACATTGGCATGCACCAACCCGATCGATCGTCTTCACATCCACCGCTCCCCGGGCGATATACCTTGTGTCTACGCGGCATGACTACATGAAGGGCCGCAATATTGCCCACTCTCGTCCTTCGCAGCTAGACTAACACCACTGCGACGGACGGTCCGAGCGGACCGACTCAGACAACGAGGGAGTAAGTCCACAGGAGACGCAGTCTGTCGCTGCTGGGCGCTCTGCGTTGCACTGCCACTCCGCCTGCGCTGTTCCACTTCACTGCTATTTTCCAAGCTTATATTGGCAGCCGAGCGCTGAGGCTCGTTTGAACCACTATACTCATCATAGCAGCGAATGCTTAGCTGGTTCTTAGGTAGGAAAGTCGTCGTAAGCACTCAAGACTCCTGAAGTCGTTGCTGTTCCTCTCTTTCAGTTCTTTAGGTGTCTCTTGTTAATACTCCATACGACAACCCCCTGCGCGACCCAAAGATGAGGCCCCGACTATTGCTGGTCGCTTTGCTCGAATCTGTCCAAGCCATAGAGCTCGATGTCGACGATCCCGAATCCATCAAAGCTGCAGCGAAGACTGTGGCCTGGGATCTGGTCGATTGGTATTCTGGCAATGAGACGGGCCAATCTCCGGGCATGTTACCTGATCCGTACTACTGGTGGGCTGCAGGCGCAATGTTTGGTTCTCTGATCGATTATTGGTACTATACCGGCGATGACACATATAATGAGATCACGACCCAGGGCATCACCTTTCAGGTGGGACCCAACAGAGACTTTATGGAGCCCAATCATACCAAGTCGTTGGGTATCGAGCATGCGAACGGTGATTATCTTCTCAATGCTAATGTAGACAGGAAACGATGATCAGGCCTTTTGGGCCTTGACTGCGATGACTGCAGCGGAAGTCAACTTTCCAAATCCGCCTGAAGATCAACCGCAATGGCTGGCGTTAGCACAGGTATGTTTTCGAAGGCTGAAAGCTGGTCGACAAGACTGACTGACGATCCTCGTCAGGGCGTCTTCAACACACAATACCCTCGCTGGAACACGGAGACGTGTGGCGGCGGTCTGAAATGGCAAATCTTCGCTTTCAACAACGGGTACTCTTACAAGAATTCCATCACGAACGGCTGCTTCTTCAACCTAGCCGCACGCCTTGGAATGTACACCGGTAACACGACATACCTTGAATGGGCTGCTAAAGCGTACGACTGGACTTTCAACGTTGGTCTGATCGACAACTCAAACTTCGGTGTCTATGATGGATCCGACGACACACTCAACTGTACCGACTACAACCATATCCAGTGGTCGTACAATGTTGGTGTATACCTCCTGGGGACTGCCGTCATGTGGAACCAGACCGAAGGCGAAGAGCAGGCGAAGTGGGAGAGACACGCCCGTGGTTTACTGGAAGCCGCTCAGCGCACCTTTTTCTATGAAGACTCCCAGATCATGTTCGAGGTGGCGTGCGAGCCGAGTGCGAATTGTAATGTGGACCAGACGTCTTTCAAGGCCTACCTCTCCCGGTGGATGACTGCGTCGACGAAAGTCGCACCGTGGATGTACGAGATTGTCATGCTGCTGATGCGAATTTCTGCTCAGGCTGCGGCGGCGCAGTGTACTGGCGGTGAGACAGGGACAAAGTGTGGTACGAGGTGGTATGAAGGCGGGTATGATGGGACCTATGGAGTGGGACAGCAGATGAATGCTCTGGAGGTGATACAGTCGAATCTCATCGATGAGGTTTTGGGTCCGCTGGGCAATGGCACTGGAGGGACGTCGTATGTGGAGATCCTGCTGAAGTGAAGGGGTGACTGCTGACATGTTTCTAGTGTCGGCGATATCAATGCGGGAGGCCGAGGATACAGTGCAGGCGGTGACAATTATGGCGGTACTATCACGACGGCAGATCGCGCGGGTGCTGGTATACTGACGGCTCTTGTGCTGGCCATTTTTGTGTGAGTAATCTGGCCTTTGCTTGTGAAATTCACAGAACGCTAATGCTGCTTCCCACAGCGGTGGAGGGTACTGGATGATCCGTTGATGAGCGACTATTGATTTCAGCACCTTGGAATCACCCAGTGGCCTTCGTAATGAATCCAGCCATCCCACGAATGCCTAAGTGCCGTGCTTTCGATTCTTCACTATCGCCTAGAGCACGTTGTCGTCCTGTTCGGATGTTAACGAGAGGCTCTCTCCAGATCGACCAGGAGCGACGTCAATCTATTGGAAGGTGGGCCTTAGATTCGATCCCAAATATGAGTGTCAGGAGGCTGAGTGGCCGTTGTTTCAATGACGTTTCAAGTAGAGGCTGAATTCACACTAGCGTTGTCGCTCCGAGAGGCTTGGTAAGTTGGTATGGACGAACTTGACCGGGTCAATAGGGATACATCTGTCAATGAAGGATAGTCCACAACCTTTCGACCTGAGTCTACCTTATGTTCTCTACTGTACCATCATTCAGGGTGCTTACTCTAATGCCTCATTCAGGGTGCTTACTCTTGGCATTAGAGTACTGAAGACACGATGAGCCGCTCCTCCAACGTGAGCGGCTTCTTCTGAGATGCAATCTTCGAGCGCTTTAAATATTCTTCGATACTGTCTTCCATCTTGATCGATACATGCTCAATCTATCAGCAGTCGCCGTCGGACGACGGAATTGTCGATGATCTAATGCGGTCGCCGACGTCGTTGGGGTTGCCTTATGCCGAAGACGACGCATGTGTTCCTTGGCCCAGCTTTGTACCCATCGACCTCCTATCCAGACTCTCAACATCTGCGAGGTTGCAAGACAGGACACAGACCCACGCTCAGGTCTTGGCTCAGGCGAAGATCCTCGCTCCTGCCTAAAGAGGGACCGCACGAGCGCTAGCGCCATTTCGAGTGAATACAACCTCGACATATGGAATTTGGCAAAAGAATTGCTGACAGCCGTGTGATCACGCACGCCATAGCTTAACAATGAATCAAAAGGAAGCATCAAACTCGCTTCCGTAGTCCAAAGGGTTGAAGATCAACAACGCAAAAAAGAAACTATTCCGTTGCGGGGAATTGAACCCCTAAGGCATGTTAGCTAATGCACCATTGAACACGGTATGAAAGTCGGAAACTTACCGGCCTCCTCGGTCCACAGATACAAGATCTTGAGAGCGAGAAATCCTAGCCACTGGACGGCGTTAGTCAGACCGTCGGTATGGAAGAGTTACGCCATAATTACCTAGACCACAACGGAGAACCCCGAACGTTGTAATTGCGCTGATTGGTTGTGTGCGTATCCTGCTAAACGTCTATAACCATCACCAGTTCATACTCAAAGTGCAAGACTTACGTTCGATTCTTGGAACAATCTGGACGGTCAGGGCATAACGATGGCAGCGACGCACAAGCTGAGTCGATCAGCATTACTTCAAACTGGCACAGACCAGCAGGCAGTTTAATGTACGAGATCGACGCTACAAAATGATCGCCTCTGTTCAGGGGTCGGCTTACGATGGACAAGGAATTGCTGGCTTCCCGAACAGGAGAAATTGATCTTCCCCACATTTCTGTCTACACAGGCGTTTGTCTCCAAGGGATGCAAGCACTCCAACGTCGTTGCGAAGACAGTTCGCGTTTTGAAGTTCGCGAGGTCGAGTAATTTTGCTATTGAGAATCCCCGCCAAGATTTAGCGGTCGATCTGTGGCTGTGTAGTCTACCCCTCACGCAGAACAACGACCTTCGAAGTTCCTTGAAGAGTCGCTGAAGTAGTCTCTTACCTTTCGACGATGAATAGCTGCTTGAATCGGTCCTCGTTCGCTGCCGAGGAGCGGAGCGACGCACAAGGTGACGTTGAGCTGGAAGTCTTGGCACCAATGCGTCGCAAATACTCGGACCGACCTGCTGGGCTCAGCGAAGTCATGTTCGAGTGCACGAACCGGAAGCTCTTCTACCATTTCGACGGAATCCATCTTCGTTTCGTCTTGCATCGCGTAGTCGACACTTGGATCTACCGTCCATCACGGCATGAGCTGGCTGTGTGTAACGGGTCCTGCGATGGCCGCCGGAGTTCTTGCACTGATAACCGCCTGGCGATCATGATTGTCGACGATGGTGAACTTGGAGAGAGACCTCAATTCTTACTTCATTGACAATTTTTGTACATTGTCAGCCGATCTACTCCTTTCCCCTCAGCCCTCACTCCCTCCTACACCTCCCTCCCCGCATCCACCTCCCTCAACCTCTGCCCAAACCTCCAGATCATCCACGACAACGGCCACCCGACCAGCACGCACAGCCCGGCTAACAACGTATTCGCCCATCCGACCCCTAGCACCTCCATCATCTCCCCACCTACCAGGGACAGCGAGAACCCCACCACGCACCTCAACATATACGCGCCCGCCAACGCCTCGGACGACCGGCTTTCGTACACGTCCGCAATGTACAAGCTCGTGAATTGCAGCACGATGACCTCACCCGCCGCGTAAATTGCCACGCCAAGATTCGGGATCAATGGGAAGAGCGTGTGCGATGCGGACCAACCGAAGAGGAGAAGACCGGTAGGGAGGAGGATCGCGCCGAAGAGGAGGGCTGGGACGCGGAATTCGGGATGGACGTCGGGCGATGGAGGCGGTGACTGTTTCGTCTCCCCTGCTTTTTCCTGGTTTGTTGAGGAGGAAGCCGAAAGTCTCGCATACATGTACTCATTGAATGGCCGAATAGAGATCGATCCCACGATTTCGCCTACCGCCAAAGCGATGAAGTTGAGGCTGGCGAGGTCGCTGCGTTGGTGGTAGGAGTCGACCCATATGCTGTGAAAGGAGACGAAGGAGAGGAAGACGATGGCGTAGGTGAAGGCCGCGTAAAGGGCGAGGAGTTGGGTGGTAGCATGGAGGTAGAAGATTTTGATCGGGCGGAGGAATGCGGCGTGCAGATCGTCAAGGAGGTGTCTGGCAATTTTGGTGGGATTTACTTCTTGTTCGTCGGCAGAGCTGATACTGCTGATGTAGGGAGTGTGTGTCTCGCGGAGGAGGATCCATCCGATCATTTGGAAGACGCAACTCGCGATGGAAACGACCCAGAAGGACCATCGCCATGAGAGGTGCCTCGTGATGAACGCGCCCATGATGGGCGCCACGGCTGGTCCCAATTGTACCGGAAGAGTGTAGACGCTGATCATGCGCGTGCGTTCTTGGGCCGTCCAGCAATCGCTCAAGATGCCGATGCCCAGCTATATCAACGGAGACACATCAGTGGATTCTCTCAATCAAGATTGAAAGGGAGCTCACGGTCACAGGCCCACTCCCACCCACACCGCTCCAAAACCTCCACGCGACCAACTCGGCATTTCCAGTCGCAAACCCGGCCGCCGTATTGAACACAACAAACCATACGCTACTCGCCTGTAACACACGCACGCGCCCGAACGTCGAGGATAGCGGCGTTATGACCAGTGGACCGAGAACGTAGCCGAGAATGAATGCCGAGAGGGGCAGCGCGGAGAGAAATTTGTTGTGCGTGGTTCCGAACTCGGTCGAGATGCTGGGAAGCGCGTATGAAGGTGACGAGGCCGCCAGGCTGGATATGAAGCGGAGAGAGCCGATGAGGATGGTTGTGAGGAGTTTGCGGCTGTGCGGCCAAGTACGTGCTAGGGAGAGGGTGGAGAGTGGGTTGAGGATGGGAGATGGATCGCAAGGTTCGAGTATGGAGGAGGTCGTGGATGATTCAAGTATGGAGGAGGGTTTGGACGATTCGAGTATGGAGGAGGATTCGAACGACTTGAGCATACAGGATTTGGACGATCCAAGTATTGAGGAGGGTCTGGAAGATTCATATATGGAGGAAGGTTGCGAGTTGACTGGCTCGATTCTTGGTTTCTGTGAGGGATGAAAGGGTTCGGATTGGGCTGCTTCCTGATGAGTCCGTGCCAGTGAAGGACACTCTTCGCTTTGGACGCTATCTGACATAGGGATCAATTTGGTTTGATCTTCAAGGAGCGATTCCTAGGACGACAACAACAACAGGAACCACAGCACATACATCCTGCCACTTAAAGGTCATTGACCAGAGCAATCCTTCCCTCACCACGCCGTCATCAGTCCGTCCGACACGAGCAGACCCTGAATTTGCGCAATAACGATCTCGCACATTCCATTCTACAAGCTGCAAACTCTACGTCTCGGTTGCAGCCATTGCGGGCTAGCAGGTAACGAGGTTTCTCCGGCTCTTTTTCGCTAATAGCACCTTCACTCGAGTCGTAACACTCTTAGGGTTTGCAGGCATAGGATCTAGCCGGTCACAGCTTCGAACCTCGACCAGCATTGCGCAGGGAACAGCAGGCCACGTGTGCGTTATCAGATGATCTGATTACTTGATGGATACTGGGAGTGCTGACGGTACGTTGTGACTCCTGAGTTGGTTTTTCGTTTGGTCGAGTTGATACGGAGGTCGGGCAAGGGCCTAGAGGGGACTTCCGACTGCTCTTTTCCTCGTACACCGGAGCGGGAGTCCCCCGGCATGAATGAGACTGAAACACTTGGCGGCAGCAATTCGCTTGACCTTGATGGCATTGTGCAAGCATTGGATCTACCCGGCCGTAAAGTGCCGTTTGAGTTCCTTCTATAGGACAGGCAAACCGGTGGACCTTGCACGGAACCATGTCTCTTGGTCGACCTTATCAGATCATGGCCCAACGCGAACCCAACGGCGGCACACACGATGCACTGGCCCCTGCAGAGCACACCGTCGGCGCTCGTCTTGATCAGAATCGTGCTCATTCATCATCAATGCTCGCTTTCACCGCTAACTTACACCCTTCTTCCTTGCTTTCCGTCACTTGCAACCTTCCAGACATCCCCCAATGGCCGGTCGTGCTGGACTTGTCGCTTTGCTGCTCCTATCCAGCTCGCCCTCCAGCAGGGCTCACACATTGCCATATGTGCAAGAATCCGAGTATTGCGCCGTCTCGTGCGCGGCCGTCATTGGTCGAGTAACGTTCAACGGAAGCAAGCCTGAGAACCCTCCATGCTCCAGCAATATCGCAGTCACCTCGCTCTTTGCGTGTACCTCAAAATACTGCGCAACGCCGGATGAGGCACAGTATGGACTTGGTTATATCAACTGGACTTGCTCGCGCGAGGGCAAACCATCGCTGCCGGAATACTACGCAATTCAACTCCCATCTCCGGACCATATCTCCACGGTGTCTGCGGCTCAGATCAAGAAGGTGCATTACAACCAGACGGTAGTTCCTACGGAGGACTACTATCGCTTGGTTTATCGATCGACGGATGCCAAATACAAGGCGTCATATTACGATTGGATGTTTGTGTATGTTGGTCTCAAGTCCTGTCTTCGTTCCAGTATACTAACTGAGTGCAAGATTCGCAATCTATGGATACTGGATTCTGGTTCTGCTGATTGGCGTACTGTTCAACATCGTCAGCAGCAGTAAAGCAGCGACCAGCGCGATATCCAAGTCGAGTCTCTGGAAGCGAGCATACCGTCTGCTGATCCTCCCTCGCATGGGATCCGATTCGTTGGGAGGGCATTGTACTTTCAACGCCCTTTCAAGACTCGTGACTCTTCCGCTCATCATCCATGCGGTTCTCTGCTTCGTCCTCTTGTTTCCTGCCTACGACACCGCTCCCGGACCCGGTGACTTCTATTACGGCACCGTCAAGATCGAGCGTGGCAAGTATGTGGCCAACCGCATTGGAACATTTACCGCCGCACACGTCCCGATTGTGTGGATCTTTGCCGCGCGGAATAATCCTTTTCAGTGGTTCACGGGTTGGTCTTACGCTACATTCAGTCAGTACCATCGCTGGTTGGCGAGGACTATGACTCTTTTGGCCGTCTCCCACGGCGTCAGCTATTCCGTGGTCGACTGGTACAAGAACACATATTTGACCGTCTGGGATGACCTGTACTGGCGGTGTGGTGTGCTGGTATGTCCAACTCCCCGCATTGACTGGTCTGCCCTTACTTGCTGACGAATTGTTTCCAGTCAGTCATAACAATCTGTACCTTGTTCGTAATAGCGCTTCCGTGGGTTCGGTCTCGTTCGTACGAGGTTTTTCTGGTCTTCCACATTGCTCTCGCGGCGGTGCTGCTGGCCGGCCTGTATTACCATTGGAACGAACTCACCGAACGACGTGCGTATCATGGCTTTCTCTGGCCCGCAGTGGCGATGTGGTCGTTGGATCGCTTTCTGCGCTTTTCCCGTCTGATGTACCTCAACATTCGACCAATCCTCTCCAATGGAGTCATGGCATTGGTCAGTCGAGACCAGGAATCCGAGCTAGTCCGCGTGGACGTGACGGACTTCTTCTCGACACAGACGACTACTTCGACTCCGGGCCAATACTACTTTGTCTATGAAATTGGGCCCTGGCAGGGCTATCAATCGCATCCATTCACGCTGTGTTCTTGGATCTCCGATGCGGACAGCTCTGCGCTTCGCAAGGAGGCGGACGAAACCAAAAGCCCGGGCTTTGAAGTCATCGATGAGGTTGCAAAGGACGCTTCTCAAACAGGCGCGAAAGCCCGAGAAGTCAGGCACACTTTCTTGATCCGTCCACGACAAGGCTTTACACAACGGCTGCTGAGCCGCGCCTTCTCCGCCTCGAACAACGAGGACAAAGAACGCCAGAAGCTCACCCGTCGAGCGCGGTTCCTTCTTGAGGGACCATACGGCCAAGTCCAATACAACCCACGACACTCAAGTATTCTCCTTCTGGTGGGCGGATCAGGCATATCCGCCATGATCTCTCGACTCCACATCCTCCTCGAATCTTTTGACGATGCTGAGAAGTCAATCCATCTCGTCTGGAGCGTCCGCATGAAGGGAACTGCCGACGATGTATGCGCTCACGAACTGAGTAGTATTGTTCGCCGACCGGGTTTTCGATTGACGGTCCATCTGACGACAGGTTCGGACAATGAGAAGATTGATGAGACGTCAGCTCACGCACTGTATGAGTTGAGGAAGGGGAGACCAGATGTGAAAGCGATCATCGAGAACGAAAGAGCGAAATGTAGCGATGGACTGACGGTCTTGTGCTGTGGTCCGCAGTCGCTAGAACTCGACTGCAGGAAGACAGTGCAGAGCGTGCTTCACGAGGACGGAGCAGATGTTTCGTTCTGCTCCGAGCAGTTCGGATGGTAGATGGATGAAATAGCGTATCCGAGCTCCTGTCCTCTCCTCTTCATTACTCGTAACTTTCGATCGTCCGAGGAAGCCATTGTGGCTGGTCAGTACCGACCTCGGAGGTCGATTGCCAGGTTTGTTTCCGATCTTCGACTCGAATTGAGGCCTTTGAGCCTAGCTTGGTGTCTTCTGATGAGTCGTCCAGGACCCGACAGGCATGTTCTGTGACCTTGACCTTGCACGGGACCACTTCGCTCCGTCAACTTTCAGTATCAGATCGTATCCCAACGCGATGATCTGATCAGATAATCGCTTATGATGTCCATCTCCATCTTATCAGATGTCGCCAGTGACGCCCCGGCTCCACTCGATCGACTCCTGGTGGAAGTTTCAAGTTGGCACATGAGGAATTGTGGACGCCATGCGCGTGATCCGAAGCCTATATCGTTTCCGAAGCAGGATATTTGCCAAATCAGGTTACCGCGTCCACTCCCCGTGTGATGACTTCCTCCTGGTAGCCGGTATCGTGGGTACTGCACGGCGGGAGTTAGTTTCTGGTGGTCCAGGGGGTCAAGATCGTCTCTCTTCCGTGAATCTCTTCACCTGGGCCTGAGATGCCTATTTAGCTGTGGGCGGCCCTCCTCTCTTTGCCTTGACAGTCACTCTTCGGCATTATTTGTCCCACTCCAAGGCACGTCCAAATCACTTCACTACTTTAGCATGGTCCCAAAACAAAACGGCTTCGCCCAATGGCCCTCGAGACCGGAAGCGGCGTACGAAATCAATTCGCGCCTCATCGCATGCTTTCTCAACGAGGGCTTGCTCCGAGCGTCGCCACATGCCTGCATCGACTACACTGTCTTGGCCAGCGGCGTGTTGATTCATAGCCATTTCGGCATCAAGCCAGACCACCAAATCTGGATCGCGACCAGAGGTGCCGTTGTGCCGAACAAATCATGCTGGCATCAAAGCGACTTCGCTCTGCCTCTGATTCTCCGCACGACACCCGCTGGATTGAGTGATCCCTCTAATGTGCCCGTTCCGAGCGAGGTAGCGGCGGTAGCACGGAGGCTCTTCACGGAATCGGTCGATGATGGGCCATGGACGGATGTATTGGTGGCACTGGATAACAGTTTTGAAAACTTGAGTGAGTTTTGGTTCGAGGTTGGGCGGTGTGTAGAGCTGATGCTCAGCAGCGGCATGGCTCCAAGTGGCCGCGACAAAATCGAGACCGACTCTGGATTCGAGGATGATCAACTGGGAGAATGCCGTCTTCAGAGGTCATCATTTGCATCCGGTAGGTCGGCACTGCTCTCCACCTGAGTTCCACATGCTGACCACGCGACTAGATGGGCCGCGCACTCGTCGCAACGGGCGGCCTCAAGCAATTAGACCCGTCGCAAGTACCATCGTTGTTGCAACCTTCAATAACATTCATCGCCGTGGATCGCGGAAGCACCAGAATCACGGGACCGTTCCGGACTCTTCTCAAACCACTTCTTGACCAGTTCAGCCTGCCGCGTTTATTGCCAAACGAGGTCGTATTGCCATGCCTGTCACAACAGCTGCCCGCTATCCAAAGGCACTTCCCCAGCACCAGAGTCCTTCTACACGATGCCTTCACGGCTCACGCTCAGGCTTCGCTGCGGACGGTCAACATCCCCAGCGAGATGAGATTTGCGTACAACATGAAGTTTGCCCTATCTTGTACGATTAGCTCCGTTCTGCGGACGATCACGCCGTGGACGACTTGTCTGGGTCCCGAAATCTCAGCTGTCATCGAGGATGCCGTCACCGAAAATACCTGGGTCTGCAAAGAAGTTGCTGCCATAACCGGGTCTCAAAAAGACTTTAGCGCCGCGAAAAACCTCTCATGCATATTGAGAGAAGACCTCGAACCCCGGGCTTTGGCATTGGGCCAGACTCTGATCGTCGTGGCCGCGCTCGCCGAGAAGCCCGTCGGTAGCTCCGAATGTTTGGCAGCTTTGACGTTTGGTCTTCGTAGCAGCGGACAGAAGAAGAAGTGGCTTCGAGATTACGCATCAAAGCTCATCCACGCCGTGCTGACTCCCGCCCTAGAGAGTGGCGTCTGTCTCGAAGCTCATGGCCAAAACTCGCTCGTCCGCGTCGATAAGAGAACGAAAGCCATCGTCGGCTTCTGCTTCCGAGATTTTGGCTCCGTGAAATGCCACACGCCGACTTTGCGAAACCGCGGCCATCAATTGCTGACCGTTCTTCCCGCGTGCTGGATCGAAACCGATGTTGAAGAAGAGGGCTGGGACACACTCCAGCACACCATGATACACAATCACCTCCAGCTCTTGATCCGCGGACTCAATCTCCACCCGATCGAGGCATGGCCGGTTATTCGCCGCCAGCTTGACAATTTCTTCGAACAGCACACGGAGTCCGAATCTGCCCGGCGGATGCACGCGTATCTGACCCGGCCAATCGTGCGCTACAAGGCTCTCCTTCGAATGAGAATGAGCGCAGACCCGCTGGATGTAAGCATAGCTTTCCTCCGACTGTCAGATTCGCCGGCTGACCAAAGCGTTGACAGGATATATTCGTCAATGCGCCGAACATGCTGCAAGTCGGAAGTGATGAGAAGAACAGAAATTGCTGCCCTCCTTATGCCCGCGACGAGGTGCTGCCTTCGCCGCATAAGATGGCCCTGGGAGACCGAATTTTGGCGGCCCCATCAGTACCTGCGTGCAAATGGCTGGTCCTTTGTGGTAGTAGTTGAGGACCGGCTTCTTGTACTACGGTCGCTGCTGAGATAGTGTTTAATGCCCGTTCAGTGAGGCTGACGAGTAAGGTTAGTGTTATCACTGAATGTATGGTTACCTTAGAAGAAGGAAGAAGAAAGAACGCACGTACACACTCCCGATCCTCTCACTTGGAGCTATGACTAAGTAGTTCCTGCCTCAGGCATCATACAAAATTGCTGACGGGTGCATCGCTCTTGCTTTCCATTCATCCCGAAAGATGGCTGCGCCGTTCAACGGCTTGAAGCCGGTCGAGAGCAGTGCTGCTCTCCTGTTGACAAGAGCAAGGCATCTCACTTTCCGTACAAATCGATGACATCGTCCGACAGAGGCCACCTATGCAGGCCAGCACTCTCGACAAAGAGCTCGCGATGCCTTGGCCGTTCGACTCATATGCTCCGACCGGATGCTTTCGTCCTTATACTCCGCGGCAGTCGCGCGCGTGCTCCAACTCTGGCATTCGCAGCTCGATGAGAGCCTGTCCTAGGCTAGAAGAAATGAAGCATCCATACGAACAGTGGCAGAAGTGTAATCATCCAGCCACGACCCTCCATCTGCGACCGAAGACCGTCAGGCTGAGGGTAACATGCAGCGTCAAGAGGACCAGGCCACGCAGTTGAGCAGACTCGTCGCCTGCGCTCCATACTCCTGGAGGAAACCTTGACTAGCTTGGCTTTGCACGTCTGCAAAGCTGACGCAGCGTCCAATAGTGAGGCCTTGAACGCGAGTCTTGGTGACGAACACCCTTAAGGACCGACGCAGTGGAATGACCCCTTTTATGGTCCTAACAGGGCAGTCGACGCAGAGCTCGCCCCATTCTCGAGATCGCAGGCATCCGCCTCGCATTTCTTGCAGATTGTGGATGCTGTCGAGATGTAAGAGCCTGGGTATGCTCAGTTTCGCCACTGCCGTTCAGACCATTCCTCCTCAACATCGACGAGACCACTGCTCTCACCCTCCACGATAGGCTTCAATAATCCCGACACCGCTGCACCACCTCCAGAAACGGCTGAAGATGAAGCTCCCGACTACTGCCGCAGTCTTGAGTCTGCTCATTCCTGTCGTTCCAGCGTCCCGCCACCATATCTGTGCTGCTTCACAGACGGAAAGATACGACATCCTTCCTTCGTCTCGTCTTGCCTAACCCTTTGACTAACTTGGCACATAGGCCTACGGCGGCCCCATGATCAAGGAACTGATCTGCGACGTGCATTATTGGTTTCAGAACGAGTGGCATTTCGACCACTGAGCAGCCGGGAACCCGAAATGCACGGTGCCACTTAGCGAGAAATCGAACGGTGCCGGTGACGGTACGTTGGCTTGTGTCTACAAACAAGTATCGAGGCGTCGGCGATTGAACTGTTTGAAGACATCACTTTCGTTGAACCAGGAATCAGAAGGATAGCTGGCTCTGCATACAACGGCGATGTCACCTAGAGCACCGGCCTTGCTGGCTGGATGCACTTGTCCATTCAGGTACCATCGGTTCGGATAAATGCCAACTTCTTGATCATGGTCGTTGTCAGCGAGCGTACAGACAAATAATCACTACCGAGCTTGGACCATGACCTTGTTCTCGACGACAATGCCAAAGAGATGACCAAGACGGACGCCAGGGAAAAGCAACACTCGTTCGGGACACGATCACCACGACAAGCCAAGCTCGAGCCTGTTTCATGCTTATGTAGGATGACTGTGGCCAACAGACGCTTTATTGCCATTACCAAGCTTGCAGGCTTATGAAGGGATGACCGATCGCTTACACGTGATGATATTCTCGCATCCGCCCAAACATCCGCAGTCGTTCTTCTTGTGGATCGACAAGTCCCTAGACCTGATCCATTCATTACAAGTAGTGGGCTCTCCTTCATCAAAATGTTCACACGACTCATCACTACCACAAGCCAACAACACAACCGCAACCACCACACCCACCACTACATCCAAAGCTTACATTCAAAACCAAAACCAAAACCAGCACAAATCATGTACACCTCCGCCGTCCTCACCGCTCTTGTAGCCACCGCTGTTGCAGGCGACCTTGTCGCCAGACAGAACCCTCTCAGAGCCGATCTCGTTCGAGTGGTGGTCAACAATGCTACGTGAGTCTACTCAAGGAGACAAGATCCTCGAGGGCATGATAATGCGATATCTCTGCGAGCTTGTGATCTATCATGAACCCTGTTTAAAGCATGTACTGACCCTTCGACTCTCCGCTTCCAGATTCAGCACAGAGATCAATTCCGTACCACCATTCTCCGAAACTGCCAATGGCAGGCTCGGCCCTTTCGGAGGCGTCACTCTGACACTGGGCGATGATATCGACGATGTCACCGCTCCATTTCGCTGCCAGATCCTCAACCCTGCCGGGGGGATCATTCGAGTCAACCGTGGCAACAACACCAACAAGTCGACTTTCAGCAAGGGCAACAATTGGACCATGGCTAGCGGATTCCTCGAGGAGATTGCCACCATTGTCTGCCCGGTCGCTGCTCCTCCGGGAGAGTAGAGGGCCCACGCAAGCGAATACGGATTGATCTTGCACAATATCATCCTCCTGTTCCCATACTGGGAGTTGTCATACATTGTTGTGCTTGGCCGTGGTTCAGCACATACGAGTCACTCGTTTTATTGGCGCGTTTGACGACCAAGTCATAGATAGAGACGATTAGATATATTACATTCACTCACGCGAGCTCATCGAGCTTCAGACTGCAAACTCCACCTCCCCTGGGAGAGCAACAGCCAAGCCACCAAGGCTCTCCTTCAACCCTTGGGTCACAAGCTTCACTCCAGAACCGAGAGTGTCTTCCCATGTCATCGTCGCGACAACCCCATTCTGGCCCTCCACCCTCACGAGATCGATCTTGACAGACCTGGTAGCTGGATCATATTCGAAGCTCGAGATCACGCCAGCATCAAACTCAACGGCCAGTCCCATGGATGCAACGTAGATTTTCCGCTGCACGGTGTCCAATGGTCGAACGTGAATTTTGCCGTCATAACTCTCCTCGACATTTCCGCCGAAGCAGACCCAGCCGTAGTCCGAATGATCAACAAGAAACGTTCTCGATGCAAGGACATGACCTGAATAGCTGACGCCGCTGTCGCCCGAGTATGCGTCCCATTTCATTGTATCTGGGAATGAGTGAAAGGCCACAGAGGCGAAGCCTTCGGCGTTGACATTCGTTGTAGCTCCCATGGTGCCTCCATAGCCAACACGAAGATCATGGAAGGCGGCAGCGCTGGCAGGCGACTTGTTGTATTTGTAGGAATCCAGCAGAGGAATGGCGTTGAGACCGGAGCCGTAATGGTGTACCATGCGCTCAATCCGCTGAAGTTTTCCGGCATATATGAAGTCCCTAGGACAATTTTAGTCGGGTCGTGACAAAGCCTGAGGTGGAAGCGTACCAATAACGACGGGCATTGCCATTCCATGCCCAGTGAGCGACCGTGGGCATGTAGCCACGGATGGAAGCCAGCGTCTTCTCAACAACAGTGTCGTTCCCAAAGTACCTGCAGTCCGTCGTTAGCTTCAGTGCGCCTCTTCAGACGAGTGTGGGAGAGGGAACAGCGTACTTCGACCATTGATAGACACCTTCCTGCCCAGTCGAGTCCCAAGCCATCTCGCTCCCATATGGCTGATCGAGACTGGCCCAATACCTCTGCCGTTCACCCATGAACTCCTCCACCTTCGCAACTTGATCCATCATCTTCTCCTCTTTCAAGGCCTTCAAGATCTCAAGCCACACGGTCTCTCCCATCAATCCCGCAAACGCATAATCCACGATGTCACTCCCGTTCACATCCGTCGCATTTGTCGCAATGATCGTCTCGCAAGCCTGATTGAGATACCAGGTCGAGTTCTGCAGATGGAGAACCCCGGGCGAAACTCGCTCCGCGGTATACAGTGCCCAGTACAACGCACTGACGTGCACATAATCATACGCCCGAGTGAAGGAGTCTGCTTCCTTCTTCGACCAGGATGGGAATGGTGGTGCCCACTCAATGGATTTGTCGTAAGGGAAGTCCGGTAAAGCTTCAGGATCATAGTAGAACAGGCTCTTCTTGACACCGTATCTGAGATTTGTTTCGTTTTTTGTATCGCCCTCGCTGTTGTGCAGCCAGCCCCAGATGACGGTCTTCACCATTTCCTCCAACTTTTGAACTTGTTCCGGAACGGGATGAGCGGAAGTCTTCATTGCTGCTGCAAGGTAGGAACCGGCTCCTGCTTCATCGGAAAGACCTGCAAACCAGGTGCTTTGAGATTGGAGAAGTTGAGACCTCTCTTCGTAATCGTAGGTAATCACGGAAGGAGCTCGACGGAAGACATCGGTCGTGTCCGTGTAGTATTGCTGATTGAACAGGAATTCTGCGTATTTTGTGGCGGTGTCTCGTTGGGTGTCGGTGAGAAAGTAGTGCACCGTCTGAGTTCTGCCGTCTTGATATGAGATGGCGACTCGTGCTCTTCCGAAACTACCCTGGGCTGGTGTCACGTCGTATGCCACCCAAGCAGTGTTCTTGGCTTTGGCCTCTGTGAGTATTAGAGCATCGCTCGGCTCAATCGTGATAGCCTTGACCGCTGCAGGCGACCTGAGAAATAGCTTTCCGTTGGTGTCGCAAGGCAGGACATAGCCGGGGAGTCCCACAGCAATGGGAACATTGGTCGCCGCGACGGTATCCTCAATCTCATGAATCTGTCCGGCCACCCCAAGTCTCAATCCGAATGTGATATTCTCACCCGCCTCAAGTATGGCCGAAGTAGGAACGTTCCACGGCTCCGTACTGTTCCACTCATTCTCGGCATAGGCCTTGCTCAGCGTCTGCCACGCATAGAATCCCTCGAAAGTCTGCGACTGATAGTAGAATGGCTCGCCAACATCGTCTTCGGTGAGAAATCGCCATGCTTCGAATTTACTTGAATTGCCGTACGGAGTGACGACAAGATTCGGTCCCGTGCCGGTGAGTCGAGTGACTTGAACATAGCCGGCGTCCAGTCCGATGTACGGGTCAATGAGGACGCATTCTGCAGTGATATCCTTGCGTGTCGTAAAGATGCTGTTGAATTCGAGGGGAAAGCCGAATGCTCCAATCTCCAGAGTTTCATTGCCTTTGTTTGTTATGGTAGCCTGCAAAATAAGATCTCCATCGTCGGTAGTCCAGTCCCTTGTTATGCCGATGGTCTCTGCGTCAGGAAAGATACCATCGAAGGTCGAGCGAAGCAGCACGCCCGTCACATCGGTGAACGACCTCGGTTTCGAGTTCCTCTTGACCGCAGTGTCAATCTCGCTCCACTCATCCTGACCTTCGACACGCCATCGTAGTGTGATGTCGCCAGTGTGGTACTGCCCGACAGAATTGCGCTGATCAAAGAAATCTGCGGGTGAGAAGTCAAAGGAAGCCGCTTTCAATGACCGAAGCACTCCAGAGTCTTGATTGAAGACACCATGCCAATTCGTTGACGAGAACTCCGATTGCGCTGCGGCAAAGGGAAGGATACTTAAGAAGCTTTGCAACATGATGGACAACGACAGGTGCCGTAATGGCCGTTGGACCGTCGATGCCATAAAAGTATTCAACTTGTGCTTGGAGTGTCCCTACGCTCGGCCGCCAGCGGTTCATCGACTTGGAAGCGGACGATTTTCTCCTCCAGTCGGAACATGCTCTGTCAGCGGAAGTGACCGGACTGTGAGATTTTGAGGGGTAAAGGGCTGATTCCTGGTCTAAAATGCAAGCATCTCATTTCACACTTCTCGTCCCAGCCCAGGATGTCGCCAGTAGTTTTAGGCTCGATCGAAAGGCGGTGACGGGGACCATCACATCGCGAAGAACGTTAGCGGCTAAAAGAGCCAAAGAGGAAGGATCTAGAAGCAGAGATGAGCAGAAAACTTCATGCAGTATGATTGGATTGAAAGATGAGCTGTACGTTCCCTTGTCATTGAAGTGACCATTTACTGGTTCGTCAGGGACGTCTGTAGCCCTGTAGCGTCCACACCGTCCACGCCCTTGGAAGGACCTCTTCAGGCGAGGACCTTGGTTGGTCCGAGCTCGGAACCACGGAGAAATGCCAAAGAGACCGGCATATCCCCAGCGTAGCCCACGTCTCCGCGTAAGATCTCCAGCTGCTCGGCAATTTTGTTGACGGCCCAAGCGATCTGACTGTCGCCTCTGCTCTTGAATGCAGCTTTCTTCAGTCCCTTCTTGATCGATCGACCGGTCTCGTGGACGCCGACTTGGAACTTGTTCTTCACGCGGTCCATCTTGCTCTGCATTGCGTCGTCACCGCATCCCTTCTCCTCGTGGTCATCAATTTCCATGACAATAAGAGATTCTACCAGGTCGGCGAAAAAGTCAACCATGGCGCGATCGAGGACGGCGGGAAAGGTGAGATGAGCTGCGAAGCCAATGTTTGCTTGATCTTCTGCGCGTACATCCGGTCTCGGGGGAAGCAGATGTTCATGACTGGGCAGGAAGAATGATGGAATGGTAAAGTTCGCGTCCGCTCCATCAATGCTCATTGCTGGGGCAACAGTATTTGTATCCGAGTCGATGCGCATCACCATGCTACTTCCACAGCGGATAGAAGACTCCATGTTCTGTGACTTTCGTGTTGAAATGCGAACGAGTGTTTGGATTTCAGAAAGGTCCATGCAGAAGAACGCATTGTCCATCCAGTCGAATGCCGTCTGCTCGAGTTGTTTGATATCATCCCGGTCGTCGCTATAGACGGAGTGGACAGCATCTTGCATCATGCTCGCCATCCACGAGCCTGATGCCGATATGGAAGCTGATTCGACGCTCACTGGATGGAGATAGGTAGTCGGCATGAGGATGAGTCGCAGAAGAAGAGGCATTCGAGAGAACAATTGTCTGAGCCATGATGGTATCAACTCCAAGATCGTGGAAGCTTTGATACATCGTCTCGAGCGATGTGGAACCGAGGGCACTTGCTCCAATTTCTCGCACGTAGCGGCACGAGTCTTCTGCTCGAGCTGCGGCGGGGTTTGGGCTTCTGTTCGCTCACGACATTGCTGAATGGGGCTTGTCGTGTGTAGTTTCCGCCTGATCTTGTCGTATTCGCTTTGTGCCATGGAATCTCTTGATAGCTTTCCCGGCGTTCGAAGGTCGGCTTCTTTACATTTCGTTTGCCAGTTCGCCCTTACCTGACTTCATCGCGCACAAGCACGGAGACTCCTCCGGTGAGCACATGACCTGCGGCTTATCGACCACGTGCCACAGAAGCATCCGAGATATTCTCAGAGTCGAGATCATACCGCATAGAGCGCTCCTCGGGCGAAAGAAAGGATTGTGTGCAAGAAGGAAATGATGGAGAGGTCTTGGCTGTTTCGGTTGTCGGAGAGGGCTCCGTTCTGGGGGCCGCGACGGATCTCAGCGATCTGCCTTCTTCAGAATCCTCCGCCGGAACACGCATCAGCAGCAGAGGTGGCACAAGAATCTCGCCAGCAGCTCCCAACAGACTTCTTTGCTTCTGAGGAGTGTTCTCAGTAGATAGGGAATGCGCTGCGCATACTGTAGACCCCATGGTCTTGGTCTGCACAACAACAAGGCGAGCAGCTCTGATGATGGATGAAAAATCTCCCGGACTAAGTATACCACATCTCTGCCAACGGTCTGGCCACCTCGCGAAGCCGACGAGGATATACCGACTGGCTCAGCACAGGCGAGTGCCAGGAGATTGATGCATGCCGCTTTCCTCAACAGAATCCTGCGTACGACGGCCGCACCGAGGTAAGCAAACGAGTCTTGCGAACATCGCCACTGACTTCGACAGGTTGATTTTAGTGTTGTTCGGGAAAATCACATTCTGAACACGGTCCACGGAGAGATAAGACGCAATGAGTCTTCAATCACTGGTTGGTTTGCTGCAACTAATCTCAGTACAAGTACAAGCTGTTGCCATGGTCCAGGTGAATGGCGTGCGATTTAGTCTACTTCACTCTACCAAAACTGTCTCCGACGACCCGACCACACCAGCACGCGCCAAACACACAGCGGGCTTGCACAACGGCCAATACCATGAGACAGGTATGCCGTGGCGGTTCCTGTCCCATATCGGCACCTCTGGTTGGAAATTCCGAGAAGAAACTATGGCGTGCTAGAGGACTTTTCTTGTGTGCAAGGGATTCCGGGCTACTAGCATATGCAACTACCGCATCTTCGTGGTCATCCCACGCATATCCATTGGCCATGGATGTCATTGCGACTGGGGCTATTGGATCCGAGATTTTGGTGCTGGATGTCGAAAAGCATGAGTGATCGACATCGCGCTTACACCGAGTTGATGTTCCCTGTTCCGAAAATGCTGGACGACAGCACCCCACGATCATGTGCAGCTGGAGAATCGTCTGACGGCGTCAATGCGGTACAAGGTATGGACGCATGACCTTGGATCATGCCCAGAAAGAGAACGGTGAATTCCTGGAGGGCCTGCTAGTCCGCGAACCTGTTTGGAAGCCCTGTTGGACGAATATCCCGAGTGACCGCCGCTCCTACAGCGGAGACCTTCAATAAGGAGCGATACTTTCAGCTATGTCGTGCTCGACGAGCTCGAAGTAGGCGTGGCATTAACGCCCCCAACGGAATGCTCGACAACCACTAACAGTTCCAACGGCCCATCGGCGTCAGTGTATACCATCCGACATGGACCCTACCGAAAGGACTGCAACCTACCCTGCGCATTTAGTGCGGATGATCATTCGAATGTAGCGCATCTTGCCCGCTTGGGGTATCGCGGTCTCTGCCGTGGAGAACCTTGAGTATGTCGTCTTCGGACCTGGAGCATCTGTCGAACGAAGAAGGGCAAGATCTGCGCTCGTCACGCCCGGGATGGATCTGTCACAACAATGTTCGCTGTATGCAAAAGCGGTGGCAACGATGTGATCGGCGTTCGCGCGAGGAACGACAGGATGGCGTGAGCAGGCAGGTATTCCAGTTTGATGTTCGTGCTCAGAGGACATGGGCAGTACATAAAGTGGCAGAATCCACGACAAATGTAGGTATTCTCATCATCATCCTTGAACTTCTTCGTACTTTCGAAACACTTCATCACCACCATCATGAAAGCTTCCCTCATCCTCGCAAGCGCACTTGGTGTGGCTGCCTTCCCAGGTCTCAGATCCGGGGGTATCCCTCTCGAGATTCGTGCTCTGCTGGACAATCCAAAGAACCACGCTCTCGAGAAGCGCCAGCAGGATGCTCTGAGAACTTCCAAGGCTGAGAGCAACTGCGGAACTCGTCTGTGCCCAACCTTTGACGAGGAAGACCAGGCGGTCAGCGTCAGTGGCGAGTACCAGTACATCGCCCCTGGTCTAAAAGATATTCGTGGGCCTTGCCCTGGAGTAAGTCATGCACTGGAAGGACAGTGGAGACGTGTTCACTGACCTCATTCCAGTTGAACGCCGCTGCCAACCACGGCTACCTTCCACGCAACGGTATCCAAAACATCGAACAAACCATTTCCGGGCTTGGAGCCCTTTACAACCTGGGCCCAAGAATCACCGCCGTTCTCGCTGCGTATGCCGTCATCACGGAAGGTAACCCAGTTGAGGGAGTGTGGTCGATCGGAGGTCCTCTGCCACAGGATTTGCTCACCAACCCTCTTCTTGGGACCGGTCAAGGGTAAGTTGGACGTCTTCTATGGTTTGTTGCACTCGCTAACAGCCGTAAAAGTCTCAGTTTCTCGCACAATACCTATGAAGGTAAGGAGTAAAAAGCAGAAAGTCTGCAGCCTAAACCTGTTCTTGAACAGCCCAGCAAGTCTCGGCTGAGTCTAAACCTTCTTGTTTGAGGCAACCGCTGACATTGCATCGTTCGATAGGCGACTGTAGCATCGGACGAGGCGACGCTTATCTCAACAATGGAGATGCTCATTCGGTTCGTCGATGTCGACGATGCTGTCCAAAAATTTGCTAATTTTGAAAATTTCGATTTAGCTCAACATCACCCGCTTCAAGGCGGTCTACGACATCGCCGTGGCCGATGGATCTGACCGATACACGCTCGATAAATTTCGTGCGAAGTTTGAAGAGGTTCGTGCAAAGGCGGGTGGGAATGGCTGCCGTGGTCCAGATTTACAAATTTTCGGAATGTGCTAATTTTCGGCTCTCATTTCCAGGCTCAAGACGAATCAATTGCCAACAATCCGTACTACTTCACGGGGCTTTTTTCTACTGTCGTCGTCGTTCCTGCAGCGTACAACTTCGTCATCAACTTGATGTCCAACCATTCAGCTGCCGAGCCGGCTGGATATCTTGACAAGAAAAATTTCAAATCGTTCTTCGGCGTCAAAGGAGAGTCTGGCAACCTTGTGTGGAAGCGCGGACAGGAGCAGGTGCTCGAAAATTGGGTAAACATGACCAAAATCCGCAATTTTTCGACCGATCTAATCTTTCCCCAGTACCGCCGCCCATCCTACGCACCATACGAGGCTGAGGATGTAGTCGGAGATGTCGCTCTCGGCTACCTCGCCTACCCAAGGACCTTGAAGTTCGGCGGCAACACCGGCACGCCCAACAGCTTCACCGGCGTCAACGTGGCAAACCTCACAGGAGGTGTCTATGATGCTACCACGCTGTTCCAAGGCAACAACTTCGCTTGCTTCGCATTCCAGCTCCTCGAGCAGGGAATTCCAGACTTCGCCAGCAAAGCTTTGAACGCTTTGGACCCAGTCACGAGCCTGGTCAACAAGTACATCGGTCCCGTTATTGGTGGTTTGAGCTGCCCTCAGCTCGGGCAGTTCGATAACGGTGTCTTTGACAAGTACCCTGGCCGTAACTACAACCCAACTGGCCCTGCTACCAACTACAAGATGGCTTGAAAAGTTGATCAGGGTCGGAAATTCTGCGGCTTTGCGTTGCCAAGCATAGACAGGACATGCAGGATGGATACAAGAACAGCGAGGAATGCTCAGACACTGTGTACATATGCAGAGGTATAAGAAGGGTACAGTAAGGGAAGATGGAAATGGAACAATCGTTTGCATGTTTTAAATTTGCCCTTTCGGGACTAGCGCCGACACTAGCGTCGGAATTTTGCATTCACTCGACCCCTTTCTCTGCCACTTGACTCCTTTCACTGCCACAGTCTGTCACTGGGCGCTTGACTTCCGTACTGTTCCCGGCGGCTCCAGAGACCCATCGCAGAAGAAATACCGACTTGGAATTCACAATGATGACTGCGAATGGTGCATCGGTACCTCCTGCGTCAGCATACAGCGTCTGACGGCATTCTAACGAATGGCTGACAGAAGTAGAGACATGTGATTTTATGCCTATGCAGTAACAAGTGCCACTGTAGAAGCTACTTTACTCAACTGTACTCAGTGAAATAAAATAGTCTCGAGGCTGTCTGGCCGACCTTTCGCAAGACTGACGACAAATTCACGAAACCAAGGCCATGACGATGTATAGTTTCACTTATGCCAATCAATGAACAATCCCTCGGGCACAGGGAATTGCGAGATTGTGCGGAAATGCGACAGTTTCGCCCTCTCCGCGCTTCGATCAGCTCTCGGAAAGGCAAGTAGATTGGTTCTCTGGCTCGTACGAGGGCTGGAATGTCTTCGGGGTATGTACCTTGGACAAGGTCTCCCTTGGAGGTCAGGGACCACTCAACGAGGGCAGTAATGGCAGTAAGGGCAGTGCGGAGGCACAGGATCGTTCAGAGGTGTCAGTTTCCGTACGGTCGAGCCGAATCACGTCGATATAATCTCATTGAGAAGAATGAACCATTGTTTCGTGATGGCTCTATGTTTTCATTTCGTGATCCGCCATAGCGAGGCTCAGCTAGATGAACGCAAAGACAAGCATCCAGCCAGAAACAACAAGTCCCCGAAATGCCGGGACGAGGCACAGCTCGGGGCCATCTCGACCATACGAGCAGACCTGATCAGTTGAGCCAAAGCAAAACAAAGTGAAAGAACATAATGGCAGGATTGGGTTGAAGGGGAATTGTGGTATCAGGGTTGATGGTGCGAATGGTACAAGGCTAGAGTAGAGCCTTGATGAGTGTGTCGTGGATCGCAATGTGTGGTGGTGTCCAGGCAGGTCAGGATGTCGAAATCGACCTTCTAAAATCCTCCATCGTTCCAGACCTCATCCTCACCAGCGATGTCGTCGTCATCGTCCGGCATTTTCGTCTCCTCATTCTTCAAATCCTCCACCGCCAATTTGAATCCTCCGTCGTTCCACTTGACCCTCGGCACCTCTGCATCCTCCCATTCTCCTCTTCATCATGCTCTCCGTGCTCCTCTTCAACTTCGAATCCGGCATTGCTCCAAACGACATCCTCCTGCTCCTTCTCAGCGCCATCCTTCTCGGCGCCATCCCCCTCCGCACTAGACTTTCCCTTGCCCACAGAACCGCCATCGATCGCTTGGCTGATACTAGTCTCGATCGTGCCATCCTCACGGATCTCGTTGTCGCGGTCGATGCCGAGGCTCTTCTGATCGAACTGTGTGCTTTCTAGGATTGTTGTGGGCGTATCGTGATAGAGCTCGGTATAAGCCCAGTCCTACCAACAGACCACAAGTCAGCGTCTGTGAAGCCCTCGCTGTAATCACTGCCGCGATGTTAACTTACCGTATTATTGGTCTCCATCTGGTCCCCCACAGCAGCATCGATAGCTTCAACCTCCTCCATACCACCAGTGCGAATATCAGAGAACGGCAAGATGGCCTCCTTCTGAGGTGCCGAGCCCCTGGAGATGAAGGTGTGCCGCGTGGCGGCGATTCTGCGATGCTGAAGCTCCTTTTCGTCGCGAAATTTCTCCGTCAGCTGCTGGAAGGCTGTCATATCAACTGTGTCATGCGCCTTGACAAGCGCAACGCCGTCGAAGAAATTGAGGACATTCTGCCAGCTGTCGGCATCAGCATCAGCCATGCACTTGCGGACGCGGACCACGAGATTGATAAAGACATTCTGCATGTACCACTTGCCGAGCTTTGATGAGCCTTCGAAGTTGATGAAGTCCCTCATGAAGTCGAAGACAGAAAAGTACTGCTCGGTGTCGAAATTGCCGTCCAGATACTTGGCGAAGTCATTGTCGGTGAGATCCCAAAGAGAAGCATCTTCAGTAGTGAGCTCCTGCACCAAGGCGTGTGCCTGGACGCAGACTGTGTCTTTGATATAGTCATGACCTTCCGTAACTTTCTCAACCGCCCACTCAAAGTCGGAAGGGTGGAGCGCCTTGCGATCGCCGAAGACGATGACGACGGCGTTGGTCAAACCGATGTCGAGGTGTACTAGGAACGTTGTCCACCGGACGGCAAGTTCCAGATCTGGTAGGTATTCGTGCTTTTCGTCTTCCGTAAGAAGTGCACTGTTTGCATCGATGAGCTTGCTTTTGAAGGGTGTCGATGGTCCTTTGCGCAGTTCACGAAGCTCCTCGCGATGACCCTTGGTGAGATTGAAGCGCATGGAAGGCCTGGCCTCGTGGCTTGTGTTAGAGGTATCGGCTACGCGGACGTTGGGGATGTTGATGCGACGCTGACCGAGATCCTTGCCCTTCGCTGGCGGAGTGTCACTTGGCTCGCTTTGTTCGAAGACCGTATGAAGCCGGGTCGTGATATGTTCCGCAGAGTAGCTGCCTGACGGAGGGTAGTGATTGGATGGGGCTGACGTGGTCATGTTGCCCCGCGGAGTGAACGTGGAGCCGCCGTCTTCAAGCGACGCCCCGGTACTGGTGGGAGAGGTCGTTGATGCTGGTTGCAGGAAGGTGTTCTGGGCGCCGGATTGAGAAGCCTTGACAGTTTCGCTGCCCTTCAGTTGCGCGATGCTGTGCGATGCTGCGCGCGAGCGGCCGTTTGAAGGCGTAGTGCTAGAATTTTCAGTCATGTTGGGAATTAAGCTGAAACTCGCCGCACGACGTCCTGCGACAGTGTCGCAGCGAGCACAAAGGGAGGAGATCGCTGGGGTTGCGCCACCAACACAAATGGTGCTCTCAAGTTGTCTGGGCTCGTACACGACGACTGCGCTTACGGTATCGCGCCTTGAACGGGTGATGGGAAGGATCTGCTGTGCCCTGGTGTCAGCAATGTCATAGGTGTATGGCGAACTTCTTCTGTGCTTGGCTGCGGCCAAGCTGCGAAAAGGTGCAAGGCAGAGTGGTGCATATATGCGAACGCGCAGTTATGAAGCGATGGCGATGATGGTGGAAGATGGGAGCTGCAACGTACCGATCAAGTCTGCGCGCGCTAGACAAAGATTGCTTTTGGTAGATGGTTGAGGTGAAAGAAAAGAAAGATGGCAGAGACGAAAGAAGTTGGGAGACGTGTACGATCGCCAACGGGACGGAAGGCGGAAGGGTGGAGCGCCGCCGTAGCTTGATGCTCGTGAATTGACGTGAATTGTTGAAGGTAGCGCCAACGCAAGACGCTCGCTCGAGAGGTATAGTCCGCGAACTGGTGACAGTGCAACGCTGAACATTGATGAGGTACCTGGATCGTACATGGGTGCGTCTGCCTACAGCGGAAAGGCTGGCGATTGCGTCTGGCAGGCAGGCAGCAATATCTTTGACAACGCGATTTGCCGTCAGCAAGGAGCAGACCGCTCGAAACCGGCATGAACAGCGCGAGCCGCTGGAGGTCCCGCATATCGCCGCGGCCAATTGGCTCAACGCGCTTCTGCTGCTGCTGGCGAAATCGTTGGGCGATAGCGAGAGCGTTTTGATGTATTGTATACCATAGGTGTGCAATGGAGATTGGAAAGGTATCGTAGCCCTTGCTCAGCAGCACGACCAAGATCATGCCTAAGCAAAGGCTGGCCATGTCACTGACTGCACGACGGTGAGATCAGTGGGCTCCGTCATCCCTGAGAGCGCCTGACGATTGCACATAGGCACATCTATTCTTCCTTGGCCGCCTGCGAGCCGTCGGTTCCGATGCGATAGGAGATTGGCAGGATCACGGGAAACGATGCAACTCGCTGGCTGCTCGAGGCGATGCCAGCAGCGACGCAGTTGCCCATCACGATGTACCAGCCATGCGTCGTGCCATAAATAGCCAGGCTTGTAACGGGACGAGATTCTGGTGCCGGGCTCGCAGAGAGGACGAACGACATACCTTACTTGTTCCACTCCTGTCGATCTCGAGACCGAGTTGTCTACCGAAATGTCTAACCTTTGATCGGTCAGCTATCCGTCCATCGACGCAAAATCTCCGTCAATTTACCTATCGATCTTCACACGCTTGTCCAGGCCTTGCTACGACCGCACACAGCCAAAGAAGACCCGAGGCTGGCACTTGACAACAAGCGAAGCTCGAGATCGTTGAAGTCACGTCTGGGGCAAGCGGAAGAAGGCGATTTCAAACTGGGACGCTCGAGTTTGTATAACGCATCTCTGGTACTGTTAGCATCAGTCGAAATCTATCATTCCGTAGACTTACATCTTGCCCGAATCAACCCTTGACCCTCGCAATACTCCCCTTAAGCCTCGCAATCATTACTGCAAGTAGTGACTTCGGTATCTCCTCGATCAGTACGAAACGCCGTATTAGAAGGTTAAATATGCTTCCGAAGCCGAGGGCGATGACGGTCGAGCTGAGGATGATTGTGTTATAGGGATTTTCGTGTGTCAGCATTTACAGAGCACAGGAGAGGCGGGTACCACGAACCATGCTAAAGTCAGGAACCGGAATTTGCAGCAGCAGAGACGTCGTCCGCACGTAGCTGTCCTGCCCATCCTTTGACGAAACCCTAATGACCGCCGGCGCAATGTCGAAGCCGCGGTTGGCATCGGGAGGATATTCTGTGTATCTTAGGATGGCTTTCTCAAAGTCGTACGTTATTTCGATCGTGGACATCGGTGGAATTTCCAGCACCAACTCCAGCTGAGTCCCTCTCCGCCGATCGATGGCGGGGCTGTAGTACATCTTCTCGATGCTCGCGCCTCGTACCTCCAGGGTGTGCATGTACGGTCGAAGGAACCAAGGCAGGCTTTCCAGGTAGACGATCCGCTGCGCATATGGATGCGGATTCGTAACGACGGCGTGCATACCACCGCGCTCTTGACCGTAGCCAGTGATTTGTCGACTCGCGTGCAGTGCCTTTTCCTGAGCCGATTCCCCTCCCTCGAGGACCTGTTGGGGAAGCGTCAGATCCAGGTCTCCGCCGTCTCGCAATCGATAGTGCCGCGCCGTTTCATCCGAAGTCTCCTCCGTCCCCATTGAAGTAGCGACGACCTGTCTTGAAGTAGGGACGTCCAGGTAGACCTCGGAAACGGAACCATCACCCGGCGAACAGCTACCTTGGATTGGCCGTCCAAATATTCGACTGATCGACCATTCCGTTTCTCCTTCACGCTTTTTTGGGTAACAGCTGTCGTGAGAGTTGTACCCCTTGCTCTCATCGCAGAGAAGCTGATCTGTTGGGATCGGGCGTGGAATCGGATTGTCGCGCGGCCTCATGCTGCGTTCAATGTCCAAGACGAGGTCGACGGTCTGTTCGATTCGCAAATCGCAACGTCCCTGAGCATTGCATTCCGGCTTCACATCGATAGCCATCGTCTGCCAATTCGCATCAAAGACCTTGTGTCCATCCAGCAAGCTCGAGACGCCAGCTTTGCCCTTGCACGGTAACAGCTTGAGGATTGGCGTCAAGTTCTCCGTACACACAACCTCATGTGGCAGTACGCCATGCATGAGATGCAGTCCTGAGCCGTTCGACCTCAAGGTACCCTCCGGATCAAAGCTCAATAGAGGCTGTATCGTCTTGGTCTGATCGATGAAATTCAAGCTGGCGCAGAACAGACCACTCAAGC
Source organism: Zymoseptoria tritici IPO323 (assembly GCF_000219625.1). Lineage (NCBI taxonomy): Eukaryota > Fungi > Ascomycota > Dothideomycetes > Mycosphaerellales > Mycosphaerellaceae > Zymoseptoria > Zymoseptoria tritici. The sequence continues at coordinate 2,289,425 of NC_018218.1, read as the reverse complement.
TGTTAACCAGTCCGCTCCATCGTTCTTCCGCTTCTGATCTGGTATCACCCTCGATCCATGCCCATAGCTCTACTCCCGTGCCCCCTTCTCGTCTCCCATTCCGCGGCCGACTTCCCCAGCTGCTTTCGTCCCAGCGGCCCAATGCGAATCGTAGATGTAGCTCCTCCGTACGTGTGAATTGTAGAATTTGGCCTAGAGAACGAGGAAAGAATCGAAAATGTTGGCGCTCGTAGGCCTCGAGTGGTGTCGATGCTGTGAAGTTGAATCCCGCGTACAGTGATCCGCCAGGTAGTGGTTTGAGATGGAGGTTTTCCGAGTATTCGTTTGCGTAGACTGCCGCGATCAGACCAGCGGGCAGTGCTAGCAGTGACGAGAGCTTCATCGTTGGGGGCTTGTGGTTGTCAACAAGCAATGTGACAGCTGGACAAGACAACAGGCGAGGTTCCACATTGCGGCGACGCGAGGACCTCCGAGACTCGCCAAGACCTGGAGATCGAGCTTGCTCCTTCGAGCTTCCGAACTTCTCTGAAACAACATCACACATCTTCAACGCTCACTTACCATCATGGCCGCCGAACAGCGCAAGCTGCTCGAGCAGCTGATGGGAGAGCAGCTCCTTGCAGCACCCGGCACATTACGACAACCCGCGCTCGCAATCACAGATCCCAAAGTATGCCGCTCATATCTTTGCGGCGGATGCCCGCACGACCTCTTCACAAACACAAAGCAAGATCTCGGCTCTTGCGACCGCATGCACCTACCCAACCTGCGCGAGGAATATCTGGCCGCCACGGACGATCAGCGACGAGATTGGGGATTCGAATTCGACTACCAACGAGATATCGGAAAATATGTCAGCGAGTGCGACAGGCGCATAGAAGGTGCTCAGCGCAGACTCGAGAAGACACCCGAGGAGATACGACAGACGAATGCGCTGCTCAAGCAGATCAGTGACCTGGGCCGAACGATCGAGGCAGGCCTGATTGAGGTGGAGATCATGTGCGAGCTCGGAGCGGTCAATCTTGGTGTCCAGGAATTTCACAATTTGAAACTGAAAAAGGTTCAGAAGGATGAGCGCGAGCGCGAGCTGAAGGCGCTATCAGACACGTCTGGGCCATCAGGTCATCAAAAGCTACAAGTCTGCGACGTGTGCGGCGCATACCTGTCGCGACTGGACAACGATCGACGTTTGGCGGATCACTTCTTCGGCAAGATGCACCTGGGATACGCGCAAATGCGAAAGGAGTATGACAGGCTGGCGAAAGAGCTCAAGGGAAGGCCGCCGCCACGACGAGACGAGCCTGTGGAAGAGAGAGGCGGATATGATGATGGCGGATATGGAGGAGGATACGGAGGAAGAAATGGGGGAGGCTATGGAGGTGGTCGAGGAGGGGGTGGAGGTGGAGGGTATGGGCGTAGAGGTGGAGATGGGGGAGGCTTCGGTGGAGGCGGAGGAAGAGGTCGTCCCCGATGGTGACACCTCCGAGCGGACCGATCTCCTGTTTTCCGTGTTATTGCATGATTAGCGAGGCGTTTTGGCGATACAGTATGAGTGATCTGGAGGTCCCAGTCCTACGATCACAGGACGGAATATGCAAGATTTGTTGACTCGCAACTGGTTCGCGTACAGTCCTGCGCCAGAACGCTCTTCCGACCTCATGCCTGGGCTCTCAATGCAAAGGTCTTGAGGCTAGGCTCTCTCGACTTCGTTCTCCTGCTGAGGCATGGATGCAAGCACTTGATGTCCAAATTGTGAGCCGAGCTGTGGAGGCTCCTTTGACATCGTTGGCTGACGGCTTTTCGCACCCGCTATGGCCGAGCCAAAAGCCGTCATGCACTTTGAACTCTGCATCGCCCGAGCTGCTTTCAGGAATTTGTGACCGATGGAATGCGTGAATTTCTCGACTCCATCCTCATTGACGCCATCCCCATCTACAGCAAGACGCTGGAAGTGTACCTCAGTCTGTTCAAAGTCACACTTGTCAAAGTCGAGCTGTTGTGGAGACTCCTTTTGATCATTCGTTCTCTGGCTCGGAGCCCATCGTCCAAGCTGTTGAGGTCCACGTTGTATAGTCCTGATCACCGTGTATTACGGAGAACGTTGAGAGCGGTCCTTCTGCCCCCGCTGTCATCATCAAGCCACGAAGCAATGAAGATTGACCCGTTAAGGACCCGGTCCGAGCAATCACTGTAGGCAGAGATCGAGCGAGTGAATGAGCATGTGCTCGAGGAGAAGTGAATGAAGTGAGGTAACGCGAGAGTGCATTCAGCTCCTGCATTTTATTTATCAACCTTTTACTTCGGCTTGACCACAGCATACACAAAGCAACCACCGCATACAACACCATGGACAGTGATACCATCAATCGTACCTTCACCAAAGCCTATAACGACATTGTCAAAGCATATGATGCCGCACACGAGACCAATCAGGTCGCACTTAGGCAGTGCATTGCTCAAGCCCGCGCCTTGCTCGCAGAGCATGCAATCCCGCGGTATCACAGCATCAAGACGCAGCTTTTGCTCGTGAGCATGCTTCCCGATGTCGACGAGGCAGCTGCGTTGCTGCGCGACGCTGACATCATGTTCCGCGTGCTTTGCACGCAACATCGCAAAGGTGAGGACGCCGAGATCGACGAGGGCTTGGATGAGCTGAGCGCGGCGATTGAAGATTTACGGACCAAGCTGCATGCCGAGCAGGCTGGTGAGGCGGAGGAGTCGGAGGAGGGGTCGACCAACTGACGTGCTGAGCTACCTCCAGTACTTCGAACGTGGGACCTGCTGAAGTCTTTCACATGGCCCGAAATTTCTCATTCTCATACATCGGACTCATCATCCTGGCTGCCTCAATCCTCCCCTCGATTCTTCCTCGCCTGCGCCTCCTCACTTCACAAGTCTTCTCGGCGACTTCAGGCATTTCCAACAGCTACCACAACATGGCTACGAACGACTACTCCCACGAGCTTGACGTCGCTTTACTCGCGGTCCAGCGTGCGACACTTCTCACAAAATCCGTCTTCCACTCCCACGCAAAGGGAACACTCAACAAGAGCGACGCATCACCTGTCACAATCGGCGACTTCGGCGCTCAAGCACTGATCATCAGTGCTCTCCAACACAACTTCCCCAATGACGAGATTGTCGCCGAAGAAGAAGCCAAAGACCTCCGCGAGAATGAGGAGCTGAGGAATATTGTCTGGGACTTGGTCAAGGGTGCAAAGCTTTCGGACGCGGAGAGCGAGAAGAAGTTGGGTGGACCGATTGCTTCTGCAGAGAGCATGCTGGACATCATCGACAAGGGTGATAGCAAAGGAGGCAACAAGGGAAGAATATGGGCCATTGACCCAATCGACGGCACAAAGGGCTTTCTCCGTGGTGGACAATATGCGGTGTGTTTGGGCCTGATGGTCGACGGAGATGTCAAGGTGGGTGTGTTGGGCTGCCCGAACTTGCCAGTCTCCGATTCGGAGCCATTGACTGAGAACACGGGAGCCGATGCCAGTGACGAAGCTGGCAAAGGTGTCTTATTCTCTGCTGTGCAAGGCAAGGGCGCGAACAGCAGGTCGCTTGAGAAGGGTGCCCTGGCCGCCGAGTCATCAATCCAGATGAAGCCACTGTCAAAGATCTCGGATGCCACCTTCTGCGAGTCCGTCGAGGCGGGACACAGCAACCAGGGAGATTCGTATAATATTGCTCAGAAGCTAGGCATCACGAAGCCTTCGGTTCGAATGGACAGCCAAGCAAAGTACGGCAGCATTGCACGTGGAGCCGGCGACCTCTATTTGCGTTTACCAGTGAAGAAGGATTATGTGGAGAAGATTTGGGATCACGCTGCAGGTGATCTGATCGTGAGGGAAGCTGGTGGTGAGGTCACAGATGTTGAGGGCAATCGCTTGGACTTCAGCCATGGCCGTACGCTTTTGCAGAACAAGGGCGTCGTGGCAGCACCAAAGGATGTTCACAAGACCGTGATCGAGGCGGTGCAGAGCGTGTTGAGCAAAAAGTAGAGAGAATTACTATATAGATAGACGTTCGTAGTGTTCAGCGAGACGAATGGATGCGTTCAAGAGCTTCCGCGCCATGCTGAGTTCCAAGTCATTTCGTTGCCCTCGAAAAGCCCCTTTCGCGCAGCCTCTGCCATTGTTTCTAAAAGTGATTGAGTATCGGTCTGGTCGGCATCTGCGCTTGCCAAGAGCGGCGATACCGGACGTAAAGACCAACGTGATCGACTTCCGACTTTGCAATTCACCTCTGGACCGCCGTCACGACACATCAGCAGGGTTAAGAGCAGGACAATATTCTCAGCAGAAGTGGTTGATGGGAGTAGGAAAGGAGCGACAATGGTCCGCGACGGCGACACGGCCAAAGCTGCTCATGCAGTATTCATCCGTCTGGCACTCCCGCCATATACCGTACACTTCAAATCGTCGACATATATGAAAGAGAGCACGCTGGAACTATTGGACAAAAACGTCTGCAAAGAGACTCTGAAGAGCACCGCTCAGAGAATCGATGTTCGCGAGGCGATTGGCAAAGATGAGCGATACTGGGAGGAGTTGTGCACGCTGCTGAAAGCCGCCATCCCGAGTCTCGAGCGCCGCTGCTTCAGCATCTGGGACCCGAGCCAGGTCGACTATGAGAGCACAAGCGGAGCATTGATCGCATCGCACTACCCTGGACTATGGAAAGACCTCGAGCGACTCAACGACCTCATCTCCATCAGCCGCAACGTGTTGACCGTGGGACCAGTGGTGCAGGATCTGGCTGCGCATCACTTTCTGGACGCCGAAGTCTTTCGTCTCATCAACTGCTGCGTACGAGTGACGGCTCGAGGGTATGATGGAAGTGCGGGTGATGAAGAGAAGTGGCAATGGATCGTCAATGCATACAAGAAGCTTCTCATCACGAGTCTGCAGTTTCTCAACAATCTGGTGGCGCAAAACGAAAGGCGAAAGCTCATGCTATGGATGTCGCTCTTCGATGGTGTGAATGAGGCGGTGCTGGCCCCGGAAGATGTCCCCGAAACTTCTGCCGCAAGCTTGACTGATGTGCCCTCGAACCCATCGTCGAAACCAATGTCGCCGGTCACTAGGCGTGACTTGCTGCTTGCATTTGGTACCAATGGAGAGGAGACTCTGGACACCACTCAACCTGCGCAGCCGCTATACGACGATAAACCGTTCTCCGAGTATCCACTCCCACCGGAGGCAGTCGACGGTGCCGAAAGACTCATCGGAAATGGGTACGCATTATTTTTCAAACGCATCTCCGAGTTCTGCAAACAAGACTACAACACAGTCCACAAACGCGATCCGACACCCCTGGAGATCCACTTGGAAATGCCGCGGCGCTGGGCGGAGTGCGATCAAGAGGACAAGGACTACTGGCAATCTCTGTTCGACGATGCCGTTGCAAAGTGGCGTCAAGATCTGGCGGTTTACGAGGCGAAGATGCTTGCAGCTACTGAGCAGCAGCCAGCTTTACGGTCCGATGTGCCAGTTGCTCAGCAGACAAAGCAAGTGGAGAGGAAGATTGCCATGCTGGAGGAACAGCTCGCCGAGAAGTACAAGTCGGAAGGCAGGGATGGCGACTTTCCTTCCTACGGCCGCGACGGCCACCTCACTTTTGACAGCGATTCCCTGCAGTCCAAGTATGTCGTTGCGGATGATATGAGAATGCTGTTCACTGCCGAGGCCGGATCTAAAATACTCGAGTCTGGCAAAGCGGAGCTCATGAAGCGATTGGAGGGCTACGAGCCTCCGCCACCACCTAATCCAGATCTTCCACCAAGCCGACGTGCAGATGGCATCACCACGAGGCCTGTTGACGTCGACGAGCATGGCTACGCGCTTGAAAGAACACGGAGTATGAGCAGGAGTCCATTGAGGAGATCAGTCAGTGGTCCACGTTACAAGACAGCATCTGTGCATCATGCCGAGGAGGTCCTCGAGCACAGTGTCACGGAGGATGGCGAGAGTGGCGTGAGCGATGAAGAAGGTGAAGAGGAGGAGGAGGACGAGGAAGGCGAGGAAGAAGAGGAAGAAGGTGAAGAGGACGAAGAGGAAGGAGAAGAAGATGCGGAAGAGGAAGAAGAGGAGGAGGAGGAAGACTATCCCGGCTCGACTGAAGACGGGCGAGGACTTCTGACCGACGTTCCTCTCATTCTTGGTCCTTCAGAGATTGAAGTCCTGCCTATGCTCATCATGAGCGGCATAGTACCGCCACCGAACATCCCCAGTCACCTTTCTGTGGAGGAGAGGAACGCGCTCATCAACATGCACACGGTGCGCACGCATCTACTACTATCGCAAAGCAACGGGCGGAATCTGCTCAGAGAACTGCTCATATTCGTTGCGGCGTGGGATCTGCGAGAGGAAGAGCTGTACTTCAAATTCATGGTCAAGATCATGGAGGCCATTCTCAAAAACGGCCTGATGCCGTACGCCTACCATGCATTCCGCGATAGATCGAGGTCGAAAGATATCATCAGCCCGGCACAAGCGGTCATCATGAAGCTCTTGACTTGCATCTTCCGGGCGAGAGGCGAGGCCGCAAAAGCTGCAGTAGCTGTGAGCTCTCAAACCAAGACCGGCATTCCCGTTAGGACCGAATTTGTCAAGGTCGAAGGCATGGGCCCTCCAATGCTGCTTTCCAGCGTACCGACTCGCGTTGACTTGCACATCCTCAACTTCATCTTTACCGAGTTCCGGCAGCACATCATTCCGCAGACTTGTGCCCTTATATTCCTTCAAGGTCAGATCCATGCCGACAGGGCAAGTCCGGAGGACTTCCCGCTCAACCTCTGGGACATGGAACGCATGTACGAGGGCGTGTATCAGTACTTGGAGTTTTTCGCAGTATTGACGGAAGAGGGCGTGTGGAAGGGCATTTTGGGAGAGTGGGAAATGGCAAGCGAACTGGTCACTCTTCTGCGGGAGCTGGAAGGCGGTATACCCAAGCTCGGAGCTGCGGTGCCTCCAATGTCGCGACGTACGCCGAATCATCCTCCGCAACGAGCAATGTCGGTGGACGCAGCCATTCCTTCGCAAGCCCCTCAGCAATTGCAGCAGCCTGCTACGGCTCCACTCACGGTTGAGAGACCACTCAACGTCAATGCCGCTCATCCGGATGCGAATCTCCCACCACTTCCGCAACACCCCCCTTCTGCCCAGCAACAACAGGCTTTCGAGAATGAAGCTCCACTCAACTACCCTGATGATCCTGTCCTTCCTCTGAGCCACGATATCCAACATGACCAAGACGAGCCTTCGGACTTCGAGTGGCGGAATCTCAAGAAGCTCACAGTCCTCGTCCTCTCCTCCTTGATCTGGAAGAATCGCATGGTACAGGACCAAGTACGGCGCTATGGTGGTCTCGAAGCGCTTGTCGGCTGCTGTCGAAATGACGAGCATAACCCGTATATCCGCGAACACGCCATCATGTGCCTCCGCTTCGCTGTGGAAGGATGCGACGAGAATGCACGTGTGATTCGCCGTATGGCTGCACTGCAAAGTCAGAGACCTCTGCAGGGCGGCAATGTGACGCTGGGCGCTGCTGAGGATGTCCCAAGGGAAGTTCTCGACACGCAAGGGTACGAGACTTTCATGGACAACAAAGGCCAGGTCGGGCTTCGTCGAAAGGACGGCGCACAGCACCATCCGGCTCACCCATCCGTGGGTGGACCATCTTCCGGCAGCAACGGTGGTGCTGCGAACGCAGGAGTGCAGAAGCCGAGATTGAGCTCGACGAAATTGACGGCGGAGCGTGCGGCGGAGCTGATGAGCAGTGCTTTGAGCAGTCTGCCCCTGGGCGACAAGCTGGTGACTGATAAGCAGAAGGCGGAGGCCTTGGCTAAGCTCGATCGTGCGTTCGAGAGTTCCGAGAAAGTTTTGGGACGGAAAAGCTGATTGTGGTTTACGATGAAAGTCACACGAGCCATGTCTGGGTGTGCCGGCGCTCAGGGCCACATTGTATCATAATTGTACAGCTGCATGAGATACCCCTAAGTTTGTCATGATTGACTGACGTTCTCCTTCGAGTTTTCTCAATTCCATGGCGTCCGCCACCTTGCTAAGGTATGAGGAAACATCGTGGAGTCCAAGTCAGCGTCAGGATGTCCCAGAAGCCAACTAATCACGCTGCAGTCCGAGCAATGCCACCATCTGCTCTGCAACATCAATCGCGAAGTCTTTGTGGTTCACGTCCCGATCGTCCTCCCGCAAGACCACACCAGAGCCGCTCAGCCCGTCTCGCACCGCCGCGAAAATCGCCCCATCCGCTTCCGCGTCGTAGAAGGGACCGCCAGGTGTTGCGATCATGCTCACGCCGCCCTTCGGCAACACCATCTGGACTTTCTTCCTATCTGCCGCATGTGTCATAATTTTCTCCACGATGAACACTCCAATCTCGCGACACTCGTCCGGGGACGTTCGCATCAACGTGACGGTAGGGTTATGCTCGAATAGCTTCCGAGCATTGAGTTTCTCAGGGACCGTTGGTCTAGGGCCGAAGTTGACCATATCAGTGGCTCCCAGAGAGATCATGTACGGTATGCCAGCTTTGAGGGCGGCCTCGAGACGACTCTCGCCGGCACTCATCACACCTCCACAGAGGTGGTCAGCGATCTCCGTCGTTGTCAGGTCGATCACGGCATCTAATTCGCCTTGCTGGATTAGACGTTCCATAGCCTTGCCTCCGTGCCCAGTACAGTGGAACACAAAAGTCTCGACATTGTACTGTTCGAGGTGTTTCCTAATGGCGTCTACACCAGGTGTCGTCACACCAAACATTGTAATACCAATCCGCTTCCGGGACGCTGGGGAGCTGGAATCTGACTGCTGCGAGAGAGAACGCTCGTAAGCTTTCGCCATACCCACAACTGACCCTGCTGCGTTGGACAGTATGCGTCGAAGAAGAGAGTTGGTCCCAGCAATGCTAGATGAAAGAGGCGGAAGGATTAGCAAGCCAGTAAGATGGGCCAGGCCAGTTTCAACCTTCGCTATACTTACTCCACGACGGAGTACATTAGAGTGATATCGCTCTCGCCGACAATAGGTCCTATGTCTCCTGACGCTGCCGTAGAAACGATGAGTTTGGGAAAGCCGATAGGCAGAACATCGCGCATCACGCCAGAGGCAAGCGAAGTGCCTCCTGTTCCACCGATGCTTATGATCGCATGAAGAGCTTCAGAAGGATCATTGAGACCAGCTTGATACGTTTCGAGCAGCCAGGACGAGGCACAGGAAATCATATATTTGATGACGTCTCCTCGAGGTAATGAGCTGATGTCTTGAGCGCCGGCTGGTGCATAGTCTTCGATCAGAGCTTTCTGAGTGACGGTGATGGCTTCGTGCTCGACAAATGATCGACCGACATCGACGAAAGTCACTCGCGTGTAGTCGTCGCCGTTCCCGAGTATTTGCGAACGAAGGTACAGCAGTTCATCGAGTTTCGTCTTCGTAGTGGGTGAGCTACTGAATGATTATCGACCGTTCCAAACTTACATCACATGTTCCGAGCAGTACGATGTGCATTTTGAACCTAGAAAACTCTATTGGCAACTCCAATGCCTTCTTGAGCGGCAAGCGGTGTTGTTGTGATGAAGTGCGGAGAAGAGGTGAAGTCGACGTTACAGCTTGGTGGTGGAAGGCATTGGAGCTCAAGCATTGCGTCACATCAAGCTCTCTCCACCGACATCAATGACCTTCGACAAATTGGAAGGCTATCGGTGCATCAGAGCTTTGGATTACAGCTGCTGAAACGAGACCCAATACTACGAAATCGCATAAGGAGGAAGATTCTTGGGCGCGGCTCTTGAGCTTCATTGAAGACCACAGACTCGAAACCACAAAAGCGGTTCCAAGATGAGCCCACCTACCGATCGAGAGCAAATTCTTTCGGGTTTCCGGCAGCAAATAAAAGCCGGAAAGCCTCTTGTTGGTGCTGGCGCTGGTATATCAAGCCCGAGACTTCCGCTACAAACCTGCAATACTCACAACGCAACCAGGCATCGGACTTTCCGCGAAGCATGTCGGTACAACTATCCGCAAGCCAACAAGGTGTAGCCAGAAGCACGCCCACTAATGTCATCTATAGAGGCTGGTGGCGGTGATTTGGTGATCATCTACAATTCCGGCCGGTTCAGAATGAACGGCCATGGCTCTCTCGCTGGTCTCATGCCTTATGGATCTGCCAATGACACCGTGGTCGAAATGGCAAAGGACGTCCTTCCGGTGGTCAAAAACACGCCAGTGATCGCCGGCGTCTGCGGTACGGACCCGTACAAAGACATGCCTCGCTTCCTCGCGCAGCTCCGTGATATGGGATTCGCTGTAAGTCTGTCCGGACGTAGGGGCGGAGGGCACTCTGAACCTGTCTTCAACGCGATACTTGCCTGGACATCGAGGTGTCCTTGAACTTGCTGATATGGCTTGCTGACATGTCTATGCATCTATCTTCTAGGGAGTTCAGAACTTTCCTACGGTGGGCTTGATCGACGGTCAGTTCAGGGCCAGTCTCGAAGAGACGAACATGGGGTTTCAATTAGAGGTCGACATGATTCGTTCGGCTCACGAGCTGGGCATGTTGACAACGCCGTATGTTTTCGACGCGGAAGAGTCCACAAGCATGGCGGAGAATGGAGCCGATGTCGTGGTTGCGCACATGGGGTTGACGACGTCTGGTAAGATCGTGTCTCGAGTTGTCGTTGTCTGGGTCGCATCGAGAGCTTGTTATCTGAATCAAGGCTGACTATCCGATCTTCGGCATCCAGGATCCATCGGTGCGAAGTCAGGCAAGACTCTTGACGAATGCGTTATCGAGATCCAGAAGATCAGAGACGCAGCCATCAAGGTCAATCCGGAAGTCATCGTCCTGTGCCATGGTGGTCCCATTGCAGCGCCGAAGGACGCCAAGTATATTCTGGAAAGAGTCAAAGGAATCCATGGCTTCTTTGGAGCATCGTCAATGGAGAGGATCCCAGTGGAAGATGCCATCACGAACATCACCAAGGAGTTCAAAAAAATTCTGGACTGAGCACAGAGTTTCACCAGCCAAGGCTGCTTCGACATGCGTCTTCTGTCCGTACTCGCGCGGTGAGCTCATCAGAGCGCGAATGATTAAGCCAAGCTTCTGTTATGGATGCTTTGTTTGGCGGTAATTGCATCCAATGTCGTTTGAATCAGCCAGTGAGATCCCTGCCCGGAATTGCGGAAAATACCACTCTGGAACAGCGGAGCTGAACGCAGCGTCTTATAACGCGCTCGAGAAAACGAAGTGATAAGCAAGAGGCATACCAAAGTCGACAACGATTGATGGGGAGGCTTTCCTGCTCGTGTAGACAACAACCCACAAATCGAGGTCTTTGTTCGAACAAGCAGGGAGTCGAGTAATGGACCTATCGGCAGTCGATCCCGTTTGTGGATCTCGATTTAGAAACATCCAAACGGTCGCCACCCTTGACATCTCCATGGTCAGCCCTGGAAGTCCTGGAGTGGCTGCCCAATGATGGCGTCCATTCCGTTGAATCATCACAACAACATCAACGACGGACAGCTCTCTTTGCTTCAGAACGACTCACCAGAATCGATCTAGAGCAGTCGACTGACTGTCGATTCCATCCGCAACAGCATTACATAACAAACTCTCCGCAAAGTTCTCCTTAGCAGGCTTGTTAACTTTTAAGCGACAGTCAAGCTCACTGGCTCGAAGTGTCTTTGCTCGCAGAGTGGCCCGTATTCGGGGGCCCCGACGCGTGGCACCGCGTACCTGACAGACCGCTGAGCTTGTCCTGCAGTAGTCTCGGTCCCAAGCGGCTCCGTCGTATTTTGATCGCCCTATGATCTTCCTTGTTTCCTTCTCGCTCCTCATCGTTCTTCTTCTCTCTGCTTACTATTGTCATCTTTTACTACATCCTTTCGTTGTTGACTTGTGATTTTTACTTATTCCATTTCCACATTCGTTCCCAGAAACAAGATCTACGTACATCATGCGTTTCTCCTCCGCTATCGTCGTTGCGGGTGCTGCTTCCGCCAACGCCGCGCTCCAGGGTTTCAACTACGGTGCTGGCTTGACGACTGGTGCTGCGAAGACTCAGCAAGGTCAGCGATGCGGTCAACAGAGAGTTATGGGATGTGGCTGAACGAATTCCGCAGACTTCGAGACCGACTTCAAGAGGGCGCAGAACCTTCCCGGAACTGTATGCAAAACGAAGTGTAGACAGCTCACCAGCTTCTACATACGGTCATCCTGTTGGACATCTTGCTAACCTCTTCGCAGTCTGGGTGGAACGCCGCCGTACGTGGAAGCTGTTCTTCAAGGGCCCGACGCTCAGCTCGCTTTGCCTGGAACCGTGCTGACTCGACCTGCCTTTAAACAGCGTCTGTACACCAGCATCCAGACTGGATCCCAGAACGATCCCATCGCCGCTATTCCGGCCGCAATCGCAACTAATACGAAGCTCCTGCTTGGTATCTGGGCGTCCGCTGGCCAGGAGGCCGTCACGAACGTAAGGAACCCGAGGAGCAGGGAGTCTGCAGCCGTTCGAGATTGTCTCTCGGGCTAGGCTATTTCAGCAGCTCTCAGTCCGTCTATGTCGTCTGTGTCCGAACCGTTGCTGACCCTTTTGTCCTTCTGTTTTAGGAACTGGCTGCTATTGACAAGGCCATCCAACAGTACGGCAGCAAATTCACTGATCTCGTGGTCGGTCTGTCTTGTGGAAGCGAGGATCTGTACCGTGTGACCGCGACCGGTATCAAGAACAAGGCCGGTAAGCAAATTTTTGGGCAATCTTTGACATTTTCGAGCCCTGGAGACTTCCTATTGTCTGAGCCATCGCTGATGCTTCAACCCTCGCAGGAATTGGTGCTGGCCCAGATGTATTGTTGTCGTACATCAAACAGATCAAGGCGAAGAACTGGGGCTTCAGCATTGGTCACGTCGATACCTGGACTGCGTGGACCAACAGCTCCAACAACGAGGTCATTGAGGCCATCGACTGGCTCGGCTACGACGGATACCCAGTACGTTTATGACGCTCAACGGAGTTCCGCCTTCGAGCGAGTTCCGCCTTCGAGCAATATGCTGACGAATGACCGTAGTACTTCGAGACCGACCTGTCCAACTCCATTGACAACGCCAAGTCGCAGTTCGATCAGTCTTTTGGAGCCACCAAGGGAGCTTCGATGGGCAAGCCCGTGTGGATGACCGAATCCGGTTGGCCAGTGTCCGGACCCACGTCTGGTCAGGTAAGCAGAACAGCGGAGAGCTCCTTGTGCCGACTGAAATACTGACGCTGCGACTCGTAGGCGGAAGCGAGTGTTGACAACGCGGAGCGATACTGGCAGGAGGTTGCATGCATGTTGATTGAAAGCGAGTTCGTAGAGTCCAGGAGAGACGGCCATCGCGAGCTGGGCCTCCGCATCCCTTATTTTCGAGATTTTGCTAAGATTCCGATTTTAGCACACCTACCTTCTGGTACACACTGAGGGACGCAGAGCCCTCTGTACCTTCGCCAAGCTTCGGAATTATAGGACAGGACGTCAACTCTGATCCTCTCTACGACCTGAGCTGCTCGGCCAAGAACTCGACTTCCTCCTCTGCTTCCTCCAGCGCCACCTCCGCGATGGCCTCCTCCGCGATGGCCTCCGGCACTGCCACTGCCACTGCCACCGAAGCATCCACCACCGCCTCTGGCAGCTCATCCGGCGAATCAGGAAGTCCTGGTGTTGCTCCTCTCGCTAGCGCATCTCCTTCTTCTGGCTCGTCTGGCTCTGGCTCGTCTGGCTCTGGCTCGTCTGGCTCTGGCTCTGGCTCGTCCGGCTCCAGCAACTCGACCAGCCCATCGTACATGCCCGGCTCTCCAAGCGCTGCATCTCCATCCAGCACTGGCTCGATGCCGGCTCAGTACTCCACTGGTGCAGCCAGCTCCAACGGTCTTTCCGCTATTGCTGCCATCGCTGCCAGTAAGTTTGCGGTCCCTACGTCCAGTATGATGAATCTATTGCTGACATTCCTCTTTACAGTCATCGGCCTCGTTGTCCGCGCTTAAACGTAACGAATGCATCAACAACCGACGCCCTGCCATTTGTGAATATTTGCGGTCCGAACACAAAAACGCTATGAAGGTTAATAGATCGAATGCTACGTGCTATTGCACCACCAATTTATTGATAGTCGGCTTTTCTCGCCTACAATCTACTTCTATTCTGCCACCAACTTCCTGGGTTCATCAGCAGCGATTTTGCCATCGTTGTCTGTGTGGTCGTTGAACAACCGAACATGGAGCTACCAGACTCCTCTTTTGCTGCACGTGGTCGACGTACGCTTTGCTGCTGCTGGACTTTGGCGTGCTTGCACGCTCTCTTCACACGCGACCAATTGCGAGCGCTGCATTGAACCGTCGCGACCGAGGACCAACACCAATTTCATCCCTCGCAGACCTTGACGATCGGAATTCCGCAACGCTCATAGCTCAAAAGAAGTCGTCGCACTGGCGTGGTGACTCGTAAGTGGATCGTTTGGACTGGTGTGGTACTGCCGGCGGGGAAGTATGCGGTCTACATGACCCTAGCTCTCTTGACCTCGTGCAAACGATAGAGCTACAAGGACCGATTGATGCAGACAGCGGACAATGTCTCTACACATCACGGAACTCATTCTTTGCTGGACATTGCCGCTGCCACCGGACGATTCTAGTAGACTGGAATGCGTATAATTGATGTTTAGTACTCATAGAGAGAGCTGCTGGAAGTGGAGCACGTTTCAAATCCCCGGTTGGGTTTCATGGCGGACTAGTCCGTTCGCGTGAAGCTAGGAAGTGAAGGGACGACTAGGGCGATGTAGATCTGGACGTGAGGTGTCCTGCTTGTTGAACGTACGACGTTGAAACAGATATATGGATTCTAGTCCTCGATTCGACCTGCTAGGATTCAACACCAAATGCTCTTTTGAGGTTTATGCTGCGTTTGACATGGCAGAAAAACAGTCTCGCCGGACTGAATCATCCATGTCCCACGGGAGAGGCCTTTTTAAGGTTTGAGCGCACCATTTTACACCTATCCCTCCCTGCACGTCTCCCGTCTGTACCACCATCCGCCAGCGCCTCACCGAGCATCCGCATCTTCAGCAACCTCTTTACTTCTCTTCCTCTCCAATTCTACCACATCGACTCGAGAATTCCTGAGAACGGCAAGAACGCACTACAATTTCGCACATTGTGTGTCCACTTCAGCACAATCTCCTGATCGCCGCGAGCAAGTAAAGGTATCCACCGGTCCCGGCTTTCTTGTGCGATCGACAAGGATCGTCCGCGACCACTCAGCCCTGTGCCGAGACACCTGCGGACTGCCACCCTCACTCACCACTACCCGCCTTGCACTCCCCGACGCTCCTTTGCCTCATCGCACGCTTTGTACAGCACAATACAAGTCGACGCCGACAGGACGAGATCAGATCCTCACCGTCACCGTCTCCACCGCTTTGTCTCACCCCCCAGACGGAACGCTCCCCGCTCACCTCACGTCCTCGAACCTCAAGACTCTCGACCTCCACCTGCGAGCCTCCACCCGCAAGGCAACGCATTGTCGACTAGCCTCGTCACCGTCGTGGTCCGCCTCACTACCGGTGGCCTCGCACGTCCGTGTGACCCTTCACCGTCGACTTGCTTGCTACGACCTACAACGTCCTCCACTTCACCACCTACTACCCATACTCTGCTCACGAGCACACGACCTCACGTCTTCGACTGCGACCGGTCGCTCCTCACCCAAGAGGCACACCTCACGCGTGCTTTCTCCACATACATTCGCACATGCACCTTCGCTAGCATTCTGCGCCCACTCGTGGGCTGGAGCTAAGTTCTCATGGAGCAACCCAATATGATGCCGAATGGCATGCCCGGACCAGCACCAATGCAGCAGACAATGCAGCGTCCTCAGCCAGGCAACCTCTCCCAGCAGCTTCCAGCTAAGATCTTCGCCGACATTCGTGCGACCATGTCACGATTCCAGGGCTCGTGGCAGGCCACCTACGACCCGCGTGATCGTGCGAACAGAGTGCTACAATTGTGTGTATTCGATGGATCATTTGACGATGTACTCATGCTGACCACCACTTCCTACAGGGTGACACAATTACGCTTCATCAAGTCAGACCCCCACCGCTGCGTGGAGATTGCTATCCAGTTTGAGTTGAAGGCCATCTCAGAGGCGCAGAATAAAGAGCAGTACATTGAACAGATGCAGAGAAAATACAACGAAATCTGCGAGAAGAGGAAACAACAAGTCGTCAACGCTGGTCTTGTGAACAACGGACAGATGGGAGCCAACAACGGAATGAACATGCAGAATGGAATGATGAACATGTCAGGCATGCAGAACAACAACGGCATGA
Source organism: Zymoseptoria tritici IPO323 (assembly GCF_000219625.1). Classification (NCBI taxonomy): domain Eukaryota; kingdom Fungi; phylum Ascomycota; class Dothideomycetes; order Mycosphaerellales; family Mycosphaerellaceae; genus Zymoseptoria; species Zymoseptoria tritici. The sequence goes on along the minus strand of NC_018218.1, from coordinate 2,273,036 downwards.
ACAACATGGTCTTTCAAAATGGCAATGTGCAAGGAGGGGGTCAGATGGGCGGGCAGAACGCCATCATGCAAGCGCAAGCACAGCTTCAGCGGCCCATGCAAGCTTCGCCCATGCCCATGCAGCAACAACAGCAGCAGCAGGGCGCCACAATGAACCCGTCCGCCCTGCAGATGAACCAGATTCAACATCAGCAGCAGCAGCAGATTCAACAGCAACAGATCCTGCAACAGCAAGCGCAGGCACAAGCCCAAGCCCAGGCTCAACAGCAAGCTCAACAAATGCGCGCTCAAAATGTGGCGCAGCAAGGTCAACAGCAGCAGCCGAACGCTAATCAAGGACAGAGTGCGCAGGCTCAGGCGGCTCTGCAAGAAGCGATGATGCAGGCGCAGAAGATATTCAACAACATGCCCGAAGATCAGAGGAACATGGCGCGTCAAAAGCTTCTGGCTGGATGGAATGACCATACTCGAGCGCAAATGACTCAAGGTGGTGGAGATCCACTCATGAGATTCCTCACATCGAAGGCGCGCGGAGACATCCAGAAGCGACAGAACATGCAGAATGGCGGCCAGCAGAACAAGCCGGGAATGCCGATGGGCAATAACGGCATGACCATGCAAATGAGCAACAACATGCAGCAGCGACCGCAGTCACAAGCCGGACAAAATATCGACTACTCCAGTATAATGGGCCAGCAGGCCAACGCGCTCAAGCAGCAAGAATCTGGCGAGCAAGTCGTGCCTGCGAGTAACAATCCCAATGGCAACGCCGGTAACCCCAACAACATGAATCAGATGAACCTGCCACAGAACGTCAACCCACAGATGCTCGGCAATCAGGCCGGTCAGGTCGGTCAGGTCGGCCAGGGCGCCAATGGCAATTCGATGAATCCCAACCAGATGCAAATGTTCTTTGCACAGCAAAAGGATGCACAGCAAAGGGAGGCGATACAGAAGCAAATGATGGCCAGGCAGACTATGGCTTCGAGACAACAGCAAAGTCAACTTCAAGGCCAGCCTGGAGGTCTTCACACCCCGAACGCTTTTGGAAACAATGCTCCCGGTCAAGTCAACAGCCCGGCCATGCCCATGCTGAATCGTCCGATGGCTGCTCCTGGCCAGACAACACCTGGAACGCCGCAGACGAACCGACAGCAGCCAATGCCTGCGACGCCAATGAACCCGGCAAGTCAGATTGCACAACATCACCAGAACATGCTCAACCAGAACACCCAACAGCAGCAACAACAGCAAATGGGTCAAATGCCTTCGCAGCTGACCAACCAGCAGCTCATGGTGGTCATGTCGAGACTGAGTCCGGACGTCCAGGCGAAGTTGCGAGCTATGCCGTCTCACCAGGCGCAAGCTATTCTCACGAAAATGGCGACGAATGTCTCGAGGCAGCCTCAACAAGCACAGCAAGGGCAGCAAGGTCAGTCAGGCCAGCAAGGAATGCCGAACATGGGAGCTCCAGAGCAGCCCAAACAGCAAGCGCAGATGATGCAGCAAAACGTTGCCAACGCTATTCCCGGATTCAATGCCCAACCGCCGATGGATCAGCAAGCCATGACCATGGAACAGGCCGCGCAGATGCAGCAGGCCCGCATTCAACAGCAGCAACAACAGCGGATGAGAGGCCAAGCCATGGACCTCATGCCGTTTCCGAAAATGGCCCCTTCGCAATTGCAGATCGCCGTCCCGCAAGGCGTTGTACGATGGGGTGACTTGAAGATGCACATCAACCAAAACATGACGACGGTGCCTCCGGGGACTCTGGAGCGAGCGTCACAAATGCAGCAGGCTTGGTTTCAGAGTCACCCGGAAGAGGTCAATAATGCAATCAAGAACTTGCATCAGCAGCAGAGTCTACGAATGCAACAACTCCAGATGCAACAACAGCAATCGCAGCAGCAACAGCATCAGATGCAATTGCAGCAGCAACAGCAGGCTCCGCCCGGTCAGATGGCGAACAACAGCTCGCAACCGCAACCCAGTGCACCACCTGCGCAGATGGTTCCGCCAGCGCCTATGATGCAGACGCCCAATCAGGGTCAGCAGACCGGTCAAGATGGTGGCCAGCAACGAATGCCTCAGTTCGCATTCTCAGCACAGGAGGTGATGGACTTCAGGGCCAAGTTGCCTGCCAACCAACAGAACCTTCCCGATGCGAATATAAGGTCCGCTCTTCAGAGAATGCGAGAGACTGCAATCCACAAGGCGGCGCAGAGCGCTCAACTCCAGGCTCAGCAGCAGCGGAACATGATGCAGGCCGGCCAAATGCCTGGTCCGCCTGCGCATTCTGGTGTGGCGCCACAAGCCAAGATGTCGAATGCGAACCAAGCCGCGCAGCGCACACAACAAACTCACCAGCAAGGCAACGACGATGTTGTTGAGATTTCAAGTCAGGCTGCCAAGCAGCATGTCCCACAAGCACCCAACATGCAAGTGAACAAGTCGCAGACGTCTCAGCCGCAGATGCCACGTCCGACACCGGAAATGCTGGCGAAGTTGTCCCCCGCTGAGCGCGAAGCTTTCCTGCAAAAGGCTCAGCGCTTCCAGCAGGCGCAACGCGAGGCTCTGCGCAAGGCACAAGGTCAAGCAGGGCCACCCGTCAACCCGAACCCGTCCCAGGCACCGAGCATGGCGATGAACCCCAATCAACCAAAGTTCACTCCAGCTCAGGCTGAGTTGATGAGCAAGATGTACAATGAGGTTGTCCGGGACAGCCAAAAGGGCCCAGCCGTCATGATTGATGCCGCAGGTCATGAGAAGGCACGTGCCAGCATGAGGAAATTGTGGATACCTCTACACAGGATCGGGAGCACCTTTGGCTTTGCGCTGACGAGCGGAATGGCTCCTCAACGACTGAAAGAAGTATTGGAGTGGCAGATCCTCATCCGGCAGAATGCTTCCGGCCCGGATGGCAACATCAAGGATTACCTTTCCGTTACTCCTGAGCGACTGGCCGAGATCGAAATCGCACTGGGCAACTACATGAGCGAGGTGAAGCAGAGGCGCAATGCCATGGAGCTCGCTCAGGCCAAGGCCGCTCAGGCTCAGAATGTTTCTCCACCACAAGCAAAAGAGGCGCCACCCATGGCACAGAAGCCATCTCAGCAGGGGCATGTACGCAAGGCCTCGGCGACATCAAAGGTACCTCCAGCTCCAACCGACAACAAGACCTTTGACTGGTCGAGTACGAGTCCACACGGCGTTCCCAAGTATGAGCCGGGTCGGAATGAGCTCACCCCAGATAAACTCAAGTTCCCTCCGTCCAAGAAGCGCAAGATGGACAGTCAAGGTTCGACTCCAGCAGCGCAGCAAGGAGGCACACCGGCAGCACCTGCAGCAAGTCCTGCTATCCCAATTTCTAAGCCGAGTCCCGAGATTGCGCGGAAGAACCTCCAACAACTGCAGCAGCAGCAGCAGCGAATGGAAGCTCAGCGTGAAGCCGACAAGCACAAGTTCCGCTGTCAGGACACCACATGCGATGCATCTCTGCAGGGCTTCGAGACGGACGAGCAACTCAAGCAGCATATGCAGACCCTGCATCAACCCGTCGAAGATCCTCTCGCGTTCTTGCTGGAGCAGGCCGCGAAGGCTTTGGATGTGGACATGGATGGCAAGCCGCTTGCGTCTTCTCCTCCTGCAGCCGCCGTCGCAGCGCCTTCAAATGGCCGTCTTACCATTCGCGACCTCAAGAAGGAGGATCTCACCAAGTACGAACAGGAGCAGCTCAACAAGGGCATCACGCCGGCCAGTGTCAAGGCCAAGCTCGCAAAAAAACAAGACGATCTCGCTGGCGCAGCCCACAAGGCGAAGATGGCCAAGAAGAAGGAACTCACGCTGGGCGAGTCCATCGCACAGAAGATCGGTCTTCCCATCGCCGCCGAACCCGCCACAACCGAAGGCGCCACCGAGGAGAAGACTCAGCGCACACCTGGCCGATTTGACCACATCGGACCGAACTACCTCAACGAGTGGGTTGACGACTGTCCAATTGGACCGGACGGCTGGTACGAATACGATCATTATTGGAGGGACATCGAAGACAGGGCTCATTACGAGGTGCATTTCTGCCAATTCGATCCGGTGAACGATACATGGGAGCTCCGTGACGAGTTCAAGGACGCCGGGCAATCGTCTTCGCCCGAACTCACTCCTGACAGCTCGAGCTCGCAGTCCTCGCACGATAGCGATGTGGGAGAAGGCGACGCGGCGCATTTCATGCTTACGATGGAGGACTGGAATGAGAGCGGTGGTGTGCCGGAGAGCATGATCCCGCTGTATCAAAAGATCAAGGACATGAGGACGGAGGACGAGGATTTGGTGATGGCTGATGCTGGGGGTGAGGAAGGTGCGCAGGAGAAGGAAGGCAATGGTGCGGAGGCGTCGAAGAAGAGAAAGGCTGAGATGGATGGCTTGGTGACGGACTTCCAGTACGATTACTTCAAGTCCATGAATTAGATGGAGTGGAACTACGACAATGGGAAACGATTATAGAAAGAGGATGAAGGGACAGAGTTGCATTCATGCATTTTGGCGGTTTGAGCGAGGCGCTCATGGGATTTTTTTCTATGCACAGCGGGAGGCGTTCAGACAGTTTCTCGCATTTCAGCATATGGGGTTGGAGCTCGGAGACTCGGTCATGAGGGCGAAGACATCTTCATTGGTCTGCCCTTCAGGGGTTGCATTGTGGACATGGGGAACAGGCAGGGCGATGGAATGGACGGAGATCAGGATGAGGATGCTATACCCCGATTGCGAGCCAGAAATGCCAACGACCTAATGACAGTCCGACCTGAACTCTCCCTTCCTCCAATCGTGTCTTAGTTGTGTGAGCCTAGGCGAGATGCTTTGGCACTGGTAAGTACTTGACGCCGTGCGTATGATGGCTCTCAAAAGAGGCGCTCGCTTCGCAGAGTCGACGAGCCGGTTTGTGGTGGCTTCGTTCAGCGGGACGATTGAAGAGGCGTAGAAGGTAACTTGGCGGACCATTCCAACCGGCGTACAGGTAAGTGAGTAGGACAGCCAAATACATTGCTCGGACGGCCAAATAAGCGTACAGGTAACCTAGTAAGACGGCCAAGTAGGCGTACAGATACCTTCCTGGGGCGTGATCAGACAGTCGTACAGATCACTCGGCAGGACGATCATGTAAGCGTACAGATACGTTGTTAGAATGGTCATGTGAGTGTATTGTGCATGAACTGCGACCTCTTCGGAGGCATTGTACCTGTAGCTGTAGGGCTCAGCCACTGTGATTCGAATCGTATGGCTGGTCATTTGTCTTTCCATCTGCTACTGTCCCAAGGTGGTTCCATGCATATTGTCAACGGCTGTATCGCCAGTGTTGGATGCCATGGCGGTGGCATGACCGGTTTCCAAGGCTTGGTGCTGCGGGCCATCGAGAGCTGTTATCAAGATCAAGAGCACTATCATAGACCGTCCCGCCGAATGGAACAGCAGCGCCCAGCACATCGCTGACGACTTATTCTCGATTTCCTTGCCAATCGCACCTCGTTCTGCTTGGAAGTGTGATGTGGTCCCATGCACCGCCACACCACCTCATGCACTCGCCACAATATATGCACGCTTGACACGAGAATTCAAGGTTCAGCCGCAGTTCCGACATCCGAATAGTGGCCGATCATTCCCTGAACGTTGTGCTCCACTATCGATCACGTTCTTCGGTCACACTCACCTCACTTTGCTCCGTGTTCCCTGTTTTAGCATGCAGCGAGTCGTCTCTTTTCAGATTTCGTGATTCCGAAACGAGAGTCTAGAGGCGCGTGACAGGGATGTTGACGTCGGGGGAGTGATATCGCAGAAGAGACTTCATCGCATTGTGGAAAGGAAGATCAAGAAGGGCGCTCGTAAAGGGCAGTGACTGGGCCACTTTGTTCGACGCCGGGAGTAAATATGTACGCATGGCGGAGGAGTGTCTTGTGGCCATCACCTGATAGCCTATAAGTCGAACAGAAAAGCGCTCCCAAATGACGTGCGGGTGATGTGAGTAAGTACGGCACTTTTCTCTCCAACAGAAATCGCAATCGGAGCAAGGGAGAGGAGTCGCGTACATACGCGTCCGAGCTTTCTGCAGCAGAAGTTCCTGCTGTGTGACCATGCATCCTGCTGTGCGCGGTGACGTTTTAAAATAAGACCCGGCATCCACTTCTCTTTCTTCTTGCAGTTTTCCTTTCAAAAACAATCAACAAACATTACCACACACACATCCATCTCCTCCAAACAACAACTACGAACTCAATACCAATTACCACCATCACCAAACACATACTACCGCATCAACCTTCAAGATGGGCGCTGTGGTAAGAACCCGATGTGTAGAAGGCCTCCGTGGTCCGAGATTGTCTCGGGCGCCGGCGCCTTCTTCCATGCCAAAATGTCTACGACATTCGCTGACTTTATACGCTTTGCTTTCCAGGCCTCCTGTTTCAATACGGTCGTGAACGCGATCACTTCGTGCTTCATGTATGCTCCCCGTCACTCCCAAAAGGCAGGACACGCTGTCCGCTAGACGGTCTGCTGACATCCGTATAGGGCCATCGTGAACGGCATCGTCACCGTCGTCAAAGCCATCATCAACGGCATCGTCGCCGTCTTCCGCGCGCTCGTTAGCTGCTTGACCTGCGGCAAGGTAAGCATTCCAAGACACAAACATGAAGACCGAGGACAGCGTACTGACGGAGTCATTGTGCAGGCCGGCAAGAGTAAGAGAGGGCATACCAGTGCCGTCTAGCGACGATGCTCTCTACAAATTCCACACCGACCCAGGACTTGAATCGGACGCGCGCAGGTTCATCTCGACGCGCGGAAGGGAAGGACTAGATCGGTTGCGCGGAGGTGCGAAGCATGACCGACAGAGAGGAACGATACCCATCATCATCGACATCGACCACTATGCGTGCGCGCGGTCGAGGTGCCTTGTGCTGTTGGACCTGGTGGAGGCGTTTTGAAAAGCGGATATGCACTGCATCTTGCGCTCGAGGATTCCCTTTGTGATTTCTCTTTTGTGGCATGGTAAAGCAGCGAGCGTCGAAGATGAGCAGTGATACCCATAGCATGCGAGTTTCGAAGCTGTTAGCAGAGAGGTTAATGAATGCTGTATGATTTCGTGTTTTCGCTCTTGAAGGACTCAATTGTACTTTGTTGGCTTGATGGACTGTCCAATTCCCCTCGTCGATGTCTACGCAAACCGAGGCAATGTTGGCTTCGAGCGTATCTCATTGACCTACAGACGCAGAGTAGCTTCACGACTTCGAGGTGCAGGGAGAAGAACAATACTCAATTCGCAATAGTCAATTCTTTCCAAGCTCCATAAAGAGACGCCATTATCATTCATAAAAACGAGCGAGCAAAAAGCTTTGCTACTCCAACAGTGCAAGTAGTGGATGGGGTATGTAGGGTTCTTCATGGGTGTTGTCAGACTTCATCCTGCGTCTTATCCATCGCTCTTCCGCCTTTCCATTCCTCCTTCAGCTCTCTTGATTCTCTCCTATTCGCTTCCTACAAGGTCGTACATCTTTGAGTGCATTCGCGGCAATCGAGCTCCAGCCGGGGAGAAAGGTCGGATGATCGTATCGCTTCGTGGTTCGTGGTCGTGATGGTCTAGTTCTTGCTGCCGTAGATCGCTGTATCACAGAGTCAGTGAACTGTTCTGAGATCCCCGAGTCTCTTCATGTATGCGAGACAGCCCAGCCCACCGCCTGCTGCCATCTCCCTTCACCGCTCCCTCCACCTCCCATCACCAAAACATGTATATGTGTACTCACCACTCGGCACAATGATGATGACCAGCAAGATGATGATGCCCACGATGATGCACATGCGCATCTTCATGTCCTTCCACCACATCTGCTTGCGCACGCGGTTGGCGCCCCGGCGGAAACTGTTGGCCTGCGTCGACAGGTGGTCCGTCTTGTCCTGCAGGTTATCGAGCCGCTCGCCGCGCTCCGAGATCTTGTGGATGTTGTTTTGCATCGTTTGCACGGCGCCGTCGATTTCCTGGAGTTCAATCCACGTTAGTATTGAATCTCATGCGGAAGTGCTGCCACTCGGCTTTGCGCCTTTTGCGACGGAGTGGCCGGTTTGACTTACACGCTGGAGACCCTGGGTGCGCGCGTTGCTGGCGTCGCCCTCCTCGGCACCACGCTTGACGTATGGGTCGTAGAGACCGCCGTCGGCATTGCTAGAGGCCATTGTGATTGTAGTAGAGAGCAGGAGGCAATTTCAGGCGGAAGTGATCGGCGTCAGCTGGGAGCTTCGGTCGGAGGTGGTATGCGGTCGGAGGTGTGTCGTGGGGGTGTTGGTCGGTTCGTGGAAGAGTCGTGAATGTGGTTTCGAGATGGTAAGCGTGGTGGTGGGAGCTGATGATGGTGATGTGAGAATGTGAAGTGAACAACGGTCGTCGTCGCAAGGCTTCTATCTTCGGGGGCAGGGTCTCAAACGCTCTTGGCAGCTCGGTGGCTGAGAAGAACGGCTTGCGCGGCGGGCGATGGCTTTGGATTTCTCACGTGAGGCTGGCGATACGAGATGCTTGCCACGTCAATTTCTGGGGGCAAAAAGTAGATGTAGGTCTTGTCAACGTGGAATACACATACACGTCTATTGTAGTCTTCAGAGAGTTCCTGCCGCTGCCGTGAACAAAGCGGCGAGCTGAGGCACGCGGCAGACGATGGGGACCGACCCGACCGTTTCACTCACGCAAGGCGAGGTTTCGCAATACAGTAGATCAATCTCGGCGGTTGACTGCGGTTTGCACATTATACCATGAACATGTATTGGGCACATGACAGAGGTAGTGAGATGAGTTTATTCCATCTCATATGATTTCGATGACCACATATCGCTGTTTGACGGCCCTGTCATGTATTCGAAGCCGATATCAAGAATTTGCGCCCCACTTCGTAGGCTCAGCCTGATAGCTTCGCAACTCTAGCACTGTGGCGCCTAGACTGTCTCAATATATCTCTTCACCTCCCTGCAAGATCGTCAGCAAATGGAAAGACACCTCGAAGACAGATCACTTACCAATCAGTCACCGCCTCATCCCAAAGTCGGACCTCATGCTCCCTCGTCCCGGCGAAATGATCAACAAAGTCATCTCCAAATACTTCCCGCGCAACGCTGTCCTTTCGGGCAAACCGCGCGGTAGCCTCCTTCAGGCTCTTTGCCAGCCTTTGACCCTTGTCAGCAGCTCCTCCGACGTCCTGTCCTTTGCCGAGCGGTGGAACCGGAATCTCCATCTTCTTCTCGATGCCTCTGTAGCCGAGCGCGAGAATCGCAGACAGCACGAGGTAAGCATTGGTATCCGCTCCGGGCACTCGAACTTCAAACCTCGTTCCCTTCGCAGGGGATGTTGGCGGTGCGATCAATCGAATTGAAGCAGCACGGTGCTCTAGTCCCCACGAAACTGTGACTGGCGCCCAGAAGTTCTCCACCAGCCGCTTGTAGCTGTTCACTGTAGGAGCCACAAGCGGCATGACATCTGGTAGACCATCGAGTAACCCAGCAAGAAATTGCCTACCAATGTCCGAGACGTATGCCAGGTCCGGATAAGGTGGATTTGGATCTGCCTCCTCCCTAACGAACAGATTCTTGCCAGTTTCGTTGTCCTTGAGAGAGACATGCATGTGTCCGCTGTTACCTGGTAGACCTTCTCTTGGTTTAGCCATGAAGCATGGTGTAATGCCGTACTTGGAGCTCATGTTCTTGACCGTCAACTTGAATAATGCCGCTCGATCGGCCATTTGTCTGATCTCGCCATATTCCAATGCAGCCTCGTATACGCCCGGTCCGCTCTCCGTGTGCCATCCTTCAATATCGCAACGGAACTTTTGACATGCGTCGTAGATTCCGTAGTACCATTCTTGGTTGTGTACAGGTCGAGTGATGGAGTAGCCGAACATGCCTGATTCCAAGCTTGGAAGGCTGTTGACGGGATTGTTCTGGAGGAAAGTCGATGTCGCGCTCGAGTTGCGGTCGTCATTGGCGGCCGATGCATGGCGAGCGTCCGGTGCTCGGAATGTGAAGAACTCATACTCCGCTGATAGCACGTCAGCGCTGTCCACGGGTAGCGTCAATAGGACTCAACTCACCTCCTGCAAGCGCGCCCATACCCTTCGCCGAGATCTTCTGCACCGCCCTCTCAAGCAGGCTCCGCGGACAAGCGCTCAAGCTCTGTCCCTCGGGCTCACGGAAGCTGCACAGGAAAAATGCAACATCCTTCTCCCACGGAATCCTCCTGAAACTGCTCAAGTCCACCTCGGCCAAGATATCTCTGTATCCATTCTCACTGTTGCTAATCTTCAACTCTTTGAAATAAGTCTGATCGTGCATATCCCAGCCAAAGATGACCGAACAGAACCCGAATCCAGATTTCGCAATGGAGAGGAACTTCTTCTTGGACATCAGCTTGCCGCGCAGCTGGCCGTCAATGTCCACGCCGGCGACCTTGACGCTGGTATCATTCTTGAGGAGTTCCTCGAGGTCTTCGTGCTTGAGCTGGCTCGGATCATCGGAGATTGTCATCGTAGCGGGGTATCGAATGCGGCGGAGAGATGCTCAGGACGCCGATGGCTGTAGTTGAGTACACCAAGGCGGAGCAGAATGTGTTGAATTAGCGAAAAGGTCTCTTAGCCTTATCGGAGGTTGTACTGGGATCATGAGAGGGACAAGGCACGGCGGAGCGGTAGAGCTGTGTATAGCTTGCGGTGATCGCCCACTAAGTGCTCGCGTGGCTGGTCGCGACTCCGCATGGCCGATCAGATGATTGTGCATACATGTACCTATGCATGCATGCATGCTCAAATTCCTCTTGTCTGACAGTCTATCGTGATGTTGTCTTCATATCTCACCCAACCACTTCGATATTTGCGTTCCTGTCTGCTGTACCACGATACCTCGCATGGATTCTACAATGCTGTTGGCTAAGGGACCTTTCAAATTGGAATGCAATCCGCGTTGACGTCAAGTCAGAGATGCAGCTGGAGGTGTCTTGGCTGCGACTCTGCGAGTGTTTGCGGGCAATGGCAGGTAGATACGAGGATTAGCAGTCAGCGTCGTTGATGGCACGAGCACAATGCACCGACCGAAGTCGGCGAAGATATGGATGGCATCCTCGAGCATTGGGCGAGCGGTGTGCGCGTCGACTGTTTCACAATCTTCATCGCATCACATGTCATCTTCAATGCGGCGGTGGATCCTCACACTAGTTCTAGCGGAAGGCAATCTTATCGGAGCCCTTGCGCTCAGGGCACACGTATGAGTAACTCTTTCCAAAAAAGTTCCATATCACCTCCTTCTTTCGTGACTTCGGCGGTAACTCTGGTCACTTGCTCAAAGACGTCTTCTTCATCGCCGACTTCAACATCAAGACCGCATCTCACGAGACTCGGTGTCGCCCACAGCATTTGCTTGACATCGACTGGCGGCAGGGATTCTTTTACCACTTTAGGAAGCTACGACCAAAAAGTGTGAAAACACAAACAATTTCAACAACATGTGAGTTTTGAAAAGAATGAAAGCAATGGACTGAAAGACTGACTGAAGCAGGTCTACCAATGGAGAAACCTCTCGTGGTCGTCTGGCAGGCAAGAACGCCATCATCACCGGAGCCGCTGGGTAAGTGTCGCCACAGATGTCGAAGGTCTATCATCACAGTTGAGAAGAAGGCATTGTGCCAGGAGTCAGAAGTCGGAGAGGCACATGCTGGCTTCTCAATACGTGAACACGATCGATGAAGTAGAGCACGGGCTGACGTTCTTGACAGTGGCATCGGTCTGGAGACCACAATCCTGTTCCTTCGCGAGGGAGCCAACGTGTTGATGACCGACATCTCCGAGCCAGCTTTGGAGAAGGCAATCGCGAAAGCAAAGTCACTGGCGCCAAATGCCGTGGGCAAAGTCGAGACGACCAAGGTAGATGTCTCCAAAGAGTCCGACGTGCAAGCTGCGATTGAGAAGCTCGATGCTTGGGGCGGTCTTGACATCATCTTCAACAACGCAGGAATCATGCACGGCGACGATGCTGGTGAGTCTATGGCGGAGTCCATCTCTTCAGGAGTCGATACTGACAAAGATAGACGCCGTCGACACACCCGAGAAGATCTGGGATCTCACCCACAACATCAACGTCAAAGGTGTCTGGTTCGGCAGCAAGCACGCCGTGCTCGCCCTCCGCAAGCACAAGAAGACCCGCGGCAGCATTATCAACACCGCCTCTGTCGTCGCACTGGTCGGTTCTGCCACTCCACAGCTCGCCTATACCGCCTCAAAGGGTGCCGTGCTAGCGATGACACGGGAATTGGCCATCGTCCACGCCCGCGAGGGATTCCGTTTCAATGCGCTCTGCCCGGCTCCGCTCAACACTCCCCTTCTCCAGGACTGGCTGGGTGACGACCAGGCGAAGCGTCACCGTCGTGAGGTGCACTTTCCATCGGGACGATTCGGTGAGGCGATCGAGCAGGCTCAGGCGGTGCTGTTCTTGGCGAGCGATGAGAGCAGCTTTGTCAATGGCACCGACTTTGTTGTTGATGGGGGCATGACCAAGGCGTATGTTACGCCTGAGGGTCCTGCCACGGAGGCGCCGAAGAACTTCGCTAGGTGAAGAATGTGGCTCGATTACGATTGATGATCATCAACTCGGGTAGGAGCTTTGCTTCCGCGAAGGAGTATCATAGACTAGCATACAGGCGTTCAGAGGGATCCTACGACCTCAAGCGGGCAGCATGAGAAACTTGCTTTCGAGCAGCTGCCATAGCCTCATCTACTTTATCTGCTTGACGCAACGATGACCATCCGCATCAATCCACCTTCTGCTCGCCCGTCTGTGCAGGTGCTCTCAGCCTTCGCCAGGCAGCGTAGAGAAGTATCCACAACATCCAAACCCCGATCAGGCCCAGGACGAGTTTAATTTCACCAGCGTCATAGGGCTCACGTTGCAATCCATCTCTGGCCCAGTCGAGTCAGAGAGTACCATCTTTCTTGTCGCCCACCTCGGGGATTCGTGTCTTGAGCCATGCCGCCAAATCTTCAAGCTCCTGTGGTGCCGCGCTGTGTGGTAGGTTGGCGTATGACCGGAAGTCAACTTCGTAGCCGTGCTCCTTGAGAGCTTCGCTAGATGCCTTGCCCCATTGGTACTGAACGACTGGGTCTGCTGTGCCATGGCCCATGAACTAGTCCGAGGATTGTCAGTCAAAGCATGCACCAAAACACGTGTTCGTCACTGAGACGTACGATCGGGGTCTTCAAGTTCGGCGAGTCTTTCGGTATCAACTCCTTCAACCTCGACTGCAGTACCAGATAGCACGAGAGTCCAAAAATGCCACCCAGCTTCTGCGGCGCCGTAACGCCCGCCAATAGTCCCAAAGCCCCGCCCTGACTGAACCCACCCAACACGATCCTCTCGCTCGGAATCCCACTCTTGATCTCCTCGTCAATGAGCTGGTGGAAGTACTTCTGCGATCGCAGGATACCCGCTTCGTCCTCGGTGCGGCTCGCCAGGTCGGAGAAGGATGTGATGTCGTACCAGCCGGGCATTCGCATGCCGCCATTGACGGTGATGGGGATTTGCGGCGCGTTCGGGAAGATGAATTTCGTCTCAGGGAATAGTTGCTTGCGACGGAACTCTTCTGCGAGGAAGTACCTGGGGGAGGTTAAGTGAGAGGTCGAATCGAGGGTCAGGCTGATGGGGTATGCTTACCATCCGGCTCCGCTACGGTTCAAGGTCAGCTTTCCATGCTGAATGTGGGGTGAAGAGGAGGTCTCTACCTGTCGCCTAGGCCGTGTGCGACGATCACGGTCGCCGTATGCTTCTTCAAAGCTGGAGCTACCAGCGCAGCAGCAGACATTGTGGTGAGATGTGGATCGTTTGATGGGTGAGGTTGGATGTCGATGCCGATGGTTCGGTTAAGGACCACCGGGTTAGGTTTCGAAACTCTGGAAGAAGATGCAGGTCGATGCTCGATGTTCGACTGTTGGTCCAAAAGCTTTCTAGACTTGTGGATGTCTGGAGTGGTTGGAGGTCGTTCGTAAGCTGTCAATAAGGTACGTGCAAGGCGGAACCATTGCCGCGATATCTTTTGCCCCGCGATACATCAACTTCAATCCTGACAAAGCAAGACCCCAATTTAACGGTCTTCTAGCGGTCCACGGGTACGGATGAGTGGGCGACTGGTGTGCTTTGAAACTGTACAGCGAGCATATATTGCTGCTCTTTCCTGCAATGCCTTCGTGGTTCAAACTGCTCTTGTTCGGGCTCTTCCTGTCTTCAATCCCCACCTGGCTGCGTGTCACCACCGCAGGACGAGCTGTCCAATCATTCGCGAAGCAGGCGGCAGCAGAGATACGGTTCATCGCTTCTAGTTTCACTGCAACTACACCGGACGACAGCATGTCAAACGATGCTAGCACGGGCCGGACACCAGTCTACTTCCTCGGACATGGAGGGCCCAATATCAAGGAGCAAGTCATGCATCCAGCACACCATATCCTGAAACGACTGGGCAAGGAGATCACGACGAAGGTCAAGCCGAAGGCAGTCGTCGCTCTGTCTGCTCATTGGCAAGGTTTTCAAGACACCATTGAAGTCAACACGGCCGAAAGCATGGGTCTGATCTACGACTTCTACGGGTTTGTTGTGCACAAACAGAAGATGCAAGGAGAGTCTGACAATCAACAGTTTTCCAGCCCACTATTACGAGTGGAAATATCCGAATACTGGTGATCCAGCCCTGGCTGAGAAGATCATCGGTTTGCTCCGGAACGCAGGCATCAAGGCCGAGGGAGTACGAAGAGGTCTCGATCACGGCGTGTGGGCATCCTATTCAGTGGCCTTCGATCCAGAAACCAACCCCTTGAATGTACCAATCGTGCAGGTTTCACTTTTCGATGAAGAAAACCCCGATCTGCACTACGCTCTTGGCAAGGCTCTCTCCTCGTTGCGCGACGAGGGCGTCCTCATCATCACAAGTGGAATGGCCGTGCACAATCTTCGAGAATATGGCCAGTGGGCGGGCAAGCAAGGTGCTGCAGACTACGCCACCACCTTCGACGATGCGTTGAAGGAAGCCGCCGAAACGCCTCCTGATTCCAGACAGCAGGCGATGGCGGATCTGTTGAAGAGAGAGGATGCAAAGAAGGCGCATCCAACGTTCGAGCACCTGCTACCAGTCCACGTCGCTGCTGGAGCTGCTAGTGAGGAACGAGGGAAACAGATCTGGACGCTACCTGAGGGCTCGATGTCTTGGGCTCAGTATCGATTCGGCGAGGTCGGCAAGTGAGTGGTCGGAATGTCGAGGGTTGACCACGATGGTATCATCTGGCGGTGTGCTGTTGTATGGTCCGAATGTGTAATGTATCTTAGCTCTGGACGTAGTTTTCAGCCTCTCTCAACTTTCCCTACCTCCGAGCTTCTGCTCAAACTGCACCATCCAAGCCAACCCAGCGATACCTGTAAAACTTGGGGAGATGTGCATTAGGGTCGTTGCTCTCACGGCCTTGTCGGCAATGTGCCTCTACGCTGTCGTGTGACATGCACCGCACGAGGTGGGTGGGCCTGCTTGGTTGGGCTTGGAGTGTTGCATTTTGAGCGGAAGGATGGAGGTGTTCTGTCGCCGGCCAGAGGCTCGCTGATCCTCATGTACAGAACGTATTGAGACAGCAATCTTCGGGGTATCGTATTGGGCGCGCTTCCCGTCTCATCCCACGGTATCGTACATACGTACACGCCCAGAATGCTCCACAGCTTCCGCGTCTCTACTATTGCCCTTTCACAAGCCCTGAAACTTTGTCCTCTATCGCCTTATCGTCCAGACCTACGCAGTGGCATTGTCAGATCCATTCCATCATTCATATTTCACGCTGCTACCACAGTATGACACTCACCCTTCAGATCTGCCACCTTCTCCACGCCAAACTCGTATCGTGCGTACACTCTCGGTTCAATGCCCATTGCTTCGCGGACCATGATTGGTGTGTGTGGGTTATTCTTCTTCATCGTGGGGTATGCGCGGGTAAGGAATGATCTGAAAAAGGAGCTTGCGGTCAGTCGGAGCTCTGCAAGTGATGTAAAGGTTCGCGATGGCTAGTACCGGACGGCATTGGAGTGTTCGCTGGTCTGGCAATGCAGGAAACGCAGCTCCTTGAGAGTCTTGCTGAAGGCGTATTTGGAGGACATCGCGCTGGCGCAGAGGTAGAGGTGCGATGTGACGGGAGCGAGCGGAGTGTTCAGTCTTCAATGCTGTCAAGCTGTCTGGACCCGACGTCGTCCATAAAGCTTGGCGCTTGTTGCTTACTCCACCTTTGAAGCTCTCAGCAACCTCACTGTTAAGATAGCGAACGACATTGTTCGACACCGTACAAAACCACTTCACGCCGTATTCGACCCGCCGCCGAAGCTCCACGAGGACACACTTCCGCTGACACTGCGAATCCCTCACCATCTCCTCTCACAATGTCCGCACGATTCGGCCTGCGCGCGGCGCAAACAACCTTCCGCCAGCCCGTATTCCAGCAGAATGTCAACGCACACCTTCGATTCGCCCAGCGCCGAATGCAGTCGACCGTCACGGAGGCTGCGGAAGCTGCCAAAGCCACCGAGTCGGGACTCGCAAGATTTCTCAACTCTCCTGTCGGTCCCAAGACGGTGCACTTTTGGGCACCCATCATGAAGGTACATTTCACTTGGGAAGCTCTCGAGCACCGCACGGCGAACAGAGTACAATCATACTGACCCTTGTGACTTCTAGTGGGGTCTTGTCCTCGCAGGTGCCGCCGACTTCGCCCGCCCAGCCGACCAGCTCTCCCTCTCACAAAACACCGCACTCATGTGTACTGGCCTCATCTGGACTCGATGGTGCTTCGTCATCAAGCCACGAAACTTGTTCCTTGCCAGCGTCAACTTCCTCCTCTTCTGCGTGGGAGCCACTCAGACCGGGCGTGTCTTGAGCTACCAGGCAAGTCAGAAGGGAACTACCGTTGGGGAGGAGATCAAGGATGCGGCGAAGGAGCAAGGAAAGAAGATCGAGCAGGCAGTTGAGAAGGTGGAGGCCAAGGTTTCCAAGTAAATGTGTCTCTACGTGGTATCTGGCAAAAAGGAAAGTGAGAGGAGGACACACGGTGGGGCATGTCGAGCTGTCGTCCTAGAATCTCAGCCGCCGATGCATCTCAAGCTGGTATCTCTGGTTTTCGACGGGACGCCAAAGCGCTTGGATCTCCTATGTTTTCTCAGAAGCAGCCGCTTGGAGGTTCGAATGAGTTGCAGTAGACCTACTAGGTCGCAGTTATGTACAGCGCCAAAGGCCTTTGCTTCCTTCGTCCGAGCAGCAATTCTGATTTTCCCGGTCGCAAGCCTGGTATCATGGCACGTTCAATGGCCGATACGATCAAATTCAGCAATCATGTCTTGCAGGTCAATCTTTGTGCGACTTGTCGTTCCTGAACATGTGACTTTGCAGAGTCCGGAAGAAGTTGAAACTTTCCACACTAGCTTGTCGTATCTTGGAAGACTCTGACATGGGGTCCGCTTCGGCAGACTACGTTACTTATCTCCATAATGGGAACATTCTCAACAGCATTGGATAGTACAGTCAGACTGCAAGCTAGCGCCATTTTGTCGGATGAAAGCTTGCGAAGTACTCCACATCTCTCCGCTCCGGACGTCACCTAAACCACATCCGATCCGAACACAGCCGTGAGAGTACTTGGAGAGAGAGTCTCTCATCTTAATTCCGGTCTTACTTGAGCGCTTTGTCAACCTATACGATCCAACTCATCGATCAGGGAGGCCTCTTGTATTGGAGATTCCAACAAATCATGAGCCAATACTCTGCATCCGTGCCCAACGATGGACAGGTGAAGCCTGCCATCCACGCTTTCTTTGAGCGTTTCTACAAGATCTCGGACACTCCTGACGGCCACGAGGACTATGCGAACCAATTCACCTCGGATGGCAAGCTCATTATGGGCTTGAACGAGGTCAACGGCCGCGATGGTGAGCAAGACGATTCATTGACAGATCAAAAGCCATGGGAATACTGAAATAAGCACAGGCATCATAAAAATGCGCCATGCCATGTGGGAGAAGGTCGCCAAACGCTCGCACAAGCCCGCTCAACTGTATTCGTTCGGATCTGGTTCCGACGACATCATGCTCTTTGGCACAGTCGACTACACGTTGAAGGATGGCAAGGGTACGACAGTCGATTGGGCAGCTCGTGCGCATTTTGTTGGCGATGGCGATGACCTGAAGATGGACTTCTACCAGGTCTATCTTGTAGGTATCGGTCGAGAAGATTTCGTAAACGGCATCCGTTGACTTGAGAACAGGATTCGGCGGCTATGGCTCGCGCGAAATAGGCGAACTGTTGGCATCTGACGTGTGCACTAATCCTAGCACTGTCAGGCTTTCCCATATGCACTGCAATGCGCCAGCTCCATCCGATTCGTCCTACAGTCGCTGCTACAAGCGGTACTTTTGCGATAGATCTGACCGAATGCATGTCTTGCAGGCTCGACTCCCACCAGTTCCGTTGACTCGGCATCGAGGTGTCGACGCCACAGCAATGTACTGCAATGTGCGTCGACGAGTGGAGACCTTTCATATGTTGGCGAGCCGGCGTTGGGTGCATCCGTAACATGATTTGTTGACATCTGTCGGCACACAAACCTTGGCCACGATCAAGCTGTGCCAAAATGTGTCTCGTTCCCGTGAATGCCGACACAAACAGCCACTGCCATATTCAGTCGGTCTATCACTCGACCATTGCGAGCGGTCTTCATGCCTGACTTTTTGGACTACTGCACATCGCTCTCGATAGCAATGAGAAATACTCGAGTGGCTACCACTAAGTCATATTCACGATATCAGGTCGATACGACGATCCAGCCTATTCACATTGCCACTGAACGATATCCGACGGTTTGCCGTGCTGTAGTGGCATGCGTCATCACTTCTCGCTGCGAGCGATGCCCCCGTGGTTTCTGGTCCCGGTTCTGACATGAAGTCCTCGAGGATGTTCAATCTTTCCAGCTCCCTTTGCAGTGAAGGCAGCCACGGGAGGCCGCTTGGTGCAAGCTTGTCGAAGTGCGTATCCTGCAAAGCAGCAATTTCCTGTCCGTATGCTCCTGCGTGATGTCATTCGCCATCTACCTCGCGCTTCTTCCACTTGTCGTACGTGCTCGCGAGCATGATGGAGGGTAGCAGTAGAGTTTGTTCGAGCGAGAACTTTCGGCAGTCTGCGTTGCGCTCGATCTCTCGAACAGCGACAAGCACTTCTCGAAAGGTCGCATTTTTCTGATTGAAGTCCTTGCGTACGGGTGGATGGGCAACGGGCCACATAAAACGTGCGATAGCTCGATAGCGTCAGGATCGTTGACAGTGTGTCCAGTCACTGTTCCTGTTGATCCATACACACGTGGAATAGCTTCGAGATATGCCTGATGACATCGTCGAGCTTGAACTCTGGTGTCAATGCCAAGTCGACTTCGTAGTGACTCCGCCACACAAGGCCAGGGATGTAGATCGAAATACGCATCCGGACTATTCGTAGCCAATATGAATCTTCTCTAACCTTGTGTGATAAGAACGAATTTGGTTCGTGTTTGGCATGCGATCTTGGCAAACTCAAGGCCTGCTTCAATCACATCTTCGGCGCCAGACCAAGAGTTCAAGGCTATGCGAATGGGTTGGCGAATCAACAGGAATGCGGTACCATCAGCCCCGGCGGCTTTGTTGATTTCGGTCTTTTCGGGTTAGAGCCAATGACGGGCGTTGTCGACTGCTTGCTGCCTCCATCGGTGAGGTAGTCAAATAGCGTAGATACCTGCTCCAGTGAGCCAGTGGTGCCGAGCGTACGCTACTCATAAGCAGTAAAGCCAATTGGAAAGCAAACTTTGAGAAGACCATACTCGAGAACAAAGGGTCGGAAATATACTTTGTGGAATGAGATTCGAGAACTCACAGCATGAGGCGTTCGTGCCGGTGAAGTATTGCATGCTAATAGCATTCGCTGTTGTGCCAGTAGTCCGTGAAGCACAACAAGATAAGCACAAGGCAATTGGACTTGTTCCTTCCGACGCCATGGCATTTTGGAGTGCAGATGGACGAAGGTCGAGGCAGAGGGAATGTAGTTCGTCTCCGCAAGCTGTGGTCTAGCACATGACCGAGCCCGCAAAGGCCGCTGATCATGCATCATCATCCCGAAAGCCGGGAACGTGCATAACCGACTGCGTGACGTTGAGATCTTGTTGGTGATCATCAAGCGCGCACCAGCGCTAGAACGACAGCTTAGAAAGTCGGCCAAGAGGGAAAGAGTCTTGCATCGAAGACAAGCTTGTAGGTCCGCGGCGCCGAAGCCAAGGTTGACCTCACTCGGCTCATACGGGGGGACAGTCCAGCGTCCCCACCATATGCATACCTCCGCGCTTCCGCTCAAACTGCACCGACCAAGCTAATTGAGCCAAGCGTGATTCCTTGTCATCGCTTACATTTGACTCGACAAAGTGTATCTAGGTAGCTTGGGAGTGTGCAGTTTGAGCGGAAGCACGGAGGTATGCAGCCTCGAATGAGGCCGTGATCTGGCGTTGGTCGACTTCGCATGACTTTGGCCCTTCCATCGGACGAGTTCCTCATTCAGTCGGGACGTCTTAGAAACCGGGCAAGACGTTCGCTTTCCCAGGAGCATTGATCGGACTTTTCGTCCGGCTGCATGTCGACCGTCCAGTCTCGACCTCACAGCAGCTCCGACGCAGTAGGACTTCTAGCTACTGCCTGGGTCGACGACTCAAGGTCGGTTCGGCAGCCCAGAGTCGCGGTCGAACATAGCATGCTCGATTGGGTCGCTTAACGACTAAGCTGCTGTACCACACAGTATCTGCGTGTAAGCGTGGGCAGGGTTCTCTGCCTGTGAACCACCCGCAAATGCAGTACTGCACCGCTCGAGTCTTCGAGTTCGACACGATGCCACGTTCTTAGCCGTCCTTGCCGCCGTGCGGGCATAACTAGGATCATCTCCGCATTCCAGTGCAGGCGCCCTCGAGCGATCGAGAAGTTCTCAACTTCATCCAGAACATCGATGCCACTCGAGGTATAGCAGAATCTGCCATTTACCATGGGAACTCCACACGCTCACGAGAGCTCCAGCTCCAGTACGAAACGGTCGCAATAGCCTACTGTGGACCCGACTGACGGTCTTAGATAACTCGGAACATGCCCCAAATCTCGAGAAGATCAACGACAGTCATGTGGAGAACGTTGATCTCCAGAAGAAGGAAGTGGGAACGGACAACTCCCACGTCGAAGCCCTTCGCTCGGAACCGATGACTTTCAATCGGAAGATGAGCTTGATCGCCATGGGCTTCCGTATGCGACTCCTTGTCGTGCCGATGGAAACATGCTGATGCCTCATAGTGTGGACGGGTTCTCAGATTCCAGTATACCTCTTCGGTGGAGTACCACCATATATTTACGGCGACATCGGTGGCACGGACAGATGGGTATGGATGGTGCTTGCCAATTTGCTGTCCCTTGGTAACGACTCCCGGGCTGTGTTGTGGTGATGGCAGCTGATCCGTACTTTGCAGCGGCCGTTTGCCCCTTTACTGGAAGCATCAGTGACCTGATAGGTCGCCGATACGTTGCCCTGGGCGGAGCAACCTTGCTTTGCTTAGCAATGGTCATCTGTTCGACTGCACAGACGATGAATACATTCATCTGTAAGTGTAGAAGGCCTCTCCAGATCCGTGTGCTAACATCTCCAGGTGGTATGGTTTTCGCAGGAGTCGGTGCTGGTAAGTCGATAGTTCCTCTCCCTAGATGCCAGAGATGCAACTAAACTCCTTGATAGGAGTAAATGAGTTGACTGCGCTCGCCGTCACTTCGGAGCTCGCACCGGTAGCCAGCCGTGGCAAATATGTCGCTGTGCTCGTCTTCTCCATCGTGCCCTTCGTTCCCTCGGTGCTCTACGCGCAACTCATCGCCTATCATTACTCCTGGAGATGGCTGGGCTTGTTCTGCGGACTGTGGGCTTTTATTGGCCTAGTCATGGTCGCTTGCTTTTTCTTTCCGCCACCCCGGGCGATTAGTACGTTGATTCGGGATCCATCTTGGCTCTGTTCGACCAGGCGTGCTGACGAGATCAGGTGCTGGAATGTCCAGGAAGGACGTGTTGCGCCGCATCGACTACATTGGCGGCTTTCTTTCCATCTCGGGCATGATCTGCTTCGTGGGTTCTCCAAGGTTGATTGCAATCATGCATTGTTGCTGATTCCGAGTAGATGCTAGGGATGCAATGGGGCGGGTACCAGTACGACTGGGACGAGGCACATGTTCTGGTCCCACTCATCCTCGGTATCATCCAGTTGATTGGTTTCGTTGTGTGGCAGAGCTATGCACCATATCCGTGAGCAGACCCTGGCACCGCATACACGAAGCTGCACCCGTTTTTCAATCGTCTTTCTCAAGACGTACGCTGACACTCATACTTCGCCTCCAGCATGTTCCCAAGACGTTTGAGACAGGAGGTAAGCCTGTTAACATTCCGGAGTGTTCTTGAGCTCCTGGCTGACGTGTCTCTAGCCTCGCACGATGGGCCTGACATTGGTGAGTTTCCGACAGGAAAGGCCTTCGCCTGTCGCTGGAGCATCGGCCCATTCAATCGTGTACTTCCGAGGGTCCTCGTTGTCTGGCCATGGCTGACCATTCGTTCCTATCCCATAGGTCATCACGGCGATCAGCGGAGCCAACTTCTTTGTACGAATACGTCAGCAGCACATCTTATATCACCGCTAACCTTGATCTCACCTAGTCGATTCTCATGTTCTGGCCTACTCAAGCATTCAACGGTCCGTTGCAAGTTTGCCATCTTTCCGCCAGTATTGACTGCTGACACGAATCAACCTCCAGTCTATGGCCACGATCCTGTTGGCAATGGTATTCGTGGTCTGCCTGTCGGTCTGGGCGTCATGGTCGGAGCTGTGATTGTGCTCGTATGCAACGCCGGCACAACATCAGGGTCTTCAATATGGTACTGACTTGTTTGGCAGACTCTTCTGAGCGTATTCCGCGGCCACAATAAGGAGCTCATGATTGTGAGCAAATCTCAGCTTGTTTTCTTCCTCGTAGGTCCTTGGATCTCTGCTGATTGTCGCGCCCTCTGTCTGCAGGTATCGTCGATTCTCATGACGGCAGGATGCGGATCTCTCGCAGTGGCAGAGAGAGACAACCTCCACGTCCTATGGGGTCTGCTGGTGCTAGCTGGACTTGGCATTGGTGGCATCGTCGTGCCTGCCTCGATCATCAGTAAGATTGATCTCCTTCAGAACACGGCGATCCCGAATTAATGGCATTTCAACAGCAACCATCATCTGTCCAGATGATCTCATCGCAACGGTGTCCGCTCTGACTCTTGCTATACGAGTTCTCGGCGGTAGTATCGGCTACTGCGTGTACTACAACGTATTCGTCAGCAAATTCGTCCCCTACGCCGTCCGTGATGTTGGCGGCTACATGGTCGGTGTACTCGGCTGCGATGAGGAGAGCGTCGCAGAGGCCATCGCACTCACCGGCAACTCGCTCATCGACTTGATCGCAGACATACCTTGCGTCGCTGCGCAGTCCGGAGGGTGGGAAGAGGTCGTGCTCCAGGGCCAGATGGCGTACGCAGCTGCATACAAGTACGTATACTACTGCAGCACGGGCTTTGGAATTTGCAGCATCCTCGCAGCGGTATTCCTGGGCGACATCTCGAAGTACATGGACAACCATGTTGCGGTCGTTATGTGAGGA
Organism: Zymoseptoria tritici IPO323; assembly: GCF_000219625.1. Lineage (NCBI taxonomy): Eukaryota > Fungi > Ascomycota > Dothideomycetes > Mycosphaerellales > Mycosphaerellaceae > Zymoseptoria > Zymoseptoria tritici. The sequence goes on along the minus strand of NC_018218.1, from coordinate 2,249,232 downwards.
TATTGGTTCGAGGGAGAACGCGTCGTCAGATTGACAAGATTTGAAATTGATTGGCGTTTGCTGATTGGAAAATGCTGCAAAGACATCATTTTCGCAATGTCTCACGTCGACATCCACTGTATCGTCGTGGCCAGGCTCTTGACTCGGTATAGCGGATGTTATTATACGTCGCGACCGTTCGCTCCCTCATTGTTGTCACCTCGACCAGACGAGCGACGCACATCTTGGCTACCAACCAAGGTCTCTGAATTTCTTCCATCGTGGCCGCATGCCGAAACCATGCCGAGTCGATCGCTTTGCTCACATCGTGGCATTGCAATTGGGTCGATACGTACAATGACGTGTCGCAGAAATTGGCCTCGACCTGTTTCTCCCGTGCATGATGTCGATGCTCCAGTCGCGCCTCCTTGAGCCGACAACACTTCATAGTGTTTCCCTTGTCTCAGACGTGTGATCGGCACGGATCAGAAAATTGCAGTCTAGACTTTTAGCAAGCTCACTAGCACGACCTCTGCTCACTTCTTGATAATAGTGATGATGTCTTCGTCGCCAAGCTCGTGCGAGAGTCCGACTCGTTGAGGCTGATGCTTCACACTCTTGCCGTAGACGATAGCAATGCGGAACTGGTCAACAATCGTCTTGTGAATGGCGTTGCAGAAGTCCTCTACTGTGCAGGCGGTACTTCTCAACACCACGGGAGCGGTGTAATCCGGCAGCTTGCCCTTTGGTTTCGTGTACACTCGGCGCAAGTTCAGCTTTTCCCACATTTGCTCCATCAGCTCGTCGACATTCCATCCGTGTTCTGAGGAGATCGGGCAGGCGTTCGGAATTCGGTACAGAAGATCCAGCTCCTCGATACTGATCGCGTCGATCTTGTTCAGTGCGTAAATGACGGGAATGTAGGCTCTCGCCTTGGCTTCGATCACATCGATGAGGTCGTCGATAGTAGCATCGCACCGGATCGCGATATCGCAGTTTGCCATGCGATACTCGTTCATTACTGCCTTGACTTCATCGTTGTCGATATGTGTGAGTGCGACAGTCGAAGTGATTGATATGCCACCCTTGTCTTTCTTCGTGATTTTGATGTTCGGTGGCTGCTTGTTGACCCGGATTCCAAACCCTTCCAGCTCGGTCTCGATGATGCGCTTGTCCGTGAGCGGCTTGTTCACATCCAGAACGATAAAGATCAAATGGCACGTCTTTGCCACTGCAATGACCTGCCGACCTCGACCTTTTCCGTCCTTCGCTCCTTGGATAATACCAGGCAGATCCAGCATCTGAATCTTTGCGCCATTGTAGACCACTTGTCCAGGCACCGTCGTGAGAGTCGTGAATTCGTACGCAGCAGCTTCCGAGTGTTGTCCGGTTAATCTTGACATCAATGTCGACTTGCCCACAGAGGGAAACCCAATGAAACCCACCGATGCCACACCAGTACGCGCAACATCGAATCCTACACCACCGCCACCACCGCTCGATGTCGGCGTGAGCAGTTCTCTCTTCAGCTTAGCAAGCTTCGCTTTGAGTTGACCCAAATGGAACGATGTCGCCTATATCCGTGAATCAGTTCAACTCCGTTGTGATCCGTATTCCTTCACCCAGAAGGCTCCGTCTGTTTGTGTGTACCTTGTTCTTCTGCGTCTTGGCCATCTCGGCCTCAATGTCCTTGATCTTGTCTACCGTGGTCGCCATGCTGGGCTACTGTGTTCGCTGCGCTGCAGGGTTGGATGGGACGGTGGTATGGTTGGAATATGGTCGTATGGTCGTTTGATGGGACTAGAGCAGAAGATTCAGGTAGTACTTCGTGGTTTCGCGAGTCGCTCTGCGGTTGAATTTGGTGGTGTCCGAAGACGGGAGCTCGAGCGAATGACGTTCCAGCTTAGTCATGTTGGGAAGGTTCGGCCTCCTCGAACGAGAAATGACTGCGAAAATTCACAAGATTGAAGAAGTACAGCATATTCAATACAAGTCCTGCAGACTTGCATCTGATTGCGAGCCTGAGCATACTTTCTGTCTATACGAAGTTTCACGCAAAACGAAGCACGATCGATACAGCTGCTTGAACCACCCCACGCTCTTTGCCCCTCAGAATCAGGAGCCCGGGTCGTCGCTTCCGAGACCTGGAACTGCAGGGCGTGATACTGATCAACCTTTTACGATGCCTGCTCGTGCTGATTGTGTTACTCCCGAAGCTTCGATGCCAGTTGTCATGTGAAGACAGGCGCCGGGTCATCGGCTTGCTCAACTGCCTGGGGTATCACCGAGTGGAAAGCGACAATGATGGCCAACAGCGAGGGCAGATTCAGATCATTTCCGATGAAGCGATCGCTGACAACGAGTGGCACGATTCGTCCGCGTGTTCAGATGTGACGATGGACTGAACCAGGTGCTCGATTCTTTGCCAATTGTCGCGGCGTGATGGTCGCAAAGAAAGCGAAACCGTCGCCGACCGGGAGCCCTTAAGCCGTCCCTATCTCGCCGAACCTCCCACCCAGTCAAAAATTGCTCACACCTCCAGGACCTTTTCTAGCTCACAGCTCTCTAGACCGCCAACAACAGTTGCGATCTCTCAATATTCTTGACCGTCACAACATCGTTCAATACCCGTCCACCTTCAGCATGGATCCTTCACAAGATATGTCTCATGCTGTAGAGAAACCCGCGTCGATCCACGACAGTGCAAGAGGCTCGGTGGAGCCGGAAATGTTGGACGACTTTCATCGTCTGGTCCAAGGTCGGTTCTCGTAGCGAATCATCCCACGCCAGCTCTCTGACACCAAGCAGATGTATCCACAGTCCTGGGTCCCAGCAACGGAATCGACAGCGAAGGAGTCGACGTCGAAGAACTCAAGCGTCTCATGTCCTCCTACCAAAGCCAGGAGCACGACTGGGACCGGTATGCATTCCCAGACGCCTCCCGAGGATACACACGAAACTTGGTGTCGAACATCAACGGCAAAGCCAACTTGGTGAGTGAAAGAAGTGAGGTGCCATCTTGTGGGCCCGAACGCCTATTGTACATGTCGGACATCGAGCACGCCATCCGCGCCTTCCCTCTTGCAACCGCACTTTACGCACGATAACACGTGATATCGACACTATACGTAAAGCGATGTATCGTACCTGCTTTGCCTTCTTTAATACTGACCCTCACTTTTTCACAGCTCCTCCTCGTCTGGACACCCGGTAAAGGGAGTCCCATTCACGACCATGCCAATGCGCACTGCGTCATGAAGATCCTGAAGGGTCGCTTGACGGAAACCGTCTACGCATGGCCATGTGAGGATCCAGCCAACCCGACGGCTTGTGCAACAGCGGCAGACTCGGCGTACCCGAGCACTGCACATACCTGCTCGAGCCGCCGCGGTAGTCAAGGCATAGGACCCGCCGAGCTGGAAGTCACCAAGGAGACGATGTATGCGACAGATCAGGTCACCTACATGTCTGATAGCATTGGCTTGCATCGAATTAGAAATCCTAGCAACGAGGAGTTCGCTGTCAGTCTGCACTTGTACACGGTAAGTTTGTTCCCTCAGGATTGGACGGAACGAAGCCTTGCTGACTATGTCACTGAAACAGCCTCCCAATGCCGCGAAGCACGGTTGTCACATCTTCGATCCCAGGACTGGTCAGAAGTCGCATGTCGCTCAATGTCACTTCTACTCAGAGTACGGAGTCAAGACGGCTTGATGAGCTGAACCCATCTTGTCACATTCTGGAAAGCGTTGCTGCGGCTTGAGCGTTTGGTGCGGACTTGGTAAATGTTCCACCGGGTTGGCGTTGGTCTCGTGCTTATTAAATATGATTCAATATAGCATGATGAATACTTCTTTTCCCTCAACGATACAATATACAATCGAGTACAGTGGCTCATCATGAGCGGCGGAACGTCTTGTAAGATACCCTCTTGCCCGAGTGACTTATCCGGACTCCATATGTAGAGCGTTTCGACTCTGTACAAGGGAGGCTCCATCGTAACCAGGTCCGATCAAGCCTTTTATTCTCACTCATGATAAAGCGTTGCCGTAGCGAGCGAACTAAGTTTCAATGGGTATCGTTTAACATCGCGTCCTCCATGCCGCAGCGAGGGCCAAGCCCTGCGTGACCAAGTCCGTCCATCTTTCCTTCTATTCCCTGCGCCAGCCCATAAGATGTCCAAGATAAGCGCTCTACCTATCAACATATCCATGCATGCGAACAATGGTCTGCCCCGTCAAGCGTGTTCACTATCCTCTGCTGAACCAGCTGGTTCGCTTGTTCCCACTGCCGATATTCTCCTGCGACGCCTGGCTAGCCTGTAGACCTGCAAAGGTCGGAACGGAAGGACCGTCCCCGCCGCCTCCACGAAGTGGTTTGGCTATTCGGCCGAAGGGGTTGTTGGCAAAATTAGACGGCGCAGGCGAGTTGGGTCCGAGACCGCGAGTGGATCCGGATTTGGCGGCTTCTAGGCGTTCCTTGACGGCCATGAGCTGGCTCTCGAATCTGTCGGTGTCTGTTAGTGGGCTGTCATGAGTCGAGATTGGAGGCACTGATGTCACATACTTGTGATTGGCAAGCATGAGCTTCTCCTGGCTTTCTTGCACTAAGCCCTCGAGGCCACGAATGCGCTCTCCACGCGCAACGAGCTTGCGCTCGGCGATGGCAACTTCTTTCTTCAACTGTGCGTTCTGTTCCACCAGCTGTCGTTGGACCATTGTAAGCTGCTCGAGGTTGCGCTCGAGGAAGGCGAGCTTCTTTTGTTGCTGCTTGGAGTTACTGCTGCGCAGAATAGAGTTGTATTGTTCGCGAGTGCTGTCCAAGCTGATTTCCAGCTCAACGACACGTTCACACCGGTTTTGGAGATCGCGCATGAGAGACTTCTTGATTGTGTCAAAGTCGGCAAGCTGCTTGTTCAGTGAGGCGCCGTTGCTGCCACTCAATGCTTGCGATCGCAGTGCATCCAGCTCGCTGCGTATGCGTGTATTCTCCTCCTGTGTTCGTGCAAGGGCCTCCTGCACCTCGGGTGATGCACCATTCCCATTCTGCTGAGCGGACAGGGAGTCGTACAGACTGCGCTTGACCTGGTCCACATCATCTGGAGACAGGTTCTTCTCTAGGAGATCCTGGTAATCGCGCCGCGCTTGGACCAGCTTCTGCTCCAGAATAGCGGTGTGCGCACCGTCAGCATGACCGCTGACACCGAGATCTGCCTGGCGAACCTGGCTTTGTAGATCAACAAGCTTCTCCTTCAGCAGCGCAAGCTCATCTGCCGCGACTGCGCCGCCGCCCTCGGCAACTCCCAGTAAGCTCTGGACCTTCTCCAGCACCTCCCGGACAGCCTCCTCGCGGCTGGAACCATCTCCAAGATCGAAGCCAGCCATCATTTGAGCCATGCGCTCCTTCTTCAGGCGCTCCTTCTCGCCCAGCAGAGCTGAAGAATCTGTGGCGGACATTTTGGCATCCAGCAATTGGTGCTTCACATCGTCCAGCTCTTGAGTGAGTTCAGAGTTGGCCTCTTTGAGCGAATCCAAAGTGATGGCGGCCTCCTTGCTCTCGAATTCGATCTTCTCTACTTGCATCCGGAGAACTTCGGTCTCGCCCTGCAGCTTCTCATTGCTACGTGCAGTGCCGGATTGCGCTTCGCGAAGCTCCTTCACTTCGTTTCTCGCCGATTGAAGAGCTTGCTCGACAGCGGCCAACGTGCTCTCCCTATCCGCGAGCTGGTCCTGCAACTCATTTTCACGTCTCAAGAACTCTTCCTTTTCATCCCTCTCCAGTGGAAGACTCGGAGTGCCGGCTCGTTCGATGTCCAGGCGACTGTCAGGTCTTGGCGTTCCTGTCGTTTCTCGCAAACGGCTAGTCGGAGTGGCAGACCGTGGAGGTGCCGGAGCAGGTGCTCGCGAAAGTTCGGTCAAGGCTGGGGTCCAGTGCTCCTTTGGCACACTCTCCCCTTTTCGCCACTTCTTGTTCTCGTCTTCAAGCGATGATATGTATGATTCGTAAGTAGTAGTTTTCGTGAGTTCTTTCCGTAGCAGTGCTTTGAGCTGAGCCGGCGAAAGCTCCTCGTTGATCTTCGCCTTCTGTTTTATCGTCTTGGCGCGCTCTCCGAACCGCAATGTCGACACCGTCTCTGCATCGTTGTAGGCCGAAGGCGAGCAGTTGATGATGAGCGTGGTCCTCGAATTACCACCGAGCGATTCTTGAAGGATGCGTGTGAGTTTACTGTCGCGGTAAGGAACGTGCGTGCTCTTCCCGTCCGATAGCGCATTGATGACCATGCCCAGTGCCGATAACGACTTGTTGATCTTCTTTGCCTCTTCCAGAGTCTGCCCGCTGGCGCCAGTTTTCCCGACCTTTTCCGAACCTGCCAGATCGACCAAGAACAATCGACCGGAACGTGCTGATCCGGACTCGACATTCTTCTGAGTGACCTCGATCACGAAGATCGAATGTGATCGCGAGGACTCCTGGTTCATATTTGTCGCAGCCACGGCTCTTGCTTGACCACCACGCTCCAGCACATGGTAGACCTCTTCTACGGACCCTACGTAGAACTCGCCCAGTCCTTTCACATAAACACCCCTCTGCTTGTCTTCGTGAATCGGCAGGTTGTCGTTTTGTGGCACCAGCAAATCCCTGATCTTTTCCATGTAGATCTCCATGTAGCTCACCTTGACCGTGAACTCGATGCTGCCATCACTGCGCATGATGCTTGTAAAGATCTGCTCGACGATTCGAGGAATGATACCTTTTTGCTCGTCGTTTCCTATATCGGCGCCCATCATGGTATATGTCTTTCCTGAGCCCGTCTGCCCGTATGCGAACACCGTTCCGTTATAGCCTGCCAGCACATCGTCGACTGTGCTGCGGATCGAATAGTCGAAGACATCCTGCTGAGGGGTGTTCGTGGGAAATACGCGGTCGAAGGTAAAAGCGCCACTGGCCTCTTTGGACGAGAGCGAGCATGTGTCATCGCTGCTGAACTCGACAATCTGCTCGCTGCCGGCTGCGAGTTCAATCTTGTTCTGCGGTCGGAAACGCGCGACCACCTTGATCGTATTGGCGGTGGGGGTTGCCATGGCGGATGTTGTTGTCGTTCAGCGCTCAAGGCGCGTGTAATGTGTGTAGACTCAAGCCGGTGCCTGTAGGAAGCGAGTGTACGAGGGTTTCAAGTGCTCCGCGCGCTGGAGTGACACGGTGCAGGTGGTTGCTTCCGCGTGTCTCAGACAACCTGATCCAGAGCAGCCCCCCTCTTGCCGAAGATCTCCCTTGTTAACGACAGATCGATGGATGCGCCCGGCGCAAGGGTTGCGATTGAAGATGTATGAATATCGCTCGAGCGACCGTGCCAGAGACGAGGTTCATCGGAAGAGTGTGGGAATCAGATACTCCTGTCAGCAAGGGTGCAGCGTCAATAATAATACCGCTAGTAGTCTAACCTTATTCCATCGCCAAACGCGCACGTACGTCTTTTCATCCACGACCAACTCGACCTCGTGCAACAAGGACATTCCAAGATTCCTCGAGCCACGGTTCCCAACATTAATGAAATCTCACAGCATATGAACAGACCGAGAAGGCTGCCTTACGATTCTGGTGTAACCTGGCGCATCCTCCTCTCGATGCATTACGCTCAAAGTCGCGTATGGAATAGAGACGGAGACAGACGCAGCTGGACTTCACCTGGAAGCATGTCGAAGGGAACGTTCTCCCCGAATGACCGATGCGTTCGCAATTCTGACTCCTCTCTTACCAGCACGCCGGGACCAGCTCTCCGGTAGTCGTTATGTGGCCATACTGAGCATACCCCGAGGTGCTTTTGTCCTACTCATGACGCCGTTCATTACAGCGTCAGATGACACACACCCAGGCTCTTTGTACTGTGACATTGTCAAATGCCAATCAATCTGATGACATCTGATGAGGTCAAAGAAACAATGGCTGAAAACGGGCCTTTGTTCACTGCACTCTCATTAAACTACCTCATTTCTCCCTGCCTCATCTCAAGAATACAAAGCATCGCGATCGACATTACGACCCTATATTTATCATTGACAGTAACCCGTTACACACTTCGTCAACACCTTGACCAAAATGCACAGCCGCGCTCTCACCTATGCCGGATTGGCGGTAGCCGTTCTCGCAATCTCGAACAGTGCAGTCACTGCGCAGGAAACTGAGCATCACCTTGCTGCCCGCGCCGAACTGGCGAATGAAGCAGCCGACATTCAAAAGGAATTTGGGCAGAGTGTTGATGTGAGCCTGGACGGTTACGATCATGAGCTCGTCGCCCGCAGCGTCGCAGAAAATGCTGATGACAATCCTGAAGAGACCGACGGGATCGTTGTAGAAGAGAACGACGAAGTTGAAGACGAGGACGAAGAAGCAGACGAAGAAGCTGAGCTTGTTCAGCGAGACGTTACTGAGGAAGACGATGATGATTCCGAGCTTCCCGCCGACGTGGACTACAGTCTGGAAGGTTACAACCACAAGCTAGTCGCCCGTAACCGCGGCGCAAACCCAGATACAGATCTAATCGATTACAGCCTCGAAGGGTATGACCACGGGCTTATTGCACGCCAAGTTGTGCCCATTGAGGACGAGGGAGACGAGGAGGATGAGGGAGAGGATGCGGAGGAGAGCGATGGCACTCTCGACAGTGATCTCAGAGTTCGTGATGCCGCCGCTCTGGACAATGGCGTTCTCGCCGGTGCCGTTCCAAAGAACATCTTAAAGAAGCTCGGGCGAATGATGCCTCATCATGTTCAAGCAAAGCGTTCTGAAGACGAAGATGACGACTCGGCCGACCTAGCGGCCCGCGATGCTGCACTACCGGCTCGGCTTCGTAAGAAGCTCCAGCGCCTGAAGCCTCATCATGCCGCTCGTTATCAGCGTATCCACCATGCCAAGCGTACGGCGGACGATCCCTTCAAGGAGCAATACGTCGCGGAGAGTGGTGATCAAGAGACGGAGGTCGATGATGATGATGACTTCGACTACGAGACTCAGGACGAGCCTACTGGATACGACCACAGTACCCTGGAACAACAAGCTTCAACGGAAGGAAAGGATGAGGACAAGGTTGATCTCGTGACGCGCTCGGTTACAAGCGGCGAGGACGAAGATTTCACGGAGGAGAAAAGTTGGTTGGACGTGAAGCGCTGGTTTTAATAGCGGGTCGTTTTATCATTCCTTCCAAGCAGGTCTAGTGTCAAAATGTATTTCCGTCCGTGATGTTCGGCTCCCACGCTGCTCATGGCATAAGCATTCTTCCTTGTCCTCCTCCCAGCGCAGATCTCAACATCCTTATACAAGCAGGGCAAGGCTCCGCCCACCAAGCGTACAGTATGCTTTGTTCCTCGTGCCAGCCCACAGCCTCCATTCTCCCTGCCTGCAAGTCATCCAGGATCAGACGGGGGTACTGGTGAATGTCGATGAACTGGCTGCAGCAGCGAGGATACATCAATCGCACATGAAGCCGCCGTGGAAAGGTGGGCTCCAGCTCCTCTCCTGAGGACGAGGAAAGTGCTTCGTTTTCAGAGTCCATGATCGCGTTCAGAGTGTTCGATCACAGAATGAAGGCAGGGCGAGACCAATAGCTCCGCTCAAGACATCGTCTCATGTCTGATCGGCTTCGCTTCACGATCGATGGAAGCAAACAAGATACCTCCTGGGATCCCGCTCAAACTGCACCACATGCGTCGAACTCTGGTGGCCTAGAGTATGCAGACTGCGCGAGAAAATCGGGACATCTTCGTGGGGGATGCCCGGAGGAGCTACAACAGCAACAACATTTTCGATCTCCGGCTCAGACTGTACTGAGTGGTGCGGTTTGAGTCAAGCAACGGAGGTAGCTTTCGGAGGACGATGATGTGGCCGTTTATCGTGCATTACATACCATCTCGATCAGCTTTTGCTTCGGTATAGAGAATATGCCGAACTAATCGAAAGTCTTCTTGGTACCGGAGGTCTTTGGAATTGCTCCCGATGCCTTCGAACTCCTCTCTGCATTCGCAAGCGCTTTTCCAGGCGCAATCTTCCGAGCATCGAACTTCTGACGACGGACGTCCTGCCGCTCATCCTTATTCATCTTTTTCATCTTCGGGTCTCTCCTCTTTGGTGCAGCATCTTGGGCTTCACGTAATAGGTCTTGCAAGTTCTCCTCTCCACGTCTCGCCTCGCCTGCTGTGGCTTCGTTATACCGACTGGCACCACCACGTTGCTCTGTGGTAGCTGGCGGAGCTTTGCCGTATCGTTTCTTGTAGCGAGTCTGCTTGTCCTCAGCAAATTCGCAGCGCAGCTCACGTCCATGAATGCGGTTGATGAACCATTTCATGGGCTTCTTCGGCTTGCGCTTCGGTTTGTTGTCCTCCTCGTCTGAATCATTCTCCACGTGCGACCCAGCATCGTCATCGCCATCTTCCTCTTCCTGCTTCTTCCAAATGAAGCCCCGGACTGCTTGACTCGCCGACTCGATGTCCGCGAAAGTCACCCATCCGAAACCCTTACATTTGCCGCTGTCCTCGAAAGTCGCCAAGAATACATCCTCAACCTGTCCGGCTTGGCTGAAGTGCTCATTGATCTCGTCCCTCGTCGCCTCAAAACCCAAGTTCCCAACGAAGACACGCTTCGTGGGCTCTTTCCCAGCCGCTTTTGCAGCTGCGTCCGCGGCCTTTGCCTCCGTCGATACCTTTGGTCTCCCTTCGAACGAGTTCGCATTTTTGATCAAGCATGCTCGGCCATTCACCAGCTTCTCGCTGAGCGCAAGAGCAATTTCGAGAACCGCCGGTGATGTGAAGTCCACATAGGCAAATCCTTTGTTTTGCTTCCTCTCGTTCAACGGCATGTTGATGCGCATGATATCCGTGCTACCAATTCCGCCGGCATTGAGGAAAAATTCCTGCAAGGATTCTCTGTTCACTGAATACGGCAAGTTGCCGATCCAGATGCCATTCTCAGATCGCTTGACTGGCTCTGTGGATGTCGCACTCTTGACCACAGCCTTCGGTGTGGCATCTTCCGTCTCGTTCGTACCCTCAGCAGTGTTCACGCTCTCGGTCCTCGGTGCCTTGGACTTGGACTGCTTCTTTTCCTTGCGTTTCGCTTTCTTCGACGGTGGCTCGGGTAGGTTCACATCAATCTCGAGTTCGCCGGCGTCGTTCTTCGGGACTGATGTGCGCTTCCGCTTCTTCTCTTCCCGCTCCGGCGATGACGAGGAGGACATTTCCGATTTCGACATTGTTGCGTGGTTTGGCTGAGGATGCGAGAGCTCGAAATTTCGCCGAGATCTACTCAAAAGTTTGGCGGAGCGCGGTCCGCGTGCTCATGGCTGAGGTGCCAACATCACATCACCTTGCGCCGCGACCTACACACCGACCGTACCTTATCACCTTCGCTGCTTGCCAAATTGAACATCATCGACCTTCTTCATCAGTGCCATCATCATGTCCGACTCGGAAGGCAATGCGACGCCCACACAAGCACAGTCGACAGTAGCACAACATCCCTTCGAGGACACATCCGCATCTCACGCGACGACAGGAGGGAAGTCGCTGGAAGCGTTGAAAAGGCCTCAATACAAATCATGGCGCAAGAAGTACCGCAAGATGAAGATCAAGTTCGATGGCGTGCTGGAGGAGAACAAGAGGATGTTCAAGGATGAGCAGAAACTCGAGGGCATTGCGCGCCGACTGCGGGAAGAGCTAGAGTGAGTGCAAGGCCGGTCAGATTGGCGACGCGAGTTCTGACAGATGATGATAGTGGTCTTCTCGAGCTTTGTCTCGATCTCAACCAGAACCCAGCACTTCCGACTGATCTCCGATACAACATCTCCCTGCCTAAGAAGCACACCACCATTGCATCCATACCCAGCGTCGTGCCTGAAGATGTGACTCCACAAGCCGCCAACGAAATGCTCGTTGAATACACACAAGCGGTGCAGCGCGGTCAGATCCCGCACTTGGACCTGCATGTGATTCGCGAACAGATCGAGGAGAAACTTGCAGCACAGGGAGTGCCGACGTTGGCAGAATTTGAATCAAGCGTGCCACACACACGCCCGGAGCTGAATGGAGACGTCCTCCCTGACGATGTTCTTGGCCCGGAACCGCCAGGATTTCTCACTTCTGAGCAGGAAGACGCATACCTTCTGCGCTTAGACGCCAAATGTGGAGACCAGCTGAGCCTCACACGAACACAGGAGATGCAAAAAGATGGCAGTGCTTTCGCTGATGACAAGCACTGGGCTGAGCTAACCCCGAGAGAGGTCGAACGACTGTTCGAGATCCAAAATCCGCAGAGTCAGCACAACTGGCTGAGAGCGCACGGCAAAGGAGCGGCCGCCGGAGTGGATGCTGACGACAACGAGAGCCTGGCCGAGGTCAAACCAGCGACTGGTCGCGGAGGGTCCGGCAAGCGGAATCTTGCTAAACAAGTGGGGGATCGTGCTGTTGGTCGGGCAAGGGAAGGATTCAGCCCGGGCGCTGCCAGTGCAGGATTTGGAGACGACGATGAGCTTTCTTTCGTGGACGACCATCCGGTGGCGACCGTAAGCGCGAAGAAACGCGGGCGAGGAAATGGTGACTCGGACAGCACATACAGGGTCAAAGGTGGCAAAAGCAACGGAAGCGCAGCTAAGGGCAAGCGCAAACGAACGAGTGGAGATGATCCCATCAGTGGTGGTAGTGGCAAGAAAAGCAAGGTCGAGGCTGCTGCGGAGTGAGGGAACATATCGCTGGACTCATCGCACGCGTCTGACATCATTATGGCTATAAATCACGAATCTCACGACGCCAGGACCAATAGCAAGTGGCCCATTCACCTCATCTCCAAGTCTTCACACGAATGATCGTGCGTCGTTGAGACGCGGTGTCTGTTGATTGCCACAAGCTCGTGAGGAATTGCAGATGATCAGTATGGTTCACGATACATTGGCAAATGTGTATATTCAGCAGCGGCGTTGGCCGAACGTCGATCGTCGCCGGGGTATCGTCCGTTCATATCAATCCCAGGCGTTCTCTTGCGAGTCGCGAACGCATTTCCTCACTCTCTTCTTGAACTCTTTCTTGTCTTCTCTCCAAAGCTTTCCAGCCTCGATGTTCGCAGGCGACTCGTCATTAGGACTGCTCAGCATGCTGATTACGGATAGGAGGATCGTCTCTGGAGTCTGCACAGGCGACCATCGTTCTGAGGCAGACTCGTAGCCGTACTGGTCTTCCTCTGGCGGATGCAGAATGCTGATACACACGTTGCCGTTCTCGTATACATTCGGATGAAAGATGGGTGTCTCGAACTTGAGCGTAGGAGGGCCGTGAGGGTAGTCGTTGGGAAATTTCATCTTCGCTCGAAAGATACCTCCTGGACAGGGCCTCGTGTCAGCGCTTGCTCCCCACCAGTATGCTGCCATCCGGGCATCGAGGGTAGTCCATCTTTACAGACTTATAAGACTCTGCCCCCGGCCCTCCTTCCACTCACCTCCATACAAGCTGTCCTGCTCGTCGCTCAACATGAGCATGACTTCCCACTCGAAGACGCTCTCTCCTACTAAGCCACAGCTGATTCCAGGTATATCCTTGTCTGTTTGCATCTGCTTGAACTGTCGTCCCAAGATGATCGCCGCACTCGACTGGGGCGAATTGAGGTTCCGCGTTGATGGCGAGGCCATTTTGGCGATGTGATAGTTGTCTGCTCGATTCAGGCTCCAGAACCCTTCAGCTGTAGCAATGTATGTTCCACCTTCTTCTCGGTCGTAGATGTTGGGACGGTAACTTGGTGGGCTTCGGTCTGCGGGAGTTGACGGTCAAGGAGAGGTGGAGGTGTCGATTCGTGAGGACCGATGCGGTGGAGCCAAATCTCGAGAAACCAGAGCAGATATTCAAAGGCTATTCAGCTGGTGTTCGTTTGTTCAATACACCAATGCGCTGTACTCGTCGGAGGATGATAGACAAAAAGAAATCCACCACGGTCATCGTTGTTGGAGTTGAGATCCGGGGTTTACACGGACTTTGGCCTGACCGAGGCTGGCAATGTTGTCACGAAACGTTGGAGCAGGCAGTTTTGCATTCTACGCCGCAGCGACGGTTCTTATGGCATCACAGAGTATCATATAAAACATCATCTGCAGCGCCGTAAGTCTTTGCATGTGACTGACGAACGCCTTTCAGCTCGTCCTCGTGAGGACATTCGACACAACCCAAGCACCACCAAGAACCAGCAAAGACCCCAATCCGGCAATCTTTTTGACCCAATCTTCACTTTTCCGTGCCATATCAAGACCTATTTTGCCTGGCTGGCCCGCCTGGAGCGTGGCCTCTGCTCTCTTGTCGCCGTGCAGACTTTGCGTCCCATTCATATCTGCCATCTCTGCTCTTTGCCTCTCCATGATCTTCCGGAGTGCCTCCAGATCAGCCTTCCAATCATTGCTGGCATTCTCATGTGATGCATCTACCTCCACTCCTTGCACGCTCCCAAAGAAGTCCAGCACTCGTCGGTCCCTGACTGCTGGCTCTCCGCCGGGGAATAAATCGTACCGTACTCCAGCATCACTGTGCACTTTTTCGAAAGTGTAGGAATCAAACAGTTCCCCTAGTCTGGTATCCGCGGAGGTACTGTTCAGTCTTGTCTCGAGGAACTCCAGGTTGTAGTATGTCCACCTGTCGATGACTGCCACGCCCACATCCTGATCCGCGTGATGACTGTACGAGCTCTGATCCTTGGCACTACTTCCAGTAGCAATAATGTTTGGCGTGTAGAACGCAGGGTACATCGTGTTGGCTTGACACGTGTCGATCATGAATAGGAGCTCGTGATATCGCTTCTTCTCCCACATCTGCTCAAAGGCGTCCGCTAGATCAAACGAACTGATCTCTTCGCTGTCCTGGAACTTCAAGAACTCGTTTCCACCGTGTCCAGTCATGTATATGAGGATATTGGATCGGTCGTCCGTCATCAGCCGCTTGGATGTGGGATGCGACGCAGGCCAGCGATCGGTCAACAATCGTATGAAGTTCTCCACTGTCACCTCATTCCCTCGGTAGTCCACTTCAATTCCTCCCATGCCCGCCATGTTCTCCATTGTGCTCTTGTCATCATACAGGTCCAATTGTCGGCTCTTGTCGTTGAAAACGCTCCCCGGAAATGAATTGCGCGGATTGCAAGCCATGTCATCTGGAAGCATGAGGATGATCTGGCTGTCCGGAATGCCGAGTCGCTTTACTGTTCTGTAGAGGCTTAATGTGTTGGCCAGATGTCGGTAGTTGAACCAGAAGCGCGACGTGCTCACGAGCACCGCCCAGTTGGACGTGTGGGTCGCGGAAGAGACATCGAGAGCGGCGAGGAGCGCCAGCAGCGCAGTCGGGAGTGAGAGGAGCCGCATGGTTACGATACGTGTCTGAATAGAGAATTGCGTGAAGATGTTGATTGTTGCTCCATCTCAATGTTCACCTGCTAGACTGATTGGTAATGAAGCGCGCTAGCTTGTTTCGCGATAGTGCACTTGCTCTATTTCCAACGCCATTTGCATGTGAAAGCCTGCCTCCAGCTGTTCGCTTCGATTGACACAAGAGTGCCCACAATGTCACCACGCCTCATGATACACAGCAAGCTCCCGTTCCCACCGACGACATCCTAAGCAATCCACCGCAAGACGCGGGTCATTGATCGTGCTCTCAGCGCCGAGCCCGCATGGCATTCCTCAGGGCTCTAAGATCGGCATGGCGATGTACAAAGGATGAGATTGCCGAAGCAGTTCTCTCTTTGCTGCCTTTTGGTCTGCTTTCTCGGAACAGTTTCCCCATTTCCTTGTCCGTAGCACGCAGGTTTCTGTCGATTTGGTGTCGCAGAATTCTTGCGAGAAGCCGGATCTCCTCCTCAGTGTACTGGTCCCATTCACTGCTTTTTTGAAATGTCCCAGCTGCCTGTTCCGCACGCCTTTCGTTTTGCCGATCGTTCTTCCTCTTTTTCCGTTCCTTCAACGTCTTGTTCGTCTCTTCTGAAGCGCGCTTATAGCCTTTGTCGTTCGGGCTACTGCTTGCATCCAAGGACGAGATGGAGGAGCTAGAACCGGCAGCTGCAGTAGCAGTAGTAGACTAAGTATGCAATATTAGTAAAGTAAAGACGATACCCGTATAGCAGTGTATATGTAACACTAAGAAAATGCGCAGTAGTAAACAGAAAAAAAAGGTACTACCTACGATGTTTGGCCGAGTGCGCATCCTACTCTGCCTTGTCGAGTTCAGCTGTACGGTAGGGCTTGCGCTCTTATGTACATCCTTAATAGTACTTGTCTCTGTATTCTCGCTTTGTCGAATCCTGCCTAACTTGTTTGAATCTGCTAGATCTGTACGATCTACATAGTCGTTTGGGTTGCGTAACTCGTTGCCTTCCTCAGAACTAGCTGCTACAAGAGAGAGCAGTATGTCTGCAGCCTCTTCTACCTCAGTTCTGCGGCCCATCTGAAGACATGTTAGTAGCCTATGTAGCGGGCTGTAACATCTGCATATACGTACCGGTTCGTGCGCATGTGTGGTCCATCTGCTTGGGCATATGGATGACGCGCGGCGTTCAACTCGGGGCGACCTTGTTCGACAAGCCATAGGATATTTGTCCTGAACTACTAACCAAGCAGAGTCTTGTGACTAGGCGTGTTGCGGTGCATAAACGTAACTTCTTCGTGAGGCTTGTTGAGAGGGTGTCTGTCCCAATGTGTGTAGTCGAAAGCTGGTGTTATGTCGTCGTTTGTTCAGAGAGGTGAAGAAGTAGCCAACGACGGCGCAGCGAAACAAACGCCGAGCTGCCGTGACAACGACCATTCGATGGCATATGAAAGTCAGCGCGATAAGATCATCTGAACTTCACTTAGTGCTGTTCTTTTCTCGCTCCAGCCTCACTCTGTTCGTCACATGCAGTCCCCAACATGATGAATGTTCAGAGCAACCGAGCGACCCAAATCAGCTGCAGACCTCCTCTAAGTCGAAGATTAGCGGTGGTCCGAGAAATGCTTTGAGGGCGACTTGAGGAATCCATATCTTCGAAGCAACCGAGAATACGTACCTCAAGTTGTCGGGCTCGTTCGACTGGTCACTTCAGCGCGAACAGCTGAAGACAAAGCAGTGTGGTGGTGAACGACGAGGATCCTGATGCTCATCCTGCCGCGGTCTGACAGATCGTCGGTTCCGACACCTGATCGTGATCACCAGAAGTGAAGCAAGGACGATCACATGGCTGTAGATGCCATAGAGATCCGGAGACAAGATGAATTACACATGCACATTCACATGTCGACATCTTTGTCGCTCACTTGCTCGGTCGCTGTTTACTGCGACTTGTTCTCACTGGTCCACCGGCTGAAGAAATTGAGAACCACAGGAGTGAAGTCCAACGACCTGTTCAGACACTTCCTCTTGGACTGGTCGAGAGCCGAGCTGGCGTCGTAGTTGTCGCTTCTACTGTTAGGCCAGCAGTGACCAAGGTCGAAGACTTGGTAGTGTTGGACAACGTCCTCCAGGCCATTGCAAGAGTACATCGTTTTATTGTAGCCACTGAAACTACGAGCAGACTCGGAGTATAAGTCGCCACAATTTCGATAGGCCCACCAGCTCACCTATCGTGCATTAGTATTGCACGGAAGCCGCAAAGGGACAATCGGGATATGTACCCATTCGTCAATGCCGGGCAGCGGACCTCCTGCACCAGATTTGCCATTCGGGTGGTATGGAATCGTAGCGTCTGCAAGACCATGCGATTCTAAGATGGCTCGCTTCTTCGTGCAGCTGCCTTTGCTCGTGTCAGTATACAGCGCCGCTGCTGCTATTGCAAAAGCTGCAAATTGATCGCCATGATCAGAGCATGCTAGCGTGTCGACAAAGCCACCGCCATTGCTCTTCCCGCTCGCATAGAGGCGGTTTGTATCAATGCAATACTCTTCCTGCAAGCGGACTACGAGATCGGTCGTAAACTGGAGATCGTCGACGCCTGCTACTGCATATGTCGGGCCCTGCCAGGAGCCATTCACGCCTTGTGGATCTGAGAACTGCATCAGCGTCAATGCGGACAAATAAGCTCTTACAAGACCACTGACAGACTACTAGGTACTCTTGGCCTTGTGGGTATTTGTAGTATAGAGAATTGTTCCATTGCTGCTTGGGATTGCCACGGTTGCCGTGATAGTCGATTATCAGCGGCCATTTTGCTTGATCGCAGTCATTGTAGTTGTCCGGCACGTTGACGGCGTACAGTCGATTTCGTCCTCCTGATTCCAGCTTGTGGTTACTACTGAAACCTGGTCTGTGGCTTTTGTCTAGATAACAAATAAACGACGGCAGATGAAGAACGACGAGCTCAAGAGTTTCGTACCACAACCACCCCGGCCACTTCTTCGCGTCAAAGATGATGCCTCCGTGGGCAACAGGGCAAGCGAAACTATACCAAGGACGATAAGGTGCAGCATTTTTCTCGAAACCGGAGCCTAGAAAGCTCTTTGAATAAGGAAGAGAGATGATGTATGTGTGTTGTTGTAAGGTAGCAAGTACCTAACTATCGTAGTCGTTACTGCCTCAGGCACGCCACGAAGCTTCTCCTCCGCATCACATTGCGATTGAGCTCATAGATGAGATGTCACTTCCTCCGTGACACCGAATAATAAGGTCCCATTGCGTCTACCAGGACAGAAGCAATGTGGCATCGCGTGGCAGGGCGGCGACCGATAATTTGATGGTATGTCTACTGGGGCGACGTCAACGCATCCATGATTCTTGCGAACCATGGCCATTGAGTTGAGGCCAAGTGAAAACTCACTCAAGCACCTGGGAGTAATTCCACTCCCATCTCTTAGGCTATGATCCCATTCGCATCGTTCTCTTTTGCCTCCTCGCGCTTCTTCTCCACACGGCTTTCCTTCCCACTGTGCACATCTGACAGTACGCTCTCGATCTCCTTGAGAAATCTCGTAACCTCGTTTTCTGTGCCGACTGTGATCCTGAGGCAGCCGAAGCATCCCGGCTCCTTGCCTCTAAACCGTACGACCACGCCTCTGCTTTCCGCGAGTCGCTCATAGACCTGCAATGCAATCTCGTTGCTCGGCTCGTCCTTAGAGTCGCACATCTCCACAAGCAGAAAGTTGCTTTCCGGGCCTCCGCGGAATCGACCAATCCCCTTGATGTTTGGCATCTCGGAAAGTAACCTGTCCCGCTGACGGATGATATTTGAGCGATTCTGGTGCATGACCTTGAGATTTTGCGGCTGCATAGCTTGAATGGCGAGCTGTGAGGTAGGATTCGAGATGTTGTAGGGAGCTTTTAGGCTGTTCAGGAGCTTCGCGACCTCGGGACTGGTGAAAGCTGCTCCTAAACGTATGCCTGCCAGACCGAAAGCTTTAGAAAGCGTTTGCATGACGACAAGATTCGGCCACTCAGCCACCCACTCGGCGAGAGAAGCATCTTCAGCAGCAAAGTCGATGTATGCTTCGTCCAGGACCACGATGCCGTTCCACGAGGGGTGTTCCAGTACGGCTCGAACTTCTTCTTTCCGGACAAGGTTACCAGTTGGGTTTCCGGGACTGCAAAGGTATACGAGTTTGATGGATGGGTCAGATGCCAGAACCTCGTTGATCTTGTCGGGTTGGGCCCGAAAGTTGTTCTTCGTGTCGAGCGGCACCTTCACGACTTCGACATCGTTCACTTGTGCGGATACAGCGTACATGCCGTAGGTAGGTGGACATGTCAGAATTTTGTCCTTCCCAGGAGCGCAGAATGCACGTAGAAGAGCATCGATGGCCTCGTCACTGCCGACGCCAACAAAGAGATTCTCCGGAGTGATGTTCTTCTTCGTGTGAGCGTGAGTATTGCGTAAGTTGCAAAGCAATTGCTTCAATTCATGCTGGTGGCTAGAGTGAGTTGTCAATACATGCACTGCGACGAGAGACATGTGGACATACGGGTCAGGGTAGCGATTTAATCCGAGAAGGTCGATTTGAATATCGGATCCATTGCCATTGGCAAGCTTGCCGTCGTTATGTAGAGCAAGACCTGGACCGTACGCATTCTCGTTTGCATCAAGCAATATATTTGTTCCATCATCTTTGTAGTCGCTGAGTCAATGGATCAGCCATGCATGTAACGTGCTATACCAGCACGAACTTACTCTCTTGCACATCGGTAAGGCTCGAGGGCGAGGATATTGGGCCTTGCGCACTTGGAAAGGTCGAAAGGCATAATGGAGTATAATCAAAGTATGTTGTTTTGTTCGTCGAGACTCATATCTCAGGGCAAGTGTCACCAAAATTCGAGCTTGTACAACGTCACCCCGCTGACTCATGCAAGGGCGCGGTGGATTTCTGCGAGCGGCCCTTTGCATGTGACAGGTCTTGGCCATGTGTCCATTGCTTTCTGCCACCACACGATCAACATCTACAACCCCCTCTCGCGGCGAGCGTCAATCCTTCCATGGATCTGTGATGATCCGCCTTCCGTGTGCTCCTCACTAGAAGATCCCACAGCATCCGAGCCGTGGCAGCCCGGCGGAGTTTGCACGCCGCTATGTCATCACCACCTACGTCGCACAATTAAACTTGGATCTTACTCCACCCTCGAGCTTGTTATTACTCTTTGTGCCGACCAGCACAAGTCCGCAACAGTACTGCGCCCGGTCCCAGTCCGACGACGCGCCCTTCCTCTCCTGGCAAACGGCAAACGACAAACACTTTCATTCGATTCCCGGGTCCGGCGCGTAGGCACGTGTCTAGCCAGATGTCGCAACAACAACAAATCCCGGCTCTCCCGCAGGTGATTTCACCTTCACCTACACCCTCAGAATCCAGCGTAAAAGATGGCTACTTTCCTCCAACAACACGATCGAAGGCGCGCGTTGGCGGGTCTTCCATCGGCCCTATCGACGAAAACGAGGGAACTACAGAAGAGCTGGACCCAGAGCTCTTTCGAGCGCGAAGCAGGAGTAGGAGTCCAAACATCGATCGATCACGGCCAGCGCGCATGACGATGACACCGATAAATGGGGGCGTATCGACGAGCGCATCAGCAGCAGCGAGCAGTGCAACGAAAGTGAATCGAAGGAAGGCAGAGGAGACAAATGGCCCGGTTCAGAAAAATGCGGAGGGACTACTCTCACCCTCGAGTGCATACCCACAAGGCTTTGGCTCGGCATATTGGCGGAATCTCAGTCGCAGTCCCAGTCCGCTAGGCTTGATTCCAATCCATCGGCATTGGAGAGAATTTGTACACAAGCATGAAGTTCCCCGCAAGGTGCTGCACGTCAGCATAGGATTCGTGAC
Source organism: Zymoseptoria tritici IPO323 (assembly GCF_000219625.1). Classification (NCBI taxonomy): domain Eukaryota; kingdom Fungi; phylum Ascomycota; class Dothideomycetes; order Mycosphaerellales; family Mycosphaerellaceae; genus Zymoseptoria; species Zymoseptoria tritici. The sequence continues at coordinate 2,227,967 of NC_018218.1, read as the reverse complement.
ACTTTGGCTATACAAAAGAGGTGTGCAGACGAGTTCAATACATCCCGTATTACTGGGACTGCTCATACCGATCTTCAACGTGGATGTGATCCGCTTCCGCTGGCCGGAGTTCAATCGATTCTACATTCGGATGTTGGGGCCTTTCATGCGAGAGAGCGAAGCGCATGATCGTTTCAACGGCGTCATCAGCTACCTGGCTGGCGTCTGGTTGCCTATGTACATGTGCAGGAAAGATGTTGCAGTTATAAGCGTGTTGCTGCTATCATGGTGTGATACAGCAGCGAGCACGTTCGGGAGATGGTTGGGAAAGTACACTCCGAGGGTCAGGAAAGGCAAGAGCTTAGCGGGAAGCCTGGCCGCGTTCACATTTGGTGTCGCGAGTTCCGTGCTGTTCTGGGGAATCATTGCTCCCGCGACGCCCGAGGAGTTCAACCAGGGAGTGAACAGCTTCGCATTTCAGGGCACACTCACCCTCCCACAGGGGTTAAGACAACCGCTGGGTCTGAACGAGGCGCAGGCGTCTGTCACCGGTCCGATTGCTTTGGGTGTAGTTTCGGTGGTGTCTGGTCTGGTTGCGAGCGTGAGTGAAGCTGTGGACATACTCGGTCTGGACGATAATTTGACGATACCCGTGCTCTGCGGAGCTGGCATAGGAGCTTTTCTGTGGGTCTTTGGTAAAGTCGGGACTGCGCCTTGGACTTAGAGTGACTTGAGGGCGACATGAGAGTGACATGACAGAGAGGAAGGGAAAAAGGACACAGTTCAGACGAGCAGGACCTTTGATTGCCATCAGGTGATGAGATGATATAATGTTGCCTACGATTGCCATGCCACCTTTCACCAGTTGACATTTCATTGAATCTCCGTCTCTCCACAACTTGCGAACAACTTCCGAGCTTCTCTGTGGATAATTCGTCTTTGCCCACGCGCGACGGAATCGCGCTCCAAATCAGCTTTGCCCCACTATCCACCCACTTCCGCCGGCACTTCAGGCTCCATCAGAGTCACGAGTAAGGTACATAGGTAGTCATCACCTGTCCTTCCAGAGCACTCACCACCAGAGCATCAACCATACCGTCGACCTGATCTCAGCAAATACGGGACCTGACCCTCCGCTGACCCCGGGCATATATATCACGAAAGACCCTACGCTGCTTCTCCCTGCAACTCCTCCGCCACCGCCACTTCTTCCGCCGATAGTCTCATCACCAGCCGCCTCTGAGACCGGCACATTGCACGACACACTTCGCTACGTCCTCGCAGAAATCCACCGAACATGTCGACCGCGGCGCGCCGACGTCTGATGCGTGACTTCAAGCGCATGCAAACAGATCCTCCAGCGGGAGTGAGTGCCAGTCCGATCGCGGACAACGTCATGACCTGGTACGTAAGAAGCTATGGATCATGGAGGGCAGCAGCGGAAGATATGGGAATCCTACATGGGCACAACGACACAGCAAAAGGCTACGGCATCAGCACTCGCACTCTCAGAAATACATCCGCTGACCAGGCTCTCTCTTCTCCAGGAACGCCGTCATCATCGGTCCATCAGACACACCCTTCGAAGATGGGACATTTCGCCTGGTGATGCACTTCGAAGAGCAATACCCCAATAAGCCTCCGGGCGTGAAGTTCATATCGCAAATGTTTCACCCGAACGTTTACGGCACCGGGGAGTTGTGCTTGGACATTTTGCAGAACAGGTGGAGTCCGACATACGACGTGGCGGCGATTTTGACGAGTATCCAGAGGTGAGTCTGAGGTGTAGTGTGGACTACCAGGAGAGACTTCGGTGGTGCTGACGGTGGTGGGCGGCTTTAGTCTGCTGAACGATCCCAACACATCGAGTCCCGCCAACGTCGAGGCCAGCAACCTGTATAAAGACAACCGGAAGGAGTACACCAAGAGAGTGAGGGAAACGGTGGAGAAGAGTTGGGATGATTGAGGTATTGGACTGAAGAGAGCAAATAGCTACGGAAAGGCAGCCAGAGTGGGCAATGGCGGTCGGACATACTTTGGAGAGGTGGATTGAGTGACGAGAGAAGACCTGTCACTCGGCAAGAGGAAGTCGGCAGCTCAGTCACGGCAGTATGGTTTCCTGATGGCACGGAACATGTAGCACGCCGGGAGAAGATCGACCCAAAGCCTGTCGCTTACAAGCACACAACTTGTGCTAATACAACGTCTCGGCGTTTGCATGAGCGTGGAGTGTGGATACGGACGGGGAGAACAGACCTGCAAACAAAGCGGAGAAAGAGGTCGGAGTCGGATAATGGAGCACATTCGAAGCGATCTTGCTTAAAAATGGATACATTCGCTCGCGCCTGAATTCCAAATGGCCACTCAAGTAATCGTAGCTGTAGAACTGCCTCGTCTTCGGTACCAGAATGGGCAGAGAGCTGACCTCCTCTTATCGGAGTCGACAATGCGATGATGCCTGAGGCATTTGTCCGGCTATTCACACAACCAAGGTATTCGTTCTTTAAACCCACCCGCACGAGCGGCCGCATGCATTGTTCGCTTCTTAGCGCGGCCGAGGCGATCTTGGTTTCTTGGAGTCTTGCTGGAGAGATGGTCTTGGAGCTTCGGCGGGCTTGACCGTGAAGTACTCGGCTACAGATGGGACCCATCATCATCGACAATAATAAAGCCACCCACCATACGTTGTTGGGTCGAAGATCGAACGCATTGCGGACTGCGAGCCGCGCATTGGGTGTACACGTCGATGAGACTTCGGAGCGAAAGTCAATGACCAGGATGGCCGCACGTACGAGTTCCGATGAGATCTTGCAACAACCTTGGTTCAATCTTGGGTCTGATGTGGCGCATCGCATTCGCATGTACCTTTGCCGATTTCCGCATTCATGACGACGTACTTACTTGCTATAGATTTCAACAAGGACAACGGAGCACCACGGCCCGGTGCAGGAGAGATGAAGTTGTCCTCTAGAGTAAGCCGTTGGGACCAGATGCTGCTGTTTGCACAGACACCCATACCCAGCAAGCAGCGAGTCAGATGGCGACCTCTCCACTTTTTCGTCTCATGTTCGTTTGCTCGCCGCGCGGTTTTGAGAAAGAACTCCTGTCGCAAACACCTGCTTCGGGCCAAGTGGAGGACGGGGAACAGACGGATCGGCGCATTGGTGCTGACGAAAGGCATCGCGTTTTGGGTGGACTTCGAAGACATGCATGCAATAGTGAAAACACTGCTTTGGTGGTGTGGTGTGTACTACTTTCCCTGCTTTCTGGAAGTACCTTTCTTTGCGACAACTGGTACGTTTGACTGCCGTTCCTGCTTTTGTCCAACTCTACCTGCCTTCTGTCCTTCACTTGCCACTTGCAGACCGTCGAAACAACCCGGAATCTCTTATCGTCTGCTCAGCCTGTCTGCCCTCCTCCAGTACTACTGTTCGACCCGGCACACATCCATCTCGGGCACCCTCATTGCACTCTCTTACTCTTTTATCTGCTCCGCCTTTCCTCCTGATGTTACGAAAATTGTCTACCTGATGATCTAAAAAGAGCACTCATGCATGTCGCACTGCATTTCCTCTGGCACCTTTCGCTCTGTCTATACGCCTGTGCCCAAAGCGACAGCTCCATCGACTTCGCCGGTATCGACGCTCCGCCCGCATTCGATCAGGCATCTGATGACGGATTCTTTGGCTACTACCCTACCCGCGAGTACATCACGGAGGTGGACTTGAATACGCCGCGAACAAACTTCGTCCAATGGAGTCCTGAATGCAACGATGGAGCCTACTACTTCATCACGCCTCGAGGTTGGGGCATTGGAAATCCCGGGCCGATGCTGCTCGACCAGCGGGGTGATCTTGTATGGGCGCACCACTTCGAGAATGACTTTGGTGGACAGGCGTACGATTTCACGGTCCAGAAATATCAAGGAAACGATTACCTCACATTCTGGCTGGGTGACGATCGTGTGCGAGGACATGGCTCCGGTTTCTACTACATGGTGAGCAGATTCTTGTTTGGATCGTGGTGCGAAGACTTATACCATTCTAGCTGAATGCTTCATACGACATTGTGCATCGTGTGGGTGCTGCCAACGGACTTTCTGCTGACCTTCATGAATTCTTGATCACTCCTGAAGGGACAGCGTTGATGACCATGTACGAAGTTGTGGAATATGATCTTTCGAGCTTTCCGGACTACCACCCAGACGAAGAATCTCTCGGACCGTCGTACATCTGGGATTGTCTCTTCCAGGAGATCAGCATTGAGACAGGCGACCTCCTGTACGAGTGGCGAGCATCCGACCATGTCAATATCTCAGCCACTTACCGCGGAATTGGACCGGGAGGCTCCAAGGATGACCCCTTTGACTGGTTCCACATCAACAGTATTGCCAAGGATGAGCTCGGGAACTACTTGATCTCTTCGCGGTACTTCCACAGCGTGTTGTATGTCGAAGGTAGGACCGGAAACATCATCTGGTCGTTGGGAGGAAAGGAGAATGATTTCATGGATTTGAGCGGAGGCAATGCCACGAACTTTGCATGGCAGCACGACGCTCGCTTCTTGTCTACCGACACTTTTCCCAGTCTATACAGCCCTCCCGAGGAGAAACATGGCATGACGACGCGACTGGTGACTCTTTTCGATAACGCTGCCGAGGACCAGCATTACGAGTACGGGTTAGAGATCTCACGAGGACTCTTACTGGAAATCACATACCCGAATGAGAAGTCGCAGAGACCCGAAACACGACCGAAGAACGAACCTCGCGATGCAGACTTGAACACCCTGAAAGTCCAAGAAATCAACGGCACATCAACATCCTACACAGTGCGCGTGATACAGTCCTACGAAAACCCGCAGTCCGTCCGCTCCTCCTCCCAAGGCTCGGTCCAGATTCTGCCACCTTCCTCTCCCGGCCAGGATCCGCGGATCCTCGTTGGCTATGGTCTGAACGCGGTTTGGAGCGAGTTCTCCGCCAACGGCACTGTTCTCTGCGATGTTCACTACGGTGCTACAACTTCCTGGGAGCGCGGCGACATTCAAAGCTACCGCACCTACAAATTTCCGTGGATCGGACGTCCGAACGAGCCGCCAAAAGTCGAAATTAGTGACGACGACTTTGAGGTATATGTTTCGTGGAATGGAGCGACGCAAGTGAGGACTTGGGTTTTGCAGTGTTCGGACGAAGCATCCTCCAATGAGCGAGCTTGGGAAGATGTTGTCAGCGTTAAAAAGACTGATTTTGAGGAGACGATTGCCATTCCCGAGGACATTGTCGACTCGCGCTATCTCCGCGTCATTGCCTTGGATGCACACGATCGCCGGCTTGAGTTTGGCACAAGTAGAATCTTGGACCGGATCACTACGGTCGTGGGTGCGCAGCGCTGGATGGATGAGCTGGCGCATGCAATTACCGTACCAAAATTGGCGAACGGCGTGCCGCCGTCGAGGTCGTTGCTATCGATGGTATTCATGGCGTTGACCGTGTTGGGAGTGCTTCACGCATATCGGAGATTCTTGTCGCGGAGGGTGGGAACGAACAGGGCGGGTCCGATGAGGTGGAAACAGGGGAGTAGGTATCGTCTGTTGAGCGATGCGTAAGCGAGACGTGATAGAATAGATGATGGAGTAAGGAGTGTCCGTCGCCTTTGGTCCAATATGAGCTGCGATCCTGAACAGAGGAGGAAAAGTACGAGACACAAGTTACGCTGCAGCCCCGTCTCGTCATCCACCATCTCCTCCTCTTCGTTTCGATCCAACCCTCTCGATGCGATCCAATCGAAGCGGATTTTACCAACAGATGGATCGAACAACGAGGCGCCTTGGGCACAACGCCGCCTTTAGGAATCGGTCTGCCAGCGTGTGTCAGAGGCATTATGGAATGGCTCCGAGACCTTGGATACTGCAGTGCATTCCTGCCGTCCCACCCGCTCCGGCATCAGTACGACACTGTTCTGGTGACTCAGAGCCAGAGCCCACCGCTCATCAGCTCTCGATACCGGGATGAGACTACGGTGGAGTTTTCGTAGCTTCAGCACATCCAGCGGAAAGACATGTAGCAAAGCACAGGCGAGACGAGGGAAACATGGAGGCGACGAAGCTTGTTGGAGACCGGCATACGTTTCTTCCTCGGTCTCTACGTCGACTTTCCAAGCACAAAGGGCCCGTTTGCAGGGCAGCCTCAGCAAATCGTAGTCCGCAATTCGAAATCATGGAGGTCCTGGTTTGATGAGACGCCATCGTATGGAATGAATGCATGCCTGGACAGTGGGAAGCCAGCTGAAGCTATGCGAATGGAGCGAGAATGGTCATCCTTCCAGGTCAAGGAAGATGATCGAGGGTCCTTCGACAAGGTGTGCTGCTCGTCGATAGGACGTTCATTCACCAGACGTGATATTATAGAATCTCTTAGGTTCACATCGTCTCCGCCGCGCTCATTTCTCTTAGATGAATTTCCGAACATTCCTTAGCGTCTTGACTGCCGTGTCCAATGGTCCGCTGCCAAATTGCTTCGGTTCTGACCTCATCTCTCGAAACCTTGTTCAACACTCCACTCTTCATATCTAGAGATTGGACATCGTTGGACGCGAGTGGAGTATCCAGGATTAGAGACAAGGACTGATGGAGAATGCATCGTATTCTGGACGGCGATGAAACTGATTGAGAATTAGTTTGCGCATTCATCATTGCGAAGACAATCGAGAGGGCAAAACCGACCGGGTCAAAGACACCTCAGGCAATATTTTGAACGACTCGCCCGAACGAGCACCCCAATCCCCAAACCCCGGACCTGGAGACCGACAACGGCAAACTCAACAACATGCTCACAACCCGCCGTCCCACCCGCACAACAGTCCTCTACACCGTCTCCACCGCCTCGCCCGCAACCTCGTTCTCCGCCCGCACCATCGCCCTGCTCACCGGCATCCTTCGCATCTCCGCCCTCTACCTCCTCACCCTCTTCCTTCTCTCCTCTCTTCCCACCCCAAAGACCCACGACATCACCACCGTCTTCCTCACTTTCCCGTCATCCCGTTTGGTCCTCCAGCACCTCATCAATCCACTCCCCATATACGCTCGACTTGCCCTTGGATGCGTGTGTACCTTTATTCTCGTCCGGCGCGGGTATCAAGAGGAATCCCTGCTGGTCATCCGTGGACTGGGCGTGCAGACGAGTTCGGCGGGGTCGACATATATCCCGGGCACGAGTTCGACCCGGTTCATACCGACGAGTGCGATTCAGGATGTGTTTATTCACGAGGCGTTCAAGGGGTTTGAGGTGAGGTTCTACTTGAGTATTGTGGTGGAAGGGGAAGGGATGGTCGTGGTAGTGTTTCCGGTATGTTTCGAGCGCCTAGTCGCAGCGCAGCATTCATTTGGCTGACCTGACCTGGGAACAGACCATCTTGCCACGAAGGGAGATTCTGGAAAAGGTCTGGAGAGGGACGAGGGCTTGTCTTTATGAACCCAAGTCGGATTGAACTGGTCTCGAAATGACTCCTAATCACCTGGATCTGCCTCCGCAGCGGGCTTTCTATCGACATTCAACCCTTTCCGCAGCGCATATCGCGCATTGATAATATCAGGTGCCTCCAAGAGCTTACGCTGTGCGATGGGAATGTACTTTCCCACGGTATTGGGCACTCCACTGCCGTCGAAGAGACGAGCACTCCGATTGGAGCCAGACGATGCCTCCAACTGAGCAGGCGTGAACTGCTGGCCTTGCGCTGCTACAACGGTCATCAGACTTGATGCCAGCACCTCGTCCATCTTCCGCTTGCGCCACAATGACCACAGCTCTTCCATGATACCATTACGGCCATGCTTGCCATCTTCCACAGCTGGCAGCGCACGCTTGGCTGGATCTCTTCCGCCACGATCATCGCCAACATACACCCAATCCATATCATCCACATATCCCTTCGAGTTCCGCTCGCCAGATCCATGATCACCATTCGCCAACGCCTCGGCATTCGGGAAGATACAATCCCACAGCACCAAGGGGACATCACTCGCCATCTCATACGCCGGCTTGCCAGGCGTCTTCTCCACGTCAAGCAAGTAGTCCACCACACTTGGATCCTCATACCCCTGTCCGACCAAGAACACCACGGCCACGAGATGCCTCACCTGATGCCAGAGGAACGCGCTGCCTCTTACCTCGAACCAATACAACTCCGGGCCCTCTCCCGTGCCCTCCACTTTATGAATGCCCGCGTGAAAGATCCTCCTCTCGAAATTGCCAATTTGCTTCGAAGCGTCTACCTTACAGAAGTTTCGGAAATCGTGCAGACCTTCATACTTCGCGGCCGCCTGTTGCATAGCGGAAATGTCCAGCCATCCATCCTCTGCTCCGCGACGCTTCGAGGCGGAACTCCCGGGTAAAGGCATGTAGGCGGGGTTCGTAAAGAAGTAGCGATACCGCCGCTCTTTGCAGTTGAAGCGCGCGGAGAAGTCTGACGGCGGAGTGGGACACCAGGCGAGGATGCGGATGTCGGACGGAAGGACACGATTGAGAAGTTGAATGTAGGGAAGCTCGTCGGCGACGGGGTCAAAGGGTTTCTCTAGGGTGTCGTCTGGGGTAGAATCTTGTTTCGCAGCGTCCGCAGCGGTCTCCTCCTCGACCTCAGCATTCTCTGCGGACCGTGGTGATGGCTTCGGCCGGTTACTCCTCACTCTGATTCCAACTACCTGTCCAAATGCACTGACGCCTCTGTCCGTCCTCCCGCATTTACTGTACTCGCACCCTTCCCATTCCACGTCGTCCTCACTCTTCTCCGGCTTGAACGCCGGGAATATCAATCGCACTTTCCTCAGCGCTCGCCATAACTCCTCTTCGATCGTCGGTAGAGGTGTAGTATTGTTCGTATGATGTTCGTAACCATTGTATGCGCCGCCTAGATAGGCGAATTTGAGCGCGATGAGGCGGGTGTTGTAGCGGGAGGGATCGAAGGGTTTCGGAGCTTTTCGAGGTTTCTTGTCGAGGGCAGAGGTTGCGGCGGTGGAGGCGAGGGCGGATTCGTTCTGCGCTCGGAGTTGGGTTTCGAGGGCTGTGACTCGTTCGATGAGAGCAGAGTTCGACCAGGTGGTATAGTCGGTGGACATGGCGGGTCGTGAGGATATGGATCTCGAGACGGTAAAGGCTGGAGAAGGCCTCGAGATGTGTTTGTATCGGCGTGGAAGTCTTCGAGGCCAAAGCCTCATGGTCCGGATGTCATGGTAGAAAATATGGTGAAGTTGAAGGAGAATGTCGCGAAGATCTCGAAATTTTGGAGGGACGTGCGGGTGCGAAAGAAAGTCTATCATTCGAAAGCACCTTCACCTCTTTTACATCCTTTCAAATCCTCCTCACGATTGTCGATAACTTACGCACGAGCACCTCTCTTGAGTCTCACCATGACTGAATACCAACACTGAGAAGAAAAGGCACGAGGTGATCGCAAGCCAAGTCCATGAAGACGACGCTCCGACGTCACTTTGAGGTATCTTGAGGTATCTCCTCACTATCTCCTCACTATACCTATCTTGAATCTCCATCTTCCACAACAACAATGTCCATCTTCAACAAGACCTCTCTATTTCCACAACTTTGACCATGGCGGCCGCCGCATTGCCATATCATGAGCCAGGCATCGTCACGATCCTCATCCTTTCTTCATTCCTCATCCTTTCCAATGTCGTCAATTGGATCTTCGACAGGCTGCTCTTCTGCGGCCTCATCGGTCAGATTGCCATTGGAGTGGCATGGGGCACGCCCGGAGGGAACTGGCTGTCTCTTGAGATCCAAGATGCTATTGTCCAGTTCGGATATTTGGGCTTGATCGTGCTGGTGTATGAGGGTGAGTCGAGAGAAGATACGCGTCCAGGTCAAACTCTCTCCATCTAAACAGAGTTCCTCCAGGTGGGCTACAAACCGACTTGAACACGCTGAGGTCTAACCTATTCCTCGCATCTCTGGTGGCCATCATCGGCATCGGCACTCCAATGGCCCTGTCATTCACATTGCAAGGCTTCATGAACATCACTCCGGTCCAAGCATTCGCTGCGGGTGCAGCTCTATGTTCGACCTCGCTTGGCACAACATTCACTATCCTCGCGACGAGTGGTCTGAATCAGAGCCGATTAGGTGTTGTACTGTCGAGCGCGGCTATGATGGTGTGTATACGAATATCCCCGTCTGTGATTTCTGGCTCAATGTAAATACAGGACGATGTCGTCGGCCTAGTCATGAGTGGCATCATCGCAAGCCTGGGACAGTCTTCGGACAACTTTAGCGCCATCATTGTCATTCGACCGGTCTTCGTGTCCATCGCATTCGCCGTGCTGCTACCCGTGATATGTGCATTCATCGTCAAACCATTGACGAAAGTGTGCTATAAACTCATCACGAAGCGCAGAGACTCAAAGCTACATACCACCCTGACCACGGAAGGTGCAGCATTCTGCCTTCACGTCGCGGTTCTCACAGCTTTGATCACCGGAGCGATCTACGCTGGAACATCCGGTCTTTTCGCGGCGTACCTCGCGGGTGCTTCGATCTCCTGGTGGGACGCACTCTGCACCGAACTGCGGGATTCGAACTCGCGCTCAACAGTGATCCGCGACGAGACAGCAGACTCGACTTCACAGGACAACTCAGCGGAGCCCAAGGAACCAGTCAGCAAGAGTCCAGAATCCCAACAAGCCTCCCCGCCCCTCGCCGCCAGACCAGCATCCTCCTCTCAGACCTCCCCCTCCACCACATCTCCACCTCCCACCTCCCACGCCCACCTCCACGGCACAGCAATCTTCACCAAACACATCTCCCCCGCCCTCCACTCCATCCTCCAACCCTTCTTCTTCGCCTCCATCGGCTTCTCCATCCCCATCTCCCAAATGTTCACCCCCTCGATCCTCTGGCGCGGAATCGTCTATTCCATCCTCATGGTCCTTGCGAAGTTATTCTGCGGTCTATGTCTCATCCGCTTCTCCGGGCCTGTCATACCGACTCACACGTTGAAGAACTTTTTTCTCCCATCTTCGAGACATTTACCCTGGCCGCTATTGCGGACGACGGAGAAGAAGGAGGTGGTTAAGAAAAACGATGCAACGACGGACGCCGCCACAACGACAACGACACAAACCACACCATCACCAGCGACGAGAGACCCCAAACAAGGAAAGAAGAAGAAGTCCTCCCCCGGCAATCGCATCCCAAAACCCATGTCCCTCTATCCCGCGACGATGCTCGGCTTCGCCATGGTCGCGCGCGGGGAAATTGGATTTCTCATCAGCGCCATTGCCGAAAGCAAAGGGGTCTTTGGAGATGTTCGCGGCGAAGGGAGCGGTTCTTCGGAACTGTTCTTGGTCGTGACGTGGGCGATTTTACTGTGTACGCTTCTCGGGCCGATTGTGGTGGGGACGATGGTGAAGAGGATTAAGAGGTTGCAGGCTGCGGAGAGGGAGAAGAGGACGGGGAGGGAGGATCCGTTGGGGATTTGGGGGGTTTTACCAAGGGGAAGTGCTGCTGGGGAGGGTGGTGATGAGGCGACTGCGAGGACGTCTTGATCATTGCTCCTGGAAAATATGATTCATGAAACAAGGATACCACCACAAAGCAATGGACTTGTACAAAAACTTGGAAAGATGGGATAGATTTCCACATCAATATCAATACCAATAATCTATAAACACGACAACTCATCCATCCATCACCTCCCATCACCACTCCTACCCACCCCACCCGCATCAACAATCTTCTCCTCTCCCTCTTCCCCAGGCAAGAAAACCTCATGCCCACTGCCATTCCTCACTCTCAATGACGCCACACATCCCACCGCAGCCACTAGTCCGACCAGCCACCACGCCATTCCCACGATCCCTCTCGCCGTCCACGTTCCGTACCAGTACCCCGCCAACACCGGACCGAGCGTGCGGAACGTGGCGGAACAGGCGTTGCCGATGCCGTGGATTGTGGCGAGGACGGAGGGATGCGGCGAAGAGTTGTTGAGTAGGATGATACTCGCGGGTAAAGCGAAAGTGCGGGCGGCGACTTGTAGGAACACAACACCGGCGATACCCATCCATATCGGAATACCGGAAGCGGGACCAGGTGGAGGGGTAGAAGAGGGCAGTAAGGCGAGGTATGGTGCGAGAAAGTACGCCATGGGGAAGAGGAATAAGCTCCCGCGAAAACATCGCATCAGCCCGAACCGCGCGTTGGCGTAGGGGTACAAGAGGAATTGCAGCGCCACGCCAATGAAGCCGATTGTGGCCATGGCGAAACCGATGGTGGGAGGAGGGAAAGCGAGGCCAGAGGAGAATTTGAAGAGGCCGCGCGGGTGGAGGGAACGGAGGTCGTTGTCAAGAAGAGGTTCGGCTTTGGTGGATTCAGGGAGGTAGGCGCGAGGGGTAGCGAGGAAGAGAATCCATAGGTTGGCAAAGGCGCCCATGTGAAAGTCGAAGATGGCGATGCTGAGGAGAGTCCAGAGGACGTTGGAGGTCCAGATGCGGCGGAATGGAAGGCGTTGAGGGGGAGGTCTGGCAAGTGGCTCGCCCGTGGTGGTCATACGGTCCATTTCGACTTGAGAACTAGAGAGGAGGCCTTGTCGTTGGGTTTCGTGGAGGGCTCGGTAGCCGTGAGTGCGGATTTGGGTGAATTGAGAGGACAGCGATCGGAGGATATCCATGGGATTGAACTCGGAGAGGTCCAGAGGTCGTTTCCCTTTTAATGTCTCTTCCAGGCCGTAGTACACCAGTAATGCCTCTGCGAACAGCAAGACCGTGCTCATCAGATTTGCAACAGCATAGGGGTATCTCTCCATCCAGAGTATCCCTTCCGCTCCTCCCAATAGACTGTTCTTCCCGAAATATCCCGCCAGATTGACGACCGGATCGACCAGGTATCCCGCCAATAATGGACCAGCCACATTCGCAACATTGAACGCTGCAGGTAGCAGTAAGAATGCCCGCGGATGCCATGGCTTGGGTGTCACCTCCGCGACCATTGTCCTCGCACTTCCCACGGTCCCATTGATTGCTCCACTCATCAATCTCCAGAACACGGCCCATCGATAACTCCTACTGAATGCCAGTCCAATGCACCCGAATCCTGTTCCCACCAATCCGATCATGAGGACAGACTTCCTTCCCAACATGACATGATCTGCTGCACGACCCCAGAGGATGGATGTGACGATTTGTGCGGCGGTGAAGGCGCCTTGAAGGACACCGGCTTGGTGGGATATTACGACTTCTGAAAGGTTTGAATCGAAGCTCTTCAATTGATGGACCATGAAGGTTTGGAGGGCGGCCATTTGGAAGAAGTCGACGAAGCGAGAGAGGGCGAGGATGGCGAGTTGTGGTTTGTTGGGGAGATTGGTCCATGTTGGTGTGGGTGGTTTGGGAGGTTCATGGTGGTGGTGTTGACTGTGTGAGGTGGTGGGTCGGTCGTCGGTGATGGGTGAGAGGGAGGCACGGTGAGGTGTCGGTTGGTGGTGTTGATGAGGGAGATGTCCGTTCTCCGCGGCTTCGGATTGCCAGTCGGGAATGGGGGTGGTGGTGTTCTTCTCGGATGAGGTATTGTCGGGAAAGTAGGGATCAGCGGGGATTAGACGAGAAGATGAGATTTTGTTGGAGGAGGGGTCGTCGATGCTGGAGTGACGCGGGATGATGCCGGGCCGGGTGGAGGAGGAAATGTTGTTGTTGTTGCTGTTGTGAGAGATGGTGGTGGAGGTGGTGGTATGTCTCGAGGGAGTTCGGTGATGGGCCATGCGCTGGACCGACGAGTCGCGGGCAGAGGTCGACGTGGTTCGTCGATGGGACGCCATGCTCGACTAAGGTACCTTGGAACTAGATGTAGTCCGGAGATGCAGTCCGGAGCTCGAGCTCCAAAACGTTCATCCAGGGAAGTCCAAGATTTTCCCGCGCTTGTGCCTATTGGATCTCCTAGTCATAGCACGAACACGAACATCGGATAGACTGCAGGATCATATTGTCGTACAGAACATGGAAGGAATCTGGAATCCCATGATCCCAAGATGACATATCACATGGGAAAATCCATCATGTCAGAGTGCGTCGGCTCATCTCATCTCAACAGACCATCGAATGGATCGAACCACGGCGATCTTCAGCCCCATCCATGATCCCTCCGATGCCTGCACCGGAAGAAAGAGAATGCAGGGCTCCTTCACAACCGTCCAGATGTCCTGTCAGTGCACCCCCCCGCGGCCTGCCATTATTGCCAATGGACAACATCGATTGGAGGTGGTTGCGTTGTCGAACCCAACCTTGGAAGTGTTCGTTTGTTGGCTTTGTCATTGTCGCATCCGAGGGACGGGAAATCTGGAACTACGGTACGGACGGGAGCTTCGAGTAGTGCTGGGCTTCGTCTGCGAGGGAGTGACGGAGCATGCCAAGACCAAGACCGGGACCACCTACCCACGCACTGCCACGCTACCTTGCCTGCGCCGAACCCTTCCACCCTTCCACCCTTCCAGGTTCTCACTTCGCCGAACCTTTCCTCCTGGAGACTTAGGTACCTTAGACTTCTTTCAATCTCCGAGCGGACGGGATCGCCGACATCAGGGCATCTTCCACGTGTGACCCGAGCCATCATCCATCATGCTCCTTCCTCATCCGGCAGCCTTTTATCTCTTTAACCTCACAGGGCGGCGCACATGCATTGACCGAGTCGGGCTAATCATTCGTCGTCGTTCCACACGATGTCAACGACGACATCTCACGCATCGACTCCACGCGGACGCGACACGCACATGCTCTCACACAAAACGCCAAGAGAAGGCAGACACGAGGTGTCGAGACGACTCACTGCTCGGGCAGCAATCAATACCTTGTCACCAGATCCCATGTCGACGACGCTAGACCATTCTCATTGTCAACTCAACTCGATGACTTGGTCAATACTCGACAAAGTGTGAATCAGTGCTAGCTTAAGCTCTCGATACAGAACGCGACGCGAGTTCTGCTGGCCGTGGTTGAAACCTCGAGAGCATGGACATTCTTCGCGTTTCGAGTTGATCGAGCTACTTCATATCGAAGAGGCTACAATATGTAAAAGGCAAGCTTGATCAGTGGTTGTTATTTCTCAGGATTTCTCAACCCATGCAAATGTTCACCTCTACTTCACCACCCAAAAACTCCATCTATATGCCTACCTTACACAACGCCCCGTCCAATGCCACATGCTCATCGCCAAAACACAATGCCAACTCACCCAAACATTCCCCCTCCCATTTTTTCCAACCTACAACACGCCCTTTCCCTCCCACCAATCCTCCTGCTTCAACCTCGCATACCGATTCCACCTCCACCAAACACTCCAATCCACCGCTCCTCCCTTCCTCGCCAACACCCTCCTCCATCCACCCACCCTCCACACCGCAAGCGCTCCCCAAACCACCCCAATCCCAATCACCACCCCCAACGCCACGACCCACTTCTCCTCCCTCCTCCTCCTCCTCCTCCCCTCCACTTCTTCCACCTCGAACCCCGCAACATCGTAATAATGCGCCGTATCATACCCCCGATCGGTCGTCCTCTCTCCTTCCCTCGTGCTGTCTTCCGCCTCATACGGCACCACCTCCTCTCCTTCCTCCAAACCCCTCGCGGCAGCACAATCCCGCTCGTCACAATATTGCCTCAACCCAGCACTCGGGACAAACGTCTTCACGACCGCACTCCTCCCCAACTCCCTCCCTCCACCATCCCTCGCAACCACAAACCCCCACCGTTCAAACCTCTCGATGAAAAACTCCGTCTCGAATCTTCCCTCTCTATCCGCACTGCCATAATTCCCCCACGGCCCACCTCTCTCATCCGCAGTCCACAATTCCCACCGCACCACTTCCGTCGCTCCATTCCAACTCGCCCAGAACGTCGTCCTCGCCTTTTCCTCCTCCCCATCCCGAGAGAAAGCGTACAGCGCAGGGGAGGTCAGTGGTCTTCCCACCCATGGAAACTTATGACTCCGATAGATCATCACGTCCGATAGTCGATCGGCCAACTTTCCCGACAACACAATCTCTCCCGTCGACGTATGTTCGGTGAAGTGCGCGTGCTCGCCCCAGACGATGAGGGCTCCTCCATTGTCGGGGAGGATTTGAAAGGAGCCTTGGGAAGAGGAGATGAGATTCGGAGAAGGTGGGGCGTAGGATTGGATTTTCGTGGCGGTGAGGTCGATGTGGTTGATGGAGAGGATTATCCCGGAAGACTCCGGGCCGGTCCAGTTGTAGTTGTTGCTGGCGTTGTCGAAGAGGGAGAGCAGGGTATGAGTTGCGTTCTCGGAGATCCACCGAGCATGATGTTGGTACGAAAAGGCAAAGTTCGTCTGTTCGAAAGAAGGACAATTCCCCCCGAGTTGCCAGATGATGTGCCCGTCCTCGCCGGACACCTTGTACACCGCGCTCACGTGTCGGGCAGAGAGGAGGTAGTCTCCATCAGCATTCTTGTCGATCGAGTTGAGGTGGAAGTAGTCCCAGGGCGTTTGCTGGGTCAAACCATCCCCGGAAGTGTCGGTCGTGCCGGGCAAGGTCCAAGCGGCGGAAGGATCGACATGGTCGAGCGAACGCCATTCGAAGATCAGAGCTCCAGTCTCGATGTCGACTTCCTGGAACACGCCTTCGACGATCCAGCCGAGTCCATTGCGGATGTTGAAGCGCGGATTCGCCGTCAGGTCGTAGCGGCGAGGTTGATAGACGGTCATCAACGCGGTGGTGCCGTTGGAGAACGGCGTGAGTTTGAATTCGTGCATGTCACTGCTGGCGCCCGCGCCGGTGCTCTCGACGGTTTTGACGACGCGGTAGGTTTGGTCCATGATCACGCCGTGGCCGCGCGCGAAGCCTTTTTGTTGTTCGCCTTGGAAGAAGCAGAGGTGGTCGGTGCCCTTGTACGTGCATACTCGAGGAGCATGGGCGGTTTTCGGACCACCGGAGCCGGCGCCGGACCAGACGAGGTTGCCATAATTGTCGTAGATGTATGGTGCTGGGTCGAGATTGCGGTAGGGTGCGAGGAAGATGTAGCCCGGAGTGACCAGTTCTGGCTTGATGAGGTCGATGGTCAGGATAGGAGCATGTAGGTCTGGTCGCTGTTGTGGAGGATGTCAGTCGGAGATGTGGGTGAGATGATTGAGGTGATGTCGTCGGACTTACACTCTTGAATGAATGTGTTGGTGAAGTCTGGACGAAACATTCGTGTCAGCAAGGCAGCGGCGGTGGGACAGAGTTTGGCGGATATAGCTCACCTCATTATTCAGTTCAGCAACGATGCCAACAGCGAACAATGCCCATACGATCAAACACCCGAGTCGAGTCGAAGTCGCAGGAAAGAGTGACATAGGGACGGCCGTCGATCAATCATGGAAGGCTGGGTTGTGTCAAAGATCGGAGCAGTCTCGCCAGACTTCGGGTAAGCATTCAGGGCGAGAGAGAGACACTGAGGTACGGTGAGGTCGAATTCTCTACAGCGAAAGATCAGGGTGGCGACGCAAGTTTGGAAACAGAGCTGGAAGGAGGATATGTCATGGCCAGGGAATGCATGAACTCAAGTCCCGTCGGTATGGAATAGGGCATCCAATGCGGTATTCCTTCCTTCCTCATGGACCCAGTTGTTTTTTTGTTTGCACACGATACAAACGTCGGGATCCGCCTACCATCGCTTCGATGTAGACCTGTTCCGTGCATGTAATTTCTCTTCCCGTGCTTGACACCTGGTGGAGTTGTAGCACAGGCAGTGTCTCGTCGGGACGAATGCGACGTGCGAGGATGACTCGCGGACGAGACGGATGCCAATAGCCGATTTCGAAACATTGTCCAGTGCCATATCCATGCGTTGGACGGAGCTTCGTTGAGTGACGCCAATAGTGTTGTCGCCGAATTTGGTTTATCTCAATCGCGACGCTCTCCTTTTGACCGCAGGCTATTCACGTCCCGTCGCCACCCTCACCAACCTCGCGAACGCCCATTCCGGTAAAACTGGCGTTCTACCTCAATTTGCGGACAAGTTCACGCCCTCGACTGCATGCAATGCAAATGACAGGCAACGTCACCGGTCCACTCTCTCAACAAACAATCCCAGACAGACAGTTGGCTTGTTGAGACTGAAACGTCACATGAAGTGGTTTTGCGTCGCAGCCGGACCGGGATTGGGGTTTACTCCACGACCGAATAAGTGCTCGTGCATGCGCGTCCATTGAAGGGAAGTCGCACGCTTTGTTCGGTAGCCGCTCGCATCGTGCAGACTGCAGAAGTGCCGAGCGGTGACAACTCCGATGTCGTACAAGAACGGTATTGTGCACACTTCCTTTGGCAGTCCAAGAGGCGATAATAAGGGGCGAAATGCTGCGTCGTGTTTGGAGATTTCCTCATCGATGTCTCGCATGATTTGGTCGTTTCGTTGGAGACTCCGATGTGCGAGCAGGTGTCGATGCCATCGCCAATTGTCATCTAGGGACGACCATGTGCAGTTCGGACCGCACCTGGAACCAACAAGAAATCTGTACAGCTTCTATGACATCCAAGCTTCTCTCTTGACAAATGAACCGACCTAAAATGAGCGGGTAAAAATTGCGTGCCACAGTTGACTTTTGTGGCCTTGAACGTGACACCCGTATCTCTGTACAACTCCAAAATGTGACGAAATGCCGATGATCTAGCTCAAACGCCGTCCCATATCGAAGAGCCCAATTCGCAAATGATCAGTGAGGCCCACTATATCCTACTCCATGACACCATGTACAACATATCAAACCACACGTCCCGTTGACCCGCAAGTGCCGACGGGACACCACATCCGTCACCTACGCACGCCTACCAAAGAACCTCCTCACGGTCATTGTCGTGCCCAGCACAATAGCCGCGAGTCCACCGCCGACGACCGTCGCGCGGAAAAGTACGTTCATCATCTGCATGCGATTTCTCCTGCGGCAGCGATCGACAAAACCATCCGTGTCGTTGGTACGCGGGAACTTCTTGCCCTCGGGAACGGGCACTTCGAGGAAGTCGGCGAGCGGCTTCCAGCCTTCGCCCATCTTGTATTCGAGAAGGTTGTCCGCCGGCACGAGGGAGCGGACTTCGTCGTAGTATTCGTTGAAGCGGGCTTTGCCATTCTTCTCAAAGTCGCCATTCCAGAACTCGGTCCAGAATTCTGTTGAGATGTTGTTAGCCGTACATCTCATAGCTCGTGTCACAATGCGTCGTCGACTCACTCGAAAGCATAGGCTGGTACAACCCAGCACCCCAATCAAATTTCGACACGAGCTTCAACTCAGGTTCCGTCGCACGCCAATGCACCGTCTTCAAGGTACTCGCATGCCACGAATCGACGTCCCTCGTCGTGAGGATGACTTTTGCGTTGGGGTACGCCTCGATCAACTCCTTCGCAAATGCAACCGCTGGCCAGTCACAAATCGCCTGGCAGTGTCCCGTCAACTGATCCCACTGTTCCCGACCGAACTGGCCTTTGCCGTCGTACTTGGCTGCCAAAGCGTCTGACCACATCAGGCAGTCGGGAGGGTTCTCAACCGACGCGGACATCATGTGGTAGCAATCGTCGAATCCTAGCTCTTTGAGGGCTGTGCGAAGGGAAGCGGTGCCCGTACGGCCGAGTCCAAGGGCGAGGACGCGCATGGGGACGACGCGGCGGCATTCTCGTCGGTTGATGTCGGTGTCGTGGGTGAAGATGTCGGTGACGGGTTTCGGAGTGTACGGTTGGAAGGCCATGGCGGAGGTGGTCTTTCGAGGATCGTGGGAGTTGGGTCTTGGGTATAGAAGATGGATCGAGTACTGGTCACAGACCGCAAGGTTCTTGCTCAATCAGAAAAATGCGAGAGTGAGAAGAAATTCAACGAGAGTCCAAAGGTCGGTTGTAGCAAGCAGGAAAGTGAACGAGTGAGGAAGGGATGAAAGAATCGAAAGTCTTGAGTCGCGGTCGCGGTTGCGGGTTACAGGACCACTCCACCTGTAGGGGCAGCGCCGATCGGAGCCATGTGGGCAGTAAGGTAAGCTCTCAATTTCTCCAAAACTCTCGTCCGGCCACGCTTCGCTACCAAGTATCAACCTTGTCCCGGTCGACTATTTAGGGCTCACCTCCATGACGCCCCTTTCCGTCCACCAATCGTTCGGGACTCGGGAGCAGTGGCCGAATGCTGGAAAGATTGACTTTGGAACGGTTTCTCGGCGTTGGATCACTGCCACCAAAGTCCTCTGCGTATGGCTTCTCTCATGCCAAACGCGTGCCGGTGGTGCGTACTGGAGCTTCGGCCGCAGACGCAAGAGTCTCCAGATACAAACCCCGTTGTACGCTGTGCGAGGTGCTGGGAGTTGGGATTTTGCTCCCGGGAGAACCCATGCAAAAGGTCATGCGTGATGACAGCAGCCGTATCACTTCAGGGCAAAGACAAGGACGAAAGCAACGTGCAAGCAAGTCCGCCTCTCCGACTCTGCGTCCTCGGCAGAGTACCACGCGGCTGTCGACTTGGCGAAGACTGGAGCTAAAGTCTGAGCGGGCATTTTTTAAAAGCCGTGATTTACCATAGCAAAGTTCAAACAAGAACTCGCGACCAGCAAGCACCCTAGTTGAACAACAAGCTACATATCAGGTGAGAACAGGGCGGTGCGAAGAACATCACTCCACCCTCTCCTGACGCCCCAGGAACTCTCGTCATCCAATTTCTCCCGAACATGGAGGTTGATATCGCACGTCTCTGATT
This sequence comes from Zymoseptoria tritici IPO323, assembly GCF_000219625.1. Lineage (NCBI taxonomy): Eukaryota > Fungi > Ascomycota > Dothideomycetes > Mycosphaerellales > Mycosphaerellaceae > Zymoseptoria > Zymoseptoria tritici. Next base: position 2,207,278 of record NC_018218.1, on the reverse strand, counting down.
GACGAAGCCTGAGATGGGAGACTCACCGGGAGACATCATCGGTTGCAGTAAGAAACAAATTTCCAGTCCATGCAAAGCTTTCCTAGGTCTGTTGAACCGTCTCTACCGCATTCCGCACTCTCCGGCAGCGCCCATCGTAATGATCCCGCATCAAACTTCCCCGAAGAATCCTCGTGATGAGGTATACCCAAAAGACCCCAAACGCCTCCAAAGGGGCACATTGTGCCCGATCGGGACATTCAATCACTTCAACGCAAATCCCTCACTCTCCTCCACAGCCCTCCACAACTTTCCCTTCAGCACCTCTTTTGATTCATACCTCCACAGCACCAACATGTTGAAACACGTCCTCGCGACTGGGAACCGTTCCCTCTCCTCCCTACCGCCACCACCCCATCCATCCCCACCCGCCATGATCCTCAACACCAAGCTGGTCGCCCCGACGGCGGGAATACGATCCGTGCCCGTGATGAACGTGAGCAACATCCTCTGCCGTTCCGGCGTCGCCGAGCGGAACACCTCCCAAAACCAACGAATGACGTCGACATGTTCCGCCGGTCGAACGACAAGGCTATGAGGCGGGGTCGGCAGGCGCCAGTTCTCGTACACCGCCACTGCGCGAAGGGAGTCGACGTCCAAGCTCTCGTCGCTCCCGCGAATGAGCAGTTCAATCTCCTCTGCGCGAAACAAGCTAAGCGCATTGCCCGCGCAGACAGTGAAGAAGCCGCGTTTGAATGGTTCAAATTGCCGCGCTACGGCGGTATCGAGGAGGTAGCGGACGTAAGCGTCGACAAAGTCGTGGCGGTTCGAATTCGTTACGGGAATGTTCTCGCCGTTGGAGATGAGAGGGACATATGTCAAGCTGCCGTAGCGGTCGATGGGAGCGACGAAGTCTCTGCAATAAGTTGCCTCAACGTCTCCATCAAAGTCGAGGAGTTGTTGGAGACCCGAGGCTAGGGAGGGGCGGAACTCGGCGAGGTCGGAGAGGGTGTAGGTCATTTGATTCTTGGTGCCAGTTAGTGAGGTGATGTTGGAGGACGGGTTGGAGGAGGTGGGCGCCGCGGCGAGGAGTTTGCGGAAGGCGAAGGAGGGAAGAGAAATGTCGAGGATGGTGCTGTTGTAGATGGCCAAGCCGAGAAGCGCGCCGACGAGGTAGTATTGATCGGATGTTTCAAATGAGTTGGCGTTGAAGTAGCAAGTCTGTGAGTCCTCGTCGTAGACGAACATGCCGTGATTCGGATCGAAGATGTCACGGACCAGCATGAGAAACCATTCTTTCCGAGGTCCGCCGGCATCGACGCCTTCCTCGCCGCTGAACTGAACGCGTAGGCCTTTCTTCAGTTCTTCCTGGCCAGCGCCGACGGCAGCACTGATCTGACGAAGACTGTCGTCCACCATGCACTCTCGTCGGACGCGAAGGGTGAAATGTCCATCAATTGCCCTCTGCCGGATGACCTGATCAAAGTATGCCTCGCGAGCTTTGATCTCCATCTGACGTCGTGCGTCGTGTTCCAGAATCTTGATCTTTGCGCCCATGGAGAGGAAGAGAGGGTATTGACAAAAGGCAAACTTGTCGCGTCTGGTCTCCCAAATTTTGAAGTCGGCAATGAGATCTTGATAATCGAGAAGAGTGTTGTAGAAGCTGGACGTGGGCAGAAGCTGTCCGCTCCTGCGTGCTTTGGCATGAGGAATGCTCGAAGAGTGTCCTCCGTCGCGAGGGGAGCCCTGCCATATGTTGTTCGCAGCGAAGAGCAAAGACATCACCTTGGCGGCCGCCTTGATCTGCCAATCGTTGGACCAGTCAGGTTCGGCATTGGGATCATCTGGACCCTTTTTGACGGACCCGCTAAGTCCCATCGCAGAGTGCAGCTGAGCGGAAGTATTCATCGTAGATCCGGATAGATCAGGAATGAGACCACCATCATTGACGGTATCCTTGCCGCGAGCACGACCCGGTCGGCGACCGATTCTGTAAGTAACGAAACTTGCGACCAGATCGATGAGCTTCACCAAGTGCTCTTCGTCGAATCTCGCCAACCAGCCGACCATGTAGCGATGGCAGTTCTCCGAGGAACACGATACCAATCCAAATATTCGCTTGAGGAGTCCGTTATGCTGGCTTCCTTCCCGTCCAGATGTTTTCGTGGCGCTGTCTTGCCGGCGTCCTGAAGGTTCGTCAGAAGCTGTACGCCTAAGTGGTCGTCTATCGCTGGATGTTGGCGGCCGGTTGGAAGATCTGGATGGGTAGAGCGACGGGTTGGCTAGTATAATCAACAGAAAGCGCGAGTCCTCTGGCTCTTTCAAAGGCCTTGAAGGTCGCTTCAACAAGTTCTCCGTCGTCTTGAGTAGTGTGCGGACGGCGTGCTCCCGAGCATCTGCCAGATCCTCCTCAATATTATGCATATTCGACTGTCCCTCTAGAGGTGATGTGGAATATGCAACACTATCTGCCTTGAGCAGCTTCGCCTGTTTCTGCCAATCTGTGCCTGCCGAGTGAATAAGACTATACCATGCGTCGAGATCTGCCCAGTTTATGTTTGGCGACCTGGAGCTCACAGGCTTCTTGGAGCCCTCGCCGACTTTTTTGCGTTTCAAGTTCTTGTCGTTACGGTTGCGATCCGATTTTCCTGTCCACCAAGACCCATTCTCGCCAATGTCGCCGATGAGTAAGGTCTTCGCGTCCATGCCTGAGAGACCATCCATGGGACTAAGTACATGGCTTGCCTCAGCCTCAGGTGGCGGAGTTGGAATGTTGCTTTCGCTGCGTGCTCTACCAGCCATCGCAGGACGAACGGTGCTGAATGATGCGTTCAAGCACCGAAAGTCTCCGAAGTTGGCTACAATGTAATCCTCCAGCGGCTTGAATATCGACTTGGCCCGATCTGAGCGATCTACGTGGTCCATGCCTTCGGGAGGATGCCTCGGACTAGGCGCAGGTAGTGGCGAGTGAGGCCCGGCGGTAGGAGGTCGCCTGCTCGAAGGTTGCGAAGGTCTTCGACCAGCTATGCCTATGGGCGGTGGGGGTGCTTGTCTTGTCGGCCTTGAAGGCGTCGGCACAGGCTTTCGAGGAGACCTGGAGCTTTCAGGGGCGTTGAGTGGAGGTGTCTCCATCCGAGTGCCTGCAAACAGCTCAAAGTCGGCAAAGTCGCGAATTGTCGCACTGGTCGAAAGTGGCTCAGTTTCCTGGTTGGCGTTGCCAATCGGAGAAGGCATGCCCGGAGAACTGTTCGAGCGTCTGCCATCGCGGTGATCCTCGGAAGATCGAATGCGTTGCGGTGATGAGTGGGCTCCTGGCCCAAACACATCAAGCGCAGGTCGGCCATGCTTTACCTGCTGAACGGCATCACGCTCGTGCTGGCAACGTTCCTCCAAATATGTGACCACGCATCGCTCGATGACTGTCCTGGTACGATCGAGGGATATCGGTGGGCGTCGCCCATTCGGAACCTCTCCAGGAAAATTGTCGGCTCTTTGGTTCGAAGGTCTTCCCTTGTCATCCTCCAACTGCTCCTCCACTGGCCTCAGATCATTTATCGTTAGACAGCAAAGACACCGGAACCTGGGTAGCTCCTTGGGCACGTTCACCTTACTGTCACAGCACATGCACTTCCTCGTTGCCTTGCCATCCTCGCTCTGCTTGCCCTTCTTTCCTGATATTGTCCTTGGAACCGTAGCCTCTGCTCCATTGCCAGCAACGGGAATCAAGCTGTCATCCAATGGAACGTCCGTATCGTTGAAGTTTGCGCTTTTCTTCCTCCCGAATATCTTTGGTAGCGGGTTGCTCGCAGACCGGTTGTGAGCATGCTGTCGAGCCGAAGGCGCTCGAGGCCTTGAAGGAAGCGGGACGAGTCGATCGGGGTTCAAAGTCGGCGGATCGGTGTACTCGGCTGGGGATGGTCGAGGTGGCAATGGTTTGTCGCGAGGATGACTACTGGAGCCTGCGCGAGGCGGCGTGGTGTTGCTGGCGCTCCCACTAGGAAGCAATCTCGAAGACCATGATGACGAAGGCATCAGGCAGATCTGGAGGAGTTCATTGAATTCCTTACTTCAGCAGAAGTGTTCAGGTCCTGGTTGAGAGAAGAATTCGCTGGACGCCTTAAGAGGCAATGTATGAAAGATGATTGCGTGTTGACCTCCGCTGTCCTCACTTTCGCATTGGGCTGATGTTGGGTGAGCAGCAAGTGCTGAGGTTTTGTGTCGGAAGCTACGGCGGTTCCATGTAACAGCAAGGGCAAATGACCTTCCAACAGGAAACACGATCAGCGCGGTCGGTCAGAGTCATGTTCGTGGGGTTGAATACGAGACCTCGCCATTCACGGTCACTAGCTCTCAGCTGCCAAAATGAGCGGCCGAAGATGTCAGCATATTGGCTTACCAAGGATCTACATCTACTTCGTATCTGAGGTGTCAGAAATCATCCTTCTAACGTCACATCACGTAAAGACTTGACCGTCACTACAACACACATTGCAATGGCAGAGGTATAGATTTGGAATGCTTTCATTTTGTGCGTTGCACAGCAGACTAGCCTGCCTGCACATGCCAACGCGGATCGAATGTTCCTTTTCGAGACGTCGCTCCCAGTTCCCTGCAACTCCTGCAAACAGACCGTGCAGCAGTGCTGCCAGTACTAGAAACGCTCCCAATTCAGCCAACCCTCTATCTGTAGCGCCAGAGCGAGAGGGTGTTCTGCCTCTTCCAGGTGTGTCTGCGGCCAGCCTTGGTGTTGTTGTAGCGGTGACCCTTGTTGAGACCTCTGCTCTTCTTGCCGGTGGCAGTGAGGCCACGCATCTCACGGTGCTTGTGCACTGGGTTCACGATCCAGTTGATGCGGGCATCGCGGCGGATAGCCTTGTGCTGTGGGTCAACGAGGATGACCTCGTAGTACTTGTAGGTGGAGTCCTGGTTGATCCAGTAGCTGTTCAGGACACGCAAGTTGGCGCAGCGGCGACCGACACGCTCCTCGGCGGTGGCCTTGAGAGATCGCTGGTACTTGAGCTGGTTCACACCCTGGTTGGTAGGCTTGCCTGTGGGTGTTGTCAGTGGTCCGTTGCTTCTGCCATCCTCGCTCTTCATGTTTCCAGCGTACCGTAGGTGGCACCCTTGGGCACTGGCCGCTTGCGACCTCCACGGCGGACGCGCACGCGGTAGATGACATAGCCCTGCTTGGCCTTGTATCCCAGGCGGCGGGCCTTGTCCGGGCGAGATGGGCGAGAGGCGCGGTGGACAACGTTCAGTTGACGGAGCTAAATTGATGTACTCTCAGCAATGTTCAACGAGTACGCTCAAGACACAAGCACGTGGGTGCTTTATGTCGCTCATGGATCGATTTGTCGTACCTCCCAGCAGCGCACGCGGAGCAAGAAGCGCATGACATCGCTCTGCTTCTTCTTCTGAAGCTCCTCGAGATACTTGTGGGCACCCCTGTGGAAGTTGTCAGCCAATGCTGAAGAGTTGTAGGATTTGAAGATTGATGCGCTGATGGCCCTTTTCCCAGACTCTGTGCTCGTGCCGTCGTCGGTATCAAGGTCCACCCAATTCCACGCTCATCTTTCCGGATCGTTTACGCACATTTTGTCGATTGGTGGGCGGTGGTCGGTGGTTGATTCGTTATGGCCGTCCTGGCTTGTCGTCGTCCAGCGAAGTTTTGAGATCTCCAAGTCGGAAAGTGCGCTTGGTGTGCCAAGCTCGGGTCCAAAGCTGTGACAGAAGTGGTGGGCGGGTTTAGACAGATATTGTAGCTGTTGAAGCCTCAGGCAGCATGCTCCAGGTGCCTATGTACGATCTCATGCGATGAGATTCTCATCGCATGGCTACCTTGCAAGCAATTCCCGCCCGGAAATTGCTCCAGCAAACAGTAGAGCTGCTCGTATTCTTGTTATTATCATCATGGGCCGACCTCATCAGCAGCCTTCTGCGATGTCTGACCTGACTCTTCCAACAATAATTATCCGCATTCAAACTCCCGCAAGACACTTGAGAGCCGGACTCGGAGCCGGATCCTTCGGCTGAGCTGACGAACCAGTGGTGCTGAACTTCGTGCATGTGATTAACCATGCGGCCCGGCCACCTTTTCAAGGACATATTATTGTGTCAATCAGTGTAAGGGCTTCTCCAATATCCCAGAGGCTGCGGAGGCTGCTTGCCTTGATAAGTTCCTCCCGCAACAGATTGGCTACCGCGATCACATCCAAGCGCCTACCTTACTGGTGCTCCATCAGCATCTTGTCGCCCCACGGGCGTGTTCACCGACGATCTCACACCCCAACCAGGTGTCGTCGAATCTACGAGTACAGCTGTCACGCAGTCTTCGCTCCTCAAATGGTCTATCGAGGCAAGGTACGTGACTTGGGCAGACCTAGACGGAATGCAATGCCACTCGGACTGGCTGCTGACGATATGCCGTACAGCCTTCCGCAGGTTGTGAAAACTGTCGCAAGGCCAAAAAGCGCTGCGACCTAGAACAACCGGCGTGTTCACGATGTGTGAAGCTGAAGAAGCCTTGTTCGGGCTACAGAGATACGAGCCAGCTCCAAATTCAGGACGAAAGTGAGGCCGTCAGATTGAAAGCGCATCGAGCGAAGAATCGGCCGTCGCCAGCATCAACGAAATCCTCAACCAGCCCTGCGGGTAGCTTCACAGTGACTCCGGCTTCATCGTTTAGAGATCGCACACCACCCGACGAAGACGTCAAGTTTTCGACGAGCAACGACAACCAGGATCTGGTCCTCTTCAACAATCTCGGCATCGAGGATTACGACAATGACGACGAATTGACGGACACGAAGATTGCCACGATTCCACACAGCATTAAGCCTTCGATAGATGATGCTGCCACCAACTACTTCTTCTCACAATTCACATCGCCTACCGGCCACTGGAACTTTGTCTTGGATGGCTCGCACGGGCGGCAGATGGAACCAGTACTCGATCTAGGACTGCGCGCTTGCGGTATGGCTGCTCTCGACAATGTCAAAGGTTTTGGCTCTGGTCTTGTACGGTCCAGAGTGTTGTATGCAAAAGCGTTAGGAATGTTGAACGCCGCGCTGCGAGACCCGAAGCATTGTAAGACGGACCAAAGTCTGGTGGCCGTAACACTTCTCGGCCTCTACGAAAACCTCACTTGCGATAGCCGCGAGTCCATACAGTCTTGGAAAGCTCATACCTCTGGCGCCTCGGAGTTGCTGAAACTACGAGGTGGAAACCAATTCGAAACGCTAACTGGCCGGTGAGCATAACTGCACGCAATACCAATACCACAATACTAACAATGACTAGCATGCTTTTCCGCGAGACTCGAGCGCAGGTTGTGAGTTCTAGCTTCGCCGACACAATGAAGCGTATGTTGATTGCTAACATCTGATGTCCAGTTGATATCGTGCATGTGGGACGATCTTCCCCCACCGCCCATCCTGCGAGAGTGGGAGGAAGTCCTCAACAACTCTCCAGAGGCCGTCGTCGCTGCCCCAGCAGACCGTCTATCAGCTATATGTGTCGACTTCGCGACTCTGAAGTTTGTCCACCGACTCCCTCCATCTCAAGCAGCCACCTAACTTTCCCCAGGTACCAAATGCGCACACAGACCATCTCCGACCAGGACGCGATTGCTGAAGTTATAAGGCTCGAGATGAGAATGGTTCAGTGGTCCATCGACACCATGGCCGACGGCCAGGTTTGGAGCTACTCAGACGTCGAAGTGCCCGACTCGCCGCATGTCTGGAATGGAGTTGTACACGGCTACCAGTCGCACCCATCAGTGCCTTCAATCTGGAACACCTATCGAAGCGTCCGCATCATGCTCACCCGAAATCAAGAAACATTGGTACGACGATTCGACCTACCACCTGAGCAGATGATTGAGCAGATGGCCTATCTCAAATCGGTGCGGCGACAGATGACGGACGATGTCTGCAGATCCGTGCCAACTTTGCTCGGGCACGGAGCTCCGGCTGTCACATCACCTTGTATCATCACTTCGGCGTATGGGGCAATATGGCCATTGTTCTTTGCTGGTGTGTGCAGAGCTGTTAGATCAACTTGTTGTATTGGCACTGACTGGCATTGACTTAGGAACATGTGCGCTTGAGAGAATCGATCTCCAGGCGTGGGCGGGTGTCGTCAACGGCACTCCAATGACGCCTTCCGACTCTTCGAACGCGGCGATAGCCCAGGCTCTATGGATCATTGGACGGCTGGAATACATCTCGAAGCACATCGGGCTCAAGTGGGCAGAGGGCGTCTCTGCCACGCTCAAAGGCGACCTTCAGATCCACGACGACATTCTGCCTGATGGGCTACAATCGGCCTTTTGGGAAACCCTCGTCCAAAGCAAGTCTGGAATGATGCAAAATTTAAACAAGGGCAAAGCTGCGCTTAATGATGCTGTGGGAAAGATTGAATCATGATCTACGACATACGATTGGGTATAGGATGACCAACAGGAGAACATGTCGTATCTTCCTCTGACACGCGGATCCGGGAGGAGATGGACATACATCCATGCACTTCATTGCATGCACGACGCCATAATCAGATCTTGGTGTACCTCAGATACGGCTTGACCTCCCTCACCTCGCCAAACTTCTTCTTGGCAGCCTCTGTGGACACCGACGGCGGCACGATGACATCCTCGCCGACCTTCCAATCGATCGGAGTCGTCACGCCTTTCTTGTCACCAGTCTGGAGACTGTCGATGACGCGAAGAACCTCGGTCGTGTTCCGGCCTAAACACCAAAAGTTACAAGGGTCAGCGACGTTCAGACAACACTGCGATACAGGCTTAGACCTGCGAAACGCCCAGACAGTCTCAGAGCGCCGCAAGCCTTGTACCTTTCAGACTGCCTTACCCGTTGAAGCCGGATACATCATTGTAAGACGGATCTTCTTGCTCGGATCGATCACGAAGACAGAGCGGATGGTGAAGGCGATGCCTTTCTCGTCGATGTTGTCCAGGTCCTGTTGGTCCACCATATCGTATTGGAACGCCACCTTACGGTCGGCATCGGCGATGATAGGAAATGAGAGTTTGGTCTTGGAGATCTCGTTAATGTCCTGGATCCAGCGACCATGGCTGCCCAAGTCGTTGGCGCTCTGCAGATGGTGTTAGTGAAAGCATTTAAAGCGGACTTGCGGCGGTACCAACCAGGCCAATCATCTTCACATCACGCTTCTCGAATTCATCCTTCAACTTCGAGAAGGCGCCGAGCTCGGTGGTGCAGACGGGAGTGAAGTCCGCCGGATGCGAGAAGAGGATGGCCCATCTGTTTGCAGTCAGCCCATGATCCGTGGACACGTTTTGGAAGTACTCACTTTCCACCAAGCCATTGATGGAAGTCAATGTCTCCTTGCGTGGTCTTTGCCTGGAAGTTTGGGGCTTCAGATCCAAGACGCAGACGTGGCTGTTCTGCTGGCGTGGCGAGGTATCTGCGGAAGATGGGCGAGGCCTGCCTGCTTGCGAAAGAGGTTTTGTTTGTTTGGAAACATGCGCGGAGCGCATTGCGAGTGGATGAAGCGGCCATATTGTACAGTACGATATAGTTGATGTGTATGTATAAATGAGGGCATTGAAGAGATGCTCGTTTGTGTGGAGCACTGTTTTCGTGTGGCGAAATCGATCACCAGCCACACATGTGGCGTGCTCTTGGACGATACTGGTTCAATATTACTGCTCCTATGACGAATTGTTCAGTACAGAATACGGTATTGCAATGTCTACGTTGAGCTGATTGAGCGCTGAACTGTTTGCTTATCTCCCACCCGATGCCCAGTACGCATCCAAGTGCTCTTGCCTCACTTCGAATGCCCACTGCTGACATGTCTGCGAAGAATCGTTAGCTATGCTCAGGGATCACCGACCACGCCGCGGGCCTCATGCAAGCATGAACTCACCTGATGCATTACTGGACTCACTTCCGGCGCATCCTCATCAGCACCATCGTCAAAGACCTCCCTCACTCCCGACTGCATATACCTCTTCAACAACATCCTGCGCCATCTCCCCGTTTCTCCTACGCATTTCTTCCATCGACTCACCTGCCGTTCATCGTCTTCACACCTTCGACCTTGAAAGAATCGAATGTACCACTGGAACCACCCACGCACATCGTGCTCGTGGCTGATCCAGCCTGCGGCTTCCCATTCTTCAATGCTCTGCCCGCAGGAGACCTTGAACTTGTTGACGTTCGGGTCGTAGTCCGTGCTGGTGAGGAATGTGCTAACACTAAGTCCTTCGATCCACGACGCCGGCAGGTCGTCCTTCCAGTCGTCTCGAATGGTAATTTCAAGCTTTCGAGATCGCAAAGGCCGGTAGTAGGATCCTCCAAAACAGCCTTCTCGTATCATTTCCTCGGGAGACTTGTTAGGTGTGAAGACTGGGTGCGATTCAAAGTGAAAGACATTGTAATCGTCTCTTACGGGAGGCGATGCGATCGGTTTCCAGGCCGTCCATCCTGCTTGGATCTCTTCCACGTCTTTGGTTGATATGCTGCTTTCAATCGCTGCTGCTGGACTCGGTCCTTGTGCCAGCTTTGAGCCTTGCTTCGGGACAGATCGAGCGAATGGCACTGGTGTCGCTATGGCATCTTCGTTGTAGCTTGCCTTTGGCGGCGCAGCAGCTATTCGTGCTGATATGCGCGATGGCGCGCTCTCTAGCTTTCGCCGCTTCGGAAGTGGTTTGCCATTACTGCTTCTCGGTTGCTTCGCTGGGATTTTCTTGATATCGAGCTCGGCGAGAAGAGCTTCATTTTTCTTGATCTTCTCCAGACGTCTCGTTTCGTATTCGTTCATGATAGAGTTTTAAGATGTTTCGAACAATATTTCGTACTCGACCTTCCGTTGATGAGACCTTCGCGTACGGAGTCGCGACTGACAACATTCGACGTCACTCCGAGACCGTCTAAAACCTTATCCGATCTCCACCGACGGCGGGACGGTCCCAACTCCCAAGTCCATCTCACGTTTCTCAACCACCAAGTTTCACCATCCCATCGAGTGTGGTTCATCCATCCTCGCCGAAAGTCGGCGCGCTCCCATGGGTCCATCCACGTTATGGTAGGCCTAGCCCTTCAATCGACTAGCTGCGTACGGGCATCGCTCGCCCATGCCGACCAGGCGTGGAGAGCCGATCAATCTGGGCGACAATCCGAGTGGGTACAGCATGGGAACCCATCGCGATGAGCCAGGAAACCATCACCACCCTTGGTGAGGTGCATGCGGGTCTAACCGATTAGTACATCCTTTCCAGGAGACTGAAATTCAATTGCCAGCTATTGGCCCCAGTTCGACGAGTTCACACAGTGAATCGCACGCCATTTGCAACGAATGGGATCTACGAGACTTTGCCCTCGGCACTTCGAGGCGAGAACGCCATGAACGCGGGACATCGCGAATGGGGATATCCCACGGATATACCAAGCCCTTGACGGACGAGTCCAACGCGGAAAATGTTGCCCACGATGAACCCTCTCACTGGAGGAGCTCGGTCCTTTTAGCTGTGTTATTTCTAGTGCCCCTCCCGCGCCACGATCTGGGTTCTAGAGGCTTGCAAAGGTATATGTTGGTAAGTATAATAGCTACATCATGCTGCCGATTCCCAGCAGATTTCTGGTTTGCTTCTCATCTTTGTGTCGGGGCAAGTGCTGTTGATCTCCTACCCTGAGAAGCTGCTTACGGTCTTTCTCAATCCCCGATTCCCGCAAGGCAAGCTCGACGCCGATATCGACACAGCGGACGGAGTGTTTTCACTGCTGTCACGCAATTTCTACCTCACAGCTTATCGACACCGTCGACCTTCGAAGTGCCCGAATTCCCACGCTATCGACACCGGAATACATCCAAGATGTCCAAGATCGATACCACAAAAGACTTGGCTGCGTTGTTTCGTGCACAGGTTTCTGCAACGCCCAATGCAGTAGCACTGGAAGACGAAAACACCACATACACATACGCCGAGCTTGGTAGCACAGTGAACAATCTTGCGAATCGATTACAACAGCTGGGCGTGGTCCGCGATGCCCAAGTCGGTGTTCTGCTTCCTCGAAGCGCAGACTATGTCATTGCATGTCTTGCAGCTCTAGAAGCAGGAGGAGCCTTTCTCGTTCTAGAGCTCGCCTATCCGCCAGATTTGCTGGCCGACGCAATCGACGATGCGAGACCGGTGGTGGTAGTCACAAATTCTGCAGAAGCTGGCAAGATCAAGGAGGGGATCCCGATAATCAAGGTTGACGAGGAAGAGCGAGTAAGCGAAGGTCTGGTTTCAAGAGTGAAAAGCGTTGTGAAAGATGCGGTCAACGGCGGAGAGAGCCATACAAACGGAAAGGCAGACTCCACGAAACCTGCGGCTACAGCCTCGACGAATGTGTCCAACGGGCATAGCGATGACGGCGATCTGGACCGCCTGTGTTTCGTTGCGTATTCTTCGGGCACCACGGGCAAACCAAAGGGTATCGCAAATCCTCATCGGGCTGCGGTCCTGTCCTACAATCTTCGGTTTGGCATTTCCGACGTCTCCGCTGGCGATCGTGTTGCTTGCAATGTCTTCTTCGTCTGGGAGATCATCCGACCGCTGCTGCGTGGCGCTACAGTCATTACAGTGCCCGACGAGACGAGCTACGATCCATCATCCCTGGTCGATCTGCTCAAGTCGAAGCACGTTACCGAAACTCTGATGACCCCGACTCTTCTCGCGACAGTGTTGGCACGATACCCAGATCTCGGCTCACGACTATCAGAATTGAAGACGCTGTGGTTAAACGGAGAAGTGGTGACCTCAGATCTTGCTCGCGCGGCTTTGAAAGCTTTGCCAAACACCAGACTGCTGAATTGTTACAGTGCGTGTGAAACCCACGAGGTTGCATGCGGAGATATTGGAGAGATGCTCGCTGGGTTCGGTGATAATGTGCCTACCAATGCTCCGGTTGGCAGACCTTTGGAGCCTCAGCACATCCACATCCTGGATGAAGAGGGCAAAGAAGTGGAAGCTGGTGTGACCGGCGAACTGTTTGTCGGCGGTCCGATGCTCGCTCGAGGATACCTCAACCGTCCCGAAGTGACTGCAGAGGTATTCCTTCCAGACAGATTCTCTCCAGAGGGCGAGAGTAGAATGTACAGAACAGGAGATCTTGCCACACTTCTTCCCTCTGGTCTTCTGGAAATCAGCGGCCGTATCGCAGGCATGATCAAGCTCCGTGGTTACTCGGTCGTACCGGCGAAGGTTGAGCGCGTGGTGGAAGATAACTTGGCTGTCAAAAAATGTGTTGTGACCTCTTTCGGCGACGGACTGGATCGTCAATTAGTGGCGTACATCGTGAGGGACTTGGACGCCAGCAGCAAACCAGTCGTTGAGATCGACAGAGACGGACACAGTCCGGAGGCGAGAAAAGTCATCTCGCCATTATTGGCGCAGTACATGCTTCCCACGATCTGGATGGAGGTGGATTCGATACGTGAGTACATGTCCCAGCGATTACACATTCTCGGAGACTTCGACTGACATACCACAGCAACACATCCAGTATCTGGCAAAGCAGATTTCAAAGCCCTCCCAAAGCCCGTGCCATCGAAGTCCCGAGCTGAGTCCCCAGCAAAGCAAGATCCCATTGGCATCAGCGATGTCGCCGAAGTCTGGGCAGCGGTCCTGGACAAGCCCAAGAGCGCTTTCAAGCCAGAGCACGGCTTCTTCGACCTGGGTGGACACTCTCTTTCTCTGGCGGATTTGGCTGGCAAGCTGTCGAGGAAGTTTGGTTTCCGGATCCCTGTCGGTCGCCTCGCATCGCCTGCTACGCTTCAAAGCCACCTACTCACTGTCCGCGAAGTGAGAGATGGTCAAATCGCTGCCGTACAATCTGACCTGCCGGCCGCTTTGCGACGAGATACCACACTGGACCGCGACATTGAACCCTCAGGAGCGAAGGTCTGTGCGCTCAAGGATGCGAAGACTGTCCTTATGACCGGCGTGACTGGGTTTTTGGGTGCTTTCCTGCTTAATGATCTTCTGCTTGCAACATCCGCGAAGATTATATGCATTGTGCGGTCACCCGACCCTTCAAAAGAGGACGAACCGCGAGCTGTGGCTGCGATGAGACGGAACCTAATCGGCTTCGGGCTTTGGCACGATTCGATCATGGAACGTGTACAGGTCCTGCCCGCTGACTTGAATCGCAAGCGTTTCGGCCTCAGCCAGGACGTGTTCGACGATCTTTCGTCCCAGGTGCAGGTCATCGTGCATGCGGCCGCTTCTGTCAACCTCGTCTATCCATATGCCGCTCTACGCGCTGCGAATGTGGAAGGCACGAGGGAGATTCTCCGACTGGCTTGCAAGGGCAATGCGTCCCTCCTGTATGTAAGCACGAACGGAGTGCTTCCCCACTCACCATCTGGAAATGGCTGGCCCGAGGACTCGATGCTGTACGTTGATGCTGTGCCTGAAAAGATTCCCGATGGATATGGCCAGAGCAAATGGGCGGCCGAGCAGCTGGTTCTGGAAGCTGGACGGCGAGGACTGCCCGTAAGAATTCTTCGAGCAGGAACCATTAGCGGTCACAGCACAACCGGTGCTGCCAACGCCTGGGATCTGCTTACTGCACTCTTCGTGGAGTCGATTCGCCTCGGCTACCACCCCGATGTAGAAGGCTGGCGAGCGGAGATGACACCCGTCGACTTCGTGTCCAGAGCCATCGTCCATCTCGGAGACCAGGCACACGCCAAGCAGCTGGTCTTCCATCTCGGCGACCCAAACCCTATCGATGCCAGTCAGGTTTTCAAGCACTTCGGCGAACTAGGCTACCCAACTGAGCCACTTCCCTTCGACGAGTGGGTGACCATGTGGACCGAAAAGCGTGGTTCCGTCAAGGGAGGCGAGGGCGCAGCGCCAGTGGACATTCTTCGCTCGGGTATGCCGAGCGTCGAGTTCCTCCGCGACATCGTCGTGCTCAACAATGCTCAAACTCGTCCTTACCGCGCCGTGGTCGAGCGACCCAAGGTCGACGAACAGCTGCTGGAGACGTACTCCCGCCATTGGTTCGCTCGTGGCTGGCTGCCACACCCGCCGACCCGGCACTCTGCTCCCGGTGGTGCACCTCTGCTTCCGAGCGGCATCCGCCGCAGTATGCTGGAGGGACGTGTGGCCGTCATCACCGGTGCATCATCTGGCATTGGCGCAGCTGTAGCTACTGCTCTTGCTCGCGAAGGATGTCACTTGGTCCTTGCCGCTCGTCGCGTCAAAGCTCTCGAAGACCTCAAGATCCGCCTCGCCCAGCGCGAAGGTAAAGTTCTCATTCACGCTACGGACGTCACAAAGAAGTCAGACGTCGATGCGCTTTTCCGTGAGACAGAAGCCAAGCTCGGTCCGGTCGATATCCTGGTGAGCTGTGCAGGCGTCATGTACTTTACGATGATGGCCAACACGCAGACGGAAGAATGGGAGCGGACAGTCGATGTCAACTGCAAAGGTCTGCTGAACTGTCTGTCGAACGTCGTACCATCTATGCTGGAGCGCGGCACGGGTCACATCGTTGCCATCTCCTCGGACGCAGGGAGGAAATGCTTCCCCGGCTTGGGCGTATACTCTGCCTCCAAGGCCTTCGTCGAGTTCACGCTTCAAGCAGTACGTCTCGAGACTGCCGGCAAGGGACTAAGAGTGACGAGCATCCAGCCCGGCAACACGGAGACGGAGCTGCTGGGTATATCGACGGATCAGGAGGCGCTCGAGAAGTTTGGCACGCCGACCGGCGCGAAGGTCCTGGATCCGAGCGATGTCGCGGGCTCGATTGTTTATGCCCTGAAGCAGCCGGATTGTGTGGCTGTCAATGAGATTTTGATCGAGCCCAGGGATGAACCAATTTAGAGGGAGGAGGTACGAGAGAGCGGAGCTTCGAGGGCAAAGAGCGCCTATCATGCTCGCAAGGAGGTCACGAAACTTATAGATGATCATGTATCGAATACGTACGCTACTGCGTGCTATGTCTCAGTCAAAATATGCCATGCTCATGCCAGCAAAAATGCCGAAAACTCCCGCTGAATGCCCATTGCAAGCGACTCTCCCAATGCCAGTCTATAATCTGTAGTTTTTCCCACTGTCGTTCAAATCCTGCGACCGTCAACAATGCGGTCCCAGCTTCCACCCAGCTTTGCTCACCCTTGCACCCAACATCAGCGCAAAGCATAACGCCAATCCGATCCCGGCCCAAGTCTGCGCACCCCACCATCTCCCATCCATAGCCCCCTGAATCGCCCCTCCCAGCGGGGGACCCGTCAACGCCGCGATCGAAACAGTACTGAACATCATGCCCAGTCTCGTACCGAAGCGATTCATCTCCGGTGTTATACTCGCCATGGTACTGGGTATCAAACACTGGAAACTCGCGGACGCGATGCCGTAGAAGGTCGTGAAGACATAGAGGCCTGGTATCGATGTCACAGCTAGCCAGGTGAATTGGACGATGGCAAAGCAGGCCAAGATTGGGACGACGACATTGAATTGTCCAAAGCGGTCGGCGCACAGAGGCGGGATGATACGAAAGGGAAGGCCGACGCCGTTGAGAACGATGGTGAGGGTCGTGGCGGAGGTGAATGGAAGGTTCAGGCGTTGGGTACCATAGGCGGTGATGTTGTAGAAGGTGTAGTAGTTTGGCCACATGAACATGAACAGTCCGGCGACGAGGAGGGCGTAGGTCGGTTCTTTAAAGGCTGAGAGGTCGACCATGGGTCCGGATTTGCGAGGTGGTAGCCGTGGTCGTAGGTACACCAGTGCCAGCCCCAAGCATGCGAGGTTGACGAAACCTAAGACGCGGGCCGTCCAGGCGAAGCCGACTTTTGGTAGGAGTTGTTGGACGATGACGGGGTAGATCATGCCTCCTATGCTGTTGCCGAGCGTTGCTGTGATGGGTGTCAGTATCTGGATCGAAGACCGAAGTGAGCTCGCCATGCTTACCACAACCGACAGCAAGGGCTCGTCTTGTCGAGAAGTAACTCCCAATCAATCCCATCGTTGGCGTAAATATGATTCCACCTCCAATACCAGTCATGATGCCTTGCGTCAACAACAGCTGCCAGTACTTCGTTGACAAAGACATGCAAAAGATCCCGAGCACTTGTATCAGACTGCCCACGGCGAAACATGGAACGAACCATCCCGCATCTAGGAGTCGACCCGAGAAGGCTCCTATCACGAACGTCAAGAAGTTTTGAATCGATCCGATCCAGGAGACCGTTGAAGAGGAGAGGCCCAATTCACGAATGTAGTAGCTCTGGAACGTTCCGTAGCTGTTGACCCAGCCCCAAGTACACATGATGACTAGACCACCGCATGCGACTTGCGTCCAAGCATGGAGGCCGCCATTGGGAGGAGGTGGTGGGTTGGTGATCGAGCGGGTGGTGATGCGAGAAGCGACTCGGCTGAGGACATTGCTGGCAGTCCTCTTAAGATCTGTAGAAGGTCGAACTGATTTTTCTCCCGGTTCTGTTCGACTTGTGCTCCGTTGAATGGCGTCTACATCAATCTCATCGTGTTGAGAATCGGAGGAGCTGATGGAACTCAGCGTGTTCCTCCTCGTATCCAGGTCTGCTTTTTCAACATCGTCTTGCTCATGTTTTTCGTACATGTTGAGTCGAGACGGATCGGTAGAACAGACTCATGTGAAGGCTTGCGGAAAGGGAGTGTTCTTGAACGTTTTTTTTTTGATTGCTTCTGGGTGTACAAAGTCATATCAAGGTCGCAAACAGTCACAGCAGTAGCAAGATCCGTCGACAGTCACAGGGCGTGGGTGTACCATTTTCCGCCTCTTCACACGGATTTCGCTTGCCTTTGAGCCGATATCGCGACTGGGCGGCAATCTCGCCTGTGGCGGATAGCCGGCGACCAATGTGCTGTCCATCATTCAGCCGTTCGAGATGAAAAGTGTTTGTGCTGGCCGTCTTCTTGTGATCACTGCGCGATTCCAGGTCCGTCGAGCCGTGCTTGATGGCTGTGATGTGGCTCCTGGTCAGTGAGATCTTGTTTGGTGAAGTCGCAATCGAAATCGTGCTGGGTTGAAGTCAGCATCGCAAAAAGGCTTGACCGCATCCGGATATTGAGAGTGAGAAATACAAGCGTATAACTCTGCTTTTGGACCAGCGAGACGCCGTCCCTTGCTGACACCCCTTGAAACAT
Source organism: Zymoseptoria tritici IPO323 (assembly GCF_000219625.1). Classification (NCBI taxonomy): domain Eukaryota; kingdom Fungi; phylum Ascomycota; class Dothideomycetes; order Mycosphaerellales; family Mycosphaerellaceae; genus Zymoseptoria; species Zymoseptoria tritici. The sequence goes on along the minus strand of NC_018218.1, from coordinate 2,189,133 downwards.
TTCAATGCGCACTGCTCGTGATGAGGAAGCACAACGTCGGCGAATAGTCTGCACCTCAGCAGATGCTGTGCACTCTGAGTCTGAAAGCAAAATGTAACTGCCGGTGGAAGGGCGAGAACCTTTGCATGATGACCACTCACTCGCGTGGTCTGCGAACGACAGCTGCACATCGATAAGCTCGCTCTCATCCCGCTCGAGAAGTACTGCACCTGCGCAAGTACCTGCACGAGCGCGTGGCCCCTCGAGAAGGAACGACGTGTACGTACCTGCGGTGCATGCTACGCCAAAGCTTGAATGAGCTACAGAAGGAACGTACTCGGAGCGACGATGTACTCACTTCCCCGCGCTGCATGTGGTTGACAGCGGCAAATTCACCTACCGTGTTGCCGTTGTGGAAGGTCGCCGCTTGTGATGCTGGCGATTCTTGATCGAGAGATGTGATCTCTTGCTTCCGGCAGCAGACGAATGTGTAGATTTAAGAAGCGTTCGGTGAACGGATGTTGAGTGACCAATAACCACCGCCCGTCAATCTGTTTACGTTTCCAATCATCGTGTGCTTCGTCTTACTCGGCAAGGATCGCGGAGTAGATGTGGCCGTTCACCAAAATGCCCGAATTGTCAACCAAGAGAGGTAAGGATTGGGATCGCAGAGGCACTCCCAAAGGCTTCGAGAATCGACACTCGAGATGCTTCAAAGTTGTGGCGCGCCTAGGACGTTCTGTAGGCGTATTAGTAGGACATGTCTGCGGCTGTCGAAGCATCAACTTCTCCGCGTTGCTTCCGGGCAAGCAGGCGAAACCATAGAGATGCTGACAAGTGACAACATATCACAAGGAACCACCCACACCTATGCACAGCACTAGAAGTCACTTGCAAGGTATGCACAGTGCACGCTGTGCACGGTCGCACCGGAGAATCCTTCTATAACTACCACTACTTCCATAGCTAATATTGTCACAACTAGTAGTTACAACTAGGTGTTTAATAGCTTAAATTCATCGCATTAATTATATCTATTAGCCCTAAGCAGCTTGAAGTCGTTGCCTTAATGTTATGCGTGTTAGTAGCTAAGAGGATTCAGCTGCTTGTGCACTGGCCCTCTTACCCCCCCTTAATATAGAGGGCAGTTTTAATACTACTACTAGCTCCTTCTTCTTTATACGACGTTTAGCTAGCCGTGCCTTGCGTATAGAGGCTTAAAGGTCTGTTTTTAGCTGTAAATTAACCTCCTTGCTCTCCTTCTTAGTAGCCTTCTAAGCCCTCTTTTGTACTGCTTTAACCTGTCTATCTATAGCGGCTTAAGAGCGTTGTTTAGCCCTTAATTGCATAGCTACCTTCTTGTTTATTACTTGCTCTTACTTCTACTTCTTCTTAATAACCTTTAGCTGCTCCTTCTCGGCGAGAGCAGCAATACTAGCCTTTAGTTTAGCCGGTAAATAAAAGATAGCAGCTGTATTAGAGGGGATCGCGAACACTAGCTTGCTACGGCTTCGTTTCTTCTTCTCGTTCTTAAGGGATTTACGTATGCTATTAAGCTAGCTCTACAGAAGAGCGTTCTAAGTTTGTAGATAAAGGACGGTATTGCTTATCTTCTAAACGTTGTAACGGTCAGTCTTATTAACAGCGTCTATTATATAGTCCTTTATAAGCGTGCGAATCTTCCGCTAGTTATAGCTAGATAATATAGAGGTCGCAGTGTTTGGCCGACTGTTCTGTGCGCTAGTTATAGTGCTTATGCTCGTACTAGTGTTATTGCTCTTGCCCTTGCCCTTCTTCTTCTACTGCTTCTTCTCTTCCTTCTCTTTAAGTGCTATAAGCACGGCTAATACATCTAGTAGATACAAGCTAGTCTTAGCAAACGCCTTAAATATGTTAGAAGGCTTAAACGCCTTCTAATAAGCTGGCTAAAACAGCCTCCAGAAGTTACGTTTGCTTAAGGTAGACCGTCCTTCTAAATAGAAGATCTCTCGTAAGAGGTTAGCACTATAGTATTAAGCTAACGGACTAAAGAGGCTAACATTAAGAGGCTAGAGCCGGTATGTCGAATAAGGTAGATAGATAGCTACGAGGATGCGGTATTGCACGTAGAACTCTAAGAACGCTATGTTTACGTAAGAGCTATAGCTATCGATAACAAGGAGCCGGTATCCCCTTCTACACTTCTTACGCGTAAAGGGCTCGAATACCTTCTTTATCTAGTGTAATCCGAGGTTGTTGTTAGTCTAGCCGTTTGGTAAGGACGCGAAGAACGCTTCGTAAATGTCCTTAAAATCCTGCAGCTATAAGGACTGAATGTTTCCTGTCTTAGCCTTGTAAATAAGGTACGGTAGTAGTAAGGTGCTATTAGCACAGATACAAGCTAACAACGTAAGCTATTTACGGTTGCTATCTTGTATAAAGCCCTTTAACCGACCGCTAGTGTAGTAAGCCTTTATAAAGATTCTCCGGCTCTTTTAAAGCATGCTAACTATAAAGCCCTTCTCGTCTATGTTGTACGTGTTCTGCGGCTTAATATTGTACTTCGTTCCCTTCTCTTTTAGTAGGTTGTAGTAGGCCTTGTATTAATATATCGAGTCGGCCTACTTGCGGTTCTTATCTAGTAGATTAAGGTATTGAGAATCGATATCTGTGTGCCTACGTACGAACCGTAAGACCTATAAAGGGTGTAGTAGATAGCCTGTAATGTCCTTAGTAAAGGTAAGAACTATTGCCGGTGTTAGTAGAATGCCTCTGCGTGTAAGGGTGTCGATGTATGCGACGAGAGTTCGCTCTTGTTAATGTAACAATATTAAGGCATTTTCATTACGTTTAGCTCGAGAATTAGTCACTCTACGCCATTGCTTTAATAAAGTCGTACGGTTAACGCTATGCTTCGTCGCAATTTTCTAAATACAGGTCTCCTTTCCTTCTTTTAGCTTAGCAAGCGCTTTATTAATCGGAGCTATAGTTGTAGTGCATTAATTCGTCGAAGTTTGGTAGTATTCGTAGTGTGAAGCCAAGCCGGAATTGCGACCGTGCATACCGTGCACCGTGCATACCTTGCAAGTGACTTCTAGCGGCTGACCGCTGGGCGTTTGAGAAAGTCGTTGCAACAATGTCGGTGAGATCCTGGCCACAACGGCTCCAAACAATACACTCCGACCGCCCGCCGGCGGATGATCATGCGAGGGAAACAATCTCAAAGACTGATCGCCCCAACGCAGGACGCGGCCATTGTACGCATGAACGGAGAACGCGAGTTGGGCTAGGTGCATGAAGAAAGGAGGTGTGGTGGTGTTTCCAAGCAGTAGCTGCGTCTCGAAGCGGCAAAGGCAGACTGTAAATGCCTCACCTCGTGCAAGTACAGGGAGCGGAAACGCAGCTGGTGATCGGTCTGCGTGTGTGTCGGGGGATGGGATTGGTGCGGGAGTCGGTCGCAGTACGAGAATCGTAGGCGTAAGAGGCTAGGAGCTGTCACAACTCGTGAAGTTGCAGTAGTGTTGTCCATCGTGGAGGATGGATGCATTGGATGGTCAGGATGGGCGGCGGCAGACGTCATTCATGGATGGGTTCTTTCGATAGAGTGCTGACAAAGGTTGATGGGAAATTGCCTGGTGAGGAGTTTAGGTTGGCATGAAAGGCGAAAGAGAGCAGTGATGAGTGCGCGGGCATTATTGAGACGCATGAACGGATGCTACAACATATCCAGTGCATTCCAGCTCGCCTGATTGCCGGGTTGAATTCATCATCCACCCGACAGTAATCTAATCCATGCTGGTTGGGCAACGGAAATTGTGTCAGAGAATTCTGTTGTGTTGTGTTGTGTTGGTCGAAGCGAGGGAAGGCCCGCTGGAGACGGCCGTCCACACTAGAACTAGAACGCTTGCGGGCGATTCCACCACCACCGCAGTCCGCAGCAAATCGAAGCGCGCGCCCACGTCCTACCCAGCTCTCCTCTCGCTTTCTCCCTCACGTTCGCTCTTCTCTCTCTCTTTCTCTCCCTTCCCCCCACACAGCTACCACCACTTCTGCCGTACATTCCGACGGCGACGACGGCGACCTGCTGACACGGCGCCGTTCGAGCGTGTCCGGCTTGCTCTTCGTGAGTCGTTTGGCTCGAAACCCCCGTCGGGACTTCAGTCGTGTCGCGAATCGCACCCACGGCATTTCATCGAGTAATCCCTCCCGCCAAGTCACAAGTCGTCGGCAGTCCGCCACGTCGAACACGAGCAAGCTCACAGCCCCCCGGTCGACTACGCAAAACACATCTCAAAGACGTAAGGCCCCTCTAATCGTTCCCGTCATCCTTCCTTTTACACTGCCCACACTTCACCGGCCTTGCGACTGCTTCATCTTTTGCTTGGCTCGACCTATTTTTGTTGCCAATCTAACCCTTCTCCGCCACTTTGCGTGCTGTGTTTTTTCATCATTGCTGACTTTGTTGCAAGTTTTCGCAGCACCCTCTCCACTCTTGACCGTGCAATCACCCACGACCCACGCTACGCCAAGCACTGTTCATACATCATGTTTGCTTCGACTTTATAGCACCAGTAGGCCCATCGGGTCAACCTCCTCGCGGTACCGTCGAGACACATTGCAGTGCATACCTTGCTGTTTCGATCCAACACTGCACCTTAATAATCACCACCCCACCCCGGCCTCGATCGCGTTTACCCACGACTCACACTGTCCACCATGGATCACCGGACCATCGCGCCGCGCGCATCCGCCGCTGCAGTTGAATTGGACCACTCAGAAGACATGATCGCCGACGTCGACGAACCACCAGATACACAAAGAATCCGCCCTTCATGGACACCGCCCAAGACACACACATCCTTCAGCAAAGCAGATCCGCAAATGTACAACCGCAGAGAATCATTGTTGACGCGCCAACTGCATTCGGAGACAGATCATACAGATGAGGAAGAGCGGCACAGACAACGACCACCACCACGAACACTCAGCACACAATCGACCTGGAGTAATCCGAGTGTCGCATCTACCGCTGAATTGACCAGCGACGACGGACACAGCCTGGCCAGTCCTGCAATTAGTCCTCCACTCCCGCCGACTGCAATCAGGGCTGCCGTACCGAACTTTGTCAACGAAAAGCCCCTTTCACGCGAGCCAACAATCTTGAGCACCAGTCACAAGACAGAGGAACCGACGACAGAGAAGTCAGTTGAGGAGGGCCTCGGTCGGAAAAGGTGTATAAGTTTCGCGTGTGGAAACAAGGACAACAAGGCACAAGCTCCGGTGAAGAAGCCTGAGGTACAGCCCGAGACTGCTGCAGCTGCATCTCCACCAAAGCGGAAGTGTATGCTGAAGTTCGTCTGCCCAACCCGAACAACTTCTGAGACCAAGCATGAGCGACCGAGCACTGCATCAAAACGTGCTGTGAGTCCACCACCACCGGAGAAGAAACCGAACGTCAAGCCGGAGTTGCCCAAGGCGCATCGTGGATCGGACAGCACGGTCACTCATGCATCACCTCGAACCTCCCGAAAGTATCCCGCAGCCTTCGCCAACGACTCCACACCCGGTACCCCTAGGCCTTCCTACCAGCGTAAATTGTCCAACGATTCCGATCGCAGCACCGAAGCCACACGATTTCATGAATTTGCATCCAGCGACGATGAGCCTGAAGAGTGGGTGCAGGAGTCTACCTGCCATCGAAGTCGATTGACTGTGGACGATACACTTAAGAAGGAGACTGTCATCCGAAAGGCATGTGAAGAGGTTGAAGAGGAAGTGGTGGAGGAGGAAGACGACGAGGATGACCTTGAGGATGACGCCGAGTTGGATGAGGACGACGACGATGAGGACGATCTCGAGGAGGAGTCAGACGAGGGCTTCAAGACCGATGATGAGGAAGGCTTTGCTGAATCGGACTCGGAAGACGACGACAGCGATGAGGAGTGGTGGAGACCTGGAGGATTGTCGACCGCAGCAACCTCAATGGAGCACATGGATCGTCTGGCACACAACAGCGCGGATGCATCCTCATCCGTGGGCTCCGCCAGCTCGAGTCATATCCAGCCACGGACCATCCGGCCGAAATCGGAACGTAAGCCCAGGCCTAACAACATGCCGATTCGGAATCAACGCGAGGGCATGGACCTGCCTGATTCGACCGACTTTGTCTGTGGAACTCTCGATGAGGATCGTCCTCTGGAACAGGCTTATCTCAACCACAAGAAGCAGCGAGAAGCCGCAAGACACAAGGCGCGCCCTCAGGACATCGATCCCACCTTTCCAACCTCCGACCCGGACATGGACGAAGAGGACGACGATGACCTCGAGGATCCTGAAGACAGCGAGGAGGAGAACCTCATGCACGGCGACATTGAGGAGCTGGACGGTGACTCCACTCTGCGACGTCGGCCTTCTCAGCGATCTAGGACACGAAGCACTGTGCACAAGTCTCCTCCACCGCCAGCTCGTCATCGGTCTCCTGCTCCCGGCGCGAAGAAGACTCAACGTTCCGCTCGCTCTCCGCCACCTCCTGCACGCCATAGATCACCGGCTCCTGGTGCTTTGAAAAGACAGACCACTGCTCGCTCTCCGCCTCCACCCGCCCGAGCACGATCTCCACAACCGCCTCTCAAGAGAACCTCAACCGCAATCTCGACCGCGCGCCAACGATCACCCGCTCCCGCCGGCATGAAAAAGCCGGCGACTGCTCACTCTCCACCACCTCGCAAGCTCTTTGGCCATTCTCCACCACGAAACCGTTCTCCTGCTGGCCCTGGGATGCGCACGACCTCACCTCCAAATACTCGTCGAGCATCACCCAACTTCTCCAGCACTGGTCTTGGCATGCCACACGTCCTTGCCTCACGCCCTCAACTCACATACACGGCCTCCCTCCCGCGCGGCGGCGGCTACACACTTGGAAAGCCACACACTCTCCGCCCAACAGATGATGACTGCGATGACTCCGACACCGTCTGCACCGTTAAAGAAGGCGATCTTCCGAAACGTGGCGCAATCGACATTTTCAAGGGTTTGGAGAGGAAACGTCAGCGCAGAAAGGAGAAGCTCTATCAGAAAGCTTGCGCCAAAGCCGCTGCCAAAGGCGAAAAGGCGTACAAGGTCAAGCCGGGCAAGGGAGCTGAGAGAATGAGAGAGGTTGGGTTGGAGATGCAGAGGTATCGTGGGAAAGGAGAGCATATCTTGTCGTTGTGAGGAGGACGACAGATCACCACTACCGACACGCCCTTTCAAACCATTCTCGAGAGCCCAGCGCCGCTGTCACACCTGACGGCACTCTCCACGCATCCCGAAAGTATACGGCTTCTTTTCGGGATTCGTCTGGTCGCTGGTCTTTCCTTCCGTTATCGCATGGCCTCTACAGCTGGCACTTTTGAGCGGAACACACTTTTTCTTTTTCGAGTTAGTTCTATACCACTGAATATTCCATTGTTTTTCTTCTCTTCTAGCTGATGCATACATCACCTTTCCCATGTATCTCAATCTCAAATTCTGAAAAGATGCTGTTCCGCGTTCCAGGGATGGCACGACTTGAAATCATGTCCGAGCGATGTCCGAGCGTCATTGTGCGTTTCACCATTCATTGCAAGTGGTGGACTTTGAAGGTACTTTGCTGTGAGTTGCACACCGCCCCAAGTTTTCCCGGAACGATCGGCGTTGACAACCCAGGACACCCAAGAAGATGCGCCATGTGCGGCGATCTCATGCCAGTCGCAGTGATCATGCTGGGCCTTCCCAGCGGCGGTATACCACTTGCAGATGGCGAACGGTCGCTGGATTTACGATTGGCATGCCGAAGGATAATATATTCGGACCAGCGCCCGCGAGTGTGCCTAGTTGTCTTGACCGTCAGTTCCCACCGACGTGAACATGTTTACGCATACCGCACCAGCAATCCTGCTCGGAGTCCTTAGCACTGCAAACCTCGTCGCCGCCAATCCCCCCGGCCCACCATACTTCTCCACATTCCAATACCAATTCGCTCCGGCGATAGACTTCGAACCCAGCTACGACTTCTGCATTGTCGGGGGCGGTACCGCCGGTCTAGTCCTCGCAAACCGTCTGACCGAAAGCGGCAAGCACAATGTCATCGTCTTCGAAGGCGGACCAACTCCAGACACCAATCCGACCTCTCTCACCGGCGGTGCAAACCCATATCTCCTCAACGGAGCCCGGAGCTTGGTGGACTATAACTTTGTTACTCAACCGCAGCGGAACCTGAACAATCGCTCGTTGCCCTACCACCGTGGGCGATGTCTGGGTGGCAGCAGCGCGACGAATGGCTTTTTCTACGGTCTTGGAAGCAAGGCGGTGTACGATCAGTGGGAGTTGGACGGGAACCCGGGATGGAATTGGGCGAACATCTCCGCGGCAGCGAAGAGGGGAACAATGTTTGTGGGGAACCCGAATAATACTAATGACAACACTTATATGACTTGGGATCCGGAGAATTATGGCACGGAGGGGCCGTTGAAGGTAGGTTTCGAAAGGGGAGGTGGCCTGCAATGTGGTCTGGGCCTGTCATTTCGATGTCTCGTTGTCTGGCATAGCTAACACTTTCGGCCTTTGGTGATCTAGGTCGGGTTTCAAGGCTTTGTTCCTGCTTCGAATCCAGCCTTCATGAATGCAACGAGCGCCATTGGTGTTGGCGTAGTGCACGATCAGAACGGTGGAAGCCCTGTCGGCATCAAGCAAGGCACGTTGTCGCTCGACGAGAACTTCATCCGCAGCTCCTCGTGGTCCGCATATTACGACGCCGCGAAGGACCGACCTAATCTCAACGTTCGGGAACGATCAGTCGTGTCGACAATCATTTTCAATGAGACGGATTCGGGCGAACAGGAGGCCACGGGGCTCACGTTCGTCGAGGGAGCCATCTGGCACAATATCTCCTGCTCAAAGGAGGTCATCCTCTCGGCTGGTGCTTTTCACAGTCCATATCTCCTCAAGCAATCCGGTATCGGTCCACGGGACGAATTGGAGGAACACGAGATCCCTGTTCGTGTCGAGAATGAGCATGTCGGACATCACATGCAGGACCACACGGCTTTCAGTGTCATCTACTCCATCAAGCCGGAATTCGCTCACATTGCCAGCACGACCGAGAAGAACAACGACCTCACCCTTTTGAACGAGCAACAACGCTCATTCTACAACACCTCCGATCCCCACGAGAGGGCAAAGAGCAGATGGTCCGCCGTCTCCGGTACCAATGCATTCCAAGAGATCTGCTCTGAGGACTTGAAAGAGTTTGGCGCTGGCGCTGTCATCGACGCCGGTCTCGTTAGTCAAGCTCACAACGAGATCATGTACGAGGGCGGGTGGTATCCGTTCTTTTCGAACAAGTACGGCAAACCGCGGAGGAATACATCCTATGTTTCCTTGACGGTGTCGAATATGGCGGCGCTTTCGCAAGGCAGCGTGACAGTGGGGAACAACATGCCGCTCGGCGATCCGGTCATTGATCCGAATGTGAGTCGCCGGTTGTGCTACAGAGAATGCTGGTCCGCGTACTGACGTGATCATTTGCTTGCAGTATCTCAACCACACGGCCGATATAGCCATGGCCATCCAAGGCTTGAAGTATGTGCGGAAGATTGGCCAGCATCCCGACTGGCAGAAGTGGGTCGCGGAAGAAGTGGCGCCGGGTCCTGGTGTGCAGACTGACGAGGAGATTCTTGAGTACGGTTTTCCCTTGGAGAGCCGTGCCTTTCTTCGCTAACGCAATGTGCAGATACGTCAAGACCGTCATGATCCCGAACTGGCATGCCGCCAGTACTTGTCGCATGCTTCCCAAGGAGAAAGGCGGTGTGGTCGATTCGCATCTTCGAGTGTACGTGTTCACATCCGTCTGCTCGGATTGAAAGCCACTGACCATTTGCCAGTTACGGGACGAAACGCCTGCGAGTCTGCGATGTCTCGACCCTCGGTCGTCTACCGGACATCAACCTCCAGGGATCTGTCTATGCGGTGGCGGAACATGGCGCGCGGATCATACGAGAGGAATATGGTGATCTCTGATTTGAGTATAACTACGCACCGAGGGAAAGTGTCAGGGAGGTCTGCCCAATTTGATGTCATTTTTCTCGTAAAGATAATGTCAAGAAGCAAGCGAGATCAACGAGCCAGTAGCCTTTGAGCTTTTCACAAGTCTTGCAGCAATCCACACAGTTTTCGCCGCCGGCGTACACGATTCTACGACGTTTTCGCAAGACAATCCAACCAACAACGCCACATCGAACTTGATTTTCGACGTCTTTTCTCCCGGATGAGAACTTGGGGCAAAGCAATACCGGGTAGGCTCCTTGTACTGCGTGTCGCACCGCGTGGGTGGGCGCCTGTACAGCAGGCGAGCCATTGGCATCGTCGGCGATGGAACGGGAGGAGAGCGCGGTGATCAACGTTCAGACTGATGCGTTCAAACGCTGTATTGGAATGATGATGCGCACGGAGCATGCTCCGCATTGCCGGCCTTTCGTTTGCAATGAGACCTCGACCCGCAAACCGAGCACAGCAAGCGAGGAGGTGGTGACGACAATCTTCTTGCGCAAAGTATGGCGTATGCTTGCGATATCAATGAGTTCTCTGCACGAGCGTCGTACAGCATGATTGTGCCTCAGATCTCTTATCAAGGACATGATGGCCACATTCGACCATGCCATGACCGGATCCAGGTACGACATGCATTGTGAGTCTGTTCTGTGATGTGCCGGGTAAAGCTGGCGGCAAATGGAGAGCTTCAAGCAGAATTCCGATCATCAAGGTCGCGAAGATCTGGAAAGAGGTTGCAGAGCGTCGTGGAGTCCCGAGAGGAAAATGCAAAATGTCGATGTCGAAAAGGTTGGGAAGAAGCAGTGGTTCGACCGGGAGGAAGCATGTCTGCCAAGCAAGAAAAGAAGCTCACCGCAGGGATCTTGAGCGAGCTTGGTTACGACTCTTCTTCTATTCCTCCTCGCCTTCCAACCATTGCCTTGCATCGACGTGCATCATTAGTCTGCACTGTCTGGCCATCCATCGCAGGCTGCCAAACACCGCATGTCAGACCTCGCAAGGAGCGACAGATCGAGGTTGAAGCCGAAAGACCACGTATCTTGGAACGGCAAATCCTGACCATGCACCTACGAAGGGCAAAAGACGGCCAGATGGAGTAGTGGAACTAGTCCACCTCGTCAACCGCGACTTCCCAGGCCCAAGACTGGTAGCTCGATCCGGCGATGAGCTCTTTGTCCTGGTGAACGATCCCGACGATCAAGGTCTCTAAGCTCCGCTGCCACGACCTTGCCATGCGTGGAACCAATGATATAGATGGTGCAGTATAGTTCACACGGGCGACCAGGTCTTTCATGCCGGACCGGCGGAGAACAGCACGGGTACCTTCTGATAGCATGCCCACGATGGTCTGCAGCTTGACGGTCCCTGCGGAGGGCTTGCCGTGCACCAGTCAGCTACTGTTGAGGCGAGGAAAAGAATCGCAGACGAACGATTGGTTCTGATCGGAGACTGGTATCATTTAGCAGGACAGGAAGCCCCGGAACGATATGTACCCAAAATCATTCGGCCTGCAGACGGGACCGGATTCGTTGCTGCTGAACGAAGTCGGTCCTTTTTCGATGTAACTGCGCATGCGTGTACAAAGACCAAACGTCTGTTCGTATGCTCTCGCTGGGATGCTCCGAGCCTGCCATTTTAGTAGTAGGCAGTCAATGTCGGAGTATTCGAGAGTCGAGTGAAGGTCTGGCCCGTTGCCAACGAGTCACTGCATCCGCGCGAGGCCGTCCCCACGAGCCAAGACGATGACATCAATCCCATCAATTCTCTCCATTCAAATAATTGCCTCGTCAACTGCTTGTGCTACCTCATACGGCACCTCTGACGATTTGGCAGCACACTATCGCCGCTTAAACGCGATATCTCCATTGCCGAATCACGTCACTGTTTCACTAGATCGTGATTCTCAGGCACAATAAGTACATGTTTGATCCTTCCGAATTCATTCACTTCAACTCCAGAATCCATCAAGGTCATCACACTAATACAACACCTCACCACATCACACAATCATCATGTCCTCGTACAAATTTGAAGGATGGCTGGGCGAGGACAAGGACTCTGTCAAGGGTAAGCCGTCATTCACTCACACCGAGGTTTCAAGCTCGACTCACACATTACAACTCCAGGTAACATGAGATGGGGCGAATTCGAGCCCAAGAAGTGGACCGAGGACGACGTGGATATCGAAATCAGTCACTGTGGTGTCTGCGGGTCTGATCTCCATCAGCTGAGCTCTGGATGGGGAGAGACTCCGTACCCATGTGTTGTGGGCCACGAGATCGTTGGCAAAGCCGTCAAGGTCGGATCGAACGTCAAGCACATCAAGCAAGGCGATCGTGTCGGTGTCGGCGCCCAGGCTCGATCATGCCTGCAAAAGGATTGCCCGGACTGCACGAACAACCTCGAGAACCACTGCGCCATTGGTACCGTCAACACCTACGGCAGCGTGTACCCAGGAGATGAAGGCAAATCCTACGGCGGCTATGCAGACTACAACAGGACCCACAATCGCTTTGTCTTCAACATCCCTGAGGGCCTCTCATCAGCTGCAGCCGCACCTATGCTGTGTGGAGGCATTACCATCTTCTCGCCACTGAAGAACTACGGTTGTGGACCTGGCAAGACCGTCGGTATCGTCGGTGTTGGAGGCATCGGTCACTTTGGTGTCTTGTTCGCAAAGGCCCTCGGTGCAGACCGTGTCATCGGCATTTCTCGCAAATCAGACAAGCGCGATGATGCCCTCAAGCTCGGCGCGGACGAGTACATCGCCACGGACGAAGACAAGGACTGGCAGACAAAGCACCGCCGCTCAATTGATCTCATCGTCGGCACGGTCAGCTCGGCGAAGATGCCTCTAGAGGGATACCTCGGCCTGCTCAAGACCAAGGGCACATACATCCAGATCGGCGCACCAGATGCTGGAGAATTGCCTGCAATCAACGCTTTCACCCTCCTCACCAACGGGATCAAAGTCGGCGGCAGCGCGATCGGTTCGCCAAAGGAGATTGAGGAGATGTTGCAGTTCGCTGCGGACAAGAAGATTGAGCCTTGGCTCAATGAGCGTCCGATGAAGGAGGCGAACGATGTTGTCCAGGATATGACTGCTGGCAAGGCGAGGTACCGCTATGTGTTGGTGAACGAGAAGCACGCCAAGGCTTGATGTCCCACATAGAGATAGATAGATATCGTAAATGTAGATGCAGCTTCATGAACGCAATGTGCCGTCCAGTATGTCTGTGCATGGTTTGCGAGTCAACGTCGCGGTCTGGCCAATCTTCTCCGCCCCGCGCCAAGATCAAGGGTTCGGGACGGCCCAGGCCATTGAGCATGTTTCCACTCGATGAGCAAGTTTAGCCATCCGCCATGCAGAAACCACACCTCGTAAAATCGTGGAGTGAAAGCATGTTTCTTCCTTGCAATATACCCTGATCAGGACAGGACGGAGCATTGGGCTCGATCTCGCAACCGGATTTCAAGAATGCCGCGTTGCAGCGCATAGACACCGACAGTCTGAACCAGCCACAAGTTCGGCTCGTTAGATCGGGAGACTTCGCCACAAGGACTAGATATTGACCATGGACGATATTGCAGCAATGTCCGGCCTCGAACGGCGGCATATTCAAGACCACAATGCGGCCAATGTGAAGTACTGGGCTTATCCGGCTCGCGTCCTGCCATGCACCAAGGACCAAGGAACCTGCGAGTATCTGGAAGCCGTGTATAGCGGGCATGTAACGTCAATGCTGTACACGTTCATCATGTGGGGAGTGATCTTGGGTGTGTTGGCGTCTTGGGCAACGTTGAGGGTCTGGAGGACGGGCAAGCCATCGCATGGGATTGGGTCGTTGGTGAGCAGTGCTTGCGATCGGGCGGCGAGACTGAAGAGGCATTTCCTTCCGGATGCGCCAATGAGGTCGATCTTTGGAAGGGTGTCGAGATTGCAGGTTGCCGTACTCGCTGTGGTGTCAGGCTATTTGTTGATCTTCTCGTGAGTACAAATCAGGCTGCTCGAACACTACATCGACTGATGAACAACATCAGCCTCGTGGGGATCGTCTACAAGACATGGGTCACTCCGATTGCCAAGACAGACCTGTTCAACACCCGTACCGGAATTGGACCATGGTCTGACAGAATCGGTGCATTGGCCTACGCTCTCACACCGTTCACTATCATGCTCTGTATGCGAGAGAGCGTCCTCTCAATCGTCACCGGTATCCCATACCAACACTTCAACTTCCTCCACAGATGGCTCGGCCGTATCATCTTCGTGCAGTCCTTTCTGCACACTCTTGGCTGGACTCTGGTCGAAGCAAGATTCTACCAACCGCAACCCAAAGTCTACGTGGCTTTCATCACTCAGCAATACGCCATGTTCGGCGTTGTGGCCATGTTCTTCATTACCTGGCTTACATTGTTCAGCACACAGTGGGCAATTCGTAAATTTGGATACGAATTTTTTAAGGCCTCACACTGGATCATTGCAGTGCTCTACATCGCGGCTTGTTGGGGCCATTGGGTAAGCCTCGACCTAGTCTGTATTAGAGCTCAATCATGTTCCCATCGCTGACCGTGTTCTCCTATGGTATTTAGGACAAACTTTGGTGCTGGATGGTACCCAGTCTGGCTCTTATTGCGATCGACCAGGCCGTCCGATTCGGTCGGACGCTCTATATTCATATGGGTGGAAAGCGAGGAACTGGCACTGGCTTTCAATGTGCTCAAGCTGAGATGACCGTGCTCACGGACGACAACGGCACAGTGATTCGTCTCGACTTCGACCACGAACATGCCGCATGGGAGGCTGGGCAGCACTTCTTCCTGACTTTCCCGAGCCTCAGCATATGGCAGGCCCATCCTTTCACCGTCTCCTCCGTTCCAGAACCAAACAGCCGAATCCAACATCACACCTATCTGCTTCGTGTACGTGACGGACAGACGAAGAAGCTGGCCGCAATGGGCAACACAACCGTTCCAACGATCTTGTCAGGACCATATGGCCACGGCTTTCCACGTTACGAATGCCAGCACATGCTGGCAATATCAGGCGGCACCGGAGTAACATTCACAATGCCCATTATCCTTGAAGCGGTCAAACAAAGCGTATCCAAGCGGGCAGTACTGGACTTTGTATGGATCGTGCGAAAAGCAGAGGACCTGCTCTGGCTGAGCGACGAGTTGTCTCAGTTGAAGAACTTACTGAAAGAAGCGATCGGATTGAGAATCAGCATCTACGTCAGTCGAGACAGCGAGCGAGACGCCCACAAGTCGGAGAAGCGATTGAACGTCGAGAAGACGGACAGCAGCGACTCGTCGCTTTCCACAAGCTCGGACGTCGTCTTACAAGAGCTTCTCGCTATCAGGGACTCCCGCTTCGCAGTCCATTTCCTCAAAGATCACCACCCCTCAGTCGCAGAGATTCTCGCCGACTTCCAGGAGCGCGTGATCGACCATGGTGGCTCAGCGGAGATTATTGGTAGTGGACCTGAGGCATTGGGCAGTGATCTGAGAGCGGCGGTGGCAGCGTCGGACATTGGAGAAGAGGTAAAGTTTTATTGGGACAGCAGGGAATGAACATACATGCATGATAGCGCTGTGACGAATTCGATGATCGCTTTTCTCGTTCTCCCACGTACCACCACACAGCCATCTCCCTGCGCCTGCCAAGCTCGCCCCCGGAATTCATCCACCCACCCGCGAACGACGACTCACTTATAAGTCGTCGTGTTGCTGATTGGCGGCTCCGCTTTGACGAGTCCTTTGGCCCACTTGATCACGCGCTCATCTTCGCTTTCGGAAAGTTCTTGATCATCTTCACCGTCGAAGAAGGTTTCCGCTAGGAACTCTTCACGTAGAACAGGGACCTTGGAGCCTGCAGCGCGTGATCGTCAGCAATTGAACGATAGACGAAGCATTATCTTCCATGCCCTGTTCCAAGACGAATGAAAGTATTGAACAAAACTATCCGAGAAGCTCGCGTCCCAGGGACGCGGGACCCCTCATGCTTTCAGGGGCATCGCGTCGACCGTGGCTCGATCAGACTTCCATTCCTTGATCGATATGGCCTTCAAGATATTCATTCTACGATGCATTCGTGGCCTCGCCTAGCTCCAAAACTCGACCTGCTTCGCAGAGGCCAAGAATCCATTCGCTAGGAACGATGCAAGCCGCTGCCGCACCGTGAATTCAAATCATTGACGCAAAAGACTTACCGAACACATCTCCTCTCACGACCCAGAATCCAACTCCACCCCTTCCGTTTCTCATTTCGCGAAACGCTTCGTTCAGCTCTGCCTCGTTACGTACCATTTTGGCCTCGAACGCGGGCTCTTTCGCGTAGACGACAGCATCCGTAGCTGAGTCAAAAGCACAGTGGTCCGTCAGGTGTTGTCGAAAGACGGTCCAGGAAAGCACGAAGCGCTTGTGAGAGCGAAGGTGGGCGTGAAGAGCGGCAGACGTAGTGAATCGACGAGCCGGAATGGGGTCGCTTGGAGGACGGCTGCCTGTGGTCATGATGTAGATTGGCGTATTGCAAAGTATGATGGTGGCCGACATTTTGCAAGTCAGACTTGTTGCTTACGATGAGACTGGTGGTTCCTGGTCGGTCGCTGAATTTCAGGTCGCGGTGTTCGTTAGGAGGGCGATGCTTGAGTGCGAATGCGTTATTGGTGGTTGTTTGGTAGAAGTGGTGGCGCTGACGTTGCTTTATGTCGCTGGAACAGCCCGCGGAGCTGGAAAATGTTCAAACAAGCGACGTTTGCGGAGTGAAGTGAGTTCTGAAGAGTGTGAATTGCGGCCTCCTACTGAGGGTGAATTGACGGTGTTCTGCTTCGCCGATGACTGTCGTTTGACACTTCTGAATCCCAGACGCCGGCAGCCGTGCTTCACTCGCGTTGACGTGCTTGTATTCGAGTACAAGCCAGGAAGTCAGTATCATTCAGAGCATGCATTGAGCGCGGGTCGACCACGTGGCGTCGTCAACAGTTGTCGCGATGCCAAGACTTTCACCAGTAGCATGTGACAGGGTGAAGTGAAGCTGAGCGCAGGAGCAGCTTGTCGTGCGGCCCCAAGTAAGCCGCTGCTAAGCCAGTGAAGTCGAATGCCTGCAGTCGAGACACTCAGATTGATATCATATGCTGTATTGCACGTCTTCGTTGTTAGCCTCACACTACTGTACAATCGGGCTTGAAGGTATACTGTACACCACGCATGGCTTCTTCGACATCATCTACCACACTCGGCACAACGGCATCCCGCCTATCCTCCTTTCCGCGCATTCTCTCGCCTCCATGATGCCCTTGTCGGTGCTCACCGCCATGATCTCGCCAATCTGTGTCAATGGCTTCACTTCACCCGCTTGATGCCCTCTCACCACCCGTCCCAAGTCTCGACTGCTCAGCAATATCCTCTTTGTGGGCTTGCTGATCATCCTCGCCTTGCTGAGCACCGGACTGCTTTCGTAGTACTTTAGACCCAGCCATAGTCGACGAGATGCGCGGTTCTCTTGCGTGACGACACCTTCTGCGTCGAGCATCTTCGGGTCTTCGAAGGCTTCTTTGGGTAGTGTGACGGATTGATTAGGAATGTCCAGTCCCATGGCTGAGATGGTAATGCCTCCTCTTTTGATGTCCAGCTCGGTACGGAGAGCATACTTTCCGGCGACGGCGGCCAAGGTGTCGAAGTCGAATCGTACCTGCGAAAGCTCCTCTTGCGACACGTTGCTGTAGCGAATGTAAACCTCTCGCTGCTCGGGAGAGAGGTGCTTCAGGACATCTTCTTGGAGTGCTTCTGGTGTGAGCTCAGCTTCTCTGTCTCCAGCAAATCTTGATGTTGACTCTCCCGCCTCCCACCGTACTCTTGTCTGCTGTTCATATCGCTCTCTTTCGATATCCGATCTCCGCTCTTCCTCGAGTGCCTCAATCTGAGCACGGATATCCGCGATGAATCGCACGACCTGCTGCGGCCAGCCCTGAGCTTCCAAATCTTCCAGACTCCTCCGGCTGTGCTGTTGAGCGAATTCAAGAGCCTCGTGGGTGAATCCCATCCCTCGTAATTGTGTCCGCGTCATGCCATGTCTGACTGTCAATGCGAGTGCAGCCTCGGGACTGCGGGGATTCCGACCTGCCGCGCCTTGTGGATGATTAGAGACGTGGTGATTATCTCTCGGTCCTGGAGCAAAGCAGGACGCCGGAGGTGATGCGCCTCCGAGTTTGACCTGGGATAGAAAGCCTTGCTTTTGCAGCAGCAGTGCCAATGACAGGTGCCATTTTGTGTAAGGAATCGATGTAAGTCCGAGGCGAGCGAGAGATGCGTTTTGGAGATGCGAGCATACGTTGGCGAGGTTGACCAAGGACATGTCGGCGATGGTCCAGAGGGAGGCGTGCTGGCCGCGATGGCCGAACAATCGATGTCGCGTGCCTCAATTCGAAATCGGGAAATCGGTTCGTTTTTCGTATCGGTTACGTCCAGATGCGTGCTCGACTCGGTTTCCTGGTCATCGATGGTTGTCCATCCAATGTCGCCAAAAAAGATGTCCAAGGGTACTTCAATTTGTCGAATCCTAGATGATGTCTACAGCGGAGGTATCGGCCGCCGTATTCTACAAAAGCTCACACCAGCAACCACACCTCCTCATTGGTTCTCCTAAGCGCTGGAGGTCGACGCACATGCGACCGCCACGGCCTTGGTTGCTTGGTCTGACCGGCATGTAGAAGTATTAAATGTCAGGTAAGGAAGCTCTCTTCTCATGCTCACTGCTCTCCTCGTCGAATTGGCATTCCGGACCATTGCGTTGCTGCTAAACGTCTGGGCTGCCCCCCGTTTGACATCGAGATACATTGAAGCCTTCACTGAGATCGCGAGAGCCTATATCACCATTATCGACCTGCTGTATACGCACGAGAGGCTACCACTGCGAGTCTGACACGTCTACTTCCTTGGAGAGGACAACACCAAAATGCCGGCAGGGCCAGGTGAAGCACTTCTCACTACGCTGTATGTGTTGACAATATCTCGGCCAGACCTTCTTGAACTGACTGAAGCTCCCATCAGCTTTGCGGACGTTCACTACTACTTCAGCGATCCATCGTCGAGACCGCCTCATCAT
The DNA here is from genome assembly GCF_000219625.1 of Zymoseptoria tritici IPO323. Lineage (NCBI taxonomy): Eukaryota > Fungi > Ascomycota > Dothideomycetes > Mycosphaerellales > Mycosphaerellaceae > Zymoseptoria > Zymoseptoria tritici. The sequence goes on along the minus strand of NC_018218.1, from coordinate 2,170,001 downwards.
CGTTTCGACAAAGGTAGCTACGTTTACCTCTTCCACAACGCCACGCGAAGTCAAGCCAAGATCGAGATTGCGAACAATGCTGGCAGTCCTCACCAGGATGCCTTCTTTGGCTACTTGAACGTTGCTTATGTGCGGTACTCCTACCTCCAGCCAACACTGTGTACTCTCTTTATCAACACAGGAGCAGTTCCCGACCAATCGACATGGCATCTGCCAACACTCGACCCGAAAAATGAGCAGAAGTCCATGTACAAGCTGCACGCATTAGATGTATACTTGTGGACCGAGAAAGATGCCACTGCATTCTTGGGACATCTCAAGGCTGTACTCAACGCTGCTCAGCTTGAAATCAAGAATGCGCCGAATGTTGGAGGCGCAGGATCCCCTCATGTTGAACATCGAGATTCCATGAGTCCAGTGGTGCAGCAATTGGAGAGAACGGCCATCGGATCGCAGTTGCCTCCCAGAGGAGATAGTGTTGTCTCTGCTCAGTCAATGCCTGGTCCACCATTATCACAGGGCTTCGAAGCGTCTCCAAGTGCTACACCCATGGCATACAACCCTGCCGCACCACCAGCGCCGGAGCCCGTTCAATATCGAGAGAGGACGCCTCCCCCGGATGATGGCACAGGCACAGGACTAGCTGCAGCTGCCAAGTATGATAGTGTTCCGCATACACATCACCCTGGTCCAGGCATCATGTATCAAAGTTCGGCTCAAACCACACCCCAGCAGGCGTATCAGTTCAGCGGTCCACCTCAGCAGCCCTCACAGCTTTCTCAGACTAGCTTCGCCGGCCCTCCACAGGTCGCGTCGCAAGGTAGTGTACCACCGCCGCCTCAATCGCCGCCGCCTCACCAGCAACGTGCTCCTTCGTTTGGTCCGATGGCTCAGAGCACACTACCACAGTCTCCATCGCCACATCATCAATCGAGCCAGCGACAGTCATCGTACGGAGGTCCAGGTACAACTCAGTACGCCAACTACAACCCGCAAGGTCACTACGGTAACCAGCCAGGTACTCCCGGTTTTAATTCGCAGCTTCCACCAACTCCTTCCGCTCCTCCTTCGTACAGCGGACCAGGTGGCCTGCAGTCACCTGGCCTGCCGCCTCCACCTTCAACAACATTTCAGCCGCAGCAGCAAGTCCCTGTTGGAGGTTACAACAATTACTCGTACAGTGCAGCACAGGCACATCAGCCCGGTGACTTGAACAACACAGGTGCGTATGTCGGCGATCTGCACAATCAGGTATATCGTCCGACGCAGCAGGAAGAGCAGCCGTACGTCAAGCCGCAAAGACAGAGCCAGGCACTTGCGGGAGAGGGGAAACCAGCGTTGGCGGGCAGGGTGGAGGGCAATGTCAATAAGTATCTGAAGAAGCTGGACAAGTTGTGGTGATGGGGAGGCAATACGTAGAGTGTGAATCGACAATATGAGCGCAAGATATAAGCAAGTACAGAAGATGCTGTGGAACGTGGTGGTGCTGGCCTCGGAGTATATATATTCGTGTTGCTAGGACCCACTTTAGACGTTTGTTGATCGTCCACAACAAACGTCACGTTTTCCTTCAACTCACCAAGCTTGATCACCATCCTTGGTCTCGACTACACATCCTTGACTACTCCCACCTGCGCACACACCACTGTCGATACTTCACACTCTCCACTTCGCCGCTGTCATGGCACGGAGAAGCTCAGCACGTCTGCGCGAGCGCTCCACCACCCCGAAGCGCGTGTCGCTGTCCCACGATGCCATTACACGCACACCACGCACAATGCCCGCCAAACTCAGCTCTCTTCAGGAGAGCGACGAGATGCCCGGCGCATTCCCGAGCTCCGTCTCGCCCTCAGAGAACAAGCTGGTGCTGAACCCAGTGATTCCGAAGAACCTCGCGACACCCTCGAAAGCCACACCCATCAAGCCCTCGGAGCAGGAAATGCACCCCCAACTTCACCATCAGTCCACGGCGAAGCCATTGGATGAAGCACGTCACCTGGGATTCTCCAACATGGGAGCTCACACCGAACCACCACGTCAGACGAACCGCCTCGCAATGCTGCAGGGCACTCCTACCCGAGCTCGCGACCTCGAGCAAGAAGCCAGATCCCCCAGCTACCACTTCACGTTCCGTCGCGAACACTCACTCGAGCTGAGTCCCGAGGCAAAAGCACTGATGTACGAGAAGCGTGAAGAAGCGGCAAAGATTCGAGAGCAGATGATTGCGGATGGCGAGGGACCACAACCCATGGCGGACACTCTTTCACGGAGAAAGGCGACGCCCAAGGGCAGATTCAGCTCGGCCCATGATGGCATGTTTGAAAAGATGGACTCTATCGCAGGGCACGCATCGGCATATCGAGCTAAGCAGTTCAAGCCGGTCACTTCATCGATCGACGAGAAGATGCATGCGCCATCGGCATCGAAGAAGTCGCTCAAGCGCAGCCCATCAAAGGCTGAGCTTGACGAGGCACACAATACCCCTACCCGTGGGACGCCGCAGAACTTTAAGATTTCGACTTCGTCATTCAAGGGCAGTGCTATCCCCCGCTCTGCTTCGACAAAGGACCTCAAACCTACACACTCAACGGAACCAAGCTCGCCGGCCAAGCGTGTCAAGCGGGCTGGACATGAAGATGTGTCTGCCACGCGGCTAGCTTCAAGTGATGAGGAGAAGTCGGCTCCGACCACACCTCAGTCAAAATCGAAGCCGTCTCAGAGCAACGTCAGCTACCCAGATCTCTCTGCACTAACGACACCCACACAGTCTTCGCTTGCTCGCGCTGCCAGCATCAAGTCGACGAAGACTAGCAAGATCCCTGCTCCACAATTCACCCCAGCCAAGGTGCCTACATCGATCCTGAAGAAGACGTCTCAATTTGCAGAGGAGAAGCCAGCGACTCCGCTCTTGCACCGCTCCCCGTCCAAGCCATCCTTCCTCTCGCGGCCGGTAGGAGGCGAGACAATCTCGGAGGAGTCACACATTGAGAAGCCCAAGGCTATGATGGATCCGCAACATGCGCGCACTCCAGCAAAGTCTGGAATGGCAAAGAGGCTTGCCGAACATGAGGGACAAGACAACGTTCCCCGAGAGAAGCCTGCGCCGCTGCTGGCGCGGTCTCCAGTCAAGTCAGGGACCATCAAATCTCATCATCTCGAGACTGGAGAGAAGGAAACCGCCGCGACAGCTACACCTCTTCTCTCACGGTCACCTGCAAAACTGCCGGCAACCAACCCCTTCAGTACGACCACGATCGCGGAGACTCCTGGTAACAGCATGGGGTCTAAGCTTCTCGGTCGTTTCAATCTCCTTCGAAAATCTCCGATGAAGTCCATTCTCCGCACACCACAACGTCTCTACTCTGACGATCCAGCTAAGATCGCAGCGGGAACACACATGGCGACTCCGCCAAAGAATTCTAGCAAGTCTCTGATTGCCGCGCCACCGGCAACAGCTCCCGTCCGGAAGCACGTCGACTTCAGCTCGTCCACTTTGGCTCGTGCGGTCAAAGCACAAAGCGCAACTCCCTCCACTCCCACGAAGGATTCCACTTCATCACCCAAGTCCGCCCACACAATGCCAGTGCCCACTGCTCCGTCAGAGAAGAACATCACGTACCCATCCTTGGTCGAGAAAGACCGCCTTCTCAGCCCGTCTCCCGAGAAGCGCCGCCAGACATCAGGACCAGGAGACTTTACGTTCCGCGCCGACAACGATAGAATCGTCTTCGAGTCACCGCATGCTCCTGCTTCCTCGAAGAAGGCCCAACGTCCGTCTACTATTCGCTTCATCTCCGCCGATGCGATCGCACCCCCTGCTCCCATTGCGGGCAGCAAGAAGCGCAAGCACGAATTCGAGGACCGTGCTGTGGTTGAAGACATGGCGACTGCTTCCAACAAGGAGAACACTGACGCTGGCGGGGCGGACGAGGACCACGAAGATGAGCAACGCCCAGTCAAGCGCATGAAGCCTAGTGGCCCGGATTCATCAGCGAAGAAGGCGGTGCAGACAAAGCCCGTGGTGGAGAGACGCACGACGCTTGGAGTGAAGCCAAAGGGCACAAAGACAGTATCGGCTGCGGCGGCTGGTGCAGCTGGTGCGATTAAGAAGCGCGTCAGTACGACCATCAGCCAGGCGAGGTTGAACGCTCTTTCGCAGCCGAAGAAGAGGGGTTGATTGATGGTACAATGAGGTTGGTTTGTCGTCAGAATGAAGTTGAAAGGGCTCAGGATGAATGATGTACGATACGGGGACAGAATGACTCTGTATGCGATGACGGCGTTATGGAAGAAAAGGCTGGTATCAGGGCCGGGTTCAACCTGGGGGTTGTTTACGGCAGTATCATAACGGCTCGGCATTTCGTATAGCGCTGATTTGGCCGGATTGGAGCTCAGCGGTCATGATCAGGAAATGGGCGTTGAAGGATGCACGAATGGTCGATACTGTAGACGAGATGAATGTACAATATGTCTATGAAGTGTCCTTTTGCTCGACCATTGCTGACTTGTATCAGGACGTATCCACCGCGACCGACATCAGCGTACTAGCTCTTCCACTGTTTCTTGCGGACCGACCACATCGCCGACCCAAGATACCGATCCAATTCCCGTCCGAAGCAATTTAGCGCGTATGGTCCTGTTCGTAATGGCATGCTCCCTGGCATATGTAGGAGGCAAGAGAATTGTCGGCTCCAGGTGGGTGTACGAGCCGGATTTACTGGTTATGGATGATCATTCCGTAGCGCTAATGTGGGACGCATCTGTTGTTGTACGGAGCACCCGGACAATGGCACTAAACCGTCCATTGGTCAGCGTAAATTGGTCTCCAGCGTGCGGTGAGAAAGGGGTCATACTCACGTAGCCACCTGGGCAAGTGCCACAGTAAGTGCCGGCGAAGCGTCCGCCCACATTACAGCAGGAGAATTTCCGTTTATGTTGGTCTTTGTGATGTCCGCTTCTCGCGAGACCAGCGAGCTGTTTGCAAAGTCGACGATGCGAAGATCAAACTCGTCCGTAAGCAGAAAGTTGCGCAGAGCGATGTCTAAGACCAGAACTCCACTCTCATGGCAACGAGCAATAACATCTGTGGCTTGAAGAGCCCATTGCCATCTCCAAGACATTGATGGCGGCCCGTGGCGAGAGATGAGTTCGTGTAGAGATCCATTCGGGTAGTATTCTCAACCTGATGCCGTTGTTCATACATCCGAGGCACTCAGCAACGCCGGAAACATTTTGCAATCGCCTGTAGACCTCCTTCTCGGCCTCCAGGGATTCGCCATGAGCCTCGATCTCACCACTCGGCTGTATTTCTCCGAGAAGGCTTGGGATCTTCAAAACGTGATCTTCATAACGAACCACGAAGCCGTCGGCATCGTTGCCAATCACTTTGGCAGAGTCGACACGGCTGCCGTCGGCGAGGATGATGCAGGCCATGAGACCTGGAATAGACGAGAATTGGAGAATTGGAGCAGCGCCGTTGTTTGCGAATCCTCATGACCCGCCTGAAAGGGAGATTGCTGACATGATGAGAGGCTCGTCCCGTGCCAACCAGTAGTCTCTCTCTGCGTCTTCAGATACAGTTCCACTCTAAGTTACAACACACCTTTGACCTCCATTGTATGTGTCTTCCGACACCGGACAGGGAATGGAATGAGTTACCTTACTTTCGAGTGTCCCGTCTGCTGCGCGAGGGGTGCAGAGGCACCGGAACGCGCGTTTGACGATGATAACTGCAAAGACGACACCCCAACGCAAATTGTGGTTTCCCCAATCCCAGGCTTCTTGCGGGACTCAGATGTTCGAATAATGGGCGCGCTACCAGTCCAGCGTTCGAGCCTGGTGTCGTCGGCTGCTTTGATTGGCAAACCCCTTTTCGAGCCTGGGGTGCTCGTCGCTTTTCGAGCCCGCTCACCGTTTTTCGAGCCTGACCGTCGCCTTTCGTGTTCCGCTCCAATGCCGACGTATGCTCGTTGTCCCTCCCCGATCTACCTGCAACCGTGCCTACCCTTCTAAACGACAATCGAAATGCAAGTGTTGCAGCAGGCAATTAAGATGTCCAGTGCCAGGAAAGCATAGCGAGGATCGAGTTCAAGAGCTTGAGCTGACATTGTACACCGATAATTAGTCGGCTTTGGCAAGTTTTTGCACCGTCACACAGGATCCTACCCCATGAGACAACGCTATAGAGCGTACGCGAGAGCGAGAGTGAGCATGGGCGAATAGCATGCGCAGTCTACGGCTGCGGAAACGACATGAGCGGGGGAGTGCGTGGAAACGGGTCTCGGAGAGCAGGAAGTGCCTGAAGTTCCATTGCTGACTTTCCACTCTGATGTCGTCCCCTGGCCCGGTTGGGGAACGATGTAGCAGCTGGCTAATTACCTTATAAGATGGCCTTCCCACCTCTCGCCGCACCTCCACCTCTCTCCCTCTGAGACTTGAACCCCAAATCTCTAACTACCTACCACCGCACACCGAAACGTGCGACATGGAGCGGAGCGATGATCCTCGGCCCACCCGACCGGCCACCCATGAGGAGGACCCGCGACGGCATTATCAGACACAGCTGGAATACTGACGGAACGAAATACGTCTCGCTCGGGGAACTCGCCACGCTGCACGACGACAGCTACGAGCGTCTTGCCGCAGGCGGTGGAGGTGGTGGAGGCAGACGAGTCTTCGGATGGAGAGGAAGAAGGGGGGACGAAGGGGAGGAGCAAGGGGAGGAGGGTGAGCGGGTGTAGGGAGATGTGTGTGAAGAGCACGGGAGTCAGCATGGAGCTGAAACCTCTGGCGAATCAAGAATCGAGACTGCAGAGGCACACGCGCTTTGTACTGTTACATTACTCGTTGATGACTCGTGAGAAGCTGAAAGGGAGCCCTCGCCAAAAATTCGAAAAGATACACCGAAGCACCGCCATCCCGCTCTCACATGGTCAAGACCTAGCTGTATTTTTGCACTCGCACTATTCAACCCAGATGACGACTATGCTCTTGAAGCCACCATGCCAGACACCTCTCAACAAATCGGTCTCGAGGGGTCATTGTGCTGTTCCCGCAGGTCGAGGATGTCGCTTGAGGAGCTGTTCCTTTCGCTCTCTTACCACGCTTCGGAGCTGTGGCGTTTGCACTTGTCCCATCTGGGTTAACGCGGCCCATCTGGCCGTACACATCTCTCGCAATTTTCTGTTGTGACAGTAACAGAGAGCCGACTTCTACATACACCTCGGCTCGTTGAGCGGGCGTGAAGATGTCGCGATCGAGATGGTCAACTACCAGGCCAAGGTTGGCGTAGTCCCGCTTCGAGATGACTTCATTGTCGTCAAGCCGACCTTCGAAGTACAGCCTGACGCACTTGATGCTGCGGGCGAAAAAGGCGGCAGTGTAGAAGAAACAGCCGGTGGCGAGACACTTTCCTTGCGTGACGACTGCGTGTGGAGTACCGGGTCCCTGTATGCTGAAGATACTCGTTAGCGGTATGTACAAGACCACTACATGCCATAAAAGAACATACAGGCAGTCACCCTCGCCGATAGCTACGACAGATATGCCGTCGGGATAATTCACAAATGCCGTCCCATGGAGATAGAACATCTTTCGACAAAACTCCCAGTCCCCATTTGGAAAATACCAACACTTCTCGCCCTGAAGTCCGACAACAGCTGTACAGTAACCCGCTTGATCGGCGTGGAAGGGCGACGCAACTGGGCCCGCGGTAAGTAGCATCCAATCGTACGATGTGATTTGCGGATAATCGCTTCGTGTCCAAGTTCCAGCCTCGTACCTTGACTTTATAAGCACGACCAAATCGACCTCTGCGATGGCAGCAGGTCTGAACGTGTGAGAGGATTGATTGCACACGTCGAGCAGGTTGATAGGCACAGGTTTGATGTCATGCAGCATAGTCTGGCGGACCTCGTCCATGCTGATCGCACGCGTAGTCTTTCCATCCTTGCCAGGTTTCCTAGCCGGCTGGTAAGCCCAGCCCTTAGCTGATCCCATGGAAGCGACCTGTTTGGCGATGTCCCACGAATGTGTCGGCGCGAGTAAAGCTTCCCGAGGGACGAAAGTTGGCTGGAAAGCCTTCTGCAAGGTGCGAAGGAGCTCGTGGGAATGGCGGACTATTGCAACGTTGAACGGAATCCGCGAGCCCAGAAGAGAACACGCCGTAGCGAAGATTTCGGGTTTTGTCAGATCAGTCAAACCGTACGCGGTCTCCTGAGCGATATCTGATGGTACAGGAACCTGCGCGACATCGTGTAAAGACTTAATGAGGCGCCAATTGGCATCCATGATATCGCCTCCTTGTGCATGCGGTAAGGCTGTCAGCTCAGGCTTTTGAAGTCGTTTCCGCTTTATGAACTTCTCCCTTTCCCTCTTGAACTGCTGACGGTCTCGATCCAACTGCGCTTTTCTGGCGGACGGCATCCCAGTAGCGCGCGGGCTTACTTGCGAATGTGTGAGGTGCAGTTGCGAGTGTGGATAGATCGGTAATGGAAAGTCGGTATCAAAGGGTGAGTATTTGAAAGTCAGAGCGACGAAGGTTAGAAAACAAAGGGCGGGCTTGCCAAGCGAGAGGTAGACTCGGGAAGCGATGGATCGGCTCGAAAAGCAAGGGATGAATTATTGGCGGGCTCGCAAAGCGACGCATGGGCTCGAAAAGCGATGGCGCAGCTCGAAAAGCGGAACAGCTCGAAAAGCGTAGGGGAGGTTGCTGCCTCCATTCCGAAGTTACTGCCACTACGCGATTTGGGCATTCTACGATTAGGAGCAGATATGTCTACCGGCTCTCCGTAGGGACATTTTTACGCTTTGTCGCCTACGAAAATATTCCTTAAGGCATAGAGAGTTATACGAGCGATAAAGACGTAGTCTCGCATTCCCGTCGCCGTCGCTATCGCCGTCGCCGTAAACTTGCTCTTCGAAATATTTAAGCATAGCGCGCGTATATTGTAGTACAGAATATACTAAGTCCGTACCCTATAATTCGCGTATAGAGTAACGGCGACAACGACGATTTTCCTATTTCTATAGAGATAGATCGAGCGATTAGCTCCGTTTAAACTCGATGTACTACTTCTTCCGCTCGATAGGCATATCGTTGCCTATTAGCAAGCACACTTTGTATATCTGTAATTGGAAAAATAGGTAGTGGCAGTAACTTACGTATGGTACACCATCCTACGGCCCGCATTAGGTCTGCACCTTCTTATTCGAGCAGCGATCGCCACTCTTAAGTCCGGATTCCAAGATAAAGCGCTAACAGCTTTTAGGAAACCTTATTCCGTATGTCGAATATCTCATAATCCCTCCCCGACAGCTCCCTTTTCTTTCCCTTAACGACTTTCTCTCCATCCGGTGTTCTAAGGTAACCCTTATATACGGCCGACCTCTAAGGCTAATGTGCCATAGTCGCACATTCACACACTCGCACGCTCGACTAGTTGTACTACGCCGCAGGTCATGGGCCTCGCCTGCCCATGCTTGTTCATTAACGTCGACGTAGGGGAAGAGCGTGCGGCGAAATGCACCGGTATCTGCTGCGAAGACCTCGAAGAGAATAACATCCTGCTTAGTCAGAGTTGAGGGCGGATTGTTAGACGCATCTGCGGACATAGTAGAGGCTGGGCATCCGGTAGTAACAAGAAAAGCGAGACGACCCGAGGCCGATGCAATGTTTACCGGTTAACCTGATCGCTAAGCGCGGGGCATGCGAAGGCCAGGACGTCACCCTTGCCCATTGGTCATCACAGCGAGGGCAACGCATCGGGAACTTCTTCGGAGTGCCATCAACTCGATCCTGAACTGGGATTGTAGCCCATTATAAAGTATTCAGTAGAGGCCGACCACCGTCTGGACAAGCTTGGCGGCAGGATCAGGCGGTGGTTAATGGAGCAGAGTAAGGGCGAAGGGGACGGCTGGCATTTTGTTTACTAAGGTTGACATTAGGCGAAGTGGAGCTATCTCGATTTGGTAAGGTCGAAAACGCCTCGGCCGTAACCCTTGCTTCCGGGCAAAGCCGCAGTAGACTGCGGCTGAATCCGTGTGGAGAAAATCAATCAATCAATCTGAAAGAAGTTGATAGTATATTCGATTCTTATTTTGTTATGCTGTCGGCTAGAAGTCCGAAGATGAAAAAAACTCTCGAATGCGGCCAGGAAGTCAGAACGGACTTCGCACTGGCACCTGGTTACAGAAACTTGAACCATGGTAAGAATACTACCAGCGAGCACTTGTGACCTATAGGCCCTCTGACTTTGACACTGACAGGCTCATACGGGACTTACCCTATTCCCGTCCGCACAACATTTCGCAACTTCCAAGAACTTACCGAAGCTCGGCCGGACGCGTTCGTGCGATATGAGTATCGTACACACCTGTTAAATGAGTGTCGCGGGGCAGTCGAGGACTACCTTCACGCGCCCAAGGATACTTGTGTCTTTGTGCCGAACGCAACCACCGGCGTTGAGACTGTTTTGCGGAACATACAGTACGATGAAGGCGACGTGGTTATCGGCTTCGCCACGTTGTATGAGGCGTTTGCCAACACGCTCAGATATCTCACTCAGACGACCCCGCTCAGAGTGCACATGATCGAGTATACATTGCCCGTCTCTAATGCGTTTCTTTGTGATGCGCTGGAAATGGCCATAAAAACCATCAGAGCGGGAGGCTTGAGGCCAAGGCTGCTCCTGTTCGACACCATCAATACGCTCCCAGGAGTTCGTATGCCATTTGAGCGGCTTACCAAGCTCTGCAAAATGTACGACATTTGGTCCTGTATCGATGGGGCGCACGGAATCGGTCATATACCGCTGGACCTCCAAGATCTGGACCCTGACTTCTTCGTCACAAATTGCCACAAGTGGCTTTACACGCCACGAGGGAGCGGTATCCTATACGTACCTGTCCGCAACCAACATCTTCTACGATCTACATTGCCAACAAGCTTCGGGTTTGGGGACAATTTCGTAGCCAACTTCGCCAGCTGCGGCACTCTGGACGACACGCCATATCTTTGTGTGCCGGATGCGCTTGGCTGGCGGGCCTCACTGACCTGGCAAGGGCAGACAGGAGAGGTTGCTATCACTTCATACATGTTTCACCTTGCGAGAAGTGGCGGCGAAGCTGTGGCGAGAATCTTGGGGACTGAGGTTCTGGAAAACGAAGATGGAACTCTGGGCGACTGCGCTCTTACTAATGTTCGCCTGCCTATTGGAGCTTTATTTCATGAGACTGAAGGCTCCAAAGTCCCCGAGGATATTGGAGAATGGATTATGCGGACCATGATACTTGAACGTCGCACTGCCGTTAACGTTTTCCTTTACGCAGATGCATGGTGGGCCCGGCTCAGCGCTCCAGTGTATGCCACGTTAGAGGATTTTGAGGTTGCTGGACGACATTTGCGAGAACTATGCGAAAGCATTGATAAGTAGAGCCTATAATAGCTGAAAGCAGGCTGCTTGTTGGATTGGATGTTACATGTCGTGTCGTGTAATTGTATGTCGTAGATCGCCCTTTGACCGCTATTGTCGTGTCGTGGATAGCCGATATAGCAATCTAATTACAACTGTATTCGCGAATAAGGAGGCCGATTTTGAGTTCCCACGCTAACTCGTACGTACAAAGGAATCTTGTTAGGGTAACCCCTCCTCTTTACCGCCTAATTACTGATATGGTGTAGCTACTACACAGCAACGGTGAGGTCGTCATGGGTGGTTTCTAGGATTTCCCCGGTAGGCAATCCTTTCGTAAGTATCACTACTAGGGATTCGACATCAATCTGTACCGTTTACGGCTGTCCCGGACTGGGAAGATGAATTGTTCTAGCTAATGCTTCATTTTCGTGCCGAGACCTGTTGTATATCCATGGATATCCACTGTATTTAGCTACCCAGCCTCTCGTTGTGTCGTGGATCTACCCTTAGATCTAAGACAATCCAATCCAACAAGCAGCCTAGCTGAAATATCATTCCACATTCCAAAAGATCCAAGCGAATCCGGCCGAGGTCATTGCCATAGTACTGGCAAAGCAAGCAAATAGTATGGTGAGATATGGATTCCGGGCAGCTGGAGACACCGCGAGTCCCAAAAGCGCGTTGATAGCTACGGTCAGCATCGTGACAGCCTGTAAAGTCGACTTCATGTGCGACGCGGCCTTATTGTATGCGTATTCGGAACCAGCGACCGACCACAACATCTCTCCGAGCGCACCGGTAAAGTGTATGGGGATTTGCAGCATCACGCTTGCCTTGTTTGGCTTGCTACCATCATGGCTCGAATCGCATGATTGTAGCGCCCGACCGAGGGTCCCTAGTCGCATGGATGAGCAAGGCCACAGCAGAATGATGTGTTGTTCGACATTCATGGGAGTGAATCCCTGCCCTGGACTGATACAACCTTTGTTGAGTTCTGTGAGGGCAACCTGAAGACAGGACGTTGAAGGAACTGTCGAATCGAGCATGGTCTGTGAACGCCTGTTCACGTGGATGAAGACCCGGCACCTCAGCTCCGATGTGCTGACACGACACGCCAAGATCAATTCTTGATTGATGGCCACGCCCGCATCTCCTCATTCTTCTTGTCCAAAATGGAAAGTGCAACACACCCAAACAGCTGAGCGGAGCGGACAGGCGTCGGTGTCCTTGACTCTCCCGACGGTTCGACGTCGACGACGAGCCGCCACGAGTCTTTCTGGACCCCACAGAAATAATGGATCGAAGCGTGTAAGGTATGGAAGAAGAGCACATGCTTTTATTGGCCCGTCAGATCCTCAGAATACGTCAGCCTGCCGCGGCGTGTAAACATCACTTCTCCCAGCGCAGCGTACGTATTACACGCACTTCTTCTTCGTGCTCAGTCTGATCAACAAAAAGGCTGTCGGCGAGGATGCTGCTCCGCGAAGGACCGCCGAAGCCAACAGGACTCTGCTGTGTCAAAATCTCACACGACTACCTCTCCGCGATCGGAGGCCGGACAGCCTTTAGTACCGCGTGCTCACCAACACCGTTCGCACGCTGCCCACGGCTTACGGGCATGTCTGCAACGTGAACGAGCTGACGACCCATTGCTGCTGGTCGAGGCCTCGTGGTATTCCAAACTACCGGAGAGCATTTTCGCAGCTTTTGCCTGATGACCGGCCGGGCACCCTGGATCTGGAGGTGCACAAAATTGCGAAACGAACCGAGTGAAAGATGTGCAGCGCGCATCATGTCACAGTGTAGTGCCTGTGCACGAATAAACTTACCATGTTTATGCATTGAGATGGTCATGGAATCGCATCCTAAACCGAACGCTTCTATGCGGATATCGATCTGCGGCGTGAAGGATGGGAAAACATGGTATCCTCGAAACTGTTTGTCCCAGAAGTACGAGACCTGGGTCTGTTCGCTGCGGCGGACGAAGAAGCAGCAGCGGAATGGAAATGAAGAGACATACAGCGGTGAAGAAAAAGTCAATGTCTGTCCAGATGTTCGGTCGTCGGACCCAGACTGGCAACAAGTGTCTTGGCCGAAGATGGAGAGAAGTGCAGAGTGTTGGAATGATCTTCCCTTCGACAGAATCAATCGATTACATACTTTGCCATACAATTCTTCTAGACCAGAGACTTCCACCGCCGACGAACCACCTCCGCTGAATCTGCCACCTCTCCCGACTTTCCCACCTCTCGCAGTCCGTCGCCCGCACCGACGCCCATCCGCCGCCTTCCTCGCGATACTTCAAGTTGTGACCTTTTTGCGGCTGTCGCCGTTGTCGCACTCCGCGTAGGGGTAGATGCCTTGGTCCAATTCGCATTCGTAAGGGTGGACGTCGCATGCCAAACCCTTTTCAGACAAGTCAGCGACACATACTGCAGTCGTGGCGGAACAAGCACGACGTTACGCACAGGATCGCACTCCCAACTAGTGAGTTGCCCGTTCATATATATGTCGCACAAGCCAGTGCCAAGTTTTCCGGCGCCTTTTCTGCAATGCTGTGTGTCGTCAGCGTTCAGTGAGAACAAAAGTATCAGTCAGGAAAGTTGATGTGGACTTACGCCGTTGAACTCAGTCACCTCGGCGCAAATCATGGGGAGCATGATGGAGAGGTAGAAGAGCTGCATGATTTGTGTCATGGATGTCGTTTTTGTCGTTGGTGCCGTGTCGTCGGAAAATGAAACGCAATCGCTGGAAGAGACGTGGCGACGGACGCTATATACCATTCGAGCCGCTACTGTAGGCCCGGTTGACTTCTGAAGTGACTCCTGGAGACGCGACCGTGCTTGGACTACGGGCCAGAGTTGATGCCAATTTGCGAGCCCTCACACCACCGTTCCTATGGTCCCCAGCACACTCAAAAGTCCCTTCGAACTTTCACACGAAGTGAACAAGGCCTGAAGTCTAATCGTACAGCATGTTGGCACATCGGAGTGCTCAGCAGTCGTGAGCGTCAGGGGCGCGTCCAGGGTCGAATTGGCTGACTGCCTTGTGGTGATCCGGCCATTAGCCTTGACGCACCTCTGCTGAGTCTTGCATGCCCAGCTTGGGAATTCGTCACAGAAGGCGGACAGTCATTTTTGAAGAGGCTACAAGCCACGTATCCGGGCGCAAAAGGGAGCGCTCTGTGACAGCAGCCGAAGAAGCTGTCGTCAGGTATTGGAGGACCACGATGCAGTGTGGTCGGGGTCCACACAGAGCTATTCGAAGCGGAAGCTCCGCCAAGTCAGGATTCGGCCGGAGAACCATACTCCGTACAAGCATTATGCGCCGATTCTGTCAATTTGGTGTGGACATGGGGCGCCGAGGCGAGCCCGTCTCGGTCGGGGATTGCTCGATATACAGTCAGTTGGCACATCCGCTCGTTACTAGCCTTTCTGAGCAGGCTGCATATACTCCAACAAGGCATGAAACTCGTCGATAGCCTGATCTGTACTGGGATGAGTGTCGTCGGTATTCGATTCTATTCGACGAAAGAATCCACTATCGAGGAAGGCCGAATCGAAATGCTGTATGCTAGGATTCGGCGGGTAGAAGTGGGTAACGAACGGCGGTGGCATCCGACGGTACACAGCGCGACCTTTGCCAAGACATTCGAAGGCGAACGAGGCCGAGACGGGCGGCCCCAAAGACGAAACGTGAAGGGACAACAGCACGGTAATAATGCTCAGCGGTGCTCAGGGAATAACGTGAGAACGTGAGAAAACATTATTCGACGACTATCAAGGCCATTAACTGCAATCGACGGACTGTTCCCGCCACTGTACTGGGACCCTACTCGCGGACAAGATTTGGCCGGTGAGCACTCCGATTTGCCTGTAGAGCAGGACACCGAAGTGCTCGAGCACCGCCAACCTGTCGATGATGTCTCAAATCCACACACTCGAATGAAACTCTCGGAGTACTCCGTAACTCAAGCGGTGAAGCAGGTACAATCACCTCACAGCGCCGGTGGCGATTAACCGCTCTTGGTCGCTATTGCAAGGGCATTCGCATGGGTTAGGCGTTGCCCGTGCATAGGAAAAACAAGGGAGGTACCAGGTTCGGAGTGGCCGTCCGGACGGCCTTTCAGCGCTTGCAAGGCTTTTAGCAGGCTCTGAACCCGCACATCAAGGGCACCTTAGATGTGACATGGTTTAAGTGGGTCACCATCGCACTGGTTTACTGATTGTAGTCTGTCGATTGTGGTTCGATGCTGAGTCCTGAATGGGAACTTTCCCTGCTTGATCCAGATTGCTCTACGGAGTCTTCTGTTGACGGCCTGTTCGCGAGTACCCTTAGCGAGTAAGCTCGCATCGCTTAGCGAGTGAGTGGACAAGATTCATCGTCGTCTGTCGATTGTGGTTCGATACTGGGCTCTGAAAGAGAAATTGCTCCTTGCTTCGCCGGGACCTCTCCTCGGAATGTTCCATCGACGGCCGGCCTTGTCGCAAAGAACTCCCGGCCAGCACGTGCGCATTCTTATGCAAGTGGGTAAGTTTGATTGCACCGTCTGTCGATTGTGGTCCGAGACCGAGCACCAAGGACCTTGAACGAAATCCTCCATTGAGGGCTTTGTCGCAAGTACTCTTAGGCCTTAGCCAGCAAGTACGCATCAACCTGCTGAGGTCTAGACCCAGAGAAGACCTTTCCGTTGATCATCCCTGGGATATGACGATTTCTCATCCGAGCCAGCTCCTTTAGCCATAATTTGATCCAAGGCAGAGCGGTCATTATGAGGATTCTTCATAGAAGAGGTTCTCATATCTCTTCTCATAATTCATTAACCTCCTCATATCTCATAATAAATCCTCGTATATAAGGGGCTTGGCGGCGTTGTTTATAAGCGAAGAACAATTCCAGGACCGTTCTTTGGAGCTTCCCAGATCCCCTGCGTCCGCACGCTGTATCTGGCAATTCACTACGCCACACCACTCCTCTTGTGGGCGGTGCATCGAACCCTGGACCGTGCTGTACAATCTGCCGTGATAGACAGGCATGCAAGACTACGTTGTTTGCAACTCGTGACTTGACGCTTCGGCCGTAAGGCGGGTGTTTGCGGTCACTGCCATCACGACCCGACGGCGAGTCCTCAGTCTCCCCCAATCTGTTATGGCATCGTGGCAATATTACACGCAGTGGACCTACGCGCCATCGGCAACGTACGTCGGCGACCAAGACGACCCCGAGTCCTCACGCAGTCTTTTACACAACCGAGATTTCGGACCTGGCTGCCAACGTATCTGCCTCCTCACAACGACATCCATTTCGTGATCCAGCAACGGAAAGCTGTAGCTGCGGCCGGAGCTGGATGTGTGCTGACGATGGGAAAGGTAGAATTATGGCCCGTCGAGGAATGTGAGTAGTATCCGGCCCACCAGCAGTGCCACTTCGTTTGGTGTTCTCCTTTTCATATATACTCGAGCTTGACCCCTTTTCCTTTGTTCATTGTTCTTCATTGTTCAGTTCATTCTCAAGTAGAACTCCTTAATGCAGACATGTCTCCGATTGCTTTCGATGGTCGCTCTACTTCTCCGGACAGTCAATGCCTTTCCCACGACTCACATGGCTCAACGCAATGTGGACACATCTTCAGCGGCACTGCCGTACTCCCCTCCAAACACTCATGATGGTGACTCAACGCTAAGAGCGGTGGGGCTTCAAGTTCGGCGGATGGTTTCCAGCATTGAGTGGTGTTGTCGGGCTATATAGCCCGGCTGGACCACTGGGCGAGGCGAAAAACGATGCCGAAATGGCGCTCATTGTTGCGGTAGTCGACAGCCGAAGGCAATACGAGGAAGTGGATAGGAAGGAAGCCATCGCCTCCTTGGCTCAGGTAAGAATCGTCTCACCACCGCACTAGAGCCTTTCCCCTAGACGAATGGCTGACGCCGTTCGGATAAAGTACAACGACCTCAGGACTCTCGATGACTACGCCAAGTTATACGACCACCAGTGGATGTTGAGCTCGCATGGTATAGGCCCCATGCAGGATTCTCACCAACTACACGCAAGATCTCCTCTTTTCAATGGAACGACTGTCACTCAACCCATGGGCACTTCGAAGACTCAGCGCAGCCGATGGCGATGCAGTCCCTTTCGAAGTCTCAGACACCATTGCGATCGGTTTTACAAACCAGACGACAGGTTAAGTACTGCAATCTGGACGCCTCTTCTACGTCACTTACCGGGACCAGACTGATCTGCCCAGGAGGGACCATTATTCTGCAAACTGTGACGCCCTCTTCTACATCTGCTCCGCTACAGGCGACATCCTGCCCCTCGCCATCCGGACCAATATTGGAAGCAATCTGATTCATACGCCGGCCGACACTCTAAACGACTGACTTCTGGCGAAAATGATGTTCAATGTCAACGACCTCTTTATGAGTCAGTTTGATCATTTCGCCCGGACTCACTACGTGGCCGAAGCCATCGGTCTCGCTGCACGGCGGAAGCTTAGTGAACAACACCCCTTGTCCGGACTTTCGAACAGAGGTACGTCTATCATCTTCAGGGCATGTTCCTCCATTAGCTAATCAATCCCCAACAGTGTTGTACGCAACCTATGGTCCCCGCCCTCTCGGCTACGATGCCTTGCTCGCTCCGGGTGAGGCTATCGACAGCTGGTTTGGCCTGTCCGCCAAGGCCGCTGAGATCTACGCAAACACGACGTACTTCAATGGTTTCTCCGGGGCCGTGCAGGCCAACTACTTTTATGCCAACCTCAGGCGTCGAGGCCTGATCGACAGTCCAGGTCCGTCGCTGAAGCAATATCCCTTCTTCGAAGACGCCGCACTAGTCTACGACGCTATCCGAGCGTTTACAGGCACATACTGCGAATCGTACTACGATCCGGCTGATTCTGACGCTCTCGACGACGACCCCGAGCTCCAGGCATGGATGACCGAAGCAATCGCGGCTCAAGTCATCGACTTTCCAACCCCGTCTACCCTACGAAACGTCTCGGACCTCGCTGATCTGATGGCACACATCGGGTTCATCGTCTCCGTCGCCCACCACACGCTCAACACCAATGATCTCCTAACCGGCTCGGGCGTGTTTCAATTCCACACTAGCGCCCTTTGGCAGCCCGTTCCCGAGCAAAAGGGAGTTTACGACGTAGTCCCTTACCTACCAAAAGTCGACGCAGCGCTGGCTACGATCGACCTATACGCTCGATGTTTACGCCCCAAGTTCGTCGGCACAAACCGGACATTGCTGCACATGTTCGAAGGCGAAGAGCTGTTGCGGAGGAGCAATACGGCTGTTCGAGCGGCCAATGAGGCGTTTCTGAAGTCGATGAGTGCCCTTGTCAGTAGGCGAGCTTTTGATTCTGATGGGCTCAGTCAAGGTATGCCGTCCTCTTTGGCAGATTCTGGGTCCGGATGTTATCCCGTTCAATGTGGCGATCTAGTTAGCTGTGGATGTACTCTAGATCACAATGAGAAGATGATGATCATTGGGTATTCTTACCGAGCTTTCTTGATAATATCATGCCTGCCTCAACCAACCCCATCGTCTGCCCCTTGGTGCTTAAACGTCGTAGTTGTGGAGAATACCTCGGAGGGAGTATGTTGCTCCGCTGGAGGCAAAGACGGAAAGCGTGCGGTAGGAGGAAGGATGACCTGAAGACTTGAGCGATCCGTGACAAGGGCTCATATATGAGTGTCGTCCTCGTCCGCTGTCGACTCGTGGTGATGAAGCGAGTGACGGATGTGCACTGAATGTTCTGCATACAGGGACTGCGCCAGAGCCGTGCAACAAACAGAGATGCTACCATCGAGCGTGAATCTTCTTGAACGAACATCAATTGACAGATCAGCCACCTCTTTGCACTCCACCGTCTGAGCGAAGAGACGCACGGAGTCCCAGATAGGTTGCGAAACTCGTTCACGGCCGAAAGTCTCACCATGCACCATGGCTATCGATATCTTTGTCGGGCACTTTGAGCCAGTAGTATGTCACCATCATCTCTCAAGTCGGGTCCAGCTTCCCGTCCGACCAACTTGTAGGTGCTTGCGAACGGACCTGAGCGTTTCTCCGAGACGAAGTCATGTTCGCAATCCATGAGAGCATGTTCACGGAGGCCTGCAGCACCGCCGCTCACTGCTTCCGTGCCTCGAGAAGATGGGAATGTGATTTACGAGGGCATTCGTTGATGCCGCAGGCTGAGCTCTGCCTGCGATCACGGCTCCCTGCCATCATCCGTACACGACACATAAGGTAGCGCCCAGTTCGTTGTGGAAAAGCTGCCGATATTTCGAGCCAGGCTATGCGGCAATATCTGATAGACTGTAGCGTCGACGTCGTTTCACTTGTGCATATGTTTGAGTGCGGTCGCAGGCTGTCGCATGGGACCGACCCGGAGTGCCGGATTCTCGGAAGAAATTGAGTTTGAGCACGGGCCGACGCTGGGCTCAAATAAGAAGTTGCCGCTTGGTCGAGAAGGAACGATCGCAACAACGATGCGACGTGAAAGGAGCAGCAGGGCATAGTTGTGGTCGCGATGGCGCATAGTTCCTAGAATCGATGTCGGATCCGTGGCCGCGGCTTTGTCAGCTCAAACTTAGGGACGACCGAAACCACGGATGGTGGAGGGAGCTTGGTCCGGAGCAAGGGCGCGCTGGAAAACTCTGCAGTGTCTACGATTATAAACGTTTCAAGGGGCCACGAACAGCATAACACACGTATCTTTGATGGTCTAGTGGTCATGATTTCCGGTACGTAGTAATATGTCCCAATAGACCAGTACCAACAACCATATTAACGTCTATACAGCTTGTCATTCGCTAAGATCTCAAGCGCGGGAGACCGGGGTTCGATTCCCCGTCAGAGAGTCATCCTTTTTGCCCGGGGACAGCATGTTGACGACGTAGAAGAGTGCAGCGGAACGTGCTGGCTAAGAAGCCGATTTTTTGGCCCTCCTTACCGATTTTTGGTCCCTTGTTCGGACCCAGAGCGATGGAGAGACTTCTCGTACCCTCTGCGACGTCACAGTATTCAGAACATGTCATAGGAATAGCTCTCGAAGCGATCGGGAAATGTCCTGCAAAAATATCTGCGTGGCGGATGTGAGTGAATGTTTCAAAACGAAATAGGAAGGAGCGAAATTCATGCCAAGACATTCCATCCCGCGCACAAACGCCTCCCTCGTCTTCTCAAAGAGCTCTTGGACGGCAGACGAACCCTAACAGCAATCATCCTAGCGACAGAAATCCCCACGAGTATTGCGAGTAGCCGCAGACGTCGGCTGATGTCGGAACAGCATCTTCCATCCGACTCCTCAGAGTTCCCATCTTTCTACAGCAGCGAGGAGCTAGCCCATCAGCTGATGCCTCCCAAGTGGCCTGTCCCAATGATGATAACCAAGGGGCAATGTGCTTGTGGGACAATATCTGGGTCATGGAGATTCGATGCGACTGGAACATTTGAGAAGTCCTCTTATCTGATGATGAGCGGGCCATCGCGGCGCTTGATATGTCTCCTTTGCATCTCGCTGGACCGAGCTAGAATACAGATTCTCGACTGCTTCCGAGAGTTATGACAACATAGCCGACCAAGCAGACTCCAGGCTCTGACCTCACGGCAGCGACTCCTCCTCCTTCCCGACGACATTCCCGGCCCAAAGCCCTCACTGTTCGTGGTCACTTACCACAGGGGCATAATCGCTGGAATTCGATCCTCGGCAGCGCTCACATCACACCGGCTCCAGCTTATTGATAAGCTCATCCAGCGGTTCGGCCATATCCACCGCCATCTCCATCAGTGCGTCCCAATCCTTACAGACATGAGTGACGCCCAATCCATGCGTCCCGGTCGTACCATTGCTTGCCGGGTCAGCGCCTTCAAGCGCCGTGTCTCCAGCGCACCTTCAAAGCAAAGTATAGAAATCAGCAGGCATCTTGCTTTGATGAGGACGGAAGGCTTCGAGACATGCTCTATGCCCTTCTTGCTTGCTTACTTACATGAGAGATTGTCGAAGATAGTCAAAGCAGTGGTACACGTGCTCACCCGTCAGTCCTTCAGGAAGAACATGTCCATGACCATGGCTATACGCCAGATAAGCGCGGAAGATGAGTTTCTGGAGCGGACATGAAAGGGTAAGCTTGTCATCGATCACAGTGCCGGAAATGGAGCATGGGCCTGACCCACCAAGCAGTGTACTTGATGGAACGCTGCAATTCCGAACTGGAAAGCAAAGGATTCAAGATCAGCGGATGTCGCGGACAATTTGGAATGGACAAAGGTCAGGACGGCGAGACAATTTCGGACCACGTCAATACTCCACCCTCCATTCCCTTACCATGTTGACAGTGCTGCCGTTGGGTGTGGTGAGGGGAGTCGTCAAGATGTAATTTTCAGGATGGTCGACCGTGATGAAGCCTCTGCCATCTACGAATCATGTCAACGCTCAAGTTTTTTGCCATTTCGGAAGGACAAACGTACGAGGCATGAACGCCTGCTTCCAATTTGTAGAAACCAAGCGATCCTTTTCCAAGTAGGTCATGTTTCGGTCATATGGGACAAAGTTCGGGTCTTGGTTGAACACCACGGTCTTCAGAGGTACTGCAGTTGGAAGCGTCAATCCTTGGGATCACTGACATGCTCGAGCAGACACGCACCTTTGGGAACCAGGCCGTTGAATTCTTCTGCCAGACGGCGCGCTGACGGTCCGGAGTAGCTGTGCTCTGTTGCTCGCCAGAGCAGAAACAACAGGATCATGTTGAAACAGAAGCTCCCAGCGAGTGTCCCGATGAAAAACATTGAAGAGAAGCTGTATTTCCGCTGGCGTCGTCGCTCGTGGAAAGATGCCAGAAGTTCATCTCCAGAGTCGGACGAGGAGATTTCTTTGTATTGCTCCATGGTGTAGTTGCAATGAGTCGCGACACTTCGGCACACTGCGGACTACACACAGGAATGGTGTCGAAAAGCTCCCACCTAAATTTAACTTGCAACTGTGTCGATGACGTCCTGTGAAGTGAAGATGTTGAGTTCGGAGTTGAATCTCAATTCTTGCCTTGCGTTCACGGACCAAGACCCCAGCAGGCAGACTTGCTCATGGATTCCGCAACAAGAGAGGGAAGAAAGATTGTGCGATGGTGCGGTAGCCACAGAGAGTTGTCACGAATGTGAGAAGTAGCAACCGTCCCATGGAGCGTTGACGAGCCAATGTAACATCGAAGGAACTGCCGATTCCTGCACAGTTTTCGACCGTAAGCGCTATTAAAGCATACCGGACGTAGCTGTTTTGCCCTTGCCTCTGACGCAACCTGAGAGAAGTCACTTGATCTTTCGGAAGAGAGGAAGCTTGTTGACTGGGGAGCTTTGATCTGGCATCACTGTCAGCAAGCTTGAATACAGCTACCCGGTCCGACAAGTCATGCCGACAGACATGAAGCTGCTGAAAATTCTGTCTCCAACGAAGACTTCACTCGAAGCTGTGCGCTGTTGATGCGCAATTCACCTGAGTGCAGTTTCCTGAGCGTGCAATAGTCTGCAAGTAAGTCAGCCATCGCCACGCCACTGAATTGCCATACTGCCAATTCCGTCATCGAGAGCTGTTGTAGGGATCTAGAGAGGAACCAGAGCTCGACCGGTGAACCTGTCCAGGGTCGCTCTGCTCTAAATTCTCACCTTGTATGTCCACCGACAGTCCTTGCCAGGGAAATTTGACGACCTGTTGATGAGAAGAGGTTAGCGGAGTTGTTGAGGAAGCTCGCTGTCAAGAGCTGCTGTAGGGATACAGGTAAGGATAAGAGCTCGGAGAGTATCCAGGGCCCGTTCTAGATCCCAACAGGCTACTTTGCGCAGTCACCGACGATTCGTGCAAAGGAATTTTTCGGACGATGAGGAGGCAGAAGGAGGACGAAATGCTGAGGGAGCTCATCGCCAGTCAGACTTCGCTGGGGGTTTTGCAGTATATCGAAGGTCCGGATTCTCGCCCTGCTGGAATAGTACTCGTCACAGGCAGGGGTAAAAGCTCAAGGGCGACTGCAAAGCGAGCTCCGGCCACGGGCCAGAGCTCCAGCTGCGTTCGGCGTTGCATGAAGAACAAGGCTCATAGCTCCAGAGATGACGCCAACCTGGGTGGACATACGTGTATAACTCATTCCAGTCGTCCGTCATCTTTCAACGAGGAAGCAAACCATACTTCACTCCCGGACACACATTCTCCAAACTTCTACATCGACCGATCGCCCCAACATTTCTTGAAGCCATGCATTTCACAGATGTGATTGGGCTCGTCGCAGCTACCATGGGCACGTTGACTTGTGCTGTCCCGGTCAGCAGCGTCGAGGACATTGCTGCACCTGCTCAAGTCGGGAAGCGTCAGTACCTTGTTTGCACGAACCAGGATTTGGCTTTGTGCTTACTTCGACAGGAACCATCATTTGGAACAACGACTTTGCCGCTGCTCTTACCGACGCGAAAAGAGACGGAGTCTACAAACGTAAGTTCTTGCTTTTGCAGACCTCGTCCAGGATGTAACTCCGTTCTGACCTTGCCAAGGGGGCGGAGATGGCAACACTCTGTGGATCAAAGAGGATGATGAGAAGGAGGAGGAGGACCCTTTCGCCGATGCTCTTGCCGAAGCAGAAGGAGAAGGCGTCCGCAAGCGTAAGTCTTTGCTCTGCAGACCTGCTCCAGAATGTGACTCCGTCTGACCTTGCCAAGGGGGTGGAGATGGCAACACTCTGTGGATCAAAGAGGATGACGAGAAGGAGGAGGAGGACCCCTTCGCCGATGCTCTTGCCGAAGCAGAAGGAGAAGGCGTCCACAAGCGTAAGTCTTTGCTCTGCAGACCTGGTCCAGAATGTGACCCCGTCTGACCTTGCCAAGGGGGTGGAGATGGCAACACTCTGTGGATCAAAGAGGACGACGAGAAGGAGGAGAAGGACCCCTTCGCCGATGCTCTTGCTGAAGCCGAAAAAGCCGACAAGTAGGCTATAAACCATGGTGAGGTCGACTCGGAAAGGTGAGACAGTGGAGCTCGATGAATGATGTCGGCCAACACGGACTCACAAATATCGCCAGCACACGACATCTACTTCACTCCTGTTACTCTGGACTTCACTCCTGTTACTCTGGAATGAAGAAGGGGTTCCTCACGTTCGTAGGCACTTTTCTCTGGTCCTGCGATGAGCCGTGAGTCGGCATGCTTTGCAGTTGGAGGATGGTAAATGAGGTTTCCTTTGATCCTGCCACCATAGCCTTTGGCTCGGCAGAGCGAGTATGTATGGGTCGATTTTGAAGTCATTCGAATCAAGCTGTTTTTGCAATTGTGCTGCATGCGAGTGGGGTCTGCCCGGTGTGATGCAGATACGATGAGTAAGACGAGTGTCGAGACTCTACCGGATTTGCCAATAATGTCGTGTCCTTGCGGGTTGATAAGCATGCGGTGTTTCCTGCTATTGACACTGACAGTGTAATGGTAAGAAGCCATGGCCAAGCCACTTCTTGTGATCAGACCTGCTGCGAACAACGTTGTGTTTTGGCGAGGAGTAGTAAGGTTTGACATTAATTAACCAGGCCATGACATGCGCGCTCCAGACGATTTCCACGTTGATGACCGCCTTGTTTCTTTTCGTTCCAGGTGCTCCAGAATCTCTTTCTTGGAGATCACCCGCGTTTTGCTCGATATGATCGAGAGGAGCTTGACACATAATCCAGCAGACCACATCATTGATGACGAGGATCATCTCTCCAGTCAAGCGCCGGCGTGTACAGCTGGTCACAGTTGCTACCGGTGCTGCGAAGTTGATCCGCGTGCGGGTCACCGTCCTCGCGGAGCACTGCAGTGGGACTCGGTCGGGTTCACGGCGCAAATTTTGGTGTCATGCCGGCGCGTCCCTTCCCACTCCGGTTTTGCAGGAGCCAAACGGATCACTCGACCCACAGATGTGTTCAAGCACTCCAGATCCGGAACATGTTGCCGGACCGCTCGGTCACTGAAGCGGCCGGCGTCTGACGGCACGTTCAGCCAGGCCGCGCAGAGGCGTGCGACATCCATCGTTGGTGCCGGAAAGGGATTTGAACATCATGCTGAGCGTGTCGGGACATCACTCGATCGGAGTCGTAATCGTCCAAGAGCAAGACCAAGAAGGACGAGGAATGGACGACGCTAACAAGTGCCGCAGGCCGTCGTAAACGTCACGCCGGCACTTGGCAAATTGTCCATTTCTTCCGCGAGTCGCGACAGGGGTCTCGATGGTCTCCGCTCGATGGAGGCGCTAGCAGAGAGAGTTGAGCTGGACAGCGATCATATTAAGGAATCGTAGGGCGATAATCCAGGTCATGAGGTTTGCAGAATTGCAAGCTTTGGTGTTTGATCTGCAAGCAGTGGGAGTAGGCACAAGGGAGATCATGGAACAATTACTCGGTGTCCATCCATTCAGGTATATAGTACACATATCCGAGGGATTCAAGCTATCAAAATCAACATTGGTATCGAGCTGTAAAATCAGCTATAACGCCTCCAGCTCCTCGCTAAAACAGTATGCTCGCTGATACGACCAGGAAATCTTCATCAAGCATCAAGCATCAAGCACAAACTGCTGTGTCATTACACATCCCCGCAAGGATGGTCTGGCGGTCCCCTCGCCTCAGTCCTCCCGAATACACCTCGCGAGCCACTTTTCCCACCAGTTTCGAAGTGTCAAGATCGTCTCCTTGCCATCGTCCCGCTTGTCCATGCCTGCTGGATCGCCAACCACTGCCGATGCGAGCCAGAAGACGGCTGCAACCCACGCGGCGACCATCATTCCGAGACTCGCAAATGGAGTGAGCAGTTGCACCATGACCAGAGTTCCAGCGCGGTAGCTTGTGTCTTCGTCGGCGTGCGGAGGTAGTGGTGTGTAAATCGACTTGAGCTGGAGGTTCAGCGCTGGCCCGGCGAGGCCACTCAATTGCTGTCCAAAAGACGGTCGCCGCGCGCAGAGGCGGACAGGCTGGGTGAGAGTAGTAAGGACCAGTGATATGAGCGTCCAGATGGCGTTGAGGAATGAAAGAACCACACATGGTCCTGACAGGAAGAGGAGAATCTTCAAAGCCTTCTGCTCTTGCAGCTCTGTGGACTCGTCGAACTCTTCGTCCTCCTCCACATACGCTATCCTTGCTGCACTCTGTCGTCGACTCTGCTGAGGTGTGCCTTGTGCGGGACTTGCATACCCCTTCTCGGGATCACCACCAGTACCATGCGCCTTCTTCGCTGCCGATTGTCTCGCGTGCCTGCTCTTTTCCAAGTCGATTGATGATATTTGTGTCATGGCCGAGCTTCCGCCCTCCGAGGACATGGAAGCTGTTTTCTGTGAGACAGCCGCTTGATCATCGTGCGCTCCACCATTCAACGGCCGATCGGTGTGGTGGTAGTGTTGCTGTTTCTCGCTGTAGACCGATGATCGTTGCGCGACAGGACGAGGGATTGCAGGTAAGCCGGTCGGTTCAGTGCTCGGTGTCGCAAACGGGTCGTCCAGGCTGGCCCTGCTCCAACTGGGATGAGTCTGGTATGTGGACGCCAAGGTCGGTCTGCTCATGGTTGCAGTCCAGCCGAAGCAATGCGGAGCGCTATCTTGAGGACGTCGTTGAGAGAGCAGCAGACACCAATGGGGGAACGGGTCGAGATCGCAAATAGGTCATTACCCAGTGCCACCTGGGGCGGAGGCATCTCATAAGTACGACACGAGCGCTCGTCGCCGCGCCTTTGCATCCTTGACCCAAGACGAGCCAAGGCTTGAGCATGTACTTGGAGCTCCTTGGCGCCTGAGGTCCATGTTTGCCGATCCAAGTGGTTCCAAGGGCCCAAGAGTCTGCGCGGCTGCGTCTATTGGCTGGTGCGAGCTTTTGGGGATACGACTGCGTCCGCCGCGCCGCCGCGCTCATCGGCGGCATGGCTGCGGTGATGGTGCTGTCAAGGCGGATGCTAGGCGAGCGGAGATCAGCTGTAAGGCCAAGTCGGAAAGCACAAGCAGGGGTAGAACCATCGGGATTGCTCCCAAACTGTATTCCTCCATCATCGACCGCTTTCTTCACATTTGATCCCGGGTTACACGGCAAACCCCTTGGCGGAGTTCTCGTTGGGTGACCAGAGTCACATGAGTACACATGATACAGCATATGCGCGTCGTCACTTTCTTGACTGTCTACGTCGGTATCGCTGCGGACATTCCCTAGAGCCGCATACTATGAGGTCCATCTAGCTACTGCAGCATCCACATATATCCACCTCGATCGACAATCGCGGGAAATACTAATGGCAGGGCTCGCGATTTATACCGGCAGTGCTCGCACCCCTCGATGTTAGTATTCTGTCTGTGCATGATATCTAATGTAGTAAGCCGGGTTTAATAAAGCTCGTCCTCGCTAGGGAGCGATCCGAGGGGCCCCCCTCGCGGCCTAGAGTAGGGGTTTAGGAGCCTGCGACTATCCCCTAACAGCGGAGGGGTGTCGGTCGCGGACACCTCGTCGTTCGTCCAGTTAGTATAACTATGTTGTTGTCGTTATAGCGCAGCCGCGACCGAGGGACGAGGAAGCAAGGCTGCGGCTGCTAGATATTCTATAGAGACTAGCTTAGCGCCCAAGCAAGATTACTAGTAATATTATACGAGCCCTGCCACGATAACTCGCGAGCCCTGCTATTAGTATTTCCCGACAATCGCTTCACAGAGACTTCTACCAAGACATGGCTGATGGGTCCCATAGCGCAAGCCGCTCGATTGTGGCCGATCGAATGCCGTCTCGCCCATGAAAATCGATAACACAGATCTGTACAATCTTGAATCACCATTCCTCACCCTTTTCTCTCTCCGTCGCCTGCCGCAAACCGACGTGACCGTACTCCACCCCAAGTCCCGATAGGTCGTCAAGGGACGCACCCAGTGTGCGACAGCCAAGTCAAACGAGACCTTCGAATGACAAGGTGTAGAACCACTGCATGTTGCATTACTCTTCGGCATCAGCTTGGCCGCCCTTGGCAGCCTTGAGTTCATGTTTCCCACACGTGCGTAGGAAGGGTACGCGAGTATGGCATACATAACAGCATTGCTAGTTGTGGTATGATCCTTCCTAACCATCTCCTTCTTGCTGGCCGTCTCTGCGAGCACGTGGAAGACTGCGCTATTGGCACGACGTGAATGGCTGAAGCGGCGTGCTGGGGATCCGTCCGACGCCCGGTGCATCACCACTTGGCGTAGATCAGGCCGCTCTTGGAAGATTGAGTTGGCCCTCTCTCATCAGTGTTGCTCGGTCAAACTTGTCATGTTACACCCAAGATGTCGTCTCAGCATAGACATACCGCAGCCGGATCGTCGATTTCGGTTGCTTGAGGAGCATTGGAAGTACTGGGCGGGTACGGGCGCGATGCTGCACGACAGGATGAACATGCCGCGTTGGCGTGTTCTGTAGCAGGAGAAAGTCATATAGCGGTCTAGGCCACGGCAATGATCGAGAGGTTTGACGAGTCACAACAATGGTGCGTAAGGTATGAAAGGTGATCGCCCGCGAAGGAGCGACACACACACGACCTTTGCATCGACCGGGCAAGCGAGATGTCTCGGCGGGGTTGGCTCCGGAAGCTTTGACCTCACGTTTTGTCTTCCTTTTCCTCGACGACACCAACTTCAACTTGCACATCACCACGCTCAACACGTCCGATGATCGCTTAAAGCGCGCACCCAATCCGAAACCATTCAACATGCGTTCGGCATGAACATTGCTCTCGCCTGAAGACATGGCGACGTCAAAGTTGATGAAGAAAGATCTTGCGGACCCGCGCGTCCAAGCCGTCCTAGGTTGGCAATGCGCTTCCCCCGCATGGACGCACCCGACTCACCCGATGGTTCATCACAGACTGCGCGAATACAGCACGTACAATCCTGCAAGACCGTTCGACCCTTCCGACCGCCTTGTTCGCGCAAATCGAATCATATGTCAAGCAGTCCCTACCGCATCTGAAGTCTGCAGCCATCGCAGACAAGTGTAGAGATTTCGACTTGGTAGGCATCGATCTGTGGAACTACTCTGCACATCTTCTCCACGAGGATGGCCCTCGCGACCCGCGGATCAAGGTGGTCAACGAGGTGCACTCTGGTGTCGTCACCCGAGTGTTTGCGCTTCTACTTCTTGCAGCCGCCCATGCCGTTTCAAGCCGCCACAACACAGATGATCCAGGACAGAAGATTCGTATCATGAAAGTGGCTTTACGAGCTTCTCGATTGTGCTTGGATCGAGAGGAGCTCGAGCTAGCTTCCATATCTCTCCAAAGATGCTCTGACTTTATACCTGTTGAGTCTGCAGAAGACGTTCCTTTGATCCGAATTGCAAACAACCACACGAAAGATCAGGAGTGCTCGCACGATGACTTCGGTGCTCTTGTCAACGAGTACTACCTCCTCCGATTGCTGCATTCTTGGAAGTCTGATCGCCTAGACCTGGCAGATCATTTCTACTCCAAGATCTCACAACGAGCAGACTGCGCCGAAGCAGATATGACCGTGAAACAGGCTGATCTGATGTACGAGGTTGCGCGGTCTCTCGCGAAGACCGGACAGTCGGACATCGCCGTGAAGTGGTTTGAACGTGCCATCGCCACGTTGGACAGATGTGACGCTCAATCAGTCACTCAGGACGTTGAGGAGTTGCGACTCTGTACTGGAGTTGCATTCGGTAAGCCCGCCTCGACTGGCTCCTGTCACGGTTTGCTGACGATATACAGTCGAACTGCTAGTCTCGGATGAGCGGGATGTCTCCCACCAACGGGCCTGGGAAATCCTCGAGCAACTGGAAGCCACCCACGGACTCTACAATCGTGTCGCAGTCCAGGCCACGCGTTTCAGGATCCTAGCTGCACAACGGCAAATCGATGAAGAGCTGATACTCCAAAGTCTTCTTCGCATCGTCAAAATGACTGTGCTAACGGAGAGTTCTTTCAAAACGTGAGCAAGCCCGCTCCACCATTTAGTGCAATCTTGCTGAGTCTGAGTGATCTAGAGCGATGAAGGTGTTGCGACAGGCGTCGAAGGTGGCCTCGTCATCCTCGTTGACCGCGCTGGCAGAACTCATCCACACAAGACTGCTCCCAGAGCTGCGAGATACGCACGAAAAGGACAGTACGATACAGTGCTGGCTCGAAAAGGCAACGGTTGCATACATTTTGTGCGCAAAATCACCAGCTTCGACGCCACAAGAGATTTCGGTTGTAGGGATACGAGAACTGCTCGACCGCATTAAGAGTGAGATTCCCGCACTTTGTTTCACGGGAAAAGCCACGCACGCTGCGCAGACTTTGATCTGGCAAGCTGCCACAGGACCTAACACCGGAGAATGGCTACATTTGCTTAGACATCCTGTATTCGACAACGCTGGTCACTTGAACAAGGCTCGAGTCGGCAGGTACGTACCTGATCAGAACCCTGTACAATGTTGCTATACTCACTGCTTCTTGACAGGAAATTGATGCGCCATGCAATGGACCATGAAGATTTCTCCGCCGCTCGCGAAGCGTTCTTTCAAATGCCCAAGTCTACGCAGGATGAAAGCATCACTCGGTATCTGGCCTTCAAACTCGCACTTCAGTCACAAGACGACGAACTAGCGATGGACAGCCTGAAAGTCGTGGCAAGAAAGGCAGGCAATGATCCCACATACCTGTACGCATGCGTGATTGAAGCTCAGAAGTCCTCGATGCGACATATGGGTGTCGCCGCTCTGCAGGCAATCGTTGGAAAGCGACCTCAAGGCGTGAATCTCACTGCTTTGCTGCGCTGCACGGCAAGATTGCTTATGACAGAGCTTGACGAACCGGGCCAGAACCTGGATGAAGTGGCCCTACAAGTGATTGAAATCTTTGAGAACGCTTTTCGCTCAGTGGACGAGCTACGAAAGCTCTCCAAGGATTCCTGGAGAACGGAAGTCCAGTGGTGGAGTAAGAATGCGTACAATCTCGGCGTTCGTCTCTGCACAGACATTAGACCGGAGTCGACGGTCCGCCTGTTGGAGACATGCACCTCCTTCATGGACAACTGTCCCATGGAAGATGCTGCAGACCTTGAGAGTGACATCGAAAACCGCCGGATGCTCTGTGCCTATCTGGCAACGACAGCTTTGGTCGCCCTTGGACGCTCAGGTAGTGAGGACGACGAATACACACTCCAAGGCTACCTGCATGCCCAGAAGCATATCAAGACCTTCAAACAGCTCCATGCGAAGCTTAGACGCACAATGCACGGAGACACAGCAATGCAACACGAGCAACGCCACTTCTCCGTGCTCAAATTTGAGCTTGAATGCATCCTCAGACTCCGCCAATGGCACAACCTCGAGGTCGCCTTGCAAGCCTGTCTCAACTCCAACATCGACGAGCATTGGGACACCCTTGCAGACATCGTCATCATCATCCATGATCAGCTCGATACTCACAGCCTCGGCTCCGAGACTGACACTCTGATCCGCGATGTCCTCCAGCGCGCGGTCGACCATTGCTGGAAAGCTCAGTACGATATTGTAAAGATCGCCCGCTGGCTGCGCTTCGCTTTCACCCTCTGTCTCGATCACATACAAGACGACTTCAGCTACAAGCTCCTACTGCAAGCTGCGACTATCGCGGAGAAGGCTCGTTCTCCCGATCAACCCT
Source organism: Zymoseptoria tritici IPO323 (assembly GCF_000219625.1). Classification (NCBI taxonomy): domain Eukaryota; kingdom Fungi; phylum Ascomycota; class Dothideomycetes; order Mycosphaerellales; family Mycosphaerellaceae; genus Zymoseptoria; species Zymoseptoria tritici. Next base: position 2,137,922 of record NC_018218.1, on the reverse strand, counting down.
CGCAAGATCTCTACCCAGATGCGGAGTTGCAATGGCTCGCTACTACAGGATTCAATCATGCGGTAGACTTGATTGCAGTGGAGAATCATACAGAGGCGACCAAGTGGATGGAAGGCGCGTTGGAGTTGGCAAGGTGGGTGATGGACGAGGGGGCGCTGCATGCGCTGTTTACGGAGAAGAGGAGACTGGCTGATGAGCGCGCGGCGAACACACGTGGGTGATGGGTTGATAAGGCGTGGTCTTGTCAGCATTGACACCGAGCAGCGACCGTACCAGGCTGGTGACTCCAAGCCACAAGCATACCTAATAATGTATGAGAAAAGGACGTGAATGAGTATAGTAATTCAAATCGAACCTGCCTGGTTTGAGGCGGTAGGGTATCATAAAGAACACTCTTAATTTCCAAGCCCCCCCCCCCCCCCCCCTCTCATTCAGACCGCCACCATCATCGCCGGCACATCCCTCGCCACCTCCCTCTGCGGCTGCGCAACGCTCTCCGCCCAAGCCTTCCAATCTAACCATTCCTCCTTCCTTCTCTCAACTTGCCACCTGCTGCTCTCCTTCGCCGGCCTCCACGCAAGTTTGTTGTCCGGAATCTTCGTGAGATCCACGGGAGACGGCATCGTCGCGAGTGTCAGCATCTGCTCGACGACCTTCGAACCCACCACAGAGCGCTGCTGCCCACCCTGAGCCTTGACGGACGGCACAAGCGGTTCGAAGATCCATTTATGTGCTTTCGCGATGCTGGTAGGACTATTAGGCGCCGGTTGGCGTAAACGAATGTTGTCTTCACGGAGGAATCGAATTGCGCTCTCCATTCCCGCAGCCTTCCATTCGTCACGCTTGATCTTGAACCTCGTTCCCGCACCCATGGCATCGTCGTCGATTTCATCCGATTTGCCGGATTTGGAGCGTTCGTCGGCGAGGCGAGACATCTCTTCGCGGGCGCGGTCGATGTCCTGCTGAGCTTCGTGTCGGGCGAGCGCGATGTCTTTCTTGGCTTTGCTCTCACTTTCTTTGGCTTCGCGAAGAGCGCGCTCGAGTTCGGCGATCTTAGCGGTCCGCTTGCCCGCGTCCCTATAGCGAGCTTCAAGCGTTTCGATCTTGATGCTCTGCTCATCGAGCTCCCGTTCTTTTTGTTTGATGATGATGTCGCGTTCGCGGACGATTTCGAGGGTTCGCGTGAGTTCGGCTTCGGTGTCGATCGATGTGATCTTGGTCCGTTTTAAGTCGTCGGCGCGCGCGACCCAAGGCTCTGGTGCTCGCTCGAATTCGACGGTGTTGTCGAGATCGGTCGGCAGAGTAGAAAGGTCGCTGAGTTGACTGCTCAGCTCGCGAAGTTGACCGTTCAACGTCGCGTATGGGCCGGCTTCTGCGTCAGATGTGGAAAAGACCTTGTTTGCTACTCGCGCCAGGATAGATGCCACTTCGGACATCGTGAATGGCTCAGCTCTCCCCTCCTCGCCGAACAATTCTTGAAGAGCTGTACCCGACTCGCACGCATATGCTACCACGGCAGCAGCGATCGACGCGGCGCCCTCGAAACTGTCGAAGAGGGAAGACTCCAAAGCCAAAGAGCTAAGCTTCAACTCGACCAATGCGCGGTGAGTCTTGGAGGAGATCACCTTGGCATTTCGAACTTGCTCAATGATCGACTTGAGTCTGGTCAAGAGAAGAGCGTTCTCCGAGGCGGTTTCGTCGTCAACCGCTGCGTCCTCGTCGGTTGCATCCGACAAGTTGCTTTCCAGTAGTGTTCTGGTCACAGTTAGAGCCGAGGTAGCACTCTCCAGGTGACTCTGGACAAGCATGGTTTTCATAATCAGCTTGTCGGCATGATCTGGCAAGCCGTCAGAGATGTGCAGACTAGACAGATGCGTCATGACCTCAATTGAGCGACCAAGGCGGACTGTCATATCGCTCTCTTTCAATTCGTCGCGTCGCAAGGCATCCACATAGTCGTTGAGCGTGCGCTCCACGACCTCCAACTCGAACAGCGCACTGCCGTACTGCGCAAAGGCATCTGGGCTGCAACTGCTGATAGAATTGACCAAGCGCTCAGACATGCCGCCGATCCAGGTCAGCTTAGCCAAGGCATCGCAAGCAGCGAACACCTCCTCATCTTGACCTCTCGTTCCGAAAGAAGCAATGCGCTCTTTGACGAAAGTCTGAACCAGATTTGCCTTGAATCCAATGCGTTTGAAACGCAGCAGTGCCAGTACACTGTCCCTCTCTGCCTTGAAACTTTCCGGCAGGAACAGCTGAACAATTGCCAGGTGTTCCGAGGCCTGCTCGGCATCCAGCTTACGAAGCTCCAGGTCGATTTGCTTGACTTGTGTTTTTGCAGCGCTAGACTGAAGCTTGGTATTCAGGTCCATCATGGCTCTTGATTTGCTCGATAGCTGCGAAGCTTCCGCCTCCGTGATCTGTTTGCTGGCCTGCAGATCCTGGAGGTCGCCCGTCAATTGCGTGACCAACTCGCGGAAGCGATTGATGTTGAAGTCTGCTTGATCTAGTGCCGCTTGTTGCTGCTTCGACGTGCGCTCACGATCCATCAACAAGCTGTCTTTGAAGTCAAGCTCTTCTTGAAGTTGTTTCTCTGTCTCCACATGGTTGATCTCGAGCTCATCGTTGATCTCCCGAAGACTCTCTAGATCTTCAATCACAGCACGGAGCTCATTAAGCTTATTCCGGAGCGTCTCGTTGTCTTCCGCCATTGTCTCAATCATTTCCTCGGCTCCTTGAGCTACCTCAAGTTGCTGTCGAAGATCTTCTGTATCAGACTGGCTTCGCAGCAATTTCTCCTTCGTCTCCTCGAACTGAATCTTTGCCTCGTCCGCCTCCTTCAAGCGCTCCTGAAGCCCGTCGATTTGATCCTTCAGTTCTGCCTCCTTGTCCTGCGTGATATCACGCAAACGGATCAAAGCGTCCTTGAGCCGCTCGTTCGTCCTCACAAGCTGTAGATAACCCGTGCTGGAACGTTCCTCTGAGGTCATCTCCTTGGTATATTCGCTGTTCTCCTCCTTCAAAATTTCCAGCTCCAATACCAGCTCTTCATTCTTCTCTCGCAAAGCTTCCAGTTCGTCTTTGTGATTCGCCGATTCCTCTTGAGCGAGCTCACGATCCATGATCGCACTTTCCATGTCGACTTCATGCTGTGCCTTGAGGTCATCGATCGCCACAATGCGCTCCTCGTACTCAGCCAGGTCCCGCTTGAGCTGCTCCAGCTCCTGCTGCTGTGGCCGGTACTTCGTTTGCAGCTTCTCTATCACGGCTTGGTATTTGTCCCGCTCTGCGACTGCCAGCTCCAACTGTTGCTTAACCTCGCGGTCTTCCATACGTTTGCGCTCCAAAACCTTCAGCTTGGCTTCCAGCTCTTCGATCTGCCGCGTGGACGCTGCCGTACTGCGAATTGTTCGCTGAGAGTGGATAGACGCGGCAGCTGGGGACGACGGTCTTCGTGCTCTCGAGACCGGCTCCGGAGGTGGTGGTGGCATTGATGGCGGTGCAAAGTTGGGCGGAGCCTCGTCTTCTCCATCGTCGGTTGTGGCAGTTTGGCTGACTGCAGAAGAGCTCGCACTTTCGCGCTGAGACGTGCGCTCGCTGGAGACATCACGAATCGGCCTTTCTGCTGTCGGTTGTAATCGGTCGCGAAGGGGGGATCGAGCAGGAGGCGGGCCGCGAGCTAATCCCCCGCGAGTGTATGACGCGGCAGAGGTCGGGCCAGCTGCGAGTGAGGGCCTGGATGTTCGGGCGGACGCACTCGCAGATGTCGGTGGCAATGTTGAGGTTCTCCGACTGCCGGGAGGAATAGTCGACGATGGCTTCGCAGCTACGCCTTTGATTGGAGGTCGCTTAACGCCAGTTGGAGGAGTGCTGGTCCTCGAGGTGGATGCGCTGGAGACCCGGCTTATACCCAATTGCTTCGTAGGTGACTTCGCCGGCGATCGCATGCCGCTTGCGACTCTACTGGCTGGTGTCGGGGTGCCTGCTACCGTGCTGCTTCGCCTCGCCGCCGCCTCCTCCCGTAGTGTCTGTCGCCGTGCACCGTTTGCGGGGTCTTGAATGCTGCTCGGCCGCGCCCTCACGGGTGCGCCATTATTCGCTGCTTTGGGCTTCGGTGTTGGCTCCTCAATCACACGGCTGATTCCGCTCGCTCGACAGAAGATGCCATACTTCGGCGCGCAGTCGAAGTAGCGTTGTCCCTGTACTGATCCATCGTTCTTGCCCGTGGGCTCCTCGAGCTCCACGCCTATCCAATCGCCTGTTTGAAATGCAGTCGGGCCTGCGAATCGGATCGTGCCAGCTTTGCCATCGTTCAGTTCGATCCGCTGTCCCGCGGCGAACGCCATCGGCTTGTGTATCGCAGTCGCTGATGATGTTCAAGTTCCAGAGTCCGGTCGAGGCTTCAGAGCGTCTCGTTCGTAATATGTGTAAGGTTGTGCTGTCTTTGAGGATGTGTACTGAAGTGAAGTTAGAAGTTGTCAATACGGAGCCGGAAGACGCGCCAAAGTTTTGGACGTCACGCGAAGCTTGCCCTCTCACTGGCATCTGACAATCATGGCAGCATTACGGAGATTGACTAACAATTTGGAACATTTGGGTATGAAGTACAAAATTAACTACTGCTGAAGACAAGACCATTGCTTTGACGTATGCAACAAGCTTCTCCTTCCGCTTTCCACCATTTCCACGCAAAGGGACAACATCAGAGCAATTCCATGCCAATGAACGGTCTCCGGATTTGAGCGACCGATGGAGCCCGCGCTTCTCGCACCAAATGGAAACCCATTGGTGACTGTGATAGGAAAGACCATCCAGACCTTGTCGCCATAGAACTGTAGCCCAAGAAGCACGAGCTTGGCGTTCGGACTACAACATCAACGTTGCAAGACATGTCATCGATTCATCGCTCTTGTCCTGAGAGCATCACAAAGCGAGGCGTGTGTCAACGTAATCGCGTGTCAATCCCTGGCCCGAGGAAACCCTCACCTCGACGGCAGGCTGGTGTCATGAACGGCGAGTCAAGTGCATGCGTAACCAACTTGGACATCATCGAAGAAGACGCGTCGATGCGGTGCATTCGAGCCATGAGCCAGGAGCATTCCAGTCACACCATCATCTCAAGATCGATTGTCACGCAATGTTCGGCACTTCGCACAGGGCTTACTGGCCGCCTGGTGGCTGCTGCTGCTGTTGCTGCTGCTGAGCCATTTGCGAAGCGAACCACTGAGCATACCACTGCTGGGCGGCATACGGATCTTGTTGGTCACTTGACGTCGCTCCGGGTTGCTGTGTCAACTGTTGCAGGGCTTGCGGCAGCTGGAATGCCTGAGCCTGCGGTTGAGCTCCGTACTGTCCATAACCTGGCATCGCTGGCGGAGCCTGCTGTTGTGAGTATGCGTTGTACTGCGATGGTCCTTGGTCACGTCCTGGACCTGGGTCGCGGCCCGAGGCGGCGTCACGTTCGCGAACAGTTTCGACCTTCTCCCAGATCACCTTCTCGGCCTCTGCCATCGCGCTCGCACTACCTGCGAGGTCGATCTCACGGTAAATGTCCGGTGGCTTGGGCTGGTTCACGTTGATCTTGCAGCCCGTGGTCCGCTGCATGTCCTTGATGGTCTCACCACCTTTGCCTATGATCATTCCGACCGCCTGAGACGGCACACTGATCGTCTTCTCGATGTGATCTCGACCTCCACCTCCACCGCCGCGCTGAGAGTTGTTGTTGTCATATCCGCGGTCACGTCCGGCTGGTGGCATGGAAGATCCTCCGCCTCCGCGTGCCTGGTTGTCACGGCTGTCGCTCTCCACGATTTCGAGAATCATTTCCTTGGCTGTGGCAGTGGCCCGCTCGCTGCCTATCAGGTTGACAGGTCGCAAGCCGTTTACACTCTTATTCTCGCCAACGATGTTGACATGGCATCCACTCCGCTCTTGCAAGTCCTTGATGGTCTCTCCACCGCGGCCAATAATCAAGCCCACAGTCTTGTCAGGCACCATGATCTGAGTGCTGGCCTCGCCCTCGCGCAATGCCGGGAGATTGACCTTGGCTCTTCCTGGCATGCCTGCGGTGTATGCGCCCTTCTCGGGCTGCGATGGTGTGCCTCCATTCTCCTCGATGATGCTGAAAATGGCGGCTTTGGCGCTTTCTCGTGCGCGCAATGGCCCTGAAATTGTACAATCGCGCTCCACAACGTGCGAGCCCTGTGCTTGCAGGAATTGTACACGCGCTCCACTCTCCGACTCGACCTTGCGCAGGTTCTCTCCGTTCCTGCCGATGATCAGACCGACCAGTGCAGACTTCACCTGAATGGTCTCCGTCTCGCCGTCGTTTGAGCGGAATCCTTGGGGTGGGTCGCGTGATCCACGAACATTGCGATCGTTAGAGGGCGACCGCCGGAAGTTGCCGCGGCGTGGATCTTCACGGCGCTCGTCGCGGTATGGGTTCGAGTTGTAGTTGTCGCGTCGAGGTGGGGAACGGGATCGTGATCGCGAGCGACGTCCTCCGCGTCCAGCTAAGCGTGGATCTTCGCGTTGGGCTGAGAATTTGTTGTCAGTCGTGTGTCCTTCAGTGTCTTGAAATACCGTGCCAATCTCACCTGCTTGCCTCGCGTCGTACGAAGAGAGTCCGCGGTTCTCTGCAATGTGTCGCGCCTTCGCGATGGCATCCGCAATGCTGACAGATCCGCTGTTGACAGGCTTGATGGCGCTCAGATCAACGCTGCCGGTGCTCGACGGTTGTGGGAGGTATGAGGCTGGGGGTGCGCTCGAAGGCTGACCGGGCATCATGCCGGGAGGGTATCCCGGCGGCGGCTGATGAGATGGTGGTTGATGCTGCGGTGCGCCGGCCTGAGGAGTGCCATTGGGTTGCGATTGCGCTGCTTGGTGTTAGAAGCAGAAATTGCGCGTCGACGAAAAGCCTTTGTGTCTTACCGAGCGCAGCGAGAATCTGCGAGATGTCTGGTTGCGCCATTATCGGCGCGTGTAGCGGTGGAGGCGTTCGAGTGCGGCGCGTAGTGGAGGACTTCGACGGTGTCCGTTTCGATGTGGTGTTGACAGAGTGAAGAGGAAAAGAACGAAGTGACCAAGCTTGTGGAAGCAGCAATGAAAGCGTTGTGCAGAATCCAAAGTCAGCTAGCGTGAAGACCGTGCCTTCTGGTCCGTGCGTTTTACAGCCTTGTGATTCGTTCTGGTCAGACAAATGTCAAGACACCAAACATGACAGAGAACAAAGCCATAATAATCGGAGTGTCGGGAATTTCGTCCTCAGGCAAGACGACCTTAGCCCGGATACTGCGAGACATCTTCCCGCGAACCTGGATACTTCACGAAGATGACTTTTACAAGACGGATCAAGATATTCCCATAACAGACGGGATCGCGAATTGGGACTGTCTGGACGCCATTGATCTACCGGCCTTGGAAGCGGCACTCTCGTACATTCGACAACATGGCATGTCGCCGCCAAGCTTTGTCTCAAAGGAAGACGACAATTCTGTTGGCAAAGTCGACGTAGACAAGGTCTTGATTGATGACCTGAAGTGGAAAGCAAGCAAGTGGATGTTCGCGGATACGCCGCCCATCTGCATCATCGATGGCTTCTTATTGTACTCCGAGAACATGAAGGTGATCAGAGATCAGTTCGACATCAAGCTGTTCTTGCGGACAGACTACGCCACGGCAAAGGCCCGACGTGAGGCAAGGAAAGGCTATGTAACGCTAGAGGGCTTCTGGGAAGACCCACCCGGGTACGTCGACAGGGTAGTGTGGCCGGAGTATGCCAAGGAGCACGCTTTCTTGTTCAAGGATGGCAACGTCGAAGGAGAGCTGGATCAGGAGCAGCTCAAGAAGCTTAACATCCAAGCCATGCCTGCAAACGCGCAGGGTAACATGACAGCTTGCGTGCAGTGGGCCTTTGATGTCCTAGACCACGCACTGGACGAACTCACTATGCCGAAGGATTGAGATACAAGATCATACATCTCGACACCTAGATACCAAACGTCCGCCAAGCGCCAGAGGGTATTGCGCTAGGATATCGAGGCCGCTGCGTCTGCCACTGCAACTCTTGCTATCTTCTTCAACTCGACCTTGTGCTCAATCTCGCGGAACTTCTCCATGTTGTCCAAACCTTCCTTCGTCTCGATGGACAATGTGTCGTAGCCTTGCTTGATGACTTTGTTGACTTCTGCCGGCGTCAGATGAGTGACTTTACTCTTCTGCTCCTGAATCAACTCTTCGTAGTGCTTGGAGATACCAATGAGAGTGTTGATGGGCCGCTTAGCATCTGGCTTTCCAAGCTGATAGATATCTCGGAACTTGATCAGAGCTTCGCCAGACTCTACCAGCTTGTAGAATAGGTCGTCGTACGACGGTGCGTCGGGCAGGAATGTCTCACCACTTGTCAGAGCAATGGTGAGAATGTCGACGAGTTGCTCTGCCATTTGCGTCACTCCTGACATATTCTTGAGATCGTGGGCGTATGTAGTCAGGAACCGGACGAACGATAGTAGGGATCGCCATAGCTCTGCCCAGTGGTATGCTAGCTTCGTGCGAGACCTTGCCAGGTGCGACAGAACGCGCGACAGTACGATCAAACTCTGGTGGTAGAACTTGACATCGAGCCGCTTTCGTAGGTTATGGTTCAGGCCGTCTACCATGAGATCAATGATGGTCACAGTATATGGCCGTTCGCCTTTCGGCAGAGGTAGCAGTGGAGACCGCTGTCGACACAATCGTACAGGTGCAGTCGTCTCGTTGAGCGATTTCGCTATCGTGGCATCTTCGACCAGGATTGTGAGGATGAGCAAGGTGAGGTAAGCGTAGAGTGATGCCCGGGAACTTCTATGAGCATGTTGATAGAGATAGGACGTGAAGGATAAAAGGCTGCTGAAAGGTGCTGGCTGTCCCGTCTCGGTTGAGGGCAAGCTGATGAGGTGATGGCAGAAGAGCTTATTCGCAAGGGCAAAGTCGTAGAGCGTAAGCAAGGTGGCCGCCTCGTGCCCGGGTCTGCGATGTCAGCAAGTTGCGACCAATATTCGCAGCACGACTTACTGCTCCGAGAACAATGCCCTCTGTTGATCCTCTGTCAACACTGGCGCAGCAGGTTTGGTACCAGCTAGGGAGCCGAGTCCAACATAGGACAGTGTGCCGCCGATGGTCCATGTGCTTGGCGTGTCGTCTAGGATTGCAACGTAGCGCTCCAGTAAGAGAGTACTCGTCCACGCCAGGCTTTGTACCACCTTTGTCATAGTCTCCTCATTGACAAAGTCGGCGAATCGTACTCGGTACTGGTTGTGTATCTCGAATTTGTTGTAGTTGGCAAGTAATCCCGTGAGGAGTAGAGGTTCGGATGCTTGGAGTGGGCTTTCGAGCTGGTGAACCAGCTGCTCAAATGTCAGATCAGTCCCGTTTGAGGTCAAAGGATATCGACGTACCTTCATCAGCGCTGGAAAGAAGTCTCGATTGACAAAGTAGGACACCAAGGCTGTTTGGTAGCCACCGGACACAACAGATGTCGCTGTTTGAACGGCTTTTTGACGCAGCTCAGCTGTTACCATTTTAGCACATCATCACAGAGAGGATCTGACTTGATTTGACGGACTTGATCTCCCATCCTTGACCGCGTGATCGAGCGTGTCGACCAGATCGTAGAAGACAGCGTCGACATTGTCGATGCCTGCAAGAACTTCAATGATGTCCGAACTTGCGTTGCTGAACTTCTTGCTCATCACTCGTTGGAAAAACACTGTCAAGGTCTGAGTTATGAGCTAACGTGCGGGTAGTGCTATTGAGCGAAGGACGTACGACAAGAGCATTTTCATCGGCTGGACCTTTTCCGGCCTTGACCGCTGCGAGTGCTTGGACAAGTATTTGCTGTGGAGTATGCTAGAGGCGAATTGATCAGCATCCTGTTCGATGTTTAAAAGCGACTCTGCTCAGCCCTACCTGCAGATGAAGCAAGAAATCCGCATCGGTGTTGTCTAGGATCTCTCGGAGGGCAACGAGATCAGGCTTGAGGATGAACAAGGTACTCCAGAACCCGTCATCTTTCTCGTCTTCATCGATTTCCTGGGCATTGTGAGTCGAAAGTCATGATGTTGCTGAGGATACGAACTGGTTCGCACCCGAAAGAGATCCCGGTATAGCCCTACGACCTTGGGCTCAAAAGTTTCCGGTCTTGTCTGCTGCGTAAGGGGAGAGTCCATGTTTCGAGCGGAAACATCTGGCCTGCGGGTTTGGTGATCGTCTGGTTCTGATCTCTCGTCGAGTGCGATTCTCAGTGTCCTGCCAGTCCGGAACACTAGATATATTGCCAGCTGTGATCAGGAGCTGACTTGCCAGGGCGATGCCCCGGTTGGAAGCAGGAGATCGGCATCGTTACGGACCAGCCCGAGATGTGGCGGGCCGTTCCATCTTCATGCAGCGACGTCATGCTCCGGACGTCGATGTTGCCGCAGTCAATCGAAGAATCCATGCACACACAAGTCTTTTCTGAAAAGCGTACGGCAGATACAGATGTTCTCCAAAGTCCCCGGCTTATCGGCCTTCTCGAAGGAACAACATGAGCGACCTGCTGAGGAAGAGGGCGAGTCGCTCACCACTGTACTCAAAACACCAGGACAGCGGGGTGACTTGACCCTTCTCATTGCCGACTGTACAGAAGCTATGCGACAGGACATTCTGAACATTTTCGATGCCAACGAAACGGGAGCTACAACGACTCTGACCTCAAAGTCTGACGACCTGCTGGTGTCAACGGAGCCAACAAAGGCTGAGGCTGCTGACAAGGAGAAGCTGAGTCGGGAACTTGCTCAACGGGAGAAGGAATTGAGTGCCTCACATATGCAAGAACTGAAAGAAGCTGCCTTGAAGCACTTTGACGAATGGCGCAGCAATGTGATTCAACGAGTTGGTGAAGTTGTCAACTCACGGGAGGAGGCGCAAGAGCAGAAGGCGAACGCAACGAGCAAGAAGGAGCCATCTGAACCTCCGGCGTCTCCGCCCGTCAAGTTTCGCGAAGGCTTCAGCTATGACGAGGGCGTTCGAAAAGCAATGGAAACTCTGTATCCACCCATGCCCAACCTGCTGTCCCAATTGCCAGAAGCACAACGAGCTCTGATCTTGCACTCAGTCCTACTCCTACTCTTAAGTCTGGAGCACTACCGGGCCGAATCTCGAGTACTTCTGCTCCGCCTTACTACAAGTCTTGGCCTTTCGCCTGATTTCCTGGGCGAAAATGAGAGCAAGGTAGCCCGTGTGCTGCTGACTGCGGCTGAGAACATGAACGCCGACGATGAGACCAAGAAGAAGGCCGAGGAGAATCAGGGAAGCCGGAAGTGGAAGGTCGGTCTAGCCACAGTGGCAGGTGCGGCACTAATCGGTGTCACTGGAGGACTTGCAGCTCCTTTGCTCGCAGCTGGCGTAGGATCCGTCATGGGCGGCCTCGGCCTAGGTACTACAGTCGCTGCCGGCTATTTGGGAACTCTTGCGGGCAGTGGTGTCCTTGTTGGAGGCTTGTTTGGTGCTTATGGAGGTAGGATGACCGGGAAGATGATGGATGAATACGCACGCGAGGTTGAAGACTTTGCCTTCCAGCCAGTGAGGACTTACCACAAACCAAGGAAAATCGAAAAGGAGTTCCGAAGACTGAGGGTTGCGATCGGGATCAGCGGCTGGCTCACCGATGCAGACGAGGTTGTCCAGCCGTGGAAAGTGATCGGGCCACAACTAGAAGCTTTTGCACTGCGATGGGAACTTAAAGCTTTATTGAATCTGGGCAATTCATTGACCACGATGATCAAATCGGCGGCCTGGGGCGCTGCTAAGAAGGAGATTATCAAGCGCACGGTTTTCGGAGCGTTGATGGCCGGACTATGGCCACTCGGTCTTCTCAAGGTCTCCAGAGTGCTCGACAACCCTTTCGGTGTCGCCAACTCTCGCGCGCACAAAGCAGGTCAGGTGCTCGCCGATGCCATCATCAACAAGGCTCAGGGAGAGCGACCTCTCACGTTGGTAGGCTACAGTCTGGGTGCGAAGGTCATCTTCTCATGTCTGCAGACCCTTGCGGAGCGCAAAGCTTTTGGTCTCGTTGAGAGTGTTGTTCTGATCGGAACGCCAGCGTCAACCACTGCCGCGGAGTGGAGACTCGCCAGAAGCGTCGTATCTGGACGGCTGGTTAACGTCTTCAGCACGAACGATTACATTCTTGGCTTCCTCTACCGCACTCACAGCATCCAGTACGGTGTCGCTGGCTTGCAAGCAATTCAGAACGTCAAGGGAATCGAGAACGTCGATGTTAGCGACTTCGTCAGCGGACACACCCAGTATCGTTTCCTCACTGGCCGCATTCTGAATCAAATCGGGTTCGAAGATGTCGACGTGGAAGCCATGGCCGAAGAAGAAAAAGCACTTCGAGAACAGGAGGCCAGGGATGAGAAAGATCGCACCGACAATGAGCTCGCAGAGGCAGCTCAAAGTCTCTCAACGAACGATGAGGGCACTACTCCGGATGATGACAAGTACGTGCAAGGTCTTGAGAAGGAGATCGCCAAGAAGAACGAGAACTCCTACCTTGCGTGGACCAAGCAATCCATGGCAGCGGCAGGTTCATCTGCATCGTCTGCATTTGACAGTGCCAGGAACATGATAGGATTTGGGCGGGGAGCTCCAATACAACAAGGCGATCAACAGACGCCAGCACCGCAGAGTGCGTTCGGAGAGAAGTCGCCAGAGAAGTTGGCATAAAGGTCGACAGGCTTGAGGGTTTAAACGAAGCAACGAAGCATGTATACATGGGCTACAGTACAATAAGTGAACGAGACACGAATAGGAGAAACCACGAACCATGGTTGTTGGTATGTGATAAACCACAATGCTATTCCAGAATACACCACTTCTAACTGTGTGCAAGAAATGATGGCGGCAGCTTCCCTTCCTTGCAGAAGATGCAGGTGCACAACACCTTCACTTAGAACGACCGAGCGCTTGTATCAATTGATCGACACTCACTGGGCAGCGGACCACATCACACGATATCATTCAACCCCATTCTTTCGCCCGCAGCCAGCATCGCCATAACTATCGCGCCAACGCCTCCCTCAGTCTACACCACAGACCTTCCGTCGCACAACGCAACAAAAACATTTTGCAGCACCAATATCCGCACCACCCTTCAGACAAAACAGCATAATCCAAAGAACACCCCAGACCCAGAAAATGCCACCCCATCACTCCCCAACCTCCACGATTATCTCCTACCAACGCGCCGAAACCTTCACCGACCAACGCTTCCACCTCTCCCCCACCAGGACCCGGGACTTCGCCACAATCCGCCCCTGGCTCGGTGGTTCCCCCGAATGCATCGTTCCTTCACCCTTGACCTTACCACCATCCATACACCACCACCCGACACTGCCACGCAATCTGGGGAAGCAGAGATATCGCAGTCCGATAGACTCCAGCCGAACGAACACCTCGTCGTTTTCCACGTCGGAGGAAGAAGAAGTGAAAGCGACGTGTATTTTCAATTTGGAGTCGTGTCTGGGAGAGAAGAGTGTGCTGCATCCGGTCTGTGCGGAGTGTTTTGAGCGGCAGATGGTGAGGCGGAGGAGGTTGATGTGGAGGTGGCCGGCGGTGTTGGGTGGGTTGCTGTTGTACACGGGTTTGATTGTGGGGGTTATGTTGGTTGCGATTGGGTGGGAAGGATGAAGGCAAGGTGATCGTGAGAGGAAGTGACGGGAGCACGTTGCATGGTCATGGTAATAGTAGTAAAGAAAGAACCTAAGATCGATGCATTCGTATCGTGCTTGGTCTATTCCTGTATGCTTGACGCTACTTCGTTTCGCCCTCTACAAACGCCGTGTGCATGGTAAAGTCATCCTTGCTTTCGAACTCCAGCTCTGTTCCTTGCGCCACGAAGAAGATCGAGCCCTCATTCACATCGTAGCTTTTACCCGCAGCTTTCATTGTAGCATTGCCCTTCGTCGCGATGAACACACTCGGACCTCCAACAGCTCCCGGGACTTCCTTCTCGCCACTCTTGAGATCCGTCTGTAGCATATCGAACTCACTCAACGGTGGAGCATACACGACCGTCTTGCCATTCTTACTTCGGTTGTACTTTTGCGGTCGCAGCATGCAGTCGTCCTTTGAATGAGGTTGGAAAGTCAGGCATGAGCAGAAGAGATCCACGCTATTGCGATCCGCCGATGGACAGAAGCCGGTGTTCAGCACGTTGTTCGAGCGAGCCATACACTCAATGATATCGCCGGATAGATATGCGTGAATACCATCCGCTGGGATGTAGATTGACTCGCCGGCCTCGAGAACGAGATAGTTCATGGTGATGAGGGCGACCAGAATGCCATTGTCAGTCTCGTCGTACTGCTCGGCAAGTCGAGGAGCGAGCTGCGGGATGTGTGTTTCCTTGCCAAATTGTGATTCAGGAAGAGATGTCAGAGCCTTGTAGACTTTCTTGACGGTGGACTCCTCGGCTTTGAGCATTTTTCGTACGACTTCCTTGAGTTGTGAGTTGGAGAAATTCGAAAGCTGATCTTGGTCGACGAATTCCTGGAGCGGCTCCAGCTTGAGTAATTTGGCGATGTCTGCTAGAGGCTTGAAGCCACAGAATGCCTCAAACTTGCCTAGAGCGATTGCAATCTCGGGCTTGTGATTTGGATCTGTGAAGCTCTCCGGGTCCTCTTTGTGCAACTTGCTCGCCAGGTCCTTGTTCGGATGAAGTTGAAGTGGCAGAGCTTTGCTGATGGACAGAACCTTCGGGAGATACGGCAACTTGGAGTGACCGAATTTCTGCAAGACCTCGTCGCCTATGAGCTCCTTCGGATGGCGGTCGAGAACGTCCTGGAGGTCTTCCCCAGTGTCCGCCACATACGATGGCAGTGTCGGATACGTCCCGAACCACATCTCGGCGTACGGCTTGCTCTCGTCAATTTTGAACTGTGTCTTGGGCCCATGGCCATCCCATCCTGGCTGTGATTCGCATAGTCTGGCGGCGATTGATTCTTTTCCTTGTCGACCCCATGGGTATTGATTGCATGAGCACTTTAGCCGATAGACTGACTCGAGTTGGGTGGACATCTTGACTAGTAGTGAGAAGAGGTCGTTGTAGTGTCGAGAGATGAGATGGAAGAGAAAAAGACTACGAATGCCTTGTGAACTACCTTACTTGCCTTGTCAAGACGGCTCCACGATGATTGCGAGTTGATGACAACGGTCAACGTCATGCTTGGTCCAAATCGCCCTCTCCTCCTGCTCCGCGGCATACTTACTCTACTCGAGGACGGAGCTCGGACGACTGTATCGACTATGGTACTGGCGACTGAAGGCTAGACACTCACTCGGACATGACAGCGATTGTAACGCAGCAGTCCTCCTGATGCAAATGATAATGTCTGCCATTGCCAGGTCTTCCGTCGAGGCTACGAACGAGAGGAATGACTGTCTGCTTGGACACCCGTTGCGCCGTCACGGAGTTCGCAGATAAAGTAGAGCGTCTCTTGTTATCCACCCGGTCTGTCCGATACTCGCAATACCTCAGGCACCTTCGATGTCAATGGAAGGTCGAGAAGAGTCCCGTCGGATGAGCTTCGGATTGCGTTGAAGCAGTCCCATTGACTCCGACTTGTGGCCATCCAGACAAAAGTCTTCACTATCGATAAGGCAGCGGCGGTCGAAATTTATCGAGAGGCGGAGAGTGAGAGGCGGGTCTTCGTCCATGGCCAGCGCACAACTCTTCCTTTGATACTTCACTCAACCACACTGGCGAGCTCAATACCCTTCCGATTCAAAGCCGGCGGCGACGGCTCTCGTTCCGCATCAATGGCTCCAGTCCCGCACTCCCACCGCTCCACCACCAAGTCGATCAACAAGCCATTCAAGACCAAGCACGCCTCCAAATCCGCGTTGAAGAACGCTGCAAAGGGCAAAGTAGAAGCACTTGAAGGCGGCGGGTCTCGCAAGACGCCACACCAGCAAGTCATGAATAAAATCGATCGCCGCAATCGTGCGAAGCAGCTCCGTCAGAACCACCATGCCGATCGTGAAGAGAAGGGATCTGTCTTCGCAGGGAGGAATGCTGCTCCAAGGATCATTGCAGTGGTACCACTATGCGCGGATATACAGTGCGGAGAGGTGTTGAAGATGCTGAACGCCAGCGTGGAGGTGGAGGACATGGATGGGAACACTGCTCGGTCTGGGTTGTGGATTCCTCGATTCAAGCAGAAGGTGACATACTTGACGCCCGAACGAGACCTGCTACAATGTCTGGATGCATGCCGTGTCGCAGACTTTGTGCTCTTTGTGCTTAGCGCGAATGAAGAGGTGGACGAGCTAGGAGAGCATCTCCTTCGCTGCATAGAGTCGCAGGGTGTCTCCACGGTACTCACCGGTGCGTACGGCTTGGAGAAGGTAGAGCCTGCGAAAAAGCGGCCTGATGTCCTCAAGAGCTTGAAGAGCTTCATCACGCATTTCTTCGCAGCGCAAGAAAAGGTACACGATTTCAGCAATCGACAAGACTGCAGCAATGTCATGCGAAGTCTGTGCACGACTATGCCCAAGGGCATCCGCTGGCGCGAGGACCGTAGCTGGATGATGCTTGAGGACTGCAAATGGGAGGGAGACTCGGCAGTAGTGACAGGTGTTGTGAGAGGGAAGGGCTTGAAAGCTGATCGATTGATGCAAGTGGGCGAGTGGGGCGACTTTCAAATTGAGAAGATCACCGCAGCGCCTTTGGAAACGAGGCCGCAGAGAACCAAGACGGACGAGATGGCTGTTGATACTCCTGAGGGCGAGCAAGTGCTGGAGCAGCCGACTGAAGAGCAGGATGACCTGGCTGAGCTGGCCCCGGAAGAGACTGTCATGGACGATCTACCTACTGCCTCCGTTGCAGCCTCTGAGCGCAAAGCAGTATTGCTTGACGATCACCACTACTTCAATGACGACCGCGGCGACCAGTACGCTGTACCGAAACGACTTCCACGAGGAACGAGCAAATACCAAGCAGCATGGTACTTGGGTGATGTTTCCGATTCCGGCTCTGATCTCGAGGATGTCGAGGATGACGATGAGGAGATGGATTTTGGTGGCTCGGTCGCGGCCGGCCCAGCAGACGGACACTTTGGTGACATTCAGCCAGAGCCGACAGAGTTCGGTGGACCTTCCGAATATCCTCAAAGTGAAATGTTCTTGGACCCAGCGCCAGAAGAGGAAGCAGACCAACTGGAGGCATACCGCAAGCAGAGGCGTGAAGAGGCGGAAGAAGATCTCGAATTTCCCGATGAGATCGAACTGGCTCCCAATGTTGATGCTCGTGAACGACTGGCTCGCTATAGAGGTCTGAAGAGCTTGCGCACCAGCCACTGGGAGACCGACGAGGACAAGCCATTCGAGCCCGAAGACTGGAGCAGACTACTTGAGATTGCCGACTACAAAGCCGCCAAAGCTCGCGTTCTCAAGGAAGCCATGTTCGGCGGCGTCAAGCCCGGCACTCGCGTGAACGTCTTTCTCCGCGTCCCATCCAACCGTCTGCCAGAGCTTCAAGCTCTCCCGGCACCCCTCGCCGCATTCTCCCTCCTCAAGCACGAACATAAGCGCTCCGCCGTCAACGTCTCCATCTCCCTCTCCTCCGACTACGACGGCCCTCTCCGCAGCAAGGAGCAACTCATCATGCAATGCGGTCCGCGCCGCCTGCTCATCAACCCCCTCTTCAGCCAAGCAGGCAACACACCCAACAACGTCCACAAGTTCGACCGCTACCTACACCCCGGCCGCACCGCGGTGGCCACCTTTATGGCTCCTATAACCTGGGGCAGCGTTCCCTGCCTCTTCTTCAAACCCGCCAAACCCTCCACCGACGCCGTCGAGTCGCTCACCCAATCCCTCCAACCCACTCAAACCTTCAATCTCATCGCAACAGGCACCACCCTCCCTCCCTCCACCAACCGCATCATCGCCAAACGCATCATCCTCACGGGTCACCCGTACAAAATCCACAAGAAACTCGTCACGGTACGATACATGTTCTTCAACGACGTGGACGTGCGCTACTTCTCCGCGCTACAACTGTGGACGAAGCGTGGCCGGAGCGGATACATCAAGGAGCCGCTGGGAACGCATGGCTATTTCAAGGCGACGTTTGATGGGAGGATCAATCCGTTGGACTCGGTGGCTGTTAGTCTTTATAAGAGGGTTTGGCCGAGGCAGGCGGTCGCTTGGAGGGCGGGGATGAAGTTGGACGGTGGCGAAGGGGAGGAGGATGATGAGGAGGCGCCGAGGTTGATGGAGGTGGAGTGATGTAGCAGGGCAATTTTGTCAATTGCATGGAGAATATCACGATATCAACGACGGTGATGTGAACAGTTGCGTGTCATGTGTGTCTCATTTCTCGATCTGCGTCGTGATATCTGGCGGTCTGAGGCAAAGCTATGGGAATTTTCCGCAATCTTTGGCCGCCCTGGTGGCTTTTCCATTCCAGCCCGTGTAATCCTGATATCCGTGAACTCCCAAAAGTCATCCTTCCATGTGGTGACATTTCCGTTCCGTCGCAGAAAGTTCGTGATCAAGGACGCAAGCAGTCACAAAGTGTATGAAGCAAAGTAGTCGCGGTGAGGTCGTGTCGGTGATGTGATGTGTCGGGACCGGTGTGGAGATGTTGTGTGATGTGAGAGCGGATATGATCATGTGCTCGGCTCGTTGTTTGAGGCTTCCTTCTCGGCCTTGGCCTTCGCCGCGGCTCGGAGATGTGGTGGTACGAACGTGGCAGCCATTGGCTTGCTCTCCGCCGCCTTTGCCTGAGCTTCGTCGGTCGTCTTCTTCAACTCGATCATCTTCTTGGTCGGCTTGCCCGGCGCCCAGCTCTCGGTGAAAGTTCGCTGCTGTGGTGGTGAGGCGTTCTCCCGATCGGCGACCTTCTTGCGGCGCTCCTCGAGAGCTTCGGGAGTTGCGAAGCTGCCGGCCTGCTGAGCGGCGGCGCCGCCGAATGATACCCAGGAGCTGCTTGGCTGGGTCGCTTGCAGGTGGGCGAGGCGCGAGTCGACCTTGCGGCCGGGACGGCGAGCGCGAGGACCACGGGCGGAGCGGCCACGGGAGGCAGGAACCGTCTCCGCCGCTGTCGCCGCCTTTGATGGCATGGCGGCGACGACAGGGGCAGAGACGGAGGGAGAGGCCGGCGGGAGCTTGACGACGATTTTGGAGGGGAGGGCCGAGACGAACTCTGCGGCGGACTCCGGAGTGATGGGCAGGGGGTCGTCGGCCGGGGCAGAGACGGAGATGCGCGGAGCGGGTAGAGAGCGACGGAAGAGAGAGGAGCGGAGAGACTGGTTCACCGCGCGCAGCACGTGACCCTTTTCACACGTTAGCAATGTCATCCTGAAGGTGAGGAGAGGATGAACATACTTCGTCTCTCTCGACGCTCTTGTCGACCATGCTGATGGTGACGGAGACAGACCACGGCATGGTGGCCACTTCGCGGAGAGAGAAATTCGACGCCAGGTGAATGCACGTCTTGAGGCCGAGGAGGACTTGGAACATCGTGATGGAGTTTCCGTCGTTGTTGGTGATGTTGTGCTTTGGTGTTCGAAGTGATTAGCTTGGTTGGGATGAGATGGAAAGAGAGGAGGATGGGGAAGAGGACGAGACGGTGGAAGATATAGTATGTGTGCTCTTTTCTCACAATAGGAAGGGAAATCGCTCCACAATAGGGTAGTTCTTTCCTCGACAATACGATGTTTTCGCAGTGCAAACGGCGTTTTGGGCCAATGGGGTAGACTTACAGCGAATAGATGGTGTTTCAAGTCTGGCGCTAGCGAGCTGTTCAGCCACCGGTCACCACCAAGCTCTGGCGGATTGACGTGCGGGATGGGAGTCGGCTCGAGGAGTATGGTGGCCTATTGAATTTGGTCAGTCAGTGAGTGATTGAAGAGACAGATGGCAGGGTTGCGGTAGTACTCACACCTTCGGGCACTTCGGCATTGCCTATGGATATACCGGCCTTTGGTACAGTGTATGCTTTTGCAGCTCTGCCGCTTTGTGCGTGCAAGCAGTCCAATAGCAGGCCAAGCATGAGTGGCAGGCGATCTTTTCTTGAAATGAGTTGCTGGAAAGGTATTGGGTAAGACAGGTCGGCCGCTGTGATCTCGTCACGCAATCTGTCCAACAAGCCCTCCTCGGTGAACATTTGCTGAATGGCTTTGAGTATAAGAGACATCGTTGGATCTGCACCTGCAAGTGACAAAGCAATGCGAGCTTCGATGGGTGCTGCAGAAGTCTTTGTACCATGTTTGGCGTGGGTAGGCTGCTCGTCCGTGGACTCTGATGGCTGTGCTGCTTCTGGCGTCATTTTGAACCGCTCGTCTTGAGCTATCTTATCCATCCCGCAGAATTTTCGCACGGCTGCAATGATCGGGTGGTATCTCAAATATGAGCCGTAAAGTATGGCGTAGAATCTCCAGTCTTTCAGTGCGCGGTCAACCTTGGCCGGGTCAGGCTCGGTATCGAGGAAACCCGCAGGCTGACCAGTTGTAGTGGCGATCATGACATCGTAGGCGTATCGTGCGATAATGTTGGACAGGTTGATCGGTGCTCCGATCTGCGCAGAGTGGGTAAAGAAAGCAAAGAGCTTCTCATTGCAGGCATCGATGAGGTGTTCGTTGCGAAAAATGTTCGACATCAGGAGCTGTTGAAAGGAGGATACGGCCGCCGGAGCTGCGGAATACGAGCCGGCTTCGAGATCGTACAAGGTGTCAAAGTACTCTTGATCGCTCAAGCTGTAAAGTGTAGGGCCGACTTGAACAAGGGATCCTAGGGAGGTTAGCAAACGTTCCACAGAAAGAGGAGCAAATATCTTACCGTGGCGGAGGTGCAGCTCCTGGACAGTTTCGTCGTAAGAACCGTCGAGATGGTGCGAGGTCGCCCAAAACCTGGTGAATTTTGCAATGGCTGGGCCTGGAATCCAGTTGAAGAGACGTCGAAAGAACGAACAGGCGGTGCTCATGATGTCTGCCAGTGGTCTCAAGGTGGTGAAGTATGAGCCAGGAGTGGCAGGATCTTGCTGAGATGGCGATGGGGGTGTAGAGACAGAGACGTTCTCTTTCAATAATCAGATTCGGATGAGGAATTGCAGCGACGCGCTTGAGGCTTCTTCCCGACGACGCTGTGACGTATTGAAAGGTCGCAAACAGCGGATCGGCTCAATCGATGTTGTCGTCGGTGTCGCTGGCAAATTTGGTGCCTTCTCGCGGAGAGCGTTTGCGATGCCAAGTCCAGTGAAAGATTGAAAGTGGAGCGGCGTAGAGACTGGCGTTCAGTGGTGGTCGAGGTCGAGATCACGGGCGACGAGAAATATGGATTTGGTGTTGACTCCACAGCGAGGTTTGTTCGTGACCGGATGCAAGAGATGGTGGGAGGGAAGGGAAGGGAAGGGAGAAAGTTCAGGCTGAGGAGTGAAGTTCGTGCCAGGTCTCCAAGTCGAGGTTGATGTCGCGAGCAAGAAGCTGGAACAGAGCAAGAAAAGCCGTGTACTCACATATCTACACAGACCGCATGCCTTTCACATGATGTGATGAAGATATCGAAAGTGATATCGAGAAAGTGAGACTTTGCTTACCTGACCGCTGCATCTTATGCATCGCACGAGAATTGCGTATCGCAGTCGAGGCTCACATCAAGTGAAGTGATGCCTTTTTTCAGCTCTTGTACATACTTCCGTCCCATCGTCCGCGACAGCTAGCACACCAACCTGGCATATCGTATTGCCGCCACGCAGCAACATGAATGCACGAAGAGAGCTCGCGGAGCAGAAGACGTGCAAGGAAACGAACGTTGAACAGGAGGAGGTGAAGTGAATTTTCGGGAATAACTCCCACGGAAACAAAGAAGTGGCGCCGATCAGTCCCTTTCGCCTCGCTTGGGGGCCAGAACAACTTCCATTATGAATAGCAGCATTGCGTCAACGATTTCTCTTGTAACATCCTCGACCACCATCACCACACTTTGCTTCCAGAATCACAGCAGCAGTCATGCAAACCACAGTGCGTTCTCTGCGCGCCATGCGCTTCGATTGCTCAATCCGCGCCTTCACATCGTCTGCTACGACAAGATCATCATGGTCCCCCGGACCCGCCCCACCACGACTCCCCAAGGAAGAGCAAGAGCTATTCGAGAAGCTCCAGCAACAATCCACCGGCGCATTCAGCACACCGCGGCAAGCCGAGTCCAGCGAGGTAAAGGACTCGGCCACTCACGAAGCATCAGCGAAAGCTCCCACCGCAGCCGAGATGTTGGAGCAAGTACGGGAAAGAGCACGAGTTGCGGCGCAAGGAGATGGAGAGGAACTACACCCGAATGTGAGGCGAGGAGCCGCGCCTGAGTTCAAGGGCGATACAAATCCCAAGACGGGCGAGGTTGGAGGACCCAAGAACGAGCCGCTGAGATGGGGCGTTGCTGGAGACTGGAGTTACAATGGAAGGGTTACGGACTTCTAGATACATTAGGTCGATATCGGCCATCGTATGATCATTGCTGCATCACTGGATTTCAATCCTCCGGGTTTCCTTAACAGCGACTTCGCTCACCGCCTGTGGCAACATCGGTCCAGCCTCGCAAATAACAAAGAATGCTCGCTTCAAGATCAAGACACTGCCATGAGCCTTGACAATTCATACCGTCACGCTGCAGCGGAGAAAGCCATCAGTCTCATCTGGACGGGATCTGTCAGCACGACGATTCCTCGAGAGCAGACACGGTGATGGAAGCAATATAATTGCAAGGAACCTCCACCTGGGACTTCAAACAAATGTCACACTCATGCCTGAATGTAGAACACACGACAACATCGGCTGTCATCGATTTAGATGAACATGACTTTGGGTCAAGAAGCAAATTTACAACACCACGGACCTCCCAATTGGCACGATGTTGGATAGCAATGAGATGATTATCACGCTCGCCGGGCAATAACGGCAGCTGATGAGGCACCGAGCATGCGTGACACAAGCGGAATGCAACTTCCCCGAGATTCGACGACGAGACTTCACTGACGTTATCACCACACTTTTACGAAGGCTGATGGCAGCGTTTCAGGGGCAGACCATGCGTGGCAGTACGGAGGGACGTTACCATCTTCATCGTCCTTCTGTGCTTGGAAGTCGAGATATCGGCTGCTGAGGCCTTGTTTCTTCGTAACAATTTTTGCATGGGGCTTTAGTCATTTGCATGTGGTCACAACGTTCACTCCGCTTAGTGTACAAGGACAATGACCCATTTTGCTCACGGTGCTCCAATTTCGAAACCACCCACGGTGTCTGCGTACCTACTCACTTTCCAGAATGACTTCGAAGGCCTTTCGTGAAATGGCAAACGTCGGCCCATTCGGGAACGCACCGGGCACTCTCGGTAACACAGAGGCATCCACGACGCGGAGGCCGCTGACACCGTTGACGCGGAACTTCGAATCGACACAATAGTTTGGATCGCCGGCAGGACCCATTCGGCAGGTGGACGTTGCATGGTGGCCGAAAGCCTCGTCCATGATTGCTTGTTCCACATCGATGGCTGGATCGGGAGAGAGCTGAGTCCATGGAATGCCGGTGTTATTGTAGACACGCAGCGCGAGGTCAATGCCATCAGCTATGGCTCGGAGATCTGTCTCTCGGTTCTCGGCAAAGTAGTTGAATTGAATCTCGGGCGCCTGCCTCGGGTCTTCGGAGCGAAGTGTGACTGTACCGGACGGATTGGCGGTCTGCATCCGGACAATGGAGGTAATCCAGTCGTTCGGCCTAGCTGGCGACTGGAGAAGCCAGGATAGAAGCCGGAGTCGCCATAGCCGGCGACACTGAGCCAGAATAGATCGGCGTCTTGGTCCCAGCTGACGCTGCTTTTCTGTGTCATGAAGAGCGTGCCGTAGGCTCCCGCATAAGGTCCGGACCCGCTGGTTTCCCAGTCGTTGAAGCAGGGATCCGTGGCGGTGAACGTTAAAGTACAGTTGGCAAAGGGGTTGTAGGTTGTCCAGGGCTCATCGGCAGTGATATGAACCCGTGCTTCATAATTGTCTTGCATGAAGCTCCCCTGATCGAGACGTGAGCTGAGTGCCTTGACGTATAATTTTTGGACATCACGATGGGGCAACGTACCACTGCAGGCAGATCGACAAGCACCGGGATGTCCATATTCTCCAGCTCTTTGCGTGGCCCAATCCCACTGAGCTTCAGGATCTGCGGTGTGTTGAAGGTTCCGCCAGCAACAATGACCTCCTTTCTGGCTCCCGCTGTCTTGAGCTCTGGTACGTGCTCTCCGTTGTATCGCTGGTCGGCGGAATAGAGCGCGTCACCAGTCATGTACTCGACTCCAATTGCCTTTGGCTTGTCGTCGTCTTCTTCGAACAACACCTTCGTCGCAAGTGAGTGTAGACTAAGCGTCAGGGGATGGCCGGTCTCAGTGACGCTGTTGATGTGCTTTGCAATACTGCTTCGACTTCCGGTGGTGGTGTCGACCGCGAGAGGAACAGCAAAGATTGATGGGGCTTGATAGCGATCGTTGTCCACTCGATTGAAGTCGCGATGCATGAGCTCAATCATGCCCTCAAGGTCGGTACTGTCAATGTCGATGCCTTCGACTTCCTGGAACATCGCCGCCACATAGGAAGCAGAGTTTGGTGACAACAGAGCAGACCTGGCATCGGACCAACTTGACTGTCTTTGTTCAGCAGGAGTTCCGTTTTTACTTATGCAAGGAACACTGACCTTAAGAGGTCCGTCGAAACCATGACCATCTGTTCCCAAAGGAATATAGGTACAATTTTCGAGATTGGCAAGATGTCGTCTCATGTTCTTGTGGTTCCACGTATCGTCTCCAGTGAGGTTGGCGATGTAATCCCACTCGTTGTCCGGTGCCCATGCGAAGTTCATGGCATTGACTTGAGAGCTACCGCCAAGAGTGGCACCACGCGGGTAGAGCATTCCCGCGCTGGAAAAGAGAATGATGTTAGGTGCTTGATCGCCTATGCTCTGGACGGAACTAGGAAGACTTACGGCTCTGCATCGGCAGGCGGATCAAGGCCAACGTAGTACGACCCGTTGGCCATCGTATACGCATACTTTGGATCCCTCCGAGCCTGTGTTTCGTTCTGATAGTGTTCGACGAAGAATGCCCAAGAATGCGGAGGATTTTCTGCAGCCCGTGCAGAAAGGCTAGGAATTTGCTCGAGGAAGTCATCAGAGGAGTCTCCGCCAGCTTCAACGAGGAGAACTGATTGTCCACTGATTGCTAGATTGGCACTGAAATTGCAGTCAGCACAAGCACAAAGCAATCCATGCCATATGCATACGTACGCGAGAGAACCCCCTCCAGGACCCGATCCGATGACAATGTAGTCGAACTCCTGGGTCGCATTCGTGGACCCATATGGCGAAGGCGAAGCCGCGATGATCGGCACACTTGCAAGGAAGGTTAGGGACGCACAGAGAGTAGAGAGAGCCATTGCTCGGTGACTGGAAGCAAATTTTGGATGCATTGGCAGCTTCGGTGAGAACATCTTCATGTGGGCGTGTTCAGGGAGGAGGTGAAATGTGATGGTGATGGCATCGCCCGGAGATCTGGAAAGTGGTCCTATATGTACCAACTTCACAAACGTCGCCTTCCTACCTGGATGCTTTATCGCACGCAGAGAGTCTCAAAGCAGTCATCAGTCTGGCTGCTCTGCTGCGCACATTGTGAGGACGATGAGCCGCAGATGCACACGTTGAAGTCAGATGGATCCTGCGACTCCATTCGGGTTCGCATTTCGCAATTAGAACCTGTCCAACGCGGGAGCGTGCACTCAGGGCATCACAGCGCCGATCTGGTTGTGCGAGACGTCAGCATGAAGAGCGGAGATGCGACTCGTATTGGAGAGTTGTTGTTTGTTGGCGTCGACGGAATGGACGGCAGCTGCAGGGAGCTGGAGTGCAGTATGCTTAGTCATGTGCATCGGGCTCGGCTCCGGCTTTGTGGGTTGGTGTTGTCTCCCTGCGTTGCTTTTGTTCCTTCTTCCTTTCCTCACAAAGATAACCGATGAATTGCGTAGCAGGCCATGCCCTCGGTCGGGGAGCTGTCCAAACGCCCAGAAGCAGTAATATGGGGCTCGTGGTCCTCAGTTGGGGCGATTCAGCCTCCAGCACGCGAGGTTCGAAAGAGGAAGGGTGACCCACTCAACGGAGAACATACTGGACCGTGGCGCAGGGCAGTCCTGAACAGGACAGCGCTCTGGTCGATGGCAGCCTGTTTCGAAATGCATGCCAAGTAGGTCTTACTTGCATGTTTTGGCATCCTACCTCTTCTCAGCTCCGACTTGGCTTCCCAAGCGAAGATGTCAGCTTGTTCGGTCTCCCCTCGACTTCCGCAGGTCGCAACAAAAAGAGGACTTATCCGTGAAGGGATAACAGCCTGGACAGTATTGTTTCACGGACGCGGTTGCTTCATGCTCACCTGACCATGACCAATTTCGAATTCGTGACCTCTGATCCGGTGTCGTGCCTCAAGCCCGGCAAAAGTCTGCAGATACGCAGTCGTTGCATGCAAGGCAAGAATGTGCAGCCCAATTCTCGCCGATCCGTGAGACTTCGGGGAAAGCCAGGTCAAGAGAAAGCGACAGGAGGCTGTGCAAT
This sequence comes from Zymoseptoria tritici IPO323, assembly GCF_000219625.1. Taxonomy (NCBI): domain Eukaryota; kingdom Fungi; phylum Ascomycota; class Dothideomycetes; order Mycosphaerellales; family Mycosphaerellaceae; genus Zymoseptoria; species Zymoseptoria tritici. The sequence continues at coordinate 2,111,265 of NC_018218.1, read as the reverse complement.
ACCGACTCTGTCACGAGAGCAGGCCACAGAACGGGAGAACGAACCACAGCTTGCCCAGCACGCCGGACCCGCGCCGCAGCACCCACTGTTGATCCGGCCGAACGATCTAGCACTTGTCTGTTTTACCGATCTCCAGATTGGTAATGAGGCAAAAGCGCATCTTCTGCGTGCCTTTGCACACAATGTCTGTGATCGGACTTTGACACCACTAGACCGCTGCCTGGATCTCAACTGTATCGAATCCGAGTCCTTGAAATACCTCTTCGCCGACAGCGCTTTTTTGCGGTCCATGCTCTGCACCGAGTACGCCCTGCGAGACCGTCGGACATTTCATGGAGACAAGACCCCAAGTTGCGAAACAGCTTTCCACCTGTCCAAAGCTGTGTCCCAGCTGCAAGAAAGGATACCTCGACCAAACAGCCACGAAGATGAATCGATGATGTACGTGGTCATCAACCTCGCATTGGTGGCCATGACATTCGAAGATTGGTCCGCCGCCGCTGCGCATCTCAAGGGTCTGCAAAGCATCACTCGAATGAGAGGCGGCATGAAGTTTCTGGAAGCTAGACCAAGTCTACACTTCAAACTCGATCGGTAAGAGGAGATCTCTCCGATGCAAGCCGAATATCGCACCATGTGCTGATCTGTACATCTCAGCATCGACCTTATCTGGGCACTGAGTGTAGGCAAAGAGCGATTCTTTCCCCACCCGCATGTGAAATGGGAAAGCGTCGTGTCTGTCCCGTATACGCCTCTTCCGGACAACCTCTACGAGCCGCCTCTATACTGGAACGATCACTTCGCGACGCTGTTCCGCGATTTTCAGTACGTCGCTTTGAGGGTAAACCGTAACAGGCTGGTGTTTGGCCGCCACAATCCGGCCGGCTTCCAATGGCAACTCAATTCTCTTCAGTCCCGTCTGTTCTGTCTCGAGGGTCAACTCATGAACCCCATCGAAGAATTATTGCGATTTGCCCTGCTAGCTCTCATGACGACCACCTTCAGAGCTCCGGGACATATCATATCGTATCGCTGGATTGCCGCAAAAGTCGAAGCCGCATACAAAGAGTCTGGCATCGGATCAATCCCTCAATACCACGCTCTACACGTGTGGACGTTAATGGTAGCATCCTTTACTGTGACGGGTACTTCGGAACCATGGATTAGGAAAGCGTGGCAGGAAACGACCGGCGGTAGTCTTTGGACGGAAGTCAGGAGTCATCTGCAACGAATAGTGTGGATTGAGCTGCTGCATGACAAAGCGGGAGAAGACACTTACCGGCGCTTGGAGCATGCACAGCGCGGCAAGCCAGCCGCGGCGAATCTGTTTTGGTCTCAGTGGAGCTGTCAGTCCATGCCAGCCATTTCACGCGATGGACCTTCCAAACAAGACTAGCAACTTCCGCCCGCTCGAAAACTCTGCCGGCTTGAAATTTAACTGTGGATGCATATGGAACCTCTGGGTACTGAATGAGACGATACCAGCGAGAACGGCATGCATGGAAAAGCTGGCAGCAATAAGGCACAAAGAGACATGTGGGACGGAGGGGTCTGATGTGGGAATGAGTAGACGAGATGGGCGAAATTGAGGGGTGAATTAGCTGATGTCTGATCGGACGGCAAGCTGGCTGGTCGTGCCTCTAACTATGCGTGCTCAGGGTCGCATGAGTATGCTCGGTCTGGGTAAAGGGAATCGCCGTGGTTGAAGGAATTTCCTTCGGATGCATATCAAGTATCTCGATGGGCTTGGTTCATTTGCTGCGGTCCAATCCTTTCCGCCGAGGTCAAGTCGATTTTCTGTCGAGAGTTCGAAGATAATGGTCATCGTCGCTCACGTGTTTCCAACTTCAATCGAAGGATTCTGCGAGTGTTCTCGATGATCACTGATACGATTGTGGGTTCTGTGCTTGCTCGAACTGCCCACAAATCGCACTCCAGGCAGCCTTGTACGATAGAACATATCGGCAAGAATCTTGTGTCCATGGCCGTGGGGTTGGGCGCCGGAGAAAACGATCATTTACCGGACCTTGTTCATCACGACGACAGCTCACTTCCTCCCCCCCTCCAACCTCTCGATGTCTTTTTTGACCTTCTCCCTCTCCCTCACAAGTTCTGCAAACTCCCTCGCCACTTCCTCCATTCCTTCTGTGCGGCGATACCTCGCCAACAGCTCCTGTGCCTCCCGCCCCTTTCGTCTCAGTGCCAATCCCTCCTTCTCCAGATCATCCATTTTCCTCTCCAGCGCAGCTTGAAACTCGGGCGACGCCGTCTGCGCTGTCAATTGTCCCTGCTGAACCTGCAATTTGCGAGCCATTCCTTCGGCTACGGTGGCGAGATAGTCAGCTTTCGCTTTCGTACCGCGTGAGAGCGAGCCGTGGACTGTCTGCTCGAGGATGCGGATGCTGGTTTCCAGAGCTTGGCGGTAGAGTGACTGAGTCGTGAGCGTTTCTTGGGTCATTTCTAAGCGCAGTCGGGACAGGGCGTTGCTTGAGTCGGAGATTGTGTCTTTGGACTTTTTGAGCGACGAGATTAGAGATATATCTGGATCGTGACCGGATGTCGTCGCAAGGTGGGTAAGTGTTGACAGGTCTTTTGCTGCGGCTTTTGAGATGAGTCTTGAGATTGGTTGAGCATTGTTCTGTAAAGAGTTAGAGAGAGCCGAAGTAAAGTCGTGCTGTGCGAACGCAGTACTCGCCTTGAATTTATCTATGTCCTCGTGCAGAAGGTCGAAATCGTCTGGTGAAAGCTGAGCCTGCAAAGCCGCCGCAATAGTCGCGGTGAGTTCTCGAAGCTGCAGTATGTCTGTCAGAGGCAACCTCGCGTGCTCGGAGATCGTGGGCAGTTTCGCACCTCGCTTGGAAGCTCTTCTTCCCGATATGCCAAAGTATCCAGATGTGCCCTGATCAACCCTGATCTTGCTACTGATACTCGCGCTTTTTTAAGCTCCTATCATCCATAAGCTAGAGTCATCGACAAATCATGCATTAAGGTCTTCGTGTTTACATCTGCCAGAGCATCGCGCTCTTTCTGCGCTTTCACGTCAAGTTTTGTCGAGCCATCAGGATTCAATTTGTTTGTGCACAGATCGCGATAGAGCGCATCGAACTTCGGGTTGGCCGTGGCTGTTTCAGATTCCACAGGAAGTAGCATATTTGTGGACGAAGTTGGTTGATGGTGGTGATGTTGAGGTGAGGTCGGGATCTGAAACTTGAAAGCTGATCATGGCGATCAATGAGATTCACCAATCATCTAAGGTACTCCTTCTATTTGTCTATCTAGGTACACGCTGTACGATTCTACATTCCAACTACAACAGTCCTGCACGCTCGCTCAAATCAAGAGTAGATCCCACAATCAGACTGACAATCGCCACGAATGGCGAGACGAAGGGTAGTCTCAACACGATCTCCAGAATTCGAATGTAGAACAGCGAAACTAGCAGAACGACTCTCAGCAAGTAGTCCTTGTAGCAGAGATCAGGTCTATGACCTCTGCTGAATGTCGAGTCAACAAACTCAAAGGGAAGCTTTGCGCCCAAATGCTCCGCCGCAACTCGAATGCCGCTGCTAAAGCCGTCTTCGTGGAATCCATATTTCGTCCACGCACCACAATAACTCACACCTCGCACGTTCTGCACCTTTTCCAGATCTTTTTGTGCCTGCACAGACTCCACTGTGTAAAGAGGATGTCTGCGCACGTATTTTCCTTGAGTGAGTGCGGGATTCGGCTCTCGATCAGGATTCATTGTCACTAGGATTGGTCCGTAGATCTCTTCTGACAGATGCTGCAAGATGTTCATGCAGTATGTCAGGCTTACGCCTGCTGGAGAAGCGAGTTTTGAAGGTGTCGAGGAAATTAGATAGTTCCAGCTCGTCCAGACCTTGCGTCGCTTTGGCATTTGAGCTAGATCTGAATGAAGATAGCAAATATTCTCCGTCGTCTGGAAGGCAGAGAATATGTCGTACTCCTCTTCTGTGACATTTTGAGCGCTCGAGCTGGCCTTGACAAAAGACTTGGATGATTTGTTGCTTCTGATGGACGATGCAGGCGAGCTTGTTTGTGGTCTGGCGCCGTGCTTGGAAAGCAATGGAAGGACTTCATCTCCATGACAGGCAAGAATCGCATGATCGAATGTGTCGCCTTCTATCCGACCAGATGCAGAGTTGATCCAGGACACCGTCACCTTGCCCTCGCCGTGTTTGCTTTGGCGGAGCACATTCGCCACTTCGCAAGAGGTGTGAACATGTAGTTTTCCTCTCGGGTACTGGCTGACAATTGCATCGATGTATCGTTTCGAGCCACCTGGGATCGTAAGCCACGGCGGTCGCTCTGCTAGTGTGGAAAGCAAGTGGTGGTTCCACATGAATCGGATCAGTGTCCGCGCAGGAAACTCTAGACTTGCTTTGTCTGGCGATGTGCTCCATACAGCCGCGGTCATTGGAATAAGGTAGTCATCTCGGAAGCCCTGTGAGTATCCTTCGCGATCGAGATATTCGCCGATGCTGATATCAGCAGAACGCTTTCTATGCTCGGGAGAAGAACCCAGTCGCTCGAGACCACTTGCATCCTCATCGGCGAGTAAGTCCAGAGCAAATTGATTGAATCTGATGATGTCGAAGATCATCCTCCAGTGTCGCGGCCGGAATATGTTGCGCCGCTGTGCGAATATGCCGCGCCCTTCACCTGACCATTCGAAAGCACCATGATCGCGTGAAACACCAAAAGTCATCTCCGTCTCCACAGTCTCCACGCCGACTTCCTTGAGAAAACGTATGAAGTTTGGATACGTGGCTTTGTTCAAGACAATGAAGCCAGTGTCGACTGGCACTTCTTTCTCGCCATGTTGCCATAGCTTGGTGCTCGTATGACCGCCTAGTTCGTCGGACTTTTCGAAAAGGTGAACGTCGTAGTCGCTATCTCTCAATGCCCAGGCAGCACCCAATCCGGAGCATCCTGTGCCTATGATGGCGACTTTTTTCCTCTCCACCATCCTTTCCTTCTCGCGGACGACTCTTGGTTGCTTAGTTCGGAAGAAGTTCATGTACTGTTCGAGTCTTGACTATACAAGAGTTATGGGTGGCGGAAGAGGTGTCCTGGCGCAAATAAACAGGCAAGCGAGTAATGGTTTCAGTACTGGCCAGGATGATGCGTGCTGGCCGGAAACAGGATAGCTCACGGCTGGGCGGAGGACGAAAGCAATTGTATGTTGCGGACTGTCTGGATCCCTGGCCAAGAAGTGGAGTTGAGAGACTTTCAGATGCTCTCTTATCAAATGCGAGTGGGATTGGAAAAGTGTAAGGTAGTGCAGTCATCCATGTAGATTGTGTTGTGATTGGACTCAAGCTGAGTAGAAGAAGACCTCTAATTAGCAGGTATATATTGTTATGCAGAGAGAATCTTAAGTGTAAGATTCTTACTTTAGCTATCTGTATGTAGGAATGCCTTAGCACTAGTTACGTGCACTTTACTAATAGTTAGTCTAATAATCCACAACACTCCCTTATTAGCAGCTGCATTATTACGAGCTGTCTATTACTTAAATATAGCAGGTATTTACCTACTACGTAGCTAATGCTCGGCTTTAGCTTATTAAAAAGCATCTTCTTCTAGCTTTTTTATTCCTCTACTTTATAATCTATACCTCTTATCTATTTAGCTAATTTATTAGCTAATCTATTATCTATCCCTTATAGCTATTAACAATACAATTTATATTACTAGCTATAGCTTCTAGAAGAAGAGCAGCTTTCTTTGTCCCTAGGAAAACCTTCTAGCAAGTTATCGATAAAGCAAGAGCTATTAGTAGCGGAGATCTCCTATAAATCTATAAAAATAGTTCTGTAGCATATTAGACTATGCATTAATTTATTAGAGGAGAGATAAATAGATACTATAACAGAGTAAATGTTAGGGCTTAGGATCCCTTCTCTTTTGTAGCTTGCTTTAATAGGTTTATAGCTAAGCTTAATAAGGATCTCCTTACTATAGACCTTATTAATATAGTAATAGAGGAGCTATATAACCTAAGGGAGTAGGCCTTCCTAGTAGAAAACTACCCTAGTCTAATAACTCCTAATCCTTAAGGATTTGTATTATACTATAACTAGACTCCTCTTAGCTAAATATTAAGCTCTAATAAGGTAGAGATAAAGCAATAGTTAGTAGCATAGTATCCTGTATATGTTCTCCTTAAAATCCCTTCTTCCCTAATAGAAACTAATATTCTCCTAGGCTTTAAGTTAAGATTCTAGGGGAATTAGCTTAGTCTTTTAGTAGTAGTTTAGGGGGGTAGGCTGCAGGTTCTAGGACATGCTCTAATGCTTTTAGATTTTTATAGAAAAGTTTTCCTTTAGCTAGGTGTTTTTCTTATAGTTTCTTAAATGCTTTTATAGAGGTATATAGTTGCCTCCTTTCCTTTATACAGATAAGAATAAAATAAGTATTCTAAGTATTATGCTTCTTAGTTTTGTAACAAATAAAATAGTATAATTCTAGGGAGGGAATCCTTCTTAGGTAGGAATGCAGGTATTAAGGCATAAATTTAAGAGCAATTTCCCTCTTCTCATCTATAGCTGGTTAGTCAAGTAGTATGATTTCTGTCTACAGCAGTGCACGGAAGGTTACAGGTTTAATCCCCGTATCGGCCTCTTATTTTGTGCGACTATGTTAGGATATGTTCCTCTTATGCTCGCACGAGATGCTCTTTTTGCTGGATCCATAGATCCATACATTAGAGGATGGTGTTTGGGGATTTTGGTTTTGTTAGACAGTCTGCAAGCTGCATGTCTGTCCTTACAAACTTTACCTTAATACTCCCCTTGTTATGTTGTTCTCTGTAGTAATAGTTCCTAAGAGAGATATGTCTTAATCTTTTAGAGTTAGCATAGTTTTTTACAAGGCTAATAGCTAATTAATTGTCTACTTTAATAAGGATAGTAGAAATGCTTTTAGCCTAGGTAAAGGGCTAGAGCTTATTAATAAGATTCCTTACCTAATTTACTTCTCTTATTGCCTTAGTAAGAGAGAGGTACTCTGCCTTAGTACTAGACAGCACTACTTCTTTCTATAGTTAAGATCTCTAAACAACTAGGCCTTCTGCAATTTTAAAGAGCATTCCTAAGGTAGACCTAGATATACTAGGATTACTAGCAAAGTTAGAGTCTAAGAATACTTTAATCTAAATTTGCTCCTTAGTTTTCTTATATATAAGGCACTTGTCGATTATGCCTGCAACATATCTCTAAATATATTTAGCTACCTAAATATGCAAAGGTCCTAGGTTCTAAAGGAACCTTACATAGTAGTTAATAGTAAAACTAATATCTAGTCTAGTATAGTTTAATAGATGTTGCAGTTCCTTAATAATCTTATTAAAGAGATTATAGTCCTCCTTTGTTCCCTTATCTTAGAGGGGTTTAAGGAGGGTATTAAGGGGGTACTTAACACTCTTTGCATTACTAAGACTATGTCCTTAAAGTTTGTCTCTAGAATAGTATTCCTAAGAGACAGATATAGAGCTATCTTTCCCTTCCTTTAGGTAAAGTCTAAGAAAGACATTAGTATTAACAACCTTAATTGTGTACTTCTGCTCTAATCCCTTAATTAGCTTATTAATCTTATAGTCTAACTGTCTAAAGATCTAGAAGTTATCTATATAAAGGAGAATAAGGATGCCTTTCCCTTAAAAGAGGCAAGTATTACTAATAGTTCTTGTTAGACTAAGCTTTTAGAGAGTGTCTATAGTATTATAGTGCTAGAGAGCAGCTGCCTGCTTAAGCCTATATAGTCCTTTCTTAATATATATAATATACTTATAGGCATCTTTCTTAAAGAGATAAGCTCCCTTTAGTAGCTTAATAAAAATCTGCTTATCTAGGTTTAGATTTAGGAATACAGTCTTAATATTAACTTATCTCCTCTTCTAGCTAAAGTTAACTAAGAGGGACAGAAGTATTCTCCCTATTGCAGCTCTTAGGGTAGGAGCAAAGGTATTAATATAGTTAAGTCCCTTCCTTTATATAAATCCCCTAGCTGTCTATCTAGCCTTATACTTCTCTATAGTTCTATCTAGGAGTACCTTAATCTTAAAGATCTATTTCCCTATAAGAGGGACTTTCCCCTTAAGGAGGGTGCTAATAAGTTTCTATTTAAGGCATCCTATAGACTTAAGTAACTTAGCTTCCTTAATAATAGCTTTCTCCTATTCCTTATAGTTAGATCTAGAGAGAGCTTCCTTAACTGTCTTAGGATTAGACAGATTAGGATTTGTTGCTTTAAGTCCTATCTTCTAGATCTTGCTATAGTCTTTTCTTACAACTAATCTTCTACTTCTTAAGAGTCTAAATATGCCTAAGCTTTTAGGACTTGCTTTATTGCCTAATTTCTTAGGTCTCTTAGGGCTTCTCCCTACTTTCCTCTTTCCTATAATATAAATATCTAGGAAGGGAGTTATAGTATAATCTTAAAGGTCTTCCCTTTTAGGGCAATTCTCTGCTAATACTTAATATTATAGCTATATTAATAAGGTATTAGCCTACTTCTAGAATCCCTTAGGACTTCCTTAGAATCCCTTAGGACTTCTTGTTTCCTTAGAAATATGCTCCCCCTAAGCTAGCTAGGAGGCTTCTTTATACTTAGTAGCCTCTAGCTAATTAGGCTTAGACTACTTATGTTAGTTATCCTAGGACTATATGTCCTAACCTAATGTTTGCTCCCCTTAAGATATTAAAAGGGAGGCTTAGTTTCTCTCTTTTTATATAGTATTAAACATATTCTCTACTTCTTAAAGATAAGAAGTAGTAAGAGGTTAGGCATCTTGCTCTTAGGCATCCTAGCCCTAATCTTAATCTTTAGTATAGATAGTATAGACTTCCTGTTCTATAGCAATAGGTTGCATTAGTTATAGGAAACTCTCCCCCTAGAAGTCTAGGGCAGCAGGTATTATATTATATACCTTATCCTTATTATATATTATATAAGAAGAGGTTATAATCTTATGCTAAAACCTAGCAAGGGTAGATAGTTTAAACTTCTAAACTATATAGTTAGTTAAAGTATTCTCCTAGAATCCTAGATTCTAGTATTTCTCTACTTTAGGATAGAACTTCTATAAATTAGGTCTCCCCTAATTATACAGATATACTCTATATCTAAATCTCCTAACCTTTATTAGATTAATATATAGAGTTCTAGTATTAAGATCTTAATTAAATTCCTAAAAAGGAATCTTGTTAGTTAACAGGCATACTAGCCTATTAGTAAGGAAGATTGCATATGCAACTACAAAACTCTAGAGAGGGAAAGGTAGGCTAAAGTTAATTATTATTACTCTTGCCTTGTTAAGGATAACCTTATTAAATAATTCTGCAATCCTATTCTGCTTAGGAGTATAGGGAGCTAAGAAATCCTATCTTAGTCCCTTATTCTCTACAAATGTAATTAGATTATTATTGTTAAACTCTCCTCCTCTATCTAAGAACTAGATCTTAACTATCTTTTTATACTAGTTAAATGTCTTAGTAGTCTATTTCTTAATAATTTGTATAGCTTATAATTTAAGCTTGCAGAAGATAGCCTATCTCCTTCTTAACTTTGCATTAGTAATTATAAGGATGTACTTGTATCTAAAGATATCTAGTAGAAAGATTAGTCCTATAATATTAATATAGACCTTATCTAATAAGGATTAAGGTATTAGTCTTAGAGTTCTTAATACTACTCTCTATAACCTTGCAAGCTTATATAGCTTATAGTGCTTAAGTGTAGATATATTAATCTGCTTAAGTCCTTAGACTTAAGCCTTTATTATACTAAGAATCTTGTTCCCTATATAGCCTAGTCTCTAATGCTATCTTATTATATTAGCCTTAGGCATAGCAAAGGCTAGACAGGATATATTCCTATTAGTTGTAGAAGCAACTTTAGTACTCCCCTTAGGGAGAGAGACAGTTACATTCTAAAGGATTAGAACATTATAAGTAGACTAAACCTTGCCTATCTTCTTATTATTCCTTAGAATGCATAAAGATAGCCTGTCTAGGTAGACCTTATACTTTAGCTAGAGAGTCTCTACTAAGATAAGGTTATAATTAGAGTTAGGAGAGTATAACATATCTTGCAAGGTAATGTTTAACTTATTCCCCTTATACTTTATTATAATCCTTACACTTCCTAAGTATATAACTATACTTTGTCTAATAGCTTAAAAGAACCTAATTAGGGTTTCTAGGGGTTTAAGGTCTAAGAACTAGGACTTGTTATTAAAGAAGTAGTATAATATACTAGAATCCTAGATAATAGTGTTACTCCTTTATATTCTAGCGGCAGTAATTGCTACTCCTGCAAATAAGCTGTCTAAATTAGAGCCTAAGCCTACATTAGAAGAGGAGATAGGCTTAATTGCTATAGCATCCTTTCCTCCCTTCTTATTATATCTCTTGCTCTTGTCTTAGGACTTCTTCTTATCCTTATTAGATCCTCCTTTTCCTCTATATACCTAGGACTTTAGGGCCTTGTTAGGGTGCTTCTTAAAGCAATCTGCATTTATATAGATATAATAGGTACACTTAGTATACTAATTATTATCTACTGCAGTACCCCTAAATCCTCCTATTATCCTTTATGTCTATAGAGGAGGTTCCTTAATTAATAAGGTAATTAGCCCTTTAAGAGTTGTGTTCTTAATATAATAGGATTGTCTTTAGCTTCTTAGGTATTCTAGATAGTAGAGGCCCTAGATAAAGAATAGCCTAATCTGCTTATTACTAAAGGTAAGCTTTAAGACTAGAATGCTCTTAGACCTAGAGTATTGTTCTGTTATAGAGATATACTTATAATGCTACTTCTAGAAGTCCTTATAGTACTTCTAAATGTTTATTCCTTAGATCTTAATATTACTAATTCTAAGAATCCTTAGGCTATTATAAATATTTATAGTTATAATAGGCCTGTAGGTAGCTGCAATAGTATTATATAGTTCCTTAGCTATCTTCTCTATATCCCTAAAGTTAGGCCTTAGAGATTAGTTAATCCTTTTGCTAATAATCCCGTATATAATTAGGTTATGCTTGTACTAGACTTAGAGAAGAGTTAGTCTTAGTCTACTAGTTAGAATAGGTTCTGTTACTAGAGTGTCCCCTCCTTCTTTTTAGGAAGGAGTTAGAGCCTAGGAGGATAAAGTAGTACTCTCCTTAGTTAGTAGAGAGGGATATCTAACTTTAATTCCTAGCTTTAGTTAGGCAGGGCACTAAGGAATATTATAGAAGATATAGCCTAATACCTCCTTATCTATAAGGGCTGCTTTAAGTATCCTTAACTAGTCTAAGAAGTTGCTTCCCTTTCTTAGGACTTTATTCTCCTTCGCAGTCTTAAACTTATTAGCCTGCATTACGGCTGTTATTATAACTAGCTCTTTCTCGGCTCGCTAGTTAACTGTCTAAATAGTATATAGTAAGGTTCTAGTAGCTGCGCTTAGAACAGATAATTCTTCCTTAAGTGTGCAGTAGTTACGCCGGGCTTATAACCTGTTATAATTAGACTTAAGCTAAGTAGAAGAAGACCTCTAATTAGCAGGTATATATTATTATGCAGAGAGAATCTTAAGTGTAAGATTCTTACTTTAGCTATCTGTGTGTAGGAATGCCTTGGCACTAGTTACGTGCACTTTACTAATAGTTAGTCTAATGATCCACAACAGATTGTGCATAAAAATCTCAGCCACAAGTGGCGCAGGGCACGGGATCGAGGCGCATGGCGCATGGCATGTTAACCGTCGACGTAGCTTACCTTAACCTTCGAGGCATCAACATCCACAAACACCACCTCTCGAGCACGATCTAGATCTTCAACCGCTATCGACAGCTCACGTCAATACAAAATCCTTACACACACACACAGCAGACGACTCCTCAACATCATTCACCATGGCGAACCCGCTCGACACCGACGCCGGCTCTGAGCTCTTCAGCAACTACGAAGCGGAACTCAAGCTAGTACAAGCAGACCTATCACAGAAACTCGATCAGATTCCTGAGCTGTCCGGCGAACAGCGAAAGGCAGCTGTTTCGCAGGCAGATCGCGCGCTTGAGGAGGCCAAGGAGCTAATAGAGTCCATGCGTTTGGAGAAGCAGAACATTCCACAAGCACTCAAGATCAAGGTCAACCAACGCTTCCGCAATTACCAGACCGACGTGGATGCTGCAGGACGGAAACTCAAAGGCATGCAGGACGATAGATCAGCGCTCTTCGGCAAGCGATACACCGACAATCCACAGGATGAGCAGCTCGAGCAGAGGCAGCAGCTTCTGGGAGGCACGGAGAGGTTAGAGCGGTCGAGCGGCAGGCTGCGGGAGAGTCAGCGCATCGCGAACGAGACGGAGGATATCGGTCGGAACACATTGGGAGATCTCGCGAGGCAGAGGGAGACGATTGAGCACACCAGGACTACGTTGCTGCAGAGCGAGGGTTACACGGACAGGAGCAATAAGACCCTCAAGGGCATGGCACGAAGGTACTGATCGATCCTCTGATATGAAAATCACGAACATGCCTCACTGACCTGATCGACAGAATGGCAACAAACAAGATCATCACAGTGGCTATCATTGCGGTTTTGGTGATCTTGATCCTCGCTGTCATTATCAGCAAGTTTAGATGATGGTTGAACGAAATGCATGCGGATGTTTTGAGCGCTAAACAGGCTTGAAGTAGCGAACAGTACGTCCCTTAGTTGTATAAAGCTGCTTCTGCTGGATTTGGTCCTGGTTCTCGATGCTCGCTCGTGTCGTCTCACTGGTACCATCGAACACCCGACCAACCAAGGACGAAGTGCATTACAGTCTCATCAAACAGAGAGCCCAACGTGATACAGTCGCTCCAGAGACGGAAAACGAGGTACGGACCATATGGCCACGCCAAACTCTTTGGACTGGGTAAAAGTAACGAGGGCCCTTGAGGGTCGACAGAAAGCGACCCGTCAATCAAATCAGCAGCCCGTCTCGCAGCAAGGCTGCCTTCGTCCTCGAGTATATGCTCAGCAAGGTGTTCGCCGAGAGAAGGTGATGTCCGTCTGGCAGGCGGGCTGTATCGCCGAAGATCTTCCCCGTACTGCAGGGCTCTCGCCCACAGAGATCACAATCCGGCACTGCCAAAGCAAAGGCGGACAGAACACCACGACGATACACGTGTGCTTCTCGTGTCTGGAGAACGACCTATGTGAACAGTTGCAGCGCAACGAAGACGACTGCATAATGTGCAGCTAGTGTTCGTCCCGGATCCACAAGCTAGTCATTCTTGACGAGCCCATGGATCGCTTCCGCTGGCAGATTCGAATGCTGATCCGGTCTGGCCAAAGCATTCCCACGAAGCATGGGAGTGCGCTGTTCAAGAAACTTGAGCAGCAATTCCAGCAATACCGCACCTCCGACGATAGATTGAAGGCAATATTCGCTGATGCTAACCGCAGCGACCACTTCCAAGAGGGGGCCTTCGGCGTCTCCATTGACGGCATTCAGCCCGTCGGAATCGACGAGATCGACGCCGTCCGCTACCATGCCCTCGTGAAGAGCATGAGACATACCGCCATGTGGATCAACTGCTGGAAGAGAATTTTCAGCCCGACCGTCATCAGCCTGCTCCGTCTGTCGCAGGATCTTCGTGCCAGCGAAGGAGGTCCGGCGTGGGAGTCGCTCATTGATCGATTCGACGACTTCGCCCCCATTGGCGGAAGCTACAAGTCGCGAGTCAAGTTGCGAGTCACAATGCGCCAAAAGGATGCGTATAAGTTGGCCAAGAAGTTCAAGACACCGGTAGAATCAGAGGATGAACCCCGCCGCTCCTTTCGACAAAGGTTCCTTGGACATGGCTTAGGGAGCGCCGCGAGGATTTCGAAGTACTGGAAGACCACCCGCATCGCGGAACGGAATATCTCGTCGTCGAGACGGAGACAAAGTATAAGAGGTCTGTCAAGCGCATAGACGACGGCGCGCCATGATCGCTCATCGCTGATCATATACCGAAGAAGTAATCCCGGATGTGGTGTCTGTTCGCCGGCAGGTTCGAACGCTTGGGAGTGTTGTGCAATGCCAAATGGCCGACTATGGACAGCACCGATTGATTGTAATCATTGTATTGAGGGAACAACGGGTTCATAGGGCGCTCGTTTCGGCCAAGATTCTGCACTACTTCTGTAGGGCGACGCCGATAATGAATGACCTCCCGAGCTCATCTGCATGGCATGGCGAATCTGACATTTGACATTCTCCATGACAGAATACTCTTCGCGTCCTCTCGCGAGCAATGCCCAACGGCTCGGCGACCGACACGCGTTTCGATAACACGAGCATAATGACAATCACGACGGCTGGACAGCTCACCACTCCAAGTGCTGCTGCATCTTAGATAGGTACGTGCCATCTAGCCACGTGGGAGTCTGTAACGATAGGCACGAGCATCTGCAGTAAAGATTGCCCAAATGTGAGTTTGTTAATTGTGTATAGAAGACCACCGGACATCGTGAGCGAATGTCCGCTTCGTCTATCAAGAAAAGAATCAGAAGTCGATGCGATATGCCCCCTTTGTTGCCTAGAACTCCTCCTGGCGATGTCGCTTTCAGAGCTTGTCAAACCATCAGCTACGATTGGAATGCCGCCACTGCAGCATCCCTCCAGCGCGCCGTGGCATTCAGGACGTTCTCAAAAGTATACTCTAAAATAGGGACAGAAGTGTCAGCAGTGGTTCAAACATATGGACTCAGGACAGACTGACGAATGTGAAAATCGGCCGGCTGGTATTTGTACATGATCGGGATAAGCTCCGGATCTGTCGGGTCTTGACCAAGCCGGAAGGCCAAGTTGTTCGCCTTGCTCCGTATCAGGGGCAGGACATTGAACTCGCCGAGTGCCGTGCTAAAAAAAGAAGTGGGCAAGAGTCAGCAATAGCTCAAACGCAAAGGGTTTGAGGGCAGAGTGAGTTCTGCTGGCAGAGACCGAGAAACAATCTCGGGCCGCTGCAGAACTTCTGCCCTTCGATGTTTCTTACTTGTTGTAGAAAGCAGCGTCGTGCAGCTTGCCCTCCAAGAACACCGATCCAACATCTTGGAACAAGCTGAGGAATGTTTTCGATTCCAAACTTCGAGTCCCGCCAACGGCTTGCATTTGTTGGACGCCAGGCCGGCCGCCGAACGCAACTGTCCGGACGGATGCTTGGAGCATCAGCACTTCGGCAAGAGTGGCGCCGGATGAAGCGACAATCCCATCGGTGAGCAGGACAGTGTCCTCGGGTATGAAGGGGCTTCGTGGTGTTTTCACAGGCCAATCCACGTTTCTCCAGTATGGAGTAAAAGGCGAGCCTTTTGGACCAAACTTTTGCTCCCATGAGGTGAAATTGTTTCCGTTGATATCGACATCCGTGCGGTAGTTGTAGGATTCATAATCGGAGATTCTTTGCAGTGAATTGGGATCAGAAACACCCAAGCTATAGCTGTATTCCTGCCCAATCAAGTCCAAGGTGTCGGTGGCGGCCGCGGTGCCTCCCCATATCGGGGCTGGGAGATCTGGGAAAAGTGCACTGTATAGGTAACGTACTACGTCGAAGCCGCCCAAATTCTGAGACAAGTCGATGATGAGCTTCGTGCGTTTTGCATCTGCGGCTTGTTGGTAGAACTCTCCAAGGAAGTCGGCCACAGCCAGGTCGTCGAATGGATCGTCGTTGACATCCGCGGAGGAAGCAAATACGAGGACAGCAACGTCTTGGGTGCCCTCTGCCTCGGGGAAGAAACCCCACACCAGGGAGTCGTTAAGAGAGACCACCGGCACGGGCCATCCATCAGGAGGCGTCAAAGGCCCAGGCGGCGGACTGTCCGCACCATCGCTGCTACTCGTGTCATCGCCCGAGGAGTCAGTGCTGCTAGATTTGGGCCTTGCTTTGTCACAGACAGAATATTCGTAGACTGATACCGCGCCGGCGCCATCCGCATCGCAGGTAGTCGACCATCCGACAAATCTTTGGTAAAAATCCTCGCCGGTTTGGATCGATTTGTTAGGCGTGATGCTTTCGTCAAGGAACGCCAAGGTTTGATCAATCAGCTGCGTTCCGTTGGCAAACTCGTACGACGTGTTTGGGCCGGGGTACCAGGCATTCGTGGGTACGCGGGCGGTAAAGAGACCGAATTGACGGATCGAGGTACCGAACAGGATATTCCACGCCGCGTCGGGGTCTTGTATCGGCGCCGCCTTTGATGCCTCCAGAAGGACTTCCACAGCGTCCTCGCCGTTGATCTTCACGATTGGGCTCGGCTCGAAGGTCGCACCATGCATGATGGCGTTGATGTCGTCGTATACGTAGATCGCAGGGGGAGATTCTCCATCACTCGAAGCCGAAATGAGGCTGTACGTCTTAGCGAAATGTACCAGGCCCTGAAATGACGGAGATGAGGGTCAGCCATGGCTTCAAAAAGGGGTGTCGTTGCAGCCGGAAATCTCACCCTAGGCAGCGTCAGTGAAGCTCGAAGACAATTCAAGTCTCATTTCATACCCTGCCATATCAAAGACGTAACCGAAGTGGTAGTCATTCACGCTCACGAAGCACTTTTCGAGGTCAAGGCTAAACAAGTACTCGGAAGTGTAGAGTCCACTTGTCACCGCAGCTTTCAAGTCGTTGAAGCAGCCAAGGATGTCGAATGGCTAGGGAATGTCAGCCTGGAAAAGGTGCGCGAAAGCTCCAGTTGGACGTACGGCCCTGACGTTGGCCACGTATTCCTCAGGAGGATTGGCCACCCATGTAAGGTCGGCATGGTAGCCAATGTAGGGCATGAGAGTTTCGATGTGGAATAAAGCGTCTTCTTGATGGAACGGAATGCTCATCAAGCATTGATAAGCCAGCGCTGACAGTCTAGATCAATAAACGTATGCGTAAAGCATTGCAAATATGCGATACATACCAGCAGGTACACCCCCAAAACCGTCCAAGTTCTGAGAACCGGCGACAAGCTGTCCACACGAAGTGTCCGTAGTGTTGTTAGGAATGGTCGAATTGCACGGGACCGTCGTGTCTGTCGAAGACCGACCATCTTGCCGCTGCGAAACGCCGGCTCCAACGCCGACGCCGACATTGACCAGATCACGCTTCAAGGATTGGAGTGATGATTCCTTCGGCTTGAAGTCGTATCCGAGATGTCTGCTGCCAGCAGCGGTGGCTACCGTGCATCCTGCGATGAGGAGCGAATGGACCAACATCGTGTTGAAAGGACGGAGAATGAAAGATCGGCAAGAAGAACGAGCACTGTATAGGAATGCAAATAATGAGCGGACGTGGTGCGAGAGCAAACCACTGGCAATGGAGGCACGAATGCGTGATGAAAGTGAGCGGGCGTGGAAGGAAAGGAAAGAGAAGAAATCTTATCAGCGCTGCCGGGCGGATGACGCGAGCGGGTATACAAATCGCAAAGGCTTTCTCTGAGTCCTGTTCGTCTATTTGGCGTCGGCTACTGCACAAAGGGCGATAGTTCGAAGCTGATCACCCCATCGAACCATGTTTGCATTCACAGGCCTCGATATTGAAAGGATACTGGGGCCTGGACTTCAACCTAGAATACGAACCGTCCTTCCCTGAGGTGTTTCCAAGTCGCAACCAGACTGGACCGTCCGGCAGCCGGGCCGGCAAACTCCAAAGACAAGGCATGACCTGGTCAGTGTAATCTCGTGGATTCAAACATCCTGACGGGGGAACCTGACAAGCGAACAATGCTGGCATCATGCAGATGTCTTCGGATCAGCGCCGTTCGTTCCAGTGCTGTCATTGCTGTGTGTGAGTAAGATGACTGAGTACGGATCAGTGCTCGCTGCATTTTGAGGAAGATTTTCTGCTGTTGGAGTTGTCCTTCGGGGGGCCTTGGAGTGTAATCACAGAACGCATGAGGCCCAGCCATCGGCATTGGACGGCCTGAACCACGCTACCATGAGATTGCGGTGCGGTCAGCACTAGACGTAGCCCTGGCACTGCTGTGGGAAAAGCCGTAACTGCCGAAGGAAAGAACAATGATGTATCGAGATTTGAGACATTTCAGGCAGCTTTTACAGGTCTGAAAATAGCCACACTGACCGTGGAAGATCCATGAGCACCATGTAAATCTTGTGGAAAGCTTCCGCTGGACTCCATTCTGGCTGGTTGCTCGATTCTCGCTCTCGCTCTCTCAAAGCTTATTGCCACGTCGTAAAGGTGGTCTTGCACCAGCGGTTGCTGAAAGCCTTGAAGGCGAACCTGAAGGATGTCGAAACGTGTGCAGACTGATCAAAAGAGTCGACGGGGACCGTACCGTGCGTGATGGCAGACTGCGGTTCCAGCCAAGAGTGAAGTTTTCAAAGGCCTCCTCCTTCTGAGTCAGCAGCGGTGGACCCGGTGTCTTTTTCATCTCCGCGACCGCCTCGTGACTGACAATATCCTCACACATCGAGTCCGAGAATCCGCAATGGAGGTGAAAGGTCGTCGGCGCAATCCTTGCGAAGCCCTGCGCAGCATACAAGATCGCCATCGGTTTGTGCTCGAGCTTCCATTGCGCAGCGCACAGCCAGAGAGTCAGCTTCTCCAGCGGCCCGGATGTTCCCTCCAAAACCGTCTTCAGCCACATCAGCCACGCCACTACGACCGTGTCCTTGACGACATTGTCACCTGTCACGAAGATGGTCAGGCTCAGAACAAGTTGGCAAATTGATCCACATCTCCAAGGCGGCGTCCGGCTGAGAGGGGCATTGTGTCATCCCAGATACGGTCGAGATAGGCGGCGAGTTCGAGCTTTCGGTAGATGAGATCGCTCATCTCCTCGTAGATCCGACCACACTGGTAGTCGTCCGTACCGTCTCCGGCTGGATCTGGGAGGTGTGCGGTTGATCGAGACCAGGTAGTCCTGGATGCGATAATAGCTGCGTCTGCTTGGATCTTTCCTCGGGGCCCAGAAGTGGCGGCCGAGGTGGACGGGACTGGACTCGATGTTGGTCAGGAAGTGTCCGTAAATTTGATTTCGAAGCTCAAGTGGCAACTGGAGGAGGCTGCATTGGAATTGCGCGTTGATCTGATGAAGGACCATGTGAGCGGGCTTCTCTGCGGCGTTCCCTTCGAACAGGCTGCCAAAGACATTGTGAGTGCAGAGTCGAGGATGCCAGTGCTGGAGATATTTAAGATCACAGGAGGAGATTGAGTGGGTGAGTGCATTGGCTTTCATCAAGACAGTTTGCCTAGTACAATCGAAAGGTGGCACGATGCTCGCATAGATGCTTTCAAGAGATCGGGTTCGATCGTAGTTGCCTTGGACGGAACCATGGATGACACGAATCTTCACTTTCAGGCTGCCATAACAAGGAGACGCCGAGACAAGTTCCTAGAGCCGGCTCACGCATGCTCGAAGCCCGAAGCTGAATGAGATGTAGAAGTGCTTCATTCATTCAAGAAGATCACAGCTCGCATGAGCTAGTCACCACTCAGTGGCAGCTCAATCAACCAAGGCGCATTTTCCGGCTTGTTGTGGTCGTTCATGATGGCCGCGTTGATCATGAGGGTACTCTCGCCCCTTTTGAGCATGAGTCGACCTCCCGGGCCATCGATTCCTGCTCGAGAGAACTTTACTGGAAGCTGTTCGCCATCTTTCTTGCCCCCTTCTTGGTCCCATTTTTTCAAGTCCACCCCATAGCCCTCGTGAATATGCCCAAAGCAATGCAGCAGTGGTCTTGTCTTTTCGATCGCCTTCGCCAACTGCGCACAGCCAAGATGCGAATCGCGAACGACGTCTAGGCTGCCCTGCGGTGGGCCGTGTGTCATCACAATGTCTGCATTCGGAGGTATGTTCCAGCGGTCTTCGTTGTGCTTATATCCAAAAGCCCAGTTGCAGAACTCCGGTTGATACGGCGAGACGAAGATGTTGAAAGAGACGCCGCTTTTGAGTGTGAAGGTGTGCAGGCCCTCGGTGAGGTAGGTTACGTTCGCAGCTTCAGCATCTCGCCCTGTCATGAGTTCGACAGCCTTGTCATGCTCGTCGGGGTCATCTTCTTTTCCGAGGGAAGCGCGCCAGTATTCGCCATCGAGGCTCACGTCGTGGTTGCCCGCGATGACCAGTTTGAACTCTGCATCGAAACGATCGAGCATTTTGAGAGCCTTTCGATACGATGGCAGACCGCCAATGTACGTAAGGTCGCCGCAGTGAAGTACAACATTCACTTTGGGCATTG
This sequence comes from Zymoseptoria tritici IPO323, assembly GCF_000219625.1. Lineage (NCBI taxonomy): Eukaryota > Fungi > Ascomycota > Dothideomycetes > Mycosphaerellales > Mycosphaerellaceae > Zymoseptoria > Zymoseptoria tritici. The sequence goes on along the minus strand of NC_018218.1, from coordinate 2,091,052 downwards.
GTTGGCATAGCGGATAAGCTTTGGAGGCGTCATGCTCGAAGTTGTGGGTGTCTGAGAGGATGAGAAATTTCGTCGGTAGTGTCATGCTGTAGCGAGTGTGAGTGTGCGATGATTCCGCATGTACAGAAAATGGTGACCGTGCAGCGGTATTGTAAGAAGTGAAAAAGTGAGAAGGAAGCAAGCAAGCAAGGCGAAGAGGATATAATTCCTGCCCAAGAAATCTCGTCCTTACAACCATGGTACCTGCATTAGTCACACGCAGAAAGACCACCACTCACCCAGGAATTGGAGGGCACTGGCATAAGGTAGTCTCCTCGAATTCAACGTCTACGATGTTGGCATTTTCGAGTCCCGCACTTCAGAATGTCGCCCGTTTGCCCGTGGTCAAGTCCCGGATGATGATCAGATTTCTCAAGCCGACTCTTGTACTAGTCCAATAATATCGCAAAGCTGTTGAGCAGGATCATCGTTGGCTTTGAGGAGTCATATAGCGTTGTCATCTCGTAGGCGCCGACGCCACCTGGGTGTGGCACCTGGCTGTTCGGGTACTTGGGATCGTGGCAGACGTTATCTCAATGAGTTAAAGATCCAGAAAGAGATCAACGAAGAAATCGACGGAGACATGCATGCTACGAGCAAGACTGAAGACTTATGGACAGTGTATCAGCTCTGAGCACCTGGCGCGTTGGGAAGATGGTGGGGGAGAGGAGGGGCACGCGAACGCCGGATCTCGGTAGGCGACAGATTACCTCCACTCCAAACCATCATCGAAGAGCTCCATGGTCTCAACATGGGAGTTCGCTCGAGAAAACATTTGACACCCACCATCCAGAACGCCGTGGAGAGCCAAGGATGACAGAGATTCCCGGGGCGAGCACTGGCCGCGGGCATGTCTGGATAGTCGCTGCTGGACTCAACGCCCACCGCCAACTACTCGACAGCCAACCAGACGACTTGACATCCTTCCAGAAGATACACGAAGGGAATGACTCCGATGTCAACGTCTGGTTCGCGAGCTGGAGCAACACGATCTTCGCAACAGATGCTGGTCTGAGAGGTATCGGGCATCAGAAAGTCCTCGATAACAGCAAAGTCTTACTTGTCAGTCCTGTTGGAGATCACGATGGCGTTCTGCTCGCGTTGGACAGCGATGGCCAATTGTATCGCGCAGAAGAACAGACGGAGCAGGGCATCGTCGCGATGGTCTGCCGAAGCACCGACTCATCGCCGTCGATTGGTCGCCTAGCCTATGCTGAGAATGGTCGTGTAGCCATCACCATCAAGCAAGCACCCAATGGCAACCTGTGCCACGTCGAAGAGTTCAAGGATCTCGAAACTTTCTTGAGGTGGTTCCAAGATCCGAGCGGAGATGGCAACTATCCCGAAAGACATTTCATGCTTCCGGGACGCCCCAAGCAACTGAAAGCGGGGACTGGCATCTTCGTACTACTGATGGAAAGCGGCCAAGTATACACCTGGGGAGATTCAAGATACCGGTCTTTGGGAAGGTCCGTCACTGGGGATGGCAGCAAGTCGGCTGATGAGCCAGCGGTTTTGGAGGCACTCGATGGACTTCACATCAAGAAGGTGGATTGCTGTGGCTGGATGTCTGCGGCATTGTCGGATGACGGCGCATTGTATCTTTGGGGTATCACATCTCCCAGCGACGATGTAAAGATAGGTGCCCTGGCCGCCGGCGAGGACGAGGAGGTTGCATTGGTGGAGCTTCCGGGTGATGGCTCAGAACCTCTGGACGTTGTCGATGTCGCGCTCGGCGTCGAGCACATCGCAGTGCTTGCAGAGAGTGGCCGTCTCTTCGTCACCGGAGACAAATCCTGCGGCCAACTAGGACTCGGTGACAAGCAGAAATCCGCAGAATGCTGGCAGGAAGTGACTTTGCCGAGCATAGAGATCGAAGCCGTCTTTTGCGGTCCTCGCTCAACTTTGGCGCTTGTCCGTTCGAGCCCAGCATGATCTGAACGATTCAATTCATGACCCTCGCAAAGCCAAAGGTCAAATTGACAAGAAAGCCAGACAGCACTGCAATCTGTCGCCTCCTGCTCCATACTCCCTCCTCTCGCATCAGCCAGCACATCGCTCCGATCGGCCAAAAGAATCCCACCAAGTTGCCGTAGAGCATGTCCTCCAGGCCTCCCGCATCTTCCGCTCCAAAACCCCCTCCATCGCCTGTCCCAACCCCAGCGGCTGCTTCGGAGCCGTTATCAAGCCAGCGCTCTTCAAGAGCAAGAAGCTCGGCTCCTGTGGGCATCGTGTCGGGCGTATGGGTATGAGATTGAATCGCAAGGAATTGGGCCCGTAGCGTGGCAACTTCGGAGACCGTAAAGCCAGTAGATAGCAGTCTATCGAAACCGCGAGGAGGAGGTGTGGTAGAAGTATCCTGCTGCTCCGTATCCAGCTGTACGGCTTCCACTTTACTGGCGCCATTTTCAAGCGCAGCATCTGCTTCTCGAGCCGCGTTGACTTCAGACGCGAGCTCCGAGGATGCGAGTTCATCTCCTATAGAACAATGTATGTATACCCTTGCTGCAGGCGGTATTATATCCCGAACTGGCAGCTTGCCTTTTGCTTTGGCGCTTGGAGAAGCTTCATCGAGGCGTGATGGCGGTGGGATGATAATGTTCAAGCTCTTCGATAGCGATGGTTTATCTGCTAGCACTTTTCCCGAGTGTATCAATCGTAGACGCGAAGTCGAAGCAGGAGGATCCAATCGTGCTCGTAGCAGCTGTTTCAAGGAGAGGACTGAGGTGCACTTCGGTCTTGCAATGGTCAGAACGACATCTGCGTTCGATGAGGAGAAGCGCACCACCACGTCCACGGGGCGCTCTTCCGTAGCCATTGTCATAGCGATCTTCGCCTAGAAGGCTGCCATCTTCGAAGCTGTCGAGGGTTGAAGTTGTGTCGCGCGTCGATATTGATCCCGCTTCGACGTTCGGACTTTGATGCGTCAGCAGCTCGAGAGAACACCCGACCCCGCACCACTTTCGCAGCGACCAGTCGATGGGTTGGAACACCCACACAAACACAACCTGGAAGTCAGATCAGGCATAATTACACCATGCCGATCGTTCACATCGTCCTGTTCGAGTTCCTGCCAACAGCCTCAACCGCCGAGGTTCAAGATGTCTGCACCAGGATGCTGGCATTGAAAGACAACTGCCTTCACCCGCAAAGCAACCACAAATACGTCAAGTCATATGGCGGCGGCAAGGACACAAGTCCAGAGGGACATCAAGTATGTAGTCCAACGACTCTCCTCGACCAAGACCCATTCTGACCTCTACCAGGGAGGCTTCACCCATGGCTTCGTGAGCGAGTTCGAAAGTGTGGAAGATCGAGACTACTATCTGAATCGAGATCCAGCACACTTGGAATTCGTTGCAAGTCTGAAGAATGTTGTCAAGGGAGTTCGCGTGCTCGACTTTGAGCCTGGCAAATTCTAGTGCTCGGTCTATGCTGTCGACAAGGAGGGCTTTCTATACAATGCCCGTCGCTCAAACGCCGTGGATGCAAATGCAATTGTCCCGCTTCGCAACGATCATGAGATGCTGAAGGATTCGCCGCAACCACACTGTTCCGCTGGGAGGGAATTAGCACCGTGCTTCGACGTCAGAACACACAGTTGTGCTTACTGATGTTCGGGTTTCTGAAGATGAACCGCGCACTAAGCTTGTCCTCCAACCAGTCCATTTCACTGCCTATTATGCTGAACAGTGCCTTGCTATCGATCAAGACTTTAACGCCATCCTGTTCCACGGTCTCGTCAAACGTTCCTGGCTTCTCCACGTATTCCAGATGGTACGCTAATCCACTGCAACCACGATTCTTCACGCCGACCCGGATGAGTTTGCTCTCAGGCTGGTCAAAGAGAGCATGGAGCTGCTCCACAGCCTTTGGTGTCAACGTGATGGGAGCTTTCCTCGGCCGTAACTTGCTCTTCTTGGGCTTCGCGGCAGCTTTCTCTGATGATGTTGAAGGTGTTGCGATTGCAGTAGTTGTAGACGCCGTTCCAATATGCTTGCTCTTCTGTGCCTCTCCTTCTCGTAGGCTGACGCCGGCACTGCTATCGCTCTTTCGCCACGGAGCACTGGGTGGCCAGCTCAGATGACCGTCGGATATGCTCGTGTCAGGTGTCCCGGTGTTCTTTGGTGGCGGCATCTGTGGATCGAGTGTCTGAGGACGGTAGGCTGATTCGGTGAATAACGGTCGCTTGGAGGACTGCAGTCGTGGCTTGAACGAAGAGAAAGGACATCGCTGTGCTTTGAGGCAATGTGCGCATCGTCGGGTCGCCGTCGGCTGTGAGGAGAATCGGAATATGGTGGCGAGCGACGGCGTCGCAGTTCGAAGCGTCGCCATATTGGTTGTGTGTTTGAGAGGTTTAGGGTGATCGCTAGGAGTCCGTCATGCGCATTCCAGATGTTGATGTTGTCGACGAAGGTAAGGTAGGTTGACATGTATCGAGAATGACGAGCTGCTTTCCAGATGCTAGTTTAAGTGTTGATATTATCCCGCGTTTGATTGGCTAAAATACTAGCTCCCGCGCTTAGCGCGGTGACCTGCGGCCCGATGCGATTGCGACGCGCTGTTGGTTTACCTATTCCTCGCCGACGATTGTCTTATTCACCTTTCAATCATTTCCTGCCGAACAAGCCGACATTGCGGCCTGAAAACCCTTCAGACGAACGCATATTGCCATGGCCACGAACGGTGCGGCTGCGCCTCCAGCAGCTCCAACGACCGTCAAGATCCAGGAAGTCCAACAGACCAACTCGCGCGAAAACCGAACGGCAGCTCATTCACACATCAAAGGCCTTGGTCTACGCTCAGATGGCTATGCCGATACAAACGCGCAGGGATTCATCGGCCAAACCGCTGCGCGCGAAGCATGCGGCGTAGTTGTGGACTTGATTCGGGCGAAGAAGATGGCTGGAAAAGCTATCCTGCTCGCTGGTGGACCTGGAACTGGAAAGACGGCATTGGCACTTGCGGTTAGTCAGGAGCTTGGAACCAAGGTCCCGTTCTGTCCGATGACCGGCAGTGAAGTGTACAGCGCCGAGGTGAAGAAGACGGAGGCATTGATGGAGAACTTCAGAAGAGCCATCGGTCTGCGGGTGCAGGAGCGGAAAGAGGTGTACGAAGGTGAAGTGGTGGAACTCACGCCGGAGGAGAGCGAGAACCCATTGGGGGCTTACGGCAGGACGATATCACATCTGATGATCACGCTTCGAAGCTCAAAAGGAACGAAAAAGTTGCGATTGGACCCGAGCATCTACGAGGCGATACAGAAAGAGCGCGTGAGATTGGGCGACGTGATCTATATCGAGGCCAACACGGGTGCTGTGAAGAGGGTGGGGAGATCAGACGCTTTTTCGACGGAATTTGATCTCGAGGCTGAGGAGTACGTGCCAGTGCCCAAGGGTGACGTTCACAAGAAGAAGGATATTGTTCAAGACGTGACGCTGCATGATTTGGATGTCGCGAATGCGAGACCGCAGGGTGGGCAGGATGTCATGAGCATGATGGGACAATTGATGAAGCCACGCAAGACGGAGATTACAGAAAAGCTGCGAGGCGAAATTAACAAGGTTGTGAACAAGTACATCGACCAGGGCATCGCCGAGTTGGTTCCGGGAGTTCTCTTCATCGATGAGGTACGAGGATGTGCTCAACCGTACAGCAGAACTACTCACTAACACATCCCAGGTCCACATGCTCGACATTGAATGCTTTACCTACCTCAACCGCGCCCTCGAATCCACAATCTCACCCATCGTCATCCTAGCCTCGAACCGCGGCCAGACCACCATTCGGGGCACCGGCTCGGTGCAATCCAACGATCCAGGCCTCATCTCCGCCCACGGCATCCCACCCGATCTCCTCGCCCGCCTCCTCATCGTTCCAACCCACGCCTACACCGCCACCGAAATCCGAACCATCATCCAAACCCGCGCGAAGCTCGAGTTCGCGACCCCCACTGCTCCTCAACTCGCGGACAATCCTCAGGCCTTGAAGGTGTCTGCGTCGCTCAGTCCCGAGGCGCTGGACGAGCTCACGACACAAGGCGAGACGGTTTCGCTGAGATATGCGCTGCAATTGCTTGTGCCGGCGAGCATTTTGGCGCGGGCGAGAGGGAGTGAAGGGAACGTCATTAGTGGTGACGATGTGGCGGAGGCGAAGTCTTTGTTCTGGGATGCGGGGAGGAGTGCGAATCAATTGAAGGAGAGGGCGTCGGAGTACATCTCATGAGCAAAGAGTGTGCGGAGGAAGCAAAATCTTCTGAAAGATCGCCAGTCGGACAGCAGGATGTCAGCTAAGACCGAGCTCGCTCGGACTGCCTCGAGTAGACTCTGGTTGCAGGTCTTCTCGCTTGGCCGCAACGTGGATGCGCCGCAACATGGACCAGACAGTCAGCCGCGTGCCCGAGACCAACGCATCGACAGATGGAAGTTGCCTGCTGGACAATACATTCACTGGCGAGTGGAAAGGCGGAAACACCGATGTAAAAGTAGCCGATCAATGCATTCGTAGGTACTACAGTACTCCGCAAGATCATTCGGCACTGTTGTCCATCTCGAAGGAAACCTCGACTGACTCAATCCACAAGTGCCATATGCCATTTTTCAATCGCAACAGGGTGGTATCTTTCGCACGCAAAAATCAACAAGGAAATCAACCAGCGAGGACTTTTTCCTCTTACTCTTCAATTCTCCCAAGAACGCCTTCGCTAAAGTTTCAAATGTCCGTCATCTCGTGGTAATCGTGGTATCTTCAAGCAATCCCTCTTCTTCTGCTCTGTGATGATGTGTACTGACCGTCCGTCTTCTAGACAAACGAATCTGCCTGCCAACTACCGTTCAGCGAAGGCAAGGTCGAGGAAATGGGTGTAGCGGTATGTCGCGTCTCGAGGCTGTCATGACGTCGGACGGTTCCTTGTGGTGGTACGTCGACGATGACGGCTGGCCGCGTGAGAGGATGCAGGTCACCGCTCGATCCGCTGTAGTTCGTCGGATTGCGCTGCCGTTCTTGCTGGGAGTCGATGTCTTTTAAGCCGTCGGACTGAGGTGGTTGTGAAGGCTTGGGACCAGTCGTGAAGTCCACACCATCGCATTCCTCCACTTCATCGCGTTGTCGCGAGGGCCAGAATCTGGCCAGCCCGCTTCCCTTTCGCGACTTCTCTTCTTGCATGCTGATGGCTGTGGTGTCCACCATCGAAGCACCTCGGCGAGATCCTCCAATGACTGAGCTGAAGCCCGTGATGCGCCGCCAGAAGTTCCACACAAAGGGCAGGTTCGCTACGAGTAAGGCCGTAGAGCTCTCACGCACGTACCAGTAGCTCCAGAGGTCGCCGAAGGGTTCGGAGAATGAATAGACCTTGTTGAGAATGGCCGCGAGGATGACGAAGATGCCCAGGGAGAAAATGCCGACGATGGGATATTTCTTTTGCCAGGGGAGGTTGAGTCTGAGGAACATGGGCAGACCGATGGCGAGCATGAGTAAGTCGGAGCTGAGGTTGAAGCTCGCGTTGGTGATGAGGTGGTTTGTGGCGGCGTTGCATTGGGTGCTCGATGTTGGGACTGCCCAGTACTGATTGAAAGGTCGACACCACACGCCAAAGTAAAGTACCTCCATGATCAAAAAGGTGATGGCGACGTAGCCGGCTAGGATCTTGATGGCGATGTTTTCCCAGCGGAGAGTCGTGAGACGAAGGTAGAGGATCAAGAGGGATGCTTTTGCGCCCCAGATCACGACGCATTGGCTCTGTTCCACGACGAGCACGAGTTTGCTGCCGTACTCTCGTTGTATGATTTGGGCATTGTCCAGAGTTGACAGGTCGAATCCGGGTGGCAGGAGGTTGGAGCTGCTAGTCCGCACGATGTTGATCGTAACGATCAGGACGGTGTAGAAGCACAGCAGGACGGCCATGCAGAAATCGTCGGCTTGGAATTTGAGGAATGATCGTAGGACCATGCGGCGGGAGATGCTGTCATTTCGGTCAGTACTTCATTCAGTCTGCTCAAGATTTGCAATGCATGCCATACAATCTACTCAGCGCGACCAGCAGCACAATTGCCCACCATATCCAAGACTCGATGACGAGGGGCGTCATACTGGTACTTTGACCGGGTTGTCCCGGTCCGGAGGAAGAAGATGAGGTCGAGTTCGGTGGGAGGTTTCAGGGATATTCTTGTGGTGAGGCGGAATTCGGTCTCGCGCGTAGCCCGTGGGGCATGATTTTTGAGAAGACCTCACAAAGGCAGTCGGTGATCAGTGGCACGGCGGCCGATACGTTGCGGTGGATCGCGTGAGACTTTTTGCGAGTGTGAATGATGATGATGCGAGACGACAAGACAATGCCAGGGTGAAGGAGACCAGGGATGGCAGGGGAGGTGAAGTCACTGAAGTACAGTGAGCAGAGAGAGGAAGAGAGACAGAGACGTGGGGTGAAACTAAAACATGTGCTGGGGGAGAGGTCGAGGATTCGAGGAAGGATGCGATGCAGCATTGCCCGACCGCCAGTGGTCGAGGATGGACGAGGGCTGGACGCTATCGCAGCCTCCGCCGTCCGGCTCATGCGCCCAGAACACTATCAAATCCATCAATTCTACGGCCGGAGAGGCTTGCGCGCTGGATGTGGAACCGCAGAGGGGAAACGCACCACCGTCGGAAGCTCGCTATTGGTGCTGTGCTGTGCTGCATCGACCTCAACACCTTTGGCGAGTTTGGGCACCGTATCAGCTGTGTATGTAGGACGTTTGACCAGGTCTGTGTGCGAATAGCCGCATGATCCTGAGGTGCTACGTCTGGCCTCTCCCGCTTGTCTTTCATGCTCTCTGCCCTCGACAACAACAATATCGCCGTTGTCTCAAACCGAACCCCAACCGGAGCCGAGACGTTGGAAACCCTAGTTCTAACTCAACCGCTTCCCGTGGCCAACTGCCATGTGGCGTGATCCCGATTCGACCCCAAGGAGCGGAGTCAGCAATGATCCGCGTCAGGGATTCACTCCAAAATGAGCCGAGACTCGCGTCGCTGTGAAGAAGAGGGAAGACTGATCACAGATGAAGAAACGCTCCTTGCCGACTTCGAGGACGTCGCAGCCCGCTTTCCACAAGCACACACACACACAGCGCTGCCATCCTCGACCGGTCAACCGAGATGGTGTCCACGTTCAGCCTCTGTGCAACGTCCCTGCGGCTCCAAGCGAGACATTCCACTGTTATAGCATCCGCCCAGCTCTCGCCAAGTCAACTCTACTTCGTACCCTCCGCCGGTGCGACAGAGTCCAGACACAAAATCACATCATCCAGACCGAATGCATCAAGACCGAAGCACATGCAACCACACACCCGGAATGTGCTCAGCGATGAGCCACGGCTAGTACTATAGGACAGACTGTACCGTATACGCGCCATTAAACCGGTCTCGTGTCCGCTTCGGGTCTAGAACCCATCGTCTCCATGACTTACAGTTACATACTCGAACGTCGCAACCGGGTGCTCTCAGCTCGCCGAGTGCTGCATGACAAAAACGACAAGAGAGAGACTTCAAGAAGATCATCGGAGCCAATACTCTCGCTTCGGGAAGGTCAATAAAGCTCGGTTCCGACATCAAAAATTTGAAGCGAGTGCCCGAGGAGCTGAGTCTTGTCACCTTCTGCTTGCGGATGTCGCACGGAAGGTTTTCAGCTTGCAGCTTCATTTTGATGGGACCACTTTGCAGTATCTCAGGTAGTGGTCAGGAGACCTGCCGATCATCATTCCGCGAGCCGCGCTGTCTGACAATGTACTGATGGAGGCACAGCGACAAGCATGCAATAAAATCATATCCGGATATCCTGAGCTGACGAATACGTCTAGAGCACATACATGGAATCAAGACTCTGATCACCTTCTAGCCCATTGTTCGTTGCACCCTCGGCGATCAGCTTCGCCTTCTTCATGTTCCTGCGCCTCAGCAGGACCCAGCATGCATCATACAGAAACCCGGCGACCACCGTCAGACCAGCGGACACAGCATTACCCTGTACGTATCGTGGTCCTTGCTGGCTGGGATACAACTGCGACGACACGAGATTGGACAAGTTCGCGATACTGTACGCGAAGGGCATGCCGACCGCGCGCTTGGAGTCGGGCGAGAGGTTATTGGTGATCCAGATTACGGCAAGTGTGGAAATAGGGTAGAGCCCTACCGCAGTGTGAGCGATGATGGAAATGGTAAGCGGGAAATATTGACATACCTAGGACAAGCACAAACATTCCGGCATATCCAGCACCAGGATTCGAGCTCCCGACACAGATCAGGTAGCCGACCGAGCCCGGGACACCGCAGGAGATGATGAAAACACCACGCTTCTTGACCTTGTCGGAATAGCAGAGCTGGACGATGAGCGAGATGCAGCCGACCACGTAAACCGGGGTGGTCATGTAGTTGACCTTGAGCGGGTCAGCGGATCCACATCGTATACGAGATCGAGCAACTCACCCGAGACCAGATATGATGGTCGGCAAGAAGACACCAAATCCGTCATTGCTACCGAGGATGTGAAGAATGCCGTACCAAGGAGGTAGACGAAAGGACTTGATCCATCGGCGTTCGAAGCGGGCTTTTCCACGAAGCAGGAAATCTCGCTCTTTCTTCATCAGCATCGTGTGCTTCTCTTCGGCGTTCAAGAACCACGCCTCTTCAGGTGTATTGGGAAGGAAGAACAATCCAACACCACAGATGACGACAGTGAGTGATGAGAAACTCGATGATGAACAGCCATCTCCACGCTTCGAGTCCGTTCCGGGCACCCGTGGTCTGGAAGGCATACGCAAACAGTCCGCCGAATGCGCCTGGAATACGAAGATTATGAGTGAACGGCTTCCTCAAAGGGCACTCTATCGGGACCTGGGTTACTTACCAGAAATACACTGTGCGATGTTGGTCGTCATAATCCGCTTGCCCGCCAACGTGGGAGGGTAGATCTGAGAGAACAGGAATGCGAAACCCTGTGCCAGTCCAGCCTCTGCAGCGTTCAACAGCATTCGGACCGCAATTGGCTGGCCGTACGTGTGGATGAATGCCGTCCCGATCGTGCAGGCGCTCCACAAGACGAACGCCGTGCCGATGGCGTTACGGGCGCCGCAGCGCTTGACGGACATGACCCAGGGGACCTCGAAGACGACGGTGCAGACGGAGGAGAGGGTGATAATGTTGCCGAATTGGTTGCCATGAAGGCCGAGACTTTCGTCGAAGCCGAATACGCGAGCATTACCAATCTGGAATTCTTGGGGTCAGAAACGCTTTGCCAAATCGCCTGATGTAGCTGCAGATCGTAACTCACGTTGTTGCGATCCAAAGTTGACAGGACGAGGTAGATGACCGAGATTGGCACGAGGTACGTGTCGAACTTTTTCCGGCAGGCCGCCTCCTTCGCTGGATCGATATAGATGACCGGACCTGCTTCGGAGACGCCGTAGTCGATGCTCGTGCTCGTCTCTTCGACAGGTGACTTCTTCAGCTCGTCCATGGCTGCCACGTTCAAGGCGATATTGCACTAGCTGAACGCTAGACAATTGAGTGGAATGTAGATGATTGGGAAGAGCAGAGGACTAGCTGAGCACTAGACAACGGTCTAGCAAGGAGGTCGGTGAATGCGAAGGTTGAGAAGGAGATCTTGCCTCGACAACTAGCTGGACATGGCTCGTCGTGTCTCCGTATATAACACTTCCCGTTCATCTCCATGGCTTCTGCGATTGTACATGCAGTGGCACAGAACGATTGTGCAGGAGTCGGAGGCACGATAAGTCCTGGAGGTAGGTTGTACAATTGTACATTGCTATAGCGGACCCGATTGCGGAATACATTGACAGAATGATTATCCTTGATCACCAGAATCAGCGATAAATATCGGCAACAAGCGAACACTTGTTACAGCATCCGTCGAACCTTTGCTGTGGAGATAAGAAGACCAGCGAGTGAGACTAACGGATGCGGGGTCCAGTACACTCCCGATCGGGAAGGAACGAGGATCTGTCGCGCATCGGACTTGCGATAACAATCTTCGCACAACCCCATGCCGAACGTGTCCGATCATGGATTCGTCGCCGCAGCGCCGTCCGGCGCGAGTGAGTGCTTGTCAAAGGTGAGTCGATCGGAGATCGCTGTTATGCTTGAGGCTAATCGTGGTTCAGGTGTCGGAGAAGGAAGCAGAAAGTATGCACATAGCAGCTGCGTGTCGTGCTTGTATGTCCAGGACGCGTTGCTAATTATTGGTGATGGAAAGTGCGATCTCAAGCATCCGAGCTGCTCCAATTGCGAGAGTGCAAGTGTAGCGTGTCTCACATACATCTCGAGCAAACGAGCCGACGTGAGTACCATCCCGGTCCTTTGCATGCATGCTCACGTCTGACAGCCTTTCCAGCTTCCTAGAACTTACATATCGGATCTGGAATCCGAAGTGGAAAGGTTGGCTCGTGAGAATCGAGAACTCCAAATACTTCTTCGCTCGCGCGAAGCGAACGAGCAGCATTCACCATACACCTCCGCCTCTACGTCGACACAGGAACTCGGCAGTCGTCTCACGCAAGACTCAGAGACTCCCGGTCCACACCTCCAGGACTTTGTAACGAGCGTCTGTAGCGTCGTAGTCGAGTCCACGGGTCTTCCACGATTCCTCGGACCAAGCAGCGGCATCACACTCGCCAAGATGGTCATGGCATCAGTGCGGCCCGATGCTCTCACACGCACTCGGCGAGACTCCGTACAGCGGCCAGACACCGCCCGCTCGCAGACCTCAGTAGCCGCGGCCGAATCTTGTCTCCCACCTCGCCATGCCGCCGATCATCTCGTGGAAGTCTACTTCCAATATCGCACACCACATCTGCCTATTGTCCAGCGAGCTCAAGTTGCGAAGGTCCTCGACAGCGCGTACCTGCACTCCAACTGTGGTCAGATTGCAGATCGAGACGCACAACGAGATGTCTTCACCACTTACATGATACTTGCTATCGCTCTTTGCAAGGTTCCCAATCCGTCCGGTGGCACGAATCGAGTCTCGCAAAGTGCAAGGCTGCTTTCGCTCTGCGATTGGCCATGCTGAGAATATCATCACATATTCAAAAAGTGATCTCGAAACGCTTCGAGCTGTATTGCTGTTAGCTCAATTTGTCTCGATGTGTAAGTCTTGCAATTCGTGCTGATCAAGTGGGCCAATACTAACATCTCTCTCGATCGCAGGTCCATGGCAAGGCAGCTTGTGGCATCTGGTCGGCATTGCCATGCGCCTCTCTGTCGACATGGGATTGCACTGGGAGACTGAGGATCACCTTCTCAACACCGACTCAGACTTACTCTACGAGCGCCGTCGCTTATGGTACTGCGCATACCAGTTCGACCGCGTGCTCGGCATAACCCTTGGACGACCCTTTGGAATCGCGGACGAAAGCACTCTGGTCCCTCTACCTAATCCATGGACGGCACCTCACGCCCGGGATCAGGATGTTGCTACATTCGATGTTCATCATCAACGAGCTCACAATCATGTGCTAAACATGTCCAAGCTTGAATCGGAGATCAGGCATGTACAGCAGAGTCAGAGCTGGCCTACTCGGCTGGCTTCCCCGAAACCGAATTTCGTGGCATGGAGTTCGGATATCCGTCCTCGCTTGCGGGAGTGGTACGAATCCATCCCTTCGCCAGCAAAGGCTCACCCGAACTCCATATTCGCCAATCAAGCCTACTGGGATGCCATCTATGAGAACTCGATTCTGCTGCTTTACAGGCCGCAGTCGAACGTTAGACTTTCAACGGTAGAAGCATTGTCAAAATCCCACGAGGCGGCCTGCAACTTGATCGCAAGCGTCAAGATCACGTTCTCGTGTATTGCATCGTCGGAAGGAGTTGGGTCCTGCCGAATCGTTGTCATGTTATCGGAGTTTTGCGAGAGCCGCTGTCGGCAAAGGCCGAATAGTGCTGAAGATAAGGTACATTTTTGGGGTTCGCAGGCAGTGAACAAAGCGACAAATCAGAACAGCCCAGGATTGCAGATCCAACGTCTCATAAGCCATTGAGCAAGCTGGTATGGATCTCTACCTCGGATCAATTCATTCTGCCGACAAGACCTACAGTTGAGCTCTGTGTGAGCGTACCTCGTACTCGTAACAGGGAGTCCACAATCAAGTGTTGTGTTGACTGTCGTATTTGGAAGTTAAGCGGCGATTGTACCTCTGCCAGCCTTGCCCTCAAGTACCCACCCACAGCGCCATGCTACGCTTGTTCAAACATCAAACATCGAAGTTTCCAATTCCTATGCTCGCGGGCTATGCCTGTCGTGCGCGACAGACACTCACTTCGACTGACCCACAATGAGCGGCGATCCACGGCGGCTCGCTTCAGTATCTTGGTGCACTGCCTTGCTTCCCTTCTCCCTCCACGTGCTGACGGCTGGAACATCAGCGTACATCCTCTCTTCTTCTGTCTTGTACGCTCTGGGTGTCAGCTTGATCAAGGTATGTAATGGGACCTCCATCCATGGAGACTTCTCCTGTGATGAGCCCATGAAGTATGCATAGATACACCGCAGCACGGCCTGGTGCGTGACGATGAGGATGTTCTCCGAGCGCTCGAGTTCCATGATGATTGGTTCCAGCCGGATGACGACGTCGCGGTAGCTCTCGCCACCAAGGTAACGGTAGTTGTACTTGTCTTCATCACGAGCTTTGAAGTCCTGGGGATACTGCTGCTCGATTTCGGCGTACGTAAGACCATCGCACACGCCCGAATCTAGCTCGTCGAGGGCCTTCCACGATAGCTTCTCGTAGGGAAGATGGCACGCGGTTTGAGCGGTTCGTTTGAGGGTAGATGTCCAGACTGTCAATGGCAAGTCGCCGGCGGACTGTTTCACAAGACCGGGCAGGAATTTGGCGTATTGATGACCGCGCTCAGAGAGGTTTGCATCGCCACCGATTTGACCGCTGAGGTTGTACATGGATTCTCCGTGCTGTGAGGAACGTCAGTACATTGTTCCCCAATGTGGCATGGCTTCAACATACTCGACTAATCCAGATGGATCGTGGCTTGATGTGGAGATTCATCAGGTAGTACACTACCCTCGACTGAAGGTAGTCCTGTATCCGGTTGATGATGACTTGCGAGCCAACATCAATGATCTTGCAGTATGTCATGTCCGCCTCGTCCTCGTCCAGTGTCTGATATACCCTCTCATACATCTTAATTCTCTCCCTGAAATCGTTCGCGGCCTCCTCCGGGTCCTGCCCAACGTAGTCAGGACTTGTCGTCTTGACCTCGAGTATGTTGCTCATGATAAGGTCCTCGTCATCGCACTTGCTTTCCACAAAAAGTGTCTGGATGTCCTCTGAGTCGCATCGCTCTTTAATCCACCGCCTCCGGGCTTTCGTGCTGTTTGTTGCGTCGAGGATCGCAATGAGATTGTTAGGTCCGCGGAACCAATTACACATATCGTCAACAGCAGCTTCGGCTGCAGCCATTCGTAATCGTTCACCTTCCTTATTGGAGGTGTCAAAGAAGGCTGCCGGAGGTTGTGGGGTTGCCGTTCGACGATAGTTGCCAACGTTGAAGCATTTCGCTGTGATACTGAGCCAGCCGAGATATCGGACGACTAGGATTATCTGTCAGTGAAGTGCTCTCCGCAAAAGGAGGTGCCTCCAGCAATGAATGAACTACCTTTCTGTGCAATCAGACTCTTGCCTCGCGCAGGCAAGCCTACCATCACCACACATATCCGCGTGTCCTCGGGCTGAATACCCACGCCATTCGTCTTTGAGTTTTTTGCAGTGGAAGTCGCCCTAGTCCGCATGGCTGGTCTCATAAAGTCTGCCGGCGTGGCTTTGGTGAGCTCTGGACGGTACTGCTCTGTGACCCCGTTGCTGTCGGGGGCGTCTTCTGACATCGGCACGATTCCTGTCGCGGATGGCGGACGAAAAGTTGCTCAAACGAATTGCTCTCGAAGTGAAGGAAACGCGACCGCCGATCCGTTCATATGTGTGGACTTCTCCCACGTGCGAGACTCTTGAATCAGACAATGCACTCAATGCCCGGCGTAGGTCAACAGGAGATCGTTGTACAGTCCGAATTGCTATCGCGGTGGTAAGGCGGGTGGATTATGGCGCTCTTTGAGCTAGAGCTTTGTTTGTGGCGGTGGGAAAGCAGATTGAAAGCCGGAGAAACAGCGATGCAGTTCAAGGATGAACTTCAGTGTGAATGAAGAGCAAAACCGTGGGTCCGAGAGGGGGATCGAAGTCGAATGTAAGTGCAACTCGCACTAGGAGAAAGTAATAAGCGCGGAAGAGACGACACGACGAGTATTTGCTCGTGGTATTTACTAGAGCGTCTCGTGCCCCGCGAAATGGTGGAAGCAGTGGAGGTGCATGGAGGTGACGCAGCCGAGGGAGATCAAATCTCGAGCTGACATGTGGGAAGACTGCCGATTTACGGCGAAGTTCGGACGCCTTAAGCCGAGCCAAACCCCCTACGGCCCAAAGAGTCTTCAACTAAGGTAAGGTAGGTAAGGTATACTCACATACACAACAGCATCATGAATAATTGTACTATACACACGGGAACCATGATTGGCGTCAATTGCGTTGGTGGAGTATGCCACAAAGCTTTCATCGCCTCGATGCAATGGTGTGTCTATTCGCGTGCTGGGCATACGAGCTACACGATTGAGGCTGACGAACAGCGCATTGTCTTTCGATCATTCTCCCAACCTCTTACCTCGCACGTCTCTCTCCCCAGCGTCTTCGTTCACTTCGCTTTCGTCGGCCATCATGTTGCGAAACAGAGTTTCAGCTGCTACACGCTCCAGTTGACGAGCGTTCATCTCGAGCTCCGCCTCTACTCGAAGTGTCAGTTGAGATCTCTGAATTCGCAGTTCACAGCCTCACATACCGAGAAGGTTGATGCCATCCAGCTCCCAGCCTGCAATCTTCTGGTGAATCGCCTCTTCGAAGGCAGAGGTTCTGGAAAGGTCGAGCGTGGTGAACTTCACGACAGGGTTCTGTCCGAGCGGCTCCACAAAGGCGTCGACAACAATGTCCTTGATGTCGACGAGGGATGTCCAGCTCGGATTGGAAATGCCGTAATCCGCAACCATTGTCTTCAGCGCCGCGATGGCGGCGAGCTCGGTGACTACCACATGATCGGCGTTCTCATGCGACCGCCGGAGTACCGACTGGTCGACAGGCGTGTTGTCGAGGAAGTCTCCAACAGCCTTCACTTTTGCTTTGACCACTTTGTTGATGCGCTTTGGTTTGGGCGGGGGTGGCGGTCCGCTAGGGACCCTAGCTTTGGGAGACTTGCGGGAGGATCTGGAGGGAGCCGTCTTCTTGATTGCAGACTTTGTGGTACTCTTCTTTGGAGCAGGTTTCTTTGGCTTCATGCCGGAACTGTTGGAGATCTGTGGACCAGGCTCCCTGGCTTCAGGGCCAGACGCGAGCGAATTCTTCTCATTGCTCTCATTAGGGACAGTAGACGTGCTTTCTAACTGCTTGACAGGGAGAGCAACACTGGAGGGGAGTGATTCGGACCTTTGCTTCTTGCGAGGCGGAGGGCTCGACGGTGGACTCTTGTCGGCAGTCTCGGAATTGGACACTGGCTCGGCAGTGCTCGTGGCGCTCGCAGGAGAAGCCGTGCTGGAGGTGCCTGAGATGGCCTCGTTCTGAGGCGTTGCCATGGTGCAGTCGAGGTCTTGGAGTAGAAGCGTCAAATGCGGATATGCCTTCGATGGCGTTCAACAAAGAGAGAAAAGTGCAGATGCGGACGTTTGGTGAAAGCGTGCTGAAGGATAAAGGAAATGAGATCGCGAGCGAGAGATGAACATCCTCGTCTCAGAGTGCAAGTCTATAGCTTGATGTTGACAATGTGGTGTAATCTCTGCCATTGTCAGTCTTGCACGAAAATGCATCCTATTGTTGGCTTCGCAATCAGTGTTGCCGACGGTGAAGTGCTCATGCTGAAATCCGGAGCAGCGTGGATCTAAGCAGCGACTAAAAGAACCTCTGATGATACTCATGACATTCGCGCCGTCGTCGTCGTGTTTGAGGAGTTAATGCCATAGTCAATGTAGCGATCTCGGGGGTCGCCAGCAAGATCTTGCGCGTGGTCTTGTTCATCAGACAATACATGTCACGCGCTTGCTTCAGTGGGTCGTTGGGTCGTCCGATGAAAGGCAATGCTTGGAAGTCGCATTTCAAGTGAGGTGATAGGTAGTTCTAGCATGTGAATGTAGAACGGAAGATGAGCATGTGGAAGGCTCAAATGGAACCTGGTAGTCAAGCGCGGACCGCACTCCGCCGCCTCCAAAGCTTCCAGGACCAGCTCCCGTCAGAGCCTCTTCCATCTTATGCCCGTGCATCACAAGTTTGTTTCTTTGTGATCGTGCACTTGAGCGTGTTTTCTTCGGCCAAACCAGCGCATACATGACCAGACTGGTCTCACACACGGCTCCAGTCCATGCAGCAGCCGCTGCATTCACCACGACACCACCGCAGCTCTGACTACACCTCAAAGTCTGACTACAACACACGCCATCACCGCGAACTTTCTGATCTTCATCACGACTCACGACATCCCCTTCGACACCTCCACCTCGCATCATCTCAACGACCACATGTGTCACGGTCCCACGAGCGCAGAACCTCCTCGATAAACGCGCCTCTCTTGTCCATCGATCCTCCATCGACCATCACCAGTACAGAAACGTCTTTTCGGACAGGCTACGACGCCGCCATTGCATTGATAACTTCCCACACCCGCGCTCGCGGCGCCTGGCGCTATGGGGAGGATCAAGAAGGCCGCCACCGAGCGGCATACGGCAACGCTGTCACCCTTCGTTGCGAACTTCGTCAAGCACGCTACACAAATTCCGCTCCATGAGCTGCCAGCACATCTGAACAGCTTCCCACAGCACTGGCCGCTCCCGAGAGGCGACCTCTATCACTGGATACCACTGCTGGATCGTTTCGATCATCTGCTGGAGCTATTCAACAAGGAGTATGGATTGCATGAAGGGCCACAAACGCAGCAATTCGGTCGGCGGTTACTGGAGAAGGGCGATGCCGAGGCAGGCATGCCATATCCTTCGGGAGGAGTTGGAGTTGAAGAGCTTGATGCCGCGAAATACTCTGCAGAAGGCGACAGGGAGCTTGTCGAAGTTGTGTTGCACTTCACGCGGATACTGCTGGAGCATTGTGGCAATCGCAGCTTATACAGCAGCAGCGCACACATCAATAACCTTCTGCACACCACCTCGCTGAGTCTACTACAGCTCTGCTTGAAGCTCGGTCTTCGGCTGGCTCAGCGATACCAGGTGGCTCGCTACAAGAACCATCATCCAAGCGCTCAGGCTGTTCTACTCGCCAACCACTATGCGTTCAACTTCGACAACTTGCACAAGATCGCCATGCCATTCCCAAGACCGTCAATGGCGCCTGCATTGCCCAATCAGACCCCGGCCAAGGGCAAAGACAAGGTCACACAAGCTTCACAACTGAACACCTCGGATCTGGTATCGATTGCAAAGGACACACCGTCTCCCGCAGTCATCAAGGACATGTCTACCGTGATCATCACGTACTATGATCAACCCTCGGCTCCCTCTGCTGTTGACACACCGGAAGATCCATCAGAATCTCTACCTGTGACTCCGACACCGGCACGTAGGACGTCCAATCTCGGACCATCGCGGGACCGACCTTCACCAGGCGAGAGAAGCAACAGTGCAAATGACGTTTCATCCACCCCAGTCAAGTCGCGTGAGACAGACGCTGCTCCGTCCAACGCACCGAAGTCATTCACCATTCCCGCCGAGGAAGTTGCAGCAAAGCCCGCGTGGTCACTGATTGCGGACGCCTTGCCCAATTTACCGAATGACCTGCGTTACGACCTGCTCCACCGAGTACGAATCGCAAAGTCGTACGCCACCGCCGAGACGAGCAACCAGGAGTTGCTGGAAGTGCGCCTCCTCGCGATTGCAAATCTGGCTTTCGCCCACAATGAGAGCAAATTTCAAGAGAAGGTTGGCATACCTGATGCTGAGGAGCCGAGACGTTTCCATCTGGCTCAGCAGCTTTGCGATTTGCTGCAGCCCGCTACAAGTGTACAGACCGCCCTCACGCTACAATCCGAGACGGCCGTCATCCTCACTCTCGAAGCTTTGACAAAGAGCAGACACAAAGTGGGCGAAGTTGCAGACGCGCTCGCAGTTACCGTCAATCACGGAGCGTTGTACTACGAACTGCGCAAAGTCATTGCCACGCTCAGCGAACCCGAGGAATCTTCCAGCCAGCGAGAACTTCAGCAAAGCGAATGGCGCGACGCCACTTTTGATCTAGTCAACAGCTTGCTGGGAGCCAATCATCAGGCCAGGTATGCCGAAAAGATGGTGGCCGCGGGCATCATGGGAGTGCTCATTGAAGGCTTGACATTGCGCACCGCCCGCGCTGAGAGATTTCATGAGAAGATTCTACAGTTCTTTGACAGCTTCATTCATGGTATCCCGACCGCTTTCCAGACCTTGGCAAACGTCAAAGGATTGGACATCATCGCGGACTTGACGAGCTTTGAGGTCACAGCTGCTCTCGAGACCGCACGCAATGGCAAGGGTTTGCCCAAAGACTATAAGTCCAAGGTCGTCGACTATGAGATTCCGTTCTACCAGCAATCAACCCTACGTCAGTTGTTCAAGAATACTGTCCACATGTTTGAGCACAACGCGGGCACTCACGACCGGCTGCTGCGAAACCTTATCGACACGCCTCAGATCCTTGGAGCACTTCGCATGGTCATTGAGAATGCGTCCATCTTTGGTTCGAACGTATGGACCGGCGCTTTGAACATTGTCAGCAGCTTCATTCACAACGAACCAACCAGCTATCAAGTAATCGGCGAAGCCGGCCTGAGCAAAGGCTTTCTGGAATCCATCACCGAGGCTCAGATTCCTGAAGAATTGCCTGCACTCGACGGGTTCAAGCCTTTGACAGAGACTCAATACCTTGACATGGACGAGAATGGCGATCCTGTGTTCCCAACTGCAGCCGGCATTTTATCTGTAGGCGAAGTGATGTGCGATATTCCCACCGCGTTTGGAGCTATCTGCCTGAATGAGTCTGGGATGCAGCTTTTCCAAGCCTCAGGCGCGCTGGTGAAGTTCTTTGACATCTTCCTTTCTCCAGCTCACGTTCGCGCCATGGAAGACGAGGGATCCACGGCCGCCACAATTGGGCAATCTTTCGATGAGCTGTCAAGACATCAGCCTCGTCTCAAGGACCAGATCATGGCTGCGGTCTTCAACATGCTTCGACGCCTGAAGCAGCTCTGCGAAGTGCTTGCAGTGCAAAAGCGTTCAGGTGCCAAACTCTGGGAAGCCGTTGATGGCAAGATGGTCGTGGCAGGTGGCAGGGATGCTCTGAAAGGTGTTTCTCGGGAATACTCTGCCGAATGTCTCTCGAGCGAGACCAAATTCGCCCCTTTCGCGGAATCCGAACCGATCGAAGCCCACGAACTTGAGGATCAAAACGAACGTGCTCCCGCCGTTCCCTTTCTAAGCACTTGCTTCAAGTTTCTCGAAGGATTTCTCCACAATACCAACATGTGCGCCCTATTTTGTGAGGAGTCTGGCGCTGAGTTGATCCTCGACCTTGCGACCACTCCCAGTAATCCGTACGACCTGGTTGCGTTTCCTCTCTTCGGCAAGATTACGCAGGTGCTCAAGCTGATGGGGGAGTCGAGGTCTCATCTTGTTCTACCGAGCTTAATCAGACGCACGCAGTACTCCCTGCTTGGCCTGAAAGGTCTGATGGAAAACACCGAAAAGTCCAGCGCGTTCAGCAAATTCGAGCAAACCGAAGGCGGATCTGTATCTCAACTGGGAGTGGATGGCACGACTGTCGTCAAGTCGCTCCTCAACGCACACCTCCTCACACACGTTCTTGGCCGTACGCTGGCTCCGCCTCCCTACAGTCTTCGCCACGGAAACCAGAACAACCATCTGTTCTTGAACCTCAACTTCACAGATGTCTACGTCGAGCTCATTAAAGATTTGAGCAAGCTCCACGCGACATGTCTTTGGGAGAACTTGTTTTTCCAGCGCATGCTGCCCGAGAAGATCAAGACGCAGACAGAGCCCCGCCCCTTCATCATGCGCCGCATCGATGCGAACGGAGTGGTTGAAGTCGCAGCGGAGAAGTCAACAGACTCATCACAAAAGGACAGCAGCGACGTAAACATTTCGACTGAGCAGAGTTCTGACGACAGTCGAAACGGTATGCTGGTGACGAAGAACATCAAGACAATCCGATACCTCCTCAGCCAAGTGCCTTATGGAATCGAGTCTTTCTACCATTCACTTGGTCAAGCAATCGTGACGAAGCGCTGCGAGCCTGCATCGAAACAACACGCGATCTATGTTGCGGAACATTTGGCGAACGCTGCAATCTGGGAGCTCGAATTCCGCAGAAGTCCTCCAGGTGAGGACGGAATGGACACCAAGTACATTGCACAAATGTTGGTCATCATCGGTCGAATGATGCTTCGGAATTCGTACTCCATGGAGTCATTCGGCACGAAAGAGGCTCTCACTCTGGTCTTGACTAAGTTCTACATCGCTGGGGGGTTTGAGAAGCTCAACTCCTACCTCGACCACTTTGTGCAGACCCTCGCGAACAAGTCCGAGGATGAGAAGGTGGACCAGCCGGTGAAGGATGCCATTCAAGCGATACTGTCCTTCTATACCCAAGTGGTTCGTTCCAAATGCATCAACGATGCCTCGCAGACAAATCTCATCCTTCTGAGAGATAGAACGCAACCGGACTTCTTCCAGCCAGGTCAGTTTCTTGTCGAGATTCGACATGCAGTGCTCCCGGCGGTAAGCAAGATTTGGCACTCGCAAGAACTTGAAAAGTTCGCCGATACCAACCTCAAGGTCGTGGTCGACATACTTCGCTGCATTCTCAAGGCAGAGGGTGAAGACCGTGCCCTGAAGCGCAGTGAGAAGGCAAGCCGGCGAGTGCTGGCGCATACTCCCGAATTCAAACTTCGCAATCTGGACGGTCTCGATAGACTGAAGAATCTCGGGTTTGACTTGACACTCAGCCGTGAAGCTTTGTACCGATGCAACAATCACAGCAGCAACGCCGAGGGCTACGTGCGTCTCAGACTTAAGGACAGCCATTCTCCGAGATTTGCAGTTCCCCAAGGCGAGCCTGCTCCAAATGATGCAGCCCCCGCACCTTCGTCGAGCTCAGGACCCGACATTGAGATGCCGCCTGCAGATGAACAGCCCTCTGCACAAGTACCAACTGCTTCGGCGGCAGGAGGTGCCCTAGCTCGAGTAGCAGCAACGCTCGATCCAAGCGGGTCAATGCATACTCTGCTCACTCTGGATAGCGACATGATGTCTGATGACGACAATCCGGGCACCCTCGGCGCATTGCCGCCTGACATGAGGGCCCAGGATCTCGCCAGCTTGACGGACCCGCGAACGTTAGAGGTCTTGGGTCAATTGCGCCCATCTCTGCCAGCGCGAGACACGCAGCAACTCTTCGTCACCATTGATGACCTGGATGATGAGCGTACGCTCCTTCGCAATGATCTCATCGACCATTGTCTCGAAGTTCTCAGCAATCAACCCTCCCTAACCTTTGAGCTCGCGGACTTGATTCAGGCCGCGGTAGCGAAGGCTGGCGAAGGTGCAAATCCACGTGCTGAAATCGGCGCGACATTGGTGTCATCACTGATGTCGTTGCAAGGCGAGGAGCCAACCAAGGAGTCCGGGCTCAAGATTCAAGCATACGCACACCTGGTCGCACTGATTCTCCAAGACCGTGACTTCTTTGACTCTACGCTGGATGAGCTCAAGGAGTACTTTGAGAACTTTGTGGCTTGGGTCCAGCTGGGATCAGATCAAAAAGCAGAAGATGCCCCCTGGATTCGGACCGTCCTGCTCATTATTGAGCGAGTCCTTGCCGAGGACGAACAGCCCGTCGAAGTCACCTGGAGCCCACCTTCTGCCGAGGACCCGCTCAAGCCTTTGCCTGCACTAGAAGTTGCCGAGCCGGTTGTCGCGCCAGAGATTCGGTCGCAACTCTTCGACGCCTTGATCGATCTGCTGCCCAAAGTTGGCAAGGACGCTTCTCTGGCACTCTCCGTCTGCCGAGTGCTCACCATTCTCACCCGGCGACGTGAGCTCGCGGCTCGCCTCAGCGAGAAATACACCCTGGGTCGCCTTTTTTTGATGACCAGACAGCTGGCAGGTGCGGTCGACGAGAAGCTGCAAGGCTCTTTCATGCTCATTCTGCGACACATGGTCGAAGACGATGGAGTCATGCGTCAGATTATGCGAGCCGAGATCAGAACCATCTTCGAGAACCATCGTTCTTCTCGCCCAATGGACACGACCGCGTACATTCGGCATCTGTACCACTTGGTCCTTCGCAGTCCTGAAGTCTTTGTCGAGGTCACGCAAGAGTTGCTTGAGATCACACGCTACGATGGACATCCTCATCGAGCTCAATGCCTCGCACTTAAAAAGGAGCCGCCGGTCACTGCAAGCGAACCAACTGACGTGGTTTCTGATCAATCTGCGCCGACCGAGGATGTCTCCGCGGCGCCCAAGTCTTCCGAAGCAAGACCACCGCCGATCACAGATTCGACGGATGGTGTCATTCAATTCTTGTTGCGCGAGCTATCCAACTTCAAGGACGTGGAAGACAAGCCTGTGGCTGTTGCAAAGGAGAGCCAGAACGAGAAGTCAGCAGCAGAAACTCCTTCGGCCGATGTAGAGATGTCGGACGCGGGAGCAAGCAGTAATGCTCTCGACGGATCATCCGCTGCAGCGACTGCATCGGCCGACACGAAGAACAACACCAAGCCAGCCTTCAAACCTGAGGATCACGCTATCTACATTTATCGCTGTTTTGTGCTACAGTGCTTGGCTGAGCTCCTAGCCTCGTACAATCGCACCAAGGTCGACTTCATCAATTTTTCCCGCAAGTCAGATGCCAATCCGTCGACGCCAATGAAGCCTCGCGCCGGCACTTTGAACTACCTCCTCAACACACTTCTTCCAGCCGGTACTTTGGAGCATCGAGATGATATGGCCCATCGCAAGAGAATTGCAACATCACACTGGGCTACGCAGGTCCTCGTGTCGTTGTGTACGAAGACCCAAGAGCGACATCTCAGCAACGCGCAATCCAGCGACCCAACGACGTTCCCCGAGCACGAGCCCGACCTCACATTTGTCCGCAAGTTTGTGCTTGAGCATGCTCTCCGCGCTTTCAAAGACGCCACAACGTCCGCAGAGCCTCTCGATCAGCGGTACTCTAGACTTTTGGCTCTTGGAGAACTCTTCAACAAGATGCTCAACGGCAAGGTCGACTTTCAGAGAACTTCGGCCCAGAACACCAGCAATTGGACCTCTCATCAGCACATGGGTCGATTGATGTACGAGAAGAATTTCATCGGCACGCTGACTTCAGCAATCGCCGAGCTCGATCTCAACTTTCCGAACGCTAAGAGGGCTGTCAAGTACATCCTGGGCCCCTTGAAGCAGCTCACTGAGCTTGGAATCCATCTCAGCCAAACGATGGATATCTCCTCGTCCAGCGGCATTCCGACGAGTGCAGACGAAGATGACATCTCCTCTGCCACATCGGTCTCTGGAGACGAAGATGACGACCGCGAACAGACGCCCGATCTCTTCCGTGGCTCTTCACTCGGCATGTTCGAATCCGGCGCTGGCGAGGACGATGACGATTCGGATGATGACGAAGAGGACGACGATGAGGAGATGTACGATGACGGGTACGATGATGAGATGGAGTACGAGGAAGAGATGACGGCCGATCATGGCGAGGTCGTTAGTGACGACGACGATGACATCCATGGCATGGGTGAAATCGAAGGTGTGCCTGGCGATGTCGAAATGGAAGTCGACATTATCGACGAGAACGAGGATTCTGATGATTCCTCTGACGATGATGAAGACGAGGACGATGACGATGAAGACGATGACGATGATGACATTGATCAGGACGTCGAATTCGAGGATCACATGGAGGAAATCACAGGAGATGATGACAATGCATCTCTGGGCGATCACGATGATGAGGGATGGGAGGATGACGGTCTCGAGTTCGAGGCTCACGAAGGTGGTTTGGACGACGGATCTCCTCACGGTGGCCCACTGGAGCACATCGCGCACGTGCTTGGAGTTGACGATCCTTCCGACCACGACGATCCCGATGGTCTCGTTCGTCTCGACATGGGTGGCGGCGACGAGGAGTTCTTCGAGGATGAAATGGCACCGGACGATGAGGAGGACGACGAGGGCGAAGAGTATGGAGAAGATATCGTCTATGAGCCCGAGCTCGAAGACGAAGAAGATGACGAGCAGGATGGCGGCTGGACATGGGACGCGCAGCCTCCGACAGCCATTTTGCGTGGCCATGGCCATCACCACCATCATCACCACCACCGGGGCTTCAACGAGATGCTCGGAATGATGGGTGATCATCTTCGGCCAGCAGGCCACTTCCGAACACATCGCGCGACCCCAAACTCTCGTGACGAAGATGGTGTCAACCCACTGCTTCAGAGAGACGGCGGCGCTGCTGCTGCGAACCGCGAGCGCGAACTCGAGGCTCTGGGTGGTCGCGTTCCTGGTCGCCGTGCATACGTTCACCGTGGTGGCGGTGACAATTTCCTCCAGAGTCTTGTGAATGCTGTGGGTCCTACAGCTGGCGGCGTCATCAACGTCAACGTCGATCCTGGTGCCGCGTTTGGCATGCCTGGAGCAAGTGCGCTCCCACCGATGTTCACGATTCAAAGCCGCAATGGAGCACAGCACGCACTCATCGACATTGATCCAAGTCGTCCATGGCGAGAGCAGATGGGAGGTCGCTGGCCAGAGATTTTGCCCGGTCGTCTCAATGATCGCGCCGCGGCTGGAAACGAGGAAGCACAAGCCGTTGAGTTTCGACCATCTCAAACTTCAGTCCGGTGGCAAGAGGAAGCCCGTATGCTGTTCGCTGGCAAGTTCCAGGAAAAGGCCACTCGCATCCTCAACATGCTCTTCCGCGCGCTTATCCCGAATGCAATGGAAGCCAGAAGAGTTCGGGAGAAGGAAGAGGCTGAGCGTCGGGCCAAGGAGGAGAAAGCGGCAGAGGCAGCCCACAAGCTCGCAGAGGCGGAGAGAATTGAGCGTGAAGCCAAGGAGAAGCTCGAGCGCGAGGAACGCGAAGCGAAGGAGCGTGAAGAAGCCGAAATGCGTGCCGCTGAACTTGCAGCACGGACTGACACTGAGGACGCGACCACCGACATGGAAGGCGTTGTTCAGGGCTCAGAAGCTCAATCAGCTGATGCGGCGGCGCCGGAGGCCGAAGAGGAGCCCGCCGAGCGAGTGACAATCACCATCCACGGCCGTGTCATTGACATTACCAGTCTCGGCATCGATCGTGAGTACATCGAAGCACTCCCAGAGGACATGCGCGAGGAAGTGATTGCGGCTCAGTTCGCAGAGCAGCGCAATCAAGCGGCACGATCAGGCCAGGCCCCAACTGAGCTTGATCCCGAGTTCCTTGAAGCACTACCGAGAGAGCTCCAGCAGGAGCTACTGCGCCAAGAGCAAGCGGACCGTCGTCACCGCGAGCGTGACGAGGCACGTCGACGGGCAGCTCAGGATGGTGGAGGTGCGGCGGCCGCACCTGCTGTTCTTCCGCAAGAAATGAACAATGCAGATTTCATGGCCATGCTGGACCCGGCTTTGAGACAGGCTGTGCTCATGGACACTGACGAAGACACTCTCGCAGCGCTTCCCGAAGCTGTCCAACGTGAAGCCCGCGCTCTGATGGGAGATCGTGGAGCACCGCGTGGTGAGCAGGCCGCTCGACTAGGTCGAGGCC
Organism: Zymoseptoria tritici IPO323; assembly: GCF_000219625.1. Lineage (NCBI taxonomy): Eukaryota > Fungi > Ascomycota > Dothideomycetes > Mycosphaerellales > Mycosphaerellaceae > Zymoseptoria > Zymoseptoria tritici. Next base: position 2,063,108 of record NC_018218.1, on the reverse strand, counting down.
TGGAAGCTGCGACCGCACGTATCCTCAACGGACAAGTTGGTATTCCACGCGCAACCGATGGCGAACGCGAAGTCAGCAGGCAACGCCGCCCAATTGCTCAGATGCTGGACAAGTCGGGCATTGCCACGCTCCTCCGCCTTATGTTTGTCTCTCTCAACAGCAAGAGCAAGACGAATCTTCATGGCATTCTCTCGGACGTGTGCAAGAACACCCAGAATCGTGCAGAAGTCATCAGCATCCTGCTATCCATTCTGCAGGACGGTACTGCCGATGTCAGCGCTGTCGAGAGGAGCTTTGCTCAGTTGTCCCTGCGAGCAAAGCAGCCTTCTGCCGCAAAGACTCCTCAACCATTGAAGCGCAGCCTTACAGGGCAGCAAAACTTCACTGCGAGCACCGAGCTATCTCCGCTGAATATTGTTCAGCAATGCTTAGGCACTCTCAACGCCCTGTCAAACGACAACCCTCGCGTGCCATCGTTCTTCCTCAACGAGCATGAGACAATTGCAAGCCAAAAGGCCAAGTCGGTCAAGAAGGGAAAGGGCCGTGAGACCAAAGCCGCGAAATTCCCACTCAACGCCTTGCTCACCCTGCTGGATCGCAAGCTCATTACTGAGAATACCGCGGTGATGGAGACGCTGGCATCTCTGTTGAGTCATGTCACTCACCCTCTCACCATCCTGCTTCGACGAGCCAAGGAGGCGCGAGACGCTGAGAAAGCCGAGGCCAACAAGGATGAAGAAGCGAGCGAGCGTCCCCAGACTGAAGATTCGGACGTGCCAATGCAAGAGCTGTCTGCCGCCGAGCCCGCGGAACAGGACAGCGCAACTGCTGAACCTGTCGTGGCTGAACAGGAGTCAAAGGAAAAGAGCACGGAGAACAAGAAGAAGCACCGCGATCTCACTCCGCCCGAGGTGCCCGAGGAGAACATTCGCCTTGTTGTCAACATCTTGGCCGCTCGTGAATGCCCAAGCAAGACCTTCAGCGACACGCTCGACATCATCAAGAACCTCTCAGCCATCCCGGGTGCCAAGGAAGTGTTCGGGAAGGAGCTCATTCGTCAAGCACAGGAGCTCGGGCAGACACTGCTTGAGGATCTTGAAGAGCTTGCCAAGCAAATCGACGCTGCAGAGACCGGCACTGAACTTCAAGGTCTGGCATTGGCGAGCTTCTCATCTGCAGGATCGAAGCAGAGGAAGCTACTGCGCGTTCTTGTTGCGCTCGACCACCTATTCGATCCCAAGCGAATGCCTCCTGCTTCGGCGGCGTCCCCTTCAAGCAGCGACGGCGATCGCAAACTCAAAGAGGACATCCTGCCCACATTGTACGAGAGCGCCACATTCGGGAAGATGTGGAACAGTCTCAGTGCATGCCTCACCGCCATCCGGCTCCGCGGCAACATGGTCAACGTGGCAACTATCCTGCTTCCTTTGATCGAATCCTTGATGGTTGTCTGTCGGAACAGCACTTTGAAGGATGCCAAAGAGGCCGTCACAGGCCCTGCGTCTCCCGCTGAGGTGGGCACGCCTGTTCCCGCAGCACGCATGGAGGGCTTGTTCTTCAACTTCACCAACGAACACCGCAAGATTCTCAACGAGCTGATTCGGAACAACCCCAAGCTGATGAACGGCAACCTTTCTGTGCTCGCAAAGAACTCCAAGGTCCTTGAGTTCGATAACAAGCGCAGCTACTTCAGCCGCAAGCTTCACGACCGTCGTACCGAAGTTCGTGTCGCGCATCCCTCTCTTCAGCTCAGCATTCGACGTGACCAAGTCTTCCTGGACTCGTTCAAATCCCTCTACTACAAGAGCGGAAATGAGATCAAGTACGGAAAGCTCAATATTCGCTTCATCGGCGAGGAAGGTGTCGATGCTGGTGGAGTCTCACGCGAGTGGTTCGCTGCCATGGCGCGGCAAATGTTCAATCCGGATTACGCCCTTTTCAACCCTGTCGCCTCGGACCGCACGACCTTCCACCCGAACACTCTCAGCGAGGTCAACCCTGAGCATCTGATGTTCTTCAAGTTCATTGGCAGGATCATCGGAAAGGCGCTTTACGAGAACCGTGTTCTCGACTGCCATTTCAGCCGAGCCGTCTACCGTCGCATTCTCGGCAAGTCGGTCTCGCTCAAGGACATGGAGACGCTCGACCTGGACTACTACAAGTCACTGGTGTGGATTCTCGAGAACGACATCACCGATGTCACCTTTGAGACATTCTCCGTCGATGTCGACAAGTTTGGTGTGACCGAGACTGTTGATCTCATCTCCAATGGCCGCAACATCCCCGTCACCGAGGAGAACAAGCACGAATACGTTCGCCACGTCGTCGATTACCGCCTCGTCACATCCGTGAAGAATCAGCTCGACAACTTCCTACAAGGCTTTCACGAGATTATCCCTGCCGAGCTGGTGTCCATCTTCAACGAGCAAGAGCTCGAGCTGCTCATATCCGGTCTGCCGGATATTGACGTCGATGACTGGAAGAACAACACCGACTACACCAACTACCAGCCTACGTCGCCACAAATCCAGTGGTTCTGGCGAGCGGTCCGCAGCTTCGACAAGGAGGAGAAGGCCAAGTTGTTGCAGTTCGTAACGGGTACGAGCAAAGTCCCGCTTAACGGCTTCAAGGAGCTGGAGGGCATGAATGGATTTTCCAAGTTCAACATCCATCGAGACTACAGCAACAAGGAGAGGTTGCCGTCGAGCCATACCTGCTTCAATCGTGAGTCGCTCCAAACGTTATTGACCTCCCGAGCGTTTCACTGACAAACTTTTACAGAACTCGACTTGCCAGAGTATGAGAGCTACGAGGCGCTACGACATCAGCTGTACACCGCCATCACTGCGGGCAGCGAGTATTTCGGATTTGCGTAAGGTGGTAGGAGGATCGTGGTAGGAGCGTAGTAACAGACACGCGCTGGCCATGGGGATGGATTTTGATTTTCAATGCATCAGCAACGGCGCAGGACTTTTTTACTGCAAGGCGCATCGCGCATGGCGTACAGCGGGTTTGAGACTTAGTTTATGTACCGATATTTGTGACTCTATCGCATCTTCCCGCACACTGGTCTTGAGAACTCCCGTCGCACATCTCGGTCATGATCGATATTCGAGGGTTCTACGGACAGAAGCCCGATCCCAGGCCTAGCAGCCCTGCCGTCAAGCTCACCTGCCAAGACATTGCATGTGCCGAAACCCACTTGTGCGTGAATGTGAAGGTCAACATCTTCTGCCATCCATCGATCTTTATCGGGACATGAGGCTATATTGACAGGAGCTGGACTACGACGCAGGCACCTTCGTCGGTCTCGAGACAACCCGACGCGATCCGCGGCACTGTAATCATACAGCACATCCGGAGTCCGGAGTTTGACAAACAACCTGGAAGGCATTGCGCGGCTGCTGACAGTACATCAACAATGCGACCACTTCCCACGCCACGGCTCCATATTAATCGTCCCGAGTGAGCATCCGGTCACAGTTCCGAGAGGTTCAATGGCTCCGGCTGGTACCTCGATTATTAGTGGGACCTGATTTTTTGACATGTGATGTCACCAAACAGCTGCGAGAGACACGTTCCGCCGTGTCCCGCGTGAAGAGCTTCGAGCTTCTGATCGAAGCTCTGGAAAGGTTCCTTGACGAAAAAAGTGTTGGGTCGGTGTCATCACCGCAAACAAAACATTGACCGAGTTGCTACATCACTCTTCCCGCGTTTCCATTCTCTCTTCCCTTCCTTTCATATCATCACCTCACACAACACTCTCTCTGCAGCTCCTCCCCACTGCATTGAACCTCACAATGGCTGCCACCGAAGAGCCGCCAGTCTACGGTCTGACCGACCAGCAGCAAATATGGTCGCCCTTCACTGAAACCCGCTCGACCATCAAGGATCAGCCGCTCAGCCAGGAAGAGCTCTTGAAGACAAACTCGTATTTTAATGCTACTCTGTACCTTTGTCTCGGCATGCTGTACCTCAAAGAGAATCCGCTGCTGCAGGAACCGCTGAAGAAGGAACACATCAAGCCGAGATTGCTGGGACATTGGGGTAGTGATGCTGGACAGTCGTTTGTGTATGTTGAGATCATGGTTCTTGGATATTTGCATGTGACTGACGGAAATCTCGCGATTCAGCTACATCCACATGAACCGACTGATCAAGAAGTACGACCTCGATGCGTTTGTCGTCTCCGGACCGGGACATGGAGCTCCTGGTCTCATCTCCAACTTCTACCTCGAGGGTGTCTACAGCGAGGTCTACCCGAACAAGAGCGAGGATCTTGAAGGTCTTCAGCTGTTCTTCAAGCAGTTCTCTTTCCCAGGAGGAGTGGGCAGCCACATGACACCGGAGACCCCGGGAAGCATCCATGAGGTTTGTGCTTCCATGTCTTGAAGCTGTTTTGAACCCTTTTTCGTTGGGCTTCAGCTGACCCTGATTCCCTCTGAATTAGGGAGGTGAATTAGGTTACTCCATCTCTCACGCTTTCGGAGCAGTCTACGACCACCCGCAAACCATTGCTCTAACCATTGTCGGAGATGGCGAGTCCGAGACCGGGCCATTGGCCACCAGCTGGCACAGCAACAAGTTCCTCAACCCGATAACCGACGGTGCTGTCCTTCCAGTGCTCCACCTCAACGGATACAAGATCAATAACCCGACTATACTCGCTCGTATCTCCGAAGAGGAGCTGATGGCACTCTTCCGTGGCTACGGCTGGGAGCCGTACGTTGTGGAAGGTTCAGACCCGGAGACCATGCACCAAGCCATGGCAGGCACACTCGAACACTGCGTAGTCCAGATCCGCAAGTTCCAGAAGCAAGCTCGCGACTCTGGCAAGGTCTTCCGCCCAAGATGGCCCATGATCATTCTCCGCTCGCCCAAGGGCTGGACCGCACCGAAGAAGGTCGATGGCCACCATCTCGAAGGCTTCTGGCGCGCTCACCAGGTCCCGCTCACCAAGGTCCTGACCGATCCGAAGCAACTCCAGCAGTTGGAAGAGTGGATGCGCGCATACAAGCCGGAAGAGCTGTTCAAGGATGGCAAACTCGTGCCTGAACTCAGGGAGTTGGCACCGCCAAAGGGCAAGCGCATGGGAGAAAATCCAATCACAAATGGTGGCACTCTCCGCAAGCCTCTGAAGTTGCAGGACTTCAAAGAGTACGGCATCAAACTCACCAAGGCGGGTGTCGACCGAGCGCCATCGATGAACATCTTCGCCACCTTCTTGAGGGACATTGTCCGCGACAACATGCAGACCTTCCGCGTTTTCGGTCCTGATGAGACGGAGAGCAACAAGCTGTCCGAGATCTACAAGGCTGGTAAGAAGGTCTGGGTGAACGGATACCTCCCTGAGGATGAAGATGGTGGTAACCTCAGCCCGACTGGTCGTGTCATGGAGATGCTCTCCGAACATACCGTCGAGGGTTGGCTCGAAGGCTACATTCTCAGTGGTCGCCACGGCATGCTCAACTCGTACGAACCTTTCATCCACATCATCGACTCCATGGTCAACCAGCACTGCAAGTGGATCGAGAAGTGCAACGAAGTCGCATGGCGCCAAGCCGTCTCATCCCTCAACATCCTCCTCACCAGCACCGTTTGGCGACAGGATCACAACGGCTTCACCCATCAGGACCCTGGCTTCCTCGACGTGGTCGCCAACAAATCCCCCGAAGTCACCCGCATTTACCTCCCACCTGACGCCAACTGCCTTCTTTCCACCATGGATCACTGCTTCCGCTCCACGAACTACGTCAACGTCATCGTGGCCGACAAGCAAGAGCACCCACAATACCTCTCCATGGAAGACGCCATTGCTCACTGCAGCAAAGGCGTCGGCGTCTGGGACTGGGCGTCAAACGACTACGGCGAGGAACCCGACCTGGTCATGGCATCATGCGGCGACGTCGTCACCAAGGAAGCCCTGGCCGCCACCGCCCTCCTCCGCGAACTCCTCCCCGATCTGAAAATCCGCTTCGTCAACGTCGTCGACCTCTTCAAACTCCAGCCCAACGGCTACCATCTACACGGCCTGACCGCCAACGAATACGAAGCCCTCTTCACCTCGGACAAGCCCGTCGTGTTCAACTTCCACTCCTACCCGTGGTTGGTGCACCGCATGACCTACAACCGCAAGGGCCAAGAGCGCATGCACGTCCGCGGATACAAGGAAAAGGGCAACATCGACACGCCGCTGGAATTGGCCATTCGCAACGATGCGGATCGTTTCTCGCTGGCGATTCTGGCGATTGACAACTTGAAGGGTGTGTTGGGCAACAAGGGCGCGGGACCGAGGGAGAAGCTGATCGATACGAGGACGAGGGCGGCGAATTTCTCGTATGAGACCGGTTTGGACCCGGAGGAGTTTACGGATTGGAAGTGGCCTTACTGAACGGTCGATGAAAGGCAGGTGCAGAACGGATGGACAAGGTTGTTGTGACGTGAGGGCAGAAAAGGCGCTCTTCAAGGCGCAAAGGGTTGGACAGACTAGAAATCACGACAGCTAATGAAATCGAGACTGAAGATTGCGGAATGCCGAAGCTTCGCGCGTTCGTGACCTCGTCAAGTGACAAGTCGTCGTCGCTTCGGGGATCGGATACGAAGACCGTCAACGTTTCACCGACATGGTTTAATATTGAGCCATACCATCCTCCCGAAACCAAACAATCACGCCATGCTCTAAAACATTCAAAACCCTTCATCGACAAAACATGGCCTTCTCATCTGATTTTCATTCCGGTCATCGCCTCTCTTCCCTTGACCAGGGTACCAGAGCTTGTAATCATCGCCAACGGCAACTTCGAGATGCCGGGCGGATTCATAGCCGTTTTGAGGAACGGGAAAGCGGCTGAACTTTGTTCGCATCGTTGAGATGAGATGGGGCTGAGTCCTGACCGATGGTGGTCCGTGGTTTGGCATGGGTGGAAATTTGAGAATTCGAGGCCCGACCGAGGGGAGGGCGCAGGATAGGAGAGGAGATGGGGAAATTGGGTTCGTCTTGACTCGTATAGCCTCACCAGGTCTTTTGAAGCTTGCGATAGAGGTGGAGAGAGTCGAAATTCAACTCATTGCCCAATTGTCTCGATTCCTCATTTTATCCAAGAGTATCTCGCCTGCTACTCCAAAGAGTGTCTCGAATGCTAAAAAAAAACAACACAAGGTGGTATAATAAAAACGCTAAATTGCAAAACCGCAAAGCCCGGCAAAACAGCTTTGTCTGCTCCTCTTCCACTCGTTCCCGTCCCTGTCGATTTCCCGCCGTAAGGAGTTCTCGCGATATATGATGCTTTTGTGTATGTGTGTCGGCCGTGTCGTTGGTACCTGTCTATTTTCTCAAGACCCAAATGCAAGATGCAAAAACGCTTCAAAGATAATGACCGTGCTGAGAATGCAAATTCTTCCTGATCAATCGACGATACTGTATCTCATCGTCAATATTGATCCTCAAGTCAGCGTCAACAATAACGCCTCGCTCGCGCGAATATTCACGGCGAACCGTCCATTATTCGCCCTCGTTGCTTGCGTCGTGCTGGTGCCGGAAACCGGCAAGCCATTGCTCGCGCGCGTCCAGCTCTGTCCTTTCCAGGAAATGCGGCTCGCGTCCTGGACGTCCGCGCCAGGAGCAGTGAGTTTCTCGATCCGGACGGTGCTGCCGTAGCTGGAGCCGCCGAGCTTGAAGGAGACGGAGCGCGAGGGACGGGAGGAAGAGGATGATGAAGGAGACCAGTCGTGGAGGTTGATGAGGACGATTTTGGAGACGGTGTTGGAAGATGTGTCGTAGACGGCGTACGCGGAGAGGAGGTCGAGACCGAGTTTGAGGTCGTGGATGCGAACGTTGCCAGAGTTACCGATGACGTCCGCGACGAAGGGGTGGGCGTAGTATGGCGGCAGGACGGCGGCGGGTTTGCCAAAGTACTCGACGGCGCGCCAGGAGGTGTAGGCGAAGCCGGTGGATTGCTGGACATTCATGCGTTTGATGCCGAGGGTGGCGCCGTAGAGCATGTAGTCGACGAGCCACAGAGCGCTGCCGAAGACGCCGATCTTTTCTTCATTACCTTGGGAGTAGGTGTTCGAGTTGACCTCGGCGAGGTGGAGCGGAATATTGGGGCGGTTGGCTTTGAGCCAGGCGATGGGAGCTTTGAAAGCATCCAGTTTGCGCGCGATGCGGGTGTGGTTCATGTAAGCGGCTTGACGGGACATGGGTTGAGGTCCGCCATCCATGTAGTGATGAGGAGCGGCGGATTTGATGGGTGGGTCGCGACCTTGACCCAGGTTGAAGATGTTGGCTAAGCACCAGGGGCAGTTGTTTTCATACAGAACGGGAGCTTGATAGGGCTGAGGACCAACGGCGTTGTCGATGGCGGTGCGGTATCGATGGAAGTCGGAGAGGTAGGACGATGGGGAGTAGCTACCGGGACGGTTGACATTGGGATAGAAGTTGACCTCGTTGCCAATTTCCAGAGCATCCAGGGTGCCCCAGGGAATGTTCTTGAGAGCTTCGCGTACAGCGGCGACGGAATTGGCGAGCTGTCCGTTGGAATCGTTGGCGAGATGGGCCATGTACGTCCATCGAACGTTGGGGAGGACGCTAAATCCCTCGAACCAGGCAGTTCCAATGCGCATCCCTCTAGGGATACCTCCAGGTTCCGCGCCAGGTGGGAGAGTGAGAGCCTCCCGTTGGTTAGGTAAGAAGACGGAAAAGTCGCCGGATGTGCCGCCGACGCGGATTGCCACGGGAGCGCCTTGTCTTGAGGAGATGGAGTTGATGAGGTTGCGGGAGAAGATGTTGGGTGAGGCTTTGTTGCCGGCGTATTCATGAAATGAATGCTGGCTGTAGGTGCAATGGGTCAGCGACGGCTTGGAAGATGAACCATTGACACGAGGAAAGAATCTCGAAATGCACTCCAGGGGTTGCATATTCTTCAAGCTTACCTCATGGCCAGCGCGGCGTAGTTGTGAGGAACGACATCGGATGCGCCGTTCGGAGTGTTGAAAGGCACGTGGACGAGGAGTGATTGGCGAGTCTCGAGTAGTGGCGTCGACAGTGCGAGAGGTACTGCGAGCGGCAGCAGTAGTAAAGAGGACCACATCATGATGGATGTGATCAGGATGGGGTATCGACAGACTGCGCGACGAGGGAAGCAAAGAGATATTATAGCCAAGGGCGGCAGATCGACAGGACTTGTATTTCCCCCGGACGAGCGTGCAAATCGCTTGGTGAATGTCGTTGGTGCGCGTGCATATTCCGCCATACAAGCGGTAAAACGGTGGGTCAGCGGGCCAGAATGCACGCCAGCGACGCGGGTCGCCTATTCCTGGGGATCGGCACGAGAATTCACGAGTATTGTCTGCCGCGTGCATTCGTGTGGCGTTCAAGGGAAGATGGTTCAGATGTCAGAAGGCGCATGGCCAAGAGACTTGGTATCAAAAAATCAAATGTAGAGGAAAGGGAAAACTGTGTCTCTTCGGCCGCCCCGGGAGGTGGCATGATCGGACGAGATTGAGGTTCCAGGACTCAAGGGTCTGTGATTCGTTCGACTGGGGAGGAGAACCAGGGACTTGACCGAATACGTGCAACGCACCGGGAAAGTGTGAGCCGTGTCGCCAACGCTCTGCCAACACAAATTTGGTGAGGCTGCGCACTAGTTCTAGGCGAAGGTACTCCTGTACCTTGCTTCGTACTCTTCGACGTGGCGGCAGTCCAGACGAGGCCAGAGCGTCGATTGCATGTACATGTACCAGGCCATGCCAATACATACGAAGGATTCGGCTTCACCGATCAGCTCGTGCGGAGAGGGCGGTACGGAGGTGACTTACGAAGTAGATCTCGGGTGTTCTTCGTCCCTTCTCCCGTCCAACCAATGTCGTCGGACTCGGAGTGAGGCCCTGGTCGATTGAGATGATGATGAAACTGAACCCGGCAAAGGCAAAATATGTCTCGCGGTCTCGCCTGGTCGGCTGGCCCATGCCCTGTCCGCCCAGGCGAACGTTTTTCAGGGCTTCAATGGTGACATCGGCTGGTCGGCTGTGCTGTACGAAGTAAAGCATCTCATTCTCGATTACTAGTACCGGAGTGGCTGCACGATGATGTCGCATTTGTCCTGATGGAGCCTCGAGCGAATTGCGAGATCCCAAGTCGATATGAGTTGACGTTGCTTCCAGGTTGTATCATTGTCGTCAGGTGACTTTGTGTGACTTGCATTGTCCGGGTAGTCCGTAGACGCATTATGTTGGAGGAATCTCGAATCTTTGTTGCCTCAGGGCGGGCCGGGAGATTCTGAAAATGTGGAGAGCGAGGAGAAGCTGTCCTGAGGTGTCCAAGGATCATCGCTGGGCTGGTGGGATGAGAAAGCTTCAGCGTCCCGTCTTCCTCGGCCTGGAAGGTGAAAACGACAACAACATTTGACGACGTCGTCGCTGGCGACGATACTTCACCGCCTTGGAGTATACTACATCCACTTCTGAACATACAGCCCGTCGCAACGTTGGAATCACCCGTCGACAGCCTTACGCGACAACCCAAATCCGATCTCGAGTCCGCCTCATCCTCTACCAGTACCACCACAACCGCCCCTCCTCCTCGTACCACGGTACTCCCACCAACCATGCCCCGCCGCATCATCTACGGCATCTCCCTCTGGCTCTTCCTCTCCTCCGCCGCCTTGACTATCACCTCCATCGCCCTGCCCACCTGGGTCGTCTACACCTCTCCCACCGCCCACGACAGCACTCCCATCCGCGTCACCTACGGCCTACATTCGCGCTGCTCTTCCATCACCAACACATGCACGCCCTTTCCTCCGCCGGAAGAATGTCACGGCGAGGAGAGGGGCTTCTGTTCGGCGTGGAGGACGAGCGCGTTTCTCATGAACTTTAGCGTCGTGCTCATGTTGGCTTGTTTGGTGGCGTATGTCACGGTGCTGGTGGGAGGGAGGCAGGTGAGGGAGAAGGGATGGAAGGTGTTGGTGGGATTGTTGGCCGTGGTGGCAGGCAGTCAGTTGACTGCTATGGCGTTGGTGGTGAGTTGCCAAACATCTTTGGTGGTTTGAAACGGAGGAAGGTAACGCTAATTGCTGTCATTTCTAGGCTGCGCTGTATGAGAAAGACAAGCGATTCTTCGTCGGCTGGGAACTGGGAACGGCGTGGATACTCTGTACCATCAGCTGGATTACATTGCTGGTTGATGCATTGGGCATCATGGCCGGAGCGTACTTTTATCCGCAAAACGACGACTATGAACCGATTCCGGACCCGCAGTGAGGGAGGTAGGGATTGAGAGAAGAGCAGGACTGGATTAGAGAGACGGCATGAAGCACAGAAAAGGACTCGAGCATAGCGAGAGAGCATGCATATGGGCGAACAATCTGGAGCATACAGTAAGAGCAGGATTGGACGCAAGAAGGCAGACAGGAAATGTTTGAGCTCCACAGGATAGAGAGGACAATCGCACAGGACGTGGTTGGAGAGAATGTCGAGATGACCACTGGCTTGTTCGATATACCCATTCGCAGTAGACATTGCACTAATCAATGCCAGATGAGACAGAGAAAGGAAGAGAGCAAGACACTGTATCGGTCATATGTCAACGACATGAAGCCTGTGTACAACGGATACGAGATGGCATTCCGCCCATCTCGATGACGCGGACTACCTAAAGCCGTGCTCCATGGTCGGGGAGTCTTGAAACAAGACAAAGTCGGCGCTCGGGTTCTTCACGTGTCTGAGCAGAGGCTGTGCAAAGTCTACACCATGTACACATCGTCGGAGGGACAGGTGAATGCGGCCCGAGGCACTCAATTGGTGAGAGTGTGATTCAACAGCACATGATACATCCCTCTGCAGAAGCCAAATGCCGGACAAGTTTCGAAATCTTATCGCATGAGTTCTCTTCGAAAGCGCGCAGGCGGATTCTGTCATCATCCTCAGTCAGCGAGCCGGAGAAGCTGTGCTGCAGTCTATACTCTCCTAGCTGCATAAAGGGCACAGGAATCCTTTCGTCCTAGGCAGCGCCGGCTTGCGGCCTAAAAAAGGTCGATCAATCCTTCCAGCGGCCTCGCATATACATGTCACCTTGCAATGACCAGGTAATCTCTCTCAGCGCTCCTGTAAAGACGGGAAGGCACTTTACATATCAGTGCACCCATTACCGCCGTCTCATCAACACGCCGTTGTCTCCCACTTGCTTCGAAATCCACAGCACGCACAATTCCACCTCCCATCTCGCCCCATTCGGATCCAAAGAAAAACAAAAATGTCGTCCTCGACTCCATTTGGCTCCGCCGCCCGCTCAGACATGGAAAGAACCACCCCGAGCATCCCTCGCAACGGCCAAAATGTCCTCAACCCCGCTCATTTCTCTCCGGACGGATTGTCCCACCGCGCTCGTGCCCGGGGACTTCTACAGGAGATCACCGCCTCGCCCCTCGACGAGCAGGTTCGTGTGACACAGGACGCGATCGGTGAGGATTCCAAGGTGGCGCCGTACTTGTTCTTCGAAGCGACGAGGTTGGGGTTGGTGAGCATTGCGAGGGCGGTCGTGGGGACGGGACAGGTGGTGGTGCGGGAGATGGGCCAGAGGGGGTGGGAGAATGCCGTAGAGAGCTACGAGGAAGGGAGACGAAAGGAGGTCTTGGGTGCGGAAGAGGATAGTTTGCATAGGGAGTTGGAGAAGTGGCTCGAGGAAGCGCAGTATCAGGAGGAGGAGGAGGATCACTTGTTGTTCGAAGCGGCGGTGGCGGGAAATGTCAAGGTGGTGGAGATTTTGCTGGCGGAAAGGGGAGAGGAGAGGCCTGTTGAGCCGTTGGTGTTGCACGCGGCGGCGCATGACGGACGATTGGACGTGGTGCGGGTTTTGCTTGGCGAACAAGGCAAGATGAATATCAACGGAGTGGACAAGTACGGCGGCACGGCGTTGATGAGAGCCGCGGTGGGAGGCAGCGCAGAAGTGGTGAAATGGTTGCTGGAGCATGGGGCGGATGCTGGGTCGAGGGAGTCGAGCGAGGGGAGGAATTGGAACGCGTTGGAATTTGGAGCGGGACAGGGTGGGTTGGAGATTGTGAAGTTGTTGTTGGGGCCGTGTGGGTTCAGTCCGGACGCCTTGCGAGCGGCGGCCAGTTTTGGGGATGAAGAGGCATTCGAGATGATTCTGAAGGAGGCCGGCTTGCCAGATCCACCACTGGGTCTTGAAATGGGTGGACTGTGGTGGTTCCGCGATCACCTTACGGTCGAGCAACAAGAGATGTTGCTAGGTGTCATCGAGCAAGGCGGCTCAGGCGGCTGCGTGGAGATTCTGCAGAAGATGCTGGCTTATGTCCCTCGAATTTCAGAAGGACATACGCCAGCGGTCCTTGAAGCCCTCCGATCATCAGCAGAAAAGGCCACGTCGGCCAACCACCCGTCGACCCTCTTCCTGCTCCTCTCCTATCTCATCCGAGACACGAACAACCAATCCGATACGAACAAGTCCCTGGTCACCACTCTGCTCCTCACCGCCGCCTCGTCCAATGCCCTCCTCATCGTTCCCTTGCTCATCGACACTTACCACGGAGACATCAACGTCCTGCACCCCACACAACTCGTCAGCGCTCTCTACATCGCCACCGCGGAAGGACATGCTGAAATGGCACGTCTCCTAGCGGGAACGTACAACGCGGACATCCACCAGTCCGGTGGAAAATTCGCCAACGGACCGACGCCGCTCTGGCTGGCGATTGACCGGCAAGATGAGGAAGTGGCGAGAGTCTTGCTCTCGCTCGATGGACCGGTGGAGTCGATTGACAGGAGGATCGAGTTGGGCAAAACGAAAAGGGTGTGGGTGTCGAGGAGTACAGACTATCGAGCGCCTGTCAAGGTAGTGGCCGAGATGGATCCAGGTTGGGATGACGAGCAAAACGAGGAGAGGTTCTTGTGCCTGGTGTATCCTGAGGGTTGGTTTGAAAGGTTACGGATGCGGAAGACGGATGCGGAGTTGAAAGATGAGAGGCCATTGAAGGAGAGAGGAGGATGGGGGCTTCGTCGTCGTGTGATGTGATCGGGACGTTGCTTCCATCCACAAGCGGCACGAAGACGACGCTCGATACTTGAATCTGCCAATCTTGGGCTCCCAGCGAAATGGAACGACGGAATTCGTTGGATAATGGAACCACTGGAACGGCCACATGCTGCACACCGTGCGTCGACATCGTCTACATTTGACCCTTCGGCTTCGGACAGCGTGCAGAGCTGGGTTAGGAGCCCATCACTATTCCGTCTTGGCATCTGCTTACTCGAAGTTGGTTACAACCGAGCAATCAAGAACTTGGCTCAAGTGGATGAGAAAGATGACACAGGAGAGCCATGGACTTATACGCCCTTTCTTACCGCCATGCGGTTGAGTAAAACGGTGCAGAACGAGCTAGGTTTGCGGTATGCTCAGGCAGTACATTCATGCTTAGAGGCTCCAAACGCCGAAGAAGCCGACGATCTGGATGCCTCGAGAATGGTGTTGGAGGAGATTGTTCAACCTTTGAAAGATGCGGCAGATGGCTTCGCATTGTAGTTCTAGAGGAGAGGTGCGCGTTCGTATTGGCGCGGGCTCGATTTATTCGATTTTCCGTGCACAAATCGCGACGTAATTTAGCTCTTGTGGATTGCCCCTGAGGCTTTTCCTATCAACAGACGATGGATGGCAGAAGATGTTGACATTTGCATTCACGCACATTTCTGGCCCATGCGATGTCTTGGCAAGTGAGCTCGACGACAGAGCATGCTGCACAGTCCAGACGAAACACTCCAAGTGCCTCGAGGCCCGTCTCCCTCCCTCCCACAGGACTGTCCTCAGCAGGCTGCGCACGCCATAGACTCGCTGAATGTCACGACCTAGCCGAGCTGCCAGAGGCTTCGCGGTTCAAGGATGTTCCTGTGACAGGCAGGTCGACGATTGCGAATGGGTTATGGTCGCTCCCTCCACTGCCGTCTCACTGCAGCGGCGCAGCAATTATTCGTGGTTGCCGGCGCGTAATGAGTGATGGGCATACATGGACCCCAACGACTGGCTTTGGGCCACATGTCTGATGAACTGCTTTTGGGATAGCGATGATGTCGTGCTATGCGTTGGTGTGTGATGCTCGAGCTACGCAACACTGCCATGTCTGCTGACATGCCTCGCAACATCGCCAGGATGACACCCATGTCGTTCACCTGCCTAACCGCTGACATGCATCGTGGGCGGCACAAGTCTCTAGAGAACAAGGCCATATGTTCCGAACTCCTTCACATGAGCCAGCGGCATAAGTATTCGCAGGTATCTCGACGATTGCTTCAACGCGTACACATTCTTCAGGCTTCTCCTTTTAGCAAACCGACCCAAGCTTGTACATTCCCGCTCCGAACAGAGACCATGTCGAAGGTCTTGAGGAAGCTGAATCGCTGGATAATTGATACAAGAAATTCTTCATAGGCTACACGCCGGGAGATCGCATCGCGCCCGCGAAATCACAGCCCTCGGAGCTCCGCTACGACGCCGGAGAAGAAATCGAGGGAGTTTACAGGAACGTGTACCTCCAGGTCAATGCGGAAGCCAAGAATACCGCCCTGAAGAAGTACAAGGCAAAGTACGGAACACATAGCAACGTTGCGACGCTCCCGGTCAAAACCGACACACCCGAAGACCAACAAGAAGATGGAGATCAGGAAAGTGTTCGAGCTGGGCGAGAAAGTGTTGAAGGAGAAGGTCGGCTGAACGAAAGCGGGAACAATGTCATACTCCAATGCAGGATTGGATATAGCAGCCGCCAACGTTTGGAGTATCTTGTCAATGGAGGCGCCTGGGTAGCCATTGGTGACTGGAAGGCTGACGCACGATTCAACGCAGCTTTCCGAACCCTTGGCGTAAGAATCGCCAGTTCGATTAGGGCGAAGTCGAGTGGTGTGCTTGTCGCAGGAAAGCCTCTTTCAAAAGGGCCATATCTTGCGCACCTCCTCCGGAGTCTTGCCGTATTCAGCGCTTCTATCCATCATCATTTGCAACAAGTCTTTGTTTTGCTGTCGCTTAACGTGAATGTTGACTGCAGGTGCTAGCCATCCCTCCGAATCAGTACCCAAGCATTTGCGAGCCATGGCTTGGAGGTCATGGTACATTGAGTAGTCTTTGAACTCCAGTTCGTGCCTGGCCAGATCGTCTACGGTGAACGCAACCGGACACTTGCCTGCGCAGCCCAACTCTTCCCAGTCCTTCGCTAGCTCGATGAGACAGGCTCGGAGAGGGGTCGCGCCCTCTTCCGAAACCTCACCGCAACGCTCGAAGAAGTCCTTCAGGTAAGATGGCAGTAAAAGCGCATTACACACTTGTGGACTTTTGATCCCAAATGCGGCCTCGTACGCCCTGGCCATGCACACTTGTTTGAACTCGTGTATTGCCAGCATACGCTCATCTTGTTTCATCTCGTCGAAACCCACCGGGCGAGACGGAGCCGGTCCTCCAATTTCGTAGTCCTCGGGAAGCTCGAGGATTTCGGGGAAACGGACTTGACACAACAAGGGTTGAATGACGAGAGACTGCCAGTCTATGATAGACACGATTTTGGTTCGATCCTCTTCTGACACGTAGATATTTCCGAGGTGAAGATCGCTGTGCCAGAGCGTTGGACTGGCGAATTGCCCGGGTAGGCTCTCTGCGCTCATGCGGGTCGCGACCTCCCGGGCGAGCTGTAGCAAGGCGATTTGCTCGGCCTTTGGATGAAGATCTGATGACTTCTGTTCGCTTCGATTGTTTTCGAGACGGGCGATCTCACGTTCTGCGAGCGCCTCGCCGAACGCGGCAAGGCTGACCCCTAGTACGTCAGTTGTGAGTGTGCTTGTCATATATGTCAACCAATGGTACAGAGGACCTACATGGACCTTTTTTTCTGACACCACTGGTTCCTTCCTCGTGCCACAGGCGGCCACAGGTAGGGCCGATGCAGAATCGACCTTCCGGATCTTCCGATGCGTCCAAGGGCACAGTTACATGGCCGCTACTCTGCAGGGACTGCCGCAGGTATAGCGATCCGTGCGCGGGAAACTTGAGCCTGGCCAGCTCCAACTCGAGAATGCAGAGGTTCTTGACGAGCATGAACTGGTCGTGGTCGGGCATGTCGCCCCAAACCTTGAAGAGCTGCACCCCGGGCGCTTTCTCCATAACGATGTATTCCGACTTGACAGCATTCGTAGCATCAGAATTCCAAGCCAGGACCCTCGGTACTGGCACGTTAGTGTGTTGGCGGACTTGGAAGCAAGTCAGCTCAAAAGTCGTCTCTGGAGCGAATTCGACCGAGATCGTACCGTACTGCAGTATGGCCACCTCAGAGGCCGTCGTATAGTGAGCCGGTCCTGCAATCTTGAACGGTAATTTGGCGACGACTTCGGTGCCATCAATCTTCTTCATAAGCAGTGCTTTGCTGAAGCCGCCCTCCATCTTCTCGACCTCCTTCACCGCGGATATGCTCCCGATGCGGGAGGCAATAGAGCACAACTCATCGAGGTTGAACTTGAGATACCGTCGGTCGAAGGCTTTGGCCTGGTTGGCCAGAAACGAGCCATTGGTATATCTGTAGAGGTCTTCGCGACTGACTGCAGACCCTGGGAGAGTCAGCAGACATTTGACCCTACCTTGGCTTCAAGACCCAACTCACCGCGACAAGAAATAGTGAGACATCGTCGGCCAGCGTGACTTATTAGTCTGAGTCGACTGCACTTGGTCGATCTCGCAGCGCGTGGGCTAGTACATTGACGCGCATGAAGCCGAGCTGGCAGCATCATCTATTGGCACCGACAACGTAGACAGCCAGCGCCGGGATACACTGCGATCGATGACGATGTCCTTCACTTTCCAGCAGGACATGTTGATGTATGTGGTGAACGATAGATCGTGTTCAGGGCAGGCAAGTACTTCTCTGGCGATATCTTGGCGGAAGGGATCGGACTTCGGTCCGGAGACATTCAATCACGACGGCGGTTGCACGTCGGGTTGCTCATGTTTCCTCACTTCCAATGTCTCCTTCGAATCCGAAAATCAGTCAAAGTTCACCACGGTAGCGTCGATTCGTCTGATGACTGCTCCCGCTCACGGGTCTCCTCCATGCCTCCCACGATCTCGCGAAGGCAGGGTGGTCGTCGTCACCAGCGGGTGAGAGCATCGGCGACGACTGCGTCGTTTGCCCTGCGCGTGTCTCCTCTGGGCCTGGCGATGGCGAGAGCATACGCAGACCGTACGGCCCCCCCGGTTCGCGCGTCCCACATATGATTTACACCCTGTTCTGCGAGTATCATTGTTGGAGCATGGTGCAGTCTTTTCATAAATGCTTTACTTCACAGCGCCTGCTTTTGATCGAGGTACCACGCGAATGGCTGGCGCGTATTCATTTTAGCAAGAGGATGAAACTGAGGGAGCGAAAGGCAGCGAACGACAAAAGAGGAAGGTTTGAAGCACAAAGATGAGCTCAAGCAAGAGATGGAGGTGCTGCTACGATTACAGAGAATTGGGTATGCTCGCTCAGACGGCATGCTTGTGCTGTATTTCCACTCGCAGTACCTCCTTGAACTGCTCAAGCTGCACTGCATGTGCTGAACTCTGGTGGCCTGAAGTATGCAGTTCTGCGCGAGAGAATGGTGATCCTTTTCGACGAGGATATCTACGTCTGCGCAGGAGCCAAAACAGCAACGATGCTTTCGTTCTCCGGCCCAGACTGTACGGTCTGAGCCACCCAAGTCCATGTGAGGTGGTCGGGTTTGATCGGCGCCCACAGAAGGAAGCACAGCAACAACTTCGCCCCGATGAAGCCCTTCCGCTCGTGTTCACACGCAAAACCAAAGGTCGGAGGGTGAAGTGCGGCTTCCTTTCACGTGCAAACGATCTAGCAGAGCACACGTGACAAGGCGGCCGCAGTGAACTATTCACCTCTTCAAGATTTTTCTATTCTCCTCTGCTTACTGCTACAGAACATCGCCGCAGATTCTATAGGAGGCATACCTTATAAGACTCTGCTCCCCTCACCTCGAGACAAGCACGCTGCACTTGACACCAACGAACTTTGCTTCCTTCACCAACCATCTCCCAAAATTTCCGACCTTCACACGAATCGACAACCACATTGTTCCATCCTCACCAATCATTGCCGCGGCTCTCCGACCACCATCGACACTGGAATGACGTCCACAGTGGAGCAAGCTTGGGCGCTGCCGGTCGACATTGCGAGACTTGGGGCGCATCTGGAAGCCTACACGAAGACCAAATTACGATCTACCATCGACACTCTCCGTTTGTGTAATCGCTTCGGTCAAGGTGAAGAAGGCATCACGACGCTCCCGATCGAGTTGGTCGAGCACGTAGAGCAGTATCTTATGGAAGACGAGCGTGCGGACCAGCGTCAATTATGGGAGTGGGAGCAGGCATGCGGCGAAGGACGATGCGAGCCAATCGAGCATGCAGACGACGATGTCGTCCATGAGATCTACCATGCCATGCAGGACGCTGGAGATCTTGAGTATACCGCGGAAGATCGATTGTGCGCCGCTCGGGATTACCATCGACTTCAATCGGCATACCATACTAGCTGTCCCGCAGCTTGCGGGCTATGCGAGATACTAGGCCCAAGTGAAGACCACTCAGCCGAGCAAGTCGCTGATCAGCGTGCCGAAGTTAAAGAGCGGTTGAAGCAGCTCAAAGCAGATGGCAAACCCTCCGAGTTCTATGAGTACTGCTCCTACTGGGATGGTGTGTGCTACGACCAGCGAGCATCTTGGAGAAATCGTGTAAGCGAGCGTGGTTCGAGCGGCAGAGATTCCAGACTTCTCGGACAGCTGGCCAAGGTATTTCATGAGGACTTCGGCCTACAAATTCGCATCGCCCATGGCCCATGGACCATAGCGCAGCAGGGCTTGGAAGAGTTCCTACAGAGACCCGCCACTGCATACTTGCAGCTGCCGATCCAACCCCCAGCTCAAGGTCGGGGCAATGCGCCAATACCTCCAGACGCAAAGCTTGCTCGGTTTGCGCGAGCCGTCAGGATCCTCGGACTGGACAGTGTGCCTGGAGCTGAGGCAATGGACAGATCGGTATTGGATGGAAAGAGCAAGACGTCGCGGAGTGTGGAAGATGTCGGCGCGGTGTGTCCACGCCTGGTTACCTTCTGCAAATTTGCGGACGATGATTACGGCAGGTTGATGTGGGTATTCGATTGCCCTATGAGCAACACATTGGACGGTGAAAGAGAGCTCCCGGGCGAAGGTGATTGGATGTGGGCAGTTGTGAAGGACTAGAGACGCATGGCTGAGCAGTCAGCGAAAGAAGAGCTGGCGATAACGCAACTCCGCCTTACATATGGGCGACGCGGATACTGGTCGAAAAGGGGAAGGAGTGAAGCGAGGGTGTCCACCGCTCCTGCAGCGTATGAATTCACCGAAAACGCTCGTAGCTACCTTCCTTTCCCGCTGGACAGAGCTCGAAAACCAAAAGGAAGGCAGCCTCGAAGAAGACTTTCGGAGTGGTCACCTACAAAACAGCACTGCTCTTGTAAGTCAACACTGACTAGCTGTGGCAAGCACCTCCATCCAAACCAAATCAACTACATTGCTAAGGCGTAGATCATCAACATTTCCACATTCATCTCCGCCCATCATGCGCATGCTTATCGGTATCCTTGTTGCCTATCTGGCTGTGCTCGGCTTCGCTATACAACGATGCGCTGCACCAGCTCCACCTCCCGAACTCGCGAAGAACATGACAGACCGAACCGCCGAGAGAGGCATGTTGAAGAACTTCACTATCGATACGTACATCCATGTGATTACCACGCAGGCCAAGAAGAACAGATACCCAAAAGCCATCGTAGAGCAACAGGTAACGAGAGCATCGCCGCTCGACTCAGCGTGTCCAGCCTTGCTGACCGACGCCAGATGAAAATCATGAATAAAAAGTTCGCTCCCTACAGCTTCCAATTCCGCACAAATGACATCAACTACACTGTCAGCGACCGCTGGGCCACTTTCGACGGCATCAAAAAGCACAGCGCAAAGGCCGATCCCGTGTTGGCGCAAGTGGAAGAGGAGTTCAAAACAATGTTACACAAGGGGAACTACTCAACTCTGAACATCTACGTCTTGAGCGACATGGAATGGGCCTATGGAAGTGGTACGTGCCTTCTTCTCCAGCTCTCTTGCCATTGAGTCTAACGAGTCGTCGAACCAGCCGCAGTTCCGCTCGTGAATCCGACCCCTATGGAAGTCATCGCAGACGGTATCATGCTCTCGGCTAAGACGATGCCAGGCGGAGTATGTACCCCAACAACGTCGCCCTGGCCACTTCACTCTGCATACCATTCTAAAATTTCTTTCAGGAGGCGGTCAACAAGTATGGAGTGTACAACCTCGGCTACACTGCGATTCACGAAACCGGCCACTGGCTCGGTCTGAACCACGTCTTCTCCGAAGACCGGACGGGGTCCTCAGTACCGTTCTGCGGTGACAGCGGCGATGATGTCGATGACACGCCGGCCCAGATCACCCCGACCCGGGGTTGTCCGAAAAAGAAGGACAGCTGCCCTCAGCAGCCTGGCAAGGACTCGATCCATAATTACATGGATTACAGCGCAGATTCGTGCATGACGGAGTTTACGTGGGGCCAGAAGATGAAGATGGAACAGTCGTTTGCGGAGTACCGGAGGGGCAGGTAGATTTTCGAAGCGTGGGAGTATGGTGTTGTTGGTGGAGTCACTCACGACAGTTCGTAAAGTATAAGATCACTGTCCTTTGAAGTGTCTGCGGATCCCGAAGAATGTCATTCAAGCTCCTCACTGCTTTGGTAGGTACGGTAGAGAAGTAAAAGTGAGAAGTGGAAAGAAGCTGGAGTGAGGAGGCTTGCGCGGTCCTTCCCCCAAATCTTTCCATCCTGCTCTCCATCCATCGCGACGACCAGCAGCGCACGAGACTTTGCTACGCTAACCTCGAGACATCTACATGCTCACGTCGCGGAACACCGACGACCTCTACTCGCTCCACTCTGGCATCGACGAGCGTTTCTCACTTGATCAATCGTCACCGCGCCTCCCACATTCCCCAACCTTGCCCTTCATCGCCCTCACCCTTCGACCAGCTATTCCGCACACCGGGAATACACACCTCGCACACCAGACATGTCTTCACCAGAGAGGTCTTCCTCACCATACGTACCTCCCACGCCAGTGGTCGAGCAAGCTTGGGCGCTACCTGTCGACATCGCCACGCTAGGTGGGCATTTGTCAGCCTACATCACCTTACGCCCGGCCATCGAGACTCTTCGCCTCTGTAACCGATTTGGGTCCAGTGAAAAGGCCATCACGACACTTCCTCCCGAGTTGCTTGAGCAGGTGGAGCAGCACCTTCTTGAAGATGAGAGCGAACGAGAGCGCAAAGCATGGGCTCAGGAACAGAGATGTGCCGAGGGAGACTGCCACAAATACGATCACATCGATGATCCCAGTCCGCGCGAAAGGCATCAAGTGTACCACGATATGCAGGAAGCCGGTGATTTCGAGTACTCCGAAGAAGATCGGCTGTGCGAGACTCAAGGGCGACGAAACTTCACTCATTCGCAGGAACATATTGCAAGACAAGGTGTTAAAGTTAAGGAGCGCTTGCAGGAGCTCAAAGAGCACGGCCCGCGTGATGTACTCCACAGTTACATCTGTGAGTTTCGCGACGCTTGCCATAGCTCGCAGAAGGCATGGAAGCGTCGAACGGCTCGCGCTGCTCATCGGAGCAGTAACGGACTCCTCGGGACAACCATGTCAAAGGTGCTGCTGAAGGACTTCGGGCTCCAGATACGGATCATACATGGTCTGTGGACCTTCGATCAACCGGGGGACAATGATTGGCAGAGACACACGACCGCGTATCTATTGCTACCCTTGGACGAAGGCTCATCTCAGGTTCGAGGCAATGCGCCAGTACCTACTTATCAGCAGCTTGCGAGGTTCGGGCGAGCGGTTAGAATGCTTGCTCTGAACGTTGTGACGGGACCGGCAGCGATGGACGAGACAAAGGAGTATCGTTTTCCGATCAGAGACAGACACGATACAATGACTGTCCCGAAGGATATCAGCATCGAGCAGCAGCCACGCGTGGTGACATTCTCGGAATTTGCAGACCACTGCATGCATCCCTACGTATGGGCATGGTACTACCGTCCAGATCCTGACTTCCATTGGATGGACTTTGAGGATACGGACTGGATGTGGGCTGTAGTGAATAATTAAGAGGCCCAATTCGGAGGAGATCTCAAAGGGAGGAGTAGGTGGCGGAAAGGCAGGCGCAGGATACTGTCGTCGATTGATAGGAGTACTTTAGCGACAGCCACGAAAGTTCATGAATCAAAACACATGCGTCCTTCGTCCCTCATCATGGCTCTGAGACATGAATGTATCTGGGACCTGGGACAGGTAAGGTCGCTTATACAGAGACTGATCACAAACAGTTCACATCAGGACGGAGAGAAAGTCTCATCAATTGCAATCCCTCTTCCTCGCCTCGGGCCACACCTCCTTCACAAACTCCTCGATATCCTTGACAAACGTTTCCGGCTTCTCCATTGCAGCAAAATGTCCTCCACTCTCATGTTCCCGATACCACACCAAGTTCCCCGTTTCCGCGACCCATTTCCTCGGTACAGGCGCCAATTCCTGCGGGTGGCAAGGGTAGCCTAGCGGCTTTTGGATGTAGTACTGTAGATCGTTGTGGAAGAGTGTCGGGTTCGCGCCAAAGAATTGACGGTAGGGGTAGATGGCTCGCGGGAAGGACTGGGTAAACCAGTAGAGAGTCACGGAGTCGAGGATCTCGGTGGTGGACGGGGAGGTGTCGGACCATGGGAGGAATCTGGCATCGTAGTATAGTGAGTAAGAAAAGAGGAGAGGTAATGGCTTACTTCTCGCCTACCCAGGCCAACAAGGAGATTGGCGACGCGGACAATACCAGTCCGATCGTCGACGGTCGAGTGCCATGTTCCCTCGCATAAGCATTTCCCAGCGTGTCGAAATTGCCATACCTCTCCATGCCCTTCTTCTCCTTGTCCGTCAGTCCTTCCAATTCGCCCTGCTGTCCGATGCACAAGTGCAAATGCACCGCTTTGCACTCCGGACACTTGATGCCCAACTGCGCGGGAGATGAATGATCCGATGTCGCCTCCTTGAGAAACGTAGCCGTTCCCGAAACCCAGGCCGACCATCAGTTTGTTCATTAGAAGAGCCATGCCTTCGGTGGTGAAGTCTCGATCGAGAGGCGGGCCAGAAGAGTATCCGTAGCCCGGGAGAGAGGGCACAATGACGTGAAAGGGAAGGGTTTCGGGTGTGTGTACCTCGATTTCAGGACGTCCAGCGCGCCGAGAAATTCCAGAAAGCTGCCCGGCCAGTCGTGGAGAAGGAGGAGAGGAGCGGCATCCGATTTTGTTGGAGAACAAGGCGATGAAGTGGATGTCGAACACAAAGCCGGTTCCGTGACCGTCCTCATTCTTGTCCACGATCGGAACGGTGAAGTTGGGGTGGCTGTTGATCCGCGCTTCGGTCTTCCGCCAATCGTAGGAGGATGCCCATTCTTGTTGGGCGTCGCTAAGCCATTGGCGAGAGATGCCAAAGTGGATGAAGTACGTCGGCGGTTTGGTTCTCGTAGGTTTTGGGTCCAATTTTGGAGTGTCTGAGGAGTTGCTGGAAGTCGGAAAGGTCCTCGTCGGAGACTTGGGCTTTGAAAGGTTGAGGTTTGAGGGCTTGGGAGGAAAGCTCGGCGAAGGACATTCTGGTGAGATGTTGAGTAGTGTTGTTGTGTCAGCTAGTTTGGCTACAATAGATTGTCGAGTGAACTTTGTGGTCAGGCTATATGACTTCAATGAATGTGCGGAGTACTGTAACAATCCCAGCTGGAATTATGCGAGTCCAAAATCCAACTGCGTTCCGTGAAGACGAGCTGGACTTCTTGGGGAGGACGTCGTTACTGTCACCTTGTAGTATGACATAGCGGCAGGAGAGGGGAGCTGGAGCTTCATCAGTTCAGCAGCTTTTCCTTCTACCCGACCCATTGGGTGCCACTGCGAGAGCTCTTAGCTTGATCTTGTATGCGACAGTCAGGACACAAAAGTCCAAGTGCAGCATAAAAGTATGCGTTGATACGCCTCAGACGGACTATCAACGTCTGCAAGGGCGCCTTGAGCAGTAGCTGGATTTTTCCATACTTCCGCAGAGTTGGGAAATGCAGATCACGCAGTGCGATCTCGATGAAAGCACAAGACGGCCCACTCTGCGAAGCCAATATATCGAGTCTCACGGTGTCCGTCGAGAGCCTGACATTTCTCCAGAAGAGGCACAGGCCGCACGTGGCTGACAAGTTAGGCGTGAGACATGGCGCATGTTTGTCTCAGAAACAACCTGGAGAAAGCGGGCTGTCCGATGGAGGCTGATTGTTATAGTTTGCCTCGCGTACAGTCTGTGCCTGGTTGCTGCGCGAGAAGCTCGATGGCAGGATTTGGTGATGAGCTTTGTGGGCATGCTTGAAGAGCTCGCCGTCTCAACGCATCCGGAGAATGTTTTCTTTCGCGCGAGCGACGGGAGCCCTTTCGTGCGCTCGTTCCATTGTGGTCGCTTTGGGCCACGGCATTCGAGAGCTCTCCATCAGCACAAATCAGCTGATAGGCACAGCAGGATGGGACGCGATGTCTTCATCAGCTTCGGCAGTCACAGCAAACGACGGGAGGAGAAGTCCAAGTCCAGGCCTCCACTTTCAGGGGATCTTGCAAATCGGGTCAACCCAACCCTAAGGTAACATCCCAGCAGCACATCATTCCGCTAAGGTAGGTAATGCGCAAAAGGAGAATGTGGGGAGCTGCGGTACCCCTGCATCTAGAAACAGGTGTGAGGGACAGCTTCAATCGAATCTTGTGCGACGGGTTTGGAGAATTCCTTAACGATGAATGATATTTATTGAGATGTGCCTTCGTGACTTCCAGGTCGCCAGGTACATTACCCGATCGTGGTATACCTTATGCGGTGCCCAAAATCTGGGTGTCTTGAAGAGGACGCAGCAGCTCTTGTCAGTTCTCAACGGTCAAAACGGTATTTGTGATTGGCGGGGTTGGTGAGGCGATTGATGAGAGAATCATGAGATCGTGCTAGTGGCTACTCAGATTGTCCAAGGCTTAGGTTCATTCTTCTCACAATCGTCGCTGATGAAGGGAACGGTAGGTAGAGGTGCGTAGAGTAGCAGGACTGGTCTGGTCATGCAAGACATTGTGCAGCTTTCGGCGAACAGTACCTTACCGTACCGACTATGCTCACTCGTACCATCCTTTCGAAGCGACACCTCGGGAACCATTGTCCACACAACATCCTCTGCGAAAGACGTACAACTCGCAAGCGTGCTGATCGACCATGCGTCCTCCACTCGGATTATAGTGCGTGTTGATGCTTTGCACGATCCGGTGGTCGTAGGAAAAGAACGGCGCGTGGGCGGAGTTGTCCCTTTTACGAGTAATGGGCCAAGGTAGCTTCCTAATAAAGGTATGCTTCTCGAAGTTTACTCGCAAATCGTAGGGGATGGGTCCTGGTCGTCAATCGTTCCTTCTCAAATGCAAGTCTGTTGAAACAACGTCGTCGTCGGAGCTTTGTGTTACTTCACTTTACACAGTACAGCATAGCATATCGGAGACACTCTACCATCCGATCGAGCGGTGCAATTGGCCTTTTCGTCCTAGCGAGAGCCGGCCAACGGTCGTTGGCCCCCCAGCCGCTCTCGCCCTAAAAGACCCCATCGCATTCAGGCCTCCCCAATAATGGCCGTCGTCCAGCACATCCAATACCAGCCTCCGCTGAACAACGAAGCACAACCGCCACGCACCCCTCTCTGGACCGACTTTCCCATTCCACGATCCGCGAACGGAGGTTCTTCACGCCACGATGCGAGCGACGTGAGCCACGACCCATCACCCACCATGCCGCGCAAACAGAGCGGTTCCTCGGTCGCTTCGAGCAAGAGCAACTCCCGGTGGGCGGAAAATGCACCGAGTAATCCGGCCAATGTCCATCCAGCGCCGGCATATGTTGCCGGGTTCGGAGCATCACAGGTGGTCAGCGATGCGAAGCGACATTTCAGCGAAGACGAGGAGGATGATGTGCCGGCAACGAGCACGTCCAAGATTGGCCGAGGAGAGATGGAATTCTCGGCCGCCGCATTGACCTTGATCAATGCGTTTCTGGATAACCTGCTCTTTTCCATACTTTCTCATGCAAAGTCGACGACTCTGACAGCACTGCGGCCGGCGGTGGTGGAGGTGCTCAAGTCGCGGCTGGCGAGTGAGGCCATTGCCAGCGCCGAAGAGGAACTGCAAGAACTGCTCGCGGGAGGCGATGAGGAGGAGACGGAGATGAATATGCGGCAATCCAAGTCGGAGCATAGTCGAACATGGGACACGGAGCTGGTGTGGAAGCGAACCCGGCTGCGGGTCATGGTGTACATCCGATTAGGCGAGATGGAGGACGACGACGAGGAGCGTTATGTGCGCGAAGATGCCCTCTTCGCCGGCAGCGACCGCCGGTTTTCTCAGTCCACGGGTCTGGTATCGTGGGCGGCGGCCATTTTCCTGACCTCAGTGGTGGAATACGTGGCCGAGCAGGTGTTGAAGGCGGCTGGCCACGCCGCAGCGTTGCGAGCCCGACGGCAATCCCGACACATGCGCACATCCCTGCATCCTGTATCGCACCCCGGCAATGTCACATCGGCACCGGGCGGCGAGACGACGGTCGAGGATTTCGACATGGAAAAGGTCGCACTGAACTCGACGCTCGGACGACTCTGGCGCACGTGGCGCAAGGCCGCCCGCCTCAATGCCTCGAGTGCGCCCACCATCACTACCGATACCTCCGCCGCCGCCGCTCCTCTTGGTAGTGCTGCTGCCGTGACCGCTCCCACCACCGCCGAGCTCACCCCTCCGATCAGTCCCGCCCCGTCTCTCCCTCCACAAACCCCGGTCCCCAACTTCTCGCACCGCTCCAGTCGCGAGCTCCATTCGATGGAGGGCGCTTCGGCTCTCGTTGTCCCACGGGCAAGCTCCGGCGTGACAGGCGACTTTGTATCAGCTGTGGAGGACTCCCGCAGAGCTTCGGCCATCAGCGCGGCGACAAGGGATACACAAGACATGTCGGACGCTCAAACTGAAGATGAAGATGTCGATGACGACGCCAGCGAGATCCCCGAAGTCGAAGACGAACATCCCGAACACGTTATAGCCTCGAATATACCTCTACCATTGCCGGAGAACGACAAGCGCGACATTGACGAGATTGAGATACCAGGTCTTGCGAGAGACCCTGATGCTGGACCGGAGATCGAGCAAACGACACCGAGGCAATTTCGTAAACGACGCGGTAGCTGGTCTGGTGGTTTCGCGCCTCTGGAACGCAATGTTGTGGCAGTCACGGACGCCGACGTGGTAAACAACAATGAAGAGACGAGTAGTTCGAGAGTGGCTGTTGCAGAGGACGACGCTCGCTCGGTGACCTACTCAGTGACCAACTCAGTGCTGGCGCAAGAGACAGAGATGGCACAGAATTCCAGGGTGGGTCAGGACAGACATTTATCCCGAGACTCCGAGGCGAGGGCACAGGCAGTCTCCAGGATGAGCACACACACTGAAGCGGCGACGATAGCGCGTACAGAAGAGCTGTCAGATCCCGAGTCGATTCAACACACAGATTCTACACCAGAGCCGAAGCTGCCCGAAAATACAAGAACAAGCCAGGACGATACCATTGCGCAGCCCACAAATGCGGCTCGAGAAGCGGAAGAGTCCGAGGCGCTGGATCAGGATTTTCTAAAAACGCCCACCCAAGCACAGTTTCAGCCTCGAGCGCAGCCAGAGAAGGTCCAGAAGCCAGTCAAGCCAGTTCTGCAACGGATGCGGTCATCGTCAGTACCGACTTCCAGCAGGTCGGCCGCTATGGATGAACTGGTGCTTGCAATGCCGGGAGCATTCCTTCCGGACGAGGTCGAAGTTGTTGAAGACGCTCGGGATCAGCAGAAGCTCAATGCCGATGAGATGGCGGTTTACAAAAGAAGGTCGCTCGCTGCGAAGTCGACCTCTGACGAGGCATCGCTGAGATACTTGTATCGGAATGAGGTCGTGGGGGTACCCGCTCAGAAGCTTGAGAAAGAGGACACACAAGGCGAGTCTTTGGTCGAACCAGCTGAGCAGGAGAAGGCCCAGAAAGCAGAGACTCGGGAGGAGCTTTTGGAGGAATCGGCGGAGCAGGTGAGGCCTGAGAAAGAGCAAACCCAAATCGATTCACCGGTAGAACCAGCCGAGAAGGAGAAGCTCGAGAAAGAGAGCGCCAACAAGGGTATAATTGGTGGTGCTGTTGCGGCCGCTTCAGCTGTTGCTGCTGGTGCTGTGGCTCTTGTCGCAGGAACAACCTCTGGCGAGAAGACATCCGATACCGACGGGTCGAAGACCGTCAAGGACAACGAGCAAGCTTGGGAAGCTTTATTCGCCAAGGTCAAACGTCAGGATGGCACGTCTAGACCGGTCTCTCCAATGGCCAAGAATGCGAACGATGGCGAGGATGGTTCCAAGGATGGCCGTATCATGATGTCCAGAAGGGTCTCGATGAGTCCACCGCCGACTCCCATCACCTTGGTGCGTAACCAGTCGCACACACCATCATCGACACACACACCGTCCGGCAGCAAAGATAGCTTCGCGCTCGACGACGGTACCCCCATGCAGAAACCAATCGCTAAACCACGACACTTGTCGACCGACCTTCCTGATGCAGAGCGGGAGGGCGTGGGTGGTATTGGAGTCGCGAGGACGTCGGACAGTGCGGTCGCAACGCCGCGCGATGAGACTGTCGTGGAGTTTCCGGTAAGGGGAGATAGTTTGACGTCGCGCAGGAGTCGCATTGTCCTTGCTTCGGATGCCCCTTCGCTAATCCGTCGGGAGAGCCACTTAAACGAGGCGCAAGTCAGTACGACGACGCCTGAGGACTTCTTGCACAAGCGTGCGCTTGCGACACGATCCCAACTGGATATGCAACAGCCAACTCCCGCGGTGGAGTCCGTTGTCGGCGCCAATGGCCCTCGAGTGCAGGTTCCGACTGAACAGCCGACGCCCTTCAAAGTCTCTCCGATCTCGCCGAATGCCGATTCGTCGTCCCCGATGAGAAAGTCTCCTTACGTCGATGCCGCTGATGGGGCCATTCAAAAGAAGCCCAGCATGCAGAATCTGTCATCGTTGAAGAAGAAGGAAAGTGGCCCATATCCCCTCACCAGCGCCAACATCAAGGGACCAGAGGACTTTGAGATGTTTGTGCAAGGTGGCGACACCGTCAAGTACACGCTGACTCCAGAGAACGTCAGGGATGGCCCAGTGAGTTTGATTGAAGACGACTTTCCGACATGTCGATACTAATTCATCTACAGTCCTCAGTCGCTGCAGTCCCATACCCGAGATTAGTCAAGACCATCTCGGCGGCAGAGCAACCCGAAGAAACCCAAGAAGACTCTCGCACTGGACGCAGTCAAAAGAGCAAGCATGCGACCGCAGCTAGTCAGGTCTCAGCGGGTGATGCGTCCGAATATTCCCGCACAAGCAAAGACACGAAACGGCGATCCATCAGCCGACCTGTCGCCAGAAATACAAGCGTACACAGAAAAAGTGGTTTGATGGCTCGTGAACCGCAGGTCGTGACTGAGTCCACGAGAGACTTTGCCGATTGGATTCGTTCGACTGGACCTTCGAAAGAGCCAGAAATCGTGCCCATCCTTGCCAGCAACATGTCGACGACGTCGCTCTTGAATCGTGCAAGCACGGGCAATTCTAGCACTCAGCGTTCGACATCTCCGGGTGGGGCCTCATTGAGAAGTCTCAATCGATCCGTCAAGCGAATCTCAGGCGCACCTCCTATGCCACCCATGCCGGCAGAGAGGTCTCAATCAAGACCGAATCTGCAGCCGAGATCTGCAGTCTCGACATCAGATGGAAGTGCTGAACTGATTGACTTCATCCGCAGTGGTCCCAATGGCACGAACATCACCGAGGAGAACCGCGCTCGCCACATCTCCCGCAGTTTGGCGCCGTTTAGAACCACCTTGGATTCCGAGCAGATGAATGACTGGGGCGACAGTTTGGTGCCAAACTCCGATCGTAAGCTCGGCGATAGCAGCTCCTCATACACCAACGGCGGACAAAGCTCCTTCAACTCAAAATCCGCCCTTATTGGAGGCAGCAACGCCAACCAGATCCAACATCCCGCCCACAGTGGACAACCTCAAACCCTCAGCAGTGGCAGCCCACCCATCATCACCAAGAAGCGCGTCCGCAACAAGGACCCCTACGCCATCGACTTTGACGACCTGATGGACGACGACGATGACGACGCTCTGCTCACCGCTCTCCCTACCAAACCCGCCAAACGTCCGGAAGAGTCCCTTATCGAATTCCTCCGCAACACCGAACCGGACGTGCAGGCCGCAAATCGCCGTGCCTCCAACTCGATTGGCACTCCGCCATCATCTCCACCACTACGCAACCCTCTCCGCAAGCCCTCTAATCAAGCCCTCCCCACTCTCAACAGCTTCGACGCCGACGCGGGCACTTCCGGTCGTCGTCCATCTGCCACACCCTCCACCACGGCACCCATCCCCGCCCGCTTCGCCACGACCACTCCGAAAACCGGAACAGCCAGCGTCCCCGTCGGCTCAACAAATAAATCCCGCCCAGGTCTCGAAGCCCGCGCAAACGGCAGCGCGACAGGCACGGGAACAGGCGATCTAGCCGACTTCCTCCGCTCCTCAGGTCCAATCGGAGCCAAACCGATACGAGCGACGAGCTCGTCTGCTATGCCGGCGGGGTATGTGCGAGCGCCGAAGGCGACACCTCTGGCTCCGGCGAAGAAGTCGGGTGGGTTGAGAGTCTTCTTTTCGGGGTTATTTGGCGGGTCGTCGTCGAGCAAGAGTTCAATGGAGGCGCAGGCCGGAACCGGGTTGATTGCGGGGAGGCAGTATGTTGCGTAATTGCGTTTTTCCTTTCGTTTTTGGTTTGCTTGATGCTGGAATGGCGGAGAACAGGGGCACTGGCGTTTTTGGAATGGATGTGATTTGGACGCAGCTCGATTTGGATAATGTGTTCCAGACACGATTGACTTTTGCCGAGCAAGAGTTGGAGATGAAGCTATGCGAGGCATGTGGGAAGACGTTTTCATTTCTGTCAGGATTGGATAGAACTGGCTTTTGGGTTGTCTATATCGACCGCATAGGAGTTCGAAGATTTGTGCAGCTGTAAGATTTTGTGAATGAGATACCACATCTTGGATGGCGCCTTCGTTCTTCTGTTCAAAGCTCACGTCATCTGTGACCTGATGATTCCGTCCTATAGTACACCATGTGGCCGGCCATTTCCAACACACGCTGCCCTCAACGTCTACCAACTATACCACTGCCTCTGCAGCTGCACCGGCCGATCTGGCAGATGCTTCCACACATTCCTCGTCACGGCCTTCTTCCTCTTCTCCTCCCTCTCCTCGAATTCTCGCACGCGCGTCGCCTCCTCCTTCAGCACCAAACTCAAACTCGTCCAGGGTGTCCGCATGATGAACACCCTTCCTCTCGCACGATAGTCGGGGAGTTTACCGTAAGGCCCTCGTCCAACCCACGCTTGGTCGATATAGATGGCGCTGGGGTCGGAGATTTTATGCCGTTTGCCGTCTTTGAGTTGGATTTCGAGAGATTTATCGTCCTTCGCAGGGTTTGCTTCATCTGTTGCGGACTTTGACGCTCCCACGAGTCCGAGACCCATTCCTCGCATCACGACGGCTTCGTCGCGGGCTTTTTCCAGTTGCTCCAACACCTCGATCGCGACTTTCTTCTTGCTGAATCGCATCTGCACAATCGCATCGTCGAGAGTCTTGCCCGCGATCTGTCTCGCCACCATCCCCAATTTCTTCACGGATGTCTTCAAATTGTGACTTTTCGACAAGTGCTCCCTCTCCGTCCGCTTCAGGAACAACGCTTTGTTCAACCTCCCTCCCTTGCGGAGACTCCGAACCACCATCTTCTTCTCCCACTTCTCCCTCGCCGCGGGATTGGGATCGAGGAGTCTGGCCATGATTTCCGAGTTTCGTCGAATTCCGCCGACTTTCATCACGCCGGGTTCCTCCTCGCCTTCGGCACCTTCGGCATCTTCTGCGTCTTTCTGTTCCTGAGCCCGGCGTTCGTCTTCAAAGATGGAGCTGGCTGCGATGTCACCGCTTTGAGGCGTGAGGCCGCCGGCGGGGAGGGAGGGTCTTTTGCCTGCGGCTGCGTCTCCGGGGTTTTTGCGTTTCCATTCTTCGAGAATAGGATTTGGTTTATCGGAAGAGGTAGAATCGGCGCGACGGGGTTGTGATGAGGAGAGGGTGCGTCGGAGGGCGGCGTCTATGGGTATTCGAGTTCGATGGGCCAATGTGGTGGTTGATATAGGAGGATTGCAGGAGAGACCTGTGGCGTGTTAGATTTGGCTTTGTTGATGGCATTCATGGTAATGCACGAACATAATGAAGCTAGACGCCTCGAGGGCGCCGATAGACTCATGGTCGTTGTGTGGATGCGGCGATGCAGATGTGCTCGTCGTCTCGACGTTCGCATCCAAATTGACGGTCGGTCTCGAGATGCCTCGCGGCGGTAGCGGCGGGCCGCCCCGTGCTCCGAGGTATAACCGGGCAGTCAACGGACGATCCGAAGGTCGAGATGGAGGTCTGGATGCTTCCATCCTATGCGGCTGTGAAGATAACGTGAGGAGCGTCTTCATGCGAAGACATGCTATGAGTTGTTGAAAGATGTCGTATGTCTGTATTGAGAGCCATCTGTCTCATATCCTTCGGCGCCGCTTCCGCTGGAGATCCGGAGTCTCTTGGCTTCACGCCTGGCACGAAGCCGGCGCTGAACACCAATAGTTCTATTTATTTGCTGTAGATCTTGCCGCCAGTTGCGTCCGGCCGCTCCTCTGCCTGGTCATCGCGTTGTCGACGTGTACTTCGTACTTTGTACCTCTGTCAGAAATCCCGCTCCCTCCTGCCCATCCGCCCCAACTCAAGTCATTTCGGCCTGCTGTCGATTTGCGACCTGGATCATCCTCGCAGTCTGTGGCGGATAAAGGGGATGTCGCGGACTTCCCAGCGGCGGGGCCAAACACTCGAGAACTCTAGTGAGCGCCAGCGCTGATCAACCCAAATATTATGGACATCAACGCTCTGCTGTCGCCGGACGATGGCTCTTCTTCTTCTGCCAAGGGCGAGGGAGCTCCGTCGTCGTCCGTGTCGCCGCAGAAGAGTCGAAGCAGCCGCGTGCGACGACCCAGCGGTGGCAAGCGGACTGCCAGCGGATTATCCCACGAGGTCTCTCGCTCGCCGGATCGCAGACCACTGTCGACGACTCCACAGCAGCAGCAGCAGCAGCAACAAGCACTGCACCAACACCACCAACAAGGCCAACCGCATCCACATCGTCCCTCGTATCCTCAACCGCCGCCGCCGCCGGCTGGTCATCCTCCACACCGCCCTGCCAACGTTGCGGACTTCCGGCCGCCACCTCCGACCAGCAATCCCGCCGCGGACCCAGCTCCGCGACATCAAACTAACAGCACCACCTCACAGCAGAACTACCTCGACCCGTCACGACCACTGATCGCACATCGTCCATCATCCACTCCGTCGATGGAAACACTGGCCGGTAAGTGCACATCTGCTTCCTTGAAATGGTCAGTTGATGAAGATGAAAATTCTGATGACTTTGGATTATCTAGATCTGGCTTCCATTCAACAACGACAGCAAACGACGCGGACGTATTCTGCCAACAGCGTCAGCACCCTCCGTGGCTTGGACGCGCCATCACAACAGCGCCCGCCGTTGCACTCGCACACCAGCGGCACGCCTCCTATATCCCGCGGTATATCTCGTCAATCTCTGGCCGACCTCACCATGGCGGAGGCTCCATCGCAAACGCCGCCGCCGCGCGACTTCAAGTCAAGTGACCTCTCCGAAGATGAATCAAGAACCGTTAGCGATCTGTTGAACTACCTCGCCGAGAACTCATACGCCTACGAACAGCACGTTCAGCTCATTAACCTGCTGCACAAAGGATTTCTTTCGCACGCACATCCTTTTGCCGCCTCTCCAGACACTGCTACACCTAGCGCACCCTCTAGCTATGCACTCCTCAATGAGATGCGTCAGGCTCGCGAGGCGATGGACACTCGGTTCGCCGTCGGCGAAGCCATCTGGGCCGACTGGCTAGCAGATGAAGCTCTCTTAGCCAACACCAGTGATGAACGAATTGCGATGACGGAATTATGCCAGAAAGCCGTTCAAGACGAGCCTGCATCGGTCATACTGTGGATGATGTTTGTGGATTGGGTGACGAGCAATTATGCCGCATGCCACGATCTCGAGGGCGCTGAGAATTCCACTTGGACCTCCGATGACAAGGAGATGTGTCGAGAACTTTTCACCTGGGAGATGGTTGTCGGAATTCTGGAGCAAGCCATTGCTGCTACCAAATGGCGCATCGACAAGAGCCACCTTCTCTGGAACCGATACGCTCAGATGGTGCAGGATCAATTCCCATCGAACCCTACAGAGGCCGATGTCAAGAGCTTGCACAGCCTCTTCCTAGATCGTTTGCAAGTGCCACACGCGGCATGGGACGAGACGCGGCAGACCTACTGGCCGATAGTGTCGCGTTTCGAGGGTGATGCGTACGAGGCTGTCTTCGAGCAAGTCAATAAAATGGCTCAACCCGCACAGAAAGCCATGAAAGTCCGCGAGCAACACGAATTCAAGCTGGAGCGCGCGGTACAGTCCGGAGAGCCCTTACAAGTTCATCGAGAATTGGAGAAATATCTCAAGTCGGAGAGATTCCAACACAACAAACCTGGTCTGTTCGATTACGACCTGCGTTGTGGACTTTACGAGCGAGCTTTGCTGTACGAGCCGACAAATACGGAATGGTGGCTGGACTATGTCGACTTTGTTGTCACCTCGCCTGCAGCTGCAACACAATCTTTGCTTCCCTTGATTGAGCGAGCGACACGACACTGTCCGTGGTCAGGCGAACTCTGGGCGAGGCGCATCTTGCAAGCAGACTCGGAGCGAAAGTCGAGGGACGAAATCGAATCGACGAAGCACAGAGCGACTAATGCGGGACTGCTCGACATTGGAGGCATGGAAGAGCTGGTGAGAATGCTGCAAGAGTGGTGCAGCTACCTCCGCCGCCACGCTTTCCGTGCCGGCAATGCCGAAGATGACATCGACACAGCTGAGGTGGGCATCACAATGGCGCTCGAAGACGTGCAGCAAGCTGGCGTCAAGATTTATGGCAAAGACTTCAAGGGTGATCCTCTCTGGAGACTGGAACAGATTCAGCTCAAGTTCTACACTCAGGGGCGTCGATTCGACGAGGCAAGAAGCTTGTTCCAAAAGCTCGCGAAGACTGTTGGTCACTCGTACGAATTCTGGAAGCACTACTACAACTGGGAATTGACCATGTGGGGATTCAATCGCTTCCGCGATCCTCAAAGGTTTGAAACAGACGACAACGGTCCGAATGACGCTACAGCTGTGGTGCAGGAAGCTCTTCGTCAGCGCAACGTGGAAAGCCCGGAGAGGATCCTCCAATTGTATCTCGACCATTTCCGCTTACATGAGTCGGGCTCCCGACTTCACGCCGCTCTAGTGGAAGGAAGAGAGTATGCAAACCGACTCGCTGCGACTAAGGCCAAGCAGGCAGAGGAGGCTGCGAGGGTCGCCGCGCAGCAGCAGCAGTACTACGCAGAGACGATGGAGGCCACTGCGGAAGTGTCCGCACCTGGCGGAGAGAAGAGGAAGCGTGACGACGACACGTTGACCAACGGCGACAGCCACAAGAAGTCCAAGACTGATGCTGCAGCGACGAGAGTCAGCGAAGAGCCAACCACTCA
This sequence comes from Zymoseptoria tritici IPO323, assembly GCF_000219625.1. Classification (NCBI taxonomy): domain Eukaryota; kingdom Fungi; phylum Ascomycota; class Dothideomycetes; order Mycosphaerellales; family Mycosphaerellaceae; genus Zymoseptoria; species Zymoseptoria tritici. The sequence continues at coordinate 2,026,134 of NC_018218.1, read as the reverse complement.
CGTCAAGCGTGACCGTGAGCACAATACCATCACGGTGAAGAACTTACCACTCGATGTTCAGGAAGCCGAGATCAAGAAGTTCTTCAAGGATTGCGGCAATACACCATCAGTCAATATCCTCCGGGACGAGGAGAACAACGCTTCATCTGCTACAGTCGAGTTCGAGACTCATGAGGATGTGCTTGCAGCCAAGACCCGAGACGGAAAGGCCTTCGAAGGACGTGAAATCAACATCTCAAGTGGTGTCCAGAACACTCTCTACGTGACAAATTATCCCGCCGAGTGGGAGGAGAGCAACATTCGCGACTTGCTCAAGAGCTACGGCGAGATCATCTCCATACGACTGCCTTCGCTCAAGTACAACAACCGCAGGCGATTCTGCTATGTCCAATTCCTCCACCCAGACATGGCAAAAGCGGCTGAGGCTGCCATGGACGGTACGAAACTCGACGCAGCCCATACGATCCTCGCGAAGATCTCCAACCCGGACCGCAAGAAGGCTCGCAGCGGTGCACTGGAAGAAGGCCGAGAACTTTTCGTCAAGAATTTGGATAGAGACGCACCAGAAGATGACCTCAAGAAGTTGTTTGAACCGTACGGCAAGCTGGAAAAGTTCAACTTGCTCCGTCTGATGAACAACAAGCTCACGGGATCTGGATTCTTCACCTACTCCTCCGCCGCGGAAGCCAATGCCGCTATTGAGGCCCTGCACAACAAACCTTTCCACGGTCGCATCTTGAACGTCGCCCTTGCCACGCCAAAAGGCGGTGCTGCTCCAATCGACCGCGCCAAAGCCGAGGATGTGATCATCAAGCGCACTGGTGGTACCTCAGCTACGCCTGAGCCGAACGGTGCTCGTCGCGACTCTGATGTATCGATGCACTCCGCGCCGCCTGCCGAGAATCACTCTGCCGCAGAGATTCGTGCGAGGAAGGTCGCCATCTTCAATCTGCCCGACACCGTCAACGATGCACGGATCACATCAGCGATGGAGAAATTTGGGCCAATTTCCAAGATCCAGCTCAGACGCGAGAAGGATGGAGCCATTGTCGAGTTTGTGGATTCCAACCATGCTTTCCATGTCCGTCAGGGTGTCGATCTGCATAGTCTGGGCGAGGGCGTCACAAGTGGAGATGTGGGCGATTTGCTCGCTATCAAGAAGCCGAAGAAGGCAGCCGCGGCGCCAGGCGGTGCGGGAGGAGCGACCAGTCTTGCTTTCGTGCCGCCTGCTGCTGCACGTGCTGCTGCCGGTAGAGGTGGCAGGAGAGGCGGACTGGGATTCAAGAGAGGTGGCGCGGGTGGATTTGGAGGCGCCGCTGCTGGGCCAAAGAGCGACAGCGTGGCAGCCGAGGGATCGACGACTGGTGGAAAGAAGAGCAATGCTGATTTCAGAAGCATGCTTGAGGCGAGCAAGAAGCCTGACGAGGCCGCGAACAAAGAGGCTTCCACGGAAGAGGAGTAAACTCTGCGTCGGAGAACGAATGAAGAGAGCTGGAGATTTTGCATGCTCCAAGGAGCCTGGCCAGAGGCCATCGAGACTGTATTCTACGTGTAGAACCAAAGCTGTACTAGTGTAAGAGCTGCGACATCACTGTTGTCACAAATCCGAGGCTCTCGTCTCGTGCTGTCTAGTCGCGACTGGTTCCACCCTCACGCCTTCACTGCAGAGTTCAACGCCGTAAACCCTTCCTCCGGAGGCTGTAACCAATTTCTCTCATCATACTGTGCTCCCCCCTCGATCATATGGAACGTATAAATCATCCTCCCTTTCAGACTCGTATTCCGCTCACTCTTATGCAGCAAATTGCCATGTATCAACACCAACGTCCCCGCCTTGACCTCTCCAAGTGTATACTCCTCTTCCTTTCCTGCCTCCAATGGTTCCTCCCGCTCCGCTCCCTTCGGCCACGCTCCGCCTCCTTCATTCGCCACAAACTCCGTTCCACTCCCGTCTTTCTTCCTCACGAATCTCTCCCGCACCGGAGCACGTTCATGACTCCCCGCCGCGAAGCTCAAACATCCATTTTCCACTGTACAATCCTCCAACGCGTACCAGAAGCCCACCGCCGAGGGAGGATCTGTGTACAGAAACACCGAATCCTGGTGTGGAGGCACGCGACCGCCGATTTCGGGTTGCTTGCAGATGACCATGCTTTGAAGCACGCGCGGATCTCGAAACCCCAAGTCGTGCGCGATGGCGGCGTTTTGTGCAGTGATTGAGATGCTCTTGAAGGCTGGATTGAGTTGGTGGAGGTAGTGCCCGATCTTGTTGATGGCCTTTTCTTTCGGGCGAGTCAATTCTCCCGAGGGAGAGAAGGCGTCTTCCTCGAAGAAGAAGCGGACTTTGTCGCCGGATGTGAGGAAGTAGTCGTCGCCGACGTGGGAGGTGGATTCGCCGGTGGAGAAGCGAGTCAAGGGGTGGGAGGAAATGTCAAAGTCGGTGAGGAGGCGGTTGGTTTCGGCGAGGAGAGTGCTGACTTCGGAGGGGGAGAGGGCGTTGGGGAGGAGGAGGTAGCCGTCTTTGTTCCAGGATTCGAGTTGGTCTGGGGTGAGGCCTTGAGAGATGTTGCTGGGAGGAGGTGAGGTGCGTGAGGGAGCCATGCTGGGAGTATGGTGCGGAGGTCAATGGAGATGTCGTAGCGATTGTGTTCGAGATGTCTGGATGAAGTGGTCGTGGTGGGGCGTGCACGTGGGGCGCCTTCCCACGTTCACCCACGCGATCTAGCGGCTTCCTATCCTGGCTCTTGGGTGAGATCGTAAAATCGACAGCACGTTTGGACTCCTTTAACACAACTCCGATGTCATCGAAAGAAGGTTGTCCCGCCGAGGTGATCGCGGAGCTTTGCTAGAGATGGGGCAATTGGAGGACCATGGCCTCCAAGGCCGCATCGAACGTCAAACAGTCTGGCATCGCTGAAAACGACACAGTTGTTGATTTCAAACCAGGCGAGAAATGGCTTGCAAAATGGACGAAGGCCGGATATCGCAATCGCGCCGAGTACTTGTGTTCAGTAATCTGGACAGCTCCTCCACCAGCGTGATGCTCGAGGGCTGATCACTGATCAAGAATTCGCCGGTCCCTCTCAGCCGTTTCTCCCACCCGCCAGGCCGAGGATCGCCAAAAAGGCGTCTTTACCACGAACACTATTCCAAAGCTGCTGCTCACAATGCATCAGGGTACAAGTAAGTCCTTCGTGGACTTTTGTGTCCATTTCGAAGCTTCGTTCAACTCCTCTCTGTGACCATCTCAACGAATCGGCCCAAGGACCCCAGCAATGGCAGACACATGCGACCAACCATCGGATGCCGATGCCGAGAAGCACCACAAAAGCGAACTCGAGGCTGAGGCCATACAGGAAGCCATCGAGGTTGGCAGCAGCCATGACGGAGATCCCGAAAACGATGACAGTTACGACGTCGAGAAAGCCTCAACAACGCACAGCAAGACTAAACATGATCCGGCAACGCCAGTAGTAACAGCACAAGACTGGACCAGACCGGACGACCCAGGGAATCCTCACAACTGGAGTCGATGGAAGAAAGCACGCCACTGTGAGTATAAGCAGGACGAGATGGAAAGATGTCTCGGAGTTTTACTAATCTTCACCGTCAGTCTGGCCAGTCGCCTTCTTAGGCTTTGCGTGCACAACTGGGAGCTCGATCATCTCGCCGGCGAATCAAGACCTACAGCAAGATTTTGACATATCCCGTACAGCTGCCATTGTTCCGCTCAGCGTATTTGTTATTGGTCTGGGATTAGGACCGATGATCGCGGCTCCTCTGAGCGAAGTTTATGGACGCTCACTGGTATATAAGATCATAGCGCCAGTGAGTCTAGAGTTTCCTTTCTTCTCAGTCCGGTTGCACACTTCAGCCCACTGAGGATCAAGTCGTGCAGTGCAAATTGAGCGGGACCACCGAGCTCGCGCGAGGTTCTCTCTCGTGAGAGGCCAGGTCTTGCTTTGACCTGACCTGTGTACAAGGCTCGCTAATACATTTGCCGCTCGCTTTATAGGTCTATGTCCTGTTCCTGATGGGCTCTGGTCTCTCGCAATCATTCGCCAGTCTGATTGTGTGCCGACTCTTTGCCGGACTATCCTCTGGTCCAGTACTTGCTATTGGAAGTGGAACCAATGCCGACCTTTTCGTTCCAAAGGATCGAGCTTTCACGACTGCCATGTTCATCATGATGCCATTCCTTGGACCGGCCTTTGGGTGAGTAGTGCAAGACCGGGACAACGATGCGGGCATATAGAGAAGATCCGCAGCAGGCACTTCTTTCTACCTCGCCACTCTTGGCATAGACAGGGCTAATACCTCTTCATTAGCCCTGTAATCGGCGGTTTCGCGGCGTACTATCGGGGCTGGCGGTGGACAATGTGGAGCGTGATCATCATCGCTGGAGTCGCATTTCTAGGCGTACTCCAGATGGAGGAGACCTACAAGAAGATCATCCTACAGAAACGCGCGAAGAAGCTTGGTCTCCCGCCTCCGCCTGGTCCGAAGATCTTGAGCGTGGAATATTTCAAGACGCTGGTCACGGTCACGCTCGTTCGCCCGGTCACCATGCTGGTCTCAGAGCCCATTGTGCTGCTGTTTGGCATGTACACGGCGTTCCAGTTTAGCATCTTGTTCGGATACTTCGCAGCCTACCCGTATACGTTCACAACGGTCTACGGCTTCAACACATGGCAATACGGACTGACTTTCCTCGGTATCGGCGTGGGAGTCTTCTGCGCCGTGGCCACTTGCATTCTTTGCGACAGGTTCGTGTACCAGAAGAAACACTACATGGCCGTGAAAGAGGGCAGAGCTATAGTGGATCCTGAACACCGTCTTTATGCGGCGATGATAGGCGCGTTTTGCACGCCCATAGGGTCAGTACATCGCGTCTTGTATCGAAACAATCAACTGATATTTCGCAGCCTTTTCTGGTTTGCCTGGACCGCGAGGAGCGACATTCACTGGATCTCTCCCGTTCTTGCAGGCATTCCCTTCGCGCTGGGAAACCTCTCACTGTTCATCTCAGCGGCGCTGTACACGATCGACGTTTACGGTCCATTGAACGGTGCCTCAGCCATGGCGGCGAATGGGCTGCTACGATACGTGCTCGGCGGCTGTTTCCCGCTGTTCACTTTCCAGATGTACCAAAATCTGACCATAAAATGGGCGACGTCGATGCTGGGGTTCATATGTGTGGCTATGATGCCCATACCTTTCATCTTCTTCAAGTATGGACCGGTGATTCGGACGAGGAGTCGCTATGCGCCGGTGTCCTGAGCGCAATGGACATGAAGACATATACCGAGCCATATACCAGCGGTAACAACGGCCAAACACTGACTGACATGTGCACCTTGTGAAACGATCGTGACGTCAGCTCAGCAGGCAGGGCACTCTTCATGGTATTCGCTGAACGACTCGCGAGTGTTCTCGAAGGCTCCTATCTGGACTCCACAGCAATTCACGACGGCTGTTCGCATGCTGCCGTGGGAGAACGAGGTACGTCTAGCTCTAAATTCGGGGACCCCAGACGAATTCGGGCAGAGACGCCTTCAGGATATAAAAAGGCACACAGACTACCCTGATCGCCGCTATGCCTGACATTATGGCATGCATGATACTTGCACGAGGCGATAATCTGACATGCATAAGCGACGATCTGCGCTTAGCGTTACGAAACGATCAGTGAATGTCACAAGAACTTACCTTAGTCAACTTACATCAGGCTTCTTCCTGGACTAATCGGACGGCCCCCAGCCTTACCCTGGAAGCTCTGGAAACCGATGGTCTGCCGTTCGAATCTGTTGTTTCGAATCTCACATAATCTGCCACAACTCTAATCTTGTCCCGCACGAAATGACTCGAATGGCCCGTGGACCTCAGCGCCCAGTGTCCAGGTCACAGCCCAATCCCAGCAAAACTTCCAAGATTTCCGAGATGTCATCACCACTCTATCCCCAGGGCTGCCATATTTGACCCCGCCACCACACATTCCAGCGTCCCTCGATCTCCGTCATAGGAAAACAACCACATAAGGCCTCGCCGATCGTGGTACCCCTCCCCGGTAATCTGCGTACTTGCCGGCGACTCCCTGCATAATGAGTTCCACGGACGTTTTGTCGTCCCAAGCTGTTGTCGAACGCTCGCCCAAAGCGGCGTGATGTGCACTTCCTCCCGAGTCCATTCAGCTCCCCGTCGAGGCAAACCTGGTCTTGAACGCGAGCAGCTCTGCTACAAGACAGACCTGGTGTCCGCCCCCGCGCGTTCATCGTTAGCATCTTCTTTCTTGCGTGTTGTCTTTATGACTTCTTTCTGTCATTTTTGGTAGCGGCGATCAGAGAATCAGCGTCTGGATTCCTGGGATGGTGGTCTGCACAGTCGAACGGGCGGCTTCATATCGATAATACCGGAGCCATGGCCCAACGAACGGCCAACATGGACAGTGTGCTGAGGAACCAGACGACAGAGGTGGAGTCATCACCAATAATGCGTGCAATGCCCCAGGAGCAATTGGCCGTGATCGTCGTTGGTGAGATACCCTTTGCGTGAAGCCAAATTCACATTTTGACAGTTTACAGGCGCAATCTTTACACTGATCGGGCTGTTTGCAAACCTCTGCCGCACAATCACACTCCTTCAACGGCGGCGAGGGCCATGGTGGGACGACTTTGCGGCTTTTGCTGCCTTCACATTCTTTATCGGCTTTGCGGCCGCAGCGTTCGTTGCCGTTCGGTGGGGAGTTGGTCTCCCGACATCGGATATTCCTACCGGTTGGGCATCGAGGGCGATTCAAGCTGGCTACGCCATGGAAATGCTATACTTCTTCAGCATTTTCTGCGTCAAGATGTCGGTCTTATTGCTGTATCTTCGGCTTGGTGAGTACAATTTCTCTTCAACCGCGGGCGAGCAATGCTGATCCTCCCTTGCAGCGAGAAAGCTTCGAGATATCATCTATCAGCTTTGCATTGGACTTTCAATACTTCTCGCGATATTTTTCTTCACAACTATTATTGTGGCAGCAGCGCAGTGCGTGCCGACGCACAAGTACTGGAGTCCTGATGCCGAAGGACATTGCATTGATGTCACGGCATTCTTCTATGGTGGGTGAACAGCACATGGCCTGTGCAGACGACAAAGTGCTGACAATCTCAGCGACCAACATCTTCACAATCGTTACTGATCTTGCTATGCTCGCTCTGTCCATACCTCTCATACTGAAGGCGAAGCGGCAGCGATCGCAGAACGTGGGCATCATTGTTGCTATCTTGACCGGCGCACTTTCTGTCACTGCCAGTTGTGCTCGACTGCACTCTATTGTAATATACGATTTCTCGAGGGAACCGCTCAGGGACGCCGCACCGATCTATATCTGGTCATTCATCGAGATCAGTGCTGGAATGTGCTGTGCATCCATGGCTGGTGAGTTTGCATACGCACCGAGAATCACATACTGGCGACTGACCATCATCTGCAGTGATCGTACCGCTCTTCACGGCGTACAGCGTCAGGATCTCCGCCATCATCTCCCCTATTGGACCTTCAAACCAGATGGTCAGCTTTGCTAACTACGCCGAAGCATGGCCGTATGGACGTAATGGACCCATGGGAAAATATGTACCCGCAGCAATACAGGGCCAGTCACGACGGACAACACAGGATTTAACAGACCTGAGCCCTCCGCACACCATCAATGGCAGGCCGATTCGAATCAGCAAACCGCTTCCGGAGCTTCCCAAGGCATGCTTTCATGAAGAGGGTCTGACTGCACTGCCGCAGAGTCCAGCCAAGGCGTACCATCGCGATGGGACCCTCACAGCGCTGCCGCAGAGGTCGAACCAGCCTATGCTTCACGCAATCGCAATGCACAACGCTGGCAAGATGGACCCGGCGGCGCCAGTGTATGGGTCCAGAGTGCGGGAGCGGGAGGTTCAAGAGTGGGAGAATACAGGATTGTTTTATTGAGTTCGGCAGAAAAAGGAGGACGGGTTGTAACAGTACCTCATCCTTTGCGAGTCTTTGGCATTTTGTCGCGCATCTTGAGCGGGTGTTTTGGGACGGTCCTGGTTACCTGTGTACGATATGAGGAGTGCCACTTGCGAGGCAGGTGGCTTCGATGTACGCATATCACAGACGATGTATGAATAGCACAGACGATCGAGGCAATTGGAGCGAAAAGCAATTGAAAGTATTTGATGAGATATTCAATGGCCCCCAACTGATTCACCGCCATCCAGATGGTGTACTAAACATAAGTTTCCCTCACTACGACATCTTTACTATTTCGACATATATAAAGTGCTCGCTGTCGAGTTTTGTATGTCTACGTAGCCTTTAAGGTTGCTAAATATGTTCGTATATATGTAGATAATAATCTATCCTAGGGATAGGCGATATAAGACACTCCTCGTCGGTCGCCGTCGTCGTTGGGAGTGCAGTATATTAAGGCACTCCGGCGTAGACTTTATACTAGGCTAGAATTCCGGCGGACGATAACATAGTACCGAGTCGAAATTCCTATATACATTTTGTAATAGCCCGGCGGCGGCAACATACCGGCGGCGGCAACATACCGGCGGCGGCAACATACCGGCGGCGGCAACATACCGGCGGCGGCAACATACCGGCGGCGGCAACATACCGGCGGCGGCAACATACCGGCGGCGGCAACATACCGGCGGCAGCAACATACCGGCGGCGACAACAGAAAACTAGCGGTATTATATAGGTAGCCTACCTAAGAGCACGTAAGAGTAGTTATGCGTATCGGCGAGGCTTATATAGACAAATCCGAGAGAGCCTTTCTCTATACCGGGAATTGCGAAATTACAAATTCGCCGTAGTAAGGGAAACTCACGTATAGTACGCCATCTCTAAGCGGTTCTGGTGATTTAAAGTTTAGCGCGTCTCCGACTTTATGCGGACTCCATCAGCGCGCAGGTCCCTTATAATCCGTCTTCCATCAATTAACCTGGTCAGGAATACCGCTGTACCGACTTTGCTGCACGCCGTGCTCCTGGACGATCCCCTGGCTTGATTCTGCATATTCAATCAAGCTTGACGACCGAACATGTCTCAACATGGCGTCTGCTGAAAGACCGACACGACGTTGCTGTGCTGAGCGGAGAGGGAACGGATCGCGGCTACTGCGTGTGCCAGCGAGGAGCACGCGATGGCAACGGCGATGATGAGTCGGGACGATGGTGATATATCGCCGACTGCACGAGAGGAACAACCACGGCATGCCGGACCGCAGACCGCGGACTCAGACAACGCGATGAATGGACATACCACATCTCCCCTCGTGTCGTCACCTTTGCGCGCCCAACGACGGCCCAGCACGATCGATCACGACGAGCGTTCGACCGCACAAGAGCAAGGTCTTTGGAACAAAAGTTTACTTCCAGCTCTACAACTCGCGCCTCCGTCGGCTGGTGGCTTTCCTTTTCAGGCCAACACCGGAACGTCCGGCATCGCTGCAACCACTGACGACCTAGCGTCTCCCGACCGCGTCGCTAGAGAAAGGACGGACACGGGTACACCCTCTCACAGGCGGAGTGTGCAGTTTGCTCGAGGGACGCAGGAGGAGGCTACAAGCACGAAACTTGGCAAAGACATACCGTGGGAGGATACCGATGAGGAAGGCGGCGAACACCCTACAAGGGACAGATTGAACTCCGCTTCCTTCTTTACAAAGCTTAGAGGGTTAGCGAATCCCAGCGGTTCCAATCACGGACGGGCTGGAAGCAGTGCGACCGGTCCAGCTACTCCTAATGCCGCCCGATCGCCACAATCCGAACGCAGTGAACCCTCATACCCAATGCCACACGAGGCAGTAGAGTCAGCGACAGATGCAGATGAAGAAGATTCGGATCATGGTAATGTTAATGGTAATGATGTCCGTTCAAGGAAGCGCAGGAATCGCAAGAGACCTGTGATGCCATTTTCGGAGTCCTCGCCCGCTACACCTCGGACGTCGCGATTCGCCTCATTTGTGCGCGAGCACATTCGCGACAGTTCTGTGGCCGGACAGAGTAGTCAGACCCCTGGACCCTCGCGTCGAGGGACACTCTCCGAGCTGTCGGACAGCGGTGATGACAGAGCTGGTGTATCCGAGGACGAAGGCAGAGACCGTCTGAAGTCGGCATGGCGGAGAGGAATCGAAGGTGCTCGTGGACTGAGCTATGCGAATCGAAAGAACACAGACGGGAGTGAAGTTGCAGAAAGGCGGCCTGGGAATCTACGCCGTATCACTGGAATGGGCTTCAGCGGGCACGATGGGACTACTGGCTCTCCGTTTCGCCAGCGTGCGGACAGGCATAATAGTTCGAGCGCACAGAAGTGGCGTCAGGTCAAGGCTGGCTTACGCATGCTTGGGCAGAGGAAGAAGGACGAGCGTGCCAAAGTCGATCATCAGAAGTCCGCCCAGCTGATGGCCGAGCTTCTAGCTGGAGCTCCTGCCGCGTTGATCTTTGCAAGCGTCTTCCAGCGGGATGAGCACGATCACCGAAAAGTTCCTGTCCTCCTGGAACAGCTGAAGATCAGCATCCCTCATGTGCAAAATCGGCAAGACAAGAAAGGTGATCGAGATTTCGTCTTCCAGGTAGATCTGGAGTACGGCAGCGGTCCCGCGCGGATGCAATGGACTATCCATCGCTCGGTGAATGATTTCGTCAATCTGCACGTCAAGTACAAGGCGCAGGGAGCCACCGACAAGGTCCGCCATTTGCGTGGTGAAGACAAGTCAAAGGCAAAGATACCGCGTTTCCCCAAAAGTGTCATTCCGTACGCTCGCGGCATGCGTGGGCTGTTCGAAAAGATGCAGGATGAGGAAGACGAGCAGGAATTACCGGAAGTTCCGAACCTTGAGGGTGACGCTGATGCAGGAACCCCATCACGGCCAAGAGGTCACCGACGGATGACATCTTTCTTCCCTCCACCACGGCGACAAAGCACGAGCGAGATTGGCAATACATCAGCAGATCCGGATGCTTTGACACAACGTCAGAAAGAGATCTACGCGACTCGATCAAGACAGAAGTTAGAGACTTATCTACAGCAGATGATACGGTGGCTCATCTTCCGTCCGGACAGCACGCGGTTGTGCAAGTTTCTCGAGCTCTCAGCCATGTCAATCCGGCTTTCTGCAGAGGGCGGCTATCAAGGCAAGCAGGGTCTGCTGCAGCTTGCTTCTCGACGGCACCGAGAGATGCGTCGAAAGACGTTGCAGACGATGGGTCCGCACGCATTCAAGGAGAGGCACAAGCGACGCTGGTTCCTGGTCAGGCACAGCTACATTGTGTGCGTCGACGGGCCGGAGTCTCTCAACGCCTACGATGTATTCCTTGTGGACTCGGACTTCGCTATTGAGAAAGCGAAGCAAAAGATCCTGGACCAGAAGACTGCTCAAGACATGGCGAAGATCGCCACTGAGAACGCTACTCCGACCAAGAAAGCGCATTTGATCGCACTCTACAACGCTGAACGTAGGATCAAGCTCTACGCTCGGAATGAGAAGCAATTCTTGCAGTTCCGGGAGTCGCTCGCCCACATGATGGAAAACACTGTCTGGTCTCGCAAGCAGCGATTCAACAGCTTCGCTCCCGTCCGGGACAATGTCTGGTGTCGGTGGCTTGTCGACGGCCGAGACCACATGTGGCAAGTGTCGAGAGCGATCGACAATGCAAAGGACTTTATTTACATCCACGACTGGTGGCTGAGTCCAGAGCTGTACATGCGTCGTCCTGCAGCAATCAGTCAGAAGTGGCGTCTCGACCGACTTCTTCAGCGCAAAGCACAAGAAGGTGTCAAGATCTTCGTCATTGTCTATCGCAACATCGAATCTGCGATCCCGATCGATTCCGAATACACCAAGTGGAGTCTGCTGGATCTGCATGAGAACATTTGCGTCCAACGATCACCGAACCAGTTCCGACAGAACCAGTTCTTCTGGGCTCATCACGAGAAGCTAGTGGTTGTGGATAACATGATGGCATTCGTTGGTGGAGTCGACTTATGTTTTGGTCGATGGGACGATCCATGTCACTCTCTGACCGACGACAAGCTGACCGGCTTCGAAGCCGATCAGAACGTGCCCAGGGATTCCGAGCATTGCCAAGTATGGCCTGGAAAGGACTATTCAAATCCGAGAGTGCAGGACTTTTACGCGCTCGACAAGCCGTACGAAGAGATGTACGATCGGACCAAGGTGCCGCGGATGCCGTGGCATGACATTGCCATGCAAATCGTTGGTCAGCCTGCTCGAGATGTCGGACGGCACTTCGTGCAAAGATGGAACTACGTCTTGCGCTCCCGAGTCCCATCAAGACCCACGCCCGTCCTCATGCCGCCTCCGGAATTCGAGCAGGAAGAGCTCGACAGACTTGGGATGTCCGGAACTTGCCAAGTACAGATTCTCCGCTCATGCGCACCATGGTCGATTGGAACTCCGAACAAGGTCGAGCACAGTATCATGACAGCGTACTGTGCCATGATCAAGGGCTCGGATCACTTCGTCTACATTGAGAACCAGTTCTACATCTCAAGCTGCACGGTGGAAGGCACAGTCATGCACAACAAGATCGGTGACGCGATTGTAGAGAGAGCTATCGAGGCTCACGAGAAGGGACAGAAGTGGCAAGCGTGCCTTGTCATCCCGCTGATGCCCGGCTTTCAGAACAGTGTCGATGCTCAGGATGGGACCAGTGTCCGTCTGATTATGACCTGCCAATATCGCAGCATCTGTCGCGGCGAGACCTCCATCTGGGGACGTCTAAAGGCGCATGGAATCGATCCAGAGGACTACGTTCGCTTCTACTCGCTTCGTCAATGGGGCAAAATCGGGCCTCGAAAGTGCCTGACCACTGAGCAGCTTTACATCCACGCAAAATGCATGATCGTAGACGACCGATCAGCCATTATTGGCTCAGCAAACATCAATGAGCGTTCCATGCTTGGGTCGAGAGACTCAGAGGTTGCGGCTATCGTCACTGACCGCTGCATGATTCCTAGCAAGATGGCTGGGAGTCCGTACGAGGTCGGCGAGTTCCCTCATACCTTGCGGAAGCGTCTCATGAGAGAACATCTCGGACTTGACGTAGACGCTATCTATCGTCGCGAGCAGGCTAGAGCGGAGCGAGAAGAACAGGATGCTGAGATGCAGAGAATTTACCGCGACAATAGCTTCAGGCCATCCCAGGAATACTTCGAGAGCCCGCCCTCAACTCCCGCTCCGGATCAGCTTGCCGCACTGAGCCTCGATGCGACCACCAACGGCTTGGCTGGCCGCAGGGAAGATAGCCAGCCTTGGGTCGATATGACTCGCACGACCTCATCAGATAACAGCTCTGAACCGCCAGAGCAGGCCAAGGAACCCTTTAAGAAAGGTCCGGAGCGAGATCTTGATGTTGACGGTTTCGGCACCGACAATATGAGGAAGATTGTGGAGTCGGGTGACTTTGGTGGCCGCGACTCGTACGTCGACAGCTCTGGCCGCGAAGTGTTGATGAAGAAGGACGCACCCGATATTGAGAGAATCAAGAATCTTGAGGCGCAAGAAATGGAGCGCCAACGGGATGCGAGACGCGAAAGGGCGAAAGCCATGCCAGCACGCCCTCCTTGGCCTACGGGACGCATGGACACTGTGGAGCTTGGATTGCCGACTCGCTCTCTACTGCCGGAACTGCCTGCGCTTGACGATACAGACATTGGAGGTCCGCCATTGATGGAAGCATCGTCTGATGTTACTAAGAACATCGTCAACCCGATGCTGGTCAACATGCGCTATCCGGAGGTCACCGAAGACTGCATGACGGATCCGCTTGCGAACGAGTTTTATCATGACATCTGGAATCAAGTCGCCGAGAACAACACTAAGATCTATCGTCAGGTGTTCCGATGCATGCCAGATTCGGAAGTACTCGATTTTAAGGCATACGAGAAATTCAATGAGTACAATGAAGCGTTCATGCAGTCGCAAGGTCTGGGCAACAGCAAACCAAAGCCAGCGAAGGACGCGCCTGATAAGTCCGGGCCGGTTGGAGCTTCCAGTCCAGTCGACGCCGAGTTTCCAGTAGAAAAACCAAAGCGTGTCGTCGGTGGTCTTCTTCAAAAGCTACGCTCGGGCAGCAAAGCTTCCAACGTTGCTAACGAGAAAACGCAAGACGACAATGAAAAGGCAGCACGGCCCAGCGGCTCGCCAGACTCACCGCAGTCCGGGGTCTCGAGTGGACCCACCGCAGTTCCGACGCCAGATCCGACTCCCCTTGATGAGAAAGAGGCAGCCAAACAGGATGACCCTCCATTGGATGAGAATGAGATCTCCCGCCAGCGCACCGTGCAGTACTCGGATGAGAATGAGATCTCCCGCCAGCGCACCGTGCAGTACTCGGATGAGGTTAACCTTGCCCCCGAAACGACCGCAACGCAATCCTCATCCGTCCCATTGCAGCATTCGACTTCCCAAAAGCGTCGCCGACGTGGCACGACGAAAAGCAGCAATCGTCCACTTCCGGACGATCTTCTCACGAAGGACGAGGCTGAGGAATTACTTAAGCAGATCCAAGGCACTCTCGTCGTGTGGCCTTATGATTGGTATGTTGTTCTCCTTCATAACGAGCGTACATAGAATGTACTGACTGACCCTCCGCAGGCTTGAGAAAGAAGAGCGTGGCGGTAACTGGCTGTACAACATTGATCAGCTCGCGCCGTTGGAGATTTACGACTGATCGTTGTCGCGACTTGCTGTTGGATTGTCTTGAGTGTCGCAGCTTCAACTACTTGGTTAGGTGTCGAGGCTTGCCGCGAGCATATATTGGACTCGTTTGTTTTATTCTTCATGCAAGCGCGGCGTAAATGTGGGAGAGGTACTGATAGGCAGCATAGCGTTGTTGAAGTTTTAGTCCATCATATTTGAATTGAAACCTCCGTAGGTGCTTTTAAAACATCCAAGTGATGCCCGCGAGGCACAGTCATCCCGTCAATTTCATTCCAATCGATACTTCTTGAAATCCCTCGTCGGCACACCTCTCGCAAACATCAGATCTAATTCCTCATATGTCCGACCTTTGGTCTCCGGAATTCGGAAGTACGCCCACAATAAACTGAACGCAGATAGTCCGCCGAAGAAGAACCCGACTTTGCCTCGCAGATCCGCTTGGTCAGGGTTGATGAGATATGGAAAGGCTACGGTCATGATGATGCCAAAGATTGCTTGCACTGCTGTCGCGACGGCGATGGTTTTGCTGCGAACTTTGGTGGCGGAGACTTCGCAGAGGATGACGAAGCTATCATGAAGATGTCAGTCTCCGTGGTTTTGTATCGACGTGTACCCAATATCAGAAAAGAGTGCTTACCAGACAGGTCCAATCGTCAAATCGTAGAAGAAGTTCCACAATAGCATCAGGCTGGACTGAGCCCAAATCAAGGGATGATTGGCCGAGTAGCTAGGCACACAGTCCAGAATGCCAATTAGGAACATGAGCACGACCAACGAGGCAAGCCCGACATTGTATATCACCCTCCGCCCATAGCGAATGATGAGAACCCAAGAGAGCAGAGTCCCCAAGAAGCCCAAACCGAGGAATCCAAGCGACATTTGGAACGCTTTGGTCGTCGGCAGACCGGCGAGTTCGAAGAAGTACGTCGCGTAGCCCACGAGGTAGATGCCAGAGAAGACTTGAATGCTGTAGACTCCCACGGCGATCTCTGTGCGGCGGAGGTTGATACGTTTGAAGCAGTCACGGTACGTTGATCCAGCTTCGAGCTTCTGTTCCAGGAAGTTCGTCTCGATGATCATGGCGAGAGTTGGCTTGACGTCCACTGTGGGAGATGATAGATGTTGGAGAGCACGCTCGGCATCGCCGATCCGTCCCCTTCGAACGAGCCACCATGGGGACTCGGGAGCGAATGGCAGGCCGATGAGGATGATGAGTGGCCAAATCCATTGAGCCGCAAAGGGAGCGCTATAGGCCCAGTGACTGGAGAGCTTGCTCGTCCCGTTCATTAGGCCATTGGCGACCAGTTGGCCCATGACGAAGCAAAGGTTAATGTAACTCGTCAAAACGCCGCGAAGAGCAACGGGGCAGACTGGACGGATTCATCAGTGATGCGCGACACCTTCGAGACGTGAGACTGACCTTCAGAAGCATACGCCGGCGCGATGACAGCGTACGTGCCGAGCACCAGACCACCAAGCAGCTCTCCAACCAACAAGACTTGGAGCGACCTCGCAAAGAATTGAATGAAGATGAACGCCGCCGTGAGCACGACGCAAACGCCAAACGTCTTCTTCCGCCCATACCACTCCATCGGATACGAGGCGGCAAAAGCGCCGACGACTTGACCGATTGGATTGCCCATACCGAGCCCCGTCTGCCATGGAGCGCTGATGATGTACTCGCCGTTATAGAGGTAGCCAAAGTCTCGTTGAAAGGCAGGAGTGGCGTAAAGGTTGCCTGTGCTTGTTCAATTAGAGACAACGTGCACTGGACGACATCCGATGCGACTGACCCATCAATTGAGGATCAAAAGCAGTCATGATCACTCCTGAGAACAGCTTTAGTATTTATTACCAGTCAAGGGCAGGGCATGCTTACCCAACGAAAAGAAGACGCTCCATCCCACTGCTGTCGGATACAGTCTGAGAGCTTCCACGAAGCTGAGATCGTGCTCATTCTGTATCGCTTGACGGACATCGTCTCCTGCGATGATGCCAATGACCATGTCGTCCTTCAAGACATCCGGCCCGCTTTCACAGCTGCGAGTGAACGCATCCATCTCTCCGATCTGAAAGGCGTGGTCGCCGAGCAATGGATCCGATTCTGCTCCGATGAAAGACGGTACTATCTGTGTATCAATCAGACCAGGCGCTCAGACTGCGGATCGAAGCAAGGCGGAAGAACATACACTCCCTCCAGCAGGTCCTCGATGGCGACCATCGGAGGAAGAAGGATTGGAATTCGCCATTTCATCAATCGACCGCATCCGCAGTAAACGACATGCCGGGTATCGGAACTTCCTCATGCGGTGCCATGGGTGCTTGTCAACCCACGGGCCCGGTGCGCAGGTGGTGGTCCACTGGTGAGTGGTCGAAGAAGGTTGGTATGCGCGTTGCTTTCATTCCCCTGGCGAACCCCTCTTTTGCCAGCATGGGTCTCCAGTCGAGGACAAGACCCTTGACCACATTTTGACAGGGAATGAAAACAGATGGGAGCACGTGCTGTGGTACTAAAATGGATCGGCGAGATGCAGAATCAATGTTCATCTGCAACAGGACATGACCCGCGAATGCTTGTATTCTGTTCACTCTGAATACCTTACGGCTTCGGCCTTGGCCCAATAATCTGTCTCCTCCCACCAATATTGATTCCACTCCCCACACTGCTCCCCTTGTTCATCGAGTCTCCGCCCATATACCCATACTGATTGACATCCCAACTCTGTCCTTCACCCGTACCCTGACTCAGATCCCTGGGAGCGGTCTTAGCCGCTGACTGAGCGGCTTCCCATTCCTTCTGACGTTCGCGTTCGCGTTCCATTTCCCGCTCTAGAAGAGACTTACTCGCCCAGGCGCCGGCTTTGGTTGCTTGCTGCGATTGCATGCGCGAGTCGCGGAGTTGGGACTGCTCGAGAGAGGTGTCACCAGCTTCTTGAGAAGAGGAGACGCGAGGACGTTGGGTGGTGGGTGCTGCATTTGAAGAGAGAAAGGCGTCCGTTCGGTTGGGTGTACGCTCCACAGGAAGGTGAGATTCTGGTGCGGCTTGCTTGGATGGATTGGGAAGAGGTCTGGTGAAGGGTGATGGTGTCGAGAAGGGTTGTGCGCGAGGTGCGGCTGGTGTGCTTTCGGGTTGCGATCTTTGCGGCAGACTAGGCGCAGGTTGTGGCTCCAAAGGTAGTGGTCGCGTCGAGCCAACCTGTGCCTGCGCCTGCGCCTGTGAGGGTCGCGACGGCGCTATGTCTCGACTAGAGTTGCTCTGCCATTGATGTCGTGAGTATTCGCGCTCGTCTCCGACCCAGCTCACGTCGCTTTCATGCGCACTCGAAGGTCGGTCTCCATCGGTATCATTCGCTGTGGTTGGCCTTGAGCGGTCGGAGTCATCACCCTTCCGGATCCGCTCCTCTCGCTCCGACTGGTACTGCCGTTCACGCTCTCGCGCCTCTTCAAGCTGTTTCTCCAGTTCTCTCACACGACGCTGCTCTGGTGTCTCCGCAGGCTCGTTGGCCTTCAGTAGTGCCGCCTGCTCCTCTTGGTAATCAGCAAGAGTTTGACCTCGCAAAATGCTCGAGCTCGGCACTCTAGGCTTTGCAGGTGGCTTCTTCTTGGTCAACGTTGCTTGCAGTGCAGCATCTTCTCGTCTCCGCGCCTCTTCCTCCTGGTTCCACTTCCGCTCTTGATCCTCCCATGCTCGTTTCTGCTCTTCCATTCTCCTCCTCTCCTCATCACGATGCCGTCTTGTTTCTTCTTCCCATTTGTGCTCCTCTGCGAGCTTCGCCCGGTCCTCCTCTTCTTCTGCGGCCCGCCGCTTTCTCTGGTCCTCTTCGTCTTGTTCCTGTCGTAATCTTTGTGCTTCTGCGTCCTTCTCTTTACGTAGCTTCTCCTTCTCTGCAAGGCTTGGTACTGCCGGACCCTGACTAGTGATCTGTCGTCTTGCACCGAAGCTGATCCCCTGATTTCCTTGCGATGCACCACCCATATACCCGTATTGATGAATGTTCCAGGCCGGCGCCGTGTTGTTCTCATCGCTCCGTCTGCTCCAGCTGCTAACCGGACCAGTTGGCGATTTAGCGGATCCTCCTTCTGTACGCGATGAGGCGTTCGAACCTCCCGTGTACGTCGGACTCATAGGACGGGTCGCAGACGCCGGCATTGCTGCCGAGAACTTGGTTGGGCTCGGTGCGCGGCGAGTAGAATTTCCATTCGTGTAGTCTAGGCCTCCACCAGTCGCTGTGGGAGACATCGTAGAGGGTGCTCTCTTCGTGCCAATGACAGAAGGTACCTTGGACGGATTAATGTTGTTGGCTTGTCTGCTAAATGCGCTGAGACATTGCAGTACTTGCGCCGGATCCTTTTGCTCGAACAGATCCACGGTCAAGAAGCGGTCATGCGCGGGCATGTTCAACGGCGGTAGCTCGCAAGCTTTGAGGAAGTGACTTATGTTCTCCATCTGTACGAACGGCATTTTACTGCTCTTGAACTTGATCGGCCCGCGGTGCTCTTGCGTGGCCAGGTTGGCCAATTTGCACAACGCTACGCCATCCTTCAACACTTCGAGTAGGTCGCCGGGTGGCAGTGAGGAGTCGAGTACGCCTTCGATCCAGGCGCGAGCTTCATTGGCAGCGTGAGGGGTATATCGGGATAGGCGCAGGTTGCGCATGTCGGCGTCTAGTGATGTTACTGAAGCCATGTTCGGAGAGATGATCTATTGTTGATTGATGTTGATTGAGGGACTCGGCAGGGCGTAAGGTCGATCTCATCGTAGTCGAAAGAATGAGTCAACGATGAAGTAAGTTCGATCGATCCTCCTTCTCTGAAAGTGGCAAGAATGTCGTGGCTGGTGCATCGATACCCGGTAGTTTTGAGGGAACATGGATGCTTACGCCGGAGTCTCTCTGACTGCACGAGCCCCACCAACAACGGCTTTGGCTTTCTGGCATCAAAGACAACGGACCACACGGGAACAAAGTGAACTGAGATCTCCACTTCGCTTGAGACGTACGCGATCGTCACTTGTCTCACGGGGCCGCTTCTCTCTGAGTCTCCTCTGCTGCAACGTCGTACTTGATCTCTTCACGGCCGCATCGAAGGATATCAGGGCACTCTTCTACGATTTCCATCACTTTCGTCACCCGACCTTCAAAACCCTGACCAAAACTGGGACCGCCCGCAGTTGCTGTCAGAATAACAGGACCAAACGACCTCCGACAGACACCTTTCTACCGCTCTCCCGCTCGTGAGAGTGCACACCGCAACTCACATACACACGCATCCATCTTCACCTGCTGTCATCAGCCATGGACTCTATGCGGCACCTCTCGACGTCTCTCCCGCCCGCCTCTCGACAACCTGCGCCGGCGGAACTACTGCCCGACTTCAAGGCCGCAGCACAGGCCGTGACCACTTTGTATAGGAACGCCGCCAACTCCCAGAAACTCGCACGACAATCCGGATATCAAGATGCGCTGGATGATCTACTGGCGTTCTTGGATCGCGGCAATTTAGGTCTGATGGATGGAGAAGGGTGGAAAGTGCGTCAGTGGGCAACAGAAAGGCTAGACGGAGATGGAGTGGCAGCACGACAACAGACCCCACTCGCGAGTGGCGGCATGACCGACGACGAGGACGAAACAAGCACGGCAAAGGAGGAGGACAAAGACGACGAGCGAGGATCAAGCCCGGAGGCGGCACGCAAACCACACCCTCTGGCGGTATCCAGCAGCGACCTCTCGGAAGCAGACATGCAACAACAGCGACGAGTGGTATCGGAACCGCCGGTTTTCGCACCACAGCAGCGACAGCAACAAAACCAAAGCGAGTTCACCTTCCAGTCCTCCCACGCATATCCCAGCAACCACGATCGAGAAGCAGGCACGGACATGGAAATGGAAGCCACAACACCACCTACTTTCACATCACCTTCCAGCGCCGAAACAGTCCGCATAATTCCTCGAGCGGCCCGTAATCGACATGGCTCTAGGCGAACAGAAAACCGTGGGCCAACGCTGAACTTCAGTCTCGGAGCTGGAGCTGGTGGAAAGAGGAAAATGCCGTATTCAGAGTACTTTGACATTCATGGATTGAATGACGGGAGCGACCGGAAGGATGGCAGTGGTGGTGGAAAGGGAGGCAAGCGATCGAGACAGGTGTGAACGACATGAAGTAGACATGAAGGATTGCACGGCAGACGTTGTACGGCAAAGGAGGCAGCAGGAACCGGTGCATGTATACGATCGCTAGGAAGGAATTGGCATGACATCTTCGGAAGAGTCTATGATTTTGGCATGAAGCATGATGGGCATCTTTACGAGGGCACAGGAAGAAGGCATTACGAGGAGGTATACCATCGGGCGGCGGCGTTTGCTTTCTCAGTCCAAGACGCTGCAGATATCCTGTTCTTTGTGCGCAGTCTTACTTCACTTTCTCATGCAGCAAAGCAGATTTTCGGTAGACCGAGCCTTTTCTCTTATGCATATATCGTGGATTGTCCAATTGTAGATAGGTTCCATAACAATGACTTGTAAAGCCGGAGATGATACACGCACGAATGCTAGAAATTTGTATCCTCCCTCGAACATGGACCTCATTTAGGCTGAAGGTCATCCAGAGAGGTGTCTCATCGTAATTGTTGCTTGTGATGGCCCATCGTCGAAGAAGTCTGGCAGAGCTGTACTGAGTTTCATCAACACACTTGGCCTTGGGCTGTGCGCGGAGACACGACTGGATTGGACCTTCACACGGCAGAGATGTACTCATTTATTTGCACTGCTCCAAAAGAATGACAGCGCTTCAGAAGCCTCGCAACACAAGACCAGAAGCTCTCCGCTTGGCAGCAGCTCCCGAACCATCATGAATGCATGCCCAGGTATTTCCATATCCGCTAAGTCGCAAAGAAGCAGATCCATTCCTTCCCTCATATCCTGTCCTCAGGGTCTACTTCTTCGGTCCAAGCATCGGATCTCCAATGTTCGATCCCGTAAGCCTGACGTTCGCCGCCTTCTGCAACTTGAGCACCACGTCCATGGCTGGAAAATCCGCTCCCGTGCGCTCGAGCGCCGCCACCGCTGCGACATCGACGTTGGCCTTGTTCGCGAGATCCTTCTGCGTCATCGTGGCGCCCTTCTGGTTCTTCAGCTTCGTGCGAGCCTGCTGCAGGGCTTTGGCGACTTCGTCGGGGACCTTTTTCGTCGCGACGGGGCCATCGGCGCGGTCGACTTTTGTGAGGCGTTGGCCTTCGGGGTTGCTGCCGGTCTGTAGGGAAGAGCAGTGTCAGTGTTGGTTGACGAGGCGAGATGGTGAGGATGGTGCGGGGTGGCTTACGTTGGCGGTAGCGAACTTCTTCTCCGTGCCGACGATGGCTCCGCTGCGTTGCGCAGCGTTCAGAGCACTCTTGCCTTTGATCGTGGTCTCGCGTGTGGCGACACCAGGTCCACGGACCTTGCTGCCGATCTTGGTGGTGGATTCCCAGTCGTCAGACATGTTGACGGTATGTGGTGTAGAGAGACGTGAGTCGTGGAGGGTGCGGCGTGTTTGATCTGTGGATTCGTAGAGGAAGATGTATGATCTGAGGCGATTGCTGTCTCGTGATTGTTGTAGCTTGCTAAGGGCAAGGTAATGGTGTGCGAGGATTGTGTAAGGCGACGATGACTGTTTCACGTCATTACCTAAGGTAATGCCCCTCCCCGTGCCAAGACTACGGGTACCTTAGACTTTCAGAAGGTGAGGTGAATTGGGGGTTGAAAACACGTGCAATTCCGCTGTCTCATCGCACTTCAAATGCCACTTTGACAAAGTGTCACACGACAGCGGTCGTGGCGTAGGACAGGGCGTCGGAATCGATTTCTCGCCGACAGAATCCGTGTCATTCATTCGGCGGGCGCAATGGATGCTATCGATCAAAAAGAATTGCACGGTTCGTACGCCTATTGAGACATGTCGATACCTTTGAGTGACTACTGCATTCGCTGGTTCTGCATAACTGACTTGCTCATGATAACGAACACCGATCCTGGCTCATGTGTTGCATAATTGACGTCCAACTTCGTCTCGACTCGGAACCTCAGCCAGGCACTGCGAGGGGTCCTCGCATGGACAGCATGAATATGCTTCTTATCAATCTCTCGCGCGGCAGGCACCCAATCGCAAATAGCTATTGCGTGTGTATCGAATGCAGAGTTGATGGCGATGTCTGCTGCCACGGTCCCGTAGTCATCAGAATACCACATGGAGCCACAGACAACCATTGACCAGGACATGACAACCATCGCCACCACAACTCTTTCATGTGATGTCCCACGAACCCCTTCTCGTAATGGTGGAAAGAAGATCGAGGCAGGGCATCCTCAGGCATCATGTTCCGTTCTGCGGGCCTCGTGCAAACCAGAATACAGCATGCGATCGGCAGCCCCTTTCCACGAAGGGTTCACCAGCATTCGATCGTTCCATCGAACGTGTTGTCCATTTCACTCCCAGCTCCTGCAATGTCGACCTCTCAACGAAGCTTGATTCCTCGCTTCTGAATCGATTGCAAGTTGAAGGAATCGTGTCAGACCATGACGTTTGAAGTCGAAGCATGCTGCCGTGGAAGATGGCTTGACGTCTTCGAAATAGTTCGAGTCTTGGATGCCGTCAGCCGGAAAAGAGTCTCGCATAGAACTCAATCAGAACCATGGCTTGAATGTCGTCCGATCGATACGTGTGTAATCGCTGGGGCGTGCGCTTTAACACTACAGTCAGCGTTATCGTCTGCGCAATGTGAATCCGTCACATACCTGGTGAAGAACTCTGAGGCATCTCTCATGCAGGCGATCCGCCCTAGACCTGTTTCCACTCGCTCCGATGGCCTGCTCGCCTAGTGCCATTATCGCAGCGCGGAGCAAAGGTGATGCGCGGTGGAATCGGAAACTTGGCATGTGGAGCACTGGAATGATGTCGTGTATCCGGCTCCAATACGCAATCAAACAACTCTGCTCGTGAGCTCTTCTCCTGACTTCGGAGACAAGAGTCACAAGACCAGTCTTCGAAAGACATTCAGGCTCGAACAGCTTCTTCCGCTCCCGTGAATTTCGATCGGCATCGCACGTCCTAGGCAAGTTGTCTGATAGATTATCCATCGATGGCGTATCCCTGCTGTCAACCCGTGGTAGACTGCGCCGACCGCATGATGCGCTATATGCCTGTGACCGTAAAGCTCGCTCTGACACTGAAGCAGGCGGACTGAGCATCCGCGGCATCAGGCGATGCAGGTGATGATTGGAGTCGATGCTATGTAGCGTGAGCCGTTGTCGTAGCACATGTCGTGTAGCGTGTGCTGGGGCGTGCGTGTCGTTGGGAGAGTCGTAGTCGTCGTGGTCGTCGTAATCATGGTCGTACACAAGAGGTGATGCGCGGAAAGATCCATCCCAGGAGTCAAGTCGTTCAAATACCGAATGTCCACCAGCCTCGACCGGTAGTCCCCCAACCAACTCATTCGGCGGGACTGGAAGCCTTTTCGGTGGCCTGAAAATCGACAGATCAGCTTCCCATCCTCTTCACTTGCGAGCACCGATCATTGAGCGATAGATAGTCCCGTTCAGTCGTTGACGTGAATCGATCCTCCTTCGGTCATGCTCCCTCCGCGGATCCAGGGCGCAGGAGGCTCGAGATGGATGGTATCGAACGTTCGGTAGTTCCTACGTACCTCGGCGAAGTGCTGTGCTGTTGCGAATTGCCATCTGAAGGGCCCGAGGATGTGTACGAAGAAGTGAGGTTGGGGTCGAATGCCATCGTGGCCGGCACGAAGCCAGGCCCGGACGCTTGTGCTGGCGATGGCGCAGGACCGCCCATGTTAGGGTTCGAGCTCTGACTTGCTTGAGATTGTCTTCGGCTTGGAGGATTCAAAGGATCGTTGCTTGCATGTTGTCAGCATAACGTTGCGCTGGTTGGTGATGCCACATGACCATACTGTCGAATCTTGTGCCTCGTGAGGAGATCCTCGCGATAGAATGACCGGCCACAACCTTCTACGTCGCAAGGGAAGGCGCCAGGCTTGTGGTTCTGCTGATGACGCCTGTATACAGTGTTAGCCAGGAAACTGTGTTGCTTCGTTTGGCTCTGCAGGAAGCTTACCTGAGATGTTCTGCGCGCGTGTACGTCTGTCAGGGATCAGTAAATCGTCTTCAAGCACGGAATGCAGCACTGACCTTGCCGCACTCGTCGCAGTGATGGATGCGCTGGCCTTTGGCGGCCTTGCTGACCCGCCCCGTGCGTGTGTACTTGATAGATCCAGTACTAGAGCCATCTGTAGGTGTCATGGAGCGATTCGTCTCCATCCTTTCCAGCGAGGAAGTCCTTTGAGTTCCGGCGGATGCAGAGCCATCTGTAGCGTTGGAAAGGTGTCGTTGCTCGTGAGGAGCATTGTCGTTGGGTGTCTGTTTGTTCTGTTCGTTTGCCGCTTGGTCGGTCATGTGGTACTGCATTGTCGGCTAATAAAGTCGAGACTCGCGATCAGGCGAAAAGACAAACGCCGAGTCACCCCACGTTGGCATGCTCCCACTGATAAGTAGTAAAGCGATGGATGGGCAGCTCCGCGTGGCGTATCTCTGGAATGACTGCAAAGATCGATCGGCCGTTCGATATGCTGAGATTAGGCGTTTGGAGACGACCAGGTACAATCTCGACCCTGCGCGACTGCCGAAGAGCACGCAGGCTAAAGACGCACGCCGAGTCAGAAAGTTACTCCGTTTGGAGGAGGCTTCGGAGAAGTAAGATGTGTACGCCGACACGAGCGGTGCCGATGAAACAATGCTGGAGATGGGCCTTGGTGAAAGATCCCTGGAGGCGATGGCGAACTAGTCGATGCGATATGCGGTGTGCGGTAGCGGCGCACGGAGTGCAGTGTTCGTTGACGTCGTGGGGGTCGATTGCGGAAAGGATGGAGTGGACTTAGGCAAGGTCGGAAGCAAAATGACTTAAGGTAATAAGGCAGGTGGGTGTGTTGACTTTGCGCTCCAGTCCTTCAGGACTGGACCTACCCTACCCTACCCTACCCCGTGAGCTCATACGCGAGAACAACCTTACTACGGTACTGTGCACTGGAAGCACGGGTCTTTCCACGGCGGCATCCTGCGGCATGGCGGCTGACAACGACACCGTCACCTCGACAGGAAACATCCCTATTCCCTGAAATCCGACCGGCAGTGGGTGATGGATGGAACCGGTACGGCGGACGGCTGGCGGCAGGTTGCCAGTAGGACTAGAACTAGTGTGGTCGATTCGATAGAACTACCACTCGTTCTGGCGGTGCACTGGCAAATCTTGGCATCCGGCTCTCTCATCGCTGGAGTGGGCACCGCCCGCCCTCTCGACACAGCGAACTACGACAATCAATAGTAGGACAGTGGACGGACTCGTGGGGAAAGCATTGCTGTTAGCGCTGCTTAGTGTCTCGAGCTGTTCTCGGGGCTCCTTGGAGAAGAGCTAACGAAGGATCGTGCTGCCGCGGATCCCTCCAAGAGACCGGCCCGCCCTTTTTTGGATGAACCATTCGCGGGAGAACGGATACAAAGACACGACCGCCAGATGGAAATACCCACCACTCATGGTCGCAGTCAAGGAGTCAATTCCTCCTGGGAAATGCGGACTTTCAGGCGAATCAGAAAAAGTGTTCTTCCTGACCGGCTCAAAAATCGAGTCATGAGATCGCTCAGCTGCCAGGTCCCCCAGGTCGGTCTCGTCATCACGCCTCCACGTCGGCGGACAAGCTGCAAGCTGCAGGTGCGATATGATTCATCAATCATCACGAGTAACGAAGTTCTTCCTTTGCCCTTCTCAGACTAAATTTCTTGATCTAGAACTACCCAGAGCCAATAACAACCAGGGATCGTCGCTGCGGGCACTGCCCTGATGGAGCCGACCGCGCCAGCGGCAGAACCACGGAGGTTTGTCTCACCCTCCGACGGTCTTCTCGTCTCCTCCTGCTCGAAACGACCCCTGGTGGAACCTCAAGGAGCAAGTGAGCAACGGCGTATGAGCAAAGACTTCGTCGACGCGCGTTTGGCCAGCGAAAATGGCTCTTTGCTCGGCCATTGATTCATCCGAAGTGTAGCGCCGGGGCCAGGGTACGAATTCCACGTGGTGGGAAAGCCACACGGAGCTAACAGTCGCAGTGCAAAGGTACCACGGCTACGGTTTCTGGCTTCCCGATTCCGGCTTGGAGTCTTCGAGAGCGATCTCGGATCTTCGTCTATCGTGCCACTCTCTCCGGCTTGGTCAGACCACGCAGCTCTTTGGCGAATGCGCCAGTCTGAGCAAAATGCGCATTGGAGAGCCGCACATTCCTCAACGTCTGCTTCTCACAACACCAATCTTTTACGAAGCTTTCGTCGACGCAGCGCTACTGCAAGTTTGGAATAGTATAAACTGGGCGGTGACTGCTTATTTCGCCATGATCGGCCTCGGCTCTTACCCATCTTTGCGTATCAACTCCCTATGTTGAGATCATCCGGGTGCAGAACTATCGTGTTCGAGGCCAACATTGCGGATCAAGAGGAGAACGGTGAGACAGCCGTAGATCCGACAAGTGATGCAATACTTTGACGGACGCATGAAAGCTTGAACCATCAGACATGCTATATGATCGCCTTCTATGACTTCCCCACAGCAGGGATCGCAAGCATCTCACCACCGACTCGACGACCAACAGGATATGCGAAGCCACCATTAGTCGTCGCGTACAATGTACCTCGATCTCTGCTCGTTCGAGCAAATGCAAGAGCCGTCACACCTGCAACGATTGGATCGTTCGTTCCACTATCCTCGACACTCGCATTCCCGCCTGGCGAGACTTTCACAATCGAGTGTGAAAGATCCGTTGCAAGCCAGATGTTGCCATGACTATGGTGTGCGATGTCATCGGCATGATCGCCAATGTTGACCCCGAATGTCGGGTTCCCCACGATGGTCTCCACGGGGCCAGAAGGATCACCTGCTCGGTTGATCGGAAGACGTGCAATGCAAGGACGGGAGAATGTGTTCGTGAAGTACACGTGCCCATTATACGCTTTCAGGCCGTTGATGCCGGATTTGATCGGGACCGAAGCATTGGGCTTGAGAGCCGCATCGTCAAGCCACACTTTCCAAGCACCGGATTTTGTATCCAACTGGTGTATGAGACCT
Source organism: Zymoseptoria tritici IPO323 (assembly GCF_000219625.1). Lineage (NCBI taxonomy): Eukaryota > Fungi > Ascomycota > Dothideomycetes > Mycosphaerellales > Mycosphaerellaceae > Zymoseptoria > Zymoseptoria tritici. Next base: position 1,998,266 of record NC_018218.1, on the reverse strand, counting down.
TGCGCTGAGTCTGCCAGGAGGACCGAGCTTGGCTTTCCTGGAAGAATGGACATGCCATTCAGAAATGCTGCCTGGGATAGGTCGGTGATCTTTGTTACCTGCTTGTCATCCTTGCCATGCTTGCGTCGCGACAGGTCGATTGACCATGCGCTATAAGAGCCTGGCTCAGAAGCCATTGCAGACAAGCTGATGTTTCCGATTGCGACGGCGAATACATCCGGATAGACTTCAGCTATTCCTAGAGCACTGAGTGCATGCGGAAACCGATAGATGAGCTCTGCTGAGCCCGGGTTGGCTGGGTCAATCTGCCAGACTTCTGGTGAGGATAGCAGCGTCACCAGGATCTTGCCATTCGATCTAATCGCCAAGTTCTCGACCCAGGAACCGTTTGGAAAATGATAGACCGTCGATACTTTTTGGTTGTCCGTCTTGGCACATGGCTGCACGGCGAGTGTCGTGGCCCACATGGAAGCCAGAGGGGCAAAGTAGGGAAGTTTCATCTTAAAGCTGTCTGCGATGCGCGTTGAGTCGTTGCTCGATCATTCCTTCTGAGTCGCGACCTCGACGTCGTTTTATACTCATCCCCTGGTGCGACATTGGCTTGTTCGCAGTCGACGGGATGCCACATACCTCATCATACCACCCGGCTCCAACACAAATTGCCCAGCCCAACCATTTTGATCAATAAACGCTGCTGACTAGAGATCACTGACCTGGTGGCAAGGCGAGTGCCGATTAGAATAAAGGGACTTGAAAGCTGATCTGCCAAACCTGACTCGTAACGGAACCACTTTTGAGGGAGCGTTCACTTCCAGATGCGGTCTCTGGCACCGCATATATAGCCACCGGCTCTAGAGTCGGCACTTGATGATTTCGGTCACGCAGCGGTTTGCGCAGCTGCACAGCACAGATGCATGCAGAGTCCAGACTTGCGATGTGAACATTACTCGCGATGAGGTTGATCATTGATGTGAGGTGAAGTGGGTTTTGCGTCGACCGAGTTTCAAAGAGGTCATCCCACCAGTTTTGCGCACCCCTCACGTGCGTCACCGAAGAAGACCTCACGTCTCACTACTTCACGCTCAAGAGAATGACAATTACCACCCTGGTCTTGAACACATCTCGCTGCGATCGACCTCCGATGAGCCCAACACAGGAACGCGCCAATGGCTCGACTGATGAGCTTGGAGGACGATGCCGACTCGGAAGATGTACCTCCCAATCTCCAGGTCCATGATGCCATACTCACAACTGTGGATGCCAATAGGCCGAACCTGAACCTGAACCTGTTCACGGCTGCGCTGTCATGCTACCCGTAAGTCTGCAATGTCCTGTAATACATTAGTACATATCTGCTTCTTTTGACTGCACTCCATCACGCTCCAAGCCTTGTCGCAATTTATCTCGCCCGAGCTTCTACCGCGACAATCATCTGACCAGCGGCAGCGTGGTCTCGAATCTGACGAAATACCTGGACCTCAACACATTGTCCGAGCTGGCTCGAACGTGTCGTCAAGCTCGTGAGGACCTGCTTCAGCACCGGTCGATCCTCATATCACAGACCCTCCGCTGCAGTAACCAGAATGTAACTCCGGGGAAACGTCTGGCAGATGCTTTGAATGCGAGTCGTGATGCCTGGAATTCGCACGGAAGAACCGATGTGACGATTGGGCGTATCAGCAGTGGCAAAGTAGGCGCCTGCGCTACCGACATGGTGGGAGATTGCCGGAAATGCGGCGTGGTTATTTGCAGAGTAAGCCTGGGAAGTAGTCTTTGCACGACAGTGGTCCAAACTCACGCAATGAACAGAATTGCGTTTTGAAGGCACCTCCGCTGTCACTTCTCAAACTCCGCCACCGACGGCTCTGTCGGACATGTATGAAGGCGCCGTTGGAGAAGTTGACCACCGTCAAGCGTCTTGTGCTGGACGCAGGGACTTAGTAAGTGCTATTATGACAGCTCTCGCTTCCAAGACTTACCAGCATCAGTGACGACGAAGTCGAGTACCGATCCTATGCTCGACCACCCTGTACCTGCCACGAAGCCGTCTGGATCTGTCAACCGTGCAGTCAGACCATGCGAGTCGACGATACGACCTATATGCGCGGCTGGACCTGGCGCACTCGGTACTCCACCTGCGGAGGTATGGGTGCTGGACTAGGTGAAGGCAACGAAGGCGTCCAATGTGGTCGTACCCGAGACTGCCTAGCCTCGACGCTCGTGCAAAAGGACGTCGAGTGCGATGCGGCAGAGCTCGCAGCGCTTCAAGCTGAGACAGCCAAAGCCGAGATCCAGGGACGACACTGGAATGGCGGCAGCTACTCCACGCAGGAGATGGTCGGGATCGGTGGCAAGATCAAGACTAAAGTCAAGAAGCTTGTGCCAGTCGGAGCGATTGTAAAGGAGTACGAGGACGAGCGAGTGAGCGAGAAGTTCCTTGGCCGAGAGCAAAGCGGCGCGAATCGCAGCTTTTGCTCTTGGTGTGATCGAGTTGTTGCAGGCAATAAAGATTCGGATGAAGCGAGGGCAACAAAGTCCACTGATAGTATTGCATCCTCGGGCTCGGTGGTCTCGGCTTGATGGTGTTGGTTGGGATACATGTGATGCGCTGACGACTTTCAACTTCGCTTCACCTGCTCAAACCACGCAGCAGAAGTCCAACGACAAATATCGTTGCATCTGACACGCAATTCTACTGATTCACTTCCAGTTGCTCCGGCTTGGCGTGATCAAATGCAGGCAGCACATGTGCACAGCCTTCCATGTCTTTCTTGCGCTTCCCTTGACATGAAACATACACCAGCCTCTGAACTCGACCAACCACGAATCCTGAGCAATGGCAGGCGCGGCAAAATGCAGAGAAAAGAAGTGCCTTCCCACACGCAACCACCTTTCCGCACACCAAAAAGCGTCTTCCACGGCTGTCGCGCACGTGATTCCCACAGAACCCAAAGCGCCGGAGTCCACTAGGAGTAATACCCACAAACCCACAGAAGCGACACCATGGCCAGAAAGCATCTGGCATGAGCCTTCCAGCCTCTTGACAATTTGCGCAGAGCTGAGGAACCGCATATACGAGGACGTTCTTCTTGCGAACAGAAACATCGAGATTACCAAGGCTCTTCGCGAGCCTGCGCTGCTGTCGACCTGCCGCAAAATCAGGGAAGAAACGAGAGACATGTGGTACCGCCAGAACAAGTTCCATACGCGTATACAGGATTGCGACTTCAGGATGGTCGAACGGTGGTTTGTCCACGCATACAGAAAGGAACAGCCGGCTCCTGGCAAGTCAAACGTGAGAACGACATGTATCGGCAAGGCTCACTGGAAGAATCTCATGTCGTGGTGCAATTACATGTTCCACGCGGACCGTGATAGGCCGTTTGCTGGAGAGACAATGGATCCGGGCACTGTGTTCTGCATTGTAGCCACAGCATCGCGTATGGTTTGGAAGGGCAAGTTCAAGGATTGGAAGACGTGCAAGGAGGCGCTGGAAGCAGTTATTCGACCGCTTGCAGGGACCATCAATTCTGAATGGCTCATCGACTACGAAGAGGAGTAAGAAGGAACGTAGTACAACGACGACAAAGCCGGCAGAGCCACAACTATCATGGCGACACAAAAGGCCAGGGCGGGCTCGGTGATTTTTGCGGAAGTGTTGACCTCACGGAGTACAGCTGTGCGAGCGAAGCAGCACGAACGAGGCGCACGTGACTATCATTCACCTGCAAGCAATCTTCTTGGGTGCCGGACTCGGACGTTCAATGCTACAGGCACTCTACCCCAAAACAGAATAATCACCGTGGCGAGCACAGCATTACGTTTGGCGTGCACCCTCGAGTCCGGCGACTGGGAGACGTGCGAGCGGGTCGCTGCAAGCTCTCAGACCTATGGCAGGCACTATCGACGCCGGTTGGCTCATTGACTACTAGACGGCGGGGAGTAAAGGGGCTTACATGAGAGAGTGAAGACGATTCAAATGCGACTACAACAGGCTTTTCGCAACGAGAGTGAAGCAGCATGTTTCGTAAGCGATACGTAATTTCATTCACTTTCATCACTAGTGCCGAACTTTCCAAACATTCATATGAGCCACGTGGCTTGCTTCTTGCTCACTTCATCATTCTCGCACCCTCGCCAGAGATCAGACTTGCCTCTCAAACTTCAACGTGCCTCGACAGACCATGGCGGCAAAGATCACAGCTAACCGCCGCGAACACAGACACAACGCGGCCATGCACCAAAGTCCAACGGAGCACAAGAGCTCGGATGATGAAGAAGAAGTCTTCACAATTGCACGCCTCGAATCTTAACCTGCTCTCAAGATCTCGCTAACCAAACGACTACAGGCGCCGGAGTTCCCAATCAAGTCACCAGCCAACGAAGAAGAAGTCTTCACACTCGCACGCATCTCAGCTAAAGAACGTAACTCAAGATCTCGCTGCTAACAACGACTACAGGCCCCCGAGACCCAACCGAAGCCACAAGCCAGCCTCCTCTCCATCGCCGCCGAGCTCCGCAACCGCATCTACCAAGACGTCCTTCTCACCGACCAAACGACCCAAGTAACGCCAGCCCTGCACGAACACGCCCTCGTCTCGACATGCCGCCAGATCCGAACCGAAGCCCGAAGAATGTGGTTCATTGAGAACCGATTCCTCATCGTCGTCACCGACTGTGACGCCCAGCTCGCCGAGCGCTGGTTCCGCCTCCTCATGACTGCGCGATTGCCTTCGGCGGTGGATGCCCGGATGACGATGAGGTGGCTCGGGAAACCGCATTGGGCGAATCTGATGCGATGGTGCAAGACCATCTACGACAATCGCCGGCCGCCGCTGTTCGACGACCTCAAGATGACGAAGAATACTCTTGTCGCGGTGGCGGTCACGGCCGTGAGACTGGTGTGGAGTGGGCGATTTCAGAGTTGGCCGGTCTGTCACAGGGCGTTGGAGGCGCTGAGAGGTTTGGCGGGAATTCTCGACGAGGATTGGCTTGTCGACCATTGAAGGCGGAGAGATGATGAAGCTGGAAGGGATGTTGAGGCTGAAGGGATCTTGAAGCTGAGAACAGGGGGATATGACGCTGCTAAGCTGACGACATGATGAAGCCGAAGAACACATGATGAAGTCCAGCACACCAAGAGGCAGGAATCATGATGAAAGCCGAATTAGCGGAGAGGTCAAAAAGTCAGGAGAGCCTTCAGCATTGTGTGCGTACTTCACTTGCCGGCTGCCCTGGCTCGCCCGCCGGATGTGGGAAGCACAAGAAGCAGCGTACGTCACGCGCGTGGAAAAGGAGGCGTATCGAAAATGCTTCATTCATCATTCATCGCCACAGTGCAGTCAAGCCAGTGCGGGAAAAAGCAAAAACCTAAATTTCACAAGCAGGGGCCGAAGAAAGGAACAACCTAATCCATCCCTTCTCCTCCCGAGGTATCTTTTGAACAAACCCGAAAACACGCAACGCTTCTTCATCGATCTATCCCACGCGCCTTGGACGCCACGCTTTCCCATTTCCTTTTCAATCAATCGTCATGCGCTGCGGCACCTGTCCAAGCGGATGCGGCGGACCATTGAAGTCGCTGGTCTGCCACTTGCCATTGACCTCCGGCAATTCATTCGCATTCGGCAATTTCCTCTTCTGAATGTGCGGTTTCAATCCCTTGTTGAAATTGATCATGACCATGATCGCCGCCGCGATCGTGACAATGACCAGCAGCAGGGTCAACACCGCGAATGTCGTCAGCGAGCTCCGCGCCGCGAGGTAGTCCTTTTCTCTCGGAGGCGTGTACATCCGGACCAGCTTGAAGACGAAGTAGGCCATGGCGGTGAAGTAGATGACGATGATGAAGAATTGGCCGTAGTAGGATTCCTTCCGGGTAATGTAGGCCGCGAGGAAGAGCAGGATGATGGTGACGGGGATGGCGGCGATGGTCAAATAGAATTCGGCGTCGCGGGCGGAGACGACAACGACGACGAATTGGACGGTGAAGCCGAGGAAGAAGAAGAAGTCGAATTTGAGGAGGGCGATGTAGATCTAAAAAAAATAGTCAGTGCTTGGGTACGTGGAAGGACAGGGATGAGAGGACTGACCTGATATGTCAAATAGCGCCTCTTCAATCGCAGATCGGCGGAGATGTGCTTGTATATCGTCCAGGCAAATTCGTGATATAGCTTCCATGCGATGAACGAGAGTACCACCGTACCCAACGCAATGATGCATGGTGCTGCGATCAGGAATGGTCGCAGTTGGGTGTATGTATTCTCCTCTTCATCCGACTCGATTCTTCCTTCCGAGACAAGCTGCCGGATCGCGTCGTAGACTTGACTGGTCTGGAGGGAAGAATAGATGAGCATGCCCAGGTTGTAGATGCACAGTCCGATGACCTGAATCGTGTTCTTCAGCCGCAGCGCATCCCATGCCAACACCAGCTGGTACATGAATCCGAAGATAAACAGCGCGAGGTATGTGGGAATTGTGGTCGCGGTCGAAGTCCTTCCTCCATTCTTCTCAGCTGGACTGCCTTCCAGACTACTCAAGAACTCTCCAAACACGTATGCTTGTACTGCGATACATGCCAGGGCCTGTATGGCTACCGTGAGCATGAACGCCCACGTCCATTTTGTGCTGGGCAGATACATCCTCCCCCTTCGTGAGCGTCCGTTGGATGTCAAGTGTGTTGTCGCGAGGCCCTCACGATCATGGTAGCCGCCTGCTTCGTACGCTGCGGCGTTGACGGGGGGATTGTAGATGGGCGGTCGCTGAGAGGAAAAGGACGAGTTGCCGGAGAGTGGTTGATAGACCGTGTCCCCACCGAGCAACGAGTTGCGGGCGTAATGCTTTGATTTCGACGTGGTTGCGGTAGTGCTTGGCCGCAGTCAAGCGGCCGAAAAACGAGCGACTGGGTGGTGGTACAAATGTATGTGATTGGGAGATGGCGGTGCAACTGGCAAGGTCGGAGAAATGCTTGCACGGTACTCGTGTTGCAAGCATCCACCGCCAAGGCGGTGGTGGCCACCTCAATGAGAATCACCAGCTCAACACGACTATATTAATTAATCCACAACGCGTGCCTTTATCACGCGTTGTATCATCCCCATCATTATGTCTTCGTATTTTGAGATAGAGGATCGCATTGCAGAGGCTATGGAATAGCTCGCCGACGCGCTACAGACCCCAGTGTCAGAGGCAGCGCTGCACTTCGACGTGCCATATTAACGACTGCTCTACCGCACACAAGGACGACCGAGCAAGAGTGACCGTGCCGCGACGAACAGGAAGCTTACAGATAAGCAGGATAAGGTGCTCGTTCACTATCTACGTCGACTGGATCAGGCTGGAATATCCCCTCGACTTCGTATGGTCGCAATTACCGCCAATTCGATCCTTCGAGACTGCCACACCGATCCTTACATACCACTATCGACAGTCGGTCCTTACTAGGCTTCGCGGTAGAAGACTCGCAATCCTACGTGGTTTAAGAAGAAGCAGAAACTACAGGAAATAGCTAGGGCAGTCGCTAAGGACTTGGAGGACTTAACCGGCTAGTATGAGAAGCTAAGACTGGTTCTTAAAGAGCATAGTATTACACCAGATAACACGTGGAATATAGACGAGTCTGGCTTCAGAGTCGGTATTGCAAAGGCTAAATACGTGCTTACAGAGGTGCCAGAGCGAGAGCCACGTTTACCGAACTCTACGAACCGTAAGAGCCTTACGGTTATCGAAGCAATATCAGCTAGTGGAGCCAAGGTGCCTCTAATGCTCGTCCTTATTGGCAAACGACACATAGCTAACTGGTACAAATATCTGCACGATAACACGCTCGTTAGAGTCTCGGAATCTGGCTATACGAACGACCAGCTAGCCCTCGAATGGCTGCAACACTTTAAGCTGCACTCGAAGCTAAAGGGCTCGAAGAGGCTGCTCCTAATAGATAACCACGGCTCTTATTGCACACAAGAGTTTATCACGTTCTGCGACAACAACGGCATCATTCCCTTTAGCTTGCCCTCACACGCAACAGCTGTGTTGCAGCCGCTGGATGTTGTAGTCTTCCAGCTATACAAGCACTATTACGGTAAGGCTGTAGATCGTGCTGCAAGGCTCGGCATTAAGGACTACGATAAACTAGCATTTCTCGCAGACTTCGAGCACTTCAGAGCGCAGGCTCTTAAGCCATTAACTATACAATCGAGCTTCTTAAAGACTAGCATCTGGCTATTCAATCCGGAGCAAGTATTGGCTCCTTTGCGTGCTCAAGTTAAAAGGATAACAGCTCTAGCTCTACGCACACTACCAAGGCTACCTCTAGCAGAGCGCACAACACCTCTAACTATCCGGAGCTTTAAGAGGCAAGCCGACATAATGCTGCAATCCACGAAGAACACACGCTTTCACGAGTACCTAGAGCTATTGCTCCGTAGAGCTAAGATCTAAGCCATGGGCTTCCAGCTCGCTTAAGAAGACTTAAAAGCATACGACGCAGTCCACACTTAAAGGATGGCTCGTCGACTTGACAAGAGGCGTCGGCTACAGCTTAGTAGTGTTATGAGTGCAGCAGATGCTCGTGCTGCAGTTGAACAACGCAATAAGGATAATATAGACGCCATTCGAAGGAAGGCTGCATAGGCAGAAACGGCTGATTATCGACACAGACTGGCTACAATCCGGAGGGTTTGGCAGCCAAGGTTTAAGGTTAGAGGCCTGAAAGCAGCATTCAAGCAGTCTGTTGTAGACTGGATAGTTGTGATGAACGATATCCGTAGTAGACAGTGAATACAATAGATACAGTCGTGTTAAGCTAGTAATTCTCATTGAGCCGGCCAACACCGCTTTGGCGGTGAGAAGCTTGCAACACGAGTAGTCGCACAAAGGGAGGCTCGACGAGGTCGTACTCGCGGGCGGTTTGTGGCGAGGCACTTGGCGGACGTTGACAGCGGTCGTCTTGGCGGGAGGAAGGAATGCGTTCGTCGAGGGGCTGGGCGATGATGTATACCGTTGACAGGGAGGGAGGGGTGACGAGGGAGGTGAGGTGATGTCGGTGGTCCTTTTCAGGGTGTCGCAGGAGGGTCTGAGGACGTGAAGCTTTAAAGAAAGGGTTCGATTCGGTCTTGGAGAAGTCTGAGGCACGCACGCGATGGAGCTGCTTAAAAGTCCCCTTGTAGGATTGTGTTGGCTGGAGTCGACTTCTTCAAGGATTGGTGGTTCTAGTGCGATAAGCTTTGGGGAGGACCCCTTGGGCCTGGCGAGACCCCGATCTGGATGCGCGGGGACGAGAGTAGAAATCGCAGAAGATGAGATGCTGACGAATGTTGCGTATACGGTATTAATAGTGTTATGACAGTATGGGACTACCTTGGACAGTATACCAATGTCACCGCTCATTCATCGTCGTTGTTGACCCAAATGGAGGCCTCATTCTCAACTTGATCGAGGCGCAGTCTTTCGATGTTCTTACAGCTGACTGAGCCTCGACTCGTCCGAATTTAGCGCCCGTGGCTGCGCAATCCTTGGGAGCTTCTCTCACCTGTCAATTTCTTCCTCTCCAAAGCCAAGCTCCAAGAAGACGCGCCTCCACCATCATCTTCATCGACAACACTCCGCCACGTCGGTCAATGTTCTCTCATGGTCCATGCCACTCCCGGAGGTACGCTCACTCTCACCACTGCACCACTCTCTACACCATCTCCACCAACATGATGAGCCGAACATAACCTTAGAACCGTTGCGAATGACTCTCCGGAGCTTGATCATACCTTCTCACTTACCTGATCCTCTTTCATATTCACACCGATCTCACTTGCTCTACGCAGCAAAGTCACACGAAGCTAATGTGTTGCACAGTAGATAATGTCAAATACAAATGTCTTCACCCGCCGTCTTCGACCCCATCTCTTCACCGGCTTCAGACGCTCTCAATGTCCCTCCATCACGCGTTCTTTCGCCTCGCAGCCGTCGCTATGTGTAGAAGAAAAGAGGAGTGATTCGACACACGACTACGAGAAAAGAGTGGCTCAGTTGGAGACATACAAGCCCTTGTCGCAATGCTACCCAAGACTGCCGGAGATCCGTCGCCCGAGCCTGGGAGAGCTCAAGACAGATAGTGCTCCAGATCTGTCTTTGAATTCAGGCGAGACTGACACCAATTCTGATGTAGTATTCAAAGGTACTGTTGACGTTACTGGCGGAAGCAACCAAGTATTGCACTGACATCGTCCAGGTAGAGTCCGCTCCGTCAGGACTGCAGGCTCCAAGCTCATATTCGTCGACCTGGGCCAGACAGTATCAGGGACTGTGAAAGACTCGGGAAGCATACAGATTGTTTGCCAATTCAAACGACTGCAGAAAGAGAATAGTGAACTGTCATTGGATGACTTTAAAGCCTTTGGCAAGATGATCAGGAAAGGCGATTTCTACATGGTAAGAGGACACAATCATTGCACCGAACGAGGCGAGGCCTCCATACTTGCCACAGAACTGCCCACGATGATGTCGCCATCTCTGCATCAAATTCCAGACAAATTGGAAGATCCCGAAGCCAGAGCCCGATCCCGCCATGTCGACATGCTGGTGAACGATGATGCCAGGGTGACACTGGAAATCCGGAGTCTTATTGAACACAAGTTCATCGACTTCTTCGGTCACGAAGGATACACGAAAGTCACCACCCCGATCTTGAGTGCACTTGCCGGAGGCGCTGCAGCGCGTCCTTTTCAAACCGAAGCCACCGAGCTCGCAGGTGAGAAGCTGAGTCTTCGCATTGCGCCTGAGTTGTGGCTCAAGCGGCTGGTAGTCGGTGGTATGGAGCGTGTCTACGAGATAGGGCCCGCATTTCGAAACGAGGGTGTGGACACGACGCACAATCCCGAGTTCACAATCTGCGAGTTCTACCGTGCATGGGCATCGCTGGACGACTTGATAGCAACAACATGGTTCCTGATCACTCTGACGGAGCAGGCAGTTCGATCCTACCGAAAAAGAAACCTTCGCATAAAGGACGAGGCGCCATGGGGAGCTGAATACTTCAAAAACTACGACGAGGTGGAATTCATCCCTGAATTGGAGAAACATCTCCGCGGCCCCCTTCCTGATCTCCAACACCCGGACGCGCAAGCCGCAGTACTCTCCCTTTTCGACAAGCACGACATCCCCAAACCCGCCAACCCGACACTCCCACGGCTCCTCGACGCCCTCGCGGCGCACTACATCGAACCCCTTTCCCACAAACAACCGCTCTTCATCACCCACCATCCGGCCTGCATGTCTCCTTTGTCGAAGCACTTCCTCTGCACCGGCACCAACCAGATAGTCGCCGCCCGCGCCGAGCTCTTCATTCAAGGCCGTGAATACGCCAACATGTACGAGGAGGAGAATTCGCCATTTGAGCAGCGGCGGAAATTCGAGGAGCAGGCCAAGATGCGCGAGCAGGATTCCGAGGCGATGCAGTTGGACGAGAGTTATTTGCAGGCGCTGGAGTGGGGATTGCCGCCGACGGGTGGGTGGGGGTGTGGTGTCGACCGGTTTGTGATGCTTTTCGCCGGACGGGAGAGGATGGCGGATGTGTTGGCTTTTGGCAGTTTGAGGAATGTGGTTGGGTTGGGGCAGGTGGGGAAGAGGAAGGCTTGAAGGAGAAAAGTCTGGCGGTGATCGGTCACGCCGGATCGTCCGAGACATCGCGCATTGAGCAGTCATCCCGGCACCTCGCAGCCCCTTGCTCATTCTCTTTTGTCGCTCGCAGACTTCGCGAGATTGTTCACAAGACGTGAGGATGAGGAATATGGCACTGGCTGGGGCAGTCGGCCGAAAGACCCAAGTGGGACACAAGCACATGAAGGGCATTCCGCGCGACACATGCAGCGATCTGGTCCCTGCCCTCTTGCTGCACGTCTTCATCGCCACTGTCGAGGCCATCGTCCTCTCTGGACACATCACCTCCCTCGGTCTCACCGTCGCTGTCGGCGCCACTGTCGCTGTAGTCGCTCTGAGACTCATCCTCGCTCTCATTCCAATCGGCCGCGACGATCCATTTCCCGCCTTGCAGCCAATTCCGGATCAAAAACACCATAGGCGTGTCGCAGCGCGGTCAATGCGTTGCAGCAATCGTACCAAGCTCCTCCTCTGTGCGAAATCGCGACCGTCAAAGCCGAGCCCACGACCTGTTCAACCTCGTCTAGGTCCGATCTAGTTCCTTGCCACATGCGCAATCGTCGCTGCTGCAGCTCACGGCATCACCACAGGAGATTGGCCCAGTTGCAGTCGCCGGTCAATTCGGTATGAATGTTGATGCCGGATTTCTGATAGGCAGCGATGAGTTTCGCTGCCGGTAGAAGTCTGTCGAGCTTCCAGAACACTCTGGCGTCGCAATTTTGCACGAGGACGTCGAAGGTGTTCCGCTTACACCACATTTGTCGGGTCTCCGAGCAGACTTGACGATTCACACAGAGCAGACCGGGTTGTCGCAAGGATTCGTCGACATCGATGGGCTCTTCTTCGACGACGACTTCCTCCCAGATCCTATTTCTGAGCTCTGGGCGGAGATTGAGAAGATGCGAGTACCCCGGCGGCTTGCGAGCTGGAGTGCGGTTCCGTAGGCGCACAGCGAGGATGTTGGCCTCGTCGATTTCTGGACGTACTCTTTTCGAACCTGGGTGTTCTTCGTTTGAGGGGATCGGGTGGCTTCTCTTCAGACTTTGCTGGCCTGCTGACAACGGGGCCTGCGTTTCCTTCATCTTCGCGGTGGTATTCATGTCGAGACTTCGAGTCTGTGGTGATACTTTGGGAGAGTTGGTGATTACGAAGACTTGGCAGCGATCAGCGGGTAGTCAAGTCCTGGCTACGAGAACATGCAAGCTTGGTGAGACAGTTCATGAGACATGAGACCCGGGGTCGCTGGATGTTTCTGTCTGTTTCCCGGATTCAGTCACTTCGGTGCTATTCCATCCACCTCTGGGCACTCTTGACTTTCTCCTGGCCGCAGGTATAAGGCCAATGACTACACAGAAGACCATCTCGTTGCTGAGGCCATCCTCGCAATCCGGTCATCGCCCGTCTTGGGCTCATCGTCGCCTTCGATCCGCCCGCAGTCGACCTATTCTGTCTCCTGTGGGGATTCCTCACTGGGAGAATCTTGTCAGATGGTGTCTCGACTGCCACAGTCGAAGAAGCTGGAGGTTCCCGGCTGGAGCTGGTGGCAGCAAGCTGGATATGACCGTTTCAGCAGTACATGAAATCGTGCGTGTCACCGGAACCACCCAAAACTCGGAGTGGGAGACGTGTCTCAAAGCACTGAATCAGCTAAGGATAGTGATGGGTTGCGCGGATAAGCGCTGGCTTGATTAACGATTCGTCTGCAAGATGTTGGACCGAGACGTGCGCTCATACGGCCTGCGAACGCTCAGCACGTCTCTAAGGGTTTGGAAGGGTTGAGGCAAATCGCCGAGTGAGGGCAAGGGCACGATGTCGGACTGTCAGTCCACAGAGCCCCCAGCCGCCTCACGTGCAGAGGGGCGACAGCTCGCAGCTCTATTCTACGTACGTTATACAGCATTGAGACTTGATTCGGGTGACTCTGAATGGTCTCAAGTCCCCCTAGCATGCTCGCTTGACTTTTCTGGCAAGAAGACGTCCTCTCGTCGATGCTGTCTTGCTACTGCCTCACTACTTGCCCAGCCCATACCGCACCTACCATACAGCGATACGTGACGGGGAAGGGCATGAGACCATTGTGTCCTTGCTGGCAGCTCGCCTCCTCATGTCTCTGTCTCACCAGATCTTCTGACCAAGTTTATTCGTTTCTAGCACACTGGAGTGACTTTCACGTGAAAGCCTTGGATACTTCGCTACTGGCCCTGCATTGAGCTGTCTTGGATCAGGGTCCAAGACGCATCAGTCTCGAAATACAGGTACTCATCTGAGCGAGGATCGATGTCGAATATTTGGGATTGACCTTCCAAGCTTGGTTCAGATCAGAGGAAAAAGACGTGGAGGGTAAGCTGTTTCATCGTACGTTACTCGTTCGTGATACCCAAGATTTTGCTACTTTCGCCGCACTGCATATCGTCCATCCCGCAGGTGCTCGTCCCTGCCTTTCTCACCAGCCTGCTGCCAGTAAACTTCTCCCGTGTGTCGCGTTCGTCAAGAAATCCTCGTGTGACCTTAGTTTCTGGCCTTCCTTGCTGATTTGTTTTTCCGACATCTCGCAGCCTGGCGATCAGCTCTTCAAAGCCGAATAACGCGTTCACCTGTCCTTCTTAGGACCGCCGTCCTGCTCGGAGACCGCATCACCCATGCGCTGGTACTCCCTGTTGAGTCCCTCGGTCTGCTTCTTCAAGGTCTCGATGTCCTGGTCGCGCTTCTTCAACTCCTTCTTGAGCTTGCTGATCTCGCCGAGCTCACCAGCCTCGCCGATGCCGGAGCTGGTCTTGGCCGAGTCCTTGCCTGTGAGCTTCTTGACTTCGGCCTCAAGGCGCAGGGTATCGAGGATCATGACGTAGGTACGGTTGAGGATGAGGGAAAGGAACAGGGTGAAGCCGCAGAGGTACATGTTGCGCTGAGAGTAGAACTTGCGCGCCTGGACCTCCATGCGCTCGGTACCGGCAACGCCGCTGGTTAAAACGTCAGTGAGAATCTCGCGACTTCATTGTTGACGGTGCTTACCCGGCCGCACCGCCTTGGTGCTTCGCCTGTGCCAGCTCAACCTGAACACGGTAGACGCGGTTCACACTGTCGATGAAGAGGATCAGAATGAAGATGAAGGTGATCTGCGAGATGTTGGCTTTGTCCTTTCAATCATGGTACTGTCCTGTTTCTGCCTACCTTGAGACCGTATTGCAGCTTCGCGATGAGCGGGTTCTCGCTGATGAAGGTAAAGAGCTTTCGCTTGACGGCGAATGGCATGGGGACGATGAGGGAGACAAAGACGACCATCTCGAAGACGAGAAGTCCGAAGACCTGTGAGAGACATTGTTAGTGACGTGTTCAGTGATGGTGGGGAAGGCAGCTGTTCCACGGACTGGAGAATAGATCATGCCCATGATGCGAGTGTGCGGAGGAGTGTTCAATTGAGAAGGAGGTCGTGGGCAGTGGAAGCGTGTCGAGAGTGCAGGTTTGATGAGGGACGACTGGACAGGGAACATACCAAACTGTAGTAGAGCGTCATGGTGGTGGTCAGATGCAGGTACTGCGGAGAACCGTTCGGTGTAAGAGAAGGTCAGGTGGTGGTATTCGTTTCGGAAAAGTTGGAGGTGGTAGCTGCGAGTTTGCAGAACGATGTCGACGGTCCTGAAGAGTGTTGTAGGTGATGACAAAAGGTCAAGTGTTGTGTTTGTTGAAGATTGGGATTGGAGAGTCTGCCCTGCCCACTTTCAACTGCCGATGACGTGGTTTGACGCGACTGCCTCTCCGCGGATGTGCCCGCACCAAAAGTGCCAAAAGCTTAATCAAAATTTGAAGTGAACACCTCAAGAGGCGAGGAATCACGTTCATGTGATCAGGTACTCGACCAACCCATCTTCGCCAGCAACAACAACGACATGGAGAACGGTACCATGACCACAAATCCTCTCGAGCCCTCGGAAGCTCTCGAGCACAAGCCATCCGCCGATTCCTTGAATCACCCTCAAAGCGAGATCTTGCCGGGCGACTCTGCAGTGACAAAAGCGGAAAAGGTCGAGAGACATGGTGCTGTCGGCGAGGACATGAATGGTGACCACCTTGATGACGACGCGCCTAGAAAGCGCGTCAAAGTCGAACATGATCCCGTCGCCGATAGCATCGCCACACCGAGCGCATCGGAGCGACAGAAGGGCATTGCTCCGATTAAGAAGGAATTTCTCGTGGACGTCAAGACTACCGACAACCGCTCGCAGTATGACGATGACGCCGCCGAAGCTGGTGGAAAAGCGGAGCAAGGAAAAGCTGCAGGACGAGGAGGTCAAAAGACGAAAGGCGGGCAGAATAAGTCAAGAAACTTTGGCAGCTCTCGGGACGCCATTTCACTTTGCAGATCTCGTGAGGCAGCGAACGAATTCGCGAAAACCGTATGTCCCTTCGACCCTACATGCAAGCACGAGCATGATATTCGAAAATACCTCAAGGATGGCAAGAGAGAAGATTTAAGTACATTCAATGGCATGTGCCCGATCTTCGAGACAAAAGGCCAATGTGGTGCTGGTTGGAGATGCAGGTTCGCGGGATCTCATTCAAAGGAGAGGGAGCTTGAGGACGGTAGGAAGGAACTGGTACAACTTGTGAAGAAGGACGGTGAAGTTGTGGTCCGAGAAGGAGAAGCAGTGGGCAGCAACGATTGGAAAGACGATGAGAATACCGCTGGTATCGTGAACGTTGTGGACAACAAGGACAAGATCACTCTGAGGAAGAAGAAGTATGATCTGCCAAAGTCTGACCAACTCATGAAGTGGTACAATCTTCAGTATGACATCGAAAATGGGAAGGCAGACAAGCAGGACGACCGAGCGGACTATGTCGAGCCACCGCTCCGACCTTCGGAGAAGAGACGCATCTACTACGGACCGGAAACTCCTGTGCTTGCTCCACTTACAACTCAAGGCAATCTTCCCTTCCGCCGGCTTGCTGTGGAGCTCGGAGCTCAAATCACCTGGTCGGAGATGGCTATGGGAATGCCGCTTCTGCAGGGTGACAAGGGTGAATGGGCTCTCATGAAGGCTCACGAGTCCGAAATGGCACCACCAGCATTCTCTCCCAAGAATGTTGTCCGTGACTACGACAATGGCAAGGACTTTCGATTCGGTGCTCAAATCGCAGCCAATAAGCCGTGGCTTGCGATGAAGACTGCAGAAGTGCTGACAGATCTATGCCCACGACTCCGCGCCATTGACTTGAATTGTGGATGTCCCATTGATCTCGTGTGCAACCAAGGCGCAGGATCTCAACTACTGGATGCGCATGGCAAGCTGGAGAAGATGTTACGCGGAATGAACACTGTCTCAAAAGAGGTGCCGATTACCGTGAAAATTCGCATGGGAATCAGAGACAAGCAGCCAACTGCAGTCAAGCTGTGCAAGCGGTTGATACTGGGCGACGATCTTGGTCCTGCTGGAGTCGCGGCCATCACTCTTCATGGTCGCTCAAGACAACAGCGTTACACAAAGGACGCAGACTGGGAGTATATTGCAGAGTGTGCGAGCTTGGTGAAGAATCTGAGAGCAGAGCGGGACGACGTGACCGACACCACCCGCGAGCCCGACGCTCGAGACCTTCCAGCGTCTAACGATGGAATGCCATATTTCTGCGGCAACGGTGATGTTCTCTCACACGTCGACTATAATAATCATATGGAGCACGCCGGCGTGGACAGCTGCATGATCGGTCGCGGAGCCTTGGTCAAACCCTGGCTCTTCGAAGAGATCTCCAGCAACCAGTACCTCGACAAGTCAGCCACCGAACGCCTCGGATACATCGAGAAGTTCGTACGCAACGGACTGGAGTACTGGGGCTCCGACGAGATTGGTGTCGGAACCACTCGACGATTCCTATTGGAGTGGTTGAGCTTCACCTGCAGATACGTGCCGATCGGTCTGCTGGAGCACCTCCCTCCCAAGTTCGGCGATCGTCCACCGGCGTATAGGGGCCGAAACGAGCTGGAGACGCTGCTTGCCAGTGGTAACTACAAAGACTGGATTGCAATCTCGGAAATGTTCCTGGGCAAGGCGCATGAGAACTTCAACTTCCAGCCGAAACACAAGTCGAACAGCTACGAAATCCAAGCGGAGGGTTGAGGATCCGGCACTTTGATGAAGATGCGCAAGTCTAGACCTGGCAGTCGTCCGACACGGCTCGTCGCCGTTGCGTCGTCGGCTTCGTTGGCCTCACCTGGTGCCGACTTCGGACGCCTGACTTCACGACCGATGATGATTCTGCTATCTTCGCAGCTCATCTCATCGCTGAATGCGGAGAGTTCAACACGATGGATGCAGTGCATACGATGAAGTGACGTCTCACGATAGGAGCTGCATGAGGTCGCTTACGACCACCACATCGCATTGTGTCCGAAACTTACCAGATAGCTCCGTAGATAGCTCCATAGTGAGTCTGGCAAAGATCTACCAGAATTGACATTAAACTACTCCACAATCTGCAGCTACGAAACAACCAGATCGGTCGATCAATACCATTTCTCAATCCACCTCGTACAGACGAATCATCACCTCCATCAGTCCGGATCCGAGCCTCGAGGCCACAAGACCCCCCATGACCATGATCCCATACTAGCCCTATGCACCATTACTCACTCGCTCCGCGCTTCACTTCATCCCCCCTCCACCACCGGGAGGATTCGCTACGCATGCACGTCGACTATAAATCAACCAGGACCCACACCGATCGACAAGACATCAGACGCGCGATGAAGCAATGGAACCTACCCAATACCCACGGTGATGACTGGGATGGTCAAAGGAACGACTCCGTTGCTGCTCGTCTCGAGTCCGCTGCTTCGCGGCATACCGCATGCGGCATACTTACCTCGTCGTGTCAGGATTGACCGCGCTACTGTAGGCGCGGCGGCGGGGAGACGTGATATATGACCCGTCGCCTGGGATAAGGCCTGGCTTCTTGAAATTGGGGTGTGGGGGGTATGCGGACGACGACGTGGGTATTGCAGTCGGCGCTCGCACTTGGAGTGGAACCCCTGAGGGGTGAAGGAGTTCAACTCCGATCCCGGGTGGTGAGGCCCAGGGTGGTGATGCTCAAAGTGCCGTGGGTATTATTGAAGGCCGTCACCATGATTTAGGGTGGCTGCCGCCGTATGCTGGTCGCAATAGCGGCTTATTCGTGAGTGCTTGACTGCGCGAAAGACGTTCGAGAGATCCTGTCTGGTAACAATGGTCATGGCGGTGGGAAATGTTACTTTCGCGATTCTTGTCGACGTCAGCCAGGAAGGGATCATGGCCAATCCGATGTCGGAGTAGGATCCGAAATGACGAGACTCTTCATGATGCTGCTCGCGTTCCTCGACCGGGGTTCGCCAGGGGTGATGTTCGGGACCTGGCTGGCGACATCGCCAAAATGCAGCTTACGACGTCCCTGCTGGCGTCTCAGGGGTTGCCTGCAACGAAATCGCGATGCATGGCTCGCGCACGCCCCGGAAGTATCGCATCGGAGTTGCGATTTGGGAAGGCAGTTGCTGGGTTGGTTTTTGGTATACCGAAGAGACAGCGGCGGCTGAATTCGTTACATGACCTGCTTGCGGTATAGGATGCTACGGGTAGCTGTGGCGGTGGTCAAGGATTTGGTGTGTCGTGTGAGGTGCTGTGGTTATAGCGGATTAGGGCTTCTCGATGGATATGAGGGCCATGAGCGGGATGCCGTTGTCTTGGTGGCAGCGGCAGCATTTCGAGTCGTTTGTCGTGGATCCCATGGTTGCTTCGAGCATTTGCCGTCGGCAGGTCTAATCGAGCAGACGTCAGCGGTATGCACCCGTGACGAAAACACGACGAAGCTCGCCGGTCCATCAGTGGGGGCGATCGCCTTCCAATGCAACGATCAAGTCCAGTCCGCTGGTCGAAAAGCAGTGCGAGAGTGTGGGCAGTTCCATGGCCGTGTTGGAATTGGTTGGGATGGTGTCGATGATTCCAATGCCGAACTTTTCACGTGAAATAGCCGACCAGGTGTGGTTGCACCCGACCCGACGCCGACCCACGAGCCTTGCACGAAAGTTTGCCGAGCTCACTTCAGGTTGTGCCCTGGGCGAACTTTAGACTCCCCGCGCTAGGTGCCTCCTAGTGCCACGCCTGCGATTTAAGAAGCCAACGGCGTCAACCTTGTCGGCCAGCTAGATCGCCGGGCTTGTGAATCGGACTCGGCTTGGCAAGTCGAGTCGTTCGCTTCGCTGCGCGGTTGGACCATGTGGTTGCACTTGCACTTGCACACCTGCAAAAGTGGATTCGATGGACCAGCATCCGGAGTGGAAACAGGTCGTGCGTCGTTGGCTGCAAGGAACATCCTCGTTGGCGTGTGCATGCCGACTTCACCCTGAGGTCGGCGTTTGTGTTGGGCAACCCATGGAACGAACGGAGGCCCTCTGCTGTCTCGTCGGCGTCGTCGCAAGCTGGACCATGACCTCACCTGCCGCGCTACCAAATAATAATGGCCACTGGACGCCGACTACCCTTCCGTCCGCTTGTGCGCTCGTATAGGAGGTATGCGGCAGCTGGTTCAATTGGGAATTTGGACCGATTGTTTCTCGTCGTCTCCACGACGTTGCGTGTCTCATCTCTCAGCGCTCGCTAAAAGAGTGTCTGCCCAATAAGTGCATGGACATTGCTGTAGCAGTGGCAGCAGTGAGACCAAACGAGGGGTAATGTCTGAAGGTGTGCAGACACCTCGCTTTGCGGTATCTGTTGGCGGTGGCATTGCCTCGTTGGCGACGTGTTGTCCTCAACTTGGCAAGGGCGTGACTTCGGTGGATGAACAGACTCTCTTGCCATCGTTGTCAGCGGAATGGGTGGAGACCTGCCAACGGCAGGTTGAGGTGCCACTCCGGCGGTGCACTGGCGTAAAAATAAGGTGAGTGTGGACCTTCTCGCCGCCTTCCAGAAGCCCAGGATTCCAAGAAGACACCACCAGACTGGACTGAGCGTCGCCAAGGGTAGCCCTTGCGAGAGTTTAATTGGCTGGGCAAGTGTTTGCGACCAATGCACCATCGACCGTCGCTCGAGTCTATGGAGTGGTAAGTTCAATCACGGATTCACGGTGATATACAAGCCTCGGGTACGGCTCAGTCGATGCGACTATTGTGTGAAACCATTCCGGTTGAATGCGACAGTTAATCACAAATCAGAATTGGCGATCAGGAGAAGGGGTTGTGCTGCATCGCGGGACTGACGGCGATGCGGCCGGGCACAGGACGCAGCGAACGACGTAGTAACCAACAGCGCCTCCTATCATCAGTCGTACTATATGCGCACTCCCGTGCATTGCATACGGGACAGCGGATGCGTATGCAGAGAGGATGCTTCTACCCACGCACTGCACGCGGGGCATTCTCCTTGCCTCGTCTTTGACGTCTTTGACGGGTGAATGTACACAACTGCAAGGTAATGTAATACAGCAGAAGGGTCCAATGCCGCGCAGACGGACCGCAGACGGACTCAGGAGCCATTAGAGACGGTGCTAGACAAGCGTCCACCTGTCACTCCAGATTGCGTGGCTGCAGCGTGGAAAGATGCCTGTGCAGTTTAGTGTGTGGTGGCTTGCTGCGGTGTACCAACGCTGTCTGGAGGGAACTGGGGGAACATGCCGCGGACCGCCTTCCACCGTGCATCAACCGGCGTCCACACTTCAGCCGATGCGGCCTGACGAGGGATTGATGCACCTCTGATAGATTGGGCGATTTGTGACAGAGTGACCGAGTGACATGCCCAGCAACCGGCTCGCCTCATCAGAGTGACCACCACTGTGGACTGACGACGGGCAAACGGTGAGACCAGGATTGCCCTTCGAGGAGCATGGTAGTCATGCATCTTGCCCTGGTCGCCACCGCCCATTGGCCGGCGACAGGGAGTCGGTCGATCCCCGTCCAAAGGCTCCGAACTCTCGACGTCAACTTGACAAGGCCCAGTCATCGAGGGTTGTCGTACGGTCAGGTACCCTCCGATTGATATAGAGGCAGCCGCGACCGCTCTTCCGCGAGTGGTCGTTGTTGCACACTTTTCCCCATATCGATCGATCATCACACTCGACCTTTTCCCAGCCTTCCGTTGCTGATTGCCTCCCACTGGTCGAGTCGAGTCGCTATATATTCAATTTGTGACCGCGTATCGATCTCAACAACTCGCAGCGTGGCCTCTGTCTTCAAGTCAACCATCAACAATTGGAGCGGCGAGAGCGTGGCCCAGCAAACACCGTCGACATTGTGCCTGCACTCCGAGGACTCCGAATCAAGTCCATTCATCTCTCGTGCATCTCTCGGATACTGCACCAATCGATTCGAACTGCCCCGCCAGCCGTACCCGTTATTGCCGTATGAGTAACGCCGCGCGCACGTCTCTCTCATCAAGTCGCAGCAGAACGCTCTCCGAACGGTTCAGCATCGAGCTAGCGTACGAGCTACGTGCGCTGCGACCCATCCACATTATACCCGCTTCCGCCCTCCGACTCCTGCGAGATCCACCTCGCTTTAAATCTACCGGCGTCGCCCTTCGGCTCGTTCAAACTGGCGTCGTCACGAACACCTCCCACTCCGCCGCTCACCTCCTCGTCGTCCGGACGCTCCCCCTCCGTCGACAGCACTCCCATCGGCACCCCGCCCTCCGCCGCCTCCACTCACTTCCCGCCGCACCGCTCGCGAGACGAGACGCTATTCTTCGATTGGCATAAAAAAGCCGCAGGCCAGTGCAACGCGATCCCGGACAATTTCTGTAGCGACGACCTGCTTTTCCCGCACGACGACGACGAAGCCGCCGGTCTGTCGCTTTTTCCCGCCGCCTCGCCACTTTTGTCTCCTCCTCGAGTCGCCGCAATGCCGGGCGCGGCGTCTCCCATCGATATTGCCACCAGCAGGCAGGACTCTTCTTCGCCGCGCAACCAGCAGTCCAACCTCACCTCTCAATTGCTCCAACCGAACAACGACCACCGCATGATGGCTGCGCCTGAAGAAATTCCTCCCCGCAATCGCCCCGAACAATCCTCCATGCTCAGCACAACGCCTTACGGCGCCCGACAGATCCCGTCCGGCACTGGACGGCGGGAGAGCTATCAAATGTCAGGCAGCTTGGCTAACGGCATGAGCTGGGGTGGCATTTCTATGGGCAGCTTTATCCGCGACGAGTAAGTCATTTGGGAACCGGTAGAGTACTCTGCGCTCACGCTGATCAATCTTACAGTATCATGACCGGCACGTCACCCTACAACTTCCAATCTCCCTCGTTCCATTCTTCCTCGTATCTCCCAAAGATGGAGGCAAATTACATGAAGGACTATGTGTGCTGCGACATCCACCTCGACTCCATGCACGAGTTGCTCCAGCACTATGAAGAGGCGCATGCGGCACAACCCACACAGACCATGGGACGGACACCGAAAGATCAGCAATTTCCGAGCAGTCGGGCTGCAAACGCCAGCAGTACAGCACAGTCGGTACAACAACAGGCTCAGGCGCATCAGGGCGTCATGCCGCAACAACAGCAAATGCAACACAACCAGCCCGCTCCCATCAACGCACAATCACCACTTTTCAGCGGCCAAAGCAACGATCAGATTGGTACATTCGATAATCTCGATGACATGGACATGGACGATGGCATCTCAACACCGCAAATGCTTGGCTCTCAGTTCCAGCCTCAGCCTCAATTCGGTCGCCAACAGCCTCGAGGCCCGTCGGTCAACGTGAACCTCGCAAATGCGTTTCAAGGTCAAGGACTCAACTCTGCCGATCCAACGACACCGCACGTCAGCCAACAAGGCATGGGCTTCCCGCACAACCCAACCGTATCCTCCGTCAACACACCATCATTAACCACACAATCGCCCTCACTTCAGACTGCCACTCCGGATCCTTCCCAGCCCAGTACACCTGCCGAACTTGATCCCGACTTCCTTGCGTCAATGAACGGCCTCAGTAACTTGGAGTACAATCAACTACTTTCTCAAGGAGGAGCGATGGACTTTTCAAACCTGAACGGCATGGGCGGCATGCAGAATGGTGGGTCCGCCACCATCGACAATCCTGAGAAGCGGCTGCTGAGCAAACAAGGCTACGGCAACAAGGGCTTCCCCAGCAGTAATCCCGCTTTTGTTAACAGTAACAGCGAGCTTGCCAAACGAGTCCGTGAGAATCAGCTGCTCAATGGTCTAGCCGGCGTCGGTGGATTCGTGGGCGAGGAGATCAAGCCTTTCAAGTGCCCAGTGATCGGATGCGAGAAGGCCTACAAGAACCAGAACGGACTCAAGTATCACAAACAGCACGGCCACCAAAACCAACAGCTCAAGGAGAACCCAGACGGCACATTTTCAATCGTCGACCCAACAACCTCAATACCCTATCCCGGCACCGTTGGAATGGAGAAAGAAAAGCCATACCGTTGTGAAGTGTGCGGCAAGCGCTACAAAAACCTGAACGGGCTGAAATACCATCGACAACACAGCCCACCTTGCAATCCCGACCTGAAGATGAACGGCGGCGGCATGCCCGGCAACCTGAACAACAACGCCAACGTTGCCGGCGCCGGTCTCGTTGGTATGAATGATGGCATGGGATATTGAGATCCTCAGCGTTATGCATCACATCTCGGCTTCCACCTCCCGGTAGCGTCCACCTCGCGAGGCACGCGTGGGGTCAGCGAGAAAAGTTTTCCTTGTTGTCATTGTTACTTGCATTTTGGTGTCGATTGAGCGAGGCGTTTATGGCGCCATTTGGGATGATTTTTCTCCTTGCGAACTTGGGAGAGGATACCTCGCTCATATGCACGATACCCCTTTTAGAACGACCGCGATTATGCGCGCGCTTGGATGTTTTTGAACACGACTTTGTTCGCTGTTGGCGTTATGAATGGGAAGAGGATACGTGAGAAAGGCCGATCCACGGACGGCATGAGAAGAGGACGGTCTTGGTGTTCATGCAAAAAGCAACAAGATATCTGGGTTCTGCCGGAGTAATGGTTAGAAGTGTTTGTCTGCCGTCAGCACATGCGTATAGATGGAATTGGACGGTCACTCGTTGGCACTCTTCGCACCTTTACGATAGAAATGTATATACCATGCACATGTCCTCAACAATATCGATCCCTGCTCGCTCGTCGTGCCAATGTGCACGGTATGTGGCAAGGCATCCCGCGGGATGATGAACGTTGGTTCAACCGAAAGAGCCCACCACGCTAGCAGCACTTCCGACAACTCCTTCATCATGCGAGCAGGAGGAAGTGGAATGCCAGCTTCGCACTCACTCGGACATGCGATCTCTTGTCTCTGCCATCGAGATGTTCGGTTCCATACTGTGCCCTGATGGGGCTATATCAATTTGGGCAGAAAGGACCTAGACATGCTCAATAATGTCCGGCATATCCTTACCTCGCCTATCTTACGCACGTACAGTACAAGATCTCCTCGTGACCAAGGATCCCCAGACAACTCATTCTTCCAGAATTTGACGCCTGGTCTTCGTCCCGCGGCTCGACTTCCCCGCGCACACTCGAAGCCAGGAACCTCGCCAGCCTCACGCAACCCTCACCTGACCCCGGAACAATCGAGGACTCATGTCCCAAACCTACCAGACCCACCTCGAGTTCCTCAACCGCTCGGCCGCCAAAGCTACGGCATCGGCCTGGAACCCTCCACCACCACCAGCGAATCCTGTTGTATCAGGTCTACCGCTGAAGTACCTCTCCAGCGTGTGAGTATACCACTGTCCCGTGGCAGGATGTAACTTTTGCCATCAGGCATCATCTGATCTCCGGACTGATTGGAATGCCCTTCTCAGTGTGTCCAACGCCGGTCTTGTGGCGCAGACTCTGTACCAGAATGGTGGCTTTACCAGTCTTAGAGACCGGCCCGAGCTGGATGGTGTAGAGCCTCGATATGATCCCCTGGTCATACGCACCGGGTCGGCCTCAAGTCAAAATGAAGATGATCAATACGTTGCCACTCTAGCCAGCGAGGACTGGAATGTGAAGACGTCGACAGCGACAGTATTCCGAAGTATACTGGACTATCACGATGCATACAAGTCCGGCTCCCTCACTCCCACGGACGTTGCGAAAGCTCTACTGCCTCAAGTTCGAAAGGAAGGGACCTCGTCCGGCAGACATTCAACTGCCTTCATCCAAGTTCGAGAAGCCAGAACCCTTGCAGCCGCGGCGGCGAGTACGCAGCGCTATCAAAATGGCAAGTATCTCAGTCCGCTTGACGGCGTGCCCGTGGCAGTCAAAGATGAAGTAGACGTAGCGGGCTACACCAAATGCTTCGGCTCCGCCATGGACTTTACGCGAGAAGACGGCGCGACGAGTTATTGCGTGCAACGATGGCTGGACGCTGGCGCCATACTGGTGGGTAAGACAAACATGCACGAGATGGGTGTCGATACGACGAACTGTAATGTCGTCCATGGCACACCCCTGAATCCGTACAACGAGAAGTATTACTGTGGTGGCAGTTCGGGTGGCAGTGCTTATGCCGTTGGCGCAGGTCTCGTGCCTCTGGCGGAAGGTAATGATGAAGGAGGCAGCATTCGCATACCTGCGGCGTACTGTGGTGTCTATGGATTGAAACCTTCCCATGGGAGGGTGAGTAGCAGGCCGAGCAAGGAACTTGCGTCCACGACTGGTGTTGCGGGCCCGATTGCTGCGAACATGTGTGATCTCGAACTGGGCTATCGAATTATGGCGCAGCCGGACAGTTTAAATCATAAGTCAAGACTGTTTGCTCCGCCGAGCTCTCCCACTGCGAAAAATCCAAAGAGGAGAAAGGTGCTGGGCATCTATAAGCCATGGTTCGATCGCGCGGATCCTGGGGTGGAAGCGAGCTGTCAAAACGCCATCGAGTTCCTCACGTCCAAACTCGGCTACGAGACGGTGGACATCACCATCCCATTGGTACCAGAAGGGCAAATAGCACATGCTCTAACCATTCTCTCCGAGCTCGCCAGCGGCGTCACTGCTTCCTCAATCTGGAAGGTAACAACGCTCGTCACTCTCATCGTCGATCAAGTCACCTCTGCTAACCCACTCGTCCAGCTTCAACCCGCCACCAAGATCCTCTTCAGCGTCGGCCGCCGCACCACAGCGATCGACTTCCTACAAGCCCAACGCGTTCGCCAGATCATCATGCAACACCTGTCCTACCTCTTCACCACTCACCCATCCCTCATCATCATAACGCCCACAACTCCCAACGCCGGCTGGCCCATCGGAGTCAATGACCTCGCCTACGGCGCAAGCAACGCGAACATGTCAGTCAGGAGCATGGAGTATGTCTGGATGGCCAACTTCAGCGGATGTCCGGCGTTGACAGCTCCGGTGGGGTTCGTGGAGGCAAAGCAGGGCAAGGGCAAGGTGCCAATTGGGCTGATGGGAATGGGAGAGTGGCGTAGTGAGGATGAGTTGATTGCATTTGGATATGATTGTGAGAGCTTTGTGAAGGAGGGTTTGGAGGGTGGGAGGGTGAGGCCGGAGAATTGGATGGACGTTTTGGAGGCGGCAATGGGAGGGAAGGCGGGAGCTGCGTGAGTGAGGTAGATAGGAGGCGTAGAGTGAGACGATCGAGGGTCACGTTCCTGCGACAAAGGTGATTCATGCCCTCACGTAGGAGACGATGGCCGTCATAAAGCTGCTCGAAGTGTCTCACAGTCGTAACGGAGTGCGCTTTAAGCCTGTCCGAATTGGCATACCGACATCGATTGCATCCGGCGAAGGCGCATTGCTTTCGGTATGGTCGCTGATGCCTGACCACAAATATCAAGCTTTTCTCCAGTGCGGTGTCAAGGCATGGTCGCTCTCAAGATGAACTCGTTGACTTACAGTCATTTTGATAGGCATGGATCTCGCATGTGGCCAAAGACTCTTCGTCTCGTCTCGTACCTAAAATCTACCTCATAAGCACATCTGAAACGGGCTCGACACGGAAATGTCGTCGCCAGAATAAAATCCATTTTCCTCAACTCCTCGCTAAACGCGAGCAACTGTGCACTTCTTTATCCCTTGAAAAGCAGCGGCATCTGATTCCACGTCCACCAACCGTCTCGTGACCTGCGACGAGAATGCCTGGGTGCCATCGCAGACCGTCCCGAGCGATAGCAGGCATGTTAAGCTCGCTGCCCACGCATGGACCGCGCTGTTCGAGAACCACGGTAACAATCCGGAAGTCCCACTCTCACATGGCTTCCGCGCTTCATCTTCTCCATGGTTCGGGTCTACGCTGCTGCCTGGGGTGACGGAGAAGTCACGGCTGCACTTTCCGTAGTCGAATATCTCTGTGAGGATCGTCGTTGTGAGAAGAGGCTTGCCAGATCTGTGTCGCCGCGGTCTGCTTGCTCCTTGAGATACTGCTCGAGTTCGGGCGGAAGGCTTTGGCCTTGCTCCCACGCCGTAATGATACGCTGATTGATCGTCTGAGCGATGGCATGGTCGCGGCGTTCCACGAGCTGGGCGATGTGCTCGCGCGCTGCAGCTTCCTCCGGTTGATCGCTCCCGGCGTCCACTCCGTCCATTTCCCTGTCGCTGTCATCTTCGTTGGCAGATTCTGCGCCCTCTTCGATGCGTGGCTGATGCTCTACAACGATGGAGATGTCCGTCTTACGGGTGATGCTCTGTCTTCGAATGTCCTCGCGCTGATCCCATCGGTCCACGAACGGACCAATCTCGTCACCGGTTGTATCCACCACCTTGACTCCCTCATCTTTCTCGTATCGTTCTCTCGCCCATTTCGTGCCCTCCCAGCAGCAGAAGTCTTGAATCTCGCCGTATGTGAGTCCCAGATTGTCGAAAGCGTCGAACAGTCTCTTATGGTGCTTGAAGCGTCCGAGTCGCATACGGTGGGGTGCGTAGCAGTAATTCAGTCCTGGATAGCGAGCCTGATCGGACCGTTAGATTATTGAATTACTCCTCGGACAATTTTGCAATCACTCACCTCCGCGCTGTTCAGATCTCCGTAGAATGTGGCTACCTCAATACGAACCTCCGGAACCAGATTCCGGGCTAAATGTGCAGAAAATGAAGGCGGATCATTCGGTGTCGGGTTCGGGAAGAGGTAACTGTAGAGGAGATGTGCTATGGGGGTCTGTCGGCGCATTTTGTGGTCGCTCCGTGGCGGTTGTAGGAAGTAAGGCGAAGGCGAAGGCGAAGGCGAAGTTGATATCGTTGTCGTGCTGAAGAAAGTCGAATGCTCGGGACGAGTTGCCGTCGATCCACTTGAACGACCGCCTGTCTGCTTTTACACAGTGAATGTGATTGACAAGACGTCGTCAGCTGGTGGGAAGCAAGTCTTGCGTTTGAGAGTGAGAGTGAGAGTGAGATGCGCGGTCGATTTTGATGTGTATTGGCAAGCGGCAATGTCGTGCTGACGCAATGGTACCAATTCGTACAGAGCAGGTGGAAAGCGAACGAGGAGGAGGAGGAAGAGGAGGAGGAAGAGGAGGAGGAAGAGGAGGAGGAAGAGGAGGAGTAAGAAGGAGTCAAGGACGGCAGCGGCGGAGGCAGAGTAAGGTAGGAAGTAAACGCAGCAGTCGAAACCTACATGCCTTACTTAAGACGATAGAACTATCGCTTGCAGGGAAAGGACGCCAGCGGGTGACAAGTCCTATTGATGAGCCCCAAGGACGGAAACGAGGTCGACCACGCCGCAGTGTGCAGCGTCTGGCTCCTTACACTCCAAGCACGCACACACGCCCTGGCCGATGAGACATCACAACCATGCAGGGCCAAAACGCCGCAGCGCCCCGGAGGGTACGCGCGCTTGGTACATTGCAGGCAAGGCCATGGGGCGAAACGAAAAAGACTTTGGATGTTTCCATGGGTGTGGCTTCGTTGTCCGCAGACAACCGATCTTCAGGATGCTACTGCAACAAGACTGAGCACACCATCGACGTCGAGCAGTAACATTCATAGACCGGACGCATACTCATATATCGGATCGTGTCTTGCGAGACTTGTACATGGCTCATCGAGTTTCACATGAACACGCCTAGACCGATCAGAACCTCCCGCGCTGGCTTCGGCTTGTATGCCCACTTATCCATGACCACCACCATTGCGATATTGTTGCGCCTATGCTGTGCAGTGGCCGGCGTGTTCATCAATGCGCTGGCTGGACCAGATGCGCACCGCAGGGGGGCGCCAGGCTTTCCACGTACACGCACGCATGCTGTTCCGCCTTGTACTCACATTCCTGCGTCTAGTTTGATGCTCCCATGCCCATCGACCCGCCATCTGGTCCCTCTCACGCACCAGCGTTAATAGCGCGCTGTGTAGCAGGAACGCTAAACTCGCATGCCACCGCAGCACAGTAATCATTGGTCACGAACATTGGCGAGTCAGCACGGCTCGGCGACCTCGCCTGTGCTTCGCCTACTCCAAGCCTGTCATCACCTCCACCGCCTCGACGACGGGATGGCCGAACAGCCTCGCTTGACGACTTTCCGCCTTACATTACGATGGTGATGTGCAAACGACCGCGGAGTACCTGGCCGTGGCAGACGACAGGGACTAACGTATCACACACTCATCACAGCACGGATGGCCACCGGCCCACGGCTCCCTTCGCCACAAAAGTCAGTTCTCGGAATCGACAAGGAACCAGATCCAGACAAATTGATGGGATCATCGGAGCTGTCAATTCCGTGGTAATAAGTTTCCGTCTGCAGGCAATCGCTGTTTCGTCGCGTCCTACTGCCGCTGACCGCCGAATGTGAACACAGCTTGTGCCGGCGAGAATCTCCGATGCATGAAGCCGGTCAATGTAAGGTATGCGTCTCTGATGAACGTCTTCCCACATGTCTGTATTCGTTAGCGCGAGTTCGCATGTCAAGTCTTGGCAGAGCACTTCACCCAACGGAGATTTTCTGGTGAAGAAAATACAGTAAGAACTTTCATCCAGTGCACTACCTGACGCAGATCTTGGCCGCATCGGGTCTCCAGGAATGAACACACTGCAGGAGCACTCTTCCACTTCTCTGCATCCCGGCGTCCCGTCTCCGCAATGGCCAAGTGCATCGCGAGCTCTGACCTGGGCTCTCCAGCCGATACGTACCTATACGCGCTGGCACAATCGTCTGACAGCACATTGGCGACCATCGGATCCGACGACACTCTACGACTTTTCGATGCGAGCA
Source organism: Zymoseptoria tritici IPO323 (assembly GCF_000219625.1). Taxonomy (NCBI): domain Eukaryota; kingdom Fungi; phylum Ascomycota; class Dothideomycetes; order Mycosphaerellales; family Mycosphaerellaceae; genus Zymoseptoria; species Zymoseptoria tritici. Next base: position 1,967,467 of record NC_018218.1, on the reverse strand, counting down.
GCCTGAAGACGCTGCAGACCAGCCCCAGATGCCACTCCGGAGTTGCGTGTCTCGAGTCCGCGGGATCATTTTTTGTGACCGGCGGTCGGGATGGCCTCGTTCGGTGCTGGGATTCGCGCGCTAAGAAAGCCGTCGAGATGGCAGATCCAAAATCGAACGGCATTTCTTCTCTCGCATGCCTGGATCACTACATTGCTGCTGGAACGGAAAGCCTGAAGGAGGGACTGGGCGATGTCAGCGTACTTGTGTATGATACCAGAAATCCGGCCGCACCGTTGAGACAATACAACGAGTCGCATACGGATACGATCACGCAACTTGCCTTCCACCCGACCCAGCTGAATGTACTGATGTCTGGAAGTACCGATGGTCTGATCTCCTTCTTCGATGTAAATCAGGAGGATGAAGAAGACGCCCTGCAACAAGTCCTGAATCCTCGATCGGCGGTGCACTGCTCGGGCTTCCTAGCTCAGGATCTGGTCTACGTAGTTTCCACTGACGAACAGTTCTCCATCCACACACTCTCGAAAACCGCATCAGAAGATGAGCAGCTGCCGCCTCCCATTGAATTTGGCGATGTGCGGGAAAAGCTGAAGTGCATGTACGTCGTTGATGTGCTGGTACAGCCGGATGGTCCGCCTGTCATCGCATATGGTCACAATGAAAACAGGACGCTCTCGATTTCTGCCCTGGGCTCACCTGGAGCGTGGACTTTCGGGCAGAAGGTAGACCTTCCTGGCGCTCATGGCGATGAAGTGGTGCGCGACTTGCTCATTCACAAGAAGCGTGCTGTCACATGTGGCGAGGATGGGCAAGTGAAGCTATGGAGTCTTGGGATGTGAGTGAAACATGCGCTCACTACAACGCATTTCCAACGACTATGGCTTTCCGAGCCAAAGCATCGGAGAAGTACCATGTCGCTTGCTGCGCCTATACCATCTTCAATATTCTCTGGACTCTCAGTCGCCTTCACTTGGTCGCGAGTAAGTCAGCTTAAGTCACATCGTCACAAGGCAAGCAAGACTCTACACAATCTCGGCGTCGGTCCCATCCTTCCATACTTTCGGACAACATCGGGCAATGGACGCGGATCCACGAGCATGATCACGGCGTTATGGTAGTGAATCCTCGATTCCTACGGAAAGGGATAATGTTTGCCAGCTCGCGGGAGCTGCGCGTACTACAAAAGCACTCGGCGAATCTTCCTCAATCATAACACGAGATCGCGTTACATCACTGGTACTCAAACAAAAAGACCATGGGTGGAAGTCCCGGAGGAGTTGTGCATTTCACAAAAGCCATCTACCTTATCGTGTAAGTTTCGGGCCCGGCGCTGCAGCCGAAGCTCCGATGCACAATGGAACAGCTCAGCACATACGTGCTGACCGATACGTGCAAACTGCATGAACGTGGTCGAGAAGTCTGTGAAGCATAGACGTTCAGCAAATATAACATAACCGAATTCACCTTCACACAAGATCGCTTTCCGATTCAGCTCATAGCAAACCCGCCAGCTAGAGCTCCACGATCACCGCACCACCATGACAGCCACCAAAGAGCCCGCCAGCGCAGCCGGCGTCAAATCGACTATCGAGGCATTCTTCGACGCCATCAACGCTGAAGACACCAAAGCGCTGCAAGCGAGGTTTCATCCGAAGGCAGGCCTGACCATCATCCGGCAAGATCCCCCACTTCCACCTGTAAGACTTGCCCATTTCCTCTAGACCTGTGATTCACAGCTCAAGGTCACATACAGGATGGCTCCAGGACCCCGACACCCGACTCCAGAATCTCCGCTGTCAACACCTTCTCAATCGAGCAGTTCATAGCACTCATCGAAGAAGGACAAAAGCAACGCAAAGGCAAGCCGGGCCCGAAACTTCACGAAGCACCGGCTTTGAGCGAGACCCAGGTCACGGTGGACGCATTGTTCGCGACCGCCGTCAGCCCGTTCACCGTCACTTTTGATGGAGTTCTGCATCACTACGGGCAAATGATTTTCAATTTCTGGAAGGAGAGCGAGAAGACCGATTGGAGGATTCAGAGCGTGACGCAGAATTATAGGCGGACGCCGGGCTGGGAGACTGAGTCCACGCAGTGAGACTCTGACGCAAATTCGTACCCATCAGGCTTCGGTAGGAGGTGCTTCCATTCATGACAGGTATTTCACCTCATGCTCACCATCGCCCACAGGCTTCCATACTTCAATGCCTGGTCAAATGTGGGGTCTGACGTGATACGAGCCTCGAATGTCTCATGTATGTTGTCAAAGGTGCGCAATGTTTCCTCTCTTGAAAATGTTTGTTCTTTTCGGCGGAATGCTTGCATTTCATGAGCTAGCTGTTCCACCCCACAATGCCCTCCAATTGCCGACCCAGAAAACTGCCCATCTTCCATAACAGATGCACGAAACGCTCGATGCGCTTAGTAGAAGGTGTTGGGACGGGTAGCGGCGAAGATCTGCTTGCCGTGCTTGGGTGGTGCGCGGTGAGGAAGCGGAAACTTGAGGTCCTTGGTGAGGAGTTGCTTGATGTATGGGCGGCGGATGTCGTCGGTCTTCTCAACCTCGATGACCTTGAGGATCTGCAGGGTGTGTTAGGATTCATTCGCTCGGTGAGTGGCATCGGTCGACTCACGTGGATGTTCCTGAAACGAGAGCGGTGACGGGCGGCCATGTCCTGGTAGAGCGACTCGACGGCGTCGGTGCGGGACATCTCGCGGTACTCCTTGTACATGTTGTGGGTGCCGGAGCGCGAGTCGTAGCGGATCCAGATACCGAAGTTCTTCACCTTGAGAGGGTGCTTCTCGTGGATCTATCCCCAATGTCAGTACCTCCACCCCTTGCTATCATCTCCCTCCAATCCTCCAATCCTCCTACGCACCTTGTTCAGGCTGACGATCTCACCGTTGGCCTTCTTGATCTTGCGGAGCTTGGCGAGGAAGTACCAGAAACGGGACTTGGCGACAACATCGTTCGGCGCAAAGATACGCATGCGGTAGAGCTTTGGGGTCGGGTTGGCATCAGAGGGCAGATGGCGCCCAATGACCTGGTACTCTGTGAGACGTCCTGTGGATATGTCAGGAACAGTGCTCGGACACGTCGATGAGTGTTATCCATTGCTATGCCTGTCGCATGCTTTTCTCATATTCCATCTCTTACTATCCTAATTAAATTCGCGCGAGGGCGAAGGAGAGGACGAGGCTTACCCATCTGTTCACATGTTAGCACATCTCGACAAGCAGTACTTCACCGTGCACTCACTTTTGCTGTGGCTGTTTCGGCGGTTAGTAGTCGAAAGAGTCGTAAAGTCGGAGCGCTTGAAGTGCGTTCGAATTTCGAGAGTTCGCCGTGGAAGGCGTGTGGATCGCCGGACACGGGACTATCCGCAATGCCAAGTGTTTCTGTCACGAAGCGCCGCAAGGGCAAAGGTCAACATCACTGCGAAGTCGCATGACCATTCGAGGACCGACTCACGATTGGAACCACACTCGCAGTCACTTAACATGGCCTCCTCCGCAGACGCGCTCTTCGACGACTTTGCGGCCGCTCACGAAGACCCCTCTGGACCCAATGGCTACCTTCTCGCAAGCACAATCTCGCCCGAGGCACCGAAGCACGATGCCGGCCGCTTGTACAACTTCCGAAACGGCATCAACCAGTACAGTGTGCGAACGGACTTGCAGTACAAGTTGCAGTTCAATCCAGTGCTGCAGCTGAGCAAGAAGGAGGCGACCGCCTGGGTGGACATCTTCGCCTTTTACCACAAATTCGTCGGCAGTCTTATCCAGGCGGAAGAGCTGCAGAACATTGGACGTGCTCAAGACGGTGACTGGCCCAGAGTGTACGAGGAGTGGAAGGAAGTCGTGAATGCACTCTTCAGAGGCTACCAGACGGCAGGTTTTGGCGCGTGGACGATACCGTGCCTGTACGTCGCAGGTCGCTACCTACGCATCTTTGCCATCAAAGCCGACGAGAAAATCGCGAGTCAACGAGACAGCGGTCTTGCGTTTGGCGGGATTGAAGAAGAAGACGCTTTCGACCCGAGCAGCAAGAACGAAAAGCTGGAAGATGCTGCCCGACAGATCAACCGCATATTCGGATTGTGCGTCGGTGACCGGTAAGTCTGCGTCCATGCATACTTTGTGTCGGCTTTTCTTCGACTTGCGTGATCTCTCTGTTCATGACATAGGCTCATGGTAAGTACAGTAATCCGCTCGAAGACTCCCGCAAGTGGGCTCTTTACTACGTCGCGACCTTGCTCTTCAAGACGCATTTCAAACTCAACCACATCTCTTTGTCGAAGAACATTCTCCGATCGCTCAGCGCATCGAGCACAGACATGCCGCAACTGTCGGCATTCCCCAAAAGTCACCAAGTCCCGTTCATGTACTATTGCGGTGTCATCCACTTCCTGGAGGAAGACTACGCCGCAGCCGAAGAGCATCTAACAGCAGCATACAACATGTGTCATGTCGAATCGAGGAAGAACGTCCAATTAATACTCACATATTTGATCCCGACGAAACTGCTAACATCACATTCCCTGCCATCATCCGCCTTACTCGCACAGTACCCATCGCTTGCGCGCCTCTTCCAGCCCATCGCCGACGCCATTCGCACTGCAAACCTGACAGCGTTCGACTCGGCACTCGCCAGCGGCGAGGCAGAATTCGTCAAGCGCCGTATCTACCTTACCCTGGAACGTGGCCGGGATGTCATCCTACGCAACATCTTCCGCAAGCTCTTCCTCGCCGCAGGACATGAGGCTCCGAAAGAGGGTGATGTTGCGCCGCCAGCGAGACGGACCAGGATATCGGTGGACGAATTCGCAGTCGCTCTGCAGATATCCGGTGCCGAGGTCAGCAATGGCGATGATGGGATTGACTATGATCAGGTGGAGTGCTTGATTGCAAACGCAATATACAAGGTGAATACTTGACACCTGCCGCGGCAGGCATACTCTGGATCCATGCCATGGTTCGGACAGATGATGCTAATGACATCAACAGAATCTCATGAAAGGCTACATAGCCCGAGAACGCCGCATCGTCGTGCTTAGCAAAGGTGGTGCGTTTCCAGGAACAGGTGTCTGAAGCCTTCTGGAGCGTCTGGAAGTACGAGCAGCCGGCTTTTGACTTCCGAGATATCTTGCTACCCAACGACGCCTTGCTTTGCCTTATTGGCTTGGCGTACGTCCCGCGGCGCAGGCGTTCCGACAAGGCACATGTGAAGGCACTGGAGGTGCTCTATCCGAGCAATGACTCACGCATGGCACCCTCTTTGCAGCTCGATACGTCGCAGTTATATCGCAGATATAGGTCACCTGTTCCATGGGATTCATGCACTGTCGTCGTTGGTGGCAAGCAATGGGAGGAATAGCAGTCTCAGACTAGAAACGATAGAATTCTGAGATAGCGATAGCGAGTGCAATCAATGTTATCGATCTACCTGTGCTACCAGAGTGGACGCCTTCCCTGGCGTACTCTTCGCCGTGCCGTACAATTTGGTTCGTTCGTCTCTGCTGTCCTCGAGCAATTTGCAGTCTGCATTTCATCGATTGTAGTAGTACAAGATTGTATCAGTCGTTGAGATCTTGCCCACCCATAACGCCGTATAGCAAGCCGTAAAGAAAGAAAGCAAACGGTTGCAGAAGAGTGTAGCGTATACATGAAGGGTATCATAGCAGTTAGGGAAGAAGAGGATCTTGAAAAGCGGCGACGGTCCAGTTTGATGGCGGCGTCGTCGTCGGGCACCAATAGGGCCAAGAGGTGAAAGTGTCGGAACGGACGAGGGATGAGAGAGCACGAGGCTTGTGTTGACTCAGGCTCGTGGTGAGCGGGCGCTGGCGATGTCATCCTATGGAGTCGAGGATGGTCAGCAGACCGCAAGTGAGGTCAGGAGGTACGCAAAGTAGTGACTGTGACTCACCAGATGATTGACCACTGTGGCGGAGGACGATTAGCTTGCATCCGACAACGACCCCGCGAGGATGTGACTTACTCGCAACAAATAGGTCAAAAAACAACGGCGACCCACCCGCCTCCATTTCCATCTGCATCGTACCACTACGCTTGAACGTGCTCCGACTGCGAATGATCAAAGCTAGGTAATGAGCCCTCAACTTTGAGTCTGTAGCCGAGGTATTCGCGTAAGCAAACCTCGCTGACGACAAGATCGTGCTGCACTGCACGCCGGACTGTAGACCTTGCTTCTTCAATGCCAGACGTTGCAGTTCGGGGAGGTTGTATCGATGAGCGCTGCAGTAGATGACCGTGTCCTTGAGTACGGCCACGCCGGAAGGTGTGAAGATTGTACTCTCGTTCAGACCTGTGGCCGTCCCGCCATCGACGTGCTCGAGGTACCAGCTGTTGCGTTTCTTGTCGAAGTTGATCTTCGGCGTATAGTCGCCTTTGTAAAGGTACTCGAGGATGGCGGAGAAGACTTCCGGCGTTTCTCGTGGGAGTTCGATGCGTTTACCGGCGGAGGAGAAGAATTGAGCGCGGCAGGCTTCGGCGAAGAATTCTGATTTGCTGAGGACGTCTTCGTGGGCGGCGAACAGACGTTGTTCGGGACCGACGGCGATGGTGACGATGGCGGCGTTGAGGTTGCTGTTGAGAGAGTCAGTCTTAGTTTATCGATATTGAGACATAGATGACTTGCGGAGACGTGGGTGAGCCTCCAGGTTTTGTCGGAGATGATTGGGACGAAGGAGCGTGGACTGCTTGCTGTGTGAGGATGCGCCTTGTGGTCGAATTCTCCTTGAATGACCGCTGCTTCTTGCTCATCGACTTCCCAGCCCGGTACGAGAAGCTGTCTCGATGTGACTTGTTCGGGTTGCGGCTGGAGAGGAACATGATATTGGTTTCGCCGGTCTCGTAGACGCTTGAATCAATAAATCCACCGCGAAAGAAAAGCAGATGGTCGAACCTACGCAAGAAAGAGTGCGGGCGAGCGGCGATACTTATACTCCTCGATCAGACCCACTCAGGCAGCATCCAGGTCCGCAAAAAGGCCACCGAAACGAGACCATCCATGCCCGATTCTCTACATCCCGGCGCACCACCACAATCGCTGCAGTATCAGCATTCGGGGGAGCCGGTAGAAAGTCAAGCAAAATGACCAGACCTTCTCTAGAGGAGTGAATCGCAGCGACGCGATTGGCGTGCAGGCGACCACTCTACGCGTGCGACCAATGAGGAAGGAGCGCGGAACTCACGCGATAAAACGTGACCCGCGGATTTGACTCAAGGGGCGGCCTTGATGACTGAGATGTGCAGGATGGCCCAGGATCGCTTCGTTTCACGGACCAGTGTTCGGCCCCTCCGCTAAACTTGATGGAGAATAGATGTCGGATATGCGGTGCGCCATCGCGGCCAAGGTGGCGCTGCGACTCATTGTTGTTGCCACCTCATCGAGGGTGTCTCGAGTTGTCGGGTGACAAGGTCAGTATATCGGCCGTGACTCTGCGGATGAAGGCAACCGACGAGAGGCAGTAGGTGTACGCGGTACTTTTGATGTTTGATGATGCATGCAAATGATTGAAGATGGGTGATGTGATGTTGCAAGGTGTGGAGTCATGTCACCCGCTCTGCTGCCTGCCACTAGCACCACGCTAGCTACGCAGGAACACCGCCATTCTTGCATCCATGGAGCATTGGCATCAATCAGCGATTACTGCCTGCCATCCCTGTTGTCTGTCAGTATGTGTTATAACTCATGATCACAAGCTCAATGGTCATGTCATTCATTCGTTCATAAAGCACTCTGTGTTCTGTGTCTCCACCACTCCACAACAAACCTTTCTGCAAGGCATGCTCGACAGTCATCGGGCTTCACATCGGTGCCTTGATTCGCAGCAACTTCTCCGAATTCTTATACGCAATCATCTCCAACTCCTCCTGAGAGACCAGTCCACTCTGCTCCAATTCCTCCAACCACTTCAAGCCATTCTCAGTGCGTTCGAACGGGTAGTCAACGCTGAACAAAATGTGATCGATCTTTGTATTGCCCAGTATACACCGCAGCGGATCCAGAGACCAGACACCCGACGTCGTGATCCAGATGTTCTCTTCCCACACTTCCTTCAACTTCCGCTTGATGTCGCCCCATCGGCCACTCAGATTGACCACCCGCTGGATCATGAAGGGAAGCATCTCGCCGAAGTGACCGATGATGATCTTCAGCTTGGGAAACTTGTCGAAGAGGCCTGCCGCGAAGAGTCGTAGAACGTGGAGACCGGTCTCCGTATGCCAACCCCAGCCTGAAGCGCCCAGACTGCGACTTGCTCCATCGGTGAAGTTGCCGGTATATTGGTGCATCATATTCTCCGCCGGCCAGGTGGGATGTAGGTAGATCGCCACATCCAGCTCCTCCGCCACCCGCCACATCACATCGTATTCCTCGCCGTCGAAATACTTCCCGTTCGCGTGGTTGTCGATCAGTGCACCGACGAACCCAAGATCCTTGACACATCGTTCCAACTCCTTTGCTGACGCCTCTGGGTCTGATACAGGGAGTACTGCGAAGCCAGCGAATCGGTCTTTGTTCTTCTCAATGGATGCAGCCATTTGATCGTTCCCTTGCCGGCATTGATCGGGACTGGGTCCACCGGGAGAACATGCATGAGAGACGACTTGCATGGAAATCCTGCCCTTTGCCATTTCCTTCAGTCTCAGGTCACCCAGATCGCTGAGCATGCTCTTTGCAGCCGGAATGGCCTTGAACTGCTCTTGGAACTCCTCGTCGAATGCATCGAGCACGACGGGAGAGAGGTAATGCTCCTCGAGAGCGATGATGGGAGGGATCATGTTAGCAGGTCGGCAACAGGAGAAGCACTTCTCGCAGTTTCCATTGATCCGTAGATCAACCTACGGGAGCAAGTTTTGTTATATGTCGTGCAAGCACTTCGGCACCGAGGTGGGGGATAAAGTGGCGCATCGTGATGGGAAATGTGGAACACATTACACAGCAGCAGCGAGAAATGCGCTGGCAGCATGCAACGCGGCCAACGCCAGTAGTACAACCTGCACAGCACCTACAGAAATCCTGCGGTGGTGAAGTCTCCCTTATGACGCTCCTGTTCTGATTGCGATAATCGCATCGGTCCGAGTGGTATGCGTAGTGTGAGCCTAGTCCGACGGAGGATCAAGTCCGCTTCCCATTGCGTCGACAATCAACAACTTGTGAAGAATCATCCAGGCGATGGCATAGCATCCAGATTACCTCAGTTCCTGGTTTGAGACGGTTGTCCATTTAGACGGCGGGCCTTTGAATGTTCCGGTCGATCTCTCAGCAAATGTTGTATATAAAGGAGGAAGAAGATGTTTAATACTCCCGGTAGTCACAGCAAGTCGAAGTCTCCGTCCCGCATTTGCCGTGGAGCTTGGACTTGGAGGGGAAGTGAGAGGAGAGGAGAGCTTCACTCCGAGGTTACCTACTAGTACAGCTCCTCACTACTCACTTCGACCGTTGCAAGACTCGAGAGCCGCGAGTAGCTCGACCTCACACTATAGTTCTGCCATTCCTTGTAGGTCATCTCTCTCTCATTCTCTCATCCTCTCATCCATCCCAGATATCCTCCCATTCCTCACGACAGGCAGCACCCACCATACAGCATACCTCACCCAACATGGCCTCCAAGTACATTCCACCCGCCGAACTGCAGGAGATCCCCATCCCCAAGAACTACTCCGACCTCAACTTCACCCAAATTCGCGTCACCAACGTACCCGAGTCCTCCAAAGAAGTGACACCCATCCAGCTGGTGACGCTCTACCGTCCGCAAAAAGTCAATGCCTTCACGCCCAAGATGATGGAAGAGCTCGAGCTCGCCTATACCCTCTTCGACATCGACGACCGGGTCAAGTGCATCGTGCAGACGGGGAGTGGAAAAATGTTCTGTGCGGGCGCAGACTTGGAGACGGGCTTCGTGGGCGCGCAAGAGGCCGTTCGTGATCACAGGGATGGAGGTGGACGGGTCACAATGGCGATCAACAGATGTCGCAAGCCGAGCATTGGTGCGCTGAATGGAAGTGCTGTGGGTATTGGTATCACCATGACTCTGCCGATGAACATTCGTATCGCGTATGAGAACGCAAAGATCGGCTTTGTGTTCGCTAGACGAGGCCTGGTCATGGAGGCCGCGAGCAGCTTCTTTCTTCCCAGACTCATTGGGTGAATACAACATCAGACCAACCATCTTGAAACATCCAACTAACATGTCTTCAGTACCTCCAAAGCCCTCCACCTCTGCACCACGGGCGCGACCTACCCAGCCAAACACCCCCTCCTGAACACCCTCTTCTCCGAAACCCTCCCAACCCCGGAAGCCGTACTCCCTCGTGCCCTCGAAATCGCCGACGAGATCGTCAAGAACTGCAGCGGAATCAGCACTTACCTGATGAAAGAGATGATGTACCGCAATCCGGACACGGCCGAAGGCGCACACTTGCTCGACAGCCGGATCGTGTACGAATTGTTCAGCAGCAAGGACAACAAAGAGGGCGTACAGGCATTCTTGCAGAAGAGGCCGGTCAACTTTGTGGGAACAATGCAGAATGATGCGCCGGCGGCGTATCCGTGGTGGGATCCCGTGAGTACGGCGAATCGACCTGTGGCGAAGGGGTATGCTTTCAAGCCGAATTTGTAGGGTGATTGCAAAGCTTGATTGAAATGCTCAAAGCAGAGCATATGGGTATGAAAAAGTTACGGACGCCATCCCTCTCCTGTTCCCCTGTTCCGACCAGACCCTTGTCGTTCCGCTCTGAACGCTCCATTGAAATCACAAACTCCAGACTTTTTGGCATCGACAGCTCCTGACTTGCTTCCGTTCCGTGCCCATTCTTGCCAAATTTTCCTCCCTGGCTCAGTCTTCCGTCTCCATCTTGATCGCACCAGCATCGAACGACGGCAAAGGCAGCTGTGGCAGCTGATTCAGATCGAAGCGTTCGAGAGGCAGAGCATTGCTTCGAAGGGCACGTCTGGCGTTGTGCTTGGCCTGCTTCCCACCGCGACGGTCTTGCATGGCGATCACATTCATAGCACAACTCATTTGCGCAGCGTTCTTCTCGTCGCGAAGTACGTGTTCGATGGTGAGATTGGTGTTTGGTTCTCCTCCGTCGTCGTCCTCGTCGTCATCATCATCATCGTCGTCGTCGTCCTCATCGTCGTTGTCATCCTTCTCATGGTCTTTTTTCTTCTGGCCGACTGGTGAGACGACTCCCGCTGATGCAGTGAACTGCTTCCCATCGACTGCGTCCTGATATCCGCGGCGGTATGCTTCATACTCTTTCTCCCTGATGTATTGCTGCAGTCCGGGATCGCTGGCCACGTTCTCTTCGACCGATGCGTGGGCGCGAACGAATGCTACAGTACCCTTGTTGTGGCCCTTTCTTGGCTTCCCTGTGGTCCCTTGCCGCTTTTGAAAGCGCTGCTCACGCTGCAGAGCTTGAGTACCCGGATCTACAGCGCCTCCATTTGTACCGAAAGGATTACCAGCGCTCTTGACCAAGTCCATGGCGTGCAGAACATCCTGCATCATGACACCGCGAGGGCACTCGTCGATGTGGCGCTCCAAACACTTCTGATGAGCAAGCTTCTTCGCGGGCTTTGCTAGACGGATGAACCGGGTCGATGAGTATCGATCGCCCTCCATCTGCTGGCGGGTGGACCACGCATGTCGCAAGACACGATGACCAAGATCCACGTCGCCGTCGGTGAGGCCGGCTAGCTTCGCCATGCGTCCGACTAGCGCGAGCGAGTATGGAGTGCACATCTGAAGTTCGGGAGGAAGACATTCAGCGACTGAGCAGCCCCAGGAACGCTCGATGACCACTGCAAACTTATGATACATGCGCTGGGGTGTGCCTTTGGGCGCCATGTTCTTCTTGGCCGATGCACGCACGCCGCGCAGTCGGTGCCAGTCATTGACATCTTCAGGAGATATGTGTTCTGCCTGATGATAGCCGAGCTTGTTTCTGTCGAGTCCTGTAGATCTGGGAGCTGCGGAAGGACCAACAATGCTGAAATCTCTTCCATCGATCGCGCCGTCATTATGTGCGTGGGTCGTTGCCAAATTGTTCAGCGATGGCTCCATATCGGGGAGGTATGGAGCGTACGCCGTCGAGGACGCCGTGGCCGCCGCCATTGTGTTGCTGACGTCCTCCAAAGTGATGCCATTTGGACACTCTTTGATGAACTCTTCAACGTAGGCTTCAGCCGGGATACCAAATGCCTGGCTCCGAGAAACGACAAAAGCATTTGCCGAGTACCGTCCTCCTTCGCCGTTCTGACGGGCGCGACACTGCTGAAGCAAAATCCTCTGGGCGCGCTCCATCTCACCTGCTGTCACAATTGCAAGATCCGCCACATGCGCAACGAGGGCAAGTGAGTACGGCGTGCGCGAGCGCAGTTCTTTGGGCAGACACTCGTTGATCGAGCAACCCCAGCAGTCGTAAAGGACTTTGCCCCAGACGTGGTACTTGTCGTGAATAGTATGCTCTTCTTGTAGCCCTTCACGAGCTTGCGCGTAGTCGACTTGGACAGCAGGCGAATGTCGCCAGTCGTCGTGATCTTCCGGGGAGATTTCGCTCGCCTGATGATACGTCGCCACCATGATGTTGCGATTGATGTCGCCGAGAGGAGTCTCCGGAGGAAGTTGAGCGATTGCGTCAAAATCACTGACGCGCATTGTTTCGTCCATTTCGTCCATGCGCTCGTGCTGCTGCCACGTGCAAATCGTCAGTCCGACACTGTGCGTTTGCAGCTGAGCAGAATTTTGAAGTGATGAAGTGACCGCGCGCAGGAAATGACTGAGCGGCTGTTCCTTACTCAGCGTACAAGGATGGCAGCGACGTTAGCGCCGGATCACATGCAAGAGCGGGTTGCCATGCACGACGCCGAAAGAGGAAGGAGTGTAAAGCTTTCACTCAGTCTGTCGAATGATCTGGTTCATTGCTACAATATGTCAACATGCCGCCCATTGGACCATGTTCCTGCGCTCAAATACATCAACGAAAATTGGAAGGATTATGTAGTGGATAGGGGTATCACAAAGCTCACAGCAAAGATCCAAACACGTACGCCGTCATGTCCTTCGTCAGATCAACAAACTCTTTTCAACCACCAAGCACACTCTTCAACGCATCCTGATCCAGGGATTTCATAATCGGTGGATGCTGGATCTTGACTTCCGGAAAGAAACCCATAATTGGCCCAGTCTGATTGATCCCTGGTGGCCGAAGTTTCGGCTTCCTCGGTGTCGCGTGAGGGTCTTCCGTGGACTTGCCTGTACTGCTACCGGATGCCACACTCGGAGCACGATTGAGCTTCGGCGCGGCGAGCGTAGTGTTGTGGCTAACGACAGGTGCTGGTGAAGCTCCCCAACGTCCAAACACCCATCCTCCCACTTTGCTGCCAATTCCTTGTTTCGGACCAGTCGGTCGTTGAGCTGGTGGTGCCATGCCGCTGAGAAGACTCTGTCCACTCATGGGCGACCGTGATAGCGCTGCCGGACGCGTGGCATGTGCTGTCATACCACTGACCACAGCTTGTGGTGTGAATGAACGTGCGCCGTGCGTTGTGAGTAATTGAGATGGCCGATTCTTGAGAGTATGGATGTCCATGCCAGAGAATGACATGATGGACTCGTGAGAAGCGGCACGCCGCAGAGGTCGGCGCTCAAATGCATCAAGTTCTTCCGAGAGCGGAGAAATGGCGCTGGAGTCGGGACCGTCGCGAGAGCTGCTCGCATTCTCCCACGCGAGCTCGTCCTCCTCTGGAATGACAGCCTCCGGTGCGTGCTGTTGTTCTATCTGTCGCAAGTTCTCTGTGCTGATGTCCAGGATCGAATCGAGAGACGGCCGGGCCCTGTGAGAGACCGAGTTGCGGAAGGTATGGTAAGAACTGATCGAGGATCTTTTGGATGCCGTTGGTGCAAAGAGAGGTGTTCCAGGCTCCTCGGTATCAGGCGTCGTAGGTCGCGAAGAGTCTTGACCGGCGTCGCTGAATACTCTGTCGAACATGGAGGATGAACGATTTGTTGATATCGGCGAGCTTGGGTCTGAGTACTGCACGGACTGGTAAGACTGGTAGGATTGCATCGACTGCATCGACCAGCGCTTGTCGTGCATACCACTGTCCGGTAGGCTGGCGCTTGTCTGCGACAGAATGGCGGCTGTGTTGGACGGCGTCAGAGGGGGGTAATGCTGAGGTGTGCTCCTGCCCGAAGATGGCGTGTAATGGCCGGGCGTCAGCGCACCGTGACGCTTCTTCTTGGGCTTGCGGATCGATGCTGTCTTCGGCGTTGCCGGAGGAGCGTGGTAGTGGTGGTGAACGTGGAGTTCCTGAGATGTGGCTCGGCGCATCTCTTCGGACAAGTGTGGACGCGTTGCGAGGAGTGTCGTATCGGCGATACTGTCTTCTGCGACGGGTTGGTGGACGGACAGCTGACTGCGAAGGGTTTCCACCTCCTCATTGGATGTCTGCAGCATGTCGCGCAGCTCCACAATTCCCATCTGTAGATTTGCGTTGTCCTGGAGGATGTCCTTCACAAAATGCGACACGACGGTCGGTCCATTCGCATCTTGTCCAGCACCCTTCGATGCTGCAGCGCCTTTCAGTCTCCCCGCCGCCGAGCCTAGTTCCCTCTCCACGGCATGCCGACGCTCCATTCGCTGCAGCACCTCAACATGCCGCTCCCTCTCCTCCTTTGCCTCGCGCTCGATTCGCTCCGTCTGCTCTTGCAAATGTAAGAGTGTCCGCTCCGCCTGTTGCCACCTTCGCAGGGCAGACCTTTCCGCGCCTTCCTTCTCGTGCACCGTCGCCTGCCACAACGCCTGCTCGCGCTCAAATTCAGCCAACTGCTGCTCCAAATGCTCCGTTCGCGACGCCAGACTGGACAACTTGTGTAGCTCCTGATGGGCGGAGCGCAAGGTTGCCTGAAGGTTGGTGACCTGGATATCCGATTCTGCAACAGCGTTGTTGAGCGATTCCAGTTGATCGAGTAGGCTGCGATTCTCTTCGATCACCGTCGCGTTTTGTTCCTCCAGCATTTTCTTCTCGTTCTCCAGCGTTTGGATGTGTACATTCATCGCCTCCCGTTCCTTCTCCGAGTCGGCGATGTAGGCTTCATGCCTGACGAGGAGAGCCTGTAGCGAGAACATTAGCGACGGCATGCCTTGGTCGTCAACCAGCGGCGGCAGCTCGATCGTCGATGACATATTGTACAGCGTCGGCGAGTGCGCGAGCGGAGAACGAACACAACGACCATGCAGCAGGCGGATATGTGCTATGTGGGTATCGCCCAACGGCGACCAACGCTGCGAACCGAAGACCACCTGCGCCAATGTTGACGAGCGTCGGGGCAATCAAACTTACCTGACCCAGTTTGGCAGCAGTACAAACATCACGTTCCAAGCCCTCGAGAGCGGCTTGATTGTGACGCAGATGGGCGCACGAGTCGTTGCCGCAGCAGCAGGTTGTGGAATGTGAGGTGCTTCCAGCGATCGAGGTGCCGGATTCGTAGGCTTGGAGGAAGGCGTGCGCTGAGAACTCGTCGTCAGCCATGGTCACCGAGCGCACGCCGTGGTAGGTAGGCGTCTTTGGATCGTGTCGGCGGAGTTCATTTCAGGGTGTGAATTATAGGTGTAGAATGGAAGATGGTACAACAGGAAACGGGGAAACCACGGCAGAGGACAAGTCCACGCGCTCCAGTCGTTTGCGCTCGGATGTTGTCGTTCCTTGCAGAATGATGCGCGGAGGAACATTGGATGAACCCCACTTTGGCGTGGCTGGGATCTTGGGTGTGGCGCAAATCTTAAATCACTCGAAAGCCAACATTCACCACTCGTTCGACTTCGACTCACTACTTGCGACACGTTCAACTGCAGCCTAGGAGTCAGATGCGCATATCCTGCATGGTGCGTTTGTATATGCTGCGGTCAGCTTGATCTGCGTCATCGGATCTTGATGGAAAGACCGGAAGCTGACCAGGATGAGGCATGCTATCGCTGATTGCTTGGAATGGATCGATCTCAACGACTGTTACCAGTGAATACAAATTGGTCTTCTCAGGCCTGCTCACACGATATATTTCTTCTTTTGGTTCCTAGCCGGACGACCCACAGCGAGAAAACGCTTTCATCACGGACAAGCGAATCAAACATGGAAGTGAAGAAGCATTCGAGATCTCAGCCACGGCTGGACGTTATTTTCATCGTTTAGATACTATCCGCCGGAATCTTTGACCCTGAGGCCACTCAATGGCACTGACTCTGGCTTACTCCACTGAGGATTCAGGGACGCGAAATGAACAATATCGACGGTGAACGGGCGATGCTTAGACCGATAGAGCACAGGCAAAGCATACCGTATCGATGAATGCAGTCTGCTCGGCTACGCCGCTTCTGTACTGCATTCGGTCTCCCAGCAGGATCTCCTGCTGCGACCTCGATATGATAGAATGCAATTGAGAAGTGCGTTTGGTGTGTTCATGTTCATCATTAAAGAGTTTCCTACGAAGCCGGTGCGTTGCCATCATCAAGTTTCCTTCAGAAATGCTCCTTCCAGAACTTGAACGTCACTCGACTCACCGTCGCCTCCTTGCACGCTTTCTTGATATCTCTCGCAGCCGTGCTCGGTCCGCAAAAGTACACCCCCACATCGGTCTTTCCACCACGGTCCAGACCCGCCATGTAGTTCTGGTTCAGGATCGCCTCCCGCATGGCCACGAACAGCCGATTGAAGTCTGGTCGTCCGAAATTCGTTCTTGAGCTCAGTTCCGTTAGTGGGTCTCTGTCTGTTCCGACCGAGTTCAAAACAATGTTCTGCGCCGTGTCCACGTCCATCTTTTGAGTAAGATAAGTGTGGATGCGCAGGAATTCTGTCGAGCTGCCTGCGCCGCTCATGTTTATACTTTGCGCTTCCAGGCTTGAGAGCAGAGCTTGGAACCACTCAAAGGATGTGGTGTCTCTGCACACCCAGATGAACTCGACTCGCTTCAGTCGCTTGGGTGGATTCGGTGATAGTCGCATGTGCCAGATGTTTTTGAGGATCGCTGCCCATGGTGTTACGCCGATGCCTGTCCCGATGAGGATGGCAATTTCGTTGTCAAAAACGTCCTCGGCTGGCGCTCCGTAGGGTCCGTCGATGCGGATTTTGGGCATTTCCTGGCCGTTTTGGATCGCGACTTCGTACATTCCCAATGGATCCAGATCGTCGTACAGCTTCTGCTGCTCCGGACCAGCGCCGAGAGCGTTCGCTAATGACCGAGTCCAATCGCCTACCTGGCGAACGTGCACACTGATGTATGGATCGAATGGACATGATGTGATAGTGAATGGATGCCACTGGTTCCCGCTGAGCGAGGGCACATTGAGGAAAAGCCATTGCCCAGCCTTGTATCGCATGCTCGGCTTGCGGAACTGGATCTCGACGGCGTCTGTGGTAATGTTAGTATGCTGGAAAAGCTGCGCTAGATCTGCCTTGATGGTCTCACCGAAAGGATGCTTGACGACCTTGATGATCTCTGTCTGACGTCGAGCTCGAACCTCTCTCCACACCCGCTCACAGAGGTAAAGCGCGCCGCTGATAAGTTCCCACCGCCAGCCCTGGTATCCAATGCAGTGGTTCCAGAATGGTCCACCGGCGAAAGGAGAGTGCGGCTTCACACTGTCCCTCACGAAACACCCCGTGGTATGCGTGTACATCGCCAAGAAGAAAGGGACGAAGAGGTGATGCGTATACCAGAACGTCTCATAGCTCTGCTGGCGAATCTTTGCATGCGACGTCGTGAACATCAACATCATGCACAGCAGCATGACATGTCCGGTAATTCCTCCTGCTTGTTGGTAATGTATCTCCACCGCCGCCTCTTTCCGAATCTGCGATCGCTCGACGTTGAAAAAGTTGACATAGTGCGACCCAGTGTGCACGATTGTCCAGATCAGCATGCTGTATGCAACCTGTCGGTGGAAGTACTGGCTCTCATCGAGAGGAAGCCATCGGATCTTCGGCCTGACCAGCCTGAGGAAATTCCGGCACATGGGGAAGAGGATCAGCATCGTGTCTACTGAGAGACAAAGCCCCGCTCCTCGGGAGAACCAGACACTGAAATGCAGTGTATTCAGTCCCGCTAGCTTTTGGTTGTCGGCTTGGAGGTACCATCCGAGGACGAAGATCAGGAAGTGCAGGCCATGGAAGAGGATGTAGAATGTGATCTTTCGGGCGGTGAATTGCGCTCTTAGCCATGACTTTCTTTGTGGAATCGCCATGTCGGCGAGCAGAATCTGAATCGGATGGCGGAAGAAAGCAGTGTGCTCCTGCAAGGTTTCTGTCGCTATGATGCATTCATGTTTCCCGGGGCTCTCAGGAACGTGATTCTTTCGACCGGCCTTCCGCTCAGGCCGCCTGGTCTTGAGTAATGAGAGAAGAAGAAGGAGGAGGAAGCGCACCGAGTCAGCAGATGTGTATTCAGCGATAAGACCTTCTAGTCCGCAGAGGAGAACGATCGGAGAATAACAGAACGACTGTCACAAACCTTGAAGAACATCGAAGTGGCCATGCCGACCCTGCGTGATGCGTGCCGAGTCAGCCATCAACCCATCAACAGTCCAGCAATGGCCTCGGCGCCTGCATCGGCACGACACAGTACGCAGCTCGAGTCCAGCCTCTCGCAATAATGCAAGCGCCCTCTCCAAAGCGATTCGCCTGTTGTGCTTCCACCACAGGAGTGGAGGTGCTGTGCAGCCGGGATGGCTCCTGCAGCTTTAGCGCCGGCGCTAGTGGTGACCCTCTCTTCTCTTGGTGTCTTGGAGATCCTGACCGACTTCATTCGCTCTTCGTTGGGCGCTTAGAGCACGTGAATCTGCAAGTTCTTTGCCCATCCCATGTCCCACACGACCATGTTGCGCTGCTTGCTCCAAATCGAGCGGCGCCGCCGCGACGGGACAAGCCACGGTAAGATCTGGCTCGTTTCCTCCTCTTCTACGGTGCCGATGGCCGTTACCCTGCTGGTTGGTAGATTCGCCTGCATTAACGGACTATTGCCCCTGCAGTATCCTTTCGTGACCGGATCTTGGGTTCTACTTTGAACTCTATAGTCGTCCCTCGGGCCTATATTCCTGGTTCTCACCGTCACCTACGCTCGTCATTCTCATCAACACATTGCCATTTCTGCGGACGATGAGACTCAGTCAGCTGGAACGTTAGCCACTGGTGCAACAAAGACCGGCGCATTGCTGGGAGACCTCACGCTGCTGTGCATTGCAATGGGCAAACTGATCAAGAATCACTGGGCTCGTCTCATCTGCTTGACAGCGGCATCATGTACGGTCACAGTCGTCCTCGCGCAACATCCCTCCAGACCGCTTACATCGCTCTTCACAGACCAAATAGCCGCAGCACTGGAAGGATTCTTCTGGCCAAAGTTCTTCTTCGACTGGCTCACCAAGAACTTTGACGGAGCTGTCAAGCCCGTGCCCACTCTTCAGACCATCAACCTCATCTTCGGACTCCTTGGATTGGCATACGAGTGGCCGCTGAAAATTGTGGCTGGAACCGCAATACACCGCAGCATGGAAGTCCGCTTGATGTGGATACCGCTGGCCAGTCTGTCGAGTTTGCTCCTCTACCAGGCGACGAATGCGGCGTTGTATTACTTCATTGGATGTATGGTGTATTTTTGGGCGTATAGCGAAGGAGAGGTTAGTTTGACAGTAGCCATGCTCCAACGGGCCAATGCTGATATATCATCAGGTCATCTGCGCAGTACCGTGGACGTTGCCCAAGCGAGCAGATCGAAGACGAGCTGAGAAGGCTTGATGATAATGACTATATCTGTTTTATTGCATAGCGATGGAGAAGGCGGTTCCAGTTGGATCGCTGGGCTAAGAGGGCCTACTTGGAGATAGCTTTGAGTGAATAGAGCCGTGCTCATTCACGCGGCGAGGAAAGGGACAGTACTGCTCATAGCCGCAGAAACTCAAGATGACCCGAGACGATCCAAGCCACAGACCCGACAGCCTGCCGAGTTGAAGCAAATGTGCGTGCCTTGTGATGAGAAGGGTATCATGAGCGTGTATGTACACTCCCCGGGGTTTTCCAGTTCTCCTGATGCGACGCTGCCTGTGCCCATACTCTGTCTTATCGTACACGCTGCCGCCGTAGCTTGTGTCGTTGCCGGGACAGACCGCCCCGGCGCCCTGATCCACCGTCCAGCCAAGCAGATCACAATGCATCAAGCCTCCCTGCTGCTCTTTTCCGTCTCCTCATCTCGGCCACGGATCAATTGAAGATTCCCGAACCTCCCTGCCTTTGTGCCGCCTCTCCTTGCATCTTCTCCGACACTTTGATGTTGACCTCGAAGAACTTTGATACGCAGCGGTCGAGGCAGACGGATTCGCCCTTGTTGAGTTCGCCTTCGCGGTACTGGTTGGGAATGCACTTCTTTGTGCATGTGTCGACTAATCTAGATGAGCAGACAGATTAGTTGGAATTGTTTTACTCGCCTAGAAGATACGACGACGCTTACTGGTTGAACATGTTGGATACCATCTCAATCTCGGCTTCTGCTGCTGCGATCTTTTCCGCGGATGAGGGCTGCGGGCGTCCGCCACCGAAGAGAGAGAAAGACATGGTCGGTTTGTTGTATGGTAGACGGGCAAGATTCAGTCGCTATGATCTGTATGCGATGATGGTGCGCGTGGTGGCGATGAGCAATGGCGTTTTGATCGTGGTTGTTCAATCGTATGTCGGGTTCACAATCGAAAGTCTGACGCTGCAAGAGAGAGCTTGGGCCACCCAACCAAGAAACATTCACTTCACTTCCTCCTGCGTTCAAGCACCGACCACGCATCACACCTCAGTCCTCGTCAGCGATGTTGACACTTTTGCGTCGAGAGTGATGGTCCGATTGGTGACTCTGTCTAGAGATGTCTCTCCACCGCCGACCAGAAGGAACCAAATCGCTTCTGACGAAAGCAGCTCCAAGGAGGAAGATGTTTTGCAGCATGGAGAGCCCACCCTGGCCGCCATAGAAGCTGGCGAGGCGCACATTCGCGATCACTTGTCATACTTTTTGAGACGCCTCTCGAAGGTGTCTAGACCGGTCATTGATGCTCCGAGGCTTGCCTTGTCGGAGTTTTCTGAACTCTACAGGCGCAGCGAACACAAGAATGGCCGGCATTTCGTGGTGCATCAGCACGATCATCCTATCTCTGGTACAAATGACAATATTTTGGCACTTCAATCATGGCTGACATTGCTCAAAAGGCGTTCACTACGATTTACGACTTCAATTCTCATCGACTTCCACGATCAGCTTCGCCATACCATACGGATTGCCGGGCAACCCGAACTCCATGCGACCAAATCGGATGGCGATTGAGACTAGAGTCCACAATCTTTGGAATAACTTGATCGAGTCAGCCTCATACGCCACTGGATCGCTTCTGATTTGGGACACTGGAGAGTACGAGATTCTGCCTCGCTACAACAAGAAAGCGCAGAAGATGACTGACGACGAAGAATCGAGCCAAGACGATGTTGAGATGCATGGAATGCGAACCCAGAGTGAGCTGTTGGTAGAAGCCTTCCAAAGTCGCCACATTCGTCTTCGCTTGCATGGTACTCGTCTGCCACCGGGATACACTGTCGCACTCAGGCTGCCCTCTCATAACGATCGGACGGCTCAACCCAGCAAGCCGAAACGGAAACGACGAAGGACTAACGTTCCACTCAAGCTGAAGAAGCACCCTCCAAGTGACAGCGAGTCCGAGTCGTCTGATAAGACCAGTGTCCCGAACATTGACCAGGATGAAGCCAAGGACGTAGCCGCAGCCTCAGACGGTGAGGAGGACACCGCAATTCGGGTCAACAATGCATATCCGGGCGCCTTCAACACTATCGGCTCAATTCATCAGCGGTACTGGTTCCTTGCCCTCGATCGACCCAATTCAGGATTTGTCAAGGCCCATACCGGTCGTTGGGTAGGCGACTGGGACGCCTTCTATGTGTATGGTCGCGATCACGAGCGGAGTCTGATCACAGCTCGACTTGCAGAAGATGTCATGGCTGATGATGGCATTGACGCTTTCGTGGGACGAAAGATGTGGCGGCCGATCGTTGAGTGAGACCAACTTGCGCCATGCACCATCTGAGAGAATCGAGAGCCACAGTTCTGGCAAGCCTGACATCGTCCAGATCGATGCACCTATCGCGCAAGACCTGTGGCCATTATTCATATTTCGTTCGATCTTTGTATCAGGTAAGCGGGATTTCTCAAGGTCTCCCGTCGTCAATTACAGCCGTGGAGGCACTGTCATCGATCAGTCCTCTTTGTTGGATGCGTTCCTGCCATGCGGTCGGCGCATCTTGTCGCTGTCACAAAGAAACTCAATTCCGGAGCTTAGAACAAACCAAAAACAATTCTCGAGA
Source organism: Zymoseptoria tritici IPO323 (assembly GCF_000219625.1). Taxonomy (NCBI): domain Eukaryota; kingdom Fungi; phylum Ascomycota; class Dothideomycetes; order Mycosphaerellales; family Mycosphaerellaceae; genus Zymoseptoria; species Zymoseptoria tritici. The sequence continues at coordinate 1,945,035 of NC_018218.1, read as the reverse complement.
CAAAGACCAACGTACGGACATGCAGCAAGCGATCTGAGCTATGTGAACTTTTCTCCTCAGTATTGCGCTGTGCTCGCTTTTCGATCGGCACCTATCTCGACTATGGCCAGTGAACCAACACCTCAATATGACGCTCTGCTCGCTTTCCGATCGGCCTTCATCTCGGCTATGGCCCGTATACCGACAAGAGACAACGCGCTGGTGGCCTTCACACGCCCGCGACCCGCACCCGCACCCCCGCCGCCCCCACCACCGCTGCCTGGAGCAGACCTTCCAGTGGTACCTGGTAAGATATTGGATCGCAGACCTACGCTAAATCCCGAGACTGCCTCGGATGTCGACATGGTTGCATGATACATCTACACAAGCATAAAATATTCGCTGACCCTTTCGCCTTCTAGGTGGGTTCGTTTGGCCGAATCCTCCTAAGCCGGGTTCCCTATTGCATGAGCCGCCCCAAGAGACCTACCCTGTTGGCGCGTTCCAACAGTCCCATCTTATCAGCGATACAGCCACTGAGAATAGGTTTCAAAACTTCATGGCCGGCGACCTTTCGGGATCCACAGAACTCGATCGGGTTCAAGGATGGCAGGGAATCCAATACCTGGCAGCCGCTGGCAACAACATGGTCGGTCTGTTTGGTCAGTTCGATGCAAACCAGAACATGACAAGGGTATTGCACCATAAGTCCACCAATCAATTAGTGCTAATTGCAGTTTTCAGCGGCTTGCGGTCAAGGATCTTCAGTGCGGTCCTTTGGTATGTTGGTGTTGATATTCATCGTCTCCACTGCTGATTCAAGAAGGAATGGTTCATGCCATTCAATTGGACTGGAGTCTACGACGAGAACGGTGTGAGGGACTACAGCGCGCAGATAAACCGGACGGAGAGCATGGAAACCTATATCCATCGGCATCTGTCAGCTACTGGAGCAAGCTCGATCGTGGGTTAGTAGCATTGAGGGCTCGAGGTCTCTCGAACTTGGCATTCGAACGTCTCTTCAAGCTCCTAGCCCGGACCTCGGACCTTTCTGTACCTTTGCTGACCCTCTGGCCCTTCACCTGCAGCATTCCACGGTCGAACGATTATTGACACGTCCCAATGGCGCTATAGGTTCTTCATGGAGGCAAGTAGCGTAGCGAGAGATGCTTCTCCGTCGGACGTCCTGTGACTACCCATGCTGACTATCTCACAGTACTGCCCCCACGGCAGTTTATCCGATTTGATCGGCTATTATCTCAATCCTCGGAACTTCCCCGACGCAGCAGTGACGGAGGTCCCTCATCCTCGCAATGAATACGCGACCCTCACTATGCCGAATGTCTTAATTCCTGAGCCGTAAGTCTTCAATGCATCAAATATCCAGACAGCTGCTTACTGCCAAAACGCAGTTTCATTTGGTATTGCTTCATGAACCTCGCCAAGTCTGCAATCATAATGGAGCAAGGCTCGATTCAGGCACCCATCGAAGGTTGGAAGGAAGTCGTTCACCGCGATCTTAAGCCAGGGGTATGGCAAGCAATGGGCTGCAAAGCCTGTCACTTGATCCCAACGTCTGAGATATGTGCTGATGACCATACTACATTATTAGAACATTTGGTTACAAGACCCTTCGACCGGAAGGGCGCAATGGGCGCTGTATCCTGAACCCAAGCTGGGCGATTTTGGATTCGCATTTGAAACCGGCCCGAACGATCCTCCGGCCAACAACCCGCGGGCATTTCGTGGAGCTGGTACTCCCGGATTTCTGTAAGTACTGCGATGGGCCGTGGATTTCGTTCTGGCGCTTCTCTACTCGAGTCTCGCGATGCCAGGTCTCAAAGGTCGCGTTGCAACATACGTTACCTCTTCAGGCTATAGCTAATTCTTTCTATTCTTGTCAGGGCTCCGGAACAGCATGAATGGCTACGAAGAGATGATCTGAGAGTCACCGATTTCCCGCGCATGGGTGCCAAGACTAACGTGGGTTGACTAATTGATCTCAAGTGACAAGCCTATCACTGACTTTGACAGGTATGGGCAATTGGTAGTGTCATCTACGCTTTGGTTTTCAGATGCAAGCAGCCGAACACGCCAGATTATGTGAATGAAGGCTTGCCCAGGGACGAGCCGCATGGGCCTTTACCGGTGAGCATCAATTCTCATACCCGAACTCCAGCTTTCGACCGACAGACCCACGATCGCAGGCTCCAGGCTACTCTCACACCTTGATGGACTTGATGTGGGAATGTCTGCAGCCTGAACCCACAGAAAGACCTTCACCGTCAACGTTGCTCAAGCGGACGTTCAACAAGGACCTCGATTTTGACGAGATCTACTTCAAAGGTAAGTGATGCAGAGATCCTTTGAGATAAATCTAAGCCTCGTGAAACTTCTGACATCTTCGGCTTTGCGCGCTGATCAGGAATGCGAACTGTCAAGCCACGTCTGGGAGAGCCGTGGCACAACAACTCGCGCTCACGCGAGCATCGATTACGGGCTATCTTCGACGATGAATATCGACTTGGCCTGAGTTGGGACGATCTTCCTCCTGCTATTAATCCGCTGTAATCGAGCGTCGGACAGGCAATAGCATTTTTAGTTGGAGGACGGAGTCGAAACGAAATTGGATTGATAACCGTGATACATCGACATGTCACAGTGAGGCGCGAAAGAGGCATTGCAACACAACCTTCGTAGGATGACTGGTATCCACTCAACGCATGCTGTCAACAGAATTGTTGCAAAAGAGTTTCATTTGTAGTACGGCTAGTACCCAGTGTCTTTGGGCACTACACGCAAACACTCTCCGCTAGAAAACGGTCGACACCAAACCCTCTCGCCACGTCCATGTCACTCCCGACCCTGTCTCCGCATGTGAACCAAGCTAACAAATCTCTTACAGCTGAGCCTTGCTTCTCAAGCCCGTTCGATCATGAACGACAATGGCAACGTTGTCGAACTCAGACCAATCGACAGGATGCTTTGGCGGCTGCAGTCCACGTATCTGCAATCCTTTCCAAACAAGGCCTGCAATAGAAAGCAATGTCTTGATGTAATTCAAATCTGTCATACAATACGGAATTTCCGTTCCTGCACCATCGAGATTGGAGGTCGCAAGATGAAGTATCGCTTCAGCGCTCGGTCTGAATCATCATCACTGAGCGAAAGTGTTCGGTATGGCGAGCTCTTCGCCTTCGTTTGAGCTCATCGGAGGAGTCGTGATCATCGCAGGCTGTCCTCTTTGGCCTCCCGAGCCTTTTGGCGCTCAGCAATGCGCTTCTTGTTTCCGGTCGCGGATAGCAGAAAGACGCTGCTCGACCGGTCGCGCTTCGGCTTTGCGACCCGTCCACACTTCACAGAATGCCCGGCCATTGGCTTTCTGACCAGGCTACCAGCCACAGGACAACTGACAGGCGCCTTCCCGATCATTCCACTCGCAAATGACTGACTGAGCACCGGTCCGTTGAGCCCGCCGCCGGCCACAGGACGACTGCCAGCCGGCTTTCCGTATGGCAACTTGAAGGCCCTGACTGCCTCCTCAATGGCTTTGGCCGTGAAAGTGCTCGTACCTTCCGATGAAAGCTTGCATTGCTCGTGGACCGTTTCCAACACCCCCTTACCACGTGCGCAGGCAGCCTGCATCACTGCAAGCTCCAGTGAACTCTTTTTGGCTTGCTCCTTGCTACTCAAATCTTTGACCACTGGCCTCTCCTTACCACCGTCGTATTTGATGATTTTTTGCGCGAGTATGGCGCTCTCTCGCTCTTCATATTCGTCGAGTTTCGTAAATCCGGATCTCGCCGACTCACGGCACCACTTGAACAGGCTTTCCAACTGCTTTGCGACAGCGAGACGCTCTTTAATCGCCTTGTCAGTCGTGAGGATTGTGGCGGGTGCCAATACACTTTGGAAGCGGGTGGCATCCACGAAGATTTCCGCGACATCGTTTAGCGCGCAAAGCTTGCGAATTTCCTCCATGATTTCCGCGACCCTCCCGTTCTCCACCTCAATCTTCTCCATCAGTGTGGGTCGCGTTGCGATGTCGAAAGCCACACGAAGTCCACCGGGATTCGCCATGATCGTCTCGTGTAGGCGGAGTCCGCAATGCAACTCGAGAGACTGGCGCAACACACCGCCGTTCGTCTTGACGGGGAGAGGTATGAGGGCGCAACTTCGTCGGTGAGGGGAGATGTGCTTTGCGCGGACGTGGGTCGTTGATTTGCTTGTGGAGTGTTGGTCGATGTCGTCGTGCGCAGGTCGAGTCTGCTTTGGTAGCTTGGAGAACTGGCGTGACACTTCGTCGCAAGTATTGGAGAACTTCCTGGTTGCAGGCAGCTTGGTCGATCTCGCCTTGCGCAGAACGAGTCTGATATGAGCGGTTTGATGAACCGGCGTGGTCTTTCTTCAAGGGTGTTGAGTAAATGCGGATGGGCACGCAGCTCTGGTGACGTTGTCTTGCGCAGGTCGAGTCAAAGGCTGAGCGAAGGCCGTCGTTGCAGGACTTGGAAAGAGCACCGAGAGTGCACACACTTTGTCGACGTTTTCGAGACGGAGATCACGCAGGGAAAGATCTCTTGTGGTGGATGAACCAAATTCCTTGATTGCAATCCGCACTGGAGGGACCTGGGCAATTCACGTGAATCCCGCTTGGTTGTTTGGCGACAACTCCCGAGCACCGTCACTTGCGCTCCCACCATGAACCGCTTCGAAGCAGTGATTTGACCAGAACGCGGGACGTTTTTTCCGTGGCGGATCCTGTACATGGAGCAAGATCTCAGGACCGGGACTCCGAGGCCTAATAACAGCCGCATCGGTCTTCCAGGTTCTCCTGACGGTCGAGCATGACTTTGCTCCTTCGTCCGTAGTCCCGAGGTGGTTACATGGACAGGGCGGAGGTCCCAGTGATCAGGCGCAGCAGGCTTGTCATGCCGGACAAGCCAAGATCAAGCCAGGATTACATTCAATCCACAACAGATGTTTTCTGGAGAAGCATAGCGTTGCCCATCAGGACCAACATATACCATGAACGAGTATGCTGCTTGCGCTCACCATTCCGGCGACTTTCGGTGGAGAGGCGACAAGGTCCAGAGCTGCATACATTGATTCATCTGGTCTTCGAATGTACACACAAGGCGATGCCTCCCAGTACGCAGCCCATACCGATCCAGGTGTCTGAAGGAGTCAGCAAATATCCGATGAGCAGAGTATACTCTGAACAGACCTCGTGAAATTACTTTCCCTTCAGCCCACCATTCTCCCAGCACTGTGAACAGGAAAGCCAGCGAGTTTGTGATTGGCACTGTCAAGCTCAATTCTGAGCAGAAGAAGACAAATCAGCAAGGTTGGCATGAGAGTTGCATGGCTCGAAATTTCCTTACCGGCTTGTCCTATCAACAAGAAGAACCACACACTCCCGGTGACGTTCAGGAGAAGAGGGATTGCATAGCTGGGGTTCTTCAGCAGATCAAAGACCGCATAAATGATCCCCCAGAACTTTTTCTTGATCCATGGCGTGCTCGGGTCCGTCAAATATGGTCGTGTGAGTTGAGGCTCCTTGTCTCGCTGTACCGCAGCGCGCCTCATGAAGGGCGTGGTCAGTCCCCAGCATGCGCCGACCATGAGAAAGCCCAAGAACCAACGCCATGCTGAAGGCTGCGACACGGGCTGTGATGCGGGACTGTCAGGATCCATTGTTGATTGATGAGCAATAGCGTTGGCTATGGCGATAGTTTAACACAATGGAACTCAGGAGGTGGAAGAATCGACGTGCTGGGAAGGCTTGGCATAGTTCTAGATCTCAGATCGGATCCGCGCGTCGTCGTCACTTCATCACCGACGGGACGATCAATAAGGTACCTATCTAGACAGCAGGGCAGTTGCACGTGGGATGCGGCAATTACCATGTGTGAAGACTTTGCTCATTTGTTGGCATCGTAGCGACTTCTCCTCCGAATACAAACATCAATCACCTCAACATCATCCTCACTCCCGTACGGTATTGACAACTGCACCCAGCCGCTAGATTCAGCATCCTCAAGAACACGACCGCGATGGACTGCCTCCCTCTACCAGTTGTCTGCATCCAATGCGGGACGGACCAAAATCCATGCCACGTCAAGTCCGTTATCCGCAACGCGATCTCCCGTCACGTCGACTGACACCATCCCGCCGTTAGAATCGTCGGTCCTACATTGGGCTTCTTGGTCGGTGTCGTCATGGCAGTAAGAGAAGCTGAAGTACTGGAAGAGCAAAGAATTCATACTGAGACGTCGTAGTTGTTCTGCTGGCCTGCAGCCCTGCTGTGCTGTTGTTGCGCAACTGAAGCGGGCAAGAAGTACGTTTTCGAGCGCTCTCCCACGTTGAAGTGCCAGTCAAGCTTCTGACGGCCGTAACAGGATGCTTGGAGCCCCGGCAGACACATCGAGAGTAGTCAGCGACTGCATACCATTCTGAGGGCGATGCTGGCGTAGAGTTGAGCATTGGAGGCCAAGAGAAGCAGCCTGCGGGCACGAGAGAGGCGATACAGTCAGGACATACACCATGAAGGAGGTATCAGCAAAGGCGCAATGAGCAGAATCGGGCTTTCCATGGCAGGCGAAGGTCACCTCAACAACTTCGGAAACGTAAGTGCTCGCTTCATTCACAATTGTCTTGATTGATGGTACATCACCTTCAATACTTTCGTCTCTCCGATCCCCATACTTCGCGCCATGTCTTCAGCTCTGCGCATAGGAGAAGCAAACCCAAATTTCAATCACTTTGTTCAGACCTACTCAGGCAAATACGACAGTTTCTAATTCCTGTCCGTCCGCCCGCGCCACTCCCGCGAAGCCTTCCAAGCCCGCATCTCTTTCTAGAATGTCATCTTAGGCACAACAAACGCCGTCTTCAACATTTCACTAGGCCAATTCACCAGGCACATGGGAGTCCAATACAGCAGCAAGAGCAGCCACAATGACTAGACCCAACGTCATTCTGGAGGCTTTGGAGCCTGGCGGGGAGCCATGGTTGGAACTGACATATGAGGAGGGTCTGAAAGAGATCGATGCCTTCTGGCCTTCACCTGAGCTGAAGCCAGAGTCGACGACGACGGTCACAGCACTTGAGGGTCACGTTCAAAGCACGACGCCAGGCGTCGAAGCTGATATTATTGATGGACTGATGGACGACATTGATGAGATCGAGCTTTTGGACACCGGTGGCGCGGCGATCGGGAGCGGCGACGATATTTTCCTTGGGGACGACAGCGGCGCAGTAGGCCACGGAAACGATACCGCCATGAAAGACGCATTCCACGTGCGCTCGACCGCTGCAAGAAGTCGTGCCGCGTCTATCAGCACACCCGACGATGACGCTCCAATCGCCAGTCACACCGGCTCGCCAGAGCTTCCGATTTTCGACCAAGTCGCTCTTACTCCTGCTCGAAGAGATGGCCACTTGGCAGATCGTGGCAGTACGGGAATACCTTCTTCCGAGTTGAGGTCTTCGATGCAAAAGGAGATGCATCACGAAGACGAAGCTGCCATATCTGTTGCTAGAGCTCCGACACTGCCTAACGTACCAACATTGACTGGCCTGGGCCATGTTAGCACGAGGTCGGAAGGAGATGGTTTCAAATCATTGGTAAGACATCACTCCGGAGGAATGAAGTGGGTGAAATGTACTAACTCTCGGGCTCAGGAAGCACCAGACCTTCGTACTCGTTCAATCGAGCGCAGTACGGCCCGCCGAGCAGATGAACCAGACGACAAGCCGCAAGACCTACTCGCAGATGACTCACCCATTCCTTCCTCTTCAACACTTCACAAGCACGGTCGTAAACATGCGCGAGCTGTTTCCATCCTTCTTGAGACGGAAGACATTCACTCCAGTTCCAAGCAGTCTAGTCCAACACGTCCTTTGGCCAAGAAACCTCGTAGACGCGGACGCACCACTTCGCAGAGTGAGTTGCAAATCGACAACGAAGTCATGCAGGAAGGATTCGTCACGGGGGAAGCGGAGAGGAGCGAGGATACTGGCAAGTCGAAGCCACAGTCGACCACGTTCATTGACACGGAGGAAGATGACTCCTCGTTGACCGACCTCACGCTTGATCTCGACCAAACTCCTCCGGCCGAACCTGTCACAGAAGGAGCTCCGAGCTCCGAGCTGCCTTCTGGACAGTCCTGGAATTTCGACATGCTGGGCAACCTATCACGTCCAGGAAGTGATCGTGATGATGAAGTGGAAGTCAGGGGAGACACCGACAATGCAGGATCGCAGACTGAAGAGCCGGCTACCGGTCACCAGTCTCGGTACTCAGCGAAGCACACAGAGCCGCAAGAGTTGCATCCCAACAATTCAGCCCGCAAAGACTCCCTGCTCGAATTCGACCCCGAAGGCCGTCCATCTTCCGCGCCTGCAGAATCAGGACCAGCAACCGCCGCCGCGCCGTCGCCGCCACAGGAAGCTTTCCAATCGCACACCAATAGTCCCACCCCTCGCGCCACCCGATCCCGACCCAACTCCCGCCCACCACCGAACCGCAAACCACCGAATCGCGAAGTCGCCGCACTGATGGTACCCAGAGCAGGGGCAAAAGGTGCAGGTGTTAGCAAGTCGAGCGGTTCAAGGCAAACGAGAGGGCAAAAGAAGGCAGAGAAGAGAGAGTCGCCGAATGCGTCCAAGGCGGCGAAGAAGAGGCATACCGCAGCGGTGGATTATTCGAAAATGCTGTGAGATCGATCCTGGTTGGATCAGATTGGCAGAGCGATTTATTGGACTGCTGCGTTGAAAATGACACGTATAGAAGGCTTGGTAGGGCAGTTTGGGTGAAGGACCAATGTCAGGTGTTGAGGACTGCAGGTGATGCCAATGAACCTAACCTACGTTTCACGGGCCTGACATACGCTATCCGCAAGAACCTCGTACTTTGCAACTCTGCTGCAACAGGTATGGAACCGTCCGAGTCACCCGGCACTTCACTTCTCGTCTTGCTCTCACGTCTCATTCTAGCTCTCGAAAATCACTCGCACGCCTTTGCTCTTCTTCGCTGCTCTCGGGACGAAGCAATCCCTCGCCATCTCAACATCCGACTTGTTGGTCTCGTACAAGCGGGCCTTTGAAGCGAGCCGAGAGCGAAAGAAAGTCGCGACCCCGAGGTACAATTCCAAGTATGCCAGCTGCATTCCGACGCAGCTACGCATACCTTTGCCGAAGGAGACGTTGTACCGCGACAACGCCTTGCCATTCGGAGCGCGAGGGTCGCCGAGCCACTGGGCGCTATTAGCGATGGTCGACACCTTACACATGAAATACCAACTTACCCGCTCAGGAATGAAAGAGAAGGAATCCGGGAAAATCTCCTCGTCGTGTGAGACATCGTAGTTGCTCATGCCGACGAAGGTCCCTGCGGGGATCCTCCATTCCCCATACATCAGGTCGCCGCCATCGTACGCTCTGCTTCGTTTCTCGCAAACACCTATTGGGATGTCAGCCGGACGAAATGAAGCCACCCTAAGCAGACCCTTACCGTAAGTGAGCCGAAGAGACTCCTCAATACAAGCCGACAAATACGGCAAGGCAGATAGAACATTCCAGTCAGGCATCTCGGCGGCATCTGGGATCGCAGTATTGAGCTCTTCCACCAGCCGCTTCTGCACGGCAGGGTTATCGAGAACATGGAATGTTGCCAGCGTCATGGTCCGAGCAACAGTTTCTCCGCCTGCCCCAACTACAATAACTGCTTCCTGGGTGAAATGTGGCAAGGTAGCCTCTTCTGGGGGCAGATCCTGCTGAAGAAGGGAGCCGATCAATGAGTGGTCGTTGCCTTTACCATCTGAATGTGCGGCGCGCGCCTCGACCACGGCGAGTTCCATGACCTGCGATATGTCAGAGCTTCTGCTGGAGACTTTTGAAACTTCTGCTGGAGACATACCTTACGCTGTCGAAGAATCAACTCGGCAGGCGGCATCAAAGCGGTGACAATCCACTCTGGCAACCGGTCTATCAAAGTAGGAATGATGGATAGATGCGTGAACCATTTGATCGGTTCCACGAGCGACTCCGTCGCCCGGTTCGTTGGCGAACAGAAACCAGGACTGTCCACGGATCGAGGGTCTTGGCCGAAAACGGAGAGCGTCGCAATATCACTGGCCATGCATTCCCACGCCCGGGTGATGTTCAGGACCCGGCCGGTTCCTCGATACTCCCTCTCCAGGCGGGAAACGATACGGTCACACACTTGCTGCACGCTCGGTGCAAACTCCGCGATCTTGCGCTTGGTGAAGAATGGGTTCAGTGCGGTTCGTCGCTTGCGGTATGTAGTTGCGTCGCTGGCGCCGAGGGCGGACTCCATGGCTTTCATTCGGTGGCCCCAGTTGGGCAGCTTCCTAACTGGACGAGAGGGGGCATAGAGTGTCTCGTACCAGGAAGAATCTTGAACGTGGAGTTCTTGAGGATTGATGCGGATGATTGGGCCGTAGCTCTTGTGCCATCGTTGCAGGGCGAAGGGAAGCTGACCGCCCTCTCCCTCGAAGATGTCGTAGTAGATCTCTGGGATATACGTCGCCGCGGCGAGTCTCGGACCGGGAAATGCTGACAATGGGTGGAAGTACAGACGTTGAATGACGATGGCAATCTGGTAGAGGACGAGGGCCACAAGAAGAGCGATAGCGGCCGATGTCAGATCTTGGGTCGTCATTGCGAATTTGCTGGGTCTCATGAAGTGAACTCGTTCGAGGGAACTGCGAATATGTGTGTACCTGGGTCACAAGAAGCGGCGCACGGTGAGCCGCAACCTCTTGATGCACACACATGCAGTGAGGCTCCACCAGAGGTAGGGATATGATCAAGTTCGGTGCATCTGCATGAGAATGCTGCTTCAAGTCGTACATTGCACTGGTCAGTCGTGTTCCCACGCTTGGCGAGCCAGGTCGTGTGCATGAAGGATTCCATTGAGTGTATCGGTGAGCCAATCGCTGACATCGAAATAGTCTCATGTGCCCGCATATATAGATTAAATTTCAGACCCGGTCAGCAAGCAACCACCACATCACTCGCAATGCGCTGTATGCGCTCTGCTGACGATGCGGCTGATAGTAGCTCGCATACCTCTGTCCATGCTCTCAAGCACTTGGCCAGGCGAGCAATTGCCCACCATTGGTGCTTAAACAGACTCCCGTCAAATTCGCGTCCTTCATGGCGTACAGATAGCTCTCAGCAATCACCTCCGGCCCGGGAACCTTCCCAGTCAACATTGACTTGCCAAACGAATCGACCGATCCCTGCTTCTGCTCCGCCGGGAGATGGTCCCAAAGCTCTGTGTTGACTGCTCCAGGAAGGATAAGATTGACTCGCAGCGGCGCCAGATCGATAGCCAGTCCGCGGGTCAGACCTACCAGCGAAGATGCGATTCCGGAACCGCACGCTCGGCCAGGCATGGGCTTCTCCACGGTGGAGCCGCTTGTGAAAGTGATGCTGGAGCTGGGTCAAGGAGAGAGATATTTACCCGCGACGGCATGCTTGGCAATCATAGCCGGCGCAGAGAATCGCACCGTCAGCAGCTGAGCAAGGTTCTCGGGTGTTGTGTCTGCGAGAGAAGCCATTCCTTGATGCTGCCTGCCGTGTTGAAAATGTGGTCGAGAGGCTTCGCACCGTTCTCGGTCGCAAAGCCGAGAAGTGACTCGATGTTTGACTCCAGCATAGAGGCGTCCGAGAGGTCGCATGCTTGTCCGGTATGCTCGCGCGGGATGAGAGGTCCGGGTAGGACTTTTGGAGCCGGGAGATGGCCGTCTCGACTCGTGAAGGGTTGGAGGAAGCTAGAATGACTGCAGATGCGCCGCTTTCAAGGGCTCCCTCGGCGACTGCATAGCCGATGCCTGAGGTACCTAAGATGAAGATGAGATATCAGCAACGTCTACATCCATGGTGCTCGTCACAGTGGCACTCAGATTCTGTACAGAGCTTGGAGTCAAGCTGGGAAGGAGTGACCTACCACCAACGATCAGGACACGACTGCCATGGAGCTTGTTGAACTTGAGTGTGTCGGGCATTGTGGATGAGTTAGGTATGGTGGATGAGCTTCGTATTGAGTATTGCTGTACTGGCGATTCGGAAAGATGCAGAACCGAGTTGGCAGCGTACCCACCGGCCTTAAGTATTCTTACGTTCATGTGTTCATGACGTGCGATTAGTACGTCTCTCCATCTGCTTACGGACTCACTCATGTCACACCTGGAGCGATGGTTTCCTTGCACGACCACTGCCCGGCGAAGTTCCACGGCGTCGTTACCTCCTAAAGCCGAAGCTGCGGGAATTCCGAGCTTGATTATATGTGGGACACGCAAGCCTCTCGATGATTCTTGCATCCTTGCCTTCCTCGGTCCAGCCGGTAGGCAGATGTCATCAGGATACCACCTCATTGCCGTGGAGGATCGAGCCATAGTGGCCCTTGAGGGAGATAAGAATGGCAAGTCCGGAGGATGTAGAAAGCCAATCGCTCCCAAATGTCGCTCGCGCATCGAAAGCAGCACTAGCTCAGCCGAGATGGTAGCGACTAGCGAGGTGAATGTTCTGCAGAGGTACTTTGGCTGTTGCATTCGATACTTGTGCTCAGGAGTCGATAGGAGTTAGGAACACCTCGTCATGGGAGGAGCGGCTCAGGTCTTCCCGGATCCCGGCTCGCTTACTCAGCCTCGTCGCTCATGGACGGGAACCGCCTTCCAGAATTCTGGACTTTGACATCACACAGACATCGACACACGCGACTGGTATGATCTTGTTGCCTGTGCTGGCCGGTCACGCTAAGCACGAGAAATGAGACGACGATGTCTTATCACCGTACCCACGGACATCCCAAAGGAGCATGCCAGCAGTCATGTCTTCAACGAAGCAGGACAAACTGCAAAATCGCCTTCATCCACATTTCAAAATGCCGTTGCTACGTCGACGCCATTGAGCGGATCAGCATCAGACTGCGAAGTGATAGCCGGAAGTATTGTTGGCGCCAGATGCGGAAGGTAAGTGCTCATTCTTTGTCGATAACGCCTCATCCACTGCCGTCTGTCCAATGCCCACTTTCTCATCTCTCCCATCAATACCTCCCATAACCGTTCGAACATGGATACCAAAGAATGCGCTCCCGTGCCGTGAAAGCGGACCTCACCCGCAGTCAACGAATCGACATTCAGCCAAATCCGTCGTGAACTTTCGGTCCCTTGGCAGCTTGCGGTCGCAAACACGATTGCGTGGCTGCCACCGGGCCCAAGGACGAAGCTCACGAGACCACAGGGCCAGGCTCGCTCCCTTCGGTAGAGCACATGTCCAAATTTGAACATGTTGCTTTTGGTCCGCACGGACCTCGCAGCCGTCCATAGATCCCTCGCCGATGACGCTGCATTGCCTCTGATGATTCAAGAGGCAAGGGACGAGGTCTATACTTCGTTGTACACACTGAGCGTGACCAACGGGGTGGTGCAAGTCTGGTAACAATCCACTCCACACGCAACATACTGAACGATTCAGTGAGTACAGTGACTACTTGAGTCGCCGGTCTTCCGAGAAAGCCCTGACTGCGATAGACGATATGCAGCTCGCCGCGGCGAGCTTCGAAGATCTCGTCAACCGATTCATCCTGGCCCATACAAATGTCAGAGAGCAGCTGAAGTCGATCATGTCCAGGACTCCATCCATCACCAGTGGGTTCAATCCTGTGGACGGCGAGCTCGCGGTCGAGCGAGCCGTTCAAGAGGTGTTCTTAGGTCACATCGTTCGCATTGAACAGCTGCTGGAACCTGTCGCTGCGTCGTTCCGTCAAGTGATCGAAAGTCTGGCATCCGTCGAAAAGTCGCACAAGTCACTGGCTGCGGACCTTGGCATGACTGGAGCGACCTGAAGAGCGCAGCAGCAGCGATGAGATCCCTAAAAGAAGGGTCAGCTTGGCGGTACCTCTTCAACAGTCTTCGAGAGGGATTCAGCGACCGACCAGCCCCGCACCGACAGTTCGCCGAATTCGACGGACTGGTGGACCAGGCCTCGATCAAGGCGCAGTCGGCGCTAACTGCAATCACGAACATGCGCGACGAGATCGCTATGATCCGGGACTTTGCCTTGCGGACCGACGGACGCCCTGGATTCGATCCGGTCGGGCGCGAGACGGCATCCTCGATTGAGCCTACGGTTGCGAAGCTCGATGCGAGTATCATGTATATGGCGTGGGAACGAGCCGAGGCTCAGGCGCTGCAGCAGAGGCGTGTCCGCGAGTTCAATAAGAAGCAGAATTCCAAGTAGGAGGCTGAATCATGGGCACTGGCACGCATATTCTGCAGTCCTGATAGATAGACATGCGTTCCATTGTGCGGCGGATCTTCGGCTACAATTAGAGCTCAGTCTGGCAAGTGAATGAAGGATTCGATGCCGATTCGGAGTTGGATCTAACTGTCGTACGACAAATCCCTTTGGAAGTAGTGGCCGCGCTCTTGTGGTCCTGATCTTACACTTTGACTGGAATTCCAAGCTCAGTAAGTATCTACACCTGCGACGGACTGAATGAATGCAAGTTGTTGAAGTTGTTGCAGCCAAAAGTACGGAGTAACGTAACCTCACAGCCACGAGCTAGACCTCATACGGACACCGCGACAGGGCGGAGTTCTAGGGATTGTGGATGGACGGTCAAGCTGGCTCAAAATCCACTGTGGCTTTGGTGGGTGAAGCAGAGGAGCGGGGGGAACTCATGGGGAGTAAGCTGATAAGCCACAGGGCTCTCCTGTGTCTAGGATTGTGGATCCACACCCACTGTGGATCGGCTTTTCTGAAGGTGGAGGGCGGTGTTGGAGATGAGTCAGGCTACTAGCAACCTGGAATCCCTCACCGGCGAGCACTTCAATGCCGCATTGTCCTGTCCACAATTTGTGTTCTTCTTGTCTAAACACTTGCCTGAGGTGCGAATATCGAGTCCACTTCGAAGAGGAAGCAATCGACGACCGCGGCTTGTCCAGTGTCTTCAAGACAGCCTGCCTTCCCAAGAAGCAAGACATCCCACCACAAGATCTCCACGAGACACTACAACGATCTCGTGATCCACCTTCAAGTCAAGACAAGATTCAGTCCTCACACCACCACCAACGTATCACTCTCGACGCAGACCTCATGGATTTCTCTCAAGAATTCGAAGTCGGTGCGCCGGAATATCTCGTCTACCGCGACATCCCGTTCGACCCAACCTCGCCGATCTGCTTTTTCCCCCCAAAGGACTCTGATGAGCTCTTCGATGCTCTGCGCATTGCCTTCCCGCATCTAAGGACTCATGCCGAGCGTATGGGAGAAGTCGTCATTCAGTTTCTCCTCAGCGAGAGACCTGGCGAGCGGCAGTCCGAGCCTTCCCCTGCAATGACAATGGACACTTCCACAGTCACATGGCCATCCGTGGCATCGGGATCCACTTCATCATCCTTCAGCAGCCCGGAGCTTATCAACTTCGGATCTTTTGCGAACTCTCCTCAGGTCGACCCCACTGTGCTCACTCGACAAGTATCAAACGCAACATCGAGCCAGAATAGCCCGCCATCGCTCGATCAAATGACTGGCGTCTTCAGCCTGTCGACAAGCTCTCAGACCAAGCAAAGAACCCGGCGCAAGATGACCGAGGCAGAGAAGATTGAGTATCAGAAACGTAGGATAGTAAAGGCGTGCGAAAAGTGTGCGAAGAGAAAGCGCAAGTGCACTCATAATCAGGCCGAGATGCAGACCATTCATAAGTCGACTACCAAAGTCGCCAAACCTGCATCCTCCAAGTCGACGAAAATGGCCAAACAAGCAACCGCCTCTCGGGAGGAATTCTCGCAAACCGATCATACCTTCGCTCTCAACGGCATGGGTGCAGACCTTCTTTCAGGAAGCAACTTCGATGGCGGGAAATTCGACATGTTCGACGATGCGCTGCCAGACCTTATTGTGGACGACTTCATCAACCTGGACCACTTCCAATACGACCACACGGTGCCCCACACTCACCAGCAGGGCGGCCAGTACACGTCGAACACCACACATCCAGCTCTAGATCCGTGGTCCGACTTCACGCTGCTCGATCCTATCTTCCACGAGCACGACTCCAACAGCCACCAACGAGCTTCACAGACCTTCACGCCCGCCGAGCTAAGCGATTCGACCTTCGCACGCCGAAATGTGTATGAAACTGAGAGAGCAAACCCTCATCGATCTACAATGACCGGAGCACAATCGATGGCATCAACACAGGACAGCAGAGGTGACTGGGAAACACATTTTGACCACAGTACAGCTCTGCAAGACAGTAGAGAGCGCAACATCAGTCCAAGCGCGACACTGGCCGACGGTGCTCGTAATGACTCTGCCTCGCCTCATGGAGAATCGCAGCATGTTCCTGGTAGGCCGAGACGGCCCATGAATGAGCGCGAGAAGGGCCAAGCTCACGAATCGACATCTGGACCATCATTCCGAGAACACGGAACGGAGAGCATCCTCCAAGGCGCACAGAGCTCCCTCCAAACGGACTGTCAACATGATAGTCTGAATGACCTGTCACAGAGAACACAAACACGAACGCTCGGAGAAGGCATCACATCCGATACCAATCTCTCCACAGAGCTATTTGGTCTGCGCCGCCGAATCTCTACACGACCATACAAGAGGCCATCACTACCAGGAAGCAGTAAACTCACCGTGACCGCGGACCCGCGTCTACAGACTATAGCGTCATCCTCCGCACCGCTCTCGTCGAGAGTCCACATCGCCCTGCTACCACACACCATGTCAAACGACCAACACGACATCCGCTTGTCGAGATCGCCAGACACCCGCCCGGCTCATGAACTCCGGCCCTCCGCACACGCTGCATTCTCCTCGTCATCGTCGCAGGGCGCGGCGCATGCAGAATCACCATCCGGCTTCCACGGCGGAGCCTCACTATCGCCATCGCGAGACCGTCTGTCCGATCACCGTCGCTTCCGCGATCACCACGGTAGACCAAGCCAATCGGAACACCGCCCATCAGACATCGGACGCTTCCGCCCTGATCACAACGGTAGAGTTTCGACACCAGCGGGATTACCGGGCCAGGCCTGGGCCGCAGTCGCCGTTGCCCTCGGCGTGCTGTTCTTGGCCATCACGTTCTTTCCGCCGAATATCAGCCTCCCCATGGCTGTGCTGGCGAGTCTGCAGCCGTCGTCAATGTCGTTCGCCCAGCTTGCTCCAGAGTCGGAGAGTGATGTAGACGACTCAACGACGTGGTCGAAGATCTCGACGTCGACGTCGTCCTCTTTGATCCGCGACCGGGCTCTCAAGACGAGACAGCTCTTGCGCGGGAATCTCCCGTGGGCAGGCTTTGGACTGTTCGAAACCGGTATGCAGAGTCGGTTGACAGGATTGATTCATGCGTGTGGGATGTTGCCGATGAGGTTTGAGGTTCTCTAAGGAGATGGTTTTGTTGTTGTTGATGGCGATTGAGCGGTGGTTTCTTGGTTGAGAACAGAGCAGAAAAGCAGTTCAGAAGAATGATATGTCTACCTGTGCCTTGGACTCTACTTCTCTTTCCATCATTTGCTTGACTACAGCGGGTATTGATGGACCGTGCAGCAAAGCAGCATGCCCGTGTACGCGAACCAACGGGTCAGAAAGACGCTTTCGCATGGACGCATATTAAGGCGTACGTCTTCACTTACACGTGAGTTGACAGTAAGTCATTACAAGCATACGTGTATGCTAACAGACCAGCTAGCAGGACATGTTCTCGATCGTATCGTCAGGACAACGGCATGAAACTGGTGCACGTTCTTCCGAATGAAGTAGATTTTTCGCGATCTTGAACAGTCGCAGACAATGGTATCTCAAAGCACACGCCGCTCGCTAACATTCGATGAAAAGCAACGCAAAGAAACGAACACACTCAAGCACAAGCCTTCTCCACCCGGTCCCTCAATTCCACAAGCCCGACATTCCCAGCCTTTGTAATCATCACACCCTTGACCTCTCCACTGCTCACGACCTTGACGAAACTCGGCACAATTTCCTCACTCATCAAGTCCAGACATCTCTCCACCTCCTCGCGACTGATCGGATTCCTCAGACTTTGCTGTAATTGCTGCGTGACGACTTGCATGCTCAGACTACATCGCTGCTTGACGCCTGCCAGCATGGAGAGGATGCGAGTGATTTCTTCGATTCGGTGGAGTGCGGATCTGCGTTCGAGTTGAGATTTGGTGGGTCCGGCTGGGAGTGTCGAGGCGAGGGTTTGTTTGGCGAGGATTCGGTCGAGGAGGGCGGTGCCGCGGTTTTGGGCGGCCTGGAGGGAGCGAGCAGGGACGGCAGTAGGTTCGACTACGGGCCTGGTCAAGATTGACGGCTTCTGTGCGGCGGCTTGGCTGGCTTTGAGGTCTGCGAGACGTTGTTGCCCGCGAGCGAAGACGGGAGCTGCTTTCTCGACCGAAGCGTTGTTCAGGACGGGGTGGATTGGGAGGTGGGCTAGGAATGCGGCTGGAGAGCGGTTCTCTTTCGCGGTGCAGGCTTCCCAGCTTTGCCACGACTTGCGCAAGGCATCACCAAATCTTTGCTTGAGCTTCTCTTCGTCGACGAAGCTGGTTGCGCGTTGTACCGCGCGGCCTCGTGGCTCAGATCGAGTGAGTCGAATGCCACCTCGTCCGTAGTTTTCCAGGGTGAAAGTATCGTCCAGTCTCGATGAGAGGGCGAGGATCCGTTGGAGGTCCTCCACTTTCACGCTGCGCTTCTTGTAGTGTTTAGTGATGATGTCGAGGAGAGAGTCGACATCCACAGGCGCGGAAATGCCGTTGTGAGAGTAGTGCATCGAGATGGCGGCCAAGAAGGAGGAGTAGAGATGTCGGAGGTCTGCGAGCTCTGCAAGGATGCTCAAATGCATGTCGTCTTCCTCTCGGACGGGACTGAGTGGCGGTGTAGACGGCGCATGTAGCTCGCCGCCTAACTTGAGAGGAATGGCTTTTGAGTTCACATCGATGTTCAATTTGTCGAAGAGTGCGGCGGCACCTCGAGTCGGCGTCTCTGCTGGCGATGGCAGAACGTTCTTGACACGCTTGCTGCGCGGAGTAGACATGACTTTTGACCGTTGTTCTTTCTTCGCAGCAGTAGATCGTGGGCAGACCGTGATCTCCTCCTCGACATCGCTCAATTCTGCTGTGCGCTTCCTTTTGCTGTTGGCCTTGTTCGTTGTGGTGATCGGTGCTGGCGGCGGAGTCTGTTCGCGTTGGTGGACCGTCTTCCTCTTCTTTCCATCCGTCTCTTTCTGATGAGGCTTTCCCACAGTTCCAAAGGCATGTAAGCTCTTCTGCGTCCTGGTTACAGGCGCCGAGTCCTCGACGGCCGTGGCCTTTCGTTTGCGTGAGATGGCCATTCTGCTTGTAATATGTTGCAAGGTAGAATAGCTGGTATTATGATAGCCGGACGATGAATGCGACGCAAAAGGCTAAGAGTAGAATGAACTGATGATCAAAGGAAGAGTTGGAGGAAACAAAGTCAACATTGGAGAAGATCCCAGCCCAGCCACACGAGAAATGCGCGTGTCGGGTGAGTGAGACGCGACTTCCGAGGCGCGTAAAGTGACAAGGTACGAAAATACGCTCAAGCACAGCCGAAGTCCACTTTCCAGCTTCATCACCTTGTCCTTTGACACAAAACACCCGTGTCGACCATTAACATGCTTGAGAAAAACAATTGTATGCGCGCGCTGGCAACATCCTAGTGCTACAGTCTCAGATCAGCTGTGCTCCGCTCGGTCTCACGCCTCGACCGTGCCAACAAAGACAAGACGTTCTTCACCACCTAGTCCTTTCCGGCAGTCAGCTTCTCCGTCCTTCTCAGCAGTCCGAACTCCGATCTATAGCCCTTTCCTGGCTGCCAGTATCAGTGCGATCTTCCGAACACATCTTAGAAAGGGTAAGATATAAAACGTCGCAAAGAGCTGAGAGCAACGTGGCACGAGAAGAACTATGGCAAGCAGATCGCGAGGACATATCGTTGGGAAAGCACGCCTTTATTAGGAATCGTCAAGTGGGACGAGACGAGCAAAAGGCCAGTATGCTGAACTTTCGGAGGGCCCTGGCGAGACATCTCTCATGTTCCTCGGATGATCAAGAACACGAGAGCCACCTTGCTTTTCGAGGAATTCACGGTGCCTCATTTGCATGCTAGCAGGATGCATATAGACAGCTGTAGACTTCCAGACGCGGCAAGCGAACCTCGAAAGCTCGCACGTTACAGGTTATAAAGACGTCTTCTATACGGCAGATGCCAGAGCTACCCCATCTCGACGGGCAAAGCTCACCTCGCGCTTCCCAGCCACGTTGACATTGGACTTTAGAATCTCGCCAGACAAGGCGAGCTGAGAAGTTGCATAACATCAACCTAACTCATCAAGCCGGGGCTGTCGCAATAATGAAAGATTTCGATCGTCTTGATGAGTTTATTACTCTTTCCACCTTGCGAAATCTTTGTCTTACGCTGTCCAATCTTCCACTTCTCGTCCGTTTCGCGTGCCGCCCCGATTTCGATTTCGATAGCGTGAAAGCTGTGCTATTCTAAGCGAAGCGTCTGACAGCTCGCAAAGTTTCGATCGCACATCTTCGCCGCTTCGGCCGCTCACTCCGTCCTCCGCAAGATCGAAACGTGGTATGACTTGTCATTTCTTCTTCATGGAGCCAGCCTCAGGCAAGACAAGGGATCCATAATCCGGAACAGATGCGGAGTTCGTGGGGATCTGGCTTCGTGGGAACCAATGGGACGGGCACGTTGCAGGTCAGGCATCTTAACATGGCTGAACTGCGGTGTCTGCTTTCTGCCGAGTGTTGCTCCGCTTCGCTCATCTTATATTGCAAGCCGGAACCATGCGTCTGCATCGGCAATTGTGAATTTGTGATTCGACTCTCAGCTCAAGACGCCGAACTTGGATCACTTCGAATCATCAGCCGTCCGCACCGGCGGAAACGAGTCAAACGACGGAAGCCGAGAAGTGGTATCGATCAGGATTGGTCCACGTTGTAACGGTTGGAGGTCGAGGGAACCTGGAAGCGACGCAAGCCTAGACCGAAGAAGTGCGACAAGGAGTGAGCTGGGAAG
This sequence comes from Zymoseptoria tritici IPO323, assembly GCF_000219625.1. Lineage (NCBI taxonomy): Eukaryota > Fungi > Ascomycota > Dothideomycetes > Mycosphaerellales > Mycosphaerellaceae > Zymoseptoria > Zymoseptoria tritici. The sequence continues at coordinate 1,923,957 of NC_018218.1, read as the reverse complement.
AAAGGTAGAATATTTGAGAGTGAGAATGAGTTTCTCCCATCGGCTTCGTACTTCACATCTCGTCATACCATTCCTACCGCCGATTCATTGCTCCTTTTTGCTTCTCGTTTCGTCTTTTCTACCCTCAACTCCGTCTGAAATGTGGTCAATATAACAGTGTACATTCACCATACGAGCCCCGGCACCTACGGATCATCCCATCGCACTTCCCTGGTCCATCCCAGCGACGTTCTTATCTCGGCTTCGTGGCCGCAAGGTAGTATCACGGCAAGACCTCGCCGACCTTGAAATTGCCCGTCCCACACTTTGCGGGTCTCTAGAAAGATTACCATTTCATCTCGCCCAGAAAACGCGTTCTTCTGTCAACCTGTCTCTGTGACCATCGGACTCGACGAACTGGATACCAACTCGCATCATGGCCAATTCGACGTGGCTCCCTCGGATCGTGGCACCCGCCACAAAAGACAACATCACGAACCTGTCACAACATCAACCACGAAGTAGACCTCTTCCACTACGCGTCCGAACATTCAGTCAGAGCACTCCACCCACTTCGCCCGCCGACCAGCGACAAGGACGTTTTCACGCGCGTAACAACTCTTTTACCTCTTCGCCCATCACTCCCAGCGACCAAACTTCGCGTCTTCTACACGGATCATACCAGTCCTCGGAACCCAGCGATATCTTTGACAGTCCTCGAGGGTCTCTCGACTCGAATGACAGCTCGCCGACGAACAACTACCCGGCGACTCCCGAGACCAGCCTCCCCAGCGCTCGCAACTCTCTAGAAGTGCCCGCTCCAGAAATTCTGCCCTATGACTTCACGCAAATCGACTATGAATTGTCTCGCGCCAAAGTCCTCGGCGAAGGCCTCTGGTCCACCGTCTACCTCGCCGAGCAAAAACCCGGCATCTCCTCCTCTCCCTCTCCCTCACCTCAATCCCGACGATCCCGCTCAATACCCTTCATCTCCTTCTCCACCAAACTCCGCGTCCGTCAACAAACGACCTCCACCCTCTTCGCCGTCAAAACTCCCACTCGTCCGGACTCTCCCATTGTCTTCCGCAATGAAGCCAAAATCCTCACTCACCTTCAGCGCCGCTCCCTCGCATCCCACCACATCGTCACCTTCCACGGCTACGACCAACGAAATTCTTCTCTCGTCTTCGAAGCCCTTTTCGGCGGGAGTCTCGAGTCTCTCAACAGCCGGTTGAAACAAATGACCGAAGTCGCGCGACATTTAGAGATTATTTCCCTCTTTCCCGGTCTGGCGGTCGATCTCATCGGCGGGCTGGAATTCTTACACGCGAATGGAGTCGTTCACGCGGACATCAAAGCGGGGAACGTCTTGCTCGATATCTCGGAGCATGCCACCGATGGACGCCCGGTCATCAGAGCGAGGTACATTGACTTTTCGGCGGCGTTCTTGGCAGGGGAGGGCGAAGGCGAAGCGGGAAAGTACGCCGGTGGAACATGGGACTACATGGCGCCCGAGCAGATGCGACCGCGAGCGACACCGACGTTTGCGTCGGACGTTTGGTCGTTGGGAGTGACGTTGTTGGTCGTGCTGTGCGGTGGAAGCCCATGGACGGCGGCGTGTGGAGGTAACAATTTCATGTTGAGGGAGGCGGTCAAGTCGGGGGACGCGGTGGGGTTCGCGAGAATGGACTCGACGGTGAAGAAGCGATTGGATGCTGTGCAGGATTTGGTAGATTGTTGTCGGTTCGCGTTGAAGAAGGAGCCGGAGAAGAGAATCAATTCAGCAGCTTGGGCTGGGTGGGTAGAGGGCTGGTCGGATGGGCAAGAGGTGGAGATGATGGGCTAGGGGTGTGGGAAATGATTCGAGGTGTATACGATTGTCGGATGTGTCAATGAGAAGCAGTGTTCATGACAATGTCGCATTGTTGCTTGCCTCCAAAGTCGTGTGATGTCGTCGTTGCCAAGGTGGAAACTCGCTTGCTCTGGAATGCAAACTCAGCAACAATGAGACGGCATGCAAGGAGTGGCATGTCGCAACAAACATCGGCATGCTCTTCGCAGCACTTAGTTCTTCCAATCTCTCCACCCATCAGCTCACGAAATCCATACTCACCCTCTCAAATCACCATGCCCAAAGCTCCTTCAAGCCGCAAACGAGTCGCCGTCGGCGGCCAATCGCCCTACCGCTCACCATCGCCCGACGGAGTTCCTCAACTTACGCCCAAAGCTCCAGCCAGCCGACGAGGTCCGCGTGGTGACCACTCTCTCCGTTCCCCATCGCCAGGAAATGTCAAGAACGTCACCTTCAACCGCCCTCTCATTCAAGGACCAACGGGAAGTCGTGCCAACAGCGAAGCTCCTCACGACCGTCACGGACATGGCGAGAGTGTCAGCGACACCTCGGTTCTGGAGTACACCGGCAATATAGACATGCCAAAGGCAGACATCGATCACGAACGCGGCAGAGTCAAAGCTCGCAAAGACCTCCGCGACGCCAGGATCACTGCTGATCCTCACGTGGAGTTTCCCTTGAGTGTCCGGTTCAAACTCTTTGCCAACCCGGGACACGAAGATGACGGTCAAGACGTGCAGGTCTGCCAGCTCATGAACTCCCTCATCGGGAGCATCGTCGACTTGGCGGACTCCATTCCTGAAATCGAAGATCGGAAAGAGGCCTTTATGGACCACATCTTGACTCCGGAAAATCGACAGCTGGTGAGGTACTTGGGTTGTCTTGGATTGGGAGGCTTACACGGCGAGAAGGGATGGGAGATGTTGTTGACAGAGAAGGAGTCGAGACGGTCGTTTGTGGTAGGAATCCTGGGTATGGCTATCAAGGAGAAGGTTTTTGGCGATTTGTGGTTCGGTGGCGATGAGGAGCAGAAGAAACAATTGGAGGATTTGGAGAGAGAGGGAGTGGAGAAGGATGGTAAGTTGAGATCCGTTGAAAGGGGGACTGAGTGAGATGCATACTGACCTTGATATACAGGATTCGTTCGTGCCCAAGAGAGAGCCAACGCCATCAAAACGTTCCCCAAGTCCACAGCCCATGACAAAAACTTTCGCTTCGCGGTTGTGCAGACCACGCTTGCACTGTCGAAGATGCTGTGGCCTTTCTGGGCCATCGAATGCTCCAAGACGCTGGAGAACATAATATTCATGCGATTGGAGGAAATCGTCCAGACCGCGGGCAAGCTCGGCCGTGCGATGCGATCATCCCCGAATGTCATCTACTACTGGCCACCGGTATTCAAGGATGAAGAGTACGAACCCAGCCGGATGGAGTGTCTCAACCTCGTCCACATGATCAAGTCCAGTCCATACAAGAGAGAAACCGTCAACGGCATGATTCGACCAATTCTGAAAAAGGGCATGGAAGATAAGAGCGAGGCCATCGTTCGTGTCGTATGCTTCCATGGCATTGTCGCATATCGTCAAGGTGGCGGCAAGCTCGCAAAACGTGAGCTAGCCAAAGACAAGGAAGGCGATAGCCACATGCCGGCGGATGTCAGAAGAGCTCGGGAACGTGTGGGAGATGGGCCTTTGACCGGCAATGAGGGCATCCGGTCCAAGACGATCTGCAAAAGTCTGGTATTGTTGCAGTGGGGCAAGCAGAGATTGTTGACCAAGGAGGCTGGTACGTCGGCTCACATCGATGCGAACCGAGATGGGAAGATGGAAAAGTATGAGCAGGACTCCTCGCCCATGAAGGAGCTGTATCAAATGCTTGTGGAGAGGTGCAAGTGACAACGGCAAGGAAGTGTGGTGCTAGAGATGGTGAAAGGCAGCTCTTCATGCGGTGGGTCGTAGTCGGCAGTAGTCGGTGGGATCGTCAGTGTTCTTTCGAGTCGCGTCTTGCTCACATGTGCGTTTAATTAATGCCCATTTCACTCACAGTGCTTCCCACGTGCGGTAATTGTGATATCCCCAAACGCACTACTCACCATTTCGTGAGAATGCAGACCAGGAGCAGGGCTTGTGATATGCGTCACGTGTCAGAGAGGATGCATGTTGAGAGATTTCGCTCCGGCCAAGATTGTGCGCTCGTGCGGTAGCGAAGGCACGACTCGCAGGTCGGCGGGTAGCTCAACATCTGGCAGTGCATTGGATCGGGGCCTTTCGCACGCATAATATGCCTTGCCGCTGTGAACGTAAAGATGCTCCAGATTTGGCTTCACATGGCTCGGTCGTGATGAGACGGTCTTTACGGCAAGTAAAATGCTCGACGGAAGGGCTGTTATTTGGTGTTGTCAATGTGGTTGTATAATAGAAGAGAGAAGTTATATTTACCTTATTCAAATCCCGTAGCGTGCTGATATATACGCCTGCGACCTCACTTCCTCGAGCAGGGCACCTTTCCTTGAGTTTGATCGCCTCTTTCGCTTCCCTCTTTCTTCCCGTCCTTGTTTCTCAGTCTGCCCTATTATATTGTTCTCACTGCTCGCTCCAGAACCTCACCATCATTCCTGACTAAAAGCACTTGCCGCTGCTGAAGGACCGCCCCTCTCGTCGCCAGCAACCATGGTCCGCTGTCGGCGCTGACACTGGCCAACTTCATCCTCCAACGACACAGGTTGCGCTCGCTCGTCAAAGCGGTGTCACGGCGAGCAGCGGATTCCTCCGACTGGATGAAGCAACGGTACACCATCGATTAGCTACTGCGCTCCGACAGTTTTCCGGCGTTGAACCTCTTACTTGGCGGCGCTTCTGGTGGCGCTCGCGTACCACATACAAAGGTCCTCCTGACCGAGCTTCAGCCTGCTCGCAATTCAACCCACCACTCTCGACTCTTCTTCCACTTCGGAGATGGTACAACAGCACTCTCATCAACACAAGATGGCCATCGCGCCTCGTCCGCTCGCTCCGGCGCCTCCCAAGGCTCAGCCAATTCACCAACCCCGAGTCACCTTCTTCGACCTCCCAGCCGAGATGCGTGTGGAAATTTACAAGCTGGCTTTGGAAGGCGTCGTAATCCACATCTTGCCACCCAACACCGCGGAAGAACGCAAAATTCCTCACGCACTCGCTCGCACAAGCCGGCAAGTGCGTAACGAGGTCTTGCCCATGATTCAGGCGCTGTGTCCGATTCGATGCGCGATCACGGATTTCAACTTCGATGGGCTGCTGCAATGGCTCGCCAGGGTTCCGCCGCATGAGGAGTTCAAACTCACGAGGAACAAAAATCTCAGCATACGTTTCCACACGTCGAATCAACCACAGAGCTGTCAATTAAGTCTACGGAGGTGGCTTGCGATGCGCGCGGATCCGCATCGTCCACAGGCGAATTGGCAGTACAGCGGAACTCAACCAAACTCCAAGGTGTCGGCGGATCTGAGGAGGAGAGTGAAGCGAATGACGGGCGGCAAGGCAACGGAATTCATGGCTATATTGAATGCGTTGGGCGTCCCAGTCAACGACGATGCGAGAAAGCGACCAACAACATGAGGATGGCAACTTGACTTGATTGCTGCCTCACACAAACGCCGGTCCTGGCTCCGATGTATGGGTCTCGACTTCTATGCCCACTTTTTGCCCCTCTCTTCATGTAGCACCTCTTTGATACGTCCGATATTTGGCTCCGGACGAGGTGATGGATCATACTTGCCCGTCGACTTGATAAAGCCCTCTTCGACAACTCGTTCCTCGAACTTGGTCTTCAGCACGCAGGTGCCACCGTCGTACTCCTTGCTTTCGACCATCCTCAGCATCGTATCAGCGATATCAGCAGGCTGAAGAGCCGTCTTCAGCCGTTCACTGTACTGCGTCCTGGTGGTCATATCATCCTCTCGATCCTCCCACAGCGGAGACTGCACCATCCCCGGAAGAACGCATACGACCTTTACTCCTTCCTCCACATCTGCTTGACCAATAGATTTGGCGAAACCGACGATCGCGTGTTTGGAGGAAGCGTACAGGCTGGCGAGATAGTTGCCGCGGATGCCAGCAGAAGACGCAATGAGGCAAACGACGCCCCGCTTCTCTGCCCCTGCTAGAGCCCGCATCGCCAGCCTTGTGAACTGGCGAGATGATCAGCATTCACTTTGGCGTCCAGGAGAACGCGCCATGTCCTTCCTTCCACGATGATCAATATCTTACCTTTATTGGATGGTTGACGTTGATTTGCATCATCTTGTATGCCTCATACTCATTGTCGTCCCAGAAGTTGCTCCAAGGAGGCTCGAAAACTCCCGCAGACGGCACATAGACGTCCGGAACGTTGCCGAAGCTGCTCACACTGGCTAAGATCAAGTCATGGAGGGACTTCCAGGATGTCACATCGCAGTGCTGAAAAGCGACCGCGCCATGAGGTGCCTGTGCAACATATCGTTCCGCATCGGCCACGAGCTTCAGATCGCCAATGAGCACGCGGGCTCCACGTTCATGACAGAGTCGAGCAAAGGCGAATCCAATTCCAGATCCACCTCCGGTAATGACCACGATTTTGCCTTCGACTGGGAAGTCTGGAACTGGACCGTACTGCATCGTCTCGGTAGGGCTTGAGATCGGGTTTGGAGGTGCTTTTGTAAACGTGGCTAGGAAGAAGAAGCAAGGAGATTGATGGTCCTGATAGCTCTTGTATAACCCGTGGTTCCTAGTTCCGGATATGCATCACTCTCGACCCCTCTTCGATGAGGGGTCGCCGTGCGCTTTCACTTGACCCAATGTTTACGTCTCTCTTCGACATTCACAACACTCTATGATCTGTGATCAACGCCATGGTATTCCACGCTGAAATGAGCACGGCGAAGCTTTCAGGTGCAAATGTGTGTGCTCGGGCGACTCTTCTGCCTCAATCACATGTGACTCGCATGATGCAGCATCGCCAAGCCGATGCTCGAGCATCGCGTCGTTGAACGTCTTCAGCTTTCAACCATCAACGAACTTTTCTATGCGCCATCTTCCATATCTCATTCAACATGCAATCAAGTGAGCAGTTGCTAGAATGCGCAGCGCGAGATGGTTCACTAGACATGTATGCACCATTTCAATTGTTCGGCGCATCCTCCACTGACGTTCAATAGCGCCGAATGGCCTCGCGTTCTGGAGAGCTTACTCCAGCGCCTTCACGATGTATGTCGTCCTGCCTCAGCTGTCGAACATCGAGCTGACACTACCAGATCGTGTACAATGAGTTTCCGATACCATCTCTTCCTCACCCGACATCACAAGCACCGACCATCGATCCGCAAGTCGTGGCCTCCACTCCTCCACAAGTTCCCAACAGCGACACAGACACCAAAGAGCACGACCTGCCCGACGCTGAGGACGAGAGACCTCCCGACAGCCAGAGCAGTACAAAAGAGAACGATGCGCCGACAGAAGTTGCAGCAGGAAGGCCGCCTTCCGTGCCGACACAACCAATTCACAGCACCGGTCAAACACAGCAGACTGGGAACCTACAACTCACCGAGAGCCGAAATGTCGATGCGCCACCTAATACACTCCCACCAGATCTCTTGAGTCTATATCAGATGTCAAGACGGGTACTTGAGCACGACTTTCCCAAAAGCCCGCCTTACACAATCCAGCGACTGGCAGAACTGGTGCTACGACCTAAGGCGCATTACAGATACCTCCCTGCATACCTCCGCGCACTCGATCGAATCGTCTCAGTCAGCTCACCGCTCTCCAACTTCCCACTTGCAACTACGCAATCTCCCACCACCGCCGGCTTCCTCACGAATGGCGTGGTTCCCTCAACCAACGGCATCAGCGAAAGAGAAGGACTAGGCAGCGACGAGAGCTTAGGCGGAGCACTTCTGACACCCATTCCCTGGCTTCGAAATAACGGCAACGTCCTGGTGCCCTCCTCCAATCCTAATCTCACCTCCGACGGCGAGCTGCACAGTGAAAGCACCGAGACCATCGAAGGGCCCAACGGCGCAGGGCACATCGAGACTGTCTCTGTCACCGTCAACGGTGTATCATCCGCGACCACAACTAGCAGCGCTCCCTCATCAACATACACATCCTCCTCTCCCATCGCATCGCCCACTCTCTCCGAGCAAAGCGACGCAAGCAGTTCCTCTGCCTCCTCGACAGAAGCGCAGCTCCGCGAACAGGGCGGCGTCACGCAAGGCGAACTACTACGGCAAGAGCAGGAAGCGGGCCTCATACCCGTCAATCCACCAGGGTTGTCAATGGGTCCACGCAGGACGATGATAGCAGGTGGCGCGGCGGCCGTAGGGAGAGAGCAGGTACCTTTACCCGCATCTAATGTGGTTCCATCGACCGCGACTGGAGTACCAGTACCGATGGACGTGGGTATGGACGACGAACAACCTCACGCGAGAGGACCGGATGTAATTGGAATGGAGGACATGGGTCCGCAGCGACAGACGGTCGACGCGGGAGGGAGTGCGGTGTTGGACATGGAAGCTGCGGTCGGGCGAGGGAGGAGTAAGTCTCCGCAACCGGCGGCAGTGAGCTTGGGAGCGATGGGCGAGGCGGATAGCGAGGCGACGGGAGAGGACATGGAGGGTGTGGAAAGTGGTGCGGCGGCAGTGGAAGACTCGAAGCAGACCAAGCAGGTGGAGGAATTGAATGAAGTAGCTGAGCAGTCGAATGAGGAGATTAGAGAGGATAAGAAGACGAAGGACGGGGATGGAGATCTGAAGTTGGGGGATGCGGATGAGGTCAAGGGTGGTGGAGAGGATGCGAAGGAGGGTGAAAGCACGGAAACTTGATAGATTGCATGTGGTCGAACTGGTTGAGGGCTGTGAGTTGTCCACTACGAACGTCAACCTGCTCAAATGCCAGGCAGGCTGTCCCGCAGCTTGATATGAGAATATCAGCAATTCATGTCATCCATTCTTCTTTGTGCCAACGAGCACATCTCGTCTCGCCGCTATTGTCAAGGAGCCTGAGGCATGCATCAAAGTACGGCTGCCGGACTTCGCTTCTCCACGGCAGACTACGACATCACTCTCGGATCAGGCAATTAGGTTACTTTTCACGAGGCCGATCCGGAGACAAACAACTATGCATCTTCGACGATCGACGATATATTTTCCACTTTCCGGCGTATTTGTTCGTGCAAGTCCTTGATTGCAGTCGCCCATTCTGAAGAAATCAAGGCTTTTACCGCCATCCATGGGCCCGAGAAATACGGACTCCTCCTCACGGACATCAAGCCACAATCAAAATGCATCCAAGACCAGGGGCGCAATAGTCCTCTGGGCGACCTGCACCCTCTTTTGGTCCATCTTCACCGAACCACACAAGACTTTCGCCGCCCGGATTCTGCTCTTGCAACCCCTCTGGCCAGTCCGAGCTATCTTCACAGAAAACACAACCTGGACGAACGACTTGCTTCTAGTCCTGACCCTGCATGCCATATTCGCCTTCTGCACCGGAGCCTGGACGCCTTTTGCAGACCTCCAAAAAATCGATCTAAGCAGTCATACTCTACACATATACCTCCAATCCTCCGCTCTATTAGCAGGATGTGGCCTCCTCGCGAGTCTCATCGTTCATCGAGGGCGGGAACTTACCGACCGTGAAGGACGCAGTGATGGAAAATACTTCGATCGGAGGTTTGAGGAATCTTTGCTTCCGCCGCTTTTGATCACCAGCCGTACGAATCACGCGAGAATGTTTCCAAAGAAACATGCGTTTTCGTACTCGTATCTGTTTGTCGGGGTTCCAGTCGGGCTGCAGGGAAGGGTTGGAGGAGGCAATGTGTTGTCTGTCGACAGTACAAGGCCAGCGTGGTTCGATGTACGGTCGGAGGACTTCCTGAGTCGATCGACGGCGCAACAAGGTCTGGGAGAAAAGTTAAAGCGGTACTTGCACTCGCAAGGCGTGACGGATCGGGATTATGCGTTCGCGTATCTCGTCACAGCGCCGAGGTTTCTGCGGTACAGCTTCAACCCGGTGAGCTTCTGGTACCTGTATGATTCGGATGCGAGGTTGAAGTACATGGTGCTGGAGGTGAACAATACCTTTGACGAGAGGAGAATGTATTTGCTCAAATCGGAGGGTGTGAAGGCTGGAAATGAATCCGAAGGAAACGATGCACCGAAGATGGTGGTGTTCTCGGATACGTGGAACAAGGACTTTCATGTTTCGCCATTCAACAGCCGAAAGGGGTCATACTCGTTGAAGGCGATCGATCCATTGGCGGCGTTCCAGGAGACAGGACAGGTCAAAATTGACAACACAATTGTGCTAAGATCGTCGAAGGACGAGGCAAAGATTGTGGCTCGTGTGTTCTCCGAAGGTATACCAAAGGAACCCACCAAGATCACTACCTTTGAACTGGTCAAATTCATTGCCGCTTGGTGGTGGGTTGGACTCGCAACGTTTCCACGCATTGTATGGGAAGCCCAGAAGCTCTTCTTCAAGCGCAAACTACACGTCTGGTATCGACCAGAGACAGCTGCCTCCAGCATCGGTCGGGCCTATACCGCAGACGAAAGGGCTCTCGAAGACTTCTTCCGCACCTTCGTCACCCACGTTGTCGAGCAATCCAACAAGCCGCTTCGAGTCATCTACGAGCCCGCCCACAACGAGGGCAAAGAGTACGTCCTCTATTCCCCAGGATTCACCTACGAAGAAGCCCACACCCACACTGTGACCCTCAAAGTCCTCTCACCAGCTTTCTACTCCCGCTTCATCCACTACGCTCACGCCCAAGAAGCGTTCGACAGAGAATGTCTCGCTACCGACGAAAAGAACCGAACATTGCTCATGGATGGCACACACGCCCTTCCGATTCTTCTACATTCCATCTCAGCTGTCGACAGACACACGCGGCAACACCTCAAGCCCCTGTCTCACCTGGATACTCTTCGATGGAGTCTCCTCAAGCGCCTCCGCTGTCCACCCGCCGCAGCTAGCTATCCCGCCACAGTGCCCTCGAGCTCAGAGGGCGACTACACGATCCTCGACATCCGCTCCTTCCCCCTGTCCGAACTAGATCGCTACATCCAACTTCACTCTCATGCCAGCGAGGCCTACACACGCGTTGCAATCAAGCTCTTCGCGGCGGAACGGCTAACATTTGGGATACCTGCCTTGTTGAAGGGTTTCGATATGTTGGTCAGAGCGGGACTCGTCGTTGCGGCGATGGTGTATGCAGAGAGTGCGGCTGAGTACGACGTGCTAAGGCCGGATAGATGGACTGGAAGGCAGTGGAGAAGAGGTGTGATTGCCATGGCGTTGGCTAATGGTATTCATGGGTGGGACTTTCTGAAGGGGTGAAGACAGGAGGGAGATCATGCATCCTTACCATTCACACCGTTTTAGCTGCCTCGCGCCTCTTTGCGAAGATCGTTGGATTAGCATGCGACAAACGCTTTGGTAGTCATTCATGGTTCTTGCTCCTTCCCGATCATATTGAACAATTGCTAGCGCCTGAAGACCCTGAAGTCGAGCATTTCGGGCCCGTTTCTGCACCCACCCACCTTCGATACAACAACACTCACTCCTTCTCCTCATTACATCAACATTTCTATTCCGCCAACGAGTCCACGCGGCGTCCATCAGTCTAGAATATCCATCAGCTCGTCAGCACCGTCAGCTCTTCCACTGCGGCCTTGAAACGCGAGTACAGCACTTCTAAGCGCCTGCACTCCAGCTAAGCGCCCTGCATGCAACCAATAGCAGCAACGAGAAGCTACAGCAGCACAATGTTACTCGCATGGTCAGCTTAGTGAGCTGGGAGGTAGCCTGTAGGATGATGCTGTTTCTTTCTTCCCTTTCAGCTGTTCTTCTCTTTCTTACTTCTCCAAATTCCACCGTTGCGATCTCTCAGGTCCTCCCAAATTGAAGAGCAGCTGGAGAGACCAGAGCCAAGTGCCTGAGACCAGTTACGAAGAGCTTGACTTCCGGAGTACAGCAATCGCAGAAAGAAGAGAGTAGGCTGTGCGAGTGGGGACAAGATCGGAAGAACTGAGCAGAGTTGCACTGCAAAGCGTATACCGCACAAGAACACTCCGTCATGGCTTCGAACCAAGGGCAATACTTTCCTCGTGAGCATATACTTAGGGGAGTGAAAAGTCGCGTAGCTCACGATTTACAGCTCCACCACCAAGTCAAGAAGGTCAAGGTCAGTGACAAGGAAGATTAGGGAAGATTAGGGAAGATTTGTGGAAGACGCAACTAATGAACCGCGCTCCAGACCAGCAGCAGTTTCGACCACCGCCTATAGGCGGACAGCAAAACTTCTATCCTCCTCCCCAGCAACAGCAACAGCAAGAGCACGCGCAACCACACTTCGCACCGCCACCGTCGTTCGCACCGCCTCCCGCCGTGTCTCCGATCTCCACACAAGATGCCGCACCGACTCCACCACCAGCACAGACAGGAACCGCACTGCCTTACTATCCCGGCCCACCATCCTCGCAGTCCTACCACGACGAGAAGCAGCCCGAACCAGCCGCCTCAAGTAACCGCCAATCGATCAATCGACAGTCCTCCGTTGCCGGCGGCGCCCCAGCACCAGGCCACTTTGTCGGTGCACAAGCCACCACAGCCGACGACGTAGGCACCTTCAACGGCGGCTCCTACCGCATCTCTCACCGCGACACAAACACGATCGTCACGATCCAGCTGGCCATGGGTTGTCCCATGGAAGTCAAACCGGGCACCATGATCGCCATGTCGCCCACCATTACTGTCAAGGGAAACTTCAAGTTCAGTATGAAGAAGCTGCTCGCGAGAGGGGAGATGTCGCATAGTACCTTCACTGGACCGGGAGAATTGTTGCTCGCGCCGTTCGCATTGGGTGACATCACGAATTTGAGGTTGTCCGGAAAAGAGCAGTGGAGTGTCGGCAAGGATGCGTTTTTGGCGAGCACGCAGGGCGTGACGAAGACGTATGTGTCGCAGAACTTTAGCAAGGCCATGTTCTCCGGAGAAGGCTTCTTCATTTACAAGATTGCTGGTGTGGGAATCTGCTGGATCCAGAGTATGGGTGCAATCATTCGGAAGGACGTAAGTATCGTGAGGAGGTGTGGGGTGGTGGCTTTGGCTGACTGGCTTCGCAGCTGAGGGACGGAGAGAAGTATATCATCGACAATGGGCATCTTGTAGCCTGGAACTGTGACTACGTGCTGGAGCGTGTCGCTAGTGGCGGTATCATCAGTAACCTGAGTGCTGGCGAGGGGCTGGTCTGCAAATTTACGGGTGAGTATGTCATGGTTGTAACTTTCTTCCAAGCTGACGGGATCTGCAGGCCCTGGAACTGTCTTCATGCAGACGAGGAATCCTCAGCAGTTTGCGCAGTACATGGCTGCGCATACGGTGGTGTAGCCATCGTGGTCCATGTAATGAGATTGCAAATAGCTTGAATGGCGGTTTAGCGTACAGGTATTCGGATTTCTCCTTTAGCTTTCCTTGCACTTGTGTCCTACTTTCGGACACGAAGGTCTATGTCTCCAGAGGTCATCCAGCTGTCGAAGAGCCGTAGCAAATGGTCTCTGAATGCTCCAAGGTATGGAATCGCGGTCCAGCTCGTCCAACGTTGTCGATCGCACACTAATTGTGGCTCTTAGCCGCAGCACGCCGCTTCCAACGATCCATCATGTGCTTGTGACAGGTGGATATTGCTCGCAGGACTTCTCATCGAATCCAGGATGCTGTATCTATAGCACGAGCCACGTCTTCGATATGCCGGGTTAGATGACCCTGGGAGGATGTGTATGGCTACCTCTGCTCCCTTCGCGACGCGACGGTGCCGTGACTTGTCCATGCCCAGCACGTCCCACGCATTGGCGAGACATACCGTCCTCCCGAGCCGGACTTGTGCTGCTTCCTGTATCCCTTCGAAGGTTCCGTTGATTGACTCCTTCGAGACAGTCGTTCTTCATAGCGAGGCGGCCGCTTCAACCATTCCCGCAGCGTTGAAAGCTTTCGAACTCGTAATTTCGACCGAGACTGGATATTTCCATTCCATGAACTTGCCCCAACCTACATCGCAATTAGCACTTGCATTTAAGAGCTTCAAGCTCCTGTCCTAACATACCCCAATATGCACACTTCCGGCCAAAGTATTTGCCCACGTACGGGATCAAGACCAGTGTCAACAACAACTCCAGCTGTTGCAAGCTTTCTCTCCATTCCCGTTCTGCGTCTGAGTATGCTTCTTCTTCGCTCGGCGAGACCGAGGTTGTCGAGCCGGCGGATGATGATGGAAGGGAATCGACCTCTTCGGGTGTTGGGATGTTCGCGTATGATGAGGACGGGTCGGACATGGTCGCGACAATATGCTCTGAGAATGGGGGGCGCTCTTCTGCTAGTCGGAGCGAATAAGAGCTGATGTTGTTGCGTAGTGGTCGTTAGCTCCCAGCTCGTAAAGTTGGATCATCGACGACGCGGTCGTTTGAGTTCACCTGCATGCGAGCAAAAGTTGTGGGACATATCACTCCGCCGTGACATAGCCAGACATTCAAGTATTGGCATCTGAAAAAGCCTGCGGCATTCTCATATCGTCTAGATGCCGCAGACATTGCGATCGAGATTCGAAATCTTCAAATCGTCCAGGAGACTGGAGGTCACGCAGTAAAGTCACTTGGCGGAATATTGAACAAAGGAGCAATCAATTGGGTGGGACATTTGAAGGGGAGTGTCAGCAGTGCCCCACTGCCCATTAAGCCGGTCTTGCTTTTGAGTCACCACAGACGCTCACAAATAAAACTTGCCACATACATGCGACCAGACAGACCACACTCAACCTCATATTGCGCACCACGACCAGGAACACCACACGACCCGAAATCGAGACACAACCCACCGCAATCATGGCGGAATTGAAACCGCGGAAGTCCGTGGCCTTTGCGGAGGACCAAATTGTCGTTGACTCCGATGGCAACGTGACTGATGCGAATGGCGCACACGACGGCGAGAAGGACTCCGCTGCATCTCACAGCAAAGACGGCGCGAACGGCGAGGACAAACAGGTGGACGAGATGACCGCCATGTTCGAGGGTCTCGCAAAGAAGAAGAAGAAGAAGCCAAAGAAGGAGGAGGGCGAGGAGGGCGGCGAGGAGGCTGCCGCAGACGACGGCGAGGTCGACCTGTCAGCATTGAAGAAAAAGAAGAAGAAAAAGGTCAAGGCTCCAGAGGACGACTTTGAGCAGCAACTCGCTGCAGCCGGCGCCGCAGAGAGCGCTGAGACCGATGAGCCTTCCAAGAAGGGTGACGATGCGGAGGAGTCAGGCGTGCAAGATGGTGACATCCACGGTGGTACTGGTATCTGGGCGCATGACGAGGACAAGCCAGTAAACTACGACAGTCTACTGCACCGCTTCTTCGCGCTCCTCCACGACTCGCATCCCGATCTTGCTTCCTCCGGCGGCAAGAGCTACAAGATTCCACCTCCTCAATGTCTCCGTGAAGGAAACAAGAAGACCATCTTCGCGAACATCAACGACATCTGCAAGAAGCTCAAGCGAACGGACGAGCACGTGACACAGTTCTTGTTCGCTGAGTTGGGAACAAGTGGTTCCGTGGACGGTAACCGCAGACTGGTCATCAAGGGTCGTTTCCAGCAGAAGCAAATCGAGAACGTGCTGCGAAGATACATCGGTGAGTCGTGATGATGTTCTGGGTATTTACGAATTGGTCGCTAACATCTCCCCACAGTCGAATATGTCACCTGCAAGACCTGCCGCTCACCCGATACCGAACTCAACAAGGGAGAGAACCGTCTCTACTTCGTCACCTGCAACTCCTGTGGATCCCGCCGATCCGTCACCGCCATCAAGACTGGTTTCTCTGCACAAGTCGGAAAGCGCAAGCGTATGCAAGGTTAGATGGGATGTTTTCGGTGCTTTTGCGTGCGCTTTGCGGCCTTTCTGTCATAGGCATGGGAAGCACAGAGTCGAGCACGATGCGACCGTGCATTGCTCGGAGTGCATGTATACGAAATGTATGAGTTGGAGTTTCGGAGCCAACAATGAGCCAACGAGGACAGGATGGAAGGGCATACAAAACCAAACGGGAGCCATGTCTCGATGCCTTTCGAAGGCCTGTTTGGCAGGACGATTTCGATGTTCCATGTACGTCTGTCAAGGTGTAACGGAGCAGTTCGTCGGTAGCGATGAAATTAGGAATGAAAAGATCCGGTGCTTCCACATATGTTACAATATTGTACAGTCGCCTTAGCCACTACGGCATCCTCTGCGCTTTACATGATACCGCTTGCGGCCTCAGTGGGCTTGCACGGCCACATCCTGCGAGGAACGAGTCTACTTGGAACCTCCTCTTCAGAACCGAGCTGATCAGTATGGCACTCTTTTGCGCACCACGCCGGCCGTCACTGCTTTGTGACCTCCTCGAAATGAGCGAGGCATTGACTCTCCCGCTACGCCTCGAGGCGTTTCCTTCTTCGCATGCAGTGCGTCGTCGTAAGAGGCTTCCACGTTGTCGCTTGATCTCTTCATTGATCATTGTCCGAGATCTTCTCTTGCCGGAATCCAGCGTCCACATCTTCATACAGCCAGAGTACTCAGTTTCTCAAACGGTATACTCCAAGCCCGACCAATGTAGCACTTAGCACATAAATGCTCGCCCTGCGACTCTTCATCCCGAACCTTGAGCCCGACTTGAGGATTTCGTATTCGCGCTCGTTGAGCTGATTCGTGCCGGACCAGAGGGAGTAGATGCCTAGGCCGGTGAAGGCGACGGAACCTGAGCGACCAAACGTCAGAAGCATATTCGTGGATGTGGTGAAAGTTGTGGTGAAACATTCGTACCCATCAATCGGCAGGGCAGACAGTCATTGAACTCGTTGCGTTGCTCTTTGAGCACATCATCGATGGGAGCGGGCTGTTGGAGCTCGGGCAGAGAAGGACCTTTGCCGCCCATAGCTAGATGTTGGAGTTCTGCTCACGATATATTGTAAGACCTCAAAGTTGTGGCACCTGTTGATGGACTTCGAATGTGCTGTAGAAGATCGGGACATTCTCGGCTAAACTAGCTCGCTATCACATGCGAGCTTCGACCTCACTTTTTCGTCCTTCTTCGACTCCGCGTTCGTTCTCTGATGTGGAAGCTTTGCGGAAAGCCCTGAGAGCGCTGTCACCGACTTGTATGACAACGCAATAGATCTAAGCTCAGGGCAAGCACGCAGCTCTGGATCCGTGACCAATTTCTTTCTCCGGCTCTGGCTCTCATTCATTGCACCCGCTTGACTGTGATGAAGACGTTCAGCCGCCTACCACTACTGACCGGACGAGCATCGCGAATACGGAATGTGCGGTTTAGTGTTCGCACTTCGGAGAAAGGGAAGCAAGCACCTCATCAATTTCCGAAGTGAGGTCAGATTTAGCGTACCTCTCAGTCTGGCCTCAACCTCACCTTAATCCTTTCAAGACTCGCCGAAGAGTATTCGCCCGATTTATCCGCAGCACAAATCATTTCGGAGAGTTTTCGGAAGCCAAAGAGCCTCGCATGAATACTGAGACAGTCTGAGAGACAGCTGGTCACAAAGAAAGATTCCACTCGGCGATCGTCCGGGTCCAGACAAGCGACGAGCACGATGCTCCGCTCTGGAAGGGGTCCACATTGACAATCCAGTAACAACGCCGACATGGTCCGGCACAGAGCTCTTCGGGCGAGATTCGTTTCTCCGGAGGAAAGCAGCGACTCTGCCTGACATCCCGCTCACGTGAAAGAAATCCCACTTCTAGATGCACGTGTTAGTCGGCTCACAACCCGTCCCAATCGCATTTCTGCGCGAGCAATTGCCGAAGACCACAATACCCGCAGGCATTTGATACCACTACTTTATTGATACCTTGTCTTCGGCTCAACCGTTGCAGGGGAGCAGCGAGCACTTTCAAGCCTCGGTCTACCTCCTAGGGCAACCGTCGAGTCTCACGCTTCTGTTCCTCATCCTTCGACATAATTGAACACAGATTTAGACAACCTCCATCGTACGCCCACCATGACAGTCACCAATGGGAACTCCAACGGCGAGAAAGTTGTTCTTACAACAGAATCCGAATTTCCACTCTCCGTCAATGGCCTCGAAGATCTAGCCACGTTCGAACACACCCCAGCCGGCCTCTGCTTGGTGTCCAAAGTCTCGCTGCCAGCTGGAGCTCACTTTACCTACCTGACAAGCCATGTTCCACAACCCAAACCGACCTGGAGAACAATCCAAACTTCCAAGACCACGCACACCGACCCACGCAGCGCTCTGCTGTACATGAACCACTCATGTAAGTACTAAAGTGTCTGAGGCCTGCGATAACCCGAGACTGTTGTGCGGGAACGCCAGGAGCTCCTACTATGTATCAAATCCTCATTGTCTGGACCGTAGCTGACTTACACACTTCGATCTGTCAGGTGCTCCATCCATCGAAGTTCACATCTACTCTCCAGACAAGTCTGGCAAATACCCTACAACTCCGCCCAATGGCGCCTCCCTGAACGGCGAGAGCGGACATCCTCTTGAATATGGCCTCGCCGGCGAGATTAAAGTCTCTCGGGACCGCGGCGTCGAGCCGGGCGAACCATTGACTTTCTTCTATCCCAGCACGGAATGGAAGTTTGACCGTTCCTTCGACTGTCTTTGCGGTGCTGGAAAGGGTGTCTGCGTGGGCAACGTGCAAGGCGCCTCTGCTATCGACTACAAGTCTCTGGATCGCTGGTTCATCAACGAGCATATCTGGCAAATGGCGAGAGAGCGAGATGGCAAGAACTAAATCTCGTTGCTCGGAGTGACTTCGGGGTTTCGAAGGCGAGACGCTGAATTCAACAGCAGAGAGTGGATGACTTGTTCGAGGTGATTGATGAACGCATGCGTAGCGAAGACGACTGGAGCCCTATACCCGACCTTTCAACAGGAAGGTGCGATCTTAGAAAAGCAAATGATTTTTGCGTTCACTGGCCTTCGGCTTACGAAGCTGTATGTAAAGGAATGAATATGCCTCGGTGCAGCCGTGGTCGACGTGTTCGCCTCAATGTTTCGTCCGTTCTGGATCAAGGTATGACACCCTTAGGCGCCCGCAGTAGCCGTGCGCCTGACACCCAAGCGACGGAAGCCGCCCTCTTCAGCAACCACCTTCTGCAGCTCAACCATTCGCTTCTGGTCACCGGTCGGATCGGCCTGCTCGCCCTCACCAGTCCACTCGAGAAACTGGTTCGTATAGTTCGGTGTGAATCCTTCCGCGAGCACTCCCAAGCGCTTGCCGTAGCGTGTGACCTGCTCCCAATCACGGGCCACGTTCCTCAAGTTCTTGCTGAAGTAGGCGAACGCACGCTCAAATATCCTTCGGTTGAGCTCGCTGCCCATGACCGGCTTGAAGTGACGTAGTCAGTCCAGGCGGCTTCCGGATCAGCGAGAACAAAAGTCGGTTGCTTTCTTAACCGCACGCATGAAAGCGCGGACCTTTTCGGGATTCTCGTTGATGAAGGTCTCATTGCCAATTTGCAGAATGGAGCAGAAGCAGCAGTAGCCCAGCTCAGCCAGTTCGTCCATTCTCAGCATCTGGACGTCGGACTTGGGACGGCCTTGCGAAGAGGGGCATTCGGCAAGTTCAACCATCTGAACGTTTTCGAGGCCAATGCCAGCGTCGATCTCTCCTTCGATGATGGCTTTGGACACGTTCATGCCGCATCAGATGGCAGTATAGTCCGAGGGAGACATGCCGTAGTGAGAAGTGAGCTCATCGATCTGGATCTTGCCGAATTCGCCGACATGGCCAATACGCTTGCCCTTCAGCGTGTGAAAGTTTGGCGTGATTCCGGAATCCTTGAGGTAGACCACGCCAGTGAACGGCTCGTCGAGCAGCGAGCCAATACTCTAGATTGGGAAGTCGCGAGCCTTCGCAGCTTAGCACGAGTTTCAGCGATGATATGTGTGTTGCGCCCAGAGCGATTCACCAGAGTATGAATCATGGCCTTGAAGCCCAGGTCAACCTTCTTGCTTCCGATAATCTCGGTCACATCCTTGAGCGATGTCAGCAGTCTGCGCAATGACGATTCATTCTCACCTACACTTGGGTCGTTCGGCTCCATGATAGCGGCCTTGATGCCTTCATCCTTGAAGTAGCCCTTGGCTTGAGCCAGATAGAGTGGTGCGTGGTACGGCGTCGCATGCCTTTGTCTAGTCAGCATGATCACACTCTTCCATAGAGGCAGAGCCATGTATCACCAGTTCGTCAAGAACGTAATCTTGTCGGTAGGCATGGTATCATTGAGACAGCTACAGAAGTCAATACATCCGCAATCGAGGGAAGAACGGGGAAAGGAGGCATGTCCCTGAACGCAGATCTGAATCCGAGCAGGTTCAAACGGTATTTGTCAGGTCACATGTCTCCCATACTCCACTGATCGCTAGATGAGTGGTTGGCGAGGCAAGGAACACCCGTCATGCTATTGTCTGGTATGTTATGAGGTACCTTGATAGCTGCTCATGCCCATGGTCTTCGCAGTGGACATTGCCTTTCCCTCCATGGCTGCCGTACCAAAGCGGTGTATCGTGTTTGAGTGCGAAAGATTGAAAGAACGTCGAGAGCGAGAAGAGAAATGCAGAGCTCCATGACAGCAAATTATACCTTGATGAATATGAGCTTCGTTCGTTCCAAACTAAACACTACAGGTGGGGTAGCTTCAGACGCATCAAGGTCTCCACAATGGTTGAGAGTGTTCCAATCCGACGACTGAGGAGCGGCACGTAATCAATGCCGTTGAGTATTCACTTCGTTGACACGGCTGCTCAATCCGATTCCAAGGCGTGCTTCAATAACGAAATGATCCAGAGTTCAGTCGTCCTCGACAATGACCGGCAAGCTATCAAAGACAGTCCG
The DNA here is from genome assembly GCF_000219625.1 of Zymoseptoria tritici IPO323. Classification (NCBI taxonomy): domain Eukaryota; kingdom Fungi; phylum Ascomycota; class Dothideomycetes; order Mycosphaerellales; family Mycosphaerellaceae; genus Zymoseptoria; species Zymoseptoria tritici. The sequence goes on along the minus strand of NC_018218.1, from coordinate 1,903,216 downwards.
ATTCGACTCATAGTGGGCCATGAAGCCGCCTTGCAGCAGCCGCTTCAACGCGTTGAGTCGGTGTAACTTCCACCACTTGTCGATGGTCATTTTGCCGCCGTGTACAGCGACTCTCAGCCGGGAGCCATATTGTCGACCATCTGGATCCAGGGCTGTACTATAGCGTGGCCCACGTTTGGGGTTCTCCACGGTGCTGAGAACGTCATTGAAGGACAAATGCAGGTTCTTCCGATCCTTCTTCGAGATGCGCTTCGAGGATGCCTTTGAAAGGGCCTCCAGCTGCTGCTGCAACTGGTGAGTCTGGCGATATACCGTGTAGCGCTTGACCATGCGAGGCAAGTTGGTATTGTCTTCCTCATCCTCCTCGATATCCTCCGGCTCGTCGTCAGACTCGGCTTCGGTGTAACTCTTCTCAAACAGCAGCGCGATGTTGTCACCAGCTGCGATCTGAACATTGGCATCGCTGCTATCAAGCTGATCCACAAATGTATCCATCGCAGCCTCTGTCACATCCTCAACGTCTTCGAGCTGGGTCGCAAGGAAACCCCACTCCTCGAGCGCTGCAATGACTGCGTGCGCATTGTCTGCCTCCTCGATCACTGCACCGTCCGAAGAAGCAATGTCCAAGAAAAAGTCCATGATCTCTCCCACCTCCTCTTCTGCTGCTCCACCGTAGAATGTTGCCACGCTCAAGGCATGTATCGCCGCGATCTTGGCAGCAGAATAGGGCGAGTCGTTGATCGTGTTCTTGAACACATCACGAACAGCGTCGTAGATGGTCTCGGATGGGTCCGTGATGAGGATCAGGGCAATAGCTTTGAGCGCAAACTCGATCTCGCGCTCGCTCTGACCAGACTTCACGCTTTTGAGCAGTGCCGGCAAGAGACCATTGATCTTGGGCTCGATCTCGGCCTGCGCATAGTGTCGAGTCAAGGTGCTGCAAAAGCCGCGCATCGTCTCTTCTCGTCCTTCGGTCGAGCTGCGTTTACGATCGCATATCGCCTCTATGCGCTCCTCGAGGCTGCCGATCCAAGCGTCTGGCTCTGCATCTTCCTCGTATTCGCTCGGTGCGATCAAGTCGTCGATGCTGTTGTTGCCCCAATCACTGTATTCGCTCTCGTCGTCCGACACATTTCTACTTGCAACTCGAGAGCCACGCGGCGACGTTATTGGCGTGTTGCCGCGACTGAGCGGCGGTGTGCTTTCCTTGCTTTTCGCCTTCTTCGACACGGTTTTCCCGCTCTCCAATAGAGCCTTCTTTCTGAGGTCATGCATCGCGATAGATCCGGTGGAGGGATTACAGTGTCGCAATACAGGCGGTCTTTGCTGTAGAGAATATATTCAAGTTCTGTGCGCGCGTAGGCAGCAGCGTAGGTTGATGTCAATGTATAGGTGGATGTGCGTTGTCAGAGACGAGCTGAGAGAAGTCGCAGGAGAATGTACGTTCCATTTCTGGGCAAGTTTTCATAGTCGAGGCGGCTAGAATAGAGCGAGCTGGGGAGTGAATAGGCGGTGGATGTGAATTCGTGAAAGCGCTGAGTAAAGAACCGTGGAAGGGTCACCTGCCAACCTGCCTGCGCTTTGACAGCCGGAATGCTCCGACAGCCGTGCCAAGCGAAAGCAGCAGGAGAGTGAGCAGACGACATCTCTGTGAAGCTAAGCATACCAGCAACAAAACAACTCCACGTCCACGAAACAAGACCCAATCGCAATCATGGTGAAGCCAATTACCGGAGTATGTCGCATTGCCTCATGGTATAGCATAAGTATTCGCTGACATTTGCGCAGATGCTCCGAAGGGGCCTCGTTCTCGATCTCTCAGTCGCATTCGGTAAGACCTCGACAGCGCGCACGATGACAAGAAGAGCACCAATGGCTTCATCGTCACTGGAAACACTATACACATGTAGTGGTCATGCTGACAGCCATTCAACAGGTCTCGGAACAGCCTTCGGATACGGCTGGTGGTACGGTATGTAGCATGACACACCTGAATCTTCGCGCGCAAATGGAAGGACACCCTCGCACGACGATACATACCCGGAACGAGAACTTCAATCCACGAACGAGTCACTAACACGAACCTGAAGGCTTCCACGTTCCATCGGTTCGCCGCCGCGATTTGTTCTACGCGAAGCTCGAGGACCAGCGGGCGGAGGGCCAGTAAATCATACGAGCTCGGATGTAAGCACGGGGCATGTTAGATGGGAAGGAGGATCGATGATCGATGGCGAGGGCGAATGGCAGGATGCGGACGGGTGACAATACAAGAAGGGAAATGGCATCATCGACTTGGGAGACCGAGAGGACGTCAGCTGTACAAACACCACGCCAAAAGACACCTTTTCTGGTTACAAAGCTCCTTCTGAATTCACCTCATCGAGTGGAGTATGAGAACTGAGAACTGGGGAGCGCGGTTTTGATTCGGCATAATTGATTTTGCTAGCACCTGAGCTCTATGCCCTGCCGGCTGACCGTCAGGTACTTGACACCTTTGTAAGGCTTGACCTCTGGGCCTAAGCCGCGGCTCTTCTTCGTGTCGATCAGTAGACTCTCCACCTTCAGCCCGCTCGCCAGCCATCCCTTGATACTGAAGCTGAGAAGGGCGCATGTAGGCATCAAATCCTTGTTCTTCTCGATCTTCCCATTTCGGTCTGTGCCATTCGAAGGCGTTATTGAGCCAGGATTTCTGTCCTGTGACGACTGGTACTCCGCACCGTTCTCCTCATCATAGTCATACGTCGTCGCTGACATGCCGTTGATAGTGCCAACATCGGCGTCCTCATCAGAGAGAGGACCTTGAACCGTACATCTCAGGACAACGCCACCGGGACCAAGATCTTTGGGAGAGATCTTCCACTCAACGGTCGACTCTGCTGCCTGCCAGCTCGCCTCTCCACGAGTCGGCCTCAGATCGCTGACATTTCGGACAGAAGCAGGAATGGGCACGTGGATGGTGAGGTCCTCCAGAGCTGGCGACTTCGAATCCCCGGCTGGCGGTCTGAACGGGCCTGATCGATTAACACCAAGATTTGACTGTAACGAGGCCGCAGCAGGAGAGCGAGCACCGGAGCTACTCGTAGTGGACTGCGAAACACGGACTTCGAACTCCGTGCCGACGGAACCCATCCCAGTCGTGATCTCGATCTTCGCAGGGAGGTCCAGATTACTTGAGGAGGAATTGTTCGTGGTCAATGGAGTGTTCGGTCCGAGCAGATCTGCTTCGTACCCGCAAAGAGCGAATCTTCCATCCGGAGGCACAAATGACAGCACCCCTTCGCTCTTCCATTTGTTCAGTCTCACACATGGATGGAATACTACCCGCTCCATTACATTCCGTAATTGATCTCCTCTGTTTCCCATCCCGGCACCTTTCCCTCCAGTCGACAGGCTCAGCAATAAGTCCGGCACTCCACTGACTTTCGATGTGAACGCGATGCTACCATTGGCAAATGCTGCCAGTGGTCTTCCTGATGGTGCGAGCGTGACGGAAAGTGTCTCCACGATGTCCACATACAGCTCGTTACTGGTATGCCGAACATTGCTTCTTCTCCACGGCACTGCCGACCCTTGGCTGGTCTGTGACTGAGCAAGCACCTGTGGACGGTATAGATTTGATGCTCCCGGGCCTTGAAGCGCGGGACTTGCTCCAGGTAGACCCACTCCTCCGAGGAGATTCTTCAGCACTCCAGGACCCGTCTCTACCACGTCTCGCAGCGCATTCGCTTCACCTTGGCATATCACACCCGAGTCGGCCATCTCGGCCACGACTTGCGCAACAATGTCATAATTGGCGGTAAGCTTTGTAGAGAGCAAGGGGCTGCCCAGGAATTCTTCTAGCGCATCTGCAACGCGATGGAGAAATTCCAAAACCAGAAGAGGTTCGATGTCGCTGGAGGAGGGTGACAGCAGTAGAAGGTTGTCCTGTATGACGGAGAAGAGGATAGTAGGCGGACTCGTGGACGTGAGGTAGCTTACGCTCGGCCGCGGAGAGGCATGCTGTAGGTAGAGAGGGAGGAGAGTCGAAGGTGGTGGTGGGCGGTTCGTATAGACATGATCAAAGAGCAGGTTGCTACAATGCCATGGTCAGTGGATGCCTTTCTCGCATGTGATCCTCCGCAGTACTTACGTACTTGTGCTCGTCGAAAATGTACAGCGCTTCGATGACGCTCATTTTGGTACGTGTGCTATCTCATGTCGTTCTTCTGGTCCAGCTTTTCTGCTCGTTGACTGAGATGGTGTTCATGTGCTTGCAAGTGAACTGTGGTCAAGGTCAAGTTCACGTTCGTGTCATGCGCGCGGCAATTCCAGCCGAGCTGCACTTCCACACTTCCACTTCCAGCACTTTGCGACACCCTCTACACCTTTGGTATTGACTTCCTGCACGAGATCTCGGAGCGAAAAGAGCCGAATACATCCCCATGCCAGCGCGACAATTATGGCGTCCGAGCCTGTCAATGCCCACGCCGGCATGAAGCGATCGCGCTCACCTTCGAAGAATGCACATGCGAACAAGAAGCGCAGAGTAGTCCACTCTCTTCACCATGCGCAAGATCGGCCGGTAGGCATCGAACTGGCACCTCAGGATCCGCTGTTCGCCCAAGGACAGCTTCTCAAGAGCATAGGGACAGCCTTAGTACTGGCAGGTTTTGATGGAGTAAAGGCGACCGCGTTGGAGATGTTTCGAGCGCAGGTGGAGGAATTCATGCTCAGCTTCTTGGAACAGACCAGCGCATCGATGCAGAATGGGAGACGGACGAAACCGACAGCGCTGGATTTCGCGAGGGCCCTTGCCAGCACGAGACCTACACACACAGCTTCACTTCTTGAGCCTCAACTGGAGCTTTCCATTCCTGCCGATATATCTTGCCCAGTCATACCTGACCCGGATCCTGCTCCAATATCGCCTCCGGACTTCTTCCACTTGCTCCGACCCCTCATCACCGATAGACCGCCATCCTACATACCGAGCCATTTTCCGACTTTGCCTCCCCAACATGCCTGGAAGCAAACGGCAGTGTTTCCGGAACGCGAGAAAGATGCGAGGAAGATGCGCGAGAAGGCTACAGAGGAAGGCATGCTCGCAGAGAACGCGCTTAGAAGGCTCGCTGCTGCTGCGAAGACTGGCGCCATGAACGCAGAGAGAAAGAGGCACGATGCCCTTAGCGGTGTTGGAAAGCTTCGCGACGGGGCTCGCAATGGAGCACACCGTGGCAGAGCTGGTGTTGGAGATGCGGATGACACGTTCGCGGAAGTTCTGGATGACATTGGTGGCACAGATGAGGTTGTGGACCTGGACATGGATGGCACAGCGACCATTGACGACGGAGTAGACTTGGGAATGCCCGAAGGCGTTGCTGTCAACCATGAGCTTGGCTACTGGCGGAAGCATGGGATGAGGAAGGCGATTAGAGGATGAGGTTCGCTTGAGGGCCTGCAATTTGCATGTTTTGTAGTTTTTCAGCATGGCGCTGGCGGAGTTGAATCAATAGTCTATCAAGCAGCGTGAAGCTGCAGAGTGCGGCAGTATCGCACTTTAATAAAGTCTCGACCTTTGCAATTTTCCTTGATATCCAAACATGTGGCCGTCTACCAGGACCGAACGACATGCGGCGACATGAAGAAGTGATCACGTAATGCCTTATCTTCACAACCTCATGTCTCGTCTCGCTCGTCAAAACGTCCTTCCCATGCCGTTGTCTCCACTGTCAGACCACTCGCACACCTGCACACTCACATCAGTCTCGTCACCTCCAGCCGCAGAGTCCGAAGCGCGATATTCACTTACTGCCGGAAAAGCCGCAGCACGGGATCACAGACGATCTTGCTCCTCTTATCTTCTTTAGGGCCATTGAGTTCACAATTGTACTGGACCAACTCCTTGAGGTCGCACTTCTTCAAGTCTGAGACTGGCGGTTTTCGTGTCTTGCCATCGGGTAGGTGGTTGATGTGGCTGGTGAGCTCGCGAGCGTGGAAGGCCTCGACCAGTGGTGGCATTTGAGGCTCTCCGCTCTGCAGCTGCCTGGCGACCCTCGACACACGACAGACTCCTGCTTGTCTCGCGTCGATGAGGCGTTCGCGGTGATGGTCTGAAGTGCTCGGGTGATGATTGAAGCAAGATGAGCGCAGAAAATCTGGGGAGGAAGCTTCTCAGTGAGGTGGAGGAGGTCGGGCTAGACGAGGTTCGTTTCCAGCATCATCACTCGAAACATTGCCAAATACTGACGAGCCATAGATACTGAATTCTCTTCGAAGCAATGACAATGAGAAGACTTTAACAAACTTTGGCATACCTCCGCTGAACACAATGCTCAAGAACATGAGCGAATTTCGGCAGTCCAATATGCCGCCAGTGTTGGAGCTCATATCACTGGTCTCAGGAGGCGGCAAGACACACCTCCTCTACCATCTCACAGCGATTGCAATCATACCCAAGGCTCGAGGTGGGAGACAGTCCGCCGTGGTGATCATCGACACAGACGGTAGGTTCTCCGTTCCTCGTCTCGCAGAACAAGTCCAACTTCTCCTCGCCCAACACTCTGCCCAAAATCCCGCCAATGCTTCTCCATCACCTCCCTCTGATATGGAAGAGACCATCCACGCCGCGCTGCGACACGTCCACATCTTCCATCCGCATTCCCTTGCCTCCACGACCGCCACGCTCCGTTCTCTCCCAACCTACCTCTTCAACCCTACAGCCCACCACTCCTTCGACCGCGCCGTCGCCTTCATCGCTCTCGACTCCGCCTCAGCATTCTACTGGCAATACCGCTCGGAAGCCGACGACGCCGCACTGGTCCCGCCCTCGGGTATCGCGGGCAGTAACAAATCAGCACGAGCCTACACCGATCTGCTGTCCGCTTTCAGGCACTCCTCCAAAGTCCTGAATGCACCTTTAATCCTCACGAATCGACACCTCGGTGCCCTGAAAGATCCCAACTCCATGGGTCCTTCTTCTCGGTCCTTTCGTCCATCGCTGCCTCCTCCCTGGCCGAATGCGCCGACGTTGAGATTGGTCGTACATCGTGCTGCGGTGCGGAAATTGCCTGTGCAGATTAGTGTGGAGGAAGCGAAGAGGGAAAGCGAGACGAGACAACAGGTGGTGCGGGAAGGGAAGTTTGAGTGTTTTGTTGATGAGTTCGGGGTGGAGGAGAGAGTGCTACAGAGGCTGAGGGTAGATGGAGCGGGATTTGACTTCAGGATCACAGCAGAGGGAGTCGTTTTGCGGAGTGAAGTTGCGCGGGCGGATGCAGACGCGGACTTGTCCCACGAGACAGAAGCTGCGAAAGACTGAGGCAATGAGAAATGAGCTGTGAAGACTTCGTCATCAAACGTACTTTTTGGGTAAGGTATAAGATCGTCTATCTAATGCTTGCGTGCAGCTCAGCGAGGGACTTTGATGATCGCTTCGCAATGTACTGCCCTGCTCTCATTCGTGGTAGTGGAAAGTGCACCTCAGTGTGCTCTCGTGTCGTCAAATGTCCCTCCGAAAAGGTTGAAAGTACAGCAACCCGCTTAGCCATGATATCCTCCCACTTGGGTCCGTGCGACCTGTGTCATTTCGATTTCTCGGTATGCGTACGTCCTCGCTGCGGAGTCCTGCCCGTTATGCGCAGCACCCCAACAAGCGTCGTGTCCTCCAATCCCGCGAGATTTGAGTCGCTGGCTCTTTACAAGTCGGCGTCCTCCTCATCGGGCAGGGGCATGGCGGAAGCATCCTCCATCTCCTTCTGGTACTGAGCCATAGCGGCCTGGTCGACCTGGACCTCTGGTGGGGCGAGGGCTGGCGCAGCGACGAACTCCTGTAAATTTGTTAGTTCTGCTTCCCTGGAAATATCTTCGATGCTTCACTCACCAGAGACTGGTTGCCGACGAGCTTGCGCGCGAGCCAGAGGAAAGGCTTCTCGAAGTTGTAGTTGGACTTGGCGGAAATATCGTAGTACTGGAGGTTCTTCTTGCGGTGGAAGGTGATGGTCTTCGCCTTGACCTTGCGCTCCTTCACGTCGACCTTGTTGCCGGTAAGGACAATCGGGATGTTCTCGCAGACGCGGACGAGATCGCGGTGCCAGTTGGGCACGTTCTTGTAGGTGATGCGAGATGTGACGTCGAACATGATGATACCGCACTGGCCGTTGATGTAGTAGCCATCACGAAGACCGCCGAACTTCTCTTGGCCTGCCGTGTCCCAGACGTCGAACTGGATTGGGCCCAAGTTCTGCGCTTTCCATCAGTCTGCGCTCATTGTACATCTCTTTCTCCATGGTGGTTCTTACCGTGGTGAATCCGAGAGGGTGGACCTCGACTCCGAGCGTAGCAATGTACTTCTTCTCGAACTCTCCGGTCAAATGGCGCTTGACGAAGGTGGTCTAGGTATTGTTATGTCAGTTCCTGGTCCATCATCTTCATCACTGCCTGCTGTGCGCAGAGTGCAGTCTTTTTTCCACAGGACTACCCACCTTTCCGGTACCGCCATCGCCGACAAGCACAAGCTTGAAGGTAGGAGTCTCCGCCATTTTGCTGTCGTGTGCGGGGATGTTTTGCGAGTGAGCGTGTGCGCGGTCGTTTCCGTGCGTCAAGTGCTGAGGTGCGAGGCCGTGTGTAGGTCTCGTCGGTATCGAAGTGGTGTGTGGCTGCTTGTTCGTGGTGATCGATGTCAAGAAGTGGTTGGGGAAGCAGAAGTTGTGTTTGTGTTCTGGAAAAGGCTAATCATTAGGCGGGCGGGCAGCTGACGCCTAAGGCAGCAACGAGGGACCGCGGGATCGACGGGAGTGACGAAATTCTCAGGTGTCAGGACATTCACTTGTGCTTTCACCTTCTCTCGTTGTCACGCTAATTCAGGAGTCACGAATGAACTTGGAAGTATCTTGCTCTGTCCAATACGCCGATGGCACATGTTGGGTCTACGACGTGGAACGAGTGACAGCACATGCAAATCAGCCCGACCAGCAGCACATGGAACTCCAGGGATCAGTGGCGCCCAAACTTCACTCCGACAGGCGTACCGGAGATATATGGTCTCGACCAACTTCCGCCAGATGCCGCTGTGATCCTGCAGTGTAGACTGCATTTGGCCAGGTATGAATCACACCATGCATGTAGTCGCGGACGTCTTTTCCTTTCGCCATCTTAGCAAAAGCTCAATTGCTGGAATCATTCTTCGCCCTTAGTCTGGCCCCAAAGTTCCATAAAATCAGCGATGAAGGTACCGATATACCCAACGACAAGAACGCAAGCAAGGAGTTGCCCCATCCATACCCTAGCGCTGCGTACATACTGTCCGCGAACAACGGAAACGCAAACGCGAGCATGCTGCTGAGAAACTGGGTCGCCGCCGATGCCGAGCTGACATGCTCAGGATATGAGTCCATGACATAAGCTCTGAGCACAGTTGTAAAGACTTGCATTCCCATTGTCAGAATGGCGGCACCGATATCCACCACGATCCAGGGGAGGCGAAAGTGAGCCGCCCAGCCATACAGCAGGAACCCCATCGGCGTGCGGAGCGCGCTCGGTATGAGTAGCGGTATTCGTAACTCAGGCGAGGACTGTCCTCCAGCGCGGCGAGTGAGGATCTTGTATAAGTAATCCATCGAAGGGCCGCAGAATTGGGCGCCTGCTACCTCGCCAGTTGCTAGGGCGATGTAGTGGAGGCTGGAGATGGAGACTGGCTGGTGGTATTGATTCACGAACAAATGGGAGAAGGACGCCAGAGCGAAGTACAGTAATCCGTAGTTAAGTCCACCGAGTACGGCCTGGATTTGAATGATGGGATGAAACATAAGCAGTCGCAGCGGACGAGTGAGACTCATGGCTAGGACCCCCATTACAGAATGATCGTTCGTCATCTCGGCAGCCGTGTGGTATCGCAAGTCGCCAGTGTGTTTCCGAAGCTTCTCGGCTTTGCGATGGAGCAAAAGAGGCGCATACGTTTCGTACACAATCGGCAGAGTGACGATCTCTGCAACAGCTTGGAAAATCGTTGTAGACCAGAACATCCAGCGCCAGGTCGTGTACTCGACGATGAAGCCGCCGACGATTGGACCGATGGCTGCTCCAGTGAGCGGAATGAGGAGATACAGACTGAGAGAGCGCCCTCGCTGCTCGTTCGGCCAGATATCAGCGAGCACACCGTACGCCACAGTGTAGACTGCACTTGCGCCAAAGCCGGCCAGGAGACGCGAGGCTATCAAGAGACCTTTGGAATTTGCGAAGCCGCAGACGAGGTTCCACGCGAGGAACCAGATGTTTGTGATATGGATCACATTCTTCCTGCCATACACCTCGCTCAATGGGCCGATCACCAGAGGGCCAAAGGCGGTTGCCAATACGTAGGCGGATAGTGCCATCGTTGCGTCGAGGGTGGTCATGCTGAGGTCAGTCGCGATGGCCGGTATGCCTGGAGCCATGATCTTGATGCAGCCATGCGGCCATCAGTACGGGATCGCTTGCGAGCGCAAGTCAGCGACACGACTTACGGTTGAGATCATAATGCGATTGAATCCCTGAGCCGACAAGGTAAGTGTGGCAGCCCATTTCGTTCTTCGATTCCATTGCCGCGGGTCGTCGGAGTCGCCTTCTGCGAAGCGGACAAGAAAGTCTTCGCTTGGGATCTGACTTGAGAGCACAGTCGGTTCATGCTCTTTTGGAAAGTCTGGCATCGTCTGATTGTTCAATCGCGTCTGGGAGAAAGTTTTGTGCATCCACGATCAATCGAAAGAGGACGTTCAGACAAATCTGCAGAGCACCCAAAGCAGCCTTGATTGAAGCTCAGAGTGGCTAGGCAGCTAGGCATGGGTCCAACCACAGACGACTGGCAGCCTGCTATCGCTCCATCGCTATGTCGTCGCCTAGTGTGGTACGCCGGGCTCGTGGACCACTGCAAAGCCCTAGCCTTGTTTGAGGATCCGTCCGGTTGTGAGGTATGTATGCCGCCCGGGGTTTCCGGTCTAGAATCCGGCTAGCGCCACTCCGCATTGCAGGCCGTGAAGATCTCTGGACCTGAGGAAAGTGGACCCGGAGGGAGGGGCAAACTACTTCAGAAGATTTCAGCTTGGGATAAATTGCGCCTCCGCCGGTATGCCATCTTCAGTTACCTGGTGGAGTGGGCAAGTGAGATGTGGAACCTTGGAAGACTTTACCAAGACATTGTGTGTTCTGGTGGTGTGATCAATGTGAGGTCGCATCGCAAAAGAACGGCATGAAAGCAACCACGCTAAAGTGACTAGGGTCCATCAAAGCCATGCGGCTGGGGCGCGAACGAGTGGATTAGAAAGAACGTGTGCGGAATGCAAGCGAGGCCGACTGTCGCGTGCAGAGCGTGGAACTTGGCATGGAGAACACGCATCGCTGATGAAGGCTCGCTCGGGGGAGTACCACATCAGCCACGCTGACAGTCAAGCGGTAGTACTGACGGTCAAGAGCGAGTTCTGTGAGACAAGTCTCGTATAGAGTGACATGAATTCGAACATGCTCTGTGAGAAGAAGAAGAACACAGAAGGGCGCGGCGGCGTTGTTCCCTTTCCGATCGGCCCACCTCTCTGCACTCCCCGCCGTCTGGCTACTGCACGCGCCTGCACAACGGTAGCTCAGCCGTGCACTAACCAAATCCTTTGACCTCTGCCGTAGGAACTGTTTCTCAGCTCACCATACTTCTCTCACCTTCGCGCCACCAAAGACGACAGGACGACCGTCTCTCGAAACCACCTGGCCGATCGCTGAAATCGTCGCTCTACACTTCGGCCACACGACATTACCCTTGTAAGAGGATGGGACTACCAGAATCGCCAGGCTTCACGGTTGTTGCAAGGCTATAGGCCGATCGCGGTCACAGGCCTTGGAGCAAGAGTTGGACACCACGCAGAACAAGACAACATCGAGATCGCATGCCGAAACTCTGCTAGGCTCCGCGACACTGCGATCGGCTTGCCGTTTCGTCCGTGGAATTGCCGACGTGACCGGCATTGGCTCCGACCATGCGCATACCCATCCGAGTCCAACTAGGGAGCATTATCCTCCTGGCATCACTCGTCGGCCTCGCTGTCATTTCAATCGCAACATGGATCTTCACGCACAACTTCGTCCTCCAGCTCCGGGTTTCCAGACTCGAGTTCACGGCTTCGCTGAAAGCAGCCCAACTCTCGTCGAACCTTGACTTGTATGGCACGTCCGCAACGACTATAAGCACGCGAGTCACGATTCAAAATGCTTTTCAGCGATACTACGCTACTGGAAACAACTCAATTGAGAACTGGTTAAATCCGTTAAGAGACATTCAAGCCGCTATTAGTTCCGACGCTTCGCTGGGGCAGTCTTTGTTGTTACAAGCACGGCTATGGGATAGGGCATCAAACGGGCTGGGAAGTTCGGGTGGTCTATTGAACGGTTCGTGTTGAAGGTCACCGTGAACAACTTGTATTCTGATCAAATGGGTACCTTAGTCACGGCGGACGGTGTGTACGAGGCCGGTGTGCTCCTATCGGGCTATCTCTACCCGAACGGCAGCGCGATACCATTCGGTGCTAACGATACCGATGTGAGATCGAGACAGCAGGCGTACAATGTGCACTTGAAGCTAACATCACTTCAGGCCGGTCCCTACGGTTACCCTCCTCCGCTTTACCCTAACCTCACCTATTTCACTGAGGCTCACAACTCTACCTACGATGTGAACAAAGCATCGTATGGAGGTCGAGCACTCGAGCCAGGCGCACCGTTACTTCTTGGGCCGTGGAGCATCAACTCATCATTCTCCTTGATGTCTCTGACGGTGCCTGTCACGAATAACACCAACAAGGTTGAGATTCTCGGATACCTCACAGTCGTTCTCGACGCTCGCTTGATATATCAAGTCACAAATTCTCTCCAAGGCCTGGGAAAGACCGGCGAGACTTTACTTCTGGGTCCGGCTGCTCGCAACAACCACTTCAATGAAACAATCATGACCAGCGTGGGCGACAAAACGAGGATGGACTTTGACGTCCAATACATCGTTCCCGTCAATGCTACCCGCTCCAGTACCAAGCAAAGCCCGGCGAGAAGTATAGCTACACCCGCCTTCAACGCTAGTCAATTCCCAGTCATATACGATGCGCTAGCGCTCACGCTCCAAAGCAACAGCATGGCGGACGTGTCTGGCGGCGACGTCCGCGCCAAGAATGAAGCCGGCGAGAAAGTCAGCGTAGGCTATGCTCTCCTGGACAGTAACATGGTGGATTGGATTGTGGTCGTGTCCATGAGTCGAAAGGAGGTGTGGCAACCCATCAACACATTGCGGAACGTCATCATAACGTGTCTCTTCGCAACAGCGGCGTTGATGGCCGTGTTTTCGTTCGGCCTTGGGCACTTCGCTTCGTTGCCTATCATCCGCCTGAAGCAGGCTACCCTACGATCGATGGACCCTCCAAGTGCAAGTCGGTCGAGTTTCGATTCATTTGCAAGCGGACGGGCCGATGGCGAGACCGCGAATTTGAACGACGGCACTGACGAAACTCTCGCACGCAAAGAAGGACTCGTGGCCTTCTCCAATCCAGTCACGAAATGGCGGCAAAAACGAAGTGAAGCCTCACAGGCCCGCCGCGATGAGCGGCAAAAGCGCGTCTTCCGGATTCCAGGAAAGGTCAAGGAGCGCAAACACTGGGCGAAGGATGAATTGTCGGAGCTCACAGAGGTTTTCAATTCTATGTCAGACGAGTTGATGATGCAGTACACCAAATTAGAGGTATATACTAAGAGATCAAGTCGGGAGGCAGACGCATCTAACGAACTTGCAGGAGAGAGTGCAGCAGAGAACAGCAGAGCTGGAACTCAGTAAGAAAGCTGCAGAGGCTGCGAATGAGGTAAGTGTCGAATGGCAGAAGGCCTGTAACCGTCGTAGGCCACCGACGCCTCGACGTTTCATCATGGCTGACCCTTCTATCCTACAGTCGAAAACGTTGTTCATAGCGAATCTGAGTCACGAGCTCAAGACGGTAAGCTTTTGTCTCCTGTGCCATGCCGGTGGTTGTTCTTCCCGATTGACATCTTCACGTTTAGCCCTTGAATGGCATCCTCGGCTTATCTGCCGTCTGTATGCAGGAGGACGATCCTTTACGACTCAAGCGTTCATTGGGAATAATCTACAAGAGCGGCGACCTGCTTCTCAACTTACTCACAGACCTCCTTACCTTCAGCAAAAACCAAGTCGGCCAGCACATCACTCTGGACGAGAAGGAGTTCCGCTTGCGAGACATCAGCTCACAAATCCTTGCGATCTTCGAAAAGCAAGCGAGGGAAGGTCAAATCGATCTGCGAGTGGAATTCGAAGGCGCGCAGAACGCGACCCTAGATGATGAATTCTCTGAGCGAAATTCAACGACTGGTCCGAGTGGGATAGGACGCCTGCGTGACTTAATTCTCTGGGGTGATATCCACCGTCTGCTCCAGGTCGTCATCAATCTGATCTCGAATGCTCTCAAATTTAGCCATCAAGGAGGCTCCGTGGTCCTGACAGTGCGCTGCCTGCCCGAAATACCGGATCTCGGAAGTCGTACGGCCTCGATAAATTCTCGTCCTTCACGGCACAACTCGTCACGTCAAAGGGCTTCAGCGTCGACCGCTCGTCTTAGTACTGCGAACGCTATCAATGCGAAGGATAAGCCGCACGCCATGTCGCATGTGACTGAGCGAGCGCAGTCTCCGCCATCTGGCAGATACGTTTATTTCGAATTCTCGGTGGCGGACACTGGCCCTGGCATTCCGGAGTCGATGCAGGACAAGATCTTTGAACCTTTTGTTCAAGGAGATCTGGGCCTGAGGTAAGTGCCACGCGACGAGTGTAGAGCACTCATCTGTTCGAATCAACGAAGCTGACATACCAAACAGCAAGAAGTATGGCGGTACCGGGCTCGGTCTTTCAATCTGTTCTCAGCTTGCTAGCCTCATGCGCGGAACCATCCGAGTGCAAAGCACGATTGACGTTGGCAGTACCTTCACAATGAAGGTGCCGTTACGACTCATCCAATCGCGGCGAGAAAGCTCCGCTACTTCGCTCGCGGACGGCATACCAGGTTCTAGCAGAAGCGCCTCCTTTGACGAAGATCGCCCTATCACGCACGGACCTGTGGACTACAGCGAGAGTCCCACCGCCGAGATCCCTCCAGCACCAAAGGTTCCGACAACAGGCGGCGTCCCCACAGGCGGCGTGAGCAACGATTCTCAACCTCGCCTCGTCGGTCTCAGCCAGCCTTTCTTCGCGTCCAGCCAACCCATGGAATCACCAGGCTCTCAGCCCGGCGCCATCAAGCATGTCACGGGCCAAGCTTCTAGGAGCGATCGCATCCGAGTGCTTGTCGCTGAGGACAACAAAGTCAATCAAGAAGTTGTCCTGCGCATGCTCAAGCTCGAAGACATTTACGATGTGACGGTGGCCAAAGATGGCCAGGAAGCTCTCGACTTGGTTAAAGAGTCTATGTGCGGCGATGAGCGCAAAGCGTTCAACTTGATCTTCATGGATGTGCAGATGCCAAATGTTGACGGCCTACAAAGCACGAGGCTGATTCGGGAGATCGGCTACCAGGCGCCGATCGTGGCGTTGACGGCGTTTGCTGAGGAGAGCAATATACAGGACTGTCTGGACTCAGGCATGAACTACTTCCTCTCGAAGCCCATCCGGCGACCACAGTTGAAGAAGGTATTGAGGGAGTACTGCGCGCCGATACCAGAGGAGAACGAAGAAGCCACCACGCCGGTGGACGAGCGGAGGGGCAGCACGACCATTGTGATGGTCAATGGACCATCCGCAAACGGCAGCTCGAATGGTCACCCACCGGGGGAGGATTTATCGAAGAATCACCAACAGGACCGGAACGGAAAACAGATGGCGACGACGACAGATGACGATATATGAGATTTTGATTTTCCCCTGGCCGGCGTTACGAGGATCAAGGGCACAGGAGCAGTGCCAACGGACTTGATTTTGCTGATCGAAAAGAGCGAAGGCGCTTCGGAGTTCAAAAGACCAGGTTCGGTCTGGGTCTCGATTTTCCACATTTGAAGAACGAGTACAGGATTCGGAAAATCACGACAGTGTGGATATACTACCAGACAGGCAGAGAGACAGGCAAGATCCCGCAGCGCGCAGGAAATTCTATTCAACGATCTCGCTCATTGTTGACCTCTCCAGATCTCGAGTTCCAGTCCTTCGCACAGCGCAGTGAGGCCTACGATCCTCTCGTCCAGTCCTTGTAGATCTGTTGTGATGCCGGCTACAGAGTCGTTGCCGATGCCATGCCGTATTGCTTCGGCGTGCCGTTGTAGATGTTCGAAGGCGAGGGTCTGGAGGTGCCGGAGTTCGCTCTGCAGATGTGAGAGAATGGTGGCGGGAGAAGAGGCGTGGGCATCATGATCTAAGAAGGAGATGATGGACTGTAGATCAGGCATTGAGGAGCGGCTGCCGTCGGTTGTGCACGAGAGTAGGGTGTCGTAGAGATGATCGAGTGTTTGGCCGGGAAGTCCATCGATAGACATTGTGTCTGGCTCCAGTCGCATGTCTATGTAGGAGACGTCCTCCATTGTTTGATCAAAGTCTGCAGCTGTCCACGATAATGACTCGATGTAAGACCTGTCCGTATCTTCATTGATGTTGAGTGCTTGCATTGGGTCGGTGAGCCGTCTCTTCCCGCATGTTGGTCTTGATTGTTCGTGAAGTTCACCAGCTTTTCGTTTGTTGCAGAGCATGTTTGGCAATCGTAAATGTCGAGATTGGGTCCTTCTACTTTCGAAATGTGAGGTTGGCGATAGATGTTGCTAACCATGTGGCGGGCAGATCATGGTTCACAATCACGCCATCGTGTGGGGAGCGTGGTCTAGACGAGATCTGTTACTTAGCCACGAGGACGACACCAGAACTCCTTCCGGGCTAATGCAAATAGATTGACGACAGAAGCGTAGAGTTGTATTCACAAAATTCCAATCTCGCACTGGGCATCAACGTCTGAACCGTCAAGGTCTCGTTCACATCATCAAGGCATAAACGTATCTTCAAAGCCAGGCACCACCACCTTCAAACCCGTTACCCAGCGAATCTTCCTCTACTGCCCCAGTCTGCCATTGTGGACCCATCCAATACTGTCCTGCAGTAATCGCGCCTGGGGGAGGAATGACCGTGGACTCGACTTCAGTTCCAAACTGTCGGACTAGCTGGTCCCAGTTCTCCCAGTCGAGACCTCCGGATGTGTCCATGATTGAGAAGTCATTGTCAAAATTCATGGCGCTACCAGCTTGCACGTCTGAAGTTGGTATGCTTCCTTGACCCATGTCCGACGCCTGAGAAAGGTCATCCAAGCTGAAACCAGTCGACCCATAAGCTGTCGAAGGATCTCCATATGATGCTTTTATTGGTTGGCCGCCAGCGGGCGTCAGTGGGAACTTCGTGCTCGCATTATGTATACCGCGCAAATCCGCTGGCTCGTGAAGCATATTGGCACTCAGACTTGTAACATCCATAAGGTCTTCAGGCTCCACGTTCGACTCCTTGGGCGACCGCAAGAGCTCATGCTTATCAAGCGGGGCCTGACCGAATGTCGGACCACTCGAAAACCGCTTTAGCTGAGCTGCACTCAGAGGCGCCCGAGTCATGGTCGGCTTGTTGGCATGTTCAAACATCGGATTGGCATTCGGTGTGTACATTCTAGTGGCGACCATTCCAGGGGCCTGCGCGGTCTCCAGCAGCATCGCCTCACGCCTAGCATTTTGTGCTTTGCGATAAAGCTTCTTCAGCGGTCGCCACAGATGCCCAGTATTGAGGTTTTCCGCAGCGTTTTCGCCCCAGCTAGCATTGCGAGTGTTTTCAACGGCGGCCCAAGCACGTTCCACCATTGGACCTGTGGTACGGTGGCAGAGCTCGGACAGAGTGAAAGCGAGTGCATGCCACTGAACGTAAGTCCTGAACAGCCAGCTCCACTTCCTCGTCCTCGGCTCCGTCTCAAGCAACAGACTGTACTCCATGTTCTCCAAGCTGGTGATGAACAACTTTTCCTTTGTCACTTGATCAAGCGATGTTCCGCCATCACGTCTCTGAAATGGATGGTAGACCATGAGCCACATCTTGCTCATCATCAATCTTGCAACAGTTGCCGTTACCCAGTAGAGTGGCACAGTCATGTCACAATGCTTCAAGTATGTTTCTTCGAGACGTTGATGGCATTCTGTGATCCATCTCTCCTTGTCTTCTAGCGTTACACACTGCAGGTGCGCCTCGCATGCTTTGGTCGGCCCCGGTGGAATGTAGTTGAGCCTTCTGAAGGTATTCGATACTTCGAATCTCAACAAGGAGAAGGACATGTCGGTACAGCCTTGCCGTTGGGTAGGAAATTCTTTCATACTCGGTGTGAGATCGGTATCGTTGCAGTTAGTCGGCAATTTCGCGTCGAAGGCAGACTCGATGATTGTCGGGTCACAGCCGTGATCTTCGCTTGCCCTTCAAAGCAAAGTATGGAAGTCAGCAGGTGTCTAACACATTCATGTGAGGAGGAAGACCTCCGAGACCATGCTCTGTGCCTTCCATCCTTGGCTGCTCACCTCACGTCGAGAATACACACTTGCCACCAAAGTCTCCGGCGCATCTCGACTTCGAACGGCGCCAGACCGAAGTGGGTCCCATCTCGATGTATTCCGAGAGTTTGCGAAATTCTCACCACGAGTCCCGAGAGGGTCCAGATGACTCGCGCCTGGACAAACGTTAGCGATGGCTTGGAGGCGAGAGATACCACGGCAGAGGAAGACCTAGCATAGCCCGAGAGACGATCATGGACCGCAGCGGGCGCTCTGCCGTGCGGTTACCTTACATCGCTATTACGTCGAAGACACATGAGGAATATAACAAAAGCTTGCAGCACCACGAGCTCTTCGGTATTGAGGAAGCCTGCCCGTGCAAGTGCTTGTTCGACTGCAAAGCGATATCGAGACAAGAGAACAGACTTCTCCTCTCCCAGCTTGAGGAGGCATTCGCGACCAGAAAGGCTGGTGGTGGCGCCGTAGTAGACCGCGAAGAGAAGACACTCGAAGCCTTTAGACAAATTCGGTAAGTGGTTCGCTGCGCTCAAGATGGTAGGCTCCAGGGTGGGAATATGGATGAGCTTAAGGATCGGATCTACGCGGTCCTTGTAAGTCTCCCAATATGATCCAATCTGAGCCGGAGGGGGGTGTAAGCTCAACAAGTCAACACTTTGCGAGCTGAAGCCGAACACGAATCCCTGTTGGCTACTATGGGCCTGTGTCTGTACTCCCGGAGATGGCGCATCGTCCTCGTCACTGGACTGATTGAGAATGCCTTTTAGATCCTCCACTTCGTTGGAGAGATTGGCCCCTTGTTTGATGTTAGCTCTTGGGCAGAAGGGAATGAACGTAGCTGACAGATGCAAGAACACTTGACTTACAGAACGAATTATTGATATAGCGAGATCTGCCTTCATTCACGACTAGCCTGCCGAAGCGATTCTCGAATCGACCCTTCTGTTGATCTTCCACCCATCTGCTTTTCGCTGCGAACTCTTCCTCCTTGTTCTGGGTTGTCTGCGGTGTCCCGTTCGCGACCGTTTTATCTGTTTCGCCACTTGATCCAGAACGAGCTAATCCATTGAACTCTCGCGCGCTCTCGTTCTCTGCATGCTCTTTCTCGGGAACCTCCACTCCCAGGCCCTGAACCACGCCCTCCAGTCTCCTCAGCCGTGCCAGCAGCTCTTTATCGCGACCACCCTCGACTTTCCTCGACTTACGAGGAGCTCGTCCTGGCGCGGGAAACACACACTCGATATGCGCTCTGCTACAATTCCTACACGGGTGCAGTTTGTCACACCTTACCTTGCGCTTGCGGCAGGTCACACATGATCGTGGATTCGGCTGACGGCCTTGCGTATCGGTCTGCGGCTTCGACGGTGCCGAGTCGCTGACATCTGCTCCATCTTTCAGGGCCTCTGATCTGGCTATCGAAGGAGTGAGCGTCGACGGCGGCAGGTCAGGTAGGAAGTCGGACGGAGCCAGAAAGGCTGCCGGGTTGGTAGAAGGGTCCTCGCGAGATGCCATCGGTTCCAAGTTCCAGGATGCCGTCGAGTGAGGCGGATGAGATGGGCGTCACTCAAAGTGAGTCGCGCCGGTCAAGAGAAGATGCTCCCATCATGAGTACGTGCGATTCCTTACGCTCGTAGCATGACCGAATCTCGAATCCTTCAACGGAGGAATGATCGACAATACTGCGAGACAAATCGAGAGCGGGGATCCATGCGGAGGCAGGTCCGCATCAACAACATCGACCTCTCCCGTCCTTTCATATCGCATCGAACAAGTTTCTATAGCCGACGCGACTGCAACGACTTTTCTCGACTTTTATATTTCGAATGAAGGCTCTGAGACGCATCCTATCCTTTGCCAGGCTCCACATTTGCGAGCAACGACCTGCCTTTTGCTGCCCTCCAAGACTCCAGCCATTGAATCAAAGCAGGAAGAGCAAGAGGCTCCTACTACACTACGTACATGTTATATCATCAGACTTGCCTACCCTGCTAACAACTACGACGATGATGCTTTTTCATTGCCACAAGGCTCGAGAGTGATGAGGCTCATCCTCATCGCACCGGCCAACGTTACCGAGCGGCACGCACTTCTAGGTCTCGTCGAGTATCGGCAGGGGGACGATCGTACGCTCTACGATGCGACAGATCGTGCGAGCTTCGCCTATGTCACAAACACTGACCGATTGGCCGCCCGACACTGCTTCAGCGATGGCATGCTTGCCAGTGCGGCTGCCTTCGTCCAAGATGTCAGAGATGCTTCGGCGTTCGTTGGGAGCACAGCATTTCTGATCGATACGGTGATCGTTCAGGATCAGCAAGGAAAGAGGACGAAGACCTTACTGATTGAGAAGAGTACAGTATTCGAGCGACCACGAAACGCTGCTTTCCCGCAAGGAGACCTCACCGCCAGCAGAAGTTCTAAGCTTGTATTGCCCGTTCTTGCCAACGTGCTTCCTTCAGCGCTATGCTCGGAACAATGGTATGCGGACATCGGCAACCTCATCAATCGCACCACCGACCACGCCGTGCGCCATGTCCATCCGAGCGTGTCTCGGAAAGGAGTTCGAGAACAGGGAACGTACTCGTGGAAACTCCGTCGCAGTTCAACACTTGAGAAACTCATCGACGAACAGTAGGCTCCAGTCGCCACCTCAGAGTTGAGATTTATGCACGGTCGCTGTACGAGATGTCTGGGCGGCTTTGACGAGAAGGACCGCTCACCAATGCGAAGAAGAACTACCGACTTCAGCACGACTGGGCGGAATTGTCTGATGGATGAATTTCAGCGCACATGGTCGTGCGACGATGACGGAGTTCTAGACGAAGACCCAGCGCTGATGCTTGCTGAGCTCGAAAGGGGTACAGTCACCGTGGAAATGCCCGGCGATGCTAGTTACAGTGAGTGGGAGATGCTCGAAAGGGGTACAGTCACCGTGGAACTGCCCGGCGATGCTAGTTACAGTGAGTGGGAGATGCTCGAAAGAGGCTACGCGGATCTCGACAGGGAGCCAGTGCGTGGGGATCCGGACCTCGTGACAATGGATGGAGCGTTTCTCATCGTGGCGTGGAAGTGGATTGTCGGGCACGCGAAGGAGGAGGAGTTTTCGTCAACGCCACAGCACCTGCGAGTACTCGAAACCCTTGAGTCCGCGGTCGTCGAGGAGGCGATCGGCGGCGCCCTGGAACGCACGCGATTGACGATTCAAGTTTCCCAATGGTACGATTACCTCACGAAAGTAGCCGTCCGTGGTCTTTGTCGGGAATCCAGTAGCCTGGAACTGTCCCGTGACCAGAGCGATGATGTGAACCTTACGGTGTTCAAGGATCGACCCGGTTTGAAGGGACTGGTGAGCCACGTCTTGCAGCGTACCCTTCGGACGTGGCAACTGCGCGAATGCAGAGGGTGCAAGATCATTGAGAGAATCTGGCACTGCCATGGGATGCGGCATTACTATGATCGGGAGGCTTTCGATCGGTGGATGAAGGAGGTCAAGGCCCGAGTCCAGTCTGCTGGAGGAGACGAGGATGATAGCGATGCCACTCTCGAGTACTGAGATTGCGTGGAGGGGTGGACCAGAAAATGCCATCGTCTGCGCGGGCACCTCAAGTTTGTCGTTTTCCAAAGTCTCATCCCTTCGTCTTCAAAAGTCTCCTCCCATGCTCCCTCACGATCCCATCCAGTATGCTCCTCACCTGCTTGCAGCCGTCCAAACCCACACTGACCATTGACTCCAACCTCGTCGCTTGCACTCTCGTTTCCATAATCAGGACATTGACCTTGTCCTCCCCACCACTCGTGCCCATCGTCAAGAACGGCAATTCCAACTCTTCCGCGCCATTGAGATCCAGCAGTGGATCGGCATCCTCATCGTTCGATGCGTAGCTCGCTGTTGAGCCCGTTGTGCAGGCTGCGATATAGTCGGTCATGGGAACACCTGCGTCGACCAGAGCAAGTGTCGCGGCATTGAGGCAGGCAGCTAGGAGAGCGCCGTCTTGCGATAGGACGTGTAGGACGATAGTGATTGTTGAGGACGGGTAGAAGGCTGTGAAGACAGTGTCGGAAAAGGCGGAGGAGATGCTGTGTTGCATTTCTTGTGTTCTCCTACAGATCGTCAGAGTCAGCGATTGCCATTTTCGCCATTGACAATCTTCGCCCATGTCTTCACTTACTTGTCCGCCCTTGCCCTCTTCTTCCTCTCCGTGCCACTAAACCCCGCAACACCAATCTCCACCTCAATCGTCGCCTCACGTGTTCCGCCTCCTGATCTCGCCGACTGTCGCGGTCCATGCACCGTGCACATGACCTTTGTGTTGCCCATCTCGAAGTAGCTACTTCCATCCGCGGCGGCTTGGGTCGACATTTGGCCTTGAATCCGACGGAGTTCGTTCCAGCGTCGACCATCGATCCGCAGGTGCGCGAGCGCGTAGGTGGAACTATCGAGAGGCATGGCAGAGGCGATTGGCGGTGAGTTGAAGTCGAGTGCGATGTGTTGTTGAGATATGATCGCACGTGGAAGGTGCAATGGTGGAGCTAAAGTTTCCATTGGCATGTGAAAATGACGGCGTCTGGCAGGCCTGCCAAAAAGCTTCAAATTCATCCTGGTCAGAGCTTCACTGGTCATAGCGAGATACAAAATACTTGTAGTTTGGTACATATCAGGAGCGTAGCGAGCACATATTAGGGAATCTGCGAAACAGAACCTGGAACAACAACCACAAGTACGACGTCAAAGGTCCCGCAAAATGCTCAAGGAAAGTCGAAAAAGATTTCGATATATTCGCTTGCCGCCCGCTCAAACGCTAAATTTCAAATCATCGCCAGAATTCTTTTCATATGTACAATCATCATTCGTCTCGCTGTCCCTCTTTCTCAGACGCGGTTTCCTGCCCTTCAGCGCCATTCCGTGCGACCAAAGTCGCCGACCCTGCGTATATCACGACTATTTCACGTCCAACCTATCGACCACCAAACACAGTTCGAAAAGCTCTCTTCCATCCTGGCGTGCGCTGTGCTTCTTCCGCGTCTGGATCGATTGGAGCTTGATCCCGGCCGACCATGCTCAAAGCTCGCTGGCGCGCCCATTCCTGTCGACTTGTCGTCGAGCGTGCTGCCGCCGGAGGAATCCCACTGGGTGTAGAGGCGGGCGCTGATGCCACGGGAGTCGTTTGCGAAGTTGGGATGACCGGAGCAGCGGCGTTGGTTTGCGGACTTGAAGTGGCTGGTACTGCCGCAGAGTCACGATTCACACCGCGCATAATGCCCCTCGTACGCATGCGCACCCGTGCGAGGGCAGACGGAGCGGATGTGTGGCCGTCCAAATTGGGCATCTCCATGCTCTCCGGATCTTGAGCCGCGCGCCTTTGCATTGTTCGTACCATTCGTTCCCGACGGACCATGGCATTCGTGATAAGGCTGGGGCAGTATCCTTTGGGTAGCGCGGTCTCCTTGCACATTGGGCAGAGACTGCTGTTGTCACGGAGGAAGACGTCTACGCACTCCGGATGGAAGATGTGGTGGCAAGGTAGCTCCCGTACGGTGGTGCCTTCTGACTCCGCGGATGCCACCTCGAAGTCTTCCAGGCAGATAGGACATGTCGGCTGTGAAAGAGCGGTTGGGTGATAGCCAGTCGTTTCAACGGCCTTCGGAGGAGATCGCGATTTTCGCGACTTTCGACTTGTATTCTCCACGACAACAGGTTCTTCCTTTGCAAGGCTGTCGGCATCCGAACCTGCTGTCCGTCCCATCGTTCCGTAGACATATAAAGGCATTTTCTCCAAGACTTCCTGCGGTACGGTAAGCCGCTTGATCCCGAGAGCTTCCAAATCGACCTCGCCATTCGCCACACGTCTTCGCAAGGAATTTCTTCTTCGTCGCTGAATCAAGTGCATGCTCAAAGAAGTGAGTCCAATGATGACCAAGAGAATTCCAAGGACCACCAGCAAGAAAACCCAGAGCGAAGGAAGTGTATTCCCTGATCCAGTGTTGACGGATGCGTACAGGCGCACATAGTCATCGGTGGGGTACATGTCCGCCAGAACATTGCCATTTGGTGCACTTGTCAAGTTCCCGCTATAGTCTGCACTCTGTTCCATAAGTCTTGCCCCATCAGCACTCGAAAGGGCATAAGTAGGGAACCCATTGTCGCCCTTCCAGCTCCTACTACTGCTGATCGTCCACCGCGGATCATTTGCTTCTGGTGGCGGCCCTACTATGCCTGGTATGAAGAACAGCAGAGCGTGCGTCGCTCCTGTCCGAGCGGCCTCCATATATTTCAGCGCGCAATCCGAGCTTGTCCATGGCGCGAGTCCGAGTACACGCAGGTTGGGCGGTAGGTCGTCCACTCGAGTGACGTTCTCAGGTACATAAGGACTGCTCTCGTCGATGCAGGCGTCGCCGGGCGGGAGATTCGGGGTAAAGAGCAGACCAGTCTGATCGCCGGGGCGTGCTCCATTGGTCGAGAGAGTGCGAATAGGATCAAAAGTATTGTAGTCGTTGCCCAAGGTCGAGTTCAGGCGCACGGGATCGGTCGTGCGTCCCTCGGCCGGAATGACCCAGGCGGTCGCGGCGAGTTCTTGCGCAGCTGTACACGGTGTGTCAACAAAGCAAAGGCGAGAGATGTCTCCGATAAGGCTTACTCATGGTGTCGGTCTCGATCTGGCAGGCTTGTCACACCGTCGCGCACTGGGTTAGAGGTCGTGGCTGGCCTGGCGCATGTTATTGTGAGATCCCAGGAAGAGGACGAGGAAACGGCGGCGGAGGGTATGATAATGGTGAACTGCTGGCCGCTGCGGATTACAAAGGAGCGTAGGAGGCGAAGGCGACGGCGTAATGTAAGTACTAAGGTAGATACGCTGGGCAGAGGCGAGACTGTCTGGGCTCCAAAGGGCGAACGGCTTGACTTGACGGCCTCGGTGCTTGGCTCGAATGAATGTGCAGCGCTTCCGTCTACAAAGTCCCGTTGACAAAGGCTGAGAAGAGATTACCTCTGTTTCGAGCTGTTCCGTGAGTAGAACTATGGTGTGACCTCCAGTTGTTCCATCTCGCGCCCAGCAGAGACGTGTATTCTGTATCGTCGTTCGCATGAATGTGGCCAACAGCCAACTTGTCCCGCATCATCGACTCTCCAGATCTTCTCATGCACTCCGCCCCCGGCGGATCGTGCTTCCGAGGAGGTCGATTTGCCTTGCGGCCGCGCCATTGCAGACAAGCTTTTTTGTATCGCGGGGCCTTGGCTTGGAGATTGCCAAACGCTTCCGCTGGCCTGCCGGTGACCTTCGAGACGGTATTCTGATGCGCAAGCAATCGAGCAGAATCGCTCAGTAATATTCATCCGTGTTCTTCTTAAAGCGCGAATGATACAGCCAGTCCATCGTTCGCGCGTGTCTGCAGTGTCACTTCCTCCGATGGCGAGCTGAAGGCCGATTCCTCTCCTTCCAAATTCCACGTCAAATCACGAAAACCATCACGGCCGAACATGGCACCTAACGCGTCCAAGAAGGGCACGCAGTCCAAGGCAAACTCCAGCAAAGTCGACCGTCGGTCAACCTCTCGCCATTCTACTCCAGGATCCGCCTTGACAGATACCGCGCCGCCCACCCCGCGCACCGCGACTCCCTCCTCCGTCACAGCTTCTGCGGCCACTATGGCTCGGGAGACGGCCTATCTGCAGACCTCCACCGCTGCGCTGATCTCGACCGAGGCCAGCATCGAGATGCTTATTGAGAAAAGCAATGCCTCCGTCGCTAAGGCGGGCGATCCACCAGGCGCGCGAGAGCTTCATGTTCTCCATGACAAAATTCGCGATACGGTCCTGCGCTTCATGGTCAAGCGGTCAGAGGCCTGCGACAGGAGTATGCGTCAGTTGGTACAGAAGAGGAAGGAGCGTGCTATGGCGGAGCAGGAGTGGGAGGCTTCGCGAGCGGAAGAGGAAAGAGTCAAAGTCAAGCGCGAGGAGGATGAACGGCGGAAAGAGAAGAAGAATCTGGCCAAGAAGCGCAGTCATGACGAGATGGAAGTCGATGAAGAGTCAGAAGATCGGAAAGAACAGAGGGAAAGCCTGCCGAGTGTCGGCGCGCATGGCGTTGCCAGGCAGGATGGAGTTGGCGTCAATCAAGGTGGGTACATGTTCGTTGAATTTGTGCGAGTCTCATTCACTCTTTGGATCTTTTTGCACGTGCGAGTTGCGATTTTGGACAATGGGCTATTTCTCCGGCCAATTGCGGAAATATATCATACTAATTTCAGACATTGCATGATTAGGCGCCGCAGCTCCACCATCGCCTCCTGTACAACCCGGAACAATTGTGCCAGACCTCATGGACACCGCCGACTCCCCCGCCGATTCGGATGCGTCGAGGAACGATCCACCGCCCGCCGCGCCTCTATACGAGCGCATATTTGGCAAAGATCCAACAGCAGCAGAAGATCCGATTGTCTATGATATACGAGACCTCAACGATGAAATGACTTACGACGAGAAGAAAGCGATTTTGAACGTCACACAATGGCCCCCTTCAGATCTCAACGACCTTACGGCTGGCGATCCTCCAGATATGGATTTCAGCAACGCGAAGCCAGCAAATCAAGTGAATTTCTCGACGTTCCAGACATACATTGAGCCCTACATTCGACCATTCACAGAAGAGGATGTGGCATTCTTGAAGGAACGAGGAGATCGCGTGAACCCTTATATCATTCCAGCTCGAGGTGCGAAAGGGTACAAGGAGGTCTGGGCTGCTGAAGATGGGACGACAGGCATAGAACCTCCGCAGAAACACGTCAACAACCCGAACGAGGCTCGAGGCAGCATCGAAGATTTGGACGATGACATCGCCGATCAGGACACTGTTAGTGCGGGACCTGTTGGTAACCGCCTTCTATCCATGTTCCGTCCAGCCATCAACGAGATAAAGAAGCAGGAGCCTCCCGAGGACGCTAATGGCGACACGTCGATGGTCAACGGCGATAGCGATGGCCTTGATGCGCTGCCAAACGGTACTGCCACTACAGAAGACTTCAAACCCGTGACATGTCTGCCTGCAGACGCTGCTCGTCCCGCCAATCTCCCCTCACTCGACTACGAGACCTTTGAGAACCGCGCTCTTCAAGAACTTCGCTACTTGGGAATCCTCTCCCCAACTGAAACCCCAAATTACGACGCTCACGAAGATGACGAAGTCGCTGCACGCCTCCGTACGCTGCAGCACGAACTTCGCCGCGTTTCCCGCCTCAACAACATCCGCAAAGCACGCGTTCTAGAACTGACCGAAGAGCGCATGGCAATGCAAGAATACGCCAACATTGCCGATGACCTCGACAATCAAGTCAACGCCGCGTATCTCAAACGCAACCGTTCGCTCGCGAAGCCAAATCCGAAGAAGGGCGGGTCCCAGGCGCGCCCGGGCCAGAAGGGTGTGGCTGCTGTGGCGGGCAGGGGCGTGAGCGATGGGGTGAGAGCTTTGATGCAGAAGCGGAGGGACTGGATTGAGATGGTCGGGCCGGTGGTTGGGTATGGTCGACCGCCGATTCCTGGGCCGGAGGAAACCATCTTTGGGGATGCGGATGTGAAGAGACTGGAGAAGGTTGAAAAGGAGGCTGAGACGGCTGATGTGGAGGGAGAGTGAAGATATCGATATCACATGCTTCCTGGCGAGGTCAAGAGGTGGCTTACAGGTTCCCGCATCTGCCGGGAGCACATGACTATCTGCGCAGCATTCTAAAAGAATGTGCAGAAATGCGGTATGTTTGTTTCACTTCACTCATCTCTCAATCTCAATAAACCCTTTTCCGCTCTGCTCGCTGAAGCTCGTGAGGAGGTAGTGACATGTGAGATGTCACAAAGCATGACTGCGGCCTCAATCTGCCTAATATCGCTGCGTTTCTCGTCATGCCAATCTCCCGTTTGTCATGCACGGTTCGTCGCCAAGAGATTCAGTTGGTTCTCTCGCACTCAAGTCAGCAAGATCTTCGCAAATGAGACATCTCAAACACAAACGCCCAATATGGCGGACATCGACGACGATGTGCTCGTGAGCCTCGACGCCCTCACCATCGCCGCCATCGTACAAGGTCGCCTCGACGACAGCAACGAGATCGCCTCTGGCTCCAAAGGCAAACAGCGCGAAGGCACTCTCACAGACGCACAACTCGCTCTTCAGCTTCACGAGGAAGACCTCAATGCTTGCAACACTCTCCTCCAGGATCGCATGATGGCGCAGAGCATGTGCCTCGCCGTGCTTCAAGACGGCGCCCTCATTGATGAAGCTCTCAGAGAGGAGGATCAGGCTGCAAGAGACCATGCACTCGCTGCAACAATGAATGGTGGTCGGACCGTCCGCCTTGCCATCGAAGCTGCGCCCAGTACCTCATCTTGGAACGATCCGGAACTCCTCGCCAAGGCGGCTGCCATCTACAACGTCGAGCGTCCAGCGCAGAAGGCCATCGCCGCCACGGCATTCAAGGACGACGATGACACTACTGTTGCCGAGTCGTCCACCTGGGCAGCCTCACGTGCTGCTTTCGACGAACCGGCGCCCAGCGAATGTGCCGGCTGCGGCGACGAAAAGGAGTTCTTTGAACTTGCCCGTGTTCCTTGCAACCACGACTACTGCCGCCTGTGCTTGGAGTACTTATTCGAGCTGTCGATGAAAGAGGAGACTGCCTTTCCACCTCGCTGCTGCGTCACTCAGGAGATCCCACTGTCAGCGGTGCGCATCTTCCTCTCGCACGATCTCGCGCAAGAATTCGATGCTCGGTACGAGGAGCTCTCTACCAAGGTTCGCACGTACTGTCACGAGCAATCGTGTTCGGCCTTCATTCCACCTGCAGACATCAACGAGGAGACGGGAACGTGTCCGCAGTGCAAGAGAACGACTTGTACCATTTGCAAAGACGCATACCATCTGGGTGATTGTCCCAAAGACGAATCACTGCAGCTCCTTCTTCAGGCGGCGGATACAGCCCAATGGCAGAGATGCTTTCAGTGTGGCCGGATGGTGGATCTCACGATCGGTTGCAACCACATGACGTAAGTACCTTCCCGCGAGAAGATTGAAGTTGATCCATCTGCTAACTGGTCGCAGGTGTCACTGCGGCGGACAATTCTGCTACGTTTGTGGCGCCCCGTGGAAGACTTGCGAATGCCCACAGTGGGAGGAAGAACGTCTCATCGTCCGAGCCAACGAGATCGCGGCGCGCCATCCCAACCGCAGACTCTACCAGCCAGGACAAGCTGCTCAGCCAGCCAATGCTCCCGCCGCCATCGCTGCTATTGCGGAGCATTTGCTGGCGAACCACGAGTGCGATCATGATCATTGGCGCGAACTGCTCGGCCCGCATACATGCGAGCAATGCAGCGCTGATATGCCAAACTTCATCTTCGAATGCCGACAGTGCCACATTACGAGGTGCTTGCGCTGCCGGGACGACTGAAAGAGAGCAGACATGAAGCCGCTAAGATACTCCGCAATTTGCCGCAAGGGACGATGCATCGGACCTTTCAAGAATAGCGATGCGACCTGCAAACGTCAGTCGAAGTATATGGGGAAGTGTGGCCAGAAGACAAGAAGAGACGGAGGCTTTGATCGATTTGCGACGAGCCCTGCACATACTTGGAAAAGCCTTTGGACAAGATCATGCAACGCACAGCGCAGTTCAGGACCATATCGAGTTCAGATTGTGGCTTGGCTTTTGGCTAACCTCGTAGACATGCATGCTACTTGAGAAAAACCATTGGAAACTGTGAATACCAGAGCATGATTATCGAGCACTAACATATGATGCTTTGACTTCCTTCACTCCGTGAAATGCGCCACGGTTGTTCTTTACCCGCATCGCTTTTCTCGACGCTCGTTAACAGCCAAACCCAGACCGCGGTCTCGTGGACTTGATCTCCGCACTGCACACTCTGGTTCGTGCCCGCGCGTGATGCGAACATCGCACCCTGCAGTGATTCAATAGTACGACAGTAAGAAGCCTGCCTCCGTGCGTTGACAGCGGCTACCAGCATGCAATACAGTATCGCATTGTGACCGCTGTCAGTGCGACGTCGTTGAGAGGCACCATTATTTGTGTGTCAATGCCACAAACACCCCCACCCGCAGGTGTCACCGCGCACAACGTCATTTTGACAGCTGCAAGGATCCCGTCTGACAGGTGCTGTGAAACGTTGAGAACAGCGTTTATCGCACGACATACATATGCTGGGGTTTTGGCATGCTCGCTTAGGTGCAGAGGACAAATGCCGCTGGTCATACTCCGCAACGGACCGCCGTTCCGGCTATTGATGGTTTCTCAGCAGAAGGCCTTAGGGCATGCTGATAAGGATTCGTTCCAGTTATTCATCTCAAACGAGGAATGTCCAGAAGCTTGGATACACAAATTCGTCCTCGAAGATGCGTTGAACTTGCTCCAGGATGAACTTTTCGATCTTGCCAACGTTCTTCAAAACTTGCCTTCCGCTCTCGGTCTCCCCCATTTCGCTTTCAATTTTGATGTCCTCAAGAAGTGCGCCGACTTTGCTTGGCGTTGGGTCTCCATTCGGGCTCGTCTCTTGCTTTTCGTCTGACGTTTGCATGCTTGGCTCTCCACCGACCAGTGCTTCCGCATCCTCTGGATTGAGGAACGATAGATGCGCACGCTTCTTGATGTAAGCCAAGATTCCGATGCCGTTGAAGGTGAATCCTGTGATTCTGAGCTTCAGCGGAATTCCGACAAAGCTTGGCATGGGGTAGTCGAGAAACACGTCCGCTGTTAGAGAGAGTCTGACGTCGCCAGCATAAGTGGCATGGAAGACGACCTGCATGTCTTCTGAGCTTCTGTCTGGCTGGTCTTCATTCAGCGGTTGCGTCGGGATATCGTCATCTTCCACCGTCGCTGACTCTGCAGCATTGTCGAAGTAGCCATGACCGTGTGATGAGACAGGCGTGGCTGTGGAATTTGGTGAAACAGAGCTGAAAGATTGCGAGTGATGATGCTGAGGATGCGGCGGGTGCGAGACAGTCGGAAAATGCGCCCCTGCCACGGCCGCCAGAGGTGTTTGAGTTCCCGACAAGCCTGCTGACATCGGGAGATGGAAGTAACCAAGGTTGGACGTCGTTCCCAAGACCCCAGGCGTGGTACCACGAGTCAGAGTAGTTGTCGCCGAACGATCAAGGATGTCCAGCTCAGATTGACGGCGAGAGCCGGCGGCACCTCGCAAGTCACGAGTCGTCGAATGTCGAATTCCTTGCTGCTGAGGCTCTTTGGTCTCGCCACGATGTCGACTATCATCATCGGTCGTGGCATCGTCCTCTTCCGTGTCGTAGAAGTCGGGCAGTGGATCGCATATATCCTTCAGCACGATGGCTGGCGGGATCTTCCCAAATTCGAAGCCATGAACCGTGATGGAGCGAATCAACTTCGGGAGGGGCAGAGATTGAAACCTTTCGTGGACGAAGTCGCGGATGGTTTCCGCCAACGCTTCACCATCTGGACCGCCAGTCAGAGTCTCCCAGTTGATGTCGACGGACATCTGGTGATGCCGTGAAGTGTCGATCGTATGAGGAGTGGTGGATGTGAAAGGGAGTGAAGTCAGCCGGTTCCTCTCCTGCCTCAGGCTCTCACGCTAGTTCTAGTGGGTCTTTCACAACACATCGCGGACGTCTCCTATGCGCTTCACCCTGTCTCTCAAGGCATGCGATCACAATCGTCGCCGACTATTCTGATACTGTCAAGTAGACGCAGAGCCGTGGGCGTGCCGCTGACTCAAATTGAAGCAATCCCACGCATGTACATGCGTTTCGCGAGCGTCACACTAACGATGCGAATGTGCCGTGACAGGCGGCTCGACGTCGACCGGGATTGTGACGTGCATGCTCTTGGATTTGAGCCGTACGACACTATCTCTTGCAAGACTCGGCACGAAACAGCAAATCGCAAGATCGCGGACTCGCACCGCTGCTGGCAGACCAGTGTACGTACGCAGTAGTATCTGGCTTCGGGATGCGAAACCGCCACGAACAGGTTCTTTCAATCGCTATTCACACTGGCCCCATGTCTTGGCCGAGTATCCAGGATGTCGATCCTCACCAAGCTTAAATTGACAAGGGTTGACCGCTGCAAGTCTGTCAACTCCACTCGGGCAGCTCCACCCGGGCTCCTCACCTCGATCATCGATGGTCTAGACCCGGCAAGGAAGAGTGGTCGAAGCAGGACGCAAGCGCAAGCGGAACAAGATTGCGAGTTTGATGAAGCTCTGGTTGATGGAGCGCCGGGGCTCGACTGATTCATCCATTACATCGCTGGTCTTTCCGCCGTGAACACAAAATTACATCGTTGCCAATGGGCTGCGAGGTAGTGCTGCCAATCCCTTCCCTCCAAGTCGTGAGACGCCAAATCTTTCCCGCCCGCTGCCTGTGGGGATGAAACCAGGGCGCCCAGCAATCAAATTTTACCCATAAACCGAACGAAATAACGCCCTCCAAGAATCAATTCCGACGCCGAACTCCATCGCTAGCCCTTGGGGCGAAAGCAAATTGTAAAACCTACGGCGACAGTCAGTATTCGTTCAGAAAAAAGAGAAATCGACAAACTCGCCTATCATCCTCCACCGCACTTGAAGCATTTCTGTTGATGTACCACCGTCCGTGGGCTGAGTACGCCACAAGGCGTTCGTCTTGATACAGCACACGGCACCTTCTCTACAATCTTGTGTTTGCATGCAGCGTATTCGTGCGTGACTTGAGTGCACATGGTGGTCGTGTTGCTTTAGAGGGACCAGAGCTAGTCACGATCAGTTGAGCCTGCATTGTTTCCAGGCGGTATGACGATGCTCACCGATCTGAAGGTTGTCAAGCGGCCCAAGATTCAGAAAATCGACCAGGTAGATGCAGAGCACTAGCAAAGAAGACTGAAGCAGAGAGAGAGAGAGAGAGGCAAGGGCCAGCAGTTGGAGCACGAAGGAAAACTTATAAAGTCCGCGAGACGCAAACAAAGTGCCGTCAGGACAGCATTGTACGACGGGATATGCTGCTGTGCGGACAAGAGTAGCGGGCTCTCTCATGTCAGAAATCGGCAGCGAGCCGTTTGGTATGCTGGGAGATGCAAGGAGCAGGTGTCAAGATGCCACGCGAGAGACAGGCATGCCCTGATGCCGTTATTTTCCTGTGCTGCTTCCGGCACCTGGTGGCTCGCTTCATGTTGGCCAAGGTGAGGGCAGTAAAGGGCACTCGTCGGGGAAGAGTTTCCCGTGACGCTTGACAGTATCACGACGCGAGCTAATGCCGGTTCTGATGTGCCAGCAGTCGACATCCTTGCCGTGCGGTCGAAGTCTCCAAAAGCTTAACAAGTCGAGGGCCCCTCATTTGACAGTGGAGTCGAATGGTCGCACTTGGCCTGCAGTCGGTGACCTGCACTTTCAATCATTTTCTGATTCGCCTTGTCGTGTTTGCACTGCGATTGCGACTTCAACGAGGAAGCGACCGGGCTGTATCGTATTGACTCTGATGCTGCGACGTGACATGCATGATGAGTAAGTTGAGAACAGGTGCGGGAACTTCAAACCATGTCCATCCTGAGGATCGTGATTGCAGTGACGTGCGAGTGCACAAGTCATCCGGCATGGAACCCTGCCGTGTCCCGAGCCGACTGAGAAAAATGTGTGAACATGCATGTCTCCAGATGCGGTGTGAATTCATCTGATATGCCACTGACATTCGCAACGCCGAGCCTTGTTTGTTGTCCTGCTACCC
This sequence comes from Zymoseptoria tritici IPO323, assembly GCF_000219625.1. NCBI lineage: Eukaryota > Fungi > Ascomycota > Dothideomycetes > Mycosphaerellales > Mycosphaerellaceae > Zymoseptoria > Zymoseptoria tritici. The sequence continues at coordinate 1,868,942 of NC_018218.1, read as the reverse complement.
ATCGCAGTCGCAGACATTCTCACCCTTACCTCGCAGCTCTCGGTGCGCGTCTTCGACAATACCATCGCACTTGTGTCCCGGACGCGTCCCGAGTCGGCAAACTCCCTGTCTTGACAGGTCGGTATCACAGCAGCGGGCATCACGTACCACAAGGCTGGTGACAGGCGAGCCGTATCATCCCGACATGGTTCAGCAAAAATCTTTTGTGCAAGACAGAACAACTGACCGCTATGCGCGCCTAGCCAACGGCGCGCAGGTTCCCGCGCTTCTCATCCGCATTTTGATCGCGCAGACATGACCAGAAGCTCGGATGGCTGCTTTCTTGTGTTCATTGTGCGTGGAGTGCCGCGTTGACACCGGCCAAACAGACCTCGAGCTCTCCAAGAGCCTGCGCCAGCGATCAGGCATGGGCAATCCGAGCAAACGACGCGATGTCTGCGCGGGAGTGATGATTGCTGCGCTCCTTGTCATCAGCAGAACGAGATGTCCCAAGCGGTGCCTTGACCTGTATGCGCTCGTCTTGAAAGTGCAGGCTCTTTTTGAACAAAGCGGCAACAAACACTACTGTTCAATCAAGCCACGCCATGAGGACAATGTGCGCCACAAACACGACGAGCTCTAATGGTAGGTCAAGACTGTGGCGTACTCCATTTCTGGGCACACTTTCCTGACCAGGGCACGCCTGCTGAAGGTCGCCGATATGGCTCTCGCTTGTCGCACATGAGACTCAGCAAATTCTGCCCAGATACGGTGTCAATGATGAAGGGACATCAGTCTCGCGGCGGATGGCCACATTCTCAGCAAACGCATCGTCCGCGGACGATATTCAACTTCAGCAATCCTTATTATAGGCTTCAGCCCAGCAGACGCGGCTAACCGACACGATGACGCCGGTCCAACAGACGATTCGAGGGAACCTCAATGATCGAGCCTTTACGTTGCGTGACCGGCAGCATGGCCAGACCTTGGAGAAGACTCGAATACATCTGACTCTGTCTCACACCGATCACATGGTCCACACAATGTGGACGTCACCGGCGCTCACTTGTGTTTAGAACAATGTCAGCAGGTCACTTTTCAAACTTTCGTACCTGTCGCCAATTCACTTCGAGGAGCTAACCTCGACGAGAGCTTGTTTCCCCACGATAACGACAATAACGCCAGGATCTGAGAGTGTGCCGTAGACAACCGAGCCGAGGACTTCATGTTTTGCAGCTGCGATACCCTTTACCATGCACTTTATTTCCGGGTTGCGTCGATCGGCCTCCGAATGGTTTTCGTGTTCTGGCGTATCTGGACAAGCGGATGGCGTGCCAACGAGCCCCGTCTGACCGCCTGCAATTTCAAGATCGATGGCAATGACGCTAGTTTGTCAAAGACGCAAAGAACTACCGACCCGTCAAAGGCTTTGCAGAAGTGGGAAGGCATATATATTGTCTGTCCCTCGTCCTGCTAGACCGTCTTCAGTTTATTCACCCAAGCAGAGTTTCATATACTACGATAGCATTGCCAACAGCATCAACCTTTGCGAGCCAACCTCAATTCAACATTCAAGCACTCAAGCAACAACGCAATCACCATGTCCACTCAGCAATTCACAGATCGTCGTCCATCGACCTTCCTCAGCCTCAGCCCAGTCAACTACTCCGAGAAAGCAATCTCTCCACCCTCACCCTCAACTGCCACAAAAGTCGACACCATCGAACCCGTCGTCAAGACCCAACGCAGCAGCAGCGACTCCAGCACGTCCAGCACTTCCAGCTCATCGAGTCGCTTCCTACGACTCGGCCATGTTGACATTGCCGAGGAATAAAACGTTCCTGGCCACCATCATCTATCATCAGCTAAAGCTGAAAGATGCTACGAGACCATGATCAGTTCGGACCGGCGCAGGAATGTACATCGGAGTTTTGCTTCGCACTTTGGACTTGACATGCGCATTGGTTGGAGACGAATGGGAAGCAGGAGTAAATCAGGGCCGGGCTCTGACGATTGAGGCTCGCGAAGCGCGGTGGTCGATTTAAAGCTGCGAGCTTGCCCCACGGCACCGCGGACGAGCGGCTGGAGGAACGAAAGGACATGCAGGGAAGGATGATGCATTGATTGGAGGAGGCGAAAGGGTAGCGAGAATGTGCTGGCAGTGTTAGGCTAGCGTTGAAGGCGATTTGGTGTGCATGCTCTTGTCATGGCTTTAATGGGAGGTCTATTGAACCGCTTCATCTTCTCGCATGTGATTGCAGGTATCGTCGTTTCATTCATAGCGCGTGCAAGTGTATCAGTGCTCACCACACTTGCGTGCACCATGAGTAGCTTCCTGTCGACGGACGAGGATTAGCCCAATCCCCCGCGGATTGAATTCGACCTGTCATGTTGAGTCCACCACAAAATCCGAGCTCGCTGCACGCAGCTGCAGCAGCATGTTCCTCCGTCCAGTCCGTTCAGCCTCATTCGGTCTCATGCAGTTGTTGGTCATTACAGACTCGCAGTCTCTGCGCCCGTCCTGTTCCATCGAGGCCCGACTCGTTCTCTTGAAAATCCCTTCACATGCCGCCATATACAACCCGCGCACCCCTCCTCCGCAGACCGAACTGCATAGCGACCTCGGAGATCTCCTCAGTGGGTACAGAGCTGGCCACATTCTCCACAGGCGCATCAGGCATTTCAACATCTTTGTCGGCATCCGCCTCATTGCCACTGTCCACTCTCTCATCGTCGTCTGTGCCTTCCGCATCGTCGTCCTCGCCGCTGTCTCCTTCATCCACAGTCTCGTCACCCTGTTGCACTTCATAATGATCTCGCTGGTACTTCAGCCCAGCCTGGACTGCCCTCTCAATCTTCTCCGCACTCTCCAGGTCCAGCACCACGTATCCATCTTTGACTTTCGTGTAGTTCACTCTCGGATATCCGATCTGACAACTCTCGTGTGCATCCCAAGTCAGCTTCTTCTGTTTCTCATCACGAGTCTTCGACACACATCCCAATCCGCCTTTCCTGCCGGTGGTGTTGCTGTGGTGGTCTTTGACATCGTGAGGGTGAGAGAAGCCTTGGCCGCAGACGAGATGAACATAAGGACGAGATGAGCGAGCGAGCACGGCCCGGCGGGTCTTGTAGTGGCCGAAATGGGGGATCTCGGAGGCGCGGTGGTCGCCGTAGCGATACCTGCCTTTGCGCGTCAGGGGCGTGGAGAGCTCTCTAGCTTCGGAGGTGTCACCTGGTGTGGCGGGCGGCGCGGAGACTGCAGGAGCCGGAGTCTTCTTCGAGTTCTTGCGTGCGTATTTGCGCTTCGCTGGAGGAGTCTTTGGAAATGCAGCTGGGAGGCGCTTTCCGATCTTCAATTTGACGATGCGTCGAAGAGGCTCTTCGGAGCCTTCGTCATCTGCAGCCGACTCTGGGCTTGTGGAGCGGTCGGTCATTGTGTGGGAGCCGTTGTACTTGAGGAGTGAGGCGGGATTGATGTACATTGAGTGGCTCCCTGCTCTGGCCATCTCGGCATGGACTTCGTCAGCCGGAGAAGCTGTGGTGAATCCATTGACTGGTCGCTTCTTGGTCTTTCTCTTGGGCAAAGCTTTCTTGCGCGATGCCGGTGACTGCGCAGACTCTCCCTCAGAGGACTTCTTGTAGTTATCCTCCACGGCTCTGTTCAGCCAGGTGAGATCTGCGTCTTTCCACAGCGGCGGCAGAAAATCTAGGAATCCAGGTAGGAGGTGAAGTGAGTCATTCCGCAGCAGTATTAAATACACGCTGGCGTAGAAGTCCTCCGCCGCGATGGCCTTCTCATTGAACTCTGCGCAGAGCTTTCCGAAGTCGCTAACGGCGTCTGGAGTTTTCTGAAAGTGCTTGGTGAAGCTGGCGATGAAGCCGCGTGCTTTGGCGAGAGTTGGAGAGATAGCCGGTGACTCAACAGGATGTGGCGCGTCGGGCAAAGACTTCACTGGCACAGGGTGTGGGACGAAAGGTTTGATGCTGGTTGCTGCCACCGCCGCCTGGGTCACAAAAGAAGTCGCAAGAGGTACACTTACCAGCTGGTCGTCGGCGTCTTTTGAGAACACCGGTAGTGTTGAGTGCACGGATGACACGGCAGTCATCGATGCGTGCTCGTACGTGTGGTGGACGTGGCCGGTGGGTGGCGGCCAAGTCGAATCGCTGGCGGAGGTGAAGGTGGCTTCGTCGCGCTGCTCGAGATAGCCATCGGGTTGCAGTCGGAGGCCGTGAGGTTGCTGATGAAGCATCAAGGACTCCGAAAGGTGTGAGAGGTCGTCTGGTGTTGCGATGTTGCGTCGAAAGCCAACATCATGAAAAGAGCCTGGCTGAGCGCCGCCTGCGTCGTGTCGTTCTTCATGATTCAGCGCTGCGCGCGATGCAGCTGCAGCCTTGCGCGGAGGACGTGAAGTTGGATGCATGGTCGCGTTGAGGTTGCGCTTCGTTTGCCTGCGGCGTTCAGCGGGCATGGTGGTATTCGTAAAGGGTGGTGGTTGAAGGTTTGGTGGCAGGAAGCTGGCAGGTCTTCCACTGCTCGGAGACTCGAAGGCGGGACGGCGCTCGGGGAGCTTCTCGACATAGTGCCCGCCGACGACGTTCCCGTCTCTGTTTACCTGGTCAACCGAAGTGGGGGCGGAGTGGTGATAATCGATAAGACTTACACATCATAGTCGAGAGCAATCGGCATTTTCAAAACATAGACCAGATGATGAACAGATGAGTGATTGGGCTGGCGATTTCGCAACGCTGAGATGGATGGAGCAGAAGACGAAATCATGGTCTGCGAGGTTGGGATGCATCAAACGGGTGGTCTTGGCGCTGCGATGTTTGTCTCAATCTGGAAGGAACGGATGCTTTAATTTAGCCCAAGTGAATTCTGTTCACATTGGCTTCACCTCTGCGAGACATTAGTTAGTCGACCACAATATTCTTGCAGATGACCCAGACTTACCTCGTCTTTCTATGGCACTTCACCATTGACCACCTTTCCACCCAGCAGGCCTCGCCTGTTCTTGCAATGATCATACAGATACACTGCCTCACTGATGCTCGATCTGTTCCTCCATCGATTGCTCCCTTGACCGGAGCCATCGAAAAGGATGAAATTGGCTTGGTCTCCCTTTCGAACGTCAAGCCTGGTGTCATGCGCAATAGTCCGTCCGAGCCCGATCGCGGCCCTGGCCCGGGTGCTAACACATTCGAACAGTAGTTCTGCATCCTTCTTAGTCCCGGCCTGGTATACTCCCACACCCTGACAAGCGAGTGCCAGAGGGTCACACGATCCGAAAGGCGTGAAGGCATTCCCAATGTTGTTGATGGAGATGCATGCGTTGAGATCATACTCGTTGATCATTCGCGGAATATCCAGAGTGCCGCGAATTTCTGGTCGCTTGCCGGCACGCATCATGAAGAGATCGCTCGTTGGTAGTCCAACGAATGATATCGGCAGCTCGGCCTCGCCAATAGCATCCGCAAGGCGACGCCATTCCCTGTCATCAAATAGCGCCAACCGAGTGCAGTGACCCAGGACGACCGTTTTCTCTGAAGTCTGCGCTCTCCAACTCTTGTACTGCAGCGAATTGATTACATGCCAGACCAGCGGCTCGTTCTCTGGATCGAGGTTGTAGTCCAGGTGGAAGTCCAAGTGAAGGTCAAACTCCATGCTAAGATCGACCATCCAGTCGACATTGCGCTTCATTCTTGCCCTGTCCTGCTCGACGTAAGGTGTGCTGCCAATAGCGTCAACATGTCCATTTCGTGCAGCTTCCCGCATGAGATCACGAATCACACTTCCATCCTCATCGCCTGGAGACGAAGAGAACAGCGGCAACTGAGCGAAGGCGCAGAGCTGCACTTGGCAGGAGCCACTCTGCTTAGCCTTTTGACGCAGCTCGATTCCAGCGGACAAGCACTTGTTGCCAACACCGGCATCAAGTTCGATAAAGGCACGCATGTGCGTAACGCCAGCAGCCACGCTTTCGTCGATCAGTCGCTGACCACGTTCCAACAGATCCTCGTGCTCGAATTGAGATTTTGCCTTTCCTGTGAGGTCCATGGCTTCTTGGAAGTCTCCCTTCTCGACCTGGAGATGTGCGTATCTCGGATGCGATAGCAGGAAAGCCTTATCCAGGTGTATGTGCGGATGGCAGAGCGATGGGGCCAGCAATGCTCCCTTGCCGTCCACGGAGTTGTCCTTTAATGTGAGGGTCTCATCGGCGGGAGAAATGTCCTCGACGAGGCCGTCTTTCACTCTAACGGTCCATTGCGTATCCGCAGGGGTATTGGGCAGAGCGACGTTGTGTATGTCAACATTAGCCATAATGTCATTGATCTGAGAGTATTTCCGTGTGTGTCAATCGCAAGTCGTGATGAAGAAGAAGAAGGAAGGAAATCGCAGTCCCAGTGACCATTACGCTCACAGATCATGGCTGCGTCACTTCCGCTCACCACGAGCCAACAGCGAGTATCCAATGCGCCAGCGATGTACAGCACAGTCACATCGTCGTGCAATCCTGCTCCTGAACTGCTATTGTACTCTCCCCGAGTGTCGGTATCGTGACAAAGTAATCTTCGTCCGCCTGACGCATGTTCCCTCCCAAGAGCCCAAGTGCCCCGCGCCTTCGCTTGATCTCCTCCCTTTCTTTCTTATTCACCTCCTCCGCGTCTCGCGTAACCACGCGCCGCTCATCATCCATCAACATCAATTCAACCTCCACCATCGAACCTCATCGCGGCGACTTCCATCGTGCTTTGTCGCCATTCTACACAATCAACAAGCTTGAAGTTCGGCCAAGCGATCGGCGGCAAGATGCAAACTTACCGAAACTATCAAGCGAACCAGCATGCGACGTCGGCGAGACGAGGTCCTGGTAAGATAGACACATTCACTTACACCTTCCTGCGCTGGCTCTTGCGCCTGCTTCAGTCACTCCTTTCGTGTTCCTGCTCCCCTTCTCGAGCTTCGCCAATCTGCGCGATCTTCCGCCATGGAGCAATCGCGCGCGCAGCACCGGCGTAAAATCAGCTTTGCTGACTTGGAGCGAACCTTTCGCGCTGCAGGACCAATGGTCGCACCACCTCAGGCACACGCCGGCCAACCGGCTTTGACTCCTGCGCAAATTCAGGCGCAACACTTGGAGGCCCTCCGTAGACACGATCTGGCGCGCAGACAAGCCAAGAAGCCGACCGACCGCGATATCCCGGACGAGATTAGCGAGGCTGTGGTGGGAGATGGAGTCGAGCGATACAGGAAGCTACGCGAGGTGGAGCGCAAACTTGACGCAGCCATGATGCGCAAGAGATTGGACATCAGCGACAACCTTCAGCGACGGTACACAAGAAAAGAGGGAATTCTGCGGGTATGGATATCCAACACAGTAGAGGGACAGCCATGGCAAGCATTGGAAGACGGGATCGGCAATGACGATGGCATGTTTGAGTTGGGCGAGAACCAGGCGACGTATCGGGTGAAGATTGAGGGACGTTTACTGGACGACTCTGAGGAGGAAGAGGACGACAAGCCAGCCACCGCACACCGACCACGCCTCAGCTCGTTCTTCAAAGCCATCACAATCGACTTTGACCGCAACCCGAACCTTCAGCCAGACGGTACCAGTCAGATCGAATGGAGGAAACCTCAACCCGGACCGCAGAACCCGAACTACGATGCCAATAGTGCAGAGGCAGCCTTCGACACTCTGGAGTTTACGCGGAAATCTGACGAGCCGATCAATGTGACGATCAACCTCGTTCGAGACGAGAAGAGTGAGCGCTTTAGGTTGAGTCCAGAACTGGCTGAAATTCTGGACACAGAGGAGGAAGACCGCGCTGGCGCTGTGCAGGGCGTATGGGAGTATTGTCGAGCAATGGGGCTTCAAGAGGATGACGATAAGAGGAAGATCATTTGCGACGAACCGTTAAAGAGGGTAGGCATTTACGAATTGATCGTCCAGGGTGGGGACATCTCGCTAACTTCCTCCCAGCTCTTCAAGGCGGACCAAGTATATTTCCCATACGTTCCAGATCATCTACAACATCACCTGCACCCGCTCCCGCCAATTCAACTTCAATACACTATCCGTGTCGACAAGCCATACATCACGGGCACACCGAATCCCGAACTGGATGCAGAAGATGAAGATTCGACAGAGATGAAACCATGTCGACCGACCGTCTACGACATTCGAGTACCACTCCCCAACCCTCTCCACCACCAACTCACCCGCTTCCACACCTCGAAAGCACACATCGGTGATCTTCAAACCATCGTCAACACCGACGACGACCTCGCCTTGCTGGTCCAGAAGATTCACCAAACGAATGCCAAGCGCAAGTTCTACGACAATCTGGCCAAGGACCCGACGTCCTTTATCAAGCGCTGGGTCAGCAGTCAGCAGAGAGATCTGGAGGTCATCCTTGCGGAAGCGACGCGTGGAGGAGGCGAGGACGCCAACGGCGAGGAGTTCCGTCGCGGTGGAAAGGAGGGCGTGTGGGGAACTGATCTTGCAAAGGAGAGTGTTGGCTTGTGGTTGGCTAGGAACACCAAGGCGCATTGATCTGCCGGCTTGTGTCGTCCTGCGTTGGTAGGTAGGCCAGATTGGGATCGTTTAGCGTGGAGCAAGGCGTGTTTGAAGAGCTACGGAATGCCAGGATAAGGCAGCTATAGGAGACAGCGACACAATAACATATTTTGTGCCGCTATCATTCTCCATGCTGCTTTACAGGTTTTCGCTGTTGTGCAGTGATCAATCCAAAAGGCGAAAGCTCATTGCTGAACATGATGATCAGTTTTTCGCGATCGACTGGTCAGGTCTGGCTGGGATGCCAGGTGCACAATTGGTACACGGGGCGTTTACCAGGGTGAAAGTCAGAGGGCGTTGGTCAACCGAAGTCAACAGGGCGTTGGTCAACCAAAGTCAAGAAGGCGTTGGCGGTCAAGTACATGAACTAGCGCGCTTTGGAAATGCGCCTATCAACACCGTTCGTTCTTCCTCCTGGGCTGCTTCTCTTCTTCTCTCATCGTCCTTTGCTTTGCCCTCCCAATGAACCAATGCCTTGCTCGACGAGGTGCCTTACCACCTTCACTATCGAGACATGGTCAATCTACCACATCTCTGATGGGTCCGCCAAACTCACAGACGGCACCGGCCACGGGCCCACGTCAAACCAGCGTCCCACTCTGCCGCAGTTTTGGCGAGCTCAACGACCCTGAGACGCTCGAGCGTGACACTTTTCACATGCCAGACCTTTTCTTCCTCTCCCCATTCGTGTTGAGAATATTCGTAAATTCGGTGGCATGCGGACATGGACCCGGACATGGACATGCCTCCTGCTATAGGTAGGCTGCAGCCCTGCAGGCATGTGAGTGGTATTCCCTATCTGCTTACCTATGGTCGAGGTTGAGATTTGTCTTTCTCTCTCTCCACACAGCCTTTGGATCCTATTGTGCTGCATCTTTACATTTCTTCTTCTTTCTCTTCCATCCCTTCATTCTATCATTGTGCAATCGACATGGCGACCTCATCGCGGACCTGGACCGAAGTTGGACCTCACGATAAGACGGATTCATCAGAAGATAACGCCGACGCAACAAGCTCTTCTTCGCTACTCTACACGCTCCTGCCATCACTAGTCCAGCGCAGAATACCCAAGCTCAGATCCTTCAAGAAAGCACTATCCGACTACGATCAGAGAAGCCGACGTACCCGAACGTTCAGCCAGACCAGCGTGACGAGCACCTCACCGCCACCTTCATACCGCTCCAATTCGCAGGATCGCGACTCCATAGACGAACAGCCAGGATTTCTCTTCCGCTCCGGTCGCCGCAGTGAGCCACCCAGCAGACCCTCCACCTCTGGAACCTCGACACCAACTTACCTGGAAGAAACTCGAAGCGGAGTGCAATGGCGATACGCAGACCCCGGCTTCGCTCTCCTCTCGCTCTCCTCGCATGAAGCCTCCACCTCGACTCGCAGCTCTCACCTCATTCGAAGACAATACGTCGACGGCGTGGCTTGCGTGCTCCGCGGCCTCCCTTCCGACCTGAGCCTGGAAGAAGAACTAAGCTTACGGGAAGCCTTTCCTCCGTCTCTCAGCCCACCGTCTCTCGCGGAATCGTCACTCACATTACGGAACCCGGACATCACATTCCGGTCCCAACCTGACTCGGCCCCATCAAGCCTCCACCGCCACGTCGCCACATTGACGTTCTATCTCTTGCTCGCCATCTCCTTCATCACACCGTACATCTCTCACATCCTCCAGTCCGCCTACGCCTTCGATCGAAAAAACCACCTCAGCGAGCGGGCTATAGCGCAAAGCGTCGTTGTCGCAGATGCAGTGGGCCGTCAAGCGATGAGTATGGCAAGGGAAGTGTGTGGGTGGAACGAAGGACGGGTGGGAGAGAAGATGAAGGAGGTGGGGGTGTATGTCGTGCAGGGGTTTAGTGGAGGCGTGTATTGTGGTCTGGGAGAGGGAATGGTGGCAATGGGGAAACGGAGGCGGGAGGATGGGATGGACTGGTTGGGTAGAGACGGAGCGGCACAGAGGTGAGAATTGCGAGTTTTGACGGCGCCAATGAGATGGAGGATGCCCATATGAGTGATGATGTACGATGGGACGACGGAAGATACTCACGGCCATATGAGGACACGATCATAGACTTGCATTCATAATCAATAAACTTACACTTCCGCCATGTACCCCTCACTCTGCTGATAAGCTCAGGTTTTCAGCTCTTGTTGCCGAGCGAGAAAAAGATGGATGATGCAGATAATCCTCTTGTGAAATGCAGTACTCGATTTTCGACTCACATATTCAGAACGACCCACGAACTCGAATCGACCTCACCTCTACAACAGCAAACCCACGACCTCACATCACCAACTCACTCAATCAAGACCTACCTCAGTCAGCCTCCGGCCTCACTCACTCACTCACTAAAAAATGTCGTCCCGTCCTCCCCCGCTCACGCAAACCATCACCCTCGACTCCATCCCCTACCACACCCTCCTCTCCAACTACACTCCCACCCGACCCCTCATCCTCCTCATCCACGCCCTCATGTCCAACCACGAAATGTACGATCCCCTCCTCCCCATTCTCCACGCCGCCGGCTACGCGACTCTCTCCTTTGACCACGTGGGCCATAACCTCACCCCTTGCCCCACCGAATGCGGGAGATTACAAACTACACCTGGACGATGTGGTGAGACATGTGCATGAGATTGTGCTGCGGCAGACAATGACTTCGCCTTCGCTCCTCTGGTGGTGTCGAGAAGGGAGTGACTAGAGGGAAGAGGGCGAGGTTTGTGGAGATGGCGAGGACGGGACATTTGCCTCCTTTGCAGAAGGTGGGAGAGTTTGAGAGGATTGTGGTGCCATTCTTGAGGGATGAGTCGTGATGTGCAAGAGGTCTAAGGTAAGGTATGTTCGGAGTTGGAAGTGGTATGCCGTGTTGTTGATCTGTGCTTATCGGCATGCCGTGTGAAAAGGTGGACGGGACGGGAGCTCTCCGAACATCGGACGCCGGCAACGTTGAGATGCAGAAGTCGTGGTGGGATGAATGGATCAAGTCTCCATATCCCGATCCAACGTCGGTCTTTCACGACGGGAATTCTTGTTCAAAATCGTCGAATCGATCTAAGAATAACTGCATACCTACACTACCTATAGTAGCAAGCCTCGCCCCTTTCGAACACGACAGTCAAGCAATCATCGTTGTCTTCTGAATCTCCTCGAATCGTCCCTGCAGTTGATGGCATCGATCTTCACCGGCTGAATAATCATCCCTCGAGCTTTACCTCCAAAGGGACTCCCACGCGACGAATGGATCCCAGAGTTTGGCTCGCTCGCTCCCTCTCAGGCTCTCACCCGCCGGAATCTCCCACCTCAGTCATCGTAGGGCGCATGTACTTTTCACGCGCGTTGTCGGCCGGCTTGCTCTCAGTCGAAGGATTCCAAGATGACTCCCTCGTAAGAATGGACATCACTGAGGCTTCCAGAACAATACATCCAAGAGCGAGAGTGAGTACAGGGAAAGGGAGTGAGACCGACTTCCGCCCTTCCCATCTTTCTTATACATCCTCATCCCACCGGCTTCAGGATCACATCACGCCGTACGACATCCCATCGCGCTGCACTCCCTTTACGGCCACGCCCTGTGCATGCATGCCTGTTTGATTGGCAACATCACGCCCTGGCGATACACCGGCATCCTTGAGCCGACGGCATAAGATCGCCAACATGTCAGAGGCCTTCAACGAGAAGGATCTGGCCGTGACCGATTTCTCCGGACTGCTGGACTTTGACACCACCGGTGCTGTGAATGCTGGCAATCCTATCGCTTCCCTTGGCGATCGCTATTGCCCATATCACCCCGGCGCTGACGAGTGAGCATACCTTTCACGCAATTGCTGAGTCTCAGTCTAACTTCAATCCTTCAGCTGTGCCTGCCATGGTTTCCTCGAAGATTGGGATCTGACTGAAGACCCTATCGAAGCAGCACCTCTACTCGGACTGGCCGAACCGGACTACAGCAAGTTTGAGAACTATATTCCCAAGTTCATCCGACCGGAGAAGCCATGCGACTACTGTCATTCCAAGCGGATGAGCTGCTATCTACAGCAGGGCGAGCCATTCTGCACACCCTGTGCTTTGCTCTTCCGAGATTGCAGCTTGAACAATGACACTTCTGGTCCTAGCAGGCCGGACGTGTCAAGAAATCACTTCAGCAACCCAGAGGTGTTGCGGGTTGTATCCGAGGATGCTTCCACGACAAAGCCTGCCCTGTCACGAGCGAACAGTCACCCAAAGATCCCACTGAATGACGATGCTCCTGGTTCCACAAAGGCGAATGGTATCCGCTTTCCGAAACATGCCGTCAAGATTCTACGTGACTGGCTAGATGCTCACGCCTCCAATCCGTACCCAACCGAGGACGAGAAGATCGAACTCGAAATCGAGACGGAACTCAAGCCGAGTCAAATAGCCAATTGGTTAGCGAACGCGCGTCGAAGGAGGAAGGTGACCGAGCGAAGCAGGCCAAAGCTCGCCATGTCTCCAAGCCTTCGTCCAACGACAGCTGCCATCCCTATCCCCGTTGCCGATGAACGTAGCTGGAACGAGCTGAATCCGCTGGAAAGATGGAAAAACTCTCCACCGGAAAATGAGCCAGCGAGAATGTCTGATATCGCCCACGCATTGGCCAGTACTGACATTCCAGCTGGCAAGGCTTCGGCATCAGCTTCTCCTTCACCATTAGAACGCTACAAGAAGCGCAAGACCTCTAGCAATGGCTCGAAGACATCGAACGCCAGACCTCAGTCTGTCACCTCTTGCGAGACGGGCCGCACCTCATCACTATCCGCATCCAGTGCAGCATTCTCCAACGGCTCGTCACACTCCACGCACGGATCTTTCGGCTCTTTCAACTCCAGTCTCATCGGCAAGAAATACCGCAGACGACGTCGCAGGCCGATGGTCCCCAAGGCACTCGATCGCAAGCCCGCAGACGACAAGAAGCGGATCTTTCAATGCACGTTTTGCACTGATACGTTCAAGTCGAAATACGACTGGACGAGGCATGAGAAGTCGCTGCATTTGTCTCTGGAGAAGTGGATCTGCGCGCCTCTCGGTCCGGTCATTACCGATCAGGAGACTGGAATGAAGAAGTGCGTTTACTGCGATCTTCACAACCCTTCGAGTGATCACATCGAGTCGCACAATCACCGACAATGCGAGGATAAGGGTCTGGATGCCAGGACGTTTTACCGGAAAGACCACTTGCGACAACATCTACGGCTCATGCACGCTTGCGAAATGGTTCCCTCCACCGAAAGCTGGAAGTCCATGGCTCAGAACATCAACAGTCGATGTGGATTCTGCGCTCAACGATTCTCCGTCTGGCAGGAGCGGGTTGACCACCTCACAGCACACTTCAAAGCGGGTGTCCGCATGGTGGCGTGGAAAGGCTGCAGAGGGTTGGATCCCGCTGTCGCAGCTCAAGTCACCAACGCCATGCCGCCATATCTCATCGGCATGGAAGCCGTGACACCAAATCCCTTCTCGGCAACGAATCGAGCATCATGGCGTTTGCCGGAAGAGGTCAACGGATGTCAAGAGGGCGCGATAGATTCCACGGCTGTGCCAACTAGCGGAACGGATTCCAAGTCCACATGCTGGGAGATTTTGACCATCCGGCTCGGTCAATTCGCCAAGGAACAGGCCGATCAAGGTCTACCCATCACAGATGATCTTCTCCAGCGTCAAGCTCGAAGGATCCTCTACGATGGCGACGACGATGCTTGGAACCAGACCTCAGCAGACAATCCCGAATGGCTAGCTCTGTTCAAGAAAGCCCACGGTCTAGACCTCATTCCCAGTGTCATCGGTGGAGAAGGAAACCACATCCCGGAGGATCTCGAATCATATGGCGACCTCGGTCTACGCATCCCCTTTCCTGTCCGACTTCGAGCTTTCAACGATTTGCACTGCGAAAACGCATCGGTCTCGATAGCGAATCTGTCTCAAGACTACATCGCTTCAATCGAAATGCGACGGGTCGAATGCCGAAGAATCTACACCGAACTCCAGAGCCAAGGCGTCTTCTTCGACGCGGATAAAACCTGCGGCCATTCGGAGTGTTCGCTCAACATGATCGACGTCAGCCCATTCGATACCATCTCCATTCCCGGCCCGAGACCGAAACGTTGGTGCAGCGAGGCCGTGTCCGCAGAGCTGTCAGCGCAAATCGCCAGCGCGAATATCGCCACGCCGTTGCATCATTCTCGTCCTCCACCATCACCTGCATTTAGCGGCGGCGCGCGGAGAAAGATTATGAACACGCTCAGCGAGCTGGACGGGGAAATGCACCGTATTCACGGATCCTGCTGTCCCGATGGGCCGGCGAAGATTGTGTCCGCGACGACCGGTGGGAGCACAGTGGAGCCGCGTTTGAGCTGGGACGCCATGACTCCCTCGTCAGGCTCGTCGGGTCGCGACGGCGACGTGGAGATCCGGGCTTCGATTGCGAGAGCAAGAGGTCTCGCGGCGTTGGCGAAGATCGAAGCGTTGGAGGATCAGGACCCTTTGATGAGAGGAGAGTTGATGCAGGAGTGGTATGCGGATCAGCAGCGCTCGTTTGGTGAAGGGCAGGTGGGTGGTGATCATGGGCTTGTCAAGTCCAGGGGTGGATACGAGTTTATGGGCGATGCTGCGCTTCAGCCGACAGTGTTTGATGCTACTGGCGAAGTGGGCTGGTCTGTTCCATCACCACCGCTGCCGGATACGACTGGTTCAGGACATGGACTGGGAGAACGCTCCCTCAGTCAGGAGGAAATGCTGACTCAACTCGACGAGTTGATCGCCGCTTCAACCGCGACTCCTCTGGCCGATACGGTCGGCGCTTCGAAGATGGCGACGATGACGACAACAACGGCCTGCGATATGGATATTGATGCGGCGTGGGCGATGGGAAATGTGATGCCAGGCACCGGGCACAGAGGAGACGAGTGGGATGATGCCATGACGATGGAGACGATGGATTTTATGATGGACGATCTAGGGGAGTTTGGATTTGATGATTTGGTTGGTGGGGATGGTTGTGCTGGTGCTTGGGCTTTGTGAGATGGAGGGAGGTGCTGACTGGTGGGTCATGATATGGACATATAGATGTGGTTGGGTTTGGTAGGATCGATTGAGGGTGGTAATTTTGGATTGAAAGCAAGGCGTTGGTCGGTAGAGTTTGGGTTAAGATTTACGAATGATATAGACATTTCCCGGAACAGCATCATCTTTACTCCAGCAGAATGGATTCATTTTGGATATCCATGTGGATGGATGTTTCGACTTCACCTTTGCACCGCCTCCCTTGGCGTGGCGTCGAGACGTCGTCGTCCTTTCCTTCCTTGCATGGGACTTTGTGTACATTGCATTGCTTCCATTCTTGAGTCCCCTTCTTCTCTACCCACATTGCTTTGGTGGTTCGTTGTGATTTCTCACCTCCTCCCTCACATCCACCTGGCTACGGCGATTTACCTACGAAACACATCACACCGCCTTGCACCCAATTCCTTCGTTGGATTATTCACCGCAGGAGTTCAATGGTCGCGCGAACGCATCAGCCAGACGTCAATTCTCGCGACTAGGCCAGTATGTCTTCCTCCAGCACCACAAACCCCGCGGGAAGCGGTCAGTACCACCACACCCGAGTATCTCGAAACCGCAATCTGATGCCCCTCCAGAATCTGTCGTCTACTCCTCGGGCACACACACTTCCCCACCGGACCTCCGCTTCATCCACTACAATGATGTCTACCACGTCGAACCAGGCTCCCGCGAACCCGTCGGCGGCATCGCACGCTTCCAGACCATCTGCGACTCCTACCGCAGCTCAACACCCACCTATGCCAACCAGCCCGAACTCCTCACCTTTTTCAGCGGCGACGCTTTCAACCCCTCTTTGGAATCGTCGGTGACCAAGGGCAAACACATGCTCGGCGCTCTCAACTCATTGCACACCTCCGTTGCATGTCTGGGAAACCACGACCTCGACTTTGGCGTTGAGCAATTCCGATTTCTGGCGGATCGCTGTGACTTTCCCTGGTTGTGCGCTAATGTTCTTGATCCCGCGTTGGGAGAGAATGTTCCACTGGGAAATTGCAACCGGACGGTCATGTTGACCAGTTCGAATGGGATCAAAGTCGGAGTCGTGGGTGTGGTGGAGAGGGAATGGATGGAGACGATCAATGTGCTGCCGCCGAATTTAAAGTACATCAGTGCGTCGACGACGGTGGCGGAGTTGGCGCCCAAGTTGCGAGCAGAAGGCGCGGAGATGATCGTTGTCGTTTCACACCAACGAGAACCCAACGACAACAAATTGGCGACGAAACTGTCCCCCGGCGTGGCGGACATCATCCTAGGTGGCCACGACCACTTCTACGCCCACTCCATCATCAACGGCACGCACGTCCTCCGCTCCGGTTCCGACTTCAAACAGCTCTCCTACCTCGAATGCCGGCGCAAAACCGATGGCTCATCCGGGTGGGACATCTCCATCACCCGCCGCGACATCCTCAGCGCCATCCCCTCGGACCCATCCGCCGTGGAAATGGTCAACAACATCACCGCCGGCCTGCGTCCCAAACTCGAGAAACCAATCGGCTACACCGTTGCACCCCTCGACGCGCGCTTCACCACCGTTCGCCGGAAAGAGTCCAACTTGGGCAATTTCGTGTGCGACCTCATGCGGTTTCACTACAACACCGACTGTGCGATCATGGCGTCCGGCACGATTCGCGGGGATCAGATTTACCCCCCGGGAGTCCTCCGGGTGAAGGATATGATGAATTGTTTCCCGTTTGAGGATCCCTGCGTCGTGGTCGCGGTGAAGGGGAAGGATATTGTCGCTGCGTTGGAGAATTCCGTGAGTACATATCCCGCTCTCGAGGGCAGGTTTCCACAAGTGTCGAACATCACACTCGTGGTGGATCCATCGCAACCTTCGGGCAGTCGATGCGTGGAAGTGAGAATTGGAGGGGAGACGGTGGATGCGGAAAAGGAGTACACACTCGCCACGAGGGACTACATGGTTCGCGGCAAGGACGGCTTCACATCGCTGATGGATGTGGAACATGGTGGCACGGCACGGAGTATCGTGAGTGATGAGAATGGACTGTTGATCTCGATGATTCTGCGGCAGTATTTCATGGGACTGAAGACGTTGGGGAAGTGGAGACGGTGGGGCGAGGAGATGGAGGTGCATTGGGATAAGGTCCATGGGGGGATGAAGGAGGTGGCGAGGAGTGGGGAGAGCAGTCCGATCAACGAGAGGGCGGAGAAGAATGGGACAGATGCAGGAGGCGGGTGGAGGGAGGAGCAGAAGAAGCAATTGGATCGGGATCATCGGGTTTCGTTGGTGGGGAGGGCGCAGCATCCTACGACTACTGATCAAACACCCGCGAAACCGAAACATCGCCGCCTCGCGTCGAACCTGTCATCAGACAGTGAAGAGGATGAGAGGGAGGATGAGGGGGATAGTCTCCCGCCTCCCACGAGTCCGGTCGAGGAGAGGAGATTGATGTTGATGCGAAAGGTGATGAGGAAGTGGTGGCGTCTGGCAGGACTGAAAGGGAACGCGAATATGGTGGAGCGGAAAGGGGATGGATTTGGCGTATTGTGGACCAAGGGGATTTGTCCCGTTGTTGAGGGGAGGATCGTTATCTTGGGGACGTGAAGGAGGAGCGGACTTGGGGATATTTCAGACCTACGATAGACCTGGTCGAGAAGAATCAAGCCAGACTGATCCCAAAAGACTGGTCGGTCCACCGACATCCTTCGGCCCGTTCCCTGTCCTTCTCAAGTGTCACCTGAAACTATTCTGGCAGCGAAGGTGGCCCAATGTCAATCAGCCGTGAGGCCAGAAAGCCCAAGATGGTATCATCCATATCCCAATGCCAATAAGTGTAGAGTACCTTCAGGTCCATCATCAAATGCACCGCCCAAAATCGCTCACAGCTAGAACCGCCGAAAATCTCACCAAACCCACAACGCCTCAACAAATGCCAACGCTGCATGACACTCAATCATTCTCATTGACCGTCCATCGTCTCTTGGGTGTATCGACTGGATGCTTCCTGGGGACTCTATCCCCAGAAGTCTGTCGTCCCCAAAGACCCTTCTGACTCAGACCTCTGCTGAGATTCTGAGGCAGCTTCTCACTAACTCGAGGCAAGTCGCCGACATCGTCCGCAGCTTCGGACACATGGGCGTCGTGCGCTGCAGCAGCAGTGTCTTGATTTGAAGATCCATCTGCTTGATTCGAGATATTCTTACCAGTAGCAGATGCCGGTCTGGACGCGGGTGGTGAAGGAGCAGAGCCCGGACTCCCGGATCGGTCGCCCCCGTCGAGTTGGGGAAAGTGAGTCGACTTTTCCTCCTTCTGCTTCATGGCGTCGAGTTTGGGAGTACCTCGTCCAGATGGTGGTGTCCACAGACCAGTGCTGAACGTTGGTGCAGGCGATTTGCGATCCGATGGTGAGTCGCTTCTGTGGAGCGTGCCGGCAGGAGCACTAGGTCGCCGCATCGATCCGAGAGATGAATTCGAACTGTTGCGCTTTGGCTCACCAAGGTCCCACGAGGCGTCTATGCCTGCTCCGGCCGCGGCGTGAGAGGCGGCACCGTTGCGCTTGTACTTGGCAAGCGCATCCTGTGCATTCTTCATATTCGCCGGGATGGACTTTGTGGGTGCTTTCGTCGGATCGACACCCGCTCGGAGATGTTCCGACGACGACACGAGCTTCATCTCGTACATGGCACTGAGCCCGATGTCTAGGCTGCTGCGTCTCCGATCGTGGCCGTTGATCATGGCAGCGGGATCTGGAGACGCTGGCGAAGTGGCTGTAGGGCTCGTCAATGCCGCTTCTGGCACCTCTTGGGACAGGACCAAAGTCGGCGCATTTTCCTTTCGCACTGCCATGGTCAGACTGGCCATTCCAACGTCCATGAGAACAGGCTGATTGGTCAACGCGCCGATCAGCGCATTGCAACCAGCTCCGTGCGTGACCATAATCACCACCAAGTCTTCCTGATCATCATCGTCGGTGCTTTCATGTGTCATGACCTGCTCCAATCCAAGCGCATCCTCGCCGCGCTCTTCACTGCCGTGCTGACTGTACCATTCCATCACGCCATTCAGACCTCTTCGAAAGCGTCGATGCATGGATGACCACTCCTCGCCAAACTGTCCTCCATCACCCCACTCTTGCAGATGTCTGCTGCTGTCCCAATGATAGTCCACATTGACCGTGTTCACACGGGCGTGTGAGATGTATCCGCGAGGAATGGTATCTGAATTCGAGATCGCGTAATGTGGCTGCGGTGGATAGTATGTCGATGCCTCCACTTTTGGCATCGTCGAAGTAAGAGGTTGGAATCCATGTCCGTGTCTGAAGGGTGACTTCGGCCGAAAGGGTGACTTGCGACCGGAGCTCTCATTGCTTCCAACGCTACTGGCGCTATTAGACCGGTCTCGTCGAGCAATAGGAGCGTGTAGTAGAGCGTTTGTGACATGGCTCCAGTCGTCGAGAGGGCTCTCTCTGCTCGAGCCAGCACGATTGTTTGCGCCATTCCAAAGAGATCCGCCCGAGGTCCTCTGTGTTGTCGTCGGAGTAAAGGTATCCACCTCTTCTGTCTGCAACAACTCCGCTTTGGCGGTAGCAACCATCATCGAACTCGGAGGTGGTGGTGTAATGTGGTCGAAGTACTGCGGGTTGAGCCATTCGCCGAGGAAAGCATCGACCCGAAGTTTTGTCTTTCGATATCTCTTTTGGCTTCCTAAAGCTCGGCGAGCCACATCATGCGCCAGGTCGTGTCGTGGCTCCGCGATGGGCGCCAGAGTGTGTAGGTTGGCGGAATCCATAGCACGCAGCTTCGGTGAGGCCGAGTGCATCTGTGAAGGGGTTCGCGGTCTGCTCGAAGAAGTCCTGTCCTTGGGAGCTTCAAACTGTGCCATTCCAGCGGAGATGGCTACGCTCGTCTGCAAGCATCTCAGGAACGGCGATGTGTGTATGACAACCTTGTGTTTTTTCTTCTTCCGCTTCGTTCCATTGTCGCTGTGTCCACTTCCTGCGTTGCTCTCTTGTTCCCTCGCGTCCAACAAACTTGCGATTCGCATTCCCAGAGCTCGACATTGGTTCCATCCACCGTAGGTGAGCGGCGGATCGTAAGGTGTTGGAGTGGATAGATGCCACGCCTGGTCTGCAGCATCGAGTCGCATGCCATGTCTACGATGCGGTCAATACGAGTGTCGTCGCGAAGGCCTCCCGTGCCCTCATAGCTCACCTCGCTACTATCACCACGGCTGGCGCTTGTGGAGGCGCCATGGCTTCTGTTCCTATGCTTTCTCCCCTCTCTTCTCCCCTCTCGGCCGCGACCAGTCGTTGTGTCCAATATCGGTCGCCAGTAGTGGTGTGCCCGGTTCCAGCGAGGTGCTGACTGTGTGCTGTATGGTGTATGCCGGTTTCCGATTCCACGTTTTGCTAGCGCTCGAGTGCAAAAGTTTGGATGTTGGTAGCGTACGGCAATTGAATTGTGAGCTCATGCGGGGCAGGGTCGAAGCTAGCGTCCTTTCTTTTCCGATGCGTCCGACAGTGAATGAATGATGAAGCGGAGGAGCTCGAAGGAGAAGGAAGGGAAATGTACAAGAAATCAATTCAGGCACAGCTGTACAAAGTACAACGTACGTATCTAATCCCTCCGCGGCGACCTACGGTTATACTACGTACAGCCATGATGCCGACTATCATCCCAATTTAGGCATATTCAGCCCTAGGACCGCAAAAGCCGTCCCGGTCATACATCGGCTTTGTATAAGAGCGAAAGCCGAAGTCCACCACTTTTTGTTCTTCGGCAGTACGGTATTGTCCGTTACGTAGCCGGCGACTGACCAAAGCGGCAGGAAAGCGCGGATCAAGACATTGTGCTCGAGGGCTTTTCGAACAGTATGATATTGTTCATCCACACTCCTGCTCTGGCACAGGCGTAGTCTGATCGATTAGCCTAACGGCATCATGATCCATACGCAACACTCGGACGGCTCTGGAGGCATCGGTCTTTCTGAGCTGACTCGTCATTCTGTCTTGCGACTCCTCTTCCGCGTCTTGGACCGATCCAGCCTTTGCGAGTAGCGATAGACTTCGTCCATAGCTGTTATTGCGCCTTCTTGACTGGGTAGTGTCGAAGATCCGGCATCGCCAGAGTTCCCGCTCACATGAGCGGTTCTCCATCAGGTGTTATCATTGGATTTTCTTCCTCATGCCTCAAGTCGCCGTTCTCTTCTCATCCGGCCTCAAGACCCTCAAAATGACATCCAAAATTGCCTGACATTCCTCGACGGAAAACCTCTCTTCCGAATTCTCTACCATCGACTGTACCTGCTCCGTACACGTCGGGGCTAGATTGTAAATAACCAACAACTCCGGCTCCGTCAAATTCTTCTTCTCCTGCAACGGAAGGAATTGCTTCTCAATCTGCTCCTTGCTCATACCGTCCAGCCGCTCTTTCCACTCTTCCAGCAGTCCCTCTTGTATCACCTCGTCCACTTCCCGGATGAATCGCTGAAACTGGGCGCTTCGTGCGGCACCTGCGTAGGCGGAAGGATTGGCGGTGTACGGGTATCGATCGGATGAAAGTTCGCGTTCGGTGCGTGCCAGAGCTTTCATGAAATTCGAAGGTCTTTCGGCGGGCTTGTGGCTGTTGGAGGCATCTTCTGCGTCTTCGGCGGCGTGTTGGGCTCGCTTACGCTTGATCCAGTCGAGCACGTCGGCGTTGGAGAGAGGGGTATCGCCGGCGTCGAGGATCTTCATCTTGGGTAATACGCTGAAGATGGCAATCGCGAAGAGAAAAAGTTGCTCCGCTGGTTTGAAAGTCGTTCCGTGAGTCGCGGGGCCGCTTCGGCCTGGTGGCCGAGATGGTACAAGTGCCGAGCGGTCGGGGCGCTGTTTCAAGTATTGGCGGAACACATCCTTCACCTGCAAACATCCATGGATATCTTCACTTCACGCAATGCATAGCGATCATACTGCTGATCAATGCCCGAGACGAATTTGACAGCGGGTCAATGCAGAACCATGATGGCTGGGCAGCATAATCTGAACCACACATGAAGACGCAGCAGAGCACGAGCACCACAACTATGCCTCAAATACCAGCTGCTGCAGCAACATATGCAAATGCTACACCAACAGGAGGTACGGGTTGAGCATCGTTGATTCGGTGCTTCTCTACGGCCGGGCTTTTTGGAAAGGTCCCTCAAGCTTACAGATATGGAGCCATGCCAACTAGCCGTGTTGATAAATCGCACGATGGATGAGATGACCTTTAAAGTAACGTGAGGCTATGGTTTCTCAGTGCTGCCGCTGAAGCTCAAGCCTTTCTTCGTGCGCCATACTGCTATAGTGCACGTTCCAGGCAGACCACCTGCCACTTCACTCACTGCTCCAAGGGCCCTCCTAGCCGATTTGCAAACGCTCCTTCAGCTTCCTCCATGCCTCATCGTACAGGAATGACTGGCCATTGCTGCCCGTGTTCGTACCTTCTCGCGAGTCCTGCTTCAAGCCAATTGCTTGATCGGACGCCTTGAACACCAAGTGGCGTTGATGGTTGTACTGTGCCATCTTCTCTGCAGCATCGGGGAGCCGGGTACTTGGGCGTAGCCAAAAGGCATCGTTCTCCGCAGGCACACGCCACTGTGCTTCTGTCTTCACTGGACACTTCGAGGTGCTTTGGATGGGTTTGACGGCGTGTCTGAATCTTGGTGGTGCTTGCTTCTGGTCAACAAAACGGGGTCGGCGGCACCATTGGCACGAGATGCCTTCGGCGTCTGGAGGAAGAGGTAAGAGGTCTCCGTTTTTGGCGCAGCGCTCTCGCATTCGACCGCAGCGTCGCGCAATCTCGTTGTCCGTGAGGCACACGCCGCATCTCCAGTGGTAGTACTGGCACATTTGGTCTTGGTCTTGGGCGGCTAGTTTGGGTAGATGTCGATGATTCCTAGTGATCAGTCGGCAAGGCCGCGATCGCGTTAAGTACCACCACGGTCATGATGTTTTCCTTTGATTGATGTCGCCAAAGACGTAAGACCATAGCACACAACAGGCAGAATGAACTAGCGTCCACCAGTAAGTTGAGAACAAAGAAATTCTGCGACCGCAAGTGAATACTGCTCAAAGAGCATCGGAGTCAGCTTTGGCGTCCGCGGAAGAAAGCAGTCTTCGATGAAGGTCGACCTGTGAGGGACCTTTCACTGTTGGCTCTTGACGTTCTTTCGCGGCAAATATGGCTCATGGAGACAAACGCTTCTCACCTGTCCGTCTGAAACAACAGCTCCTGGGGACCTCATATTTGGCGGGAGCATTTCTCGTATTTGGCGGGAGGTGCCTTAGGCATTAGGAATTTTAACTGGATCCTTACTTTGCCCTCCGTCGCAATATTAACATAACTATATAGGGTAAGCGCAATTAAACAGTGTGCAGAGTGTAGTATTGCATCGTGCGAGCAAGCTCGTATAATTAATATGTCTATAAGTAGTGTAGTTGTAGTAGTAGAGGTAGTAGAATAAAAACTCTAGCTTAAAAGTCCTTAGAACGCCGGCGTAGATCTCTTACTTGCGTAAACGACTACTCTTATAGTAAGATCTATCAATTACCGGTATATTTAGTAATTCTCGGTAAGCTAATAAGAGCGCGAGAAACTCCTTTAGTTTTAATAACTAACTAGTAGGGCGGAAGGGGGGTTAGAACATACCCTAGTAGCAGCGAGGGTGCAGGTTAGTACGTACGTCGCCCTCGAATTGCTACCCTTAGCTCTGCTACTACTACGGAAATTAGCTATAGTATTAGAGCCCTTATTAATTGCTCGGAGGGGGGGGTTATAGATAATAGCTATAGTATTACTACTAGCTCGAGGGGTAGTAGTAAGGCTGCTAGAGTAGCTATTAAGTAAACTATTGTTACATATATTATATCTGCTATATCGTCTACACTTATATAGCGTTTATTGTAGCTTAGAGTTGCTTATTACGCTATTAAAGGGTTTCTACGAGTAGTAGGACTCGGTCTATTAGATCCGGCGGAGCTAGTGTTAGTACTAGTATTATGCCGGCTCCTTTAAACGTATATGTTATGCCTCTATAGCAACGTAAAGTGTAGTAGACTACTCGTCTACGGCAAGTATAGCGACTACTATAACCGGTCGTATACTTATATACTATTATACGCTATCGTTTAATAGACGTTAACGTCGGCGGTACCCCTATTAGTAGTAGATAGACCGGCTAGCTAGGCTCTACGTTCCTTTAAGCTATCGTCGCCGATATAGCTAGTCGTTCGTCCTTAGCTTATTACTCTTATTTAGGTGTAGCCGGCGTTGCTAAGTTATAGTTTAGATCTATGCGCTCTAACCGCGTTAGTAGTCGTCTATTACTATCGGCTCCTATGCTACGCTAGTAAGAGCGAGCCGCTTAAAGGTTACGGTTACGGCGTATAAGTAACACCTCGAAGTCGTATAGTACTAGAGCCGGTGTTGCTTAAGCTTTACTACTAGGGATTAACTAGTAGTTACTAAACTCGTCCGCTTCGAGCGGAGGTACCTTACTATTAATAGGCTTAACGTATAGCATTAGTTTATAGCTATATAGTATGTTAGTCGTCGCTCTAAACATACTAGTGTACGCTAGCATTATATAGGACAGTAAGTCCTTCTCCTTAGCTATCTCTTGCTTTAATTTAAGTAGCTAACTATCGGCTAGCTTAAGTACTTATAAACTTACGATACGTACTACCCTTTACTAGAACGCCTTCGTTCGGAACATAGTAATTACCGAGCTCTTAGCCTTTGTAAGTAATGCTCTATAGCGTATAAGGTAATACTCGTAATATAGCTCTATGCAGTTAAGTAGGCCTATAATGTCGTTCCTCGTAGAGCTAAGCTAGTCCTTTAAGCCGGCGTAGCTACCCTTACTAGGGGATATTATTATAAGGCTATAGTATCGATTGTTATCGGTCTAAGCCTTTACGTAGAGGTGCTTATAGTTATTCTACTACGTACGCTAGAGGTAGTCGACTATGTCCTACTAGTTGTCGTTATCTTACTCGTCCTTAAGCTTTACCGCTCTTAGCTCGTCTATACGAGTCTTAAAGTTAGCTATAGTTAGTAAGTTTATATAGTGTCGGTATACATTAAGGAAGTCGTTAGCTACCTCCTTCTTAGTAAACGCATTAGCATTAAGCCGTGCTATACTAAACTTCGCATTAGCCTAAGCCTTTACGTCGGCGTTTATATACTATATATAGAGCTAAGTCTTAACATTAGGGAATATACGAGCAAGAGCCTTTATAAGAGCCTCGTCTCGGTCGTACAATATAGTTAAAGGTATAGCTATACTATGCTCTTCTAGTAGCTCCTTAAGATATCTAAGAGCTTCTATATAGTTCTCGTTATCTTCCCCTAGTATAAGTATATAAGCTAAGGGTAATATAATGCTAGTCCTCGTTATAAAGTAGATATAGAGTAGTAGAAGCTTATATCTCTACGTCTTATAAGTGTAGTCTAAAATTAGCTAATCCGGTCTATTCGCCTTAGCTATCTTAATAATCTCCGGATAAGCCTAGAACAACGACCTTATAGTATCTTAAGGATTAGTCGGTCTACTAAAGAAGCTATAGTCGCGAAGGAGGTTAAGGGCGTAGCCTACAGGTGTTATAGACTAGAGCTTAAGGGTACGTATACGAGTAGCTACGTTATATATATCGGTTAATTGCTATAGTATTACTCTCGCTATATTAGTAGTACCGTAGAACCTTATCTTAGCCTAATATAACAACCTCTTCGGAGCAATACTAGCTACTTAGCTATCTATAAAGAACTATGTAACCTTAAGACTAAAGCTAGAGCGACGGTAAGTCGCTAGTCCGATAGTATTAACTCCTAGATAGTTATAGGCCTTATTATTTGTCGATAGCTTCTATTCGCCGCTCGGATTCTCCTTATCGATAGCATATACGTTAATCCTTATAGGGTACTTCGTCTTCTTCGACTCCTTATTACGTACCTTCTTAATACTAGTATTATCTAGCTTCTTACGGCGTTGTTATATCTAGTTCTCGCTCCTACTCTTAGTATATATAAGAGGCGTCTTCTATACGTTGCCGGCATCGTTCTTCTTCTTACCGCCGTTCGCACCTATCTCCTAGCTATAGTAGATAGTATAGTCCTTTAGGTATGCGTCTAGCTCGTCCTTTAATACGAATATACGCTGCTCGTCGATAGGTAGTATATCCTCGAATAACGCTATCGTCGGCCGCTACCGGCGATAGTAACGTTCCTTAGTTAGCGTAGAGTCTTCTTCTTCTTCCTTACTACTACTACCGACACCGCGACTAATAACTCCCTTATTACTAGCGGCTCCCTTACGGCTATTCTTATTATCTTACTAACTTAATCCTTAATAGGTAGCCTCTACTACCCTCTCTACCGCCGCGATATTATTATCTACCGCCTCTTTAGCCTACGCGGTAGCCGCGAGAACATTAGGATCGTATCTACTACTATTTAAGAGCTCGTCTTCGAGGAATCGCGTATATAGCTAGGTAGCCGGTAGCGATAGCGAGGGCGGTAGTAGAGCTAGTAAGGCTTCGAGGGTAGCAACATTAGAAGGAGATAATATATTACTTATAGCGGCGACGGCAACACACTAACAACACTAACAACACTATAAATACTATAAATACTATAAACATACTATATCGCGTGTAGTAGTAAGAGGTTTATGCCTAAGGCACCTCCCGCCAAATACGAGAAATGCTCCCGCCAAATATGAGGTCCCAGCTCCTGGGTCCAGCCAGCAGCTCAACGGCATAGTCGCGGAGCTCAGTGCGTTGTACAACTTAGGACATGCATGTCACATTTCGGTAGCGTGCAGAGGCCCGGAGCAAGCTTTTTGAAACTGCAGTTGGGCTCGCTGGAGGGCTCGAGTGTCCTGTCAGCTGTAAGCAGTCTCGCCGCGTACAACATCTTGGGCACGAACAGGGCCTGTGTGCGAAGTCTGGCTACAGGCTCTTCTGCACGCCTTTCGTACGCGAGACTTGGAGGTCCTCCGATTGGAGCCAGACCGCAAGTCCACATTGGGCTCGGCAAGGCGCCGAGTAGAACTAGATGGCCTGACTTCAGTTGTGGAGAAGTGAGAACCACGGACCAGCTCGAACCTGCGGACCCTTGCACCGATGAATGCATGCATCCGTTCTGAGCCTCAATGCTGCGCGATCTCGATCACGGTTGAACCATGGGAGTTGAAACCGACGAACAGCCATTCGCGTTGGACCGAGCAGCGTTTGGGTGAGCAATGTGGGGCGATTCCAGATGAATGAGATGGAAGGAAGAGTAACGTTGGAGCTCATTAGTTGTTGCCAATCGAGATCACAAAACTCTTCATCACTATGTTGGCAGACAGACTAGCAGGCCACCTAGATCAGTTGCAGTTAGAGTCGCTCGGTGGCATGTTAGTTTACCTTTGGAGCGGAGTGGGACGCCGGAAGTCTGCAACACCGCCATCCAATGTCCTCCCGTCGTATCTGCAGTTTCACACCAAACAAGGACATGGCGGCACGCCGAGGCTGGCTGGTCCTCATCTCAGCATTCGCACATGCGAGGAGGACCGCCCTGGAGATGCCCATTTCAATTCTGATGCGCCGCTCCCGGTGCGCCCTGCTTGCTGTCCCACTCCTCCCGCCGTCGTGTGTGACCTGACCTGACCGGCATGCCCGGGCGTGCCTCCAACGCTTCGAAGGAAGGAAGCTGGGCCATCGCGATCTAGACCACAACGCGTTGGGTCCTTCCAGTCTGTCTCGCAAAATTGCCTCGCACGCTTCCGTTCCTTGGACCGCACGTTGTCCGTGTGTGCCGGTAGTTCTATATCTCTCACCTGTCAAATCAGAAATCATCCTTCTCACCACCGGTGTGCCACCTCCGCCTTTCTTACGGTACCGCCCTCGACGCCGTCGGGCCTGTCAGTCCCAGTCCCAGTCCCAGTCCCAGGCCCCAGCTGAGCCCAGCCCTCCCTCCTTCACTTCACCTCACCTGATCTTCTTGCCGTGCCCTCCTACCTTACATATGCCCCACCATTTGACTGCATCGTTTGCCAGGTTTCAGGGCCTGTTGTGCATGTGAGCTGCGCCAGTGCGGCGGGCAGAAGAAGGGCGCTGCTTACCTGGCCTCCACTACTGCTGAATCGTCCTCTCATGCTGCATCCTCGCAGCAGCGGTACTACTGGCGACGTGGAACAATCTCGACGACTGTGTCTGGTCAGATCAGGTCCCGTCTCCGATCCGACCAGGTCTGTCTATCCCTGCGACATCACACTTGCCTATGGGGCCTCCAGTCGGCGATCAGGCGTCTGTCTCGTCCATTCTTGATCTCCTTCCTTCGCCGGCCGACAGTGTGCACGATGTCTTCGACTCACCCAACTGCACATACGCCACAGCTCCGCTGCAAACGCCCGACCATCTCAACCCGCTCTCCCGCCTAGACGACATAATCAACGAGCTCTCGCCAGAGCCTGGTCTCGTCAAAGCAATGCCAGTGACCACGCCGCCCATCGACGACCAAGACCATCCCAATATGAATCTGCTCGTCGGCGGCGCTTTAGCACCGATGCCGTCTCACCCGCCAATATTGCGTCCTTCCAAGTCAGGTCCTTCTCTGCGGCTGTAAGTCCAGTTGCTCGTGCTCGACTCACGACATGACTCTACGAACGCTCGCTGATCACCGTTCCCATTTTGCACAGCCCTTCATTCGATGCACTCGGTATTGCAGCGCCACATCCGGACCGCCTAAGCAGACCAGACACTGGAGAGGCGTCGCCATGCGTCTTGGACGGCACGATGAATTTCTCTCCTGACCACGGTTCTTCTGACTTGGACAAGCTTGACGCCCTTTATGGGTCTCAGCTCACTTCACCACCTGCCTCTCCGCCCAGAGGGCCACACGAGCCCCTCCTGCCACAACGAATGCCTGGTCCCGCTATGCCGCCGACTCCACTCCCAATCGATGTTGCATCATTGACCCCTCCTGTTGATTCAGGTGACATCAAGTGGACGATTCATGTGCCAGTCGACCACATCGCAACAGCGCCTCCGTCTGCAGAGCCGCTGAAATCATCTCCACAACCTTCATCCGAAGGATCGCCCGCAGGTACCAATGGCGGCGCCGGTACGGTACCATCGTCAACGACCAAGCACAATTCATCTCGTCCTTTGCCTCAGCCAAGTATCGATGGCGCTCTTGACGTCCTACGTAAGCTACGACAACTTCACCTGATGAGTGAGAACTGACATTGTGGTTACAGTCGACAGCCTGCAGCATCTGAACATCCCGAACAACCCACTTCGAGTCCTCTCACACGCCCTACCGAGCCCGTCACCTACCGGACATTACTATCCCGCCATCATAGATGCCATCCACGAACGAACACCCCCGAGTCCTACGGTCTGGATCAATGTCTTCCATGCCATCCAAGGTCGCTTCAACCTCGCAGACCTGCCGACGTCACCTCCGAGCACTCCTGGTCCACCCACTGGCGGAGACGACTACTTCACACAAAAGGTGTTTGACAGCGCTGTCTCCATCTCGGACTATCAGGAAGACCTCTCATCATTACCTCGATCACCACGGCCAGTGGTCCCGCCTTCATCCATCAACGTCTCCGTCGTGGAGCGTTATATCCCACCATCGAGCTCGCACGAGTTTTCCCACATGTTCAATCTGAAAGGTCCGTCGGTTCTGGTTGACAGACTGGTGGAGCTGTCGCCAGACAACGGCACACTCTTGTTCGTTTACCCGACCCGAGTCGGCGCTCAGACTTTTATGCAGGACTATCTCGGACCGCTCTTAGACCCGCTCCTACGTTCAATTGTCGTTGTCAACGGTCTTTCGTCCGACGTTGGTAGGACTCTGGGCAACATGCCGGCCGCCAACTCGCTGCCAGACTACGATCAGCTGCATAGGCAGATGAAAACTCTCTGCAACAAACTGTCTCAACGAGGAACCAGTACGGCCGGATTTCATGGACAGGACGCCGCCTTCTCACTCGTACATGCATCCAAGCAACGGGTGCGCATCAGTCGTGAGGCGTGGGCAAGCGACTGGTGGGCTAAGCAAGAGAAGCCGCGAATACGGGAGGTCATGACCAAGTATGCGCAGGAGGCGCAGAAGAGGAGCAGCAACGAGCATATCGAGAGAGCACCGACTCCGACGGAGTTGATCCAGCAGCTCCTGGAAGGTGTCTGTAAGAAGCCCTACCCGTCTGGACAGGAGCCGACGGATGGGATTGAGGTCAGCGTGTTCATCATTAAGCGTGGTGGTCATTCTCTCTAGCGAGCGAGCGGCCTGGGCATGAATAATAAGCATGGATCAAGACGGGATGATTTCGAGAAGAACGAACTGATGCAGTATGAGCGATGGTGCAGCGAGCTTCCGCTCGTGTCACGGCTGGATACCCTTTGATATACTTTCTAATGCGATCTTCGCTTCGATTGTCTTTCCAACCTCCTTATCTTTCGTCGATGACATGAGTCTTAGGTCGCTTTCTCGGGCTGGCAACATTGATGAATCAGCCGGAGGTGGTACTTAGCGCAAGTACATCGCACTAGACACCGAACGAAAGCCGACTTGATCCGAATTTGCCTCTTTGTCTATTATCAATAATGCCAGCTTACGTGAGAAGCACGCAATATTCGATGGTCTAAGCAATGTCCTCCTGATTGGAGCGCGTTGCGGTGCGGCTAAACGTTTCTCTCCTCCGCAAGAAGTCGCGCCGATGACGTTTCTCGGGTCTGTGTGAATGTTGACAAATGCGATAGTGTTCGTTGCCTATAAGACATCCTCTGTAGCCTTCATATCCTCGGCATTAACATGACTCCTGACTACACGCCTTCTACAATCACACCAAGCACTCAGAAGCGACAACTACACATCCAGCGACTCTGACATACGACATGGCTACCACCACGAACACCAGCACCGAGACGCAACGGAAGTTCGAGGTCTCCAGCAACACGGAGATTCCACGTGGCGACGTCCGCTCCTCATTGACTTTCTACGCACCACCGGAAGATGGCTCGTCACCGTTCAACTATGTGGAGCAACCGCCCGAGGGCATGCCACAACGGAACTACAAGGAGAACAACAACGAAATCACCGTCCACGACATCCGTGGCCGAGAGCATGAGTTTGACATGAACGTCAACGGCTTTGGAACCATCTCCGGTGTCCAAAGTGAAGAGAAAGACTTCAACGACGATGAGCACATCAAGAAGGTTTACTACCCCGAAGTAGAAAAGCTCCTTCTCGACAACGTGCCCGGCGCCAACCGCATCTTCCTCTTCGACCATACCGTCCGCCGCAGCGATCCAAACGCAAAGCGAGCACCGGTCAATCGCGCACACATCGACCAGACCACCAAATCAGCCATCGCACGTGTCCATCTCCACATGGGCGACGAAGCGGAAGAGCTGCTCAAGGGACGATTCCGCCTGATCAACGTCTGGCGGCCACTGAACGGACCCGTGGTAGCGTCGCCTCTAGCTTACGCGGACTCCAAGTCGGTGCCGGACGAGGACATTGTACCTGTGGAGCATCGATACCCTCACCGGACTGGAGAGACGGCCGGAGTCAAGTACACGCCGCAAGGACAGTGGCATTACTGGTCGGGCATGACGAATGAGGAGCGTATTCTGTTGCAGTGCTTTGATAGCAAGGACGGTGCGAGGACGCCACATTCGGCCTTTGTCGACCCAAGAACGAAGCCTGAGTGGCCAGGTCGAGAGAGCATTGAAGTGCGAGCTCTGGTCTTCGGCTAGGAATCTGAAGACATCGGAGTGAGCTTGTAATAGTATAGTCGATTTAGCCTGTTGATGGTTGCATGAACACATATGATGAAAATGAATAACGATTTGTGTCCGCTCGCTGCAACGTCTTCCTCACCTGCTCACCTCGCGATATTGACATCGACCTGAATGTGTTCTGTCTTGTATCCGGAGAAACAGGCGAGGACTGCATTCTTATGCATTCCAAAAATAGAGCAGACGAGCGTGAGCGTGCGCAAGGTTGTTGGGGCCAGTCGTTCTCCGGCTCTCCGGAGAAGATCGGATCTGCGCCAGGTACGGATAGAACTACCTTAGCTCACTAGCAACTCACCGGGCACCGGACGTGCTCACCATCGCCAAAGAACAAAGAAAGCTCCGTGTCACCCACACCAAGCAATCCAGTGTTGACCATGTAGACGCTTCCCTCCGACCTCTACTACCTCCTCTTCTCCACTCCGCTCATGGCCACCGCCACCATGTCTTCCTCGACCTTCGATCTCAAATCCCAAGCCACATACCCCATCCGTCTCGGGGCTAGCATACTCAACGACGATCCTGGAGCTTCACGATACACGAGCGTGAGATACAACCACAAGCCTCGATTGCACAAGAGGCCTCGTAGAGTCACCATCAGCGCCGGCAGCGATGTGGGACTTAGCAAATTGTCGTTGGACAGCGACGATGGCTCATACGCCTACGCAGGGCGCCACGTTCAGAATGAGGATAGCTATGTTTTGGTGTTCAGAGGGGAGGGCAAGGACAAAGAGATGGTGCTGGAGCGGCTGAGCAGTCTACATACTTTCAACCTCACGAGAACACCCACGGAGACCAATGCCGCGAAGCTGGCCTTCAAGTACCCTCCGTTGACGGTAGAAGAGGCGGATGAGGGAGACTTGTTTGGAGATGGCGACGAGGATATGCCTGCGGATGAATCGAATCCATTCGACTATAGACACTTTCTCAAGGCCGAGTTGGAAGCTGCCGAGAATGCCAATGGCTCGCAGGATATCAAGACCAGCACGGTGCCTACACCGCGTGTCCAACCTCAAGCTGCTCGCAGCACGCCGGTCACCCGTCCCGCTGCGAAGAAACGTAAACCTGCAGCTGCGCCGAAAGCGAACCCCAAACGAGTCAAAGCAGGACAAGAGCCATCACCTGAACCAGAGAGTGCCAGTCAAAAGCCGAAACCCAACGTTCCCAAGCTACGTATGGACCGAAAGGCCTCGATCCGACGACTCTCGATTGAGGACTCCGGCGAACTCATCCTCGAAAACGAGACGCCGATCAACGAGAAACCACCGAAGCACTCCATGGCTCTCGCGCTTGGAGGCCAACTTGGCACAGGTCCAATCAGTCTACGATCGGCCGCGAGCAGCCCGGGCCACGTCCAATCTCCGGCGCAACAGGCGGAGCCGGAAGCGAGCAGCGCAGTGTACGAATTCGAGCTCGGCGACAGCAGTCCCGAGCCGGAAGCGGACGACGCTCACCATGCACCCAGGGACGAAGACGAAGAGGGAGATGCGGGCGAGGAAGACGACGATGACGCTGATGTGGATGATCTGGAGTTACCGTCGCCGGCACAGACGCAAAGACATAGCGTCGGAGCAGCTGCGAGCGCTGCTGCTGTGGGTGATGATGATGACGATCTGGACAAGCAGCTTGCTTTGGCGATGATGGAGGACGATGATGGGAGCGAGGAGAGTGAGGAGGAGTGAGCAGGCTGCGGTCTATCTATGAGAGAGAGAAGGCTGCCACGAGGCTGCACTATTGACAATTATGGTGCTGGCTTTCAATTCCCAGGATTTGGCGAAACTTCTTCGACCATCTCTGGGCGAACGACAGCATCGCAAACATTTAGCGCTTACGCTGCTACTAGAGCGCAGACTACGCATCTCACATGGCGCAGCTGCGGGAAAACCAACGAAGGCCGAGCATCGCAGCCTGCGAGGTGTCCCTTTCGGCGCCGCCAGAGCTTGACCATATTGCAATGGCTACGCCTGGCGCCGTGTGAAGATGTGTGGCATGCTGCATACCATGGGCGGGTACCACGACTTGATCGCTCGGAATCTGTCCAGAATGTGGAGGGGAGATGGGACCAGCGAGCATGACAATGTTCGCGATTGGGAAAGGCTTATTGCATTGCATTGTTGGGAACGAAGGATTCAGCCTTTCAGCATGAGGTTAGCTCGGGATAACGTCCTCTGGATAGTTGATATAGATACCTACGAATAATGAATGCATCTACAAGCAGCGATGCTACAGGGATGCCATTGGCTCACGTTCGAACCGCGCTAGCATTTGTACCTTTGACCAACGCCCTCGGGCTGGCCGGAGGATCTCATCGGGGCAACGGGCAGCATCGACGGGAAATACTAATGGCAGGGCTCGCGATTTATACCGGCAGTGCTCGCACCCCTCGATGTCAGTATTCTGTCTGTGCATGATATCTAATGTAGTAAGCCGGGTTTGATAAAGCTCGTCCTCGCTAGGGAGCGATCCGAGGGGCCCCCCTCGCGGCCTAGAGTGGGGGTTTAGGAGCCTGCGACTATCCCCTAACAGCGGAGGGGTGTCGGTCGCGGACACCTCGTCGTTCGTCCAGTTAGTATAACTATATTGTTGTCGTTACAGCGCAGCCGCGACCGAGGGACGAGGAAGCAAGGCTGCGGCTGCTAGATATTCTATAGAGACTGGCTTAGCGCCCAAGCAAGATTACTAGTGATATTGTACGAGCCCTGCCACGATGACTCTCGAGCCCTGCCATTGGTATTTCCCAGCATCGACGCTCTTCTGGTCGACTTTGATTGGCCACAAAGACTTGCCCGCTAGCCGGTGTGCCTGTAGGTTGATCAACGCCTCCGCCAACGCCTTCAGCCTTGAACAAAAGAAGAGTGGACATGTTCCGCTCACTGCGAAAGGCAGCCGATGGCAAGTTCTGCCAACATCCAGTCATGTCTTTTCACATCTTGAGATCTCGAACATCACGCGGCCCTATCTTGAGAGCGTTTCGAAAGTCGTACCGTCGTCTGTCTGTACAATGCTCAATCTGCGAGCTGTCTGCCAACGGTCTCTATCCAATGCGGCCTTCCAAATGCAGGTACGGGAATGCCTCCCTCATTACTGGCTGGCTAGGACACAATCCACGCATCCGTGATCCGTCCTTCAAATCCACTCACGTCCAACACTCCACTCAATCCACAACCTGAATCCCACTCAAGCACTCCAAGCCTCTCATCCCCTCCCTCTCAAACGCAGCAACCATCTGCTCGCACCTCCTCCTCAACGTCTCCTCGCCCTGCTCCGCGCGGAAACGCACCCACTCCTCCACGCTCATCTTCTTCTCGGGACTCGTCAACTCACCAGCCGCGGCAACGAGTTGTCGCTCAACGCGGCCAGGTGTAGGTTGCGGAGACGCAAGGAGAACGGTGTCGAGGTCGACGGCTTGCCACGGAGGGTTCGATGTAAGATGGGAGATCTGTTTGCTGGGACTTTGAAATTGTTTGGCGGGTGATCGGTTCGGTGTGCCGAGTGCGAGAGGGATGCGGGAGGTTTTCGTCGGACTCATGATAAGTTGCGGGTGGGTTTGTTTTGCTGAAGGTGCCATGACTGACGAGGGCAGGTTCTCCTTGTCGCTGCCGGTCGGACTGAACATCAACGACTTGTGTTCGCCAAGTTGAAGAGAGATTCGTGGAGGTGAGTCGTGCTTCTCGGTTGGCACTTCGTGCTCGTCCTCGGTATGCGCTTCGAGTTCCGCGGTGTCTTTGCTGATGCGACCTTGGGAGGGCGACGTCTCGAATTCATCCACTTGATCTTGTTCTGTTTGAACAGCAGCTTGGGCCAACTCCTCCGCAGCGATTCGCTCGAGCTCTTTTTCAATTTCCAATTCGTCCCTCTCTAGGTCCTCATGCTCTTCAAAATCCAGCTCGAGCTCCGAAGCCTGGTTGCTCAGCTTTGACGACCGTGATGATCGCGCAGTCGACGCTTTCTTGCCTTTTGGCTTGGGCTTGGTCTTCCTTGACGCTGCTTTTGCTTTCGGCTTCACGACTTCTTCGTTCTCTTCGTGTTGAGGCGCTTCCGTAGAGCGGTCCGCCTGCGCACTGTCTGCGTGTGGTAGTTGTGACTCCAGGTCCATGTCGCTAGACGCCGTAGATACTTTCGTAGGCTTGCGACTCCGCTTGCCTTTTACCACTGGCTTGTCATTCGGTTGTTCGTCAAACATGCTCGAATCCACCTTTGCAACGCCTTCCGAGTTTCGTTTCACGCCACGTTGTGGCTTTGCGATATGTCGTTGAATGAGCTCCGGCTCTTCCATGGAATGGTCTAGCTCCTCCTGCAATTGCGCCGCCACTTCGCTCTTCCTGGTCGCCTCTATCGCATCGACATCGGGTGTGGCGGGCACATGTTCAGGCTCCGGTTGAGGCTCCGGTTCAGGCTCCGGTTCAGGCTGGGTGACTTTAGCCTTCCGGGTCCTGGTCGCCTTCTTCGGCGGAGCAATATCCATCTGGCTGACCTCAACGACAGAAGAATCGAGTTGTTTCGACTCCCGTCCACCTTTGCGCGTTGTCTTAGCTGGCGGTGCATCAGTCTGGGCCTCCACTTGCTGTGATGCAGCGATGTCCGGGTATTCGATCTCCATTCGATCCTCCTCGTCGACCTTCTTCTTCCCTTTGGTACCCTTCGCGGCGGCCTTTGTCCTGCCTCCCTTCTTCTTGCCCGTTGTGGTGCTTACTTGAGAGGCTGTTGTGGCGGTGGTGACAATGCTATCGTCAACGCCAGCCGCATCACCGTCAAGCTCCATATCTCCCAAACTGCCCGCCACGCTGGGGACCTCGCCCCTGATACTTTGCGTACTCACACGGCTGGCTTTGCTAGCAATACTACTCCTAGCCGAAGCCTTGCCGCGTCCCTTTGTTTTCTTGATCTTGCCATTCGCAGCCTCCGCTCCGTGGTAGACTTCCAGAAGACCAAAGTACGGGCACGCAGGTTCACGTCGCTTATGCTCCACAAATGGGTCGTCCTTGGGCTCCCATCCGTCCAGACTGAGGTTGCAGTACATGCATGTAACCCCGTCACGATCCTCGGTTTCGTCGGTCGGATCCAACACCCACCCTGCTTCCACCATTTTGCTAATCTTGCACTTCCATCCTTTCTTTCCCTCATGAGGCCATCCGTCTCCCGATTTGAAGGTCGCAGTTCGAGCAGCGTACAATTCCTCGGATAACGGATCGCGTTGTTCGGGTTTTCGTAGGTCTCCTTCTTCACGCATGACACTTATCGATGTCGCCCACGCGCATCCGCTGGAGTGTGCAAGATGCTCGCTGACTGGGTCGTCGGTTGCTTCCCATCCGTCAAGTTTCACGCTGCACATGAAGCACTGCACATTGTCGTTTGAGTCGTGGGAAGGACGGTAGAAGAAACCGGCGCGGGCGAGCTAGATAGACGCATGTCAGTATGATTTTGTGACGAACATGTTTGAACCGCGTACCGCATGGCCAGACGGAAACTCATGAGGCCACTCGACCGTCCCATCCTTCTTCTTCTTGGAGGCATTCGAACTGGCGCGTCGCTTGGCGAGATGATGTGATGTGGTGAAAGTCGCCAGGCGCGCCGCGAACTCGTTCAGATCTTTCGCCGGAGCCGTCATTCTGTCGATACTCGGCAATATGATCGCTATGCTGGGATGTATGTACTGCGCATGCAGTGCCGGCGGTTTGGCGGGTATTGGACAATGTTCAATGAGATATGGAGCTTTCAATGTTGTCGCGTAAACAAAGGCTCAAGCAGCCGGAGCTGAGACCGCGGCTTACGTCAGATGTTGGAAACACTCGGAGACCTCAGCTCAGGGCAGCTCAACTTTTGCGCGACTTCCATTGTCCATTGTCCAGACCGATTCTCTCTTCTCTCCTCTCTTCTTCTCGTTCTCCTCTCTCGCGCTTTCTTTTACGGTCCTGCTATAATCCCACCCGATGCCTTCACTTCCATAGACGGTCGATTCAGATAACCCTCACGAATCCGGACCATGCCTTCAACGTTCGATTAAAGCACATCTCTGGCTTTGTGAGAGTCCCAACATGTCCCTACCCAACAGACTGGCCGTAAGCTTCGCACATTGCTCCGTAGGTATGGAGAACAACGTTTGACATTGTCATAGTGGTCGCCAGCGTTTCACTCCCTTGTCGGCGCACACTCCTTCTTGCTTGGCCAAGCCGCATACCACTACCGACCCTCCTGTTTGCGACGCTCGCAACAAGTGCGATCCCTCTCCGTAACACCTCTATTACACGAGGATATCTCGTCAAAATCTTCTTCTTCTCCAAGCTCGAATTCGTCGGTGAAGAGCTCGGGAACTCCGTCGAGCGACTCCAAGGCAGGTGCGGAAGAGAAGACTTCAAATCGTCACCAAGGCCCAGCCTCAGTCGACAGCACGGCAAAGGACGCTCCGAACCAGAGTCTACCACCGGGTTGGGAAGAGAATGCGGATTACAACATCAAAAAGTTCTCGGATCTCCCGCATCAGTACTTTGGCTACAATCAACACATCAAGATCAACGAGGATTTCAAGGAGTCTCTACGATCGATCATTTGGCAGTTCAGAGCTCCCATTCGATATGCCTTTGCCTACGGATCCGGCGTGTTTGGCCAGAAATCTTCGTCCGGAGTCAGTACGGATCTCAGCCCACACCCGCATCCACCCAAGGCTGTTGAGGAGTGGCAGAAAGGTGGAGCAAAAGTCATCGACTTTATATTTGGTGTGAGCCACACGCAGCACTGGCATAGTTTGAACTTGGCACAGAATCCTCATCATTACTCGGGTCTGCGGTTCATGCCGAATAGCTCTGCCCTGGTCTCTTGGATGCAGGACGGGTGGGGAGCCGGGATGTACTATAACCCGTTCATCACCGTCAACGGCGTGATGATCAAGTACGGTGTTGTCCATCTGGACACTCTAGCTCGAGACCTGAGCAATTGGGACACTCTCTATCTCGCCGGACGATTGCAGAAGCCTGTCAAGATTCTCCGCGATGACCCACGAATCCGTCTCGCGAACCAGGTCAATCTAATTTCTGCTCTACGGACAGCATTGCTGATGCTGCCGGAGAAATTTACCGAGCGACAGTTGTATGAGCGTATTGCTGGCCTGTCATACATGGGTGATCCACGCATGTCTTCGATGATGGCTTCGGAAAGCCCTACCAAGGTTTCCAACATTGTGGGTGCACAACTTCCAGGCTTCCGACAACTATACGTTCCTCTTATTGAGAATCTTCCCAACATTACATTCACCGACTCTCGAACACCAAAAACCTATGGCTGGGAGAAGAATGACGCGATCCGTCACACAGGCACTATCAGCCATCTAGAAGATGTCCTGGGCGGCGAGGAAGGTTTGTCATTATCGCAGGACATGGATCCGACCAAGCGTGGAAACATGGTCCGCCGACTTCCGCGAGCCTTCCGCGAAAAAGTTTACTATTCTTACAAGAAGAAGTTCGGGATACCAGGCAGCGCGTTTGACGATATCTTGGAGGAAACACAGGACGAAGATCCACAGGGGTTTCATCGTCGCGAAGGTGGTGACTTTGAGAGGAGGATCGCAGAGCAGAGCGATCTTCCTGAAGTCATGGGCGATGGAGTACGCAAGACGGTGTCCTGGCCTTCGACGATGCAGACTGTCAAGGGCATCTTCACTGCTGGCATTGGGAGATCGCTCAAGTATGTCTCGGAAAAGCGGGCAAAGGGCAAGCAGAAGAAGCAGGCCGCGTTTGATGATGGCGGAGAGAAGAGAGGGCAGGAAAAGAGGGCAGGCAAAGAGGACGGGTCCGAGAATTCGTCCAAAAGGAGTGATTCAACGAATTGACGTGTGAAAATGAGATATACCTCAAGTGTATGCGGAGCGCAAAGCGAGAAAGTCTGGGTGTCGGATGGGATGATTGCGAAGAGATCTTCAGCCTGTGTAAGACGCCGAGGATGTGCGTCTACCTTGGTCTTGTGAATGTATAGAATGTCCACGCTATTTTGCGGATCAGCTGAAGGAGTGGCTTCATGCACCCACCACGCTCTCCTACGCCTTCATGATCTCCTATGTCATGCACCTGCGAGGCAGACACGTTGAACTTTGATTCTCTCTTGTGTATTTATTATCCGGAAAAGGTGCATTAATAAGAATAAGTGCTAGCCAATAGAGGAAGAACGACGGCTCTCGTTTTCTCAGATATAGAATCCTCGAGCGTAAATGGCAATCGTCCCGAGCGTCGAATTGCCGCATGCTCCGGTGGACATTTGCCCTTGATATAAGGGCTGAACTCCCGATGAAGGGTTGCATTGTTGGCAGTTGTTTTCGCCCGCCGCCCCTGATCTCGTTAGCTGGGACAGTTCTTGATGACTGATGTGCACATTCTATAGCTCACCTGTGATACTACCCGACCCAAGAGATCCGCTAGCGCTACAACGAATGTCAGTGTTGTCGCTAGATCCCAGTTAGCCCAACTGAACGTACCTCGCCACATATCTGATGGTATTGCCACACCAGCAGGCCGCAGCCTTGGCACCGTTTGCGGGCCTGATGTATTCCATCAGGCCCATGTACAGGAAATTCTCGTATTGGCAAGTTCGA
Organism: Zymoseptoria tritici IPO323; assembly: GCF_000219625.1. NCBI lineage: Eukaryota > Fungi > Ascomycota > Dothideomycetes > Mycosphaerellales > Mycosphaerellaceae > Zymoseptoria > Zymoseptoria tritici. Next base: position 1,827,941 of record NC_018218.1, on the reverse strand, counting down.
GAGCACCGGTAGCCGTATGTCCCCAACTGAGTCGTTTGGTAGATATCGAGTGCCTTGCTGCCATCGCCACCTGCAACGGCGCTATGCACGTAGCAGCCGAGATAGCTGTAGACGAATGATGGTTGTGATGATGTGGCGGCCGGCGACCCCTTTTCTCGCTGTCAGTGTCTTCAATACAATATACGCTGGATGTGTTCGTACGCTGACTCCGGTTGCTCCTTGCGGTCCCTTCATGATGGATTCATTAGTGGGTGTTCGGTAGGGTGGCATGAAGCTCAATATACCGTGGGTCCAATCTCTCCTTGTGGTCCTTGCGGTCCTGTAACTCCCGTGCCCGTTGCGCCCTTTGCTTGCTGTCAGTGTCTTCATCACGAGATGGGAGATTCGATGTGGCCGTACGGTGGCCCCACTCGGACCCTTCACAGTGAATGGATTAGTTTATGCCCTGCAGGTTGGAGCAGAAGTGCAATATACCGTTGGCCCTGTCGCCCCAGTGGCTCCCGTGCCCGTTGCGCCCTTTGCTTGCTGTTAGTGTCTCCATGACAAGACAGGGCGAAAGTACAATATACCGTTGGCCCTATCGCCCCTGTGGCTCCCTGCATTCGCTATTAGCATCCTCATCGTCACATGCCGCGGAGGCAACCGTACAATGGCACCCTATTTGCAAAGTCAGCATACTTCCTGCTATTTATACGCGCAAGAAAGAGAAACCAACGCTTTGACCGGTAGGACGTAGATTGGGTGTCAGTCTTCGTAGACAGAGTGTAGGGGGCTTTGCACGTATCTGTAGGCCTGTCACATATGTTAGCATAAAGTTCAACTGGATACACCACAGCAATCAGCAACTCACCCCTGTATGCCCTGTGTGCCAGTCGGGCGTGCGCCATGTCAGTCTGACATCGCAGAAGTGTCATCGATTGTACTTATCAGACGGGCTAAATAACCGTCAGCGAAGCACCGACAGCAAAGAACTCCCAGAGCTTACCCGACGCTTCCGACGCTCCCCTGAATGCCAGTCGGACGTGTGTCTCGTTAGTCTTTCGTCTTTGATAGAACATCGATAGTACTCATCTGTTGGCCTTCGATACAGGTCAGCATATTTCTCGCACAAGCCACTGGTGACTTACCCCACGATTCCTGTCGGACGTGCGTTGTGTCAGTCCTTCATCGTTGACAGGATCCGTGATGCACTTATCTGTTGGCCTGCGATGAGGGTCAGCATATTGGTAGCAATGAGCCACAGGAGAGCTCACCCCACGTTTCCCTGCACTCCCTGTATGCCAGTCGGACGTGCGCTATGTTAGTTGATCGTCGTTGGGAAGGGTATCGGGTGTACATATCTGTAGGCCTAGATGACTGTCAGCGTACTACATCGCTAGAAGAGATTGCAAGAGCTCACCCCACGCTGCCGGTGGCGCCAGTAGGGCGTGCGTCGTGTCAGTGGGTCATCAATGTTGTGAGGCGCAAATGTGGGTGCTTATCTGAAGGCCTGCGGTAACTTTTAGTAGAGGACGTGGAGGACACGATTGTGGCGATGTATTACCCTACGCTTCCTGTCTGTCCTTGTACACCCTGTACGCCTTGAATGCGTGCGCGGTGTCAGTATCTGCCCCGACCGCAAGGTCTCGCTGCACTTATCTTGAGGGCTGGAACAAGTGTTAGCGTAACGTGTGAACAGCAGAAACCGCGCGAACTCACCCCGTGCTTCCAACAGCGCCAGTCGGGCGTGGGCTATGTCAGCATATTCTTTCTTCGATCGCAAGACTTGAATGTACTTATCTTGAGGGCTGGAACAAGTGTTAGCGTAACGTGTGAACAGCAGAAACCGCGCGAACTCACCCCGTGCTTCCAACAGCGCCAGTCGGGCGTGGGCCATGTCAGCATATTCTTTCTTCGATCGTAAGACTTGAATGTACTTATCCTGAGGCCTGGAACAAGTGTTAGCGTTACATATGAAGAGGAGCTAACGCATGAACACACCCCGTGCTTCCAACTGCACCAGTCGGGCGTATGCTGTGTCAGCTTGCGTTGAGACGTAGAAGTTCGTGGTACTCATCAGTAGGCCCTCGTGGTCCAGTCGGCTTAATCACGTCAGTCAATGATACATCACGCAGCTCATGCGACGATACTCACGCCCGTAGGTCCAGTGATCGTTGAAAGCTGCAACGCTTGACAGCTTGACACATCGAAGAGACTCAGATTGATGTACAAACAACCATCCGGTCGGGCATCCTGTTGGAAAATTGCGTATACCGTGCCGTTCTGCAACGCGCAGAATCCAGCTTGCCCGTTGAAGAAGTTCGCATTCCTCCAGATGAGATATCCATTGGCGCTCAGTGCGAAGGACGTTGTGATCGCACCTGGCACCGTAGATGGGTTGAACACGGCATACGGCAGGCCAGGAGCAGTGGAGTAGGTATATCTGACGCCGTTCATCGTCGCGGTGAGAACGCCGTTGGTGATAGCGTATATTGGCGATACGGTGCAGTCATTGGAGGTCGTCCCATTAGCTCCCATGTAGACCTGTGGCAGCCATATCAGTCGACGAATGGATGTCAACCTTTTCAAGACTTACATCTCCCTGCTGTCGGATTTGAAGCCCGTCGGATCTCAGGACCATGAGAATGAATGAGGTATTTTCGAGGTCACTTGCGGCTGTCGCCAGGCTCTCGAGGCTCTGCGGAATTGACGCGAGTGAAGTCAACGTCGGGCCCCATGTTATCTTGGGTGATTCGGTCCATCGGAACGTGGTAATGCCGTCGAGGCTGGTGGGCGCATTTGTAATGGTGACTGCGACCTCCGGAACGGGGTAGAACGTCGTATTGCTCAGCACCTCCGTGTTGACCGAGACAATCTGTTCGTGAACAGTCTGTCGTTCCACGCTGCATGTATCCAGGGCACTGGCCAGACCTGCACACCCCATCACGATGCCAACGAGAGCATGGCGAAGAGATGATGTGTAAGAAGCCATTGATCCTGTTCGTCGTGCACTTCTGTGATCGTGCGTCTGTACATGGACAAGACCGGGGAAGAGCTGGATACTAAGGAATAGATGCAAACCTGGCATTCATTGGCCCTTGGGAGAGCCCAGGCGCGAGGATTAGCTTGGTCGCTACAGGAACTGAACATTGAGGAATGTGAAATGCAACGCCGCGTGTGCACGACCAGATCTTCCACGCGACTGTTTTGCAAACTTGCCGTGAAAAGAGGCTCGAATGCATTGCTGTGCTCAGGGGCCGCTATCGTGTCTTCTGTATGTTCCCACGAAAGTCAAAGCATTGAAGACGAAGTCAGCGGTCAAGCGATATCAGGTGTGAGTGCAATTAATCCAGCCAATCCTGAATAGCACATTCCAGCCTCGCGTGCTTTTGCGGAGGACCAATGGCGGCTTCATGGTTTAAGGCAAAGTCAGCAGCGGAATCTGGCAAAGAGGCACAGTCACAACAATGTGTCTGAGTGTCTCCAGAACCCAAAAATAAGTTGCCTGCATACACGAAAAGGAGCGAGATGAAGTCGTTGGAACTATGCTGCCCTGCCGTGATTCCCAAGCCGGCAGGTGTGCCGAGCGGGTCAGTAGTTCTAAGCTCAAAGCTTATTTCGGAATTTATTCTTTCGTCCAACGGTCAACTTCTTCCGACTCGATTTCAAGACCATACCGCCGACGACCATGCGGGACACGGCAGGATCTCCTTGAACACCATTCCTCTCGAGCCTCCAGCAGTATGGCTGCTGAAGTCGCCCCTTTGCCGAGGGTTCGCGCAGCCCCAGGACCCGCGCCGCAGACAGCCGATCAGACGTACTGGAGGACGTTCAAGAACCAGCTGCTGCTTCCTTCTCCGCACAACGTCGCAGTCACGTCCATCCTCATCCCCGACCTCAACCCCAATGGCGCCCAAGCAGATACATTCGCGGTCACGAGTGGCAGCAGAGTGCAGATCTACAACACCAAGACTCGAAAACTCGTGAAGACCATCAGTCGATTCGGCGTGGACGACACCGCACATTCTGGAGCGCTAAGAAGAGATGGCCGCATCTTGCTGGCAGGCGGTGACAGCGGGATCATACAGGCCTTCGACACAGGCTCGAGGGCCATTTTGAAACAATGGAGGGGCGAGTCTGCGCATAAGCTGCCGGTACATGTGGTCCGATGGAGCCCAAGCGTGCTCACCAACCTGATGAGCTGCAGCGACGACAGGACGGTACGAGTGTGGGATCTGACGGAGGATGCCGCAAAGTGGACCGGAATTGGACACGAGGACTACGTGCGAAGCGGTGGATATCTTCCGGGACAGGGAGGGAACATGGTCGTGAGTGGGAGTTACGATCAGACGGTGCGCATTTGGGATACCCGGCAACAAAACAACAGAGCAGCGATGGTGTTCAAGTTTGGCGCACCTATCGAGGACGTCCTTACGCTGAACAGCTTGAGCATCGCTGCAGCTGCAGGCAACGAGGTCTCCATCTTGAACTTCGTGGCAGGTAAGCCCGAGCACGTCATTCGATCGCATCAAAAGAGTGTACAAGCGCTGGCCTCTGCACAACACGGCTCACGCATCTTGACTGGAGCGCTGGACGGACATGTCAAGATTCACAACACCGCGAGTTGGGAAGTCGTTGATGGGTTCAAGTATCCTTCGCCAATTCTCAGTCTCGCCGTTGTGCCCTCACCGGCTGGCAACGAATCAGACCGCGACGACCGCCATCTCGCCGTCGGTCTGCAGAGCGGACTGCTTTCCCTTCGCACCCGCATGATCGGGACTGAGAAGGTCAAGGCTCGCGAAAGAGAGAAGAAAATTCAGGCTCTGATGGCCGGAGAGGCTGACGAATACGAACGGAAGCAGAAGAAGAAGGATCTTCGACAAGGTATCCGAGCAAGAGATCGCGGCAAGGACTTTAGAGGCGAAAGTGCTGATATCGTCATCACTGGCAACGACCGACAGAGAATCAAGAAGCTCCGACCATGGCAGAAGAGTCTGAGAGCAGGAGAATATGGTCAGGCTCTCGATCTTGTCATTCCTCCCGACGGCTGGAAGCAATTCGACAAAGACGACTTCCTCACCCTTCTGGTTGCACTACGCCATCGGAGTGCATTGCGGACAGCACTAGCGAATCGATCCGAACATCAACTACTGCCCATCCTGGCGTTGACACACAGGTACATATCATATCCTCAGCACGTCGGCATGTTGTACGATGTCATGCTGTGTTTCTTGGAGCTATACAGTCATCGAATGGGCGACTGGCAGACGGACGATGGCGAGGGCAAAGAAGTTTTCGACATGGTCAAGAAGATTCACGTTCGGGTCGTCAGAGCAGAGGGTTGGGCTGACCAGGCTCAACGGACGATTGGAATGGTTGATCTGCTCGAGTCTGGCTGAGATGCATAGTAGCATGTGCTGGCGACAACGATTTGCGAAGCCATGTCGGATATCAGCCATCGGGATCAACCCATTCTCACGGCTGTCCGGTACTGTTGATCATCGCTCCATCGATCACGAGCTCCTGGCCTGTGACGAAGGATGCCTCCTTGGAGCACAAGTACAACGCGGCGTGTGCAATGTCCCAGACCGTGCCCATCTTCCCGGTCGGCGTCTGCTTGTCGCGAACTTTGCGGTAACCCTCCCGGTCACCACCGGCATACTTGTCCGCCAACACCGACACCAAAGGAGAATTGATCAGACCTGGGACGACCGTGTTCAACCGTACCTTGCCTGCCGTCCTCTGCGCGTAGATCACGGCCGTGGTTTTGGTGAAATGGATGATGGCAGCCTTGCAAGCGGCGTAGGCGACCTGAGGTTTTCCGACATATCTCATACCAGCCACGGAAGAGACATTAAGCACGCAGCCGCCCGTCTCCTGCTTTTCCATGATCGGAAGAACGAGATTCGACATCAGATAGACACTCTTCAAATTCACGTCCATCTGCGCATCCCAGACTTCTTCCGTCAGCTCTGCTGGGCCGCCCGGCTCGCTTTTGCCAACATTATTTATCAGAACGTCGATACGGCCGTGTTGTTGTATGCACGCATCGGCAAAGGCTTTGCAGGCGTCCTTTTTCGTCACGTCCTGGAGGTAGATTGTGAGTCCTTGACAACAGCTTATAGCTACAGAAGAATCACTACTCACAGTCCGCTGTTGATAAACATCCACTATACTCGCTCCAGCTTTCCTTGAAGGGTGATTCTTGACTTCGTCGTCATTGCGTATTTCCTCAGCGGCCTTGTTCGCCGCGTCGAGGTTGATGTCGCAGCCGTATATTATTGCGCCTTGTCGTGCCATTGTCACGGCCATTGCTCCGCCGTTGCCATACCCCTCGCCCACCGCGCCGAGGCCGGTGATGAGCACTACTCTGTTGCTGTAGTCAAAGACAGGCATTCTGAATGCAGAGTTTCGCGTGATAGAGAGATATGTTGATCGATGTGCTATTTATGAAGAGATGTCTTCGCCGACTGGTAAGTCTCCAGGCCCCACCAACGACCCCTCGCCGTCATCGGCCATCGTTCACCTCTTTTAGCTGTCTATCACAGAACTGTTCTACTTTCTGAAGCGAATTGACTGGATATATGCCTGTTGAATTCAAAGCTCTCCGTCGACTTGATATGTGATCTCGTGCCGCTATCGCTTGGGACGGCGCCAGTCATTGAAAGCTGGAATTGCGAACAGGGAAAGCTCCTCAACTGCGAAGTTGTTCGCTCGGATGTGTGGACGATGATTGTACCGGACGCCGCTCGACAGCCATCGTCCAGAATGTTCGCTTGACCTCATCGCGAACGCAGAGAGATCGATCGAGGGAGACTTCTCCGTCCTGCCATCTTCATCTCTCGGCTCTCTGGTTCGCATATAGTGCAAGGACGTCTGAATTCCTCCCCGCATTCTCGTCCTGCTGATCCGCCATTGGCAGCGGTCCACGGTACACGACGATGTGCCACTCAGCGGTTCATGGGCTGGCATTGTGCTTCCGGCGCTGACGCCGCCGCAATTCAGGAAGGAGCCAGCGGTGTAGAGCGCTCGAGACTTCGACTGTGCTCAAAGTTCGATGCGCTCGATAACGTTGAGCTTCTTGACTTGAGTGAAAGCCCCTTCTTCACGTCTTGGTCAATTCCAGGAATTTCGACACAGAAACGATTTCATAGCCTTTCCTCTTCATCTCCGGAACAACCTTTTTCAGCATTGGCACCGTCCACGGGCGCCGATCATGGCAGATGATGACCGCACCTGGCCTGAGCATGCTCAAAATGTGCCAGGCGTTCAGTCTCCACGTGCTGATGAATGGATCATGCGGATAGATGCTGCCAAGGATTGTTTTGTAGCCGGCTGTGGTGACCACATCCAAGATGCGTTGACTGAAGACTCCGGAGCCAGGACGGAACAAGTGGAGGTCGCGGTCTTTGTTCGAGGTCTTGTAGGCTTGTTCAATATAGCCATCGACTTCTCGTATTTCCGCATCAAGGGCCGCATTGGTCAGAGAAACAGTCGGCTCGTCGTGCATGGCGTGATTTCCAAGCTCGCTACCAGAAGCAACAATCTCAGCCAGAACGTTGGGATGTTGCGAGACTTGATTTCCGATGACGAAGAATGTTGCGGAGACGTCGTTGGTTTTCAAAATGTCCACTATCTCGCGAGTATACTGACTTGGCGAATCATCGATCGTAAGCGCGATAATCTTCCTCGCCGTGTTGACCTGGAACAGAACTTCCGGGAAGCGCTGTTGGAAGTAGCTGATGGCCAACTTGGGCGGCTTGTAGACGACGTAGATCGGGACCAAGATCAATAGGACGACCAAAATGGCAGTAGTCTGAACCGCCATTCGCGTCCGACGCGCTCTGCGTCGATGCCAGCGTCCGGGAAGGCGGAAGAAGGGCGAGAAGAGGGCCATTCCATCATGTTGCCATCTCGTATTGATGTCTGTGGACGAAGCGCTTCGATGAACTAGACTCCGGACGATGTTGACGTTCGATCATTGAAAGGGGTTTAATTGATGGTCGACGAAGAATGCGGCTTAATGTCTCGGCATAAGCTTGTTTGCCTCGTGACTGTGCACGTTTTATGCAGGGCAAGGGTATCCAAACATGCCCCGATAGTGGGGCAGAGATCGCAGAGAGAGAGGAAGGTGTCCGTCAACAATTCATTCATGTCCATCCGCTACTTCTCCAGCCCAGCTGTCCTCTTTCGCACTGTCCAAAAGCGACCGAACGCCCTTCAACGCATTCGTCCTCGATTCTCATCCTCCACTACAACACCCATCCCCAAAGCCGCTCAGTGGCCGTACCTCTACCGACAAACGCCCTCGCCCAACATGGCTCCTCAGCTCGACAACTTCTACAAGACCGTCGACTCCCTCTCCGAACCCTTCATCGAGCGCCTCCGCAAAGCTGTCGAAATCCCGTCCATCTCGGCCGAAGATGATCGTCGGGAAGATGTGGTCAAGATGGGCATGTTCCTGAAGAGCCAGTTGGAGTCACTAGGCGCTCACGTTGAAGCTCGTGAGTTGGGCAAGCAGCCTGGCAAGGAATACCTCGAGCTGCCGCCGGCCATCATCGGTCGCTATCCGGCGAAGAAAGACGAAAGCAAGCGTACAATTCTGGTCTACGGACACTACGACGTGCAGCCGGCCAACCTGTCCGATGGTTGGGCAACCGAGCCCTTCAAGCTGACCGTTGACGACAAGGGAAGGATGTATGGCAGAGGGAGCACCGATGACAAGGGTCCGGTTCTGGGCTGGTTGAACGTCATGGAAGCGCATCAGAAAGCTGGCATTGAGTTCCCGGTGAACCTGCTCATGTGCTTCGAAGGAATGGAAGAGTACGGTTCAGAAGGTCTCGACGACTTCATCATCGCCGAGTGCAAGCCTGGCAAGTTCTTTGAGGATGCGGATGCCGTCTGTATCAGTGACAACTACTGGCTAGGCACCGAGAAGCCATGTCTTACCTATGGTCTGCGAGGATGCAGCTACTACTCGATTGAGATCAGCGGACCAGGCCAAGATCTCCACTCTGGTGTGTTTGGTGGCACTGCTCAAGAACCGATGACTGATCTCGTCCGTGTAATGGGAAGCCTCGTGGACACCAACGGCACCATCCAGATCGAAGGCATCAAGGACCTGGTTGCACCGCTCACCAAGGAGGAGGAGAGTCTCTACAAGGGTATTGCCTTCACCATGGACAACTTGTACGAGTCATTGGGTAGCCAGACCGGTATCTACCCCGACAAGGAGCGCACACTCATGGGCCGGTGGAGATACCCATCTCTCTCGCTCCACGGAGTTGAGGGCGCTTTTTCTGCTCCAGGCGCGAAGACGGTCATCCCAGCAAAGGTCATTGGCAAGTTCAGTATCCGCACAGTGCCCAACATGGAGCCAGATGATGTCGACAAGCTGGTGTATGCTCACTGCGACAAGGCTTTCAAGGCTCTTGGCTCGAAGAACACCATGAAGACTACCCTTCAGCACGCAGGCAAGTGGTGGGTCGCATCACCGAAGCACTGGAACTTCACCGCCGCCGCGAAGGCAGTCGAGAGCGTGTGGAAAGTTCAGCCAGATCTTACCCGTGAAGGCGGCAGCATTCCTGTGACTTTGACCTTTGAGCAGGCCACTGGCAAGAACGTGCTACTACTGCCAATGGGTAGCTCGACTGATGCCGCTCACTCCATCAACGAGAAGCTCGATCGCCGCAACTACATCGAGGGCATTAAGCTGCTCGGTGCATACTTGCACTACGTTGCGGAGGAGCCGATGCAGGGTTGATTGGGCGACTGAAGAGGGACATTACGGTTGTACGAAGCAGTTGTGATGTCAATTCACGGCCGCGAGCATTTTCGGACCAGCCTCGATCAATGGCAGTACACATACCGAAGCAAAAACATGGTCTCATGATAGATCAGGCACGGGATTGTAAATCGAATGTCGTCAAGACTGACGCTGAACATATCATAGTAGGAATACAAATGCAACGATCAAGTGTCCCTGTCAATCGGACCGGATCTCAACTCGTGCAACGACTTTCTCCAAGAGGGATTTCCACCTCTTCACCACAAGCAACTCTTTTCAACCTTTTACAGACCAATGGATTTGGCGAGCGCGCTGACGGGAACGTAGGCCTCGACAGTGACCAAAAGGCCGCTGGCAAGCTTGTCGAGGCTTCCCACCAGGCCCTCAACAGAGGCAGCGAGCGCGCTGATCTTGGATTCTACAACGCCTGTCGCAAAGTTAGCCAAGGTCGTGTGACATTTGCTTCAGGATCCGAAATGCTTACTCAACGGCACGATCGCCACAATGGGCTTCAGCGTGAAGGTGACCTCCTCAATGAGCGCTATAATCTCAGCCACGACAGCGGACTCGTCAATCTGGCGTCGGAGGATACCACCAGCGACGCCTTTGACAGAGCCAACTGCACCGCCGGCGGTTTGCAGGACAGTGTTGACTGGATCGGCAGCGACCTTCTCGACGGTACCGACCGCTCCGCCAGCGAGACCGCCAACTTGTCTTGGGATGAGAGGGCCGACAGCGCCTCCGGCAGTATCCTTGGCTTGGTCGACAGTTCCACTGACGGTGCTGACGGTTCTGGACACGGTTCCCTCAACGGTAGTGACGGAACCACCGAGAGCGACTTCGAGTACCTCGGTCACGTCGACGATGAGCTCAGTGATGGCGGAGATGTCCAGTGCGACTTCGACGGCGGTGACGTTGCTGAGGGTCGCGTTGGCGGAAATGGGGAGGTGGGAGACGGTAGAGTCTGGAACAATGCGTTAGAGCGGGCTCGTCGTGGGAAGTGGGGTGGGAGACGATGTACTGATGGCTTGGAGGTACACGCTGACTGATGCCTTTAGGCCGCTCACGATGCTAACCACGTCGGCGACGACCTCGATTTGGCGCTTCTGAACGGGAGCCGCCAGGGCGCCGATGGAGAGGGCGGAGACCGCCAGGGTGGAAAGGAATTGCATCTTGTCGGTGGTCTGGATCGTTGGGTATAAATGAATGTGGTGGCGAAGAGTGCCAAGTGAGGTAACAATGAAGGAAGAGGACGAAGAGATGTGAAGTGAACTCTGGAGAATGCTGTCGATGTGATTCTTCGACGACAAGGGAGGGTATTGAGGTCCTTACATATGTCTCTCCATCTCTTCCCCCTGGTCTGGCCCGAGTCTGCTATGGAGCACTCTCTGTTTATCTTCCGCTCGATATTTGAGCCAAGCTCCATGGCTTTACATCGGGTGTCGACTTGGATAGCGTAGACACGGTCCTGCTATTTGGTTCGGTGCTCGGCTGGAGCCCCCTATCGATGTCTGTATCCACAAGGTGGAGTTCTCCTGCTCCTCATCTCGTCCATAACGCAGGAGCACAAGACGACCTGTCACAATAATCGACGAATATCGATCCAAGCGGTGAGCTCAGGCATCGGTGTATTGCAACGACTGCAAGCTCAAGCAGGCGATGTTGCGATCGTCGCCTCGCAAGGATGTCGCTCATATGTGACGCATGGCGCGAACACATGCCCTTGCTAGTGCTTGTGCTATAGAAGACTGCCGACTGCCGGCTCGTTCTAGTCTGTACACTTACATGGATATCTTCCAACCACATCAAGGATTGTATGCAAGATCTGAGCGTCACGGGAGATCGGTCTGCATCGACTAGGTCTAAACAGCCCGAGGCGAGAAAGGAAGCACGTCCATGGGAGAGAGGAATGGTCGCAACGACGGACGTTTCATATGCTATCTGTAATCTTATGAAGCAGCACTGATCATTGACCCAACGTCGTAGCCCTCTCGTCCTTCGTAATTGTCGTGAATCGTTATCGATCTTTCAGTTCTGTGACCTGTCGTCTCGTTTCTGTCGTTATCGTCGTGGTCAGAAACGTGCCAGCACGATTCCATCCATACTTCATTTCCAGGCGAACACACTTCCCCTGAGCACTTTCCTCAGTTGCTCTTCGCAGCCAATTAGACCTTCCCTCATCTTCTGCGCCGTCGAGGGCCGCTTCGCCTTCGCCCTGAGCCAAGTCGACATGCGCAGACTCTTGCGACCTCCTGGCTCATTCTCCACTACAGATAACCGTTCCATGGGCGACGGGAAGATTGACGGACCTGCAGTCGGCGAGAGCATAATCGGGATATCTGCGGACTCGGGTTTTGCGTTGCGAAGAGGGCGCTTGGTCAAAGGTGACAGGGCATCGTCCCATGTGCCGTGCGTCAGATCGATGTCTTCAAGGTCCAGTTCCTCGATCGTTGTCTTGTGCATCGCTATGAAAGTGCTGATGTCATGCGATGTCGCTGACACGTTCTCAATTTTGACGCACTTCATCTTAGGGAAAACCAAAGACGGTGTCTGTGTGCCTGGCCTTGCTATTCCTGCCCTTCGCGCATGAGCTGGGTGCTCACCGTGGCGCTCGGAAAGTGATGGACGCCGCAGAGGCAATCGGCCTCGCTGACCAATCCAGCGAAAGTCGAAGGTCTCGAGATTATGTTGAAAATTACGGAGGTAGGTTTGAAGAAGTTTGAGCTGATCGGGCTCGCTGTCGCTGTGGTTTGCAGGAACACTATTCGCATGAATGACCAGATTGCGAACGCGGGACCATCGGCTCGCAGAGCGTGGTGAAGCACCGAAGCCCAGCAGCGGCGCGAGATAGATTAGTCCGCCAGGATGTATTGGCGAGAGTGTCAGCGTATCGAGAGCGTTGAGACAGTTCTTCTCGACCGCGATGCGAAGAGAAATGAGAGCATAGTCGACCGCGCTCCGTCTGAAACGTTGGGAAGCATCAAACCCGGGACAGCTGACAGTAAGGTGTTCCAAGTTGACGAAGGCGGAGAATGCTCGAACGAATGCAGAGACGTTGGTCGCTGCGTGAAAGATTGGCGGATATTGTCGTGTGAGGATTTCGGTCGTGCCAAGGTCGCCATACTTTGGACGCCTGGTCGAAGCCTCCTGCAGATTTGGTGTGTAGGTGAAGCTCAGCTCAGCGCCGGTGTCGGGTTCAATCAAAGGAGGTAGGAAAGTATCGGCCGAATGTGGAAGATTGAATCGAAGAGTTTTGACATAGAAGCCCAAACGGTCCAGCGCGGCCAGCTTCGACGGCCTGGTGAAAATGTTGGTCGAAAATGTGATGCTCAAGTCGGCGAATAGCGCAGGCGCAGCCCGCACGCCAAAGTCATGGCATGCCAGCCTCAAACTGGCAAGATCTCGTTTTGGTAGACATGAGAGTAGTGTTTCTCGACAACGGTCTTCCAGCCAGAATTTGAGCAAAGTGCTGCTGTCGCATAATACGAGGTTGCAGACGGAGGCGTAGCTATCGATGGCTGTACAAGTACCTGCATTAGCATCAATGTTTCGTTGATTGAGGATGGGAATGCGATGCGCGTACATCGATCGCTGGTGGTATCGATCTCTCCGAACAATAGCCTGCTTCCTCCACTTCGTACACTGGCAGCCGACGTGGCCGATGCGCCGGATGACACGGTCGAGAAAGAAGTCGATGGTTTACCTGCCAGGACCCGGTCCTGCTTGCTGTGAATCATGATCGAGGATTAAAAGTTATAAAGTCGTTCAATGTTAAATATGTGCGTGCGCTTTTGATCGTGATCGGAGGGATCGTGAATTAAGGAAACTTGAAGACTGAGGCATTGTGCGGATCGGACGTTCCTCTGAACCTACCTCACTCGTCCTACTTTGCGCGAGATGCGGGCGACGTGCATCTGTCCCACTTGCGACCTGCGTCGAATGTGACTCACAAAGTGTGTTCAGCTGGACGAGATGGACCAGAGAATGGACGAGCACTGCAGAGTGAGGAGCTCTCGAGTGGCAAGACACGACCATATCGCGAAAAGAGAACGTTATACACGAGATCAGTGGAGGAAGGTCGGAGGAGAGGTTGGAGTAAATGCACCAGAAGAGCTTGAGCTGTTTCGAAGATGGTCGACGCCCAATCGGAAGGATGATCGAGGGCCGCCTGCAGTAGGCCCATGCGGCACCTGCATTATTGTTGTCCCAGACCGGTGGGATAGCCGCGTAACAAGCGCCGCAAACATTGTTATTGCGCGTGTGTAAGAAGCATTCGGTCGCGTAGATGATGGGTAGTGGCTGTCGTTTGTCGCCCTCAAGTTGGAAGGACCTAAAGAGGACGCCTGGCAATACCTCGGCTGAACACTTTGAATCGACCTCAGTCGCTCCAGCGTAATGGAACAAATCGTATACACGATTTCGGGCGCGTGAACTCGCCGTATCGCTTCATGTTTTTCGGACGCGAGGTTGGGGCGCACGCGCGCGCTCGTGCGCATTTTCAGACTTGCGTTGCCCGTTGACGCGCCTTCCACAACATCGAGCCCGCGATTTCGACAAGCTTTGCCGTGTCTTTTGGCGTGAAGCGAACAGTGGACATTGGTTGCATTTCGCACTCGCGCTGAAACCTGTAGTCAACATGAAACGACGTTCTGCATGTTTCGGCAGACGTATGTCGAGCGACTATAGTGGGCTTATGCGGCCGAGCCCACCTGTGGCCGAATTGGACCCCATCTGCGCAGGACCAGGTGCAAGCTCGTGAAGCATATCCCCAAAGGTCTTCCAAAGTGCTACTTCACAACGGTAGTAAGTGACAGCCGAGAAGCCCTCGACCTCCCCAGCCCTGCCGCGGTGTCAACTGCAGCTCATGTGAGGTCGACACTGCGCCTTCAGACTCGCGGAGCACTTTGACTAGAATCGTTCGCTGCGACGTGGTCAGCGTTGCGCCGCAACCGACACATACCGCATCACTTACATTCTCATTCTGCTGCACAGCCTGAGCCACTTTGCTGAGTCTCTCGTGATTCGTCCAGTTCACTGTGCCGAACTTGGTGACCTTGTCGCCCACCTGCAGGCCGGCCTCCTCTGCCGGACTGCCTGCAACGACGGTATTCACCCTGGCGAATGGCGGCTCGACGACAGGAGCTGCTGGCCGACTAGCCATTGACTGGCTGGACCCTGTGATTGAGCTGCTAGGACCGCTCGTCTGAGGTGTCCTGCCCGCCGCAAACTGTTCGTGGACCGCCTCTTCCAATCTCGCCATGACAGCTTTGTGGTCATTCTTCAAACGTATGATCCTTGCTCTTGTCGTGCGGATTTGTGGAACATCGATATCGGCGCGAGGAAATCCATCGAACGTCGTAAGGCCAGTCCGCATGTTAACTCCGTGAGAGTCCAGTACTGAGCCAAGGGCGGACAGCTCGGCCTCCAGGTTCTCTTTCTGCTCGATGAGTTGCTTCAAGGTCTGCTTGGGCGCTGCGCTGCTCGACGGGCCCTGCGAGGTCGGACCAGATGGCACCACGGTCGGTTCGTGTATGTCGTCCATTCTGAGACCCATTTGTGATGGCGATGTGGTTGTGAAGATGAAGGATCGCAGATGATGAATGAGAAGCGTAGGCAACTGGCTGACGAATGTGACCTACAGCGGGGCACGAGGGCTCTCGTTGGCGACAGTCGACAGAGTTGCGAGTCGCAGGCCGATATGCTTCGTGTTATAAGGCACTCAAGTGGGACTGCAGTTGCACGAAATGCTTGTTGCAATGGGCGAAGCGTTTGTCAGAGCGTGTCTTTACTTGAGCTTCCACGCCGCGGAGGAGAACGTAGGAGCTTCTTCGGACTTAGCTCCGCAAAGCTCCACCTCACTTCCACGAGGCTTTTCTCCTCTCAAGATCCAGCATCACGCTTGCGAAGATCAGGATCTCCTCGCTAGGCCTTTCATGATTGCAATGCCAATGCCGACATCCTGTGCCACCCGTCGGCATCAGAGACCGATGGTGGGTCCAGCAGCAACATCCTCGTCCATTGATGCTCAGCATGACGTTCCCGTGTGGTAACCGCATCTTTCACAACTGTAGCGAGATCGCCAGTCATATCTTCGACGTACCTCGCTGTACATGCCGGTAAGTGCGTCTGCGTTTGCTCACTATGCCATCACCTTGTCTCTCGCGTGGTCAGCATGATTCAACGATTGGTCGGATTGAGCATGCGTGCTTGAAAGGTAGGTGGCAAGGATGGTAGTCGGCATGGAACGAGGTAGGCACATATATCTTCTCGAGCAGCAGCGCCATAGCGTACTTTCCTGCTCTTTCCACTTTGTCCAACCTTCTCTATTTCCAAAACAATATCAAAATGTCTCCCAGTGCAGCTCAGACCGTCTCCTCTGGTCTTAACAAGCTCCAGCAGACCATCAATGGTAGTGTCGAAGGACAGAAGATCGCCGACTTGGCAAAAGACACTCGAGATTACGACGATCCAGCCAATAGAATCACAACGGATTATGGCGTGAAGCAGAACAATACAGGTAAGTTGCACAGTCATCGATGTCTAAGACATAGCATCAGCTACTAACCGACCGTTTGCTCCAGATGATTGGCTGAAAGTCGTCAACAAAGACCACACTGGCCCAAGCCTTCTGGAGGATCACGCATCGCGAGAGAAGATCAACCGCTTCGATCACGAACGCATTCCCGAACGAGTAGTTCATGCTCGTGGCGCCGGAGCATTTGGCACATTCAAATTGCACACGAGCCTCGAACAATATACCTCAGCTGGAGTTCTGACCGACACATCGCGAACAACACCCACCTTTGTGCGCTTCTCTACAGTGCTCGGTAGCAGGGGAAGCGGTGACAGTGTACGTGACGTTCGAGGCTTTGCTATCAAGCACTATACACAGGAAGGGTAAGAGTGGATGTTTTGAAGCTGTATGTTTGTGCCCTCGCTAATAGCCTCACAGCAACTGGGATGTCGTCGGCAACAATATTCCGGTTTTCTTCATTCAAGATGCAATCAAGTTTCCCGTGTGTATATACCCTGTTGGTCCTGTTGTTCCATCTTGTCACAGGCTGATATTTTCAGGATCTCATCCATGCGGGCAAGCCAGAGCCCAATAATGAAGTCCCACAGGCGCAGTCGGCTCACAACAACTTCTGTATGCATGCCCCGTCATCTTTCCACCTCGACAATCAGCTGACACATATACAAGGGGACTTCCAATACATGCACACAGAAGCTACCCACATGTTCATGTGGCAGCAGAGTGACCGAGCTATTCCAAGATCGTACCGCATGATGCAAGGGTTTGGCGTCAACACATTCACCCTCGAGAACGCAAAGGGCGAGAGGCACTTCGTCAAGTTCCACTGGACACCTAAGCTTGGTGTGCACAGTTTCGTGTGGGACGAGGCGTTGAAGCTCGCCGGTCAGGATCCCGATTTCCACCGCAAGGACTTGTGGGAGGCTATCGAGAGCGGGTCGTACCCAGAGTGGGACTTTGGCGTTCAGGTCATCAAGGAGGGCGAAGAGAACGATTTCGAGTTTGACATTCTCGATGCTACGAAGATCTGGCCCGAGGACTTGGTGCCAATTCAGAACGTCGGAGTGCTTCAGCTCAATCGCAATCCGGACGAATACTTCACCCAAACTGAGCAAGTCGCCTTCTCGACTGGTCATGTGACCCCTGGGATCGGCTTTTCCGACGACCCTCTTCTCCACGGCAGGAACTTCTCTTATCAGGACACTCAACTCTCGCGCATTGGCATCAACTTCCAGGAGCTCCCCATCAATCGACCACTGTGCCCGGTCATGAACAACAACAGAGATGGACAAGGTCGTCACACCATCACAAAAGGCACGGTCAACTACTGGCCCAACCGTTTTGAAGCCGTGCCACCCGCCAAAGCCGAGGAGGGCGCTTACATCGAGTACCCTCAGAAGGTCGAAGGCATCAAAGCACGCCTGAAGTCGAAGAAGTTTGCCGAGCACTTCAGCCAAGCACAGCTGTTCTACAACAGCATGTCTGAGCCGGAGAAGATGCATATGACTGCTTCCTTCGGCTTCGAGCTGGACCACTGCGAAGATCCGGTTGTCTACAAGCGCATGTCTCAACGACTGGCTGACATCGATCTCAAGTTGGCCCAAAGCGTAGCAGAGCTGGTCGGTGGCCCCGTACCTCAGACGGCTGGTCGCACGAATCATGGTAAGACTGCCAAAGGTCTCAGCCAGACTGAGTTCGCGCCCAAGACTCCCACCATCGAGACTCGTCGTGTCGCCATTATCATCGCAGACGGCTTCGACTCCACTGCGTACAACGGCATTGTGGCTGCATTGAAGGCTCAGAAGGCTCTGCCATTTACTATCGCACCAAGGAGGAGCCCAATCTTCGCTGCGGGCGAGAGCAAAGACTCCGGCAAAGGTACCCAGCCAGACCACCACTTGGAGGGCATGAGATCTACCATGTTCGATGCGATCTGCGTACCAGGGGGCGCCGACTCCGTTGCTACCCTCCGCAAGAATGGGCGTGCCCTCCACTGGGTGCGAGAAGCCTTTGCCCACTTAAAAGCCATCGGCGCAACTGGCGAGGCTGTGGATTTCATCCGCGACGCAACCGAGCTTTCAGGCATGCAGTACTCCACTAGCGCAGCTGTGACGGAGAGCTATGGTGTGGTCACTGCCGCACAGATCGAGCCGCAGAGCTTTACAGAGGCTGTCAAGATGGTCAAGGACGCGGCCGATTTTGTGGGTTCCTTCACCTTTGCGATCTCGCAGCACAAGAACTTTGATCGTGAGCTTCAGGGGTATCCTCTGATGGTGGCTTACTAGAGATGTGGTGGGAGAATGTGAGAACTTCAAGTAGCTAATGGAACGGAACTGTATTTTCTCCAAGTGCTATTTTCACCCGACGTTCAGTGCTCGAATCGTGTCACGACATGTATTCCGGTAGCACGAGCATCAATGCTTTTCTTACTTAGCCGCCGGTACAAAGTCCTGGGACTGCTGACTAATCAAATGAAACGATGGATTCACCTCACTTCCCATTCCGTGAATTAAGTTCGCCCTTGTCTCTCCTTCCCACCTGCATCTTTCCTCATCTTCGTTTCCGGAGGAGCAGAACGCCATACAGTATGCCGGCGCCCACCATTGCCGACAAGCCCTGGCATCAACACCTCACCATCGACCTCTTCGCACATGTTCTCTCTACCAGCATCTTCCACCCTTTCGTCGCCTGCCTCATTCCCGTCTGCTTTCGCTCCATCCAAGCTCCCTACGACAGTCCTCAGTTCATCGCTTCCTGCATATTCGCAGGCTTGGTCACCTTGATATGGATGCTCAGTGTCGTCAACAAGCGTGTTGCATATGGCCTGCCACGGGAAGTTGACTGGACTGAGGAAGTGGTCGTTGTCACAGGCGGCGCGAATGGACTGGGCAAAGTCATTGCTGAAACGTATACCATGCGAGGAGCGCGAGTAGCGATCTTGGATCTCGTGCAGTCGACTGGAGAGACTGGGAGTGAGGGCGATGTGAGAGTCTACCAGTGCGATGTGGGCGATGCGGAGGCGGTGGAGAAAGTTGCGAAGAGGATAAAGGATGATGTAGGCAGATATTTCTCAAATCAGACTTGTGTCCACGAACTGATCTTGTATCTCCCAGCTTGGACCTCCCACGATTCTCTTGAACAACGCCGGCATCGTCAACGGCAAACCACTCTGGGATCTGACATCGAAAGACATCGAGCGCAACTTTTCTGTCAACCTCATCTCGCATTTCCACACCATCCGGACTTTTCTTCCGGGAATGCTCGCCTCTGAGACAGGTGGAACGATCGTCACTATCGCTTCTGTGCTGGGAAAGCTCGGTGCAGCCAACCTCTCCGACTACTGCGCCGCGAAAGCCGGACAAATCGCCATGCACACTTGCTTACGATCCGAATTGTCCTCCGATTCTGCACCGCCCGGCGCAGAGAAAGTGCGGACAATACTCGTCACGCCAGGACAACTATCGACCCAACTATTCGCAGCGCTGGAGACGCCGTCGAACTTCTTCGGGCCGGTGGTCGAGCCGGTCGAGTTGGCGAGTGCGATTGTGAGGATGATCGATGCTGGAGAGAGCGGAGAGATCAGTATGCCATTCTATGCGAGGTGGATCGAGTGGAACTTTGTCCTGCCAGCTGCCGTGCAGAGAATGTTGAGGCTTGTCAGCGGCATTGATCGGGCGATGGGCTTGGCCAAGGATGATTCGAAGAAGAAGAGCACATAGCTTGGACTGGACTTCCTTGCTCAACATATACAAGCATGCAGGCAATGCATATTGCTCACAGGAAGAGTGAATTACTTCAATGGCAAAGCGCGCTATGGAAACTCTTTGTCATATATCGGGGAGCAGCAGCCAGGCCCCTCCGGAGCCATTGGGACAGGCGATACGACGAGCAACGTTGTCTTTCACGCAGAGACCGCACGCTACAGTGCAAGTTTTCGAAGTCATCCCAGGACGCTCGTCCTCGACAAGGAGCCTCAATTTGAGCCGTGCAGACCGATCCTGAGCTGGGCATCTGGCCTTCAGCTGCGCGCACGGAACCGAGCGCTGAGCTGAGCTGTGCGCATCGCGCCGAGCTCCCACCCACAACTTCCAGACCATCCGCAAACAAGATCATGCGTACAGTTTCGAGACCACGCAAACAGCGAAGGAACACGTCTTCGAAGTCAGCTGCGTCCCGTCGGGCTAGGAGGTTTGTTGGCAATACGCTTGTCCACGTCCGGGCGAATGCTGCTCATTCAGTGCAGGAGGTCGAACTACACTGTATCGAAGTCGCTCTGTAGGGTACATCCACACTCCCACGCTGGCGCATGTGGGCCTTCTCCTTGCTCGTTCAATTGCTCTTCTAACAAGGTAGACTGCTTCCACATCCGCCGTCACGTTCGCCGACTGTCCTAGCGAGGGTCAAGTTCCACGTCAGCCTCTACCACACATCGTGCTGCAGTCCCCATTCCGAGCTGGCGGCGCTCATCGGATCGTTGAATGGCGACTCATTGGGATCGTTGAAGGCCGGGTCATTGGGATCGTTGAAGGGCGACCACGGATCTATGAGGGGCGATTCGTCCGGGTCAAAAGTTCCACGGTTCTCATGAAATGCTGGAGTCCCATCTCGAACTTAGCGAGACCGGTCGGATCCACAAATGGCGACTCATTGGGGTCGCGAATTCCAATATCTGGGAGAGTGCCGGATTCGAAGCGAGCTGCTTCCAGAACCTCCAAGTCCGCCTCACTCTGAGCCTTTAGCATTGTTGGGCTACCGTTTGCTGCGAACAGCGAAGGAGCTCGACGTTCAAAGGACGTTGACGCTCGAAGGATGTCGCCATATGTACGGAGGGCAAGGCAATCACATACCTTTCAAAAGTACCTTGAGGTACGAAAGAGTCCGCTCTTGTTGGCATTGCCTCAAAATGCAGCGGTGGGATCGACTGTCACTCCCCCCGAGCCTCGACCTAGTTTCATGCGCACAACTCCGCCATCGCTGGCATGGTCTCCACAAGAAGAGATTCTTGCACCTGGGCCGCGCCAACCAAATCCGCGGCGAGGCGCGCCCAGAAGAGCGCGCGGTGCGTTGGGAGCCAAGGCTGCAGCTCCCGCCAGGGAATCCAGAGTCCGACCAGAGCGCGAGACGAGAGCGAAAGGCCTTGAGTCGCTCGATCTCGTCGTCCTTGACGCGTTGCAGGGTGGCATCATCCAGCTTACGCTTCACGTTGAATTTGAAGATTGAGATCGAGCCGTTCTTGATTTCGTTGTTCTCGAATTGCAATTTGGTATCTGCGCGAGCCTTGGCCTGGTCGACTTTCATCAAAAGCTGTTGTGCTAATCCCTGGTTCGCCTGGGTTCGTGCCGCCGGTACAGTCAATGAAGGGCGTGCCATAAGTACTCCATAGCGCGTTGCAGTGCACAGCAGCGATTCGAAATTCTCCCAGGTAATCTTGGACTCAAGGAAACGAACGTACCAGCCGCCGTCTCCAGTACTAATGTTCTTGGATCGCAGACTGTATACGAAGTTCTTGGCGGCATTGATCTCATATTGCCGGACTCTGCGGAGGTTTGGAGTCGAGTACCTCGCCCTCTCCGGACCGCAGTACGTACTCATTCGCATGACTCCGCTCTACTTGGTATAGATTCGATGCGAAGCAAATGCGAGAACGGGATTCGCTCTCTCCGGGTCCTCATGCATTCCCATACGCATGGCTCCGCTCTCATTGGCATGGTCTTGAAGCACTTCTTCGCATCGCATCGCTCAATACCGCTTCGCTCTCTCCGGAGTGGAACACGACTTCATACGTACGGCTCCGCTCTTGTTGGCATGGTCTCTAAAACCCTTCTTCGCATCGCATCGCTCTCCAGATCATGGAGACAACGCGAGTGAGGTACATTGGCTTGACTCGAGCGAGGTGCGTCTCAATTGAAATACCGTCTTTCTTGTCTTTCAGAAGATGTTTCCACTCTTCGTTCAATGCCAGAAGTAGCTTCTTCTTGTCTTCAAGGGTGATCGAGGGAGTAGCAAATGCATTTGGAATGTGTGCCACTACCTCAGCAAATCGCTTGTTGGTCTTGAAGGCTTGCTTCTCCATGTTATGTGGGATCAGGGCGGTGTCTGTGTAATTGAACGGCGGGAGCATGGGAATGGCACCGCTCGAATTGGACCCAGTCTTCGTGAAGGTGGACATGAGATTGGACTGGAACAAGGAACCAGCCATGACGTCTCTGGTCGCGGACTTGCTGGCCGTGGTGTTGCTGGCCGTGGACTTGCCGCCTTGAGACTTGTTGGCGGTGGACTTGCTTCCATTGGCTTGAGGATGACCGGAGAGGACTGCAATTCGATTGTGCTTCGGCAAAGCAGGGAGGGCATCCACATCGATCACTTCTGGTGCGTCTCCATCGGCCGAGTTGAGCTCAGGGCTCTTCTTAGAGTCGCCTGAGCCCGTCAGACTCCGGAGTTGTCATGCCCTTGGAGTTCGACACGAATTGTGACATGGTGGAATGTCTGAGAGACTGCTGAAGGCCAGGTTGAAGGTAAGCAGGGGGCGGACCCGGTGCTTTAGGACGACGGCGAGGCTTGTTCGGATCCTCGTCGCGGATGAAATCATCGTACTGCTCTGGAAGAGGGATCTCGGCGTCACTGGGCAGGGCACCGGAGACCAGGGCTATCTCTTCATCCAGCAGCTCATCATCCGGCAGCTCAGCAAGCTCGACATGATTTTTGGCTCTGCCGGGGATCATGAGAGGTTTCCATCCGTATAACTCCGCTGGTGTTGGCTTGCTCTCAAACCGCTTCTTCGTATGAGGTCGCTACGTATCGCTTCGCCGTCTCCGCATCGCGAAACGGTTCTATTTGCATGACTCCGCCCTTGTTGGCATGGTCTCAAACAAAATTCACTTGGCACTCGATCGATCACAAGGGTAATGTCGTAAACCATGGTCATTCGTCTCATGCTATGCTATTCATACTCGTTACAACGCCGGAAGCAATCCCAAAAACAAACGCCATGCTCTCCCAAAAAAACAGCGCCATGCTCTCCCAAAAAACAAGCGCCATGCTCTCCAAAAACAAACGCCCGCTTGACCCCATATCTCTCCGCTCATTGGCATGGTGAGCGACTCGAACCCCGAAGGGGAGCATGCTCACCACGCAGAAAACCAAAACCACACCCCCGCATGAGGGCGAGCTCAACCCCGAAGGGGAGCTCAAGCCCAAGCCCAAGTCCAAGAATCCACCCCGTGAGGGCGAGCTCAACCCCGAAGGGGAGCTCAAGCCGAAGAGAGCTGACTCAACCCCGAAGGGGAGTCGAAGCTCATGGCATGGGAGGAAAGCCATCCTGCTCGAACAACCAGGTGAGGATTTCTCCCCCGCTTCGCAGCCAATGCTGGTAGGCCATCTCGAATTTGGCGTTCTCGGTCGCATCGATGATAGGCGACTCGTTGGCATCGCGTTTTCCAACATCGGGTGGAGTGCCGAATTCCAGATGAGCGGCTTCCACGTCGGTGTCCACCTCTGGCGTGAGGCTAGTTTCCACCTCGTTGATCTCGTTCAACTCCTCCTCATGGGGACGATCTTCACCTCGGAAGATGTTCTCCCTCACCTCACAATCCTCCTCCACCTCCATTTCGTCGTCGCTATCCGCGTCGTACATCCGGAATGTTCCAGACGCATCTCCAGGTCGGTTGTGGGGTATGGCGACAAGATCATCGATCTTCACACGCTTGGTACGGTGCTGGGTCATCTCTCTGATTTCCTCATCCTTCTGCAAGTTGTGAAGGTGGTCTTTCGCTTCGTGGTATGCGCGCAGCTTCTCGAGTCTGCTGTCGGCATTTGGGTCGCGCGGGAGAGGCTTGGGATCCCAGGCACGTCTCGGGATCGTGACTTGCGACGCAAGCTCGCGGCGGCGGCGTACTGATGCGATGTCGCGGTGCCTGCTTGGTGTGGGTTCTGGACGGCGGATGTTCGTCTCGGAAGGCTCGGTGTATTCGGAGATAGCGCCCAGTGGGGTAGGGTAGGTGCTGCCAGGGGCAGATGGCGGGATGCGCGCAGTGCGTGGTGTCCTCATTGCCTTGGTACGAGTGGGTGTTGCGTCGCTGAAGTCTGGGCGCGCTAAAGCCGGCTCCTGTCTCACTCCTTGTTGTACCTCGTGATGCGCTTCTGGCTCTTGCTCTTGCTCTGGTGCTGGCCGCTTGCGTGAGGCTGGCAAGGCACCGATCACTTCACCCGAAGCTTGTGATGAAACGCCGTTCTGGAGAAGTGAGGGTCGCTGTGCCTGAGTGGTGGTGCTGAGCTTGCGAATGGTGCCGAACGGTGATGAGAGAAGGCCAAAAGCGCGGCGGAGGAGGTTGGGCCTGGGTGTCTCAGCAGCGTTGTTGTGTGGCGATGACGAGGTGTCGCGATTGACATTCTGCTGCTGCACTGAGCTTGGAGCGGTCTGATGTGAGTGTGGCGCCAAAGTCAGAGGGGTTGAAGTGACCATTTGAGAGTCGCCAAATTCGGAGAGTTCGCCAGACGTGGGTGACTGTTTGCTGGGTGACTGTTTGCTGAGTGAGCCGTTGCCAGGGGTGTCGGAGCTCGTGACCTTCTGCTTCCTGCTGGGCGCGTTCTTGTAGAGGAAGTGATCGCGCAGAGGCTGTGACGGTTTGGCTGGCGCGCTGCGCTGAATGCCGCCGACTTGAATGCGGCGCTCCAGATCTTCAACCTCGTCCTCGAGTTTTTCAACCTCGACCTTGTGTTGGCGCACCACTTGAATCTGGTTGTCGGCGATGGCATGAATGACATCGTCTTTTTGGCGGCTGGTCAGTGTCGGGATGATGTGCCGCTCGTTGTTGTATACGATGCGACGTGCGATTTCGGCGGGGTTGAAAACTGCGCCTTCCTTTTTCGTGGGCTTACTGTGGTCGTCAGAAGCGGCGACGGAGGATGCGCGGCTGGAGGCTTTTGACGCGATGCGAGTGCTGCGTCGCGAGGCCGACGGCGGAGGTTGGTCGCGTAGGCGAGCCATTGTGTGTGCGTGTTTTCGTGTGTGATATCTTTTGCTTGTCTTGATTTGTGTACTTCTGATGCGCTTGAGCTTGTGCTTGATGTTTGCGGTGTGGTGGGTCGTGCTTGCGCGTGAAGTGTTGTTGTTGTTGCGGATGTGAGAAAGTTGAGGAAGGTCCGAAGCTCGAGCTTTAAAGAAGAAGAAGCCAGCGCGGGCCCGTGCTCGTCCCCAATCACAGAAACAAGCTTAAAAGTAAGGTTTTCTCACAATCAACGCTCACTTCCAAGCTCCGAGCTCAAGCTCATTGTCGAGCTGCCCCATCCGTGAGCTGCCATTAGTCGGTCTAATCACAACAATTGAGCTCGACAGTCGTGCAGTTAACTTGCCGTACAGTCCCTCGTACAGGTAACATGCTTACTTAGATAGTCGTGCAAGCACTCGAACTGGTAATTTGCCAGGACAGGCCAATAGCTGTACAGGTATCGTACAGGTGACTGTACGGGTCATGCTAAATAGTCGTACATGTAACGGAGCAGAACATGCTAAATAGCCGTGGAAGTAGCCGTACGTGTCACTAAAGCGATGTATGTTATAGAGCGGCACATGTTATCGTACGAGACATGCTGGATAGTCGTACATGTGACGGAGGCGGCCATGTCAAGTAGTCGTACATGTGAAGGCGGAGGCCATGTCAAATAGCCGTACAGGTAGTCGACCGTGCAATTGAGCGGGATATGCTAAAAGTAGTCGTATATCTCGCTCGCATGTCATGGTACGTGTTGTCGTTCGTGTAACATAGCAGGTAGGACGAGCAGCTTGACTGGATGTTGTCCCGTGCATGTCAGTGGCTGCGCATGGATCAGCCGTTCGTCACAAACAAGCTTATATTTAAGGCTAACTGACTGTGAGGAGCGTTTTCCGGCACGTTCTTGCCGATCGCGAAAACATGTGGAGCCACATCGTAGTCCTCGTGGGATGCGAGATGTTCGCGCATCATACATTCGACACGAAGACTGCACGCCTTGTGAACCACTGAGCAATAGGACGAAATCTTTCTGCATATCGGGCTTGCTCTTCGCCAGGCAACGATGCCATAAGTACAATTGTCATTTGACGCGCTTCGATAGCCTGCAAGAAGCTACATGCAGGCACTCTGATCGAAGGCAATCAGTATGACAGCCATGTCCAGCATCTCAAGCAGTTCAAACAACCAAGGAGCGGCTGCAACAGCTATTCGGCTTGCGAACATAGCATGGGTCGCTGGCCAAAGCACGACTCTCTATGTGCCGTTGATCCTCGAAAGCCGCCGTGACAGTCCAACAGGCAGAATTGCATGCCTCAGACCGGTCGCTCGCCCGCCAAAGACGGCAAACTCGTGCGCGTAAAGTTCTTCGCCCGGTCGATGATTGTGACAGCCTTCGAATGAGGGTGCTGTCGCCCAAATCGGAACACCGTGATTACGGAACGCCGTTATTTGGAGCCTCAAGGTTGATGGTCTTCGGCTCAATGTGAGGCTCTCGGGTTCATTCAGTCATCGTCGTGTATCGTAATACCATTCTCCTCCTCCGCTGCTCCAGTATCCCCGTTCGTGTCCACATCATCTCCATTCGTCTTGTTCGGGACCTTGGCTGGAGCGAACTTCTTCTTGATGCCGCCCTCCTTTTTCCCATCGACATCTCCCTCAGGCTCCACGCTTCCACCAGCTTTCTTCTTCTGCTGTCTCTGCTTCGCTTTTTCTCGCTTTGCACGATTCTTGTCCAGCTTCTCCTGATCCTTCCTCTCGCGCTCCTCCTTTTGCTTTTGAAAGTCCTTCTCCGCCTCCTCCACCTGCACTTCCTCGTCCATCATTCGCAATCGCTCATACTCGCGCCGTCTGCTCGCCTTGTACACGTGGAACTCGCCACTGCCTGCGCCGGCGGAAGATCCTTGGACATTTGCCACCACTTCTGGGGGTGCAAGTAGGGATCGTGCTTTCGGTCCGAGTGCAAGGCCAACTTCAGCGCGATCAGGATTGGCGAAAAGAGCTTCAACTTGCGCCGATTGCTGTGTCGCTGGCGTCAGAGCGCGTTTCTTGGTCGGACGCTGCGAGCGATTCGACACTGATGTCGGAATGGACTCTGGGATGTTCTCCGACATGGTCGAAGGTGTATGCTGGGAGGACGTGGTCCAGAATAGTTTGCGACAGCGTTGATGAGAGTCACTGTACGGGAAGGCATTACTATGCTGAGGAATTAAAGATTGAAGATCACTGGCGTCACTCCTTCGCCCCTCCACTGCAGCTGGAGCTTCGATGTTCGAACAGACGCCGCACGACTTGTTTGTCTTCTACGAGAGACGACCACTCAAGATCCTGCAACTTCTGAAATACATCTCAAGATGGGGAAGCCTAGGGTATGCCGCCGTCTGATTCTGCTGCACCTATCATATCACGCTGACTTGCATGTAGCTGATCATCCTCATCCGGCATGCTCAATCTGAAGGGAACAAGAATCGAGAGATACACCAGATTGTTCCCGACCACCGCGTCAAGCTTACGGATGAAGGCCACAAGCAGGTAGGTCACGAATCTCGACTTGGACGCTTTACTTGCACGCCTGACTAACGCCATAGGCAGAGGAGGCCGGTCGACGACTACGAGAACTCCTAAGGCCAGACGATACTCTTCAAATCTACACCTCACCATACCGCCGTACGCGTGAGACCACCGAAGGTATACTGAAGACACTGACCGCCCACGATGATCCGGACGATCCGTCAGCTGCTCCGTCGCCGTTCAGTAGGGAAAAGATCAAGGTGTACGAAGAGCCTCGCTTGAGGGAGCAAGATTTTGGAAACTTTCAACCAGACTCGGCGGAGATGGAACGGATGTGGCATGAGCGTGCATCGTACGGACACTTCTTCTATCGAATACCCAACGGAGAGAGTGCTGCAGACACCTACGATCGGATCTCGGGCTTCAACGAGAGTCTGTGGAGACAATTTGGCGAACATGAATTCCCCAGCGTCTGCGTGCTTGTCACCCATGGATTGATGACCAGAGTCTTCTTGATGAAGTGGTATCATTGGTCTGTGGAGTACTTCGAGGATCTACGCAACATCAACCATTGCGAGTTCATCATCATGCAGAAGAACCAGGACAACGGGAAATACATACTGGAGAATCAACTTCGTACATGGTCAGAGCTGAAACGTCAAAGACGAGAACAAGAAGCCAGGGATAATCCACAGCGGCGCAATACGCTTTCAAACTTTCTGAAACAGCCTCAAGGAAGCCCGGCGATACCTCCGCGAAAGTGGGGCGAACAGAATGGAGAGAGCTTTGCAGGATCCGCAGCGAACACATCGCCACCCAAGCAGGAGATAGAGCTTCCGCCGGCTGCAAAAACCGGCATATCATCGCGACAGCAGAGCGATGGACGAGGAGACCGCCCAAAGGCCATCGCAAAGGAACTACCAGCAGGCCGGAAGCTTCCATTAAGACCAGAAGTCGCTCAGTTTCTCCATACAGGTCGCGATGGAGGAGGCACAGAATCTGGCGCGAACACACCCCACGAAATGAGTGATGAGGAAAGCACAGAATATTTCGATGCTGCAGGTCAAGGTCGGTTGACCTCGATAAAGAAGTCGCCAAAGCGAAAAGCGACAACGGACGACATTGAACGCTGGGGGCGAGAGAGTGGTATGAGACAGCATGCAATGGCAGATGCACTGGGTGACGAGAGCACTGTCTACGAGAACCAGGATGACAGTGCCACGGATGCCGACACACAGACTGTGCCGGAGACTGCGCAAGATCTTGGAAGAGCAGAGAAAGAAGACAAAGGCATAAGAGGAAGTGTGTACTGATCCAACGATTCTAATAGATGATGACCGACTGGAATAATGAATGATACGATCCTTGACGCCAATATGATGAAGGAGATTTGCAGATACGAAAAGCCACATTTGCCCGAAGTTCAGCTTGACAACCAATCGCAGATGCTGCCAATGGCCTCTCCTCGATACCCATTCAGCCTCGCAAGCTTACATCTCTGCATTGCGAACGAATTTTTGGTTCATGGCCTAGAATAGGCCGAATCTCTTCTTCCGCTTGGGTGTCGTCGCTTTTGCCTCCTTCATGGCCTCGGCATCTTTCTTCTTCTGCCTCCTTGACACGCAGCAAGTGAACAGCAGAATGCACATCGCAAGACCCAATAGCAGGAAAGCCGCCACGAGCATCCAGATCGCCGAGCCGAAGTAAGCCTTGCTCCTCGAGCTGTCCTCGTTGACATGATGCCGCACGACACCGAACAGCGTGAAGTCCGTCGCCATTACAATGATGGTCAGGACCCATGCCACGAAAGCTGTGAATGCACCAGCCAAAGAGCCAACAACTCCGGCGCCGATGGACACCAGAAAGGCGATGAATGTGATACCGCACACTATCGGATGCAGGACCATCACTCGTGTGAGCGCATCGGAAGTGCCGCCGGACAAGGAGTCGATGCCAAAATTGTCCACGCGGGACATCAGTGCGGCGGGCTCGTAGCCAATATGGCGGCCGGTGCAGATATCGTGGCCATTTGGACTGCGTCGTGGTATCAATACTGGTCACAAGATGCCATGGAAAAGGAGTCACCTGCTTACAGCGCGTTTGAGGTGCAATGGCCGAAGGTCCCGAAGGTGACGATGTAGTCTTGCGTTTTGCTGCTGTTGCCGAGCTCAACGCGGAGGAGACCGAGATCGTTGATGATGGGCGACGAGATGGTGACTAGGAGAAGAAGCAAGGAGGATATGAAGAGGAGTAAGACTCCGAACCTTGTGAACGCGGTCAGCATCCTCAGATGTCCCTGATAATCGACAAGGGCTCAGCCAGAACAACTACCAGTGGATCGCGCTCCCGGCCTTCATGTTGAACTCGATGTGATGCTGGTGGAAATGGACGTTGTGGCGGTCGCGCGTTGTCGGGTAGGGGCAGTGGCAGCGTCCGTGGGCAAAAGCGTCGTCGGCGAGTGTGATAGAAGTGAGAACGTGGTCAAGAGTTGGAAGATGTGATTATAGGCAGACCGGGTTCATTCACGGAAGCTGGCAGACCACATGGCCGAGTCTCACATGACGTTCCTTGTGAATTGTCTGCTGCATGCGTTGCGACGCCAAATCAAGTTCCAAGTCTGACAGGGCTTCACTGTCAAACAATGGCGAGGTGAGGTAGGCGGAAATTTTACATGGAAGCGCTTTCATATGACGACGAACTCTGATCAGCCTGGAGCAGGATATGCATTCCGAGTGAGATCGATCCCTTCGTGGACATGATGGACAAGCATCGGACCGTTCGCATTTGCTCCCGGCGGGCGATGCGCTCAAATTGCCATCGCATGCTCGATCAGACGGCAACACGAGCACGGTCCGTCCTCGCAGACGGCCTACAGCAATACTGACAGCCTAACAAACATGTGTAAAAGTAATGAATGAACGTTTTGTCATTTATGTGTAAGTTCCTTCAGGTTGAGCGATAGCCGTGAAGCATCCGTTCTCTATTCTGCCAGCTCTCTCAGTCGGTCCAGGACTCGACGCAGCGAGATACATGCTCCCTTACTCATCACAGTCAAACCGTCGAGCTCACCATCGCCCTGGCTCTTCTCAAGAGTCTCCTCGACGTTCTGGATTGTCGCAGCGAGCAATTTCGGCCCCTTGCTGTCATGGTAGAGCCATTTGATGATATCTTCTAGCCCCGCCAGTCCAGGCGCAGTCTTCCAACTCGAAAGTGCGGTGATGAGGAAGCCTTTCGCGCGAAGGAAGATGCGTTCGCTGTATAGTGCACTGGGTCGTTTGCTCGCTTCCGTGCCGACCAGATTCTCGTAGCCAGCCTCATTGAAATACGGCTCTCTCACAAGAACGAGTCCAAGCAGAGACATGACAACCTGAAGAAGGGTACTCCGGGAAGCATTCCAGCCTTCGCCCTTGTTGCCTTCCCAAGTGCCGAGCAAGGAAAGACAAATCTTGCCGTCTTCGTACAAGTTCGGGTTCACTCTGCCCACTGTGCCGATAGTCGAGTGGGCAGGCCATGAATGGAAGTGCACCTGTGGAGGCTCGGCGGGAAATGATGGTGGAAGGTAGACGTCGACGATGAATGGTGCGTTTGCATAAGGCGTTTCAGTGGGCCCAATGAGGAGAAGTCGAAGCAAGTCCATGCGGGCCTCCCAGGAGCGTACGTATACACCCGCTGGCAATGAAGAGCTATTTCTGAGAATTTTGTGCTCTTTCTGTGTGCGCTTCATGTGCACTGAAGTAGTCGTCGTTGGCTCAAATTTGAAGCGATGATCATCCGGTATCCGTCCCTCAAGAATCTTGTAGGCAGCAGGTGCCTCCTCAGACGGGTCTTCCGCAGACGGGACGGAACCGTATTCGCCAGCTCGCAGCGGCGTGTCGGAGTTCGAGATTGGCGGTGTCTCTTGTCGTTCCGGTGCATCATGCATCACGTCGTTTTCTGCGTCGCTTTCGAGATCACCATCCGCGGACTCCCACTCGTCATTTTCGACCTCGTCTTCGTCCATCGGATCGCCGTTTTCGTCCTCGTAGGTAGCAAGCATCTCCTCATCTTCCTCTGAGTCTTCATCGCTATCCCATTCATCCTCATCGTCGTCCGAATCTGTGTCGAAGTCATCATCCATGTCTTCATCCCATCCGTCTAGCTGCCCAGTGCCATCCGAGCGTACTGCCACCACTGTAGACTCTCGCTTCACGAGAACATCTTGAACCACCGATGCTGCACCCAGACGCACAAGCAAGCGTCCGTCCATGGGCGTGTCAACGATCTCTCCCAGCCAATTCACATCTCTTGGCCTGCCTGTCGACGGGTCGGATGGGTATTCCAAAATGAGCACAATATCGCCTCTGCGGACGTTCAATGCTGCTGGCGCCTCGATGTCATACAAGCTTATGTCTTCCTTTTGACCTAGCTGGTATGACATTGCATGTGACACCATTGGAACGGGAACACCCTCTTCTTCATCCGGATCTTTGGTGTAGTAGACGGTTGAACCTGGCTGCCATTGAATCGTGGCTATCCGATCTGCCGCGTTCACCGCGTGTACGACTCCAACTCGTTCTGGCTGTTCCACTTGGGGCATGCCAGGCACGGGAGACAAGCCCAATGTGTGCGCGATCTCACCTGGCCATACGGCATGCTCGTCATCAATATCACCATCGGGCACCAGATTGATGCTGTCTTCAACCGTAATTGAGAGGTCTTGCCATTGCACCGTGACGTCTGTGTGGAATGAAGATATATCGAACACGTTGAGGTCGTAGCCCAGATGGTCTTGTCTTTCAAGTCGAGGAATCGTGTTTGGATTAGATGCTGTAGAGTACTTGACCCTTGCGCCCGCCAGATCATTGAACCGTACTCGTAGATTCAGCCGCACGTCAGTCTCGGAATTGGATACTGTGCTCAGCCGACCTTTTGGGTCCACAGAACTTCCGCCCGGGCGCCTTGTGCGGTCGTAGACTTGAAAGTCGGATGACTCCAACTCTGGTATTTCGAGCTGCGGTGGAGGCTCTTGTACGTCGTTGGATCCGTATCGCTTCTGCAGCCATGCTACGTCAGCAGTCACCGTCCGTACTGTGACAACGGTCCCGACCGGAGGCGTGTTGGGACTATATCTACCATAGACCCAGGATCCAGTCCGCAAAGTACCCTTGGTTGTCTTGACGATGTCACCCACTGAGAAAGCTCCCAGCGTTCCATCGGCATGCTGACCAGACTCATCCGGAATCTCCACGACTCCATTGTCTGATAGCTTGACAAAGATGTTGTTTGTGATGCCCTCAACACGTCCGATCCAGTCCTTGTAGATGACCATGTCATCCTCCGTTGGAGACTCTGCATATCTCAGCTCCAAAGCCGGTATGTCTACGATCGGCGCAGGCTTTCCAGCAGGTGGAAGAGTGAATGAATTTTCATTGCCGGGTTCCCACTTTCCAGGAGGCAGAAGTCCCTTCAGTGTGTGCCCTGACGAATGCAGCACATCGCACATCGGCTGCAATGTGCACTTGGTGAAGGTGTTTATGACAACTCCGCTCACCGCATCTGAGACGCTGCGCTTGACGATATCGCCAATCAAGAGCGATCTGTCGAGCAGTTCTACCTGCGAAATGGGCAGCAATTCCATGCTCAGCTCGTTCTGCCAGCGCACCAGGATCGTATCCTTTGGAGGAACGCCATCCTTCATGAATCGACGAAAGCTGGCTTGTGAAATTGCTCGGTCATGCGTGATCGGTTCGATCTCAGTCTTGCCGGGATACGGTTGATGAGTATCTATCCCATCATGAGTCCGCTCAACCACAGCCAAGGCGGCCTTGTTGTCTTTCCTTGAGACAATGTCGTCCGGGTGCAGTGGCCGTGCCATATCTTGATCAATGTGAGTGGCTCAGACCATCGAGCACTCAAGGCAGTTCCGTCGCTCCATTCACTGCGAGCGCAGAAAAGCGCAAGAAATGTGTTGGCGACGGACAGCAAACTGGAGAAATAGTTTGTCGTGGACTTGGTCGAAGTGATCGTCAACTTTCGACGGCGCAAAAGTGTCTATGATTTCGTGCACGGGCCGCCTGTTCTTCCGCCCTCGGGTTTTCACCTCAACAACGCAGTCCAACCTCATTGACAGCACCATCACACGCCGCTCCCTCACATCATGGCTCCCACAATCCTGCCCCGGCTGGCCCTCAGGCAGTCGAGAGTCGTCCTCCAGCGTCGTGCCGCATCCACCACCTCGGGAGCTGCGGACGCCGCATCAAAGGGCGCATCGGCTGCTAAGGAGACCGCTGCTAATGCGGCATCTACTGCGAAAGAGACTGCTCAAAACACCGTGTCCAAGGCGCAACAAGGACTGTCCAAGGTCACAAGCTCGGCCGGCCCTGCTCTCAGCAAAGTTGCGAATGCGGCATCGAACACCGTCTCGGGCATTGGCGGCCGCACCGGCAAAGTCATCAGCACCGTTCAAGGTTGGTAGACCTCGGATAGAGAGCCATTGGACGACGAATCACTGACATGTGCCTCAAGGCATGATTCCGCACGTGGTATATTACGGCAAGGTCGCTGGTGAGCTCGGAAAGCTCATCTACAAGGGCCGCAACATGCAACCACCGTGAGTGCAACCCGACGAACATGCATCCACAAGCTAGCCATTGACCATCAACAGAACCATGCAAACTGTCCAGTCCTACCTGACTCCAATCACCAAGGCCGTCCGCAACCCATCTAGCTTCGGTTCGCAAACCGCCCAGGCCGCTGAGAAGCAGGCCGAAGCCGTCATCACCAACCCTCAGAACTTCCTCACTCGGTTACGAAACCTCGACCACGCGACCCTGACCACCGTTGGTATCACCACCGCCGAGGTCATTGGATTCTTCTCCGTCGGCGAAATGCTTGGCCGTTTCAAGATCATTGGCTACAGGAGTTCCGGCGCTCACGCTGAGCACCACTAGATGCGATGAAGGACGGAGGAAGGAGAAGGAGCAGATGTGTGTCATGATATGGCGGGAGTAGGATAAATCACCGCAGATGCAGCAGATGCAGCGGGAAGTAAAGAGAGCGCCTGCAGTGAGGCAGAGTGCGTGTAACACTGTGCATAACCTCAAAAGAGTTTCCTTTCCTTCCTGAGCTCGCTAATGTCCTCGCATTTCTTGTGGTCCATTCCCAGTGTCCGCCCAGCTCAAAAACCGCAATGGTGAAATCGACCGCGGCACGTATTGCAGCATTCGTAGCTCCCGCAACGACCAGCCACTTCAATGGCTATCATGCTTCGAGCGTGACCGAGCAGAAACTTCAAAGTACGCTGGCGAGACCGCGCCTGAGGCACGGAAAAGGTCATCCGGATAGTGAATCAATGATGAGCGACAACATCGAAGTCCGCTGCAGCTGATATTTTGGTAGCGGGAGCGCAGACCATCGGTCAGGCACCTCGCGTACCCAACCTGACGCAGATTCGAAAGCCGCACTTCTCGGATTTGGAGCCTTACCGGCATACTGCCATAGTAAGTGACACACATCTGCAGATGCCGACGTACCTCGAGTTGACTGTATCGACTCCGCCTCAGTGTCGAGCTTCGTCAAGGAACGATGCACACTCCAAGAACGCTATGAGTGCAATGTCGAGACACACGCAATGCAAACGACGTGCGGCCGGTGTTTCGCCTCTACTTCCACAATCGACGATTGGCGAGGATCGATCGCAAGCCGGGATGATCTGGTAAATTGAGAAGTATAGGGCATGAACCCACCCGACTACAGCTGCTCGACAACAGATCAGGTTCACGGGCGCATCCCGTGACGAAGCAAATTTACCGATGTTCTGCGGCCGACAGGAGTAGCAATGGGGCTGGCAGGCGACAGCCTGGACGCGAGGCCCGGACCACGGCCGGCCAGGTACTGACACAATTTGCCGGCGGATGCCGTGGCCCCATGCGATGATCAGGCATTGGCCTTGTGGTGGATTTGTTCTTCCCTTCCGCGGCCGAACATCGAAGCGACGCTCGCGCGCTGCGATGACGCGCTGTACACCCGAGAATGCGGTGCAGACGAGCAGAGATTTCTCTCTTCTAGATCGCCGCGAGCAGGTCCAGTCACGCCGCAGCCCACTCACACTCATGCAGGCCAGCATCTTCAATGCTTGCAGGGCGATGAACGCACGCACGAGCAGTCGCAGGGATTCTCGCAGCATCGCCGGGATTGTTAAACATGGCCCCGGACCCCGGTGGACCAGTGGATCGAAGGTCAATGCATCAGCGGCACATCGCCGGCAAACTGATGGACAAGCAATGCCCCCGTCTGGCTCACTGTCCATGGAAGGGGTCGAGGAAGGAAGACCGAGCTGAGGGCCACAAGGCTGGCGACCTGGTAGGATCGTGGCCTGCGCCAACTGACGTTCTGTTTCAGAGTGTCTGATCCCGTCGACTCGCCTAATAAAGGTCTACGAAGCAGGCGCGGGCGGTTTCGGAGCGATGGATACAGCGACCGTTCCAGGACCTCCAAGGCAATGGGTAGGAGGCAGGCATGCGCCACATTGTGAATGTTGATGTGAGCATACCAAGTAACGCAGTGGTCTATAGGTCGGCCTGAGTAGGCGATCATGTCTGCAGCCGACATAAGCTGAAGCAGGTCCGCGCCGCCAAGGTGGGACAATGCCTAGCAGGGAGATCATGGACAAAGCCCAGCATGCGTTGTAGTTGTGGATGGTGGCTTCCCAATCTTCACAATTCCAACCGGCATTGGACCTGCTGTCAAAAACCCTTCGTCATCACAACGCCCTGCTTGTTGTCGTGTGGCCAGGAAGTCCATGTCTTGCTCGGAGGGCGAGCGGCAAGGAGCTTCCTTCGCTGCAGTAGGCAACATATGCAGACAATCGGCAAAAGAGCGGCCCTCAGCACAGAGATTGCG
Organism: Zymoseptoria tritici IPO323; assembly: GCF_000219625.1. NCBI lineage: Eukaryota > Fungi > Ascomycota > Dothideomycetes > Mycosphaerellales > Mycosphaerellaceae > Zymoseptoria > Zymoseptoria tritici. Next base: position 1,791,265 of record NC_018218.1, on the reverse strand, counting down.
TACAGATCGTCTTTCGAGCAAGCGTAGAATGGTCTCATGCTGTCGCCGTCAAGGGCATGCAGATGATTGAAGAAACATGACCGTGAAAGTGCATCGTTCTGCTGCAGTTACTCGCTTCCAGAATAGGCGGCTCGGCTGGCGTCTTGCATAAGGGCACGCTGCTCGACATCATTCTGCCAGTGAATCAGCTGTCAGCAACAATCTCTGTGCTGCACACTCTGCATTTGTAGCGACGTGGAAGGTGTCGTACAATACAGGCTTGCCATGCTGTCGGAACGGGGGTATCTCTTCCACGCGAAGGCGATCAGATGCGGGCTACTCTATTATTGACCACAGATCTATCTCACAAGCCCATAAACCTTTCAGGTGATGTGAAAGACAGCTCTGCCGCTCGTCGGAGGTGGCAACCTGGATGCTTGTTGGGGCCTGAGATGATTGAGATCAGAAAGTGCAGCCTGGAGCATTACAGCCATCGGAAATCAGCAGTGGCGAGGAGGATGCTGACAACCACAATGAAAACACGTATGCGCTCCGAGCGCGGCTTCAATCAATCGCCAGAGCTGTGGAGGACTCTGAGGCGGTCGATGACAAGCGTCTGCGTCTGGATTCGTGCTCGTGCAGGATGCTAGTCCTGGGTGCGCCTCAACGACAATTGACTTGCGAAAATCGAGGTTGATGAGCATGCAGCTTCAAGCTCTAGTACGCCGATAGCGTAGTCCACAGGGTCTGGTGGACTAGCATGTCTCGCAGCTTGGCCGAGCTCTGTTGCCGACTTGCCAGCCACGGAGGGACGGCGGGAAGCTTTGGAGAGGTTCGGCCGACGGCGGGGTCCACACTGTTCGAGCGACTTTCTCGAGGCTGGTTGGGGTATGCAGATCTTGAGGGCAGAATCTCAAACCAGTTGCGATATGACCAGCTCGCATGTGAAACATCAGACCGCCGTAAGCCTTCCGATTGAACCTCCACAAATCGGTGATCATTGGCGACAGGGCGCACGAAGCGCAGTCTCCAAATCGTATCGGAGCACAGATGCTGCAGCTTGCAAGGTCTTCGGCGACCAAATCTCCAGGTACGTACCTAGCCGAGTGGTGTTGAGTCTGAAGCTCTGTTCAACCTTGCAAGCAGTTCGCGAGGAATCTAGGGTGGCATGCTAGCACGATAGCGCAATATTTCGTCAACTCCCGCTAGTGCCGCTGCGCTGCGGGTGGTGGATCGAGCATTATTGTTGTTACCCCAGTTTGCGCTATTCGTCGACGATAGAGGAAAGCAATCGCGCTGATCAATAATGGTCCTGGTCGTGCAGTCGTGTTGGGCGAAGCGACGAAGAAGTTCGCGTGTCGGGTCTGCGATCTAGGTGTCTAGGTCTGGTCTGCTGCGGCGGCATCTGACATGGTATGATCAAGACATGAAAGCCAGGTTCGAGGATGGTGTGGTTGGGTTGTGGTCCTGTGGTTTGCGTGTTCACCGGAAGTTGTGGTGCAATGTGGCCTCTTGCCGCCGCGGCTTGGCCAGTGGATACGTCTCGCCGCGCTGATTTTTAACCGCCCATGGCGATCCAGGACCGTCGAACAACCACGCTACACGCTACCGACGATCATGATCAACCAGCACCAGCCGAGTCTCTGCTGCGAGCTCGCGCAGCCGCCGAAGTTGACCCATGAGAAGGTGCGAACGACGACCTTCGGGCTATCAGTGGACTGGACCCGGGGCTGCCCTGTGTTTTGCCGTGGCTTTCAGCGGCTGTGCTGGGCGGAGCCACGCTAGGGAAATGCAGGATGCGAGAGGGTGCCCGGCGACGAGGATGGATCACAGATGAACATCATCGTACGTGCGGCCCGGAAATCAGACACGGCGAGCCCACCGGATGATTGAATGCCCGCGCGGCCTCGAACACGGAGAACAAACACGAGCAGGGCGAGGAGAGACCTTGCCAGGCGAAGAGCCAGCATCAGCACCACCCCGGATCACAATCACCATCACCACGACCACTTTCGACGAGCGTGTGCCCACCGTACCGCATATGGAAGAACCGACACGACAGCTGGGAGTGCACGAGCACATTGTTCATGCAAGCCACGCGCAAGTGCAACCACAAATCCACACTCCATCCAAATAGCTAGCTAGCTACCTTAGACGCGAAGCCCGCCCTCACCCCACTACCATCCTCTTGCCTGTATTTGGCAGGTACCGATGTACCTGCGCTGCACCTGGCCTGTCAGGACAAGGTACCTTTTGCCAAAGGTCTCGCTTCTCTCCAGGGTGGACACGGCGCAGGCAAGATCTCACGGTAGGAATGCGGTCCAGGCTGCTGCGGTGCAACGATTCGCAGTGCAGCCATGCAAATCGCGATGATCCAAGCAGCGCGTATACCACGGACATGTAGAGCACCAGAATCACCCAGCTGGCGAAACTTCGACGTCCATTTGGAAGAGACTGAGATGAGTGGCCGCTGCCGGTTCGCCGAAAAATGTCCAACCGCCCACTGGTGATCTCATCATGGTCCGCCATCATGGAGCTTTTGTCGCCGTGCTCGGTCAGTAGTGAGGTAGTAGTATGGAAGTTAGTGCTCTTGCAACAGGCATTCTTGCCCCCATAATAATAAGCCTGCCCCAGCCAGCGGGCCCTTCTAGCTAGTAAGCGCGATTGCTCTGCCGAGGAAAACATTGCCAGACTTATATTCTCATGTGCTCGTCTCGAATCTATTTTCCTTTTATCCTTTCATTCGCTGGGTGTCCTGTGTCGACTCTGGCCTCGCCACCTCTTCCTCTCGTTTCAGGGCAGCGGCAGCATGCTCTCCATACTCGGCTGGTTTTGGGCTTTTGTCTCTGCATTGTGAGTTTCCAAATGCATCCAAGGCCTCAAAGACTTGTTGTTCGTCCCAGACATCAACAACCGTCCGTTCAATACCCCTCCATCGCCCGGTCTTCCTCGCGGAAGCGGGTATCCAAACTTTATTTCATAGCCTCAATATTTAGTGCACATTCACTGACCACCCTCCTTCTTCAACAGTGTGTTACGTTACCTGCGAACAATCGTTAATTGCATCTCAAACTGGACTTACCGGCCCATACCGATCCCCGATAATCCCACGTACGGTCCACAGGATGTCACCATCATCCTGCCCACCATCGCTCAAGGTGGCGAAGAACTTGAGGGCACTCTCAGGACCTGTCTCCGAACCGAGCCTTATGAGATCATTCTGGTCACCATCGATGCCAATGTCAAGAATCTTACCTTGTTGGCGAAGAAGATCAACAGCAAGAAGATTCGGGTGTTGAGCGTGCGAGAGGCAAACAAGCGCCGCCAGATGTGCCGGGCGATTCCTGAGGTATCCACTAGAATCACGATTTTCGTTGACGATGATGTTATCTGGCCCGTCAAGCTGCTGCCGTGGATACTGGCTCCTTTCGAGAATCCGCAGATGGGAGGCGTAGGCACGTCGCAGAGGCGGGTGCGGCCGGAAAAAATGAATGCGTGGGTGTTTTTGAACATGGGCTACTTGGAGCGACGCAATTGGGACTGCTCGGCTTGTCTGCATATCGATGGTGGACTTCCGTGTCTGTCAGGGCGAACTGCGGCATATCGGACCAGCATTCTACAGGACGATGCCTTCACACACGGTTTCACCAACGAGACGTGGCGGACCATGCAGCTGAACGCCGATGATGATAACTTCATCACACGATGGCTGTACTCGCACAACTGGAAGATTGGGATGCAGTACCACAAAGAAGCGGAGGTACTGACGACGCTGGAGGCCGGTCCCAAATACCTCAGCCAATGCCTGAGATGGGTTCGCAGCAACTGGCGGAGCAACATTAAGAGCATGTTTGTTGAGCGTCACTACTGGTAGTATGTCTGAGCAAGATTGCGTTGTTTCGAAAGGACTCATGCTGACAGCTTGCGAAAGTACCCAACTATGGACAACGTACTCCTGCCTGCAGACTACTATCACCGCTTGGGCATTACCATGGGATGCGTTCCTCTTTTATTCTTTGCACAAGGCATCGACAGACTGGTCAGACGATTCGCGCAAAATGGCGTTCACTCTTCTGTTCCTGTGGATTTTCGGATTCACAAAGAACGTCAAGCTTTGGGGCCATTACTTTCGCTATCCAGTAGATGTCATCTACATACCGGTTCACATAGCCTTTGGCTATTTTCATGGCCTCATCAAGTTCTGGGGACTTGTCACTCTGAGTGAGGTATGCGCTAGCAATCAGCTCAGACTTGTGGGTGCATCGCTGACCGCCTTTCCAACAGACTACCTGGGGAAGCAGAGATGGTGCGGACTCTTCAGAGCTGAACCGTATCCGTATGATGCCGTTGCCACCATACGGCTCAACGACTCCCGACGGCCGCAAGTCCGAGACTTTCGAATATATGCAGGAAATGCCGCTCATTGACCAGCTGCCGGCCTACGACACCCACGATAGGCACCCGCCGCTCTCTAACATGACCTCCACGATTACCACCACGACTCCTTTTCACGACTGATACGACCTGCTCTGGTTTGCATACTCATGCGCTTTTTTTTCTGCGAAAATCAAGCCCCTGCCTGTTTCTGCTTCTTGCATCAGTGCGTAGCTGTTGCCATCACATGGAAGAATCCTCCTCCTGAACTACGGAGCGAAGCTCTGGTCCTGTTGATGGACACAGGCCGTGCTGGCCCACACAAAAGTTTTGGGTGGAGGTCAGCAGACATTTTTGGGTGTAGCATTTGTTTCTCTTCTACGGCGACATAGCGACAAAGGGGAGAAGGTATGGGTTGAAACTCCCGGGGAAATACAGATGAAGATCGCAAGATGGGAAAAGTTGGGCGGTGGTCGGTTCGCATCGCCAGTTCCATTGTTTGCCTTTGGCGTTGTCCCTTTTGAGGACGAACAGTTTGAGTTGCGAGAAGAGGCAGCACTCTGAGTATGATGCTGTGTATGAACATACTAGAACTATCAGGAGAGGGTGAAAACCGAATACTTGAGACATCTGAACAAAGTCTTTCTCCACTCGGCACTCTCGCCTCCCACACTCTTCTCCTCCAGAAGGAGTGTTATCGTCGCGGTGCTTCACCGTGAGAATGTGGAAGTTCCGACAAATGATTTCCCTGCTCGCGTACCTGCATTTCCCGGACGCAACATCCCTGCACGCATTTTTCTCGCCACGACATCGGCTTCCTGCATCGTTCTGTGGACACTTGAAATTTCGACACTGTTCCTTCGCTTCTCGCTTCACCATGCATGCGGCTGTCCCGATTTGCCAGGAGGCCGTTACAAGACCGCAGACTCTCCGCCATGCTGTATGTCCGTGGAAACGGCAAGCCAGCAGCTACGAAGGGCGAGGAAAGACCATTCGGCAAGTGCTCCAGCTGCGCTCTCCCGCTCGTCATCTCATGCGCAGTCATGCCGCGTTGCATTTGCCGTTACTTCTCTCCGATGGGCAAGGCCTTCTTGATGAGATTTCTTCTCGAAGCCATGACCAAAACCGACGCAACAGACATGCGTCGTCAGCTTGCATGCACTCTCATCATGCACACATCGCTTTGCTTGTTCTGCTTACATGTGATGCAGTAGAAGCGACCGGAGTCCGAGCTAGCTGCACGACCCACCCAGCCACCTCATATGCAGGTCTCCGCATGTGAAGCTGAAGAAAAGCGGGAAATTCAGGTCCTCTCGCAGCTCGAGCTGCCCTCACCCGGCCTCGCGGACGTCGATCTGCTCGCATCAAGAACCATTGCACCACCCAGCTCAGAGTCGCGGTGTGCTTTTCGATGCGCCATCTGTGACATGGCCGACCACCGTCCGAATACACACCATCTCCGCACGTTCGGTGCATATGCTGCTCATCGATAGCTGCGTGCCCACGCTAGCATTGCACTAATACAAGAGCTCCTGTACCTCGCAACTTCGGTGCCCGCCCAGCCTCGATCCGCACTGTGCCGTGTTCGACCCAGACAGTCCCGAAGTGCTGATGTCCGAATGTGGAATGCACAGGTTGCGCGCACGTGCGAGCTGTGAGCGATCCACCGTCTGGCGAAGGTCGGTACTCGGTACTGTGCCAAACTGCTTTCGCGAAAAGAACCCGCCTGTCAAGAGGAAGAAGCTGGAGAAGTGCGATGAATTCTACGACATCTCATTGGATACCGAAGCACGACAGCTGGGCATGTTCACAAGACTGTCGTATGCTCGCAGTCTTCTGACCGGAAGAGACGCGAAGCCTTATCTCATGATCGGGAAATGCTCCGGGAATCACTGCGAGGTGGTAGGCCACAGCAGCCACAACACCACCTGTGGACGGCGACATCCTGATTTGCGTCAATACGCCAACTGACGCCTCTGAACTTGACTACGCATGCACGACACGATGGAGCTCTCAACTGCGCGATGAGATTGACAAAACGCTACGTTCGATTTATCTACAGCTCCGTCGTTAGACCACCACTCCACAACGCTGGTGTCGTCTACGCGCATGAGATCAAGCAAAATCTGCCAGGACATCTTCTGCCGCGTGGCCCTCGAGCGCGCTCGTGCGCGTGCGTGTGTGGTGGTACGGCAGGGACATGCATTCGCGAGCGAGCTCATGCGTGCAGCCGACGATGATCCGAGGATGAAGCATCCTTCGTTTTAGCCAGCGCTGATCATGCTGCCGTTGAGGTTTTTAATCGACGCGCGCGTCCCGGCTGAGGCGGCTGAGCTTAGAAGTCTAGACAGATGTGCGGGACGCTGATCCGTTGCTCGTCATTTACGTAAGGAGCTTTTGCCGGTGTTGTCAAGCTGTCGTGCATACCGACGAAATCTCTTCGTCGATTCGAAATGGTCACCTACCCGGTTCGCCGACGGAGTCAAGGATTTGTCTGGAAGGACCGAGCGAAGCTTCTGACCGAACGGATGAACTGCGGCCTAAGCAGCTCTGCTCTCCTCGTACTTCCTCCACACCCTCTGCCTGACAGACTTTCTCAACACGCGCAGAGACCATATCGATACTTGTGATGATCGTACCGCTATACGATCCACTCCACCCACCCTCCAAGAACATACGCTCGGGACCTGTCTGGTTGGTAATCCTGGTGGCTTGCTCGTGATGGCTGTACCGAAGCTGGTTGGAATCTACGTACCTCGCCAGTGGCCAACACGCCTCCAGAAGGTACCAGGCCGGGGTACGCGATACGAAACCTGGATCTGCGCACGCGACCTTTCGTATCGTTGCAAATGTCTTGGTCCTCGTTCGCCAGCTGAGACACGATAGCTCGTTGTAAGTTGAAATCAGGTAAGCACTCATCCTACTCTTTCACCTTGTGATCAGCAAACAAGCTGTCCTGCTCCCGTACCTCACCTGCTCACAAGGAATTCTGCCACCTTACTCTAATTCTTTTGAAAAAAACCCGTCCTGCCACCTTGCCTCTACGTGTCCTCCCAAATTACCAGTCTTCGTTGGTCAGGTGTCTACTAAGTGGCCTGCATTCGTTCACAAGGTGTTCCGTCAAGATGCAGGGAGAGCATGGCAAGATCACACTGCAAGACGCCTTTTCATCGATGCTAGTATCTATCACAAGACCCGATGCATACATTCACATTCACTTGCTGTCCTCAGCCTCGAACTTCTGCTCCAACTCCTTCAAACCCGTGAACGTCTTCTCCCACTTCTTCCATTCATTGTCACCCTCCTGGAAGCCGCCGGCCAGCGGCACTCGTCCACCCTTCTTGTCTCCAAAGCCCCAGCACCTCGCAATCGCCTCTTTCGTGCCCACGACACCCCATGTCGCGATGATCTTCTCGCCCTCGCAGATTCGGTACTGCAGTTCCCGCATCTGCACAAGGTCTTCCTTGCTGATGCCCTTCTCCAAACTCTTGGTGAATAGATCGAAGAGTCTTACCACTACGCGAGGGAAGCAGCCTGACAAGGCGTCGATGGCGGCGACTCCACCGATCGCGAGCACGGCGAGGAGGTTCTGGCCGAGACCCGTGAAGACGTAGAAGTGGTCGTGGTCAATGCGAGGAGAGACGGCGATGAGGGTTTGGTCGTCGATGATGCCGTGGGAGAGCTTGCAGCCGACGATGTTGGAGTGAGCGGCGAGCTTCTCGAAGGTCGAGGGTGCGATGTAGAGGTTGTTGGTCACGCCGGGGTAATGGTAGCTGTTGGGTTGCTCCTCGTCAGTGTCTTGTCGAATGAGGTCGCCTGACCTCCCTTTGAAAATGCCAGGTCCGCTGTGCTCACTTACATGAGGATTGGAATAGGTGACTTGTCTGCCACGGCCTCGAACCACTTCTGCAGACCCGCCTGGCTCGTTGACGGAGCAAAGTACGCCGGTCCCAAGACCATTGCATACTCAGCACCTGCAGCCTGGCTGTCCTTGATCACCTCGATTGTCTCTTCAACGGTCTGGGACGCCGTGCCGGCAATGATCGGCCTGTCCTTGAAACCCGCATCGTCGAGTGTCTTTCTCTGGCTCTTGATCAATTCGTGACGCTCGTGGTTTCGGACGAAGATGGCTTCGCCGGTGCTTCCGAGGATGACGAGGCCTTTGATGCCGCCGCGGACGAGGAAGAGGGAGTGTTCGGATTGAGTCTTGAGGTCGATGGGCGGTGAGACGGCGTCGTGGTTGGCTTCGCCTTCCTTGACGAAGAAAGTTGGGACGGGCACGTAGATTCCTACTGGTGGTGGTGTTGAAGGCATGGTTGCTGTTCTTGTATGTGAAAGTGTGTGAGGAAGCTCTAAAGGATACGTTCGATGTTGTTGAAAGGGCGGTGGGTGAGAATCAGGAGAAATACTACCGTGTCTTATTGTTGATTACCCGCCATCAACAAGGACCAGGTCAACAGACTCCAAATCGTGCGGTTCAATTGCCAACGCAGAGGAACGTGGGGCAATGGTGGGGTTGATACCGGCTGAATGTGAGGTGGGCTCGGTTGTGAATAGACCGAAATGCCGATGCTCGCAGAACCCGACTACACTTCAGCATCAATCACATAGACTTGAGTACGCCAGTCCACTGTATGGACATGCTCAGTAAATGACAAGCAACCATGGAAAGACTAGGCTTGAAGCTGACAAAGTACGAATTCATTGCTATCATATTCGAACAAGTTATTGCCTGCACCCCTGAGCTGCACACCATTCCATTAATCGTTCATCTTCCTGGATCCTGAATGCGTATCGTTAAGACCAACAGTGCAGAATTTCAGTCTATGTCTCGCGCTCGCCCATGAGCCGCACTCGTGGCTTGACAACGCTGATCGTCGGCACGCTGTAAAAGCTGGCTTGACTCGAAGAACAACTTGAAGCGCTCTTGTCATCAGCCTTGACCTCCGTCTTCATCACCGACTCCTTGGCCTTCTCACTTGCAAAAGCAGCTTCCAACTTCGGTTGTCCAGGCTGCGGCGTGGTAGGCGGAGCAGGCGGAACATTCGGACCGGGCATCTGGACATGCCGCAGACCCGAGGGCGGCGTCCTCGTTTCGACAGGACTACTCGGCCTCTTTGGTGATGGCGTCCTGCTCTTCGGCATCAAGTTCGACGTGGAGTAGGATTTGATCGGCACACGACACAGATATTTGCGCATGTGCGGGTTGTGGCCTTCGTAGTAGGGATGCTTGGAGCAGCCATATCTGGTCGAGTACATCCGCTCGCAAGGCTTGTCATTTGCCAGGAGTGCTTGACATCGATCTACGTGCTCTAGAGCTCGGCAGCCGATCGAGATCGGTCCCTGACAGGTGGCGCTGAAGATGAGAGTTAGCAAGGACGTCCGTGGTGTTTGCTGTGTTCGATGTGGAGGATGATTTACCACTCCCAGATCGATCGCCTCGTGCCTGAGACGAAAGCTGTGAGGCCAAACGGTCCCGCGATGGGCGTGTAGTGCGATGGAGAGACTTGGTCGTTCATCTCGTTGAGATTTTCTTGGTGTTTGATTGGTGATGTGCTGATCTTGGATCTGATAAAATGGCAATGAGGTTGTTGTGTTGTTCAGTCTGTGATAATGGCATCGGGGATGTTATATGTCTCTGAGCTCCAGCACTGCGACATTGAACGATGCGCGCTGCACTATGCACGGAGTATACTCACAATCATGCACAGCCGAGTGATGATCAACTGACGACCAAATGAGAGTATTGACACTTACGAATGATGCAGTATTCCTGCGCGTGCGTCATGCTTCATGTTCGACGTGATCAATGAACGTTTGCGCTGACTGACAAAACAGCGTCAAAGTTCCAGCTTTCATCAACACCACCGCGCACATCTTTTCGCTCAACCAATTTCAACATCAACCATACCTCGGCGTTCCTTGGCATACACCTCAACATGTCAGGTCTATGGAAGCGGTCCATCGAGAAAATCCGACAACGGGAATACCTATCCGGAAGGCGAGCAGAACGTACCAGGCCACTCGAAGAAGACGCTTCTGAGCATGGCGGCGCGCCCGAGACGAACTCAGGCGCAGCGCATATACAAGCAGCAATGACAGAGGATCTGGCAGGCCACCGCGTCCATCACACAGATGGTACAGCAGACATCGCTGCTGCGCCTCGAGCGCGCCATGATGGCGTTGCGGAGAGAGCTCTAATGAAGCAGCAAGAAGCCGTCAGACGTGAGAAGGCTGGGAGCCTGGCGCCTGTCACCCAAAAAGTGCCGGATTCCAAGGAGTATTGGGGTCCTGTGAGAGACCTGAGCGATGACAGACTGAACGCCTTGCTCCGGCGAGTGACGTCGCCTGAGTCGCAGTTCAAGCGCGTCAACCGTCTGAATGGCGCCTTCAATGTGGCATACATCATGGTGAACTCGCAGGGTAAGAAACTCTGCGTCCGAGTGCCGGCTTGCGGGTGGAGTGAGCGCTGGAACCAGACGGACGCCGACCTTCTGCGCGCAACGGCGCTTGGCATGAAGTACATCGAGAAGACGTCGCAATTGCCGATTCCTCGGATTCTGTCGTACGATGCCACGATGGACAACGAAATCGGCGCGCCGTATATAGTCATGACCTTCCTCGAGGGTACGAGCCTGTCCACTCTGTGGGAGCAACAAGACGAGAGTCCTGACATTTTGGAAGCTCGGCGGCAGAACATACTGCAGAGTCTGGCTCGAATCATGTGCACGCTGGCAACGACCACCTTCCGCACGGCTGGTACGCTTTGGTTCCCCGGCGACGATGAGAGTGATCCCGTCGTTGGGTGCAGTTACCGCCTCGACACCAGAAACATCTTCATGTTGCGCCGCAAGTTTCTCAGATTCTCATCGCAAGATTCTGTTGCAGATCAGCTGCTCCAGGGGAGGGACGAGCGCTATGACGCCGACGGATTTCCAGATGAGTGCACCACCAGAGTCGAACGAGGAGTGCTGGCACTTTGGGGATTGATGATTGATGCATTCCTCCAAAGCGCAACGCTTGACGAAGGATGTCCGGAATTCGTGCTGATGCAATCCGACTTCAATCCTCAAAACATTCTCGCGGACGAGCAAGGCAATGTCACCGGCATCATCGACTGGGACTGTCTCGAGAGTATCCCACGGCAGATTGGCTGGTGCTCGGTTCCACACTGGCTGGAAGCGGACTGGTATCCGGACTGGAAGTGGCCGCCGGATCTTGGAACTGCGACGACTGCTAAGCCAGACGACTTCGAGAGGTATCGTGCCGACTACTCCAGATACATACGAGAAGCCTGCCCGAATGAAGTCGATGTGCGGTTCACGTCGAAGAGCCACATCTATCAGGCTTTGCTGGACTCGACCGAGCACTTTGAAAAGGTCGAGAACTTCGTGTACAATGTCCTGGCGGATATTTTACCACGCAATTCCTACCCGCGTGGACACGTCGGCAGTATTGGGGAGTATGGGTATAGGAATGGGGAAAAGGAGTGGCTAGAGGCGAGACTCCTACGATACTTTGCACCAGATGATGGATGCCCGACCGTGTGATTGACTGATGCTGGTGTCGTTGGGTGAGGGATGAGGTTCCTGAGCTGGAACGGACTAAGGTACACTGGAGGGCAGAGGGCAAGGAAGTTGAGTCAGCAACGGATGCTGCCGTCCTCTCCTGCCCTGCTATAGCTCTACACATCCATCGTGTCTTCTGCATTTCTGACATCAGATTAATACAATGTTTTCAGTTATTGCCATCGGCGCCATCTTCCTGCTCCGGTCTGAATGCGCTATGAAACGCCTATGCATGCTCTTCTTACGTGCCGCACTGCGTGCCGTCCATGTAGTTAGTAATGCCAAGTCGACGTCGGCTACCGCAAATGGGCAAAAGACACGAAATGCGCCTCGGGTTAAGTGGTAAATCTTTTCTCCTCACCGTACCTTACCTTAGGTTTCCTGTTCCTTTTCCCTTCCTTCACATCACAACGCAACAATCCAGCATCCTACGCGAAGGCGGACCTACACCTCCCATTGATGCCCACGTGAAAGCGCATGAACACACACGACAAAGGCAGCACGCCAGGACTACACTCATCAGCGGCCAGCTACGCCTCGCTCGCAACCACAAAATCCCCTCCCTCTCTCGCCATCTCAACCACGGAGCCATGCCAGCGTTCCGTTTCACCGGAATCTTCGTCCCCGGTCTCTCATCCGGAGTCCAAAGATGAAGCCGCGTCTTTCCATGAAAAAGACTACGAGTCGCTGAGGCGACCTTCGACCACCAATCACGGAGCGAACGAAATAATTCGCACGAAGACTGGATCCACGATTGGACACGATGGCAATGAATACCCTGAAGGTGGCTTGCGCGCCTATCTGGTGGTATTCGGCTCCTTTTGTGGACTACTGGCTGCGCTTGGAATCATGAACACCGTTGGATTGTATCAGGTGCGTCTGAATGTTCACGATGGATGGGTACGAACCACCCTAATTAATTCGTAGGCATATCTCGGAGAGAACCAGCTCTCTGGTTATAGCGAGAGTGCAATCGGCTGGATCATCAGCATCTATGTGTTCCTCAGTTTTGGAGTCGGGTTAATCATCGGCCCTATCTTCGACGTGTACGGACCGCGATGGTTCGTGCTCGCCGGTTCCATCTGCATCATGGTGTGCATGATGCTGCTCGGTGTCTGTACCGCATACTGGCACTTTCTCATCGTCTTCGGCATCATCGGAGGCGTTGGCACGGCGCTGATCTTTACGCCCGCAATTTCCTCCATCGGCCACTTCTTCTACATCAAACGTGGTTCCGCCACTGGTCTCGCTACCGCTGGAGGATCCCTAGGCGGAGTCATCTTCCCATTGATGTTGCAGAATCTGTTCCCGAAAGTTGGCTGGGGTTGGGCGACCAGAATTCAAGGCTTCGCTTTTCTGGCTTTGCTCGTCGCCACCAACCTACTCGTTCGTTCACGACTGCCACCGAAGCCGGGCCAATCCATTCTGCCTGACTTTCGGATCTTCCGTCAGGTCGACTTCGCTCTCGTCACAGCCGGCATCTACTTCATGGAATGGGGTCTATTCGCACCAATCACTTATCTGACTCAGTATGCTCTGTACTCGGGCGCGATGAGCACGACCTTTGCGTACCAGATTATTGCCATCTTCAACGCTGGCTCTACGCTTGGTCGTTGGTTGCCGGGATACTTCGCCGACAGGATTGGAAGATACAACACCATGATCCTCGCTCTCGCCCTCTGCTTGGTAGCTTCTTTCGGCCTCTGGCTACCTGCGACATTGCTGTCCGCGTCTGACGATCGAGACTCCCACAAGACCGCTGTCTTTGGGCTCACCATTGCCTTCTCGGTCGTGTTTGGCTTCGCTTCCGGCTCCAACATTAGTCTGACGCCTGTATGTGTCGGGCAGCTGTGCGAGACCGAGCAGTATGGACGATACTACGCGACCTGCTACACTATCGTGGCGCTCGGAACCTTGACTGGAATTCCGATTGCCGGCGCTCTTGTCCAGGCTTGTGACGGAGCTTTCTGGGGTGTAGCGATCTTCACTGGCATGTGTTACGCCGTCTCGATCGCGGCGTTTGTGACTGTCAGAGTCATGAGAGGAGGATGGGGATTGACGTCGGTCTTCTAAAAGTCAGAATGTCTACTGTACGCAGGACTACGGACTCTGTGGTCCTTGGAATCCTTCGCCTTGACTGGACTCTCGATTAAGGCATGCCACTGTCGCTATCGAACTGAAAAAGACGTAAGTCTATCGAATAAAGCGTCGATGTGTTATAGCTCAGCCAGCTTTAGAATACTGCTTGAACATATGACTTCCGACAACCACTGTTCCAATTGGCGTCCGCATGCACATCCCTTTCAACACCACTTCACAGTGTACGTCAATCGCCCAATGTCTGCAGAATTCTAAATCTCAGGCTCATCACCAAGCCATCAGCCACTTCCCTTCCTCGCTGTAACCCACAAGAACTCCACGCCATGATCCGGATCCCCTTCTTCCATGCCTCCACCCTCACCCGCCTTCACCACAACCGCATCCACAACCTCCAATCCCGCCTCCCTCACCATCGTCTGACTCCCCTCCACCCCAAAACTACTCCAAAACATGCCATGCCCCATCATCTCCCCATAAATCTCCTCCTCGTCGATCTCCGCCGCGAGATTAAACACAAACAATCCGCCAGGCTTCAACCACTCCCGTATCCGCACGAGCATGACTTTTTGCTCCTCGCGCGGGAGGTGGAAGAGGGTGTAGAAGCACGTCACGCCGGAGAAGGTCTCCGCCGGGAAGGAGAGAGCGGTCATGTCGCCGAGGTGGAACGTCGCGGTTGGACATCGGGTTTTGGCCATTTGGATTTGGCGAGGGGAGATGTCGTTCGCTGTTACGTGCGCGCCGGCGTCCAGCAGGAGGCGGGTGATGGGTACGCCGGGACCGCAGCCGAGTTCGAGGATGTGAGGTGGTGTATCATTTTGCGCCAGAGAGGTCAAGCTGTTCGATAGGACTTTTCTCGCATATGTTTCCCGAGGCGAGGGTTGGGTGAGAACCCAGGAGAGGTACCAGTCGGCGAGGTCGTCGTAGGCTTGTCTGACGATTTCTTTTGGATTGTCGTCCATGGTCGATTTGCATTTTGCTACCTTAGTCTTGATTGCTCGCGCGCACATCCATTTTATGCTTCGGCCTGGCCATGCTTTCGGAGCGTGCACTTCGCGTGGCCCGCGGCGTGGGAACGAATGTGTCAAGGGCGTGGTCCAGAGTAGCGCAACTTGGGCCCAACCAAGATCCTGCAGTCCACTTTTTCGTCTCGTTTGGATTGGATCAGTCATCTTCGACCTTGAGGGAGCAAGAATAAACAAGTTGCATGCGGGGTTGGAGATCAAGGACGGTGTGTCTTGTGTGAAACCAGAGAGGCATCAAGAAGAACTGGCTTTGCTGAAAAAGGAAGGAGCCTATGAGGCAGAAGGTATCATGTCAAATTGTGCGAAGCAGTTCGCGGTTCTTCTTCATTTCTCGTCTATCAAATATCGTTACACTCCCCAGACTCTTTCATTCATTAACAATATGTTGCAATGCGCTAAACAACATCACTAATCCTAGCGAGCGACCTGCACCCACTTGGTGGTCTGCCCGTCCGTAACTCGTGCCAGAGTGTCATGTCTTTTCGACGCCGTTTCTCCACGCTAAATGCCATCGCCGTCCAATGCATATTCTGTACAAGGACATAAGGATAGTGAATAAGTTGTCAAACAATTTCTGTCCTGTCGTCCCGCGTCGCTCATCGATCATCATCTCAACGTTCATGGCGGCGAGTGATGTGCCGTGTCACGGATCCGAAGGTCCGCTCGAGTCCAGTTCGCTCGAGCGATCGCATAGGCATGTGACTGGAGCAGTGATCTCAGGAATTGGTGCCAGTAGCAATATGGCAGATTTATGTGTCGGGATACGCAAGAGCCGCATACTCATCCACGCTTGCCACGCTTGCCGAATTCCTCGACCTCAGGATGGACCACCCGCATGTGTCTCGTAAGAGCATCGTTGCGGGAGAAAGTCTTCTCTTCGCGACACATTGGGCATCGCACCTTTTGCTTTCGGCCATTGTGGATGGTATCCTCGTGACGGGTGAGGTCGTACGGCCGAGAAAAGATGGTGTTGCAGGGCTTGTTGGTGGATGGGTTGATGCGGGTGCACTTGTGCGGCCCAGCTTGTGAGTTCCTCGCAAGGATAGCCGCGGATGTCATTCCAGCGCCGGATGGCTCGGGTGACTCAGTGGGTCGTGATGACTCGGACTCTGCTACCGATGACGGTGAGCCCTCATCCTTCACCTGCTGTGGTTGATGCGAGCGATGAAAGTCACGCTTGTGCTTCTGAAGATTCATGTGAGAATCGAAGCGCTGTGTGCAGCCGTGGTAGGTGCAGGTGTATGTGCCGGTGTTTGCGCGAGTGTCGTCAGGACGCTTAGGGGCAGATGTCGGCGCATCGACGCTTTCCTGCGAAGAGGCCGGTGGGCCAGCATCGCTTATAGAAGTCTCCATCGAGGGAATGGAGGCGGGGAAAGCAGGGGCCGGTTCGGAATAGTTCTTCAAGCTCGCTGATGCTGTCGACGGGTAGTTGACCTGGAAAGCGTTCTGTATCTCGTCCGCCTGTGGTAGAGAAGGGAAGTTGAAAGCCGTGTTGGAGAATCCATTCTCGGCAGACGACGCATTTCTGAAGCCCATGTTTTGCTGTCCATTGAATGCCGGCGTCTGTTGATTCAGGAAATTGGTCACTGGCCACTGTTCCGCGGCGGCACCGTGCTTCTCATAGCCTGCAGGTGCGCTATCCTGGAAGAGAGGAGTCTGGTCTGGGTCGTGGGTGTAGTCGAGGAGGGCGTCTTTGGGAGAAATCGTTTTCGTTGGCTCTCTCCTCAGTGGCACTCGCTGTTTCCCGAGCTCTGCCGCGACTGCTGAATCATTTTGTTGCCGTCGAATACTTGCTGCTGTCGTTACCGGAGCCACAGCTGGAGTTCGCCAATCTGATGCCATTGGGGAGTTGTCTCTGAAAGGTGAGCGTTCTCTGCCGAGTCCTGATGGAGATGTCGATCGGGCTAGGTTAGCCGTCTGTAGGCGCTGGGTGATGAGGTTGCTGTTTGGTGACAAGTATGAATTTGATGTCGGTTGTTTGGCCGTCACCGGGTTGGTGAATGTCACATTCGGGTTGTACAGCTCATCGCGGAATGCTTCGGACTCGGTGCGGAAGAGCTGGACATTTGGGTTCGGCGTTCGGTACTCTGTATAATCGCATGAGCGTTCGTTCAAGGAGATGACGCTGTCCAAATTTGGCTTACCATTTCCATTGCCGTTTCCATTGTTGTAATTCTTTGAGTTGTCGTTCTCACCAGCACCGGACTGCGGCGTTGCCGGTGAGTCGTTGCCGTAGCTCGACATTGATTGCCGCGAGGGCGCAAAGTCAGATGCAAAGTCGTCTGAGTTGTGGTAGTCGATGGCAAATCCTTTCATAGCCAAATGAGCATTGGACATATGTGCAGCCTGACTTGGCATCAACGCCGCGTTGCCAAAGCTCGCCTCTTGAGGTGTCTCAGAGGCAGTCGCAAGGTGTTTGCCGTATGCTGAGTCGAGGTAGTAGTTTGCCTGCGAGGTCGGGTCGGTGTCTGTGTTGGCGATTTGCGGATAAAATCCGTTCTGCATGAACGGCGATGATGGTCCGGCCGACTCGACGGTTGACGTCGACGGTGTTCTCCGGTGGCTTGTCGATCCCTTGAGTCCCTTGTTCTGCTGAGTGTGTGCCGTGGCTGACCCTCCCATGCTATTGTATGCGTTTTGGTACATAAGCGGTTGCCAGTCGCGAGAGGTCACGCTGCGGTCGGTATCGGCGGAGCGGAAGTTCGCGTTCGAGTGATGTTTGGACGAGTCCTCGGTCGATTGCTGCAGAAGAGCCAATGCCTGGCGATAGATGGCAGATTCGAAGAGGGAGAAGTCGTTGAATTGGGTATTCATCGACTGTTGTTGGTATGCCTGATCGTTGATGGCGTCGTTATGGAGTGATGTTGTGGTCATCGAGATGTCGAAAGTTTGATGGGTGAGGGACATGATATGGTGACGTAGGAGGTATGGGGCCGGGGCCCTTTTTTAAGGGTCGTTTTGTAAGCTTGGCGGCAAGAGTACCGTATCCGAGTTCCGGCAATGCTCGAAAGACCGTGGAATGGTATAGATCTAACCAATAGCGTGTGGCGAATAACAGTCGTAGAGCGGATGTAGTGTAAAGATAGCGAGCGGCGTTTAGCAGGAAACTGGTGTATAAGAGTGAATAGCAAAAATCTTTCGTCGGATGATGCGGCCTTGCGATACTTGAAGGTCTGCCGAGTTTTTGCAGTCCAGGTTGTGTGTGTGGCTGTGAGTCTGACGCGCCAGGGCTCGCGATCATCCTGCATGACTATACGGCCTGTCCTCCAGCCTATCACATCCACCCTGTTTGACTGCTCCCTCGCCTAAGTCCGTTCCGACTGCTACGATACATGCTTGGCCCTGAGGATCAAGGCTCAACCATTATGCTGCTTGGACAATTGGCTCGCTGTACCCCCGACTCCCAGATTGACCCATGTCGATATTATGCTTAATGCTAGAGCTCACAGGACAAGTCCTCGATCTGGTAAATGCGCCGTCCGACCCGGTCAATAGGGTGTGGTTATTCATAACACACCGAGTGTGATGCTGGATCTTTCAAATATATGCAACTCTACAACGTGGCAGCTTCGTGTCGTCGTATCTTGGCTGCAGCCTGAGTACGATGCATCCCTCGCCAATCCAAGTCTCGAGACTGAGGGATGAATACTGCTCGATGTCTTTCAGCCTCAACTGTTGTTAGAGAGCAAAGAAGCCGCGATCGATGGCGGTGAGCATGTCCGCAGTCGAATCGAAGCCAATGCCAGCAATTCTTTGTCTTCGAATAGTACTGTAGGCATCTCAAAGACCGTCGAAAACCGGTCATCGGACAGACCGAGCCGTGTACAGCAGTATAAGCCATGCAGCCCTGCTGCATGTAGGGGGAGGGCAATCGAGACGGCATCTCCGGACCCCGGCGCGGCCGGCTCCTGGCAAGGGGTACGCTTGGCATCGGCTGTGATTCGTGTATCCGTCGGTCCGATGCGATCCAGACGCCAAATGACGAGCTCAAGCCACGTCGTAAGGCCTGCTGCGCCTCACACGTTGAAAGAATGTTCGAGTTGTGAAGCGGAAGCTTTTGTCATGCGTCGCTCCAGGCTGTGGCTGCCACTTTCAGTCTCGATTGTGCAGCCACACGTCGCAAATGCTCCTCGCTCTCGGATCCGCCTAGCATTCTGCCAGCGAGCTGCTTCTGGTGAATGCAGGTGCGATGCTTTGACGAGATTTCTACTGCGGCTGGCAAGTCGTTCTGCATTGCTGCTAAATTCGTCCTTGGATACCAGGCTCCAGAATCTAGATGCGACCGCGGCCTAAATTGAGGAGCAAAATCCAAGAGCAGGGCATGCCTGGTAAAGCCGAGCATGCCACGAGGGTCGGGGCCAGGAATAATTAAGCTCGTGGGTCTTCTGTCGATCGCATCCGCAAACACCACGTTCCGCGAGATCCGCGATCCTGTCTCCACGTCTCCACAACACAATAACCGGGACTTGATCACCTCAGCCTGAATGTGTGAAAGGATTTTGCAAGCATTAATAATCCACCTCGCTCTCCATATTCTTGCGACCGTCCATCGTACCTGTACGAGACACCCTCGAGTCACACTGCCTGTCCATCAAGAATGACTCGAGCTGTATTACCGACTCTCCAATGTTTTAGCACATGCGCCACAAATAGCAATAGCACAAGTCTCAGCATCCAGTCCAGACTCTCGATTCTGCTACGCCGTACGGAGCCGCATCTAGGCCGGCCGAAGGATCCGAAAGTCGTGCACGTTCGTACTGCAGGGCTGCATCATGAACAAAGCAATGGCTTGCAGGGGTGCCTTGTTCCCGATGGGAGAGACATGTGCTGACGTAGCGCCATCGCTTGGGTATTGCTTGCAATTATTGGGCGGTACCTCGTGTGCTCGTGTGGTCTCACGACGTAGATGCTGTGATGCGCCGATATTCGAGAACCATTCTCGGTGTTGTCGCGGTCAACCCTGGCGATCCTATTTCGTTGTGGCTGTGCAAAGCGCTTTCCCAATGCGGAAGTCGTATGCCATTCGTTCGCTGTGGAAGCCTGCCCATTCATCGGCAATACCGAGCTGCCCTATGCGTTCTATGCTACACAGCTACAAGCCGTCGATCACATGCAGAACTCGGTATAGCGACCGATCTGCATGCTTTGCATGATCCTGTCAGCTGCGACGTGGCTGAAATTTATGCACCGCTCTCTACTAGTCTTGCTGCTCCGCCAATGCGGCGTCTAGACCGCCGTCAATGGTGTCGGTGTCGGCGAAGTGCCCGACGGTGGTGACTGCACATCCATGCTTGACTTTCGCTGTCCGCCGCCTACACCTCGCGCAAGCACTTCCAATCTACTGGCTTGGACGCGATGCTTCTTCATGACTCTGACCCATTCTTGTTCATCGTCTTCCTTGGCCTTTTCGGGTGTCCGTCCGGCGGCAAGATCCTCTTCCAGTAGAGCAATCATCATGCCGAACTCCGCGCCCAGCCTGCCTAGGCTACCAGCGCAGTACAGAACTTGCGTGAGTAATGACTCACGCGTAGCTGTGTCGGTCACATTAGGCATGTACTCGCGTAGGGTGCCTTCGAGCATGTCAACCAGATGGAGGGCGAACGAGGATATCGGGGACGGGAAAGGCAGCAGCGGATCGCGAGTCTCGTGAGACCTGGTCCGATGTTCCGGATCCGGAAGATTTGAGGGAAAGATGTTCTTGTACATGCTCAAGATGTTGAAACTCTGCTCGCGGTAGATTTCGAGGTATCGCTTCAGGAAACGCTCGCTCTGGCTGCCATGTGAGCTTCCAGATGAGCCAGACGGCTTCGTAGTTGGCTCGATTCGCTGCGCTGTTTCCTGATCGGCCAGGTCTCGTAGTGGGTCCAGAGCTTCCAAAGTCTTGTTCAGGGCGTATAAGCGACAGACGAGGAACAGGCATCCTAAGGCACCGTCACCGGACCCAGTATTAGATGAAAATCCTATCGATTTCGACGAGAGAGCTTTTGACTTTTCAGGCTGGTACTCATCCTCAGCGAGCTCAGGCGCCACTCTCCGCAGCAGACCTATCGTCCTCATAGCAGCCGCGAGCTTCAAGGACGGGCTTTGCAGTGAAGTAATCAATATTGAAGCTAGATTCTGCATCTCCTCCTCGGATTGCTTCAAGATTGTTCCAACCAGGTCTGACTGAGGATACAACGCTCTTAATCGTTTGTTATGCGCGTGTAGATCCAGAGCTGTCGCATACGATGTAGCAGAGCCTGCCGTGCTCGATCCTGTCGCAGCACCAGTTTGCGCAGCTGTCACAGTTGACGAGAGCAGGGAGGGTAAATCCAACACATCTGAGACTCGATCCACATTACGCGAGAGCAACGCTGTTCGTTTCCTTCGGTCCAGAACTGCATTCTCCGTACTTCTGTCATATTTCTGCGCGAACTCGGTCGCTGCACTTTCCAGTAATGGTATATCATCGTTCAATGCTCGTGCTTGCGAGTTGAACGTCGGTAGCAATGTTGATAGATTGGAAAGGTGTGACGAGGATGATATGACCGCTTTGTGTGATCGCTTCGAGAGAGCCTGAAGACTTCGGTGCGCGGATTGTGCGGCTTGGAGGAGCGAGGATGATTCGACGGACGTGAGATCGGCGTAGGAGAGGGTGCTCAAGCGGGCGAGGTAGCTGGAGGTCGGTGCATCTCGTAACGAGGGCGCGGTGGTCTCATTCTCGAAGTATGGCGTGAGCAATTCGTACAATGGATCTGCCATTTTGAAGTCCCCGCCTGCTCACGGCCGAAGCACTCAATCACGAAGAGCAGAGTAATAAGGTAGAGGGAGCACTTGTGAGTACCGCGATTGAATCAGCTGGCGTTGTGCGGCCCGAAGCCGTCGAGGCGAGGCGTGTGGAGGAGGATCCACCGTGAACTTCGAACTTTCTCTCGATGATCATCCGACTTTTGCGACTTTCGTGATTGAAGTCAACTGCCTTGTCAGCTGCCATGGATCCGTACAAGCTCTTGTCGCGGTCGACGCGGCTGTCGAAACATGGCGCCAGTCAACACAGAAGCACACCGTCGAGCGGACCAAGTGCACAACCGCAACTGTTCCCACTCACTTCCGAGCCCAGCAAGCCCACTGGACACACCTCGCGAAAACGAAAGAGAACGCAGCAGACGCAAGAAAGTGCGGATCTGGACTTCTTTGGCGACTCGAGCTCGAACGTTCGAAAAAACGTGCCCGCTGGGTCGATCGATGAAGAGGATGCTGCAATCGCGGCAACTGAAGTGGCTCCGCTCGTGAGCAGCATGTCAAGTGAAGATTGCAAACATATCCTTCATAAGCACAAGCTGAAGGCGACTTGGATAAATCCGCCGACACCAATTAAAAAGCAACGACGGAAGAGCGGCGAGAAGAAGAAGAGTAAGGTCGAGAAAGCAGAGAAGCTTCCAATATTTCCACAACCACTGCAGGCCTTTGCAGAGCTTCGTACCCGCTACAGTTTCTCGGGGAGGTTGGCAACCAACATTGACGACCAAGGATACGCAATACCGACCGAAGTACAACTTGGAGCACTCCCAATCCTGCTGGATCAAGCCGAGAACTTCCTACCGAAAGCATCATCTTCGCCAGCCAGCCCGACCACGTCTCAGGTGGATCTTTTGACGGTGGCGCCCACAGGAAGTGGAAAGACCTTGGCGTTTATGATTCCTGTGTTGCACAATATAAATACCACACGACGGGACCTACCACAAGGCTCGAAGCATACATTTGCAATCATACTTGCACCCACAAAAGAGCTTGCTGGGCAGATCGCGAATGAGGGAAGGAAGCTAGCAAAGGACACAGGTATCAAGGTGACCCAAGTACGAAAGGGCATGAAGCTACCCAAATCTTCAAACAAAGACGACGAGTCCGAGCTTGCGGTTGAATCGGGAACCAACGAAATCGTTGTCAAATCCGACATCTTGGTTTCGACGCCTGGCACCCTGGCGACCATCGTCAAAGAAGCTCAAGAGCATGATGGCGAAGTCCTTTCGGATGTCCGCTACCTCGTCATGGATGAAGCTGATGTACTTCTTGATCCACTGTTCAGGGAGCAGTCTCTTGCGATTTGGAACGCTCTCCTCAGGCCAGATCTCAGGGTCAGCCTGTGGTCGGCCACAATGGGTAGCAATATAGAGGAGCTCGCTCGCACAGTCATCAACGAACGAAGAATGCGCATCTCTGCATCACTTGCTGGCGAGTGTGTGGAGGCTCCCTTGATACGTCTCGTCGTGGGCTTGAAAGATTCGGCAGTGCCAAATATTCAACACAGGTTGGTGTATGCTGCATCTGAGCAAGGGAAGCTTATGGGCCTGCGACAGCTGCTCCACCCGACGACAACTACAGCAGAGTCCGGACCGCCTCTGCTTCCGCCATTTCTGGTCTTCACCCAGACGATTGAGCGAGCCGTGGCGCTGCACTCTGAACTTCTGTATGACATCCCGCCGGAAGCAGGAGGAATCAGCAGAATCGCGGTGTTGCATTCGGACCTTTCAGACACCGCGAGAGATAGTGTGATGACAAAGTTTCGCAAGGGCGAGATTTGGGTTCTCATCACTACAGATCTGTTATCTCGAGGCGTCGACTTCCGTGGCGTCAATGGCGTCGTCAACTACGATATCCCGACTTCGAGCGCTGCATATGTCCATCGCGTTGGTCGAACGGGACGAGCTGGCCGTGAGGGCGGCGTGGCAGTGACGCTGTACAGCAAAGACGACATTCCATATCTCAAGAATGTCGCCAATGTTGTTGCCATGGCTCAGAAGCAGAACGCTGACTCTGAGTCTAGTAAGGAGGGCGTCCAACAATGGCTGCTTGATGCTCTGCCAAACCTGACCAAGCAAGCGAAGAAGGATTTGAGGAAGCACGGCATTCAGTCGAGGACTGCCAAAGGCATGAAGGATGACCCGAAGGCCGCGAGACGAAGCAGGATCAGCACCAAATCTGGATTCGAGCGTCGCGAGGAGAACAAGAAAAAAGGCGCTATTCGTGGAAGCAGGCAGAGGCAGAAAGCAGCCACGATCGACGCAGGTGAAGAGACACACTTTGGTGGCTTCGATTAATCGTTATGCTACTGCAGATTTACGAACAATCCGCCGTCAACCAATAGCTGCGCCCCGGTCACATACTCGCTCAAATCGCTCGCAAGGAATACTGCTGGTCCTGCGAGGTCTTTTGGTTGACCCAGCCGGCCCAACGGTATCCGCCCTTCCATGTACTTTCGCTTCTCGTCTCCCGCGAGGTCTTCATCGTTCAGCTGTGTGCGAATTGTACCTGGCAATAAGGCATTGCATCGAATGCCGTACTGGCCCAGAGCGCAGGCAGTGGACTGCATGAGCGATAGCACGCCTGCCTTTGTGGGAGTGTAGTGAGTTTGACCGGCGCCGCCTACCAACGCCGAGATCGAAGAGATGCCGATTATGCTACCTCCCTGTGGTGTCTGTCTAGACATTTGTTGAGCGGCAGCTTGGACAGCGAAAAAGGCACCATTGAGGTTTGTGGATATTGTTTGATTTACAAGGCCGGGCGACATTCTGTCTTCGCATCAGCAAGTCACACGACACTGTCAGATGCAACCTGTCAAACTTACGTCAAGAAGTCTGCGAATTGGCATATACCAGCATTTGAGCAGAAGATATCCAACCTTCCACCAAACTCGTCAACTGCTCTTTTCACCAATTCTTGACCGGACTCAGGTTTCGTAATGTCTCCAGGAACTCCGATCAACTTTGCATCTTCGCCAACCTCTTGTCGCAGGTCTTCAAATTGCTGTGCCGATCTCTCGTCCGGAAAGTAGTTGACAGCTACGCTCGCGCCGTGTCTAAGATAGTCGATAGCTATGGCTCTTCCAATGCCGGTGACTGCACCTGTGATGGCCGCAACTTTGCCTTGCAGCAGAGCCATTGCCGAAGGATATGAGACGGATAACCTAGATTTCGATTGCCAATGCTGTAAGTAGGCAGTGTACAAGCTCTTCGTCGCGCTTCATAAGATGTTCGAAAGAGATCAATAATGTCCGCACCATCTTTCGGCCACGAAGTGGGCATTGTGAGTGGAGCACAGCTCGGCACAATGCAGAGCGAGCCCTTTTGCAAGCTAGCCTGGAAACCTTGTGAGCGCCATGAAATATACTTCTCAGCGACAGCGCGGCAACTGACGGACGAGATCCTCACAACTGCAGCTTGAACATTGTCGCCGGGACGAGTATCGAGAACATCGACCAGCAATCAAGAAAATCCACATCATGGCACCGACTCGGATCATAGACAGCCACGTTCATCTTTGGCCAGAGAGCATGTCAAACGAAGACGGACATGCTTGGATGAAACCTGGCATGCCCCTGGCGAGGCAACACATACTCTCGGACTACTACGAAGCCTCTGAGCAGAATGGGGAACATGACACAAACGTCATTGTGGAAGGCATAGTCTACGTCGAAACAGACGTCAAGTACGAGAAGCCCTCCGGTGACCTGTCCGCCTGGGCGAAAGGACCGCTAGACGAGATCATCTTTCTTCGAGCGATCGTTGAGGGCAATTATGGGGAGCGAGACAGCAGAATGCTGCTTGGTATCGTCGCATGGGCGCCTATGGATCAACCACCTGCTGTTCTAGAGGAATGGCTAGTCCTTGCAGAGCAGACAGCTGGACCGCAAACATGGGCAAGAGTCAAAGGCTTTCGGTTCCTGCTACAAGCCATCACTGACCAGGTCGAATTCGAGAAGCTGGTGCTCGGCGCGGACTTTGTGGAGAACTTGAAGACTCTTGGTCGGAGAGGGTTTTCGTTCGATGTCGGAGTTGATCAGAACTCGGGAGGTGTCTGGCAGCTCGAAGCAATCTCGAGGGCCATGAAACGGGCACACGAAGATGTTCCTGAACATGAAAATGTCGCATTCATCTTGAATCACTTCTGTAAACCGGACTTTGCGAGTACTGGAGAAGCTTTTGATCTATGGCGCGCGGCGACCGAGTCGATGTCAACATCCTCCAAGACTTACATGAAGCTATCAGGGGCATTCAGCGAGCTGCCTGCTGGCTTGCAGAATGTGGCTGATGTCGCCTCGACAATGAAACCGTGGTACAACCATATCTTCGAGCTCTTCGGCCCACGCAGAATTTTGTTCGGAAGTGACTGGCCGGTGTGCAATCTCAGTGGACCACGCAAGGGAGCATCGTGGGTGGCGTGGAGAGAAGTGGTAGATGTCTTTCTCAACGATCCCACGCTAGGCATCTCAGACCATGACCGAGGATCGGTTTGGCGAGATACTGCTTTGCAAGCTTATCGACTCGCACAAAATTGAGATGTTTTCAAGCGGTATGGCTGTGTGTAGTGTCTCTCGCTGCCCAGTATATAATTCGGACCGCGCTCGCGGTGCCCCTCCAGCTCCGAACGAGTTGATACCTCAACATGGCATTGAAGTCCAACCTTTTGGGATGTTTCGAGTCTTCCAGATCCGATCACTGTCATATTGGAAAGATTGTACATGGTGCTTCAGCAAGAGATAGTCGTCGTGGGCAGCAGCTCAGCCCGATTAGGCTCAATGCGGCGGATGACTTGCTGCTCGCAGGGCTCGCTCCATTGGATTCCCTGGCTCAACGCCTAGGAGCAACTCTCCACGAAGATGTTCCAGTACCTCTGGCGGCTGCAATGGTTCTCCTCCACCAATGTCCGGAGGAGCAATTTTTAGCTCACTTCCGGATGAGCCAAGGTTCGATGCGGTATTACTGCAGGCGCCTTTCGACAGGTCCCTTTTTGGGTGGTATCCTCGTCCTCTGATTCTGTCATTTGGCCTTCCCTCCACCATCTGTACCATTGCTAACATTTTGCACCTTTCTGTACTCTTCCTCGAGCTGTCGTTGCATTTCAAAGTCGGCCTGTCGTTCTCGCTTGACGCGTTGTTGCTCCATGTCTCGAATGACTCCCTGATGCATTGCCTGTGAGAGAGTCAATGGCTGTCATAGATGTCCCAGGGTATCGGCGGTACTCACAGCTTTGTCAAGATCCTGCTGTCGGT
Source organism: Zymoseptoria tritici IPO323 (assembly GCF_000219625.1). Classification (NCBI taxonomy): domain Eukaryota; kingdom Fungi; phylum Ascomycota; class Dothideomycetes; order Mycosphaerellales; family Mycosphaerellaceae; genus Zymoseptoria; species Zymoseptoria tritici. The sequence continues at coordinate 1,764,194 of NC_018218.1, read as the reverse complement.
GTACAAACAGGACGATCCCAATGGCGCCTAGTGTCGTGCAAGCAAGTGTTGCTTTGGCTGCGGTAGACATGGCGTGTGGACCTGGGAGAATGTTGCGAACGAAGAAGTGATCGACGACAATAAATGTCGTCGACAGTGTTCAATTCGGGCTTTCTTCGGGGTTCTGACGTCCAACTCCGCCCAGCACCTCAAGCCTGTCTCAGCTACAGACAACATCAGAGCAACGGAACAACACTTCAGCCTCTCATCCCGCCCGCTGCAGACCTAGCCAGATCAATATGGTATGCTTCCCAATTATGCCGGTTGCAGACCTCTACTGACCTCAACCAAAGGCCGCCCAAAACTCAGCCGGTATCCAGACGCTGCTCGACGTAAGCCATACAGGATGATGTCCGAACCACAACGCATGACTGACGCCTACGTAGGCAGAGCGAGAGGCGCAGAAGATTGTACAGAAAGGTATGATTTGCATGCGCTCCTCACGAGGCACAAGCAGAAAGCTAACATGAACGTAGCCCGAGAATGTACGCCATGACCGCACTGGAGCTCCACGAATCGATTGACCCATCTCACCTCGTACTGACCGCCCCCGCTAGACCGAACGAAGAGAGTGAAGGATGCCCGCTCAGAGGCGCAGAAGGAGATCGAGGAGTACCGAAACCAGAAGGAAGAGGAGTTCAAGACTTTTGAGAAGCAGGTACGGCAACTTGGCTGGATCCGAGGACAGAATGCTGTCGATCCGTCAAGCGCATGCTGACATTCGGCTCAGCACACATCTGGCAATGAGAAGGCCGAGCAGGATGCCAACAAGGACACAGAGAAGCAATTGAACGAGATCAAGCAGGTTGGAAGCAAGACTGGACCGAAAGTGGTGGACGACCTGCTCAAGGCGGTCATGGAGCCGCACCCAGAGGTGCCGGACAGAGCGGAGCAGCCGGTGGCATAGCGCGGAAGGTCTACATGGACAGAGAGATGAGACTCCACGTGTCTGAATCGTCTGTATCACGCATGGAGTTGAATGTTCGATACGATTTGAGCTTGGGCTCCGGTTTCCCATGCACGCATAACGCTACATCCTCCCGTCCCTCCTTAACCCAAGCATAGACCAACCCCATCCCTCAGTAGAATCATCCGATCCATCCGAAGCAGACTCAATTTCACCACCCACAGATTCTGTGTAGTCATCGTTCAAACTCCAGCCTATCGCCTCTGCTAGGATACCGTTGGCGTCTCTCCATGTCGTGATTAAAGGCGACTCTTCCGATGAGTGTGATTGCGAAGTCTCTGATAGCGGATGACACCGACATCTCTGATGCGTGCCCACCGAGCAACGTTGGCAGAGCAGCGCCTCTTTCGCCTCGAGATGACGCGACCAGTCGCTCAGCTGCTCGAAGAAGTTGTCCTGTTCAAGTTGTCTCGCGCTGTTGGCCTTGCGGATTCGTCGGGCTTCGTCGCGAGCTTGAAGCGCTCTCGATGTGCGGAGATGAACGGGAAGCCTTTGGCTGGGATGCCTCGTTTTGTTTTTCTTGCGCGAGCCTGTCATGGTGAGTATGTCTGTAGGTGGTAGACTTGCTTCGGATGAGAAAATCACTGTTATAATCGTTGCCGATTACAGGATCTCATCGCGGTGATCTGGACCGCCTGAGTGATCTTGTGTTCAAAGGCCTTCTTTGGCAAGCATATCTGAATTAAGCATTAGCAAACTTGACGGCAGAAGATCCGAACTCCATAGCGCACCTGCGATACTCAAGTAGAATGCGATTGCGTTGAATGTCCGCTTCTTCTTGCCAGTCAACTCCCAGATGTACCATCTCAACCGATTCGTCCAGTTGATCAAATCCAGATGGTTGACATGATTCAGTGTCCCTTTGTAGGTACCCCATCGACTGCTCTGAACGCTAACAAGTCCATCGTTTGGTCCCTCGATATCCTGAATCACATTGTGACTTTTGCGAAACACGGACATCAGGTGCGGCTGGAAGTCGGCTCCGTAGCTGTAGTACTGCACGCTTTCGTCGTCGGGCGTGCGTGGATTGAACGACTCCGCCATGTACTCGCAGGTCAATTGTTTGAAAGCGCCAGTTTCCACGCCGACAAATTCGAGGGCTTTGTAGAGCTTGGGAAGTCTCGTGACGCCGATGCCTTTGAAGACAAAGTCCGCAAAGGAGGATCCGCGATGTGGAGTGGCGACGGTGGTTAGTGATAGCACCTTCACGTTAGGAGGCTGCAGACGGGATATCATGTATCTGCTGTCAAGACCTCTGCCTCGGCGTCAGCTTGGTCGTATCATGCTGTGGGCAATCTTGCATTCGTACCCCTAAATGGAGTTAGCCATCGAGAACATCGTCTTCTTTTCTTTCAACCACGAACCATGCTGTGTCTGTGCAACATGTCAGATACCGCTCAGGTCCATCGCAACGATCGAGCAACTTACGCTATGATGTTGACGGCCTTTCCGTTCGCCTTCCTCTCGATGACTTCAGCGAGTCTTGCCGCTCGCACTTCGATGCTCCCAGATGGTGGAACGGAAGCTGTGATGACCTCGACATTCTTCGCTGCTAGAGCTTGAGTGATCCCATACCTTACAACAATCAGCTTCCATTGCAATTCTTTCTCCGGCCACCCTCAAACCTCATGGACCATACCAATATTCAACGCCCGGCAAGAGATTTCCGGCCAGATGCAGTTCATCGAATCCTAGAAGACCATGGGCCAAGATGATCGGATGTTTCGGAACGTCGTACGTCGACTTCAGTACCGCAAATTTGTCTTCGATGAGATCGTCCACATCGTTCGGTAATCGCGGGTCCTGGGCTGACGGTTCTTTGCTGCGTTGGAAAGTGGTCGCGTGCAGACAACGACGCGTTATAGTTTGCCTTCTGCCGGCGCTGGATGTACAGAGCACCCTCCGCGATACGATCCGGTATGTACAGAGCATCCCAGCTCGTCCGGATCAGCTTGTCGATGATTCGCAATTTTGAAGTCGACGATTTCCAACTCGTTGGGTTGCCGGGCGGACGTGAATGCGGTCGTCGTTGCTGAGTCATCTGCCCATTTCCACCGGGCGGGTGACGACTTCTCTCGCACGAGATATGAACATTGCAACGCTCACTTCGACTGATCTTTGACCGCGCCGCTACAGTCCAACAAGCGTTTGCGACATCTGGCTTAGCCCGTGTCAGTCAGGGCAAACAACTTCGCAATGATGTCTGACGGCGCAGACTCCGACACCACACGCCTTGACAGGACAATGAACTCCAGGCTTATTCGTCCGCAAAACGATGTTTCTCAAATTGTGATCATGGTGAAATGGGCTGGAGTTCATGATCGAAGCTAACTCGAGGACATGCTCGGCTTAATCAGTTCCACTTATACGGTAAGGTAGGAACCCATGCGATCTCTACATCCACGAAATGCCAGCACAAAACTCGGGCCTGCCTCTCGTAGTCCGTATGCATCGAGACCAGCCCCATACTCGGCAACGTGCTGCATGAGTCTCTTCGTCCACTTCACCACTTCGGACCATCGATTGATACCGCAAGTCGTTGCCCTAGCAGACATCCCATCTCCGCCCCTTGTCTGCCTGCTGGGGTCCATGACAAACGACTCGAACCGGGACCCTGCCGCTTTCACCGCTTGGGTGTATCTCCATGTGGCATGACGAAGGTACAACAGGGTGTCAGGCTCATACCGCTCACTACGCCCAATTGTCAAGCCCTCTGGGCCAGAGGCAGAACTTCGGGCAGGGAGCGTGACGTCGAAGCGTGGTTTTGCGACCGGCAGAGGAGGCTCGGCACTCGAGACAGCTCACAGGATAGCTTGCGCGGCAGGACACTTGTTTTGCCGTGGTGTTCCTGCAGTAAACGATTCTGCTCTTTATGGTCACATCGTTGTGCGACAGTTGAACAGAGGAGCGCTTCATGACTCGAACCTTTCCAGGCTACAGTATCTGCGAACGCGCATTCTGGTCGCGAGGGACCATGTCACCTACAAGCTGTAGCGACATTGCCGTATCCCTGTCATGATTTGTGACCGAACGACCTCCGAAGCGCAGATGCTGCGCAGCAGCGCCAAGTGTTAGCAACGTGACACTTCCGAGCCAAGAAGTCGAAGCATCATCTTTGCTTTCAGTCCCGAGGAGTTGCCAATTTGATTTAAAAAGACATCTTCAGAATAAGCACCTTTGGTCGGGATCTGCCTGCCTCTCTGGCGACCGAGACTTGCGGTGTTTCATGCTGCTTCGCCTCACAGAGTAGCGTAATAACAAGATGGCTTGGTGATTTGCAAGGTCGAAACTATGCTGAAAGACATCTCGAGGATGAGCTATGCTGATAAGAACATTCAGATATGAATGGACACATTGACCATATGTTGCGGCTGCGAAGAATGGATAAGTCGATAGGCCGCATTAATATAAAGAGGCCCGGTCTTCACAGATCCAGCTACAAGTGAGGCTGCATTACTGTTGCATCTGCGAATCGACGGCACAACGACACTCCGACGAAGTGGATATGACGATCTTGACAACGATATGGCCCGCATCAATATTCACGCTGACCGTCCTCGCTTCGTTGCTGAAGACTATTGGTTCGAAGTCATGCAGCCGATTGCAGCGAGGGTGAGAAACATCCTTGCAGTAATAGTAGCGCGATTGGGACCAGAAACGCGTGATCGGTCGCTCCTCGAATGCTTGCACTACTACCTCATCGACTTGATTACGGCCGTCGCACAACACCAAGTTCGTGGGTGCAAATCGCGACGTCGCCTGTCATCATCGTCCACCTGGTGTATCGCCGGCACACGGAGGAAGTTCAGAAGGATCCAAGAGATCGACTCCCTGCATGGCGCAGGCGCAGGGTCTCCGGTAATCCTAGTGCATTTGACGTCGCCGACAGGGAGCTGTTGGTGTCCGCGTCCGGAAGACCTTCACACACCCGGCGCTCCCTTCGTCATTTGTATCATTGGACCACACCGCGCCCGTGTCCCGCTCCACTTGATGCGATCTCACCCGGCAGAGACATTGGTTGCAACTGGCCCCGTCCAGCCCATCCTTGCGGCACAATCACAGTCGTGCGGCAGTGCGGCAGGACTAATAAGATAGTCGTTCATGATCATCGAGTTCTCTGAGCGGTTTGAAGAATCATGACATATGCGGACTAAAACGGACGGGCGGTTGGAGAATCAGGAGAATCTCTGTCGACATTTGCACTCCGACTCGTGCTCCAAAATATACCTTACAAACCTTCTGGTGTTGCATTAATTGACGTTGACGATCTTCCCGTCCGCCCACTCGCCTGCCCTGCCTCTGCCCGCTCACACGATCCGAGCTACCCACCTTTATTACACGGCGCTACTCTACGAAGTACTCCAACCATTCACCATTCACCACTTCCTGGACACGCGACCTCACTTCTCTGCCAGCTGCGTTCGTCTCTTCGCGCATCTGTCCTCTACTTCTCTTTGTCCGCATTGTGCACGCGGCCCAAAGCTGCAAGGACAAGCCCGACACCCCTACCATGACATCAGACGGGGCCGCTCTCCCTTCCATTGTGGGGCCGACGATGCACACATCACGAAACGCCATCTCTCCCATCCACTCTCCCGACTCGAGCGCCCTCGCCAGCGAAGACGATGGCATGGACAGTGTGAGAATATCCCGACCGAAGATTGGAAGTCGGAAAAGCAGTGGCACCATGATTGTCTCGCGAGACTCGGCCACCACGGTCGTCGACACGGATCTGGATGAGAACGACGTACGCACCATGTCACCGCGGAGAAATAGTGAAGAAGTGGACAAATTGGGAGAGGAGGCGAGGAAAGACCTCATTGAGCAGGCCAAGGTGCTGCAGATGAGTCTGCAGGCCATCGTCGACCGGGTGGAGGCGGTCAAGAGTGAGCACGAGAAGCTCGAAGGTGGAAACAAGTTCTTGCAATCGTAAGTCTACATGCTTATCTGTGCAGCCACTCTCTGCAAGCTAGCAGCGCCATGTCTTGTCTTGATCTCGCTGACTCCGACCCTGCAGATATATTGGCGAGCTGATGCAAACCTCGAAAATCACATCGAGTGCACCTCCGAAATCCAAAGGAAAAGGCCGCAGCGGCAAATAGTCTGCTCGGCCTACATCATCATACACCACGGCTGATCCCACACATCGGCTTTCAGCTGGAATTGCATACTGGAGTAACTCTTGAGCGTTGGCGTCCGCGCTACCTTTGCTTTTGGGCCCTGGAGTTCTGAGATGGTGGTCTGGACACACTTTGTCCGGATAAGGCGGGAACGCATCACTGTGCATAAAGTCGTCGCTCATCGCGACGGTTGATACGACATTTGGCGGGCGCACATATGGAGTTTTGTGAATTATGGAAGGGATAGTTGTTTGTAATGAGTACATCGGCGAAGTGGCGGCATGAGATGAGCGATCGATGAGGGTCATGGTCACGGCGTGTTCGGCAGAGTTGCTTCAGCAATTCTTCGAGAGTGATGCATCAAGGCCCGTGAGGAACGTGTCAGCTTGATTGCACTGCAAACGAGAGATCACATTCCACTTCGAATCCAACTCCTATGTCTCCGCCGTGCAACGTGACTTTTGCCTGCTCGAACCTGTGTTCCGTGACACATATCTCTCTCTGACAGTCTTTGCGTAGAGCGGCACGGATTTCCGGTCCTGAGCGCAGACCTTATCCGTCTTGTTTGGAATTGAATTGTTGGCTTTGCATGCTTCACGTCTTCGGGTCTTCCGGACTGTATGACGGTCACCGCTGCTGACCTCGAAGCATCTACTTAGCAGGCACGTCTTCTACGCAACAAGAGTGATGGATCATACGAATCAAGAGCGGACAACTTTGCACAGGACCAGATAACGAGGAACACTTTACACTCCTGAGGAACAGCACTTTCATTCGATTCATTCTCTGCTGCTAATTCCCTTTGAACCTCAGTCATCGTCGCAATATTGGTCTGAATTTCAGGCCTGTCCGGTATTATGGGTCCCATGGCGCCCACTGTCTCAGAAGCATAAGAGCAAAGTCCACCATTATTAGGAGGCCGAAATGATGGTCTCAAGGCCATTCCCCTCGATCCCAAAGCAAAGGCCATCCCGCGACTTCGTATCGTGAATGCAAAGTCGTCAAAAAAGCAGTCGCACGACCATCAATGCGGTCGTGAACTCCATCCATATCTCAAGAGCCACCTCCAGCGCCTGAAGAAAAAGTGTTTGCCCGAAAGTCGCGACTTCAAAAAGAACAAACATCGACAGCTTTTGTATCTTCCTCGGCCGCAACATCATGAACGCGGGTATCCATGACGCTCATCTCATTCCCAATCTCAATCCTTTCCATCCGTGTGTGTATGTTTTTCCGATCTTCAATCCGTCCGTCCTCCACGCGATGTGAAGAGTGAAGAGTGAATGAAAGGCATCACTACCGCTCCTTCATCAACCCCTCACCCTGCGGCAGACTTCCGAAGAAGCGCTCCACGGGTCTGGCACGCGAACCGGACTCCTCGGAAATGGACTCGCGCTGACGGGGTGTGTCCTCTGGGTTGTTGGCGTTCTTGCCCAGGCCGCTGATACTTCCTTGACGACCGAGGCCGAAGCGGTCCGACAGATGCGACGGCTGAGTCTGTGGGAGACCACCCAGTGGGCGCTGGCTGCCAAAGCTCAGATCATCGCCGTGGGAAGGGCGACGTGTTCCGATTGGAGCAGGGAGTTGCGCGGCGCGCTGGCTGTCGAGAGGGCTCTGAGTGGTGTGAGCGGCAGAGTTCCACGAGCCATGCGAGGTCGGAGTCTGATTCAATCTGCCATAGTCGAAGCCTGCCATGGGAGATGGGCGATCGGCATGTTGTGGAGTCGTGAATGGCTGGCCGATGCTGCGCCCGGGAGGGTATGCTTGATCGAGCTCTCCTGCGCCGCGACCAGCGAAGAAGTTGTAGGCGGGCATGCCTCCAACGCGAACGTTGTTTCCTGCAGGGCCTTCGTGTGCTGCTTGACCATATCCGCCACCCATTTGCAGGCTGGACGCGGGATCACCGAAAGGATAGCCCTGACCGCCAGCTCCGAACTGTGGCTGGGCGAAGCTATTGGCAACACCAGGGATCTGAGGGTAGTTGGGCGTGTACGTCTCATAGGGAATGCGGTATGGCATTTGAGCGCCGTACGGGTCTCTATCTTCGCCGTACAACATGGTGTATGCATTGTTGAGGGCGTATGGGTTGTATGGTGGCACCGCGCCGGGGCCGATACCGCTTGGAGGCTGGCCCATGGCGTGCTGGGAGAACGAGGCCGGGTTGATGGCAGACAGCCAGATGCGAGTTTTGTAGATGCGGTAGAGCTCAGTGATCAGATCCTTGAAGTTGATGTAATGATCGGCGTAGTAATAGAAGATGAGCTTTTGAAAGTCCCACTGCCACTCCGCGTCCAGTATCTCCATCTGCAGGCGAAGGTGTGCGACTTTCTGCTGGCATGTACGCTTCGCTTTTGCTTCGTTCCCCTCTTTCTCGGCCAGCATCTTGATCTCGTGTTCGTTGGCAAGGCGCTTGATGGCTTTTGGCTTGAGGTTGGAGAAATTTTCGCGAGGAATGGTGCCCTGCATGGTCGACGGCGCGTCCGGGAAGAGTTGTTGCATGTTGCCTTGTTCTCCGTGGAGCTGAGCGTTGGGGTTGAATCCGCCATCCTTGTTACGGCTGTACATCATCAGCCACTTGTACTGCTCCTCGGAATACTTCTTCTTGAGAAGGCGAGCTGCTTCTGGAGTGACTTTGGCATGCTGAACGGTGCCGAGATCTTGACCGCGGTCGGCCTCCACGATGACCAAGTCACCCTCGCGGACGTGGAGCCCGGTGTTATCGAGCAGGTAGAACACATCAACACGAGAGCACTTGAAGCTGACGATGTAGAGCTGCTTCCGTGGACGGCCTGCACCAGGGCCCCAGTTGACGGGGGGCGCGGTGGATGGCTGTTGGTCGCGGCGTGCTTCTATTTCGCGGCGCTCGTGCTCTTTGAGCTCAACGTAGGGCACACGGTACATCATAGGGATGTCGAGTGCGGCGGCAGAGTCTTGAGCGCGTGTCATGGTGCCGGCATGGTCGCTATTTGTATCGATGGCGCGGTCAGAGCCGAAACCCTTCAAATCTAATCGATTCATCTTGTCAGTTGTCCGATCGATGTTCTGTATGTTTGTGCACGATGGTAGGACGCGGCGAGGCAAAGCAATGTTGTAGTGTGGTGTGTCGTTCTCTTTGTCTGGTTGATGGTGTGGAGAAGAGAGTGAGGGTGAAGGCGGCAGCAGAAGAGAAGAATAAGGTTCGATCAAGGCGGCGCTAGGTGACCATTGTCGCCGCTGTCGCGGTGAATGATGCTGAAGTGAATGGCGGGGTAGGTGCAGCGACGGCGTGGCGGGCTTCGGGCAAAGTGATATCACTTTCTTGACTTACGAGGTGGAAGCATGCTTGTGGGCGATTCACTCTCGAGCGCTTCGTGAGTGTAGGTCCTGCTGAGCATGCTAGGCTCGCCCGCCGCGAGTGATCCGCGGCGCGTAGGTATGTCGGCCAAAGAGTGTCGGCGCGACTCATTGACGTTCGGCACGTCGTCCCAGCCAAGCGAGCTCTGCCACTGAGCTCGGCGCTGTGGGTGGTCTGGATCGAGTGAGACGTGAGTGACTGATACGACATTCGGGACGGGACTGACTTACCGACGGAGAGGTTCGCGAACGCCGCTTCGAAGGTACGTCCTCTGAGGAGACCAGTCGGAGAAGCATTATCGAAGTGAAGGTCTCTGCCATTGCTCCCGTCGATTCGTGAATCGTACGTTGCTGGCATCGTGGCAGTCCGCATCAATGACCCGAGCCCAATGGGAGGGTGAGACATGGTATGTGTAAGCCTGGAGCCCGTATCGGGCTCAGACTCAGTATCAGCATCGTCTTCCTCTGCCAAAAGTCCAAGCGGCAGTGCAGCTGCCGTCCCTCCTGCAGGGCCAGCTGACGATTGTGGAGGTTCCCGTTGACCCTGTGAGTGTGATAGTGATCGGCCGGTCTTAGTTGTTGGCTGTAGAGGTATGGCAAAAGGGAGTGACCCCATTTTATCGCTGGCTGATGGTGAAGGAGTACTGAGCCCTCGCATGGTAGGGTTTGCTGCATTAGAAGCACCGAGACGGGCGGCATCGCGGGCGGCGTTACGCTGAGCGGCCTCCGAGATTTTGAAACTTCCACGTCTCCCGGTCGACCAAATACCTCCGGGAAGGCCCGGGACATTGTTGTCCTTCATGGAAAACTTGCCAAAAGACATTGAAGCAGGCCAGGGGCGCTCGTCTTCCGACGACACCACGGCTTCGGAGTCTGGCGTCGCTTTTCGTGCAGGCTATCGGACTAGTTAGCGGTTGAAATTATCCTTTGGAAGTTCAGACGAGCACATACGTTCATTGCTTGGGAAAGGAAGGAAGGCTTGGAACACAATTATGGAATAGTATGTATCTGCATGATAGGTCAGTATCGTTCAAGCTTTGAAAAATATCTTGTCGAATCGTGCATAAAGTCCAAGGAGGACGTCGAGCATGGAGGTTGCGCCGGATGCTTGGACTAGCAGAACAAGCTCGTTCCAGGATGGCCAGAGACACTGGATCGATGCTGGTCGTCCTCACACCGATGCACAACCCTTGTGAATGGGAAGCGCTCTAAGCTGAAATTCGGTGAATCGACGTCGGATGCGCCAGGACTTCCAGGCAGAGTATGGCGGAAGCAAGCCACAGACCATCAACATCAGCTTCAGCTTCCGGCGAACGTTCGACTAAGAAGCCTCCTCTGATGAAGGCACTCATGCGCTTTGGAGCTGCGTAGTGATTTCCACGTCTCTCATGGGCGCTCATCCGGGTCCTTGAAGTCGAGGAATCGCATCCGCCATCCGGACCCGGACCACCCGGTTGAGTTGGGCCACAAAGTGCACAAAAGAGAGATTCAACATACCTCGAGAAGTTTCAAACAGTCGTCAACAGTCGTTCAGCCTCTAGTCTATGTCTACAAGTGTGATGCTGTGTGGTATGTGCGTCAGCGTGGCCTTTCACTGCTTCAATCGTCCAAAGACATACTCACCTGGAGGGAGTATAGGTTAGGTTATATTACATGGTCTGGAAGGAGCGCGCGAGTGGTTTCAGGTCGTGTATGCGTCTTTGTCCATGTTCTCAGTCAGCGTCTGCTGGCAGCAAGCTTGAGGAAGCTCGACAGCGATGGCGAAAGTGCAGCAATGCGAAGAGAAGCAACTCACCTATGATCATTCCCAGGCTTTCTTCACGGCGCAAAGTGCCGTTGCTTCCAGTCGATGTGGAAGGGCCAATAAGGAAGTATTGGTTCGGTGAGTGAGCCTCGTGGGTGAGCCTCACATCGGGAGATTTCCAGGTCCGAATTGGCGCGGCTTCGCGCGGCGCCTGATGATGCTGACAGTAGCGATGATTGTGCCCACAGAGAGGAGAGGAGCAGCGTGCGAAGAAACAGATTGACAGGATCGTCCAGATCAGGCACGACAGCTCGTGGTGATGCAGCTGGTTGATGTTGAGGTCCCGTCGTGTGAGCAGGTGAGGTAAGGTAGCTTTTGCGGGGAAATGCACAATGACTCCCGGACCTGTCGTCGAGGCTGTCGAAGTCGGGATCGAACGAGCAGGAGGAGGTCTTGCTTGCGACTCGATATGATCGACCGAATGGTCTCGCTCCGAAAGTGTATATGTCGAGTGTGGAAACGTAGACAGATGGATTGAGAGGTGCCGGACTCGAGAGGCGGAGAGGAACCGAACTGGGCTGTATTGGTGTGGGGTAAAAAGGTAATGGCTGGCGCCGCTCAATTTGGCTTGCACCCCTCAAGATCGCGTATCACAAGGAGGTTCGTCGCGTTTGGTGTGATGAATATCGCATCGGACTGCTTGGCAGCGTCGATCAGGCAATGAATCATGGTTTCTTCACGCGAAATGACTACAGTAACGACAAAGTTTAGATAAGCAGGCAGAGTCATCGTGAAGCAGCCCAATCCAGTCAGGATCAGGGGCGCTGCATGGCAAATGCGGGCACTTCTCCAGTGGGAGGGCGGGCGCCGTGATCATGGGAGCTGATCCTCTTTACGTGAATGAGTGGTGCAGTACTTCAATAATATATTCCCGGCCGGAACTCTCAGATTCCAATCAATTCACAGTCAAATCATATTGGCTCGTATGACATTCTGCAGGCGACGTGCTTGCGTGGTAGTGCTTCCTTGCATACGCCATGTGTCGCTCGCCCCATGGTCTGCCGTCTGCCAGTGCGGTCTGCCATTGCACACGGCCGCCACATGTGATGCATCAATCTCGCAAACACACGACTGCTGCGAGGCAAAGAGGAGAACCTGGAGCCGTGATGATGATGTATGACAGCTTCACGAGGGTGAGATGTAAAGTCGAAGGAAGAGGGGTATTGTCGGCAAGAACGCCGCCGTGCATTGCGCACGGCAGCGTGAGCGATCAGTAGCCCTGTTCTGGTGGACGTGCCTTTATGTGGGCCACAGTCGTGGAGCGGAGGAGTTCAGGAAGACCTTTCCTTCGTGGCAAAAGATCCAGTCTCGTCCGCTCGCTGCAGTGACCCAAAGGAGCGTTACTGCAGGCGCCGTGGACTGTAGCGATGTTGTACAGGACGCCTGTGTGTGCCTATGATGACGGACTGGGCGCGATCTGTGGTTTACGCCTCAAAGAGACTTCCTCCTGAGCCTCCAGAAAGAGAGCAACATATCACTCCAATTTCGAGATGAAAGAAACGTTGGATGAGCAATTGTGATGAGAAAATAGAAGGCGGCGAAGTGAGGTTTGGAGGAGTTTGAGGTCTGCGCCGGGGAATCGTCGGCAAATTGAAGCGTCATCGTCGACCGCGAAACAGCTTCCATCAGGTGAACCATCAACAAATGACCTCAAACGAAGACGGGAACCGTTGTATCGACTTTGCCATGAAGTCTCTCCATCAACACGCCATCGTCCGACTGCATCACAGTCGGGAGTCTAAGAGCTAATCGCGTTCCAAACGACAGTCTTCAAGCCACTCCTGCAGATTCCCATTCTTGCTTCCTCCTGCAACACCACAATCAACTCTGCTTTCCGATGGCGGGGCAGTCGTTTCGATACCGAACCATTGTTGAAGTGGCTGTCATTTCCATTGTCATTTACATTTTTCTCGGAGCTCCAGGGTTCCCAGCTTCTACGACAAAAGCTCCTTCAATGCCGAAAGCCAAGTCCAAGGGCTCACCAAAAGTTGAGAACCTCGTCTACACATCCCGAGACCTCGTCTGTCCGCCGTCAAATTACGACACCCATATCTACTCCACCGCTCCTCTGCTCATCTACATCGAGAACTTCCTTTCAAACTCTGAAGCCGACCACTTGATATCCCTCAGGTAAATGGCACCGCCACCAAACCACAGTAGCTCACATCGACCCTAACGCTTGACCCAGTTCAGACATCTGGCAGCCATCCACCGTCTCCAACAATGGCGCCCTCACCCACGATCCTAAAGTCCGGCTCTCCGAAAAAGCTGCCATTCCCCGCGACAGAACAGTACAATGCATAGAGTCCCGTGCTCTGTCCTTTCAGGGCTGGCCTCGAGATACTTTCATCGAGAAGCTCTGGACCCAGCGCTACAATGTCTCCGGTCACTACGCTTTGCATTATGACTGGTCGTCGGCCAACCCCAACGCGAGGAGGGTGAGTAGTTTCATGGTCTATCTTGAGGATGGATGTGAAGGCGGCGGGACGAGGTTTCCAAAGCTGAAGGGCAGAGGAGATGAGAAGTGGTGCAAGTTTGTGGACTGTGGAGCTGATGAGGAAGGTGTCACCTTCAAGCCCAAGAAAGGTGCTGCGGTGTTTTGGAGGAACTTCGACGATGAGGGGAGAGGGTACAAGGAGACTGTGCACGCGGGCATGCCGGTCACGAAGGGCACGAAGATTGGGTTGAATGTATGGTCTTGGTATCAGGCTGGGCATAAAGCTCCAGATGATGTGGGTGAGCTTTGAGACTTTGCTCGCCAGTGGATCTGGCGAGTTGATGATCGGCACATGCCATGATACAAGATCTTGAGCCATTCTATCATCACCTAAACAGCTCGAAAGGGCTCCCAAAACTCCACGCTAGCTTTACAATCACAAGACAAGGCGACCGGGCTGGTCCTCCAATACCAGCTTCATCTTCTCTAGGTACTCGGTCGCACGGCTCTCCTCTCCGTTCCTGGCTACCACAGAGAAGATGTTCTCCCTCGGCGAGATGCCCGGCATAACAGGGGCAGGAGCTCGTTTGGGCGCCTTGGGCTTGGGTACAAGGAGATCAATAATGTCCGACTTCTTAGCTGAGCGCGGAGCTGCTGTGATGGAAGAAGGACTTGACAGGCCGGTGATGTTGGGAAAGTAGTTGCCTCGACTGCTGGTTGCGACCTTGTCCAAGCCTAGCACGGCGTTGAAGAGGTCATCGGCGGTCGCTTTGTGGGTCTTGCTGAATGGCAGGTTATCGTTCGCGAGCTCTGAAGCACGAGCGATGAACGTTGAGAGTGGCAGGAAAATCCCAAGAGTATCCTGCACGCGCTTTTGTGTTGCAATGACGGAAGATAGGCTGATAGGTATGGCGATCTCGGTCTCTCGAGGTAACTCGGGCTCGGTTTTCTGCTCTGCCTGCTTGTTCTCAGGCTTAGCCTCCGCCTTCTTGGCCAGTTGAATGTTCGATAGATCCAGATGTGAGAGCTTGTCCAATCGTGCGGATATGCTTGCTGGGTAGCTCTTTTGGACCTGGCCGAGATATGCCAGAACATCACCTTTTAGCAATCGTCCTTGAGGGCCACTGGCAGGGATCTGATTGGCGTCTTCGGCGGAAAGACCATTGACATGTAATAGATGCTCCACCGAAGGGTATAGTGGATACGTCTGCTTTCGTGCGGCTCCTCCTTGCTTCTGCAATTCGGAGCTCTTGGAAGCCTCCTTTGACTCGGAAGACTTCTCTGGCTTGGGAGCACTTTCACGCTTGTTCTCTTCCTTCGCTGCAGATTTCTCCTCTTTCTTCGCTGACTTTTCCTCTTTCGCAGGCTTCGAGTCCTCTGCCGGCAGCTCCAATGTGCTAATGTCGTCCTCTGGGTCGGCCAGAATTCCTATCCGTTCGCCCACCTGAATTGCCTTTGACCCGTCACCCTTGACGATCTTCACCAGCTTCCCATCATCCTGTGCTTCCACATCCATCGTTGCCTTATCCGTTTCGATCTCCAGAATAACGTCGCCCGCAGAGAAGGAGTCCCCTTCCTTTACTCTCCAGCTGGCAATGCTGCCTTCGGTCATGGTGGGTGAGAGAGCGGGCATAGTGTAGTTTGTTGCGGCACAGTTGCAAGCAGATGCTTGAAAGCCTGGCATTGCCATCAGTATTTGACGTTGAATGGTCGCATCGAGCTCCATGCAATTTACCTCTACGAGAAACGTATCTCGGCGCATATCTGCTGGCAAGGCGGGCAGAAAGCCGCGCTGAGTTGGCGACTCCGGCCATCACCTGTTCGAATCGTTCTGCGAAGTTGGCGCTGTTTCTTCAGGTGTGCAACACTGCTCCACGCAGCATTGCAAGTGTCGAAGAAAAGGTGGGAGGTCGTTGAGACGAGGTCCAAACCGAAGCTCTTGCCAAGGCCGCAGTGAAACCGATAACTTTTCGTCGACGAAACGCATCTACACATTACCATCGACATGCATCGGATCCGGCAATCATGACAGCGGCGAAGTGAGAAAGAATATATACACAATCAAGAAAACACAATGGCGAACATTGGTGCGATGTTTCTGCGCCTTCCATCGAGCTTGCGACAGCATCTTGTCTTCCAGGAACCGGCCCGACTTGGACAACTGCTTCATCAAATATCCAGGCGATCTTTCAAGTCCACCGCCAAGCTTGACAGAGCAAAGGCTCCCAGTAGCACCTCCAGACAGGTTCCGCAGAGTTCACGATCACAACCTCAACGGCTACCTCCAGCAAGGCAATATCCCAGGCCAGCAGCACCAGCACGACCACGTCCCGAATCGCAACCTCTCAAGGCGGACCGAAGAATCTTACTGTATACAGCGCCAAACCATGGAGCATTCTTTGCCTCGTCTTTCATCATTGGAGGTGCCTTCGTTGGTGGAGCGTATCTCTACGCCCAGACAGTGCTCAAGGAATCAGCGCCCGATGGCAGCAAGCAGCCGTGGTACATGAAAACATTGGGAGGCATTTCCGTTCTCTCCGTGGCTGGTTTCGGGACGATATTCCTACTGGCACCTCAAAAGATGATCAAATCAATTGCCGTGGTCTCGAAGGAGGCCAGCATTGCTAGTGCCGTGGCGCCCTCCAGTGGGCTTCCTCGCACTCTGCGAATCGAGGTCAAGCGGACCCTGCCGTTCGTCAAACCAGATGTCATGGAAGCGAACGTCGCCGATGTTGCGTTGAACCGGGACGTGCCCGATGTGCTCAGAAATCTCAATTTCATGAGCGTGTCGAAAGAAAACGCCATGCTGTGGACCGAGGACTACTTCGCCGGAAGGTTCAAACCGGATCCGACCCCCAAAGGTGTCTTGGGCAGCCTTAAAGCGATCTGGCCGGCGACCAAGCGCGAAGTTCGGCGAATGTTCTTGAGAGACCAAATGGCTCGTGTGCAAGTCGAGAGACATGGTATTTTCAAACTTGATCTTCGAAAGTGCTGCATGCTGGATGAAGGACGTGCATTGAGCGCTGTCCTTGGGGATAGGGTCATGGCGGATATGAGCTTCATTACGCGGTTGGCGGCAGCAATCAGATCGTGAACAATGTATAGACTACGAAGTGTATACCTACCGAGACCTTGTATTGTCACGCAGGCATAATAATGTATACTGCAAATTGTCTGGTCTTGTTTAATGTGATCGTACTGCAACCCGGCTTTACCCGTGTGATGATTCGCCGACTCTCCGGAAGTTTGACTTCAATCATTTGACTGTTTGACGACGATCAATGATGAACTGAATGTCGCAGCACACCTCCCTCAATGCTCCTCCGCCTGCCACTGACGGCAGTGCAGGTCTCCTGGAACGGCACCTCGATATGTCATCGATGCGCGAGCCGGCTCGCTCGTTTGAACGCATCTCAAAAACGCCCATTCTCTCGCGCGATACGGACCAGGCAGATCGCCGCATTGAAAGATGAGGAGGTGGACAGGAGATTCTTCTGGGCCAATGCATTCCATGGACAAAGATTAGCGAAATCAGGAACGCTTTCGAAAGTCGCATTAGCAAGAGACGGAGTCAGAGACGCAACTCAATCTGCCACGGCAGACTCGCACGGGAGCGCACCGCCCACAATCGAGGAGCTACCACATCGCCGACGGAAGCGATTAAAAGAGGCTGCAAGTGTTTTGGATGCGGCAGGAGATGTTCCTTTACCACCAGATGCATCATCATCGCTATCACATGACGCAGCGGCCGCACCGGAGAAGTCTTTACGGCGATTATTCTCCACCTACCTGGCCTTGACGAAACCACGCCTGGCTTTTCTTATCGTCCTCACAACCACGGCATCATACTCGATCTATCCGGTCCCAGCTCTACTGAGCACTTCCGTTACCGATGCGCCTTCTCTCAGTACCCTCACCCTGCTATTCCTCACGACCGGCACATTCGCATGTATTGCGTCTGCGAATACCTTGAATATGCTTTTCGAGCCACAACACGATGCGAAGATGAGTCGGACAAAGAATAGGCCACTGGTAAGAGGACTGGTCAGCAAGCGAGCAGCTTTGGTGTTCGCCATTGCAACGGGCATGGTTGGGTCTGGGCTGCTATGGTACGGAGTCAATCCTACGACATCGATACTGGGCGCCGGAAACATCGCTCTCTACGCGTTTGCCTACACATTCTCGAAACGAATACATCCCGTCAACACGTGGATTGGGGCTATCGTTGGAGCCATTCCTCCGCTCATGGGATGGTGTGCGGCTGCCAGTCAGTACAGCACCAAGAATGCGATGCAAGCGTCCTCGACCAGTGTATGGGAAGAGGCACAGGAGCTGCTGTTCACAGAGCAGGCAATCGGAGGATGGTTGATTGCAGGACTGCTGTTCGCGTGGCAATTTCCGCACTTCTTCGCCTTGTCGTACGGAGTCCGGAAGGAGTACGCTGGCGCGGGTTACAAGATGTTGACGTCTACGAACATGCCCATGGCATGTCGAGTGTCGCTGAGGTATAGTCTGGTCATGTTCCCAATCTGCGCAGGATTGAGCTACTATGAGCTCACGGACAGGGCGTTTGTCGTGACGAGCGGTGTTGCGAATGCGTGGATGCTGCGGGAAGCGATCAGGATGTGGAGGCTGAACGGCGAGAAGGGTTCCGCGAGGGCATTGTTCTGGGCGAGTGTCTGGCAGTTGCCAATCGTGCTGGTATTAGCCATGGTGCAGAAGAAGGGGTTATGGGATCGCATATGGGCTGGGATTTATGGCCATCCAGAGCTCGAGGAGGACTGGGAGGAAGAGGAACTGTAAGATAGATACAGGATCAAGGTCGTGATCGAATGTACAGATTCAGCGGCCATGAGCAGCATAGGTCAGGACGATTATCCGCGTGCACATCTCCTGGTGACTTTTTGTGTGAATGTCGTACCTTGTGCAAGCATGCTCATGCAGAGGCATGGCATGGTTGTTGTATCCGATAGAACTCCCAAGCCACTGCTATCTAAGGGGATCTGCGAACTGCTTGCTTACGTGGGCCCTGGTCTGGACCTCAGCTCTCCTTGTCATGGCTGCGACTCATCGCATGAACGCGTTCCCCGAACAGCAACATCCCTGCCTGACGACTGAACGTACGCCTTGATTTGTCTTTGTCTGTCAGTCTGCTCTCGATCATTCCGGTCTCGCGATAGAACTGCGCCGCGGTGCAAAAAGCGACCCTCCGCGTGATGTAGACACTGACGAGTATAGCTCGAAACCGACCCAGCTTCTTGGCCCCATTCGGTTCTGCCTTTCAGCTGTCTGTTCTGCATATACAACCACCACCTCCATCCTGACGCATCGACAACGACGAACGACTTCCCCCAGTTTCACTCCGACTTCACCTCCCGCCGCTGACACGCTCCGCCGTCACTGCCTCCGCACTGTCTCCTCCTCCCCGCAGCTTCTCCACACCCCACTACCGCAGGCGCGAGTCTGTCCCCGCCGACGCAATCGCTGCTGCTTCTATGCGACATCGATAGCGACTCCTCCCCGACGCGCACCGCCTTGGAATTCCTGGAGAGACTGTGCCATCCTCCTCGATACTTCGACAATCGCATCGACGCTCATCTCCATCATCACAACCGCTACGGTCGCATTTTTACCACATCAAGGCCACACCGAACCACGTCACGTCGCAGCGTAGCCTCCGGCATCGCATCAAGAGGGGATCGCCAGCATGGGTAACCAGCCCTCCAAAGAGAAGGATGGAAAGGGATCACAATCGTCCAGTGGACCCAGCCTCGACTCCTACCCTTCCTTCAGCAAGTCCGATACAAAAGAGTCATCTCGCTCATTTCGCACAGCTCTTCGCACAAAGATACCCGGCAAAAGCTCTACAGACAGCCCGCGAGGATCTTCAAGCAATCTTCCAGGAGACGCCTCTTCGACAAGTGTAGACAAGGTCGATTCACAATCCATCAAGTCTGCGACTAGCGGTCGATCATCGCAGAGGCAAACACGAGGCTCCGCATCCTTCTCTGAGACGCCTCGTCGCGGTAGCCTCGCGGAGGAGGACGATGCTCAGCCACCACCTTCGCCGACCATGTCCTCCAGCGTTGGCGCTGGTCACAGCGACCTGACAGAAGCTCAACGCAATGGCGAGATAGATGCAGTCTCGGACGCGCCGCCGCAAGGCAATATTCACCAAACGCACACCAAGGAGCCGACGGAATCTATTCTGGTTAAGAAGCCAGCTCCCACAGGCCAAGGCGCCGCTGCAGTGCTTGCCATTGCTGAAGCACCCGAAGTACGATCCAACTCCACTCCCGGTAACATGGAAATAGGTGCTCTGAAAACCGCCGATCTGGATGACATGATCAAGCGTCTCGTGGATGCTGGTTATGCCGGGAAAGTCACCAAGACCGTGTGCCTCAAAAATGCCGAAATTACCGCCATCTGCAATGCTGCTCGGGAGTTGTTCTTGTCACAGCCGGCACTGCTGGAGCTCTCGCCGCCAGTGAAGATTGTTGGCGACGTGCATGGCCAGTACACCGACTTGATTCGCATGTTCGAGATGTGTGGCTTCCCTCCAAATAGCAACTACCTGTTCCTCGGCGACTACGTTGATCGTGGCAAGCAGAGCTTGGAGACGATTCTGCTGCTGTTGTGCTACAAATTGCGATTCCCCGAGAACTTCTTCCTCCTTCGCGGCAACCACGAGTGCGCCAACGTCACGCGTGTCTATGGCTTTTACGACGAATGCAAGCGAAGGTGCAATGTCAAGGTCTGGAAGACGTTCGTTGATACCTTCAACACGTTGCCCATTGCCGCCATTGTGGCCGGGAAAATCTTCTGCGTTCACGGCGGTCTTTCGCCCTCGCTCTCTCACATGGACGACATCCGCAACATTGCGCGACCGACGGATGTGCCAGACTACGGCTTGCTCAACGATCTGCTTTGGTCCGATCCAGCGGATATGGAAGCAGACTGGGAGGCGAACGAAAGAGGTGTCAGCTATTGCTTCGGAAAGAAGGTCATCATGGAATTTCTGCAAAAGCACGACTTCGACCTCGTTTGCCGTGCGCATATGGTTGTTGAAGATGGTTACGAATTCTTCCAGGAGAGAATTCTGGTCACTGTTTTCTCTGCTCCCAATGTGAGTATTCGATGCATGTCAGACCGTTGACCAACGATTGTGAGACTAATCTCATCACAGTACTGTGGCGAATTTGATAATTGGGGCGCCGTGATGAGCGTTTCTGGCGAGTTGCTGTGTTCTTTCGAGCTGCTGAAACCGCTGGACTCCAGTGCTTTGAAGAGCCACATCAAAAAAGGACGAAACAAACGACAGAGCATGCTGAACAGCCCGGTGAGTTACCTCTTCATTGCCAGATGATAAGGAAGCTTCACATGCTAACACCTCTCATGTCTAGCCCGCCAGCCAGTTCCCTCAGAGTTACTAAATTGCTTCGTACAACGACAAGCGTTTTCGAAATTCCACAGGGCTCTGCTCTCCGTCCCAAGGGTCACGATTTGCGTCCACAACCATCATGTTCGAAAGGACTAGACCGCCTGAGGGAGATGCAGCCGGGACGGCCTCAGCTGGTCCGGCGGACACGATGACGGCAGGCAGAAGACGCCACTTTCTGATATCCTTTGTGACTGGATTCACTACAATACTTGGTCACTCACTCCTTTCTTCGTCTGGCGCTTGCAGGAGTCAAGGCGCATTGCGGAACAGGACCCATACACAAGTCGTACCGGACGCGAAATGTATTCTTCTGGCGAAAGGTGTTTCAGCATTTGCTTTCGCTCTCTGCTCTGGTCAAGGGAGTCGGATGTGTTGAGACAAACATATTCTTGACGGGAAAATGGGCGGCAACACGCCGCATGTACGATTGATGGGAGGGCGCCGTGGCGCTGAATGTATAGATGATCGAACGGACAGGCAAGCATCATTCTCGGCGTAGGTCTACCAAGGTACACAGGTCGGCTGACTTGACAGCAGTCTTCATATTGTTTATGAAGCGTAGCGACGTGTTGAGGGGCCTGGGTAGGCGACCGTCCGGTGTGGCGCCCGCTCCTATCGTGGCTGCTTCTCTGCTTCTGCTTTCAATACTGCGTTACTCTTCGCTCTCTGCTGTGCGCTTGCGATCTCGCTTTCGAGCAGACGCGGAAGGAGACGACAATCGCTGCTCGCCAAGGGCTGTTATAAACGTCATTCTCTTTACCCTTGTTCCAGTTACAGATTCACGATCCGCTCGAACGTTGTTACTTTCTTTCTTCTCTCGCTGCTAAAGATCGAAGACAGGCTACCATGAACAGGGGATGCTGCATCTGCCGGAGCACGAGACAACACGTCCAGTTTCACGTGCTTCACTCAGATTTCTGGCTGTCGGGGTCCGTTCTGCTGTGCATGTTGGACGGCATGGCGACTAGTGGCACATGTGTTTGCTGTTCTGTCTCATGCAACGGCTTCCATATGCTCTGTTTCTTGCTACTTCTAAACATCAGCAAAGCTTCCCGATCGTTTCGGCCACAGCAAGAACAACAGCCCAAAAAACTCGCAGACCACCGACTACATCAGAGAAGGACACTCTCAGGAGCGCGATCAAAAAGGTGCTTGTACTTGCAATATCGGTCGCACAAAACGATTACAGATCTCGAAACGGTCTCCATCGAACACGGTCCCGCCGAGCGTCGACGACGATTACCGTGCTACGATACTCTGCATCGAACCCAGTCAATATGGCTCAGCGAGGTGTACTGCAGGGCATGCGACTCCACAGGGTCGTCGTCATTGCTGCAATCGTCCTCATCGCCATCTTCGCCTTCTACCACCACCACTCATTCTCGGCATCGGAGCTCGACCTCGCCAACATTCACCAACGTCCCAGTGACCATGCATCAGACGAGATCAGCACGACCACCAGCGTCCACGCCTGGTCCGATCAAAGCGATGATCTTGAGCGCAGACGTCTAGACCTCGACTCCAACTTCACTTCCGTTCCACCCATCTTCAACAAGACGCCCTTGGATGTTGAAAACGAGAAGAAGAAAGGCGAGACGCTCCTCTGCTATCTGGACGACCCCCTTCTAGCCGGTCCTCTTGCTGTTTCGCGATGGACCGACTACGCTTCCATGGAGGAATGGGGCTGGCAGGGACATGAGACTAGCCAACGCTGGGCATACATGTCCTTCGCGTCCGACATTGTACGTTGGAGTTATCGAGTAGATGACGGCATGAAAGTAAACGCTAACACTTGATTCAGGTACCAGGTCTGGGTGTGCCAGAACTGCTCCTTCCAGCGGCGAATGTCGAATGGTACCATTGGCACGAGCGTGTCATCGATGGCACGACCTATCCCGTATGATATGCCGCTCGCAGGCCGTTGAGATGAGCGCAATACTATGTACTGACGACCTTGAACAGATCACCAACGGGCAGTACATCAATGTCTACTGGCCAGACTATGGCATTCTGATGGCCAACGACAACGCTGGTCCTGCGTATCAGGTCGAGAAAGCTCGCGGCAGCCAGATCCCGTGGGAAGACGAGAAGTTAGTACTGTGCTCCAACGGCATTCTGATTGCTTTTCGTAGACGTTCAAGGCTAACCAATTCACCTCGCTAGCGGCCATCCTCTTCCCCTCCCTGAACTTCGTCAGTGGTCCGACGTCAATTATCTCACCTGGAAGCATCTCACTAACGAGGTCCAACGCCGCGGTCTGAAATGGATCTTCCAACGCGGCATCATCAACAAAGACACGCAAGCAGCAATCGAGAAGATCACCGCATACCACAACGTAGGCGACAAAGCACCCGAATGGCCAGGCCTTGATCTGACGCCCGGCTCGTTTGGTTTCGAGATGATTCTGGCGAGTCCGAATCTGCGAGGCGTGATGTGGTTGTTGATTCAGCATCAGGCGGACTTGGGCAAGAAGAAGATTCTGAGGGTGAGGATGTGGAGGGCCGGGAGGGGCATGTATGCGCCCAATCTGGTCGTGGAGCTTGGAGATGCTAGTGGAGATGATGTTGAAGATGCGATTGGAGTGTGGGGAGGGACTTAGCAGGTATGAAGTCGAACGGCTAGTGAGGAGCGCTGCAGTGGTGAGCGCGTGCGTTTGGAGCTTTTGAAAATTACCCCAAAAAGTCGAATTGGACTGATGATTTGGTTCATATGCACCATGCGAGCTTTCGTAGGCGCCACCACAGGCTGCGGCTGTTCTGAGAACGACTCGGCGTGTTCCAACGACCTTAGCGGCACACCGTTGCAAAAGAGTCTCCTTTACCAAGCGTACTCGCCTGTCGCATGCACAAACTTTCCGTGGTCTCCATCCCTGTCTCCACGCAGCAGAGCCACGATAGGAGCAGCGCCCTCACTCGTCGGCTTCGCTCCGTTTGCGCTGACATTCATCGAGCTCAAGTTGGAGACTGTGAAGCCCGGGCAATACGCAAAGATTTTGAAGCCGTCGTCGCGGTACTCCCGGCATTGACTGTATGGATGGACTCTCGTCAACAAAGCCCCCAGTGATGGCGCATGCACTTCGAGTTGGACTTACCAAGCTGTGATCATGTTCAACGCGGCTTTGCTCGCGCGATACTGGGGATACTGCAGGTCGTAGCTTCTTGACTTGGGATCCATCTTTTGCGTGATGGAACCCACACCTGAGCTGACGTTCACGATGCGAGGTGTCCCGCTGGACTTCTTGAGCAATGGAGCGAAATTTTCGCCCATCAACTGGACGCCGATGACGTTTGTCTGGTAGCAGATGGCCATTTGTTTGGAAAGTGGTAGACCTTCAACTTGGGAGATCGCAGCATTGTTGACGAGACCATCGATTCTGAAAGTGGGCGATCAGTTGATGTGTCTCAAAGAAACAGACAGAGATTGCTTCTCACCTGCCGTGCTTCTCCTCAACCTGCTTGGCCGCATTCTCAATGGACTGTTCGTCTGAAACATCCAACTTCAAGAGCTCGACGGTGCCAGCAAGCTTCCTGGACTCGAGATCCTTCACAGCAGCACTACCTTTCTCGATCGAGCGGGCGCCAAGAAGGACGTGGTTGTTGGACGCTGCCATGAGCTGTGATACAACCTCGAACCCGATGCCTCCGTTGCCTGCAGCCCGTCAGCTCAGCTCAGGCATCGCATATGTCAGTGGAACATACCGCCCGTGACAAGAGTGATCGTCTTCTTTGCCATGTTTTGAGCTGCCATCTTCAGTTGTCTTCGTGGTCGGTATCGTTGATGGATTCTGTCAAGGCTGAGGTGTCATGGTCAAGGTACTTATGCCTCCCAGAGACCGCAGCCAACTGCTGAATCGCACACGCTTGTAGTTGCGCGCGGAGTTACGTTCACGGAGTTAGGACGAAACGATTGGGATACTCCTTCAGGAATGAGCACCTCGCTAGCGTAAAGCTAAACCACGATAAAGCCGACCGTATGTGAAGAGACAAAGCTCACGGCCAGGTTTCCATAGGCCCGGAGATTGGTAAGTCGTCGGATGCCACCGTTACACAGCACACGCTTAACACCTGATTAATGATCATCTCGTCAGGACCTCGACCTCGTGAAACATGCAGGCATCTCAATGTCCCATTTTCATTATCATTTCGTCGATTCATCATCAGCGTTGGAATCCGTCTTATGAACCCACGACAATCCGTTGAGCAAGCTCAACATCATCCATTCATTCAGACCTCAAAGCTCGACCACGACCTTCTTCGCGCTGACACCCGCCTTGAGCGCGTCGAGACCCTTCTGTACGTTCTCCAGACCCTTACCAACAACCTGGGCCTCCGGAACAGCCCTCAACTTTCCCTGCTCAAGCGCTGGCGTGATGTAGTCCTTCCACACTGGATGAGTGACTGCATTGACGCCAAACACATTGGCAATCTTGACGTTCTCGGGCACACCCTCCTTTGGTCCACCGAGGGTCAGGGCGAGTTTTCCTCCTCCCAGCTTCTCCGTGATGGGAAGGACGTGCTTGAAAGAGTCGTTGGTCGAAATGGCGTCGTAGGTACCGAGGTATTCGCCGCCCACCGACTTGACTGCTTTGACGACATCTTCGACCACAGATGAGGTTTTGTAATCGAGGACTTCGCTGGCACCGAGTGACTTGACAAAGTCGATGTTGTGCTTGCTTGCAACGGAGACGACTTTGACGCCGGAAGCGACAGCGAGCTGAATTGTCAAGGCACCAACGGAAGAAGAACCGCCCCAGACCAGGAGAGTCTTGCCGGAAGAGGAGGGATTCAACGATGGGTAGGGCAATCCGAAGAAGCCCTTCTCCGCTTCGGCGTAGAGACCAACCGCGGCGGTATCGATGGCCAAGGGGAGGACGGAACCTTGGCTGTATGAGATGGAGGACGGGAGAATGGCCACGGTGGCGGCGGGGATAGTAGAGTACAGCTGGAAAGCGGAGCCTTTGATCTCGCCGGTCGCGAGAGAGATGGAATGTCTGAGAGCATGGTCAGACCTATGGTCAAAGCGACACGATGGCGACTTGAATGTGAACATACGCAATGACTCGGTCTCCTTTCTTGAAGGCAGTCACGTTGGAGCCAATCTCGTAGACCTCGCCGGCCACATCGCATCCCACTACGGTCGGCCAGTTCTGGATGAACATACCAGAGTCCTGGATCTTCCAATCGACAGGGTTGATGGCTAAGGAATGGTTCTGAATTACGACGTCGTCAGCACCTGGCGAGGTGTAAGCTATTTCAGCGACCTTGTTGATGTCAGCTTCATCGATACAGCTGGAGGTCTATAAGGGGTGATGTTCACCCGCAACTTCTGGTCTTTGCCATCGAGCCATGCTGCTTGATTGCTTGGCATTTTGTTTGACGTGATTGAATTATTTGTCGAAGTGAAAGGGTCTGACTTGGGGAGTGCAGAGCTGATGAGTGAGATGGTTGCGAAGATGTATAGGAAGATGAAAGCACGAGGACTGAAGTATTTAATCAATGGCGAGCTTCTTTCTCATCCTTTCGCGACTTCCATGGTGCTTAGATAATCCTCCTTCTTGATTACAAATGCGCCGAGCGGAATCCACTTACCTTAGGTGACTGAGGTGGGGATTGCAAATGCATTTCGCTAAGGTAGGGACAGTGATGACATTTGGAAACAGCACGACGGGAGATCGAAGGATTGACCATCTTCACAGTTTCGATGCGAGAAGGAGTGTCGACCTCGAGGGATGATCATCAGTGAGTGGGAGAAAGAACGATAGGAAGGCGGCAGAACTTTTTCACGAGCCAAATTATTCCAAAAGCCATCCTTCCTATCGTCCGGACATGGCTCCGCTGCTCTGAACATCACCGGTTCACTGAACCGTCCTCGAATGCTGGATATATTGTGCGAAATGGACAACGGATGCCGTAACGTCGTGCAGGCCGCGACGGAAGCGGTCCGTCTTGCTGACTTGCTCATGCATCACGCACTCCACGAGTCCTTCAATAACGCCGGGTCCCGTTTCGAGGACCTCGCCCTCAGCAGCTGGACCACGTCGTAACTCGCCTTCGCATCTCCAAGTACACAATGAACTTCTATCTCGATGACAGCTTCCCATGTAAAGCTTACAACCCGGACTGCGGCCACGGGTAATAATTTTGACATCAGCATCCTCGTCCATCGGGAGGGGTCATTATCAGGACCAAATTCTCGTGATGATTACTTCATCACTAGCCAAAGTTCTCTTCATGCCAATGGTCTACTTAAACGTCGTTGGTTTGACCATCGGATGTCTCAAGTAGCTTTAGGCCCTCCTCCTCGGATTTGCCGAATCTCTGGTCATCGATTCCTGCCCTCTCCGACCGCCCACACTCTCCTGGTTGGAGAGCCCGGATGAAGAGGCTCAACATTCTTATGCAGACCGACCAATCTAAGTTTTTTGTTACTCAGACGCTCGTCGCAAGCATCGCCGAGCTACCCGTATTGATCTCTGAGATATCCGGCCGATGCTCCCCCCTCTTGTTGGGCATGGGTACGTCTCGCCTGTCGTTGCTGGCCGTTGCCGGTGACAATTTGCGGACAGCCTGCAGAGCGCCGTATCTTTCCATGACTGAAATGTGCGATGGAATCTTGTCAGCATTTACCTAGAAAGCTTACGAGCTGGTGTGGATATTTTCAGAACGGGAGTGTGACGCAAGGAGACTTATGTGCTGGTACGGCTGTTTTGAGAACGGAGTTGTGCCGGAAGAAAACTTATGTGCTAGTATGGATGTACTGTCGCAGGGAGTCTCCGACATCAGACACCTCGTCGTGTGTGGTAGACTTCGCATGGCTCTGAAAGTCTGGCTGCGAGCCAGCACGACATCGCCCGTCTGATGAGATCGAAAGCGCCTGGGGTTGTAGATCCGTGGACATGTTTGATTACTCAGCTGGACAGCCGCCTAAACTTTCATGCGGCTCAACATTTCAAGCCTCCCTCTTCATCATGCGTCCCGCGAACATCACACCACCTGCCACCTGAACATCAGACCTACCACACGCAATGGCCTTTCCGCCGTCTGATGCGAGCGCACAAGTCTTAGTGGATGCGACATCTTCACCCAACTCCATGCCACTTCTGGGCGTGGCCAAAAATCAACCAACGGTCGCGTGGCAGTGCAGATCGGATCCTTCATCTTAGTGGCCTGACCAAGACTTTACTCCCCTTGGCAATGCCAACACTCGTCTCAATCCGTTCAGCTCGTCTGGAAGGCCGCGGACCGCGGTCAGGCGTAACGCACGCACTGAGAGTGTACACCGACACCATCCGGGTCAGCTTGCCACAATGGAATTTCGCTAGCTAGCAAAGGCGAGCGCCGGTTCCGATGCACAATTGTGCGTGAGCACAGCTACTGGACGTAGGGACGGCCGGCTCCCGCGACATTCGCTTCACGTTGAGACCGTGCTAGGCTCACAGTATGCTCCAACGCGGTGCGTGCTAGCACTAGTGCAACTGTGTGCCTGTCGCGACCCTAGACGTGTTCTACACGGAAGACCAGCCGGGCTCTTTACCTACAAGGTCGTACGTACCTTGTAAGTCGACATGCCTCGCCTGGCGATGCATCTGAAGCACAGATGCCTCGTATGGTTATTAGTCCAATCAACCAACACGGCAGTTGATCCCCGCCAAACGCAGCGATCGCCAATACCCCATATCATGTGTCACCCACATGGCAAAATCTGGATCCGCCCCAGTGCCCAGCTCCTGCGCAGCTTGGCACGACAGGGTATCCCCAGTTTTGCGCTTGGACTTTGCGGGCAAGCGAGTCCGTTCCCCATATTTCACCCCAAGCTCGTCTCGTTGCCAATGTTGCCTGCAATGCAGCCAAGATGGCGCCGTGGCCACAGTTGGACTGTCGTCCGAGGCCAAAACCTCGCCGAGCATTAACGGCGACCGCATGTGATGTGGCATGTAAGTACAAGAGGCGACATTCCGCTCTCCTTTCCTTCGCTCGTCTCGGTTGTCTTCTTTCCTCACGCACAGCTCTAACCGCAGTGCACTTCACCATGGGTCTCTTTTCCTCCAACAGCGCCGAGAAGGTGGGCGGCACCACTGCCCATGTCGAACAACACAGGGATCACTCGCCCAACTCCGACCTCAAGACGACATCTAGCGATGACAACGAAATGCAAACCGAGTTCTCGCCCGCCGAGCAGAAGAAGATCCTCCGCCGAATCGACAAACGTCTGATTATTACGGTCGGAGCCATGTACATGGTCTCGCTCATGGACAGAACGAACTTGTCCAACGCTTCAATCGCCGGTATGCGACAAGAACTCGGCATGATCAAATCGGCGGCCACTCCAAACGGTAACCCAATGGCATACGTACGCATCGGTTCTCTCTTCAGACACATATCCTCCATTGTACTGACAAACGGCAGTCCATCGTTACTCTGGTCTTTTTCACTACCTATGTCTTCTTTCAACCTCCCGCGACCGTCCTCACCAAGAAGATTGGTCCACGAAACTTTCTGGCTACCATCTGCTTCCTATGGGGATGCACTATGATCGCGATGGGCTTTGTAAAGACGTGGCAGCAACTCGCAGCACTGAGGGTGATTTTGGGCATATTTGAGGCAGGCTTCTTCCCTGGCTGCGTCTACTTGCTCAGCACTTGGTACTGCCGGTACGAGATGGGACGACGCAATGCGTTCTTCTACCTCATTGGCATGCTTGCCTCCGCGTTTTCTGGTATTTTGGCATTTGGACTAATGCAGATGGATGGCCTTGGAGGCTACCAGGGCTGGAGCTGGATTGTGAGTTGCTCCAGCGATATGCTTTGCTTGCATAGCACTGACTCATGCCGTACAGTTCATCATCGAAGGAATCATCACCGTCATCATCGCCATTGTCGGATACATCTTCCTCGTGCCCTTCCCGGACGACAACCCCGAGAAATGCTGGGGCTTCCTGAACGAGCGCGAAGTCGCGTTTGTCATCGCCAGAGTCAACGCTGATCGTGGCGATGCACAAGCCGAGCCCTTCAACCTGGTCAAGTTCTTGAAGCCTGCCGCGGACCTGAAAATCTGGGGCTTCGCAATCATGTTCGCATGCAACACGACGCAAAGTTATGCACTTGCCTTCTTCTTGGTATGTTACCAGCTTCTGGCCTAAGGCTGCAACGCATCCGAGACTTTGCTAACGTTTCCGCCCGCTTAGCCTATTATTCTCGTTGTCGGCATGGGCTTCGAAGTCGGTGCGGCTCAGTGCTTGGTAGCACCACCATATGCCTTCGCTGCTATCGTTATGCTTATCACTGCAACCATCGCGGACAAGTACAAGATCAGAGGTAAGCTTGAAAATCGCATCAGTGCTTCGGCATATTTGAGACCATAGCCTGGGTTTCACTATCGGCTGCTTTTTTAATGCTTTGAGCTAATTCGCGTCACCCACTTCTGTAGGACCATTGATCATCTTCAACGCCACTTGTGCGATCATCGGCCTGGCACTCATGGGTTGGGTAGAAACGGTCGGAGTTCGCTGTAAGTAGCGCTTTGTGAGGTCATTTAACTCATCGGATGTACTGACGTTCCATCAGACTTCGGCGTCTTCCTGGTCTGCTCGGGAGCCAACGCCAACATCCCACAAGTCATGTCATACCAAGGGAACAACATTCGCGGCCAGTGGAAGCGCGCATTCTGCAGTGCTACGCTGGTCGGCTTTGGTGGAATCGGTGGTATTGCTGGATCGCTTGTGTTCCGTACTCAGGATGCCCCAGGATACATCCCAGGTGTAAGTCGTCCTTCCTGCAACACGAGCTGTGATCGTCACTCCGGCCGTCTGAAACGCTCAGCTACCGTTGTCGTACAAAACCGTATGCGAGTACTACGAAACTGACCTTGGACTTGTAGCTCTGGGCATGTATTGTCGCTTCTCTGCTCATGATCACGACATGCTGTTGTTTGAACACCTACTTCTACTTTGCCAACAAGAAGCAAGCACGGGGAGGATTCGCAATCGAAGGCGCCGACGTAAGTACTTTGACATGTCTTCTCTCTGCCGTTGCTAACGATAACTCAACA
The DNA here is from genome assembly GCF_000219625.1 of Zymoseptoria tritici IPO323. Classification (NCBI taxonomy): domain Eukaryota; kingdom Fungi; phylum Ascomycota; class Dothideomycetes; order Mycosphaerellales; family Mycosphaerellaceae; genus Zymoseptoria; species Zymoseptoria tritici. Next base: position 1,733,010 of record NC_018218.1, on the reverse strand, counting down.
GGACGGCTTCCGCTACACTTACTGAACGACTCGCTGTGCCAGGCAGAATGTTTTATGAATCAATGTGTATATAGCTTAGTCTGAGTGCACGCTTCGAGGTGTGAACATGTACAGAAAGAGACTATTGCAACACCTGAACACCTACTGCACCTTCCCAACGATCCAGGAATGAGCCTTCGTGATCGTGTCTTTTGCGGGAAATGTGTCGAGCTGCACCAGTCGTAGACCACTCAAGTTATGCGCGAGTTATGCAAGATGTGCAAGGGTTTGTGCCGAAAGATCCCTCGGTACATTCCCCTCATGTCTCGACGCAACAATGTCGACCAATTCATACAATCAACATTGCGCAACTTGACGCCGAACAGACCTACAAACAACATGGCGCACCCAATCAAACCTCCAGGCCGTCTCGGCGACCCGAACATGTCTCTCGCCACCGATCCCAGAACCAACATCAATCTAGCCAAAGCCCTCAAACCACTACGCATGGACATCAATGTCCCAGAGAACAGGATCACGCCCGCCACGGCCAGCATGGCACAGATCAAGAAGATGATGGCAAAAGTCAACGCCATGGAAGAACAGACCGCCGACCTGATGCCGAGAGATCTGCCCGGTGATAAGACCCGGCCGGAAGTCGACTGTAAGACGGTCACGATCAAAGGTGTCGATGGGAATGACGTGAATCTCTATGTGTATCGTCGAGCGGACTCTGGGAATGCCAAACTGCCTTGTGTGGTCTATATCCACGGCGGAGGTTCGTCAATTCGGCAATTCGCTCGGTCCGAAACCATCTACTAACATTGTCTCCAGGCATGGTGCATGGTCAAACTCTCAGCGCCGGTCGTAAGTGAACCTAAGGACAGAAGTCCTGTAGCCTTTCGAGATTGTCTTTCAGGCTCTATTAGCAGGCCTCACTTTGCCCCTATGATCACGCCTTTTGCATCCGAGCGATCGCTAATCCTTCCGCCGTTCTGTTTTAGATGTACACTGGTGTAAAGGCATTGCCATCGCCGGATCAGTCTGCATTGCCATCGACTTTCGCAACGCCTTTCTTCCTAGCTCGGACGGCGGTATCCACCACCCGTTCCCAGCCGGTCTGAACGACTGTGCTTCCGGCGTACAACATATCGCCTCACACAAGTCCGAGCTCGGAATCTCTTCCCTAGTTCTACAAGGAGAAAGTGGCGGTGCCAACCTCGCCATCGCCACAACGTTGAAAGCCAAGCGAGACGGCTGGATGAAGGCAATCGACGGCGTGTACGCTTGCGTGCCGTACATCAGCGGCATCTGGCACCGACCTCAAGATCAGCTGTTGAAGGAACTCCCAAGTCTTATTGAGAACAATGGCTATTTCTTGCAGGTGACGAGTATGGCACTTATGGCGAAGTTCTACACACCGGACGACAAGGACTTGACGAATCCGCTGGCGTGGCCGTATCATGCTACGGTGGACGAGCTGAAGGGTCTGCCTCCGTTCGTGCTGGTCATGGATGAATTGGATCCGCTGAGGGACGAGGGCATTGCATTTGGGAGGAAGTTGGTGCAGGCCGGCGTCGGCGTGACGAGTAGTGTGAATTTGGGTGTGATTCATGCGACCAGCCTGATCTTTCGACAAGCGCTCCCGGAGCTGCACTTTGGAACGATCAGTAACATTGTCGCTTTTGCGCAGAGCTGGTAAGTCGATAATGCGGGCTGAAGAAGAAACGCCGCGGCTGACTTGTGCAAATAGTCGCGAGGACTCGGATACTCCTATTCGGGCAAAGTTATCATAAGCAACAGCACGAAGACAGGGGACCGTCATGAGAAAGAATACAATACGTCCCGAGGCAGTTGACGATGACTCTGTGTTCATCGCCCTCAAGCTTGGGCGAATGTCGATAGTACATGAATTGTACAGCTCCGCGCCACCCCTTAGAAGGCCAAGAGCGGACGGCGACCTGGGTTCTACTTGCCCATGACAGCATCTCGACTGACGCTGTACAGAGGCATGATATCCGTCCAAAGCCTATTAGAAGTTTGTTAGCACAAGACATCCTACAGAGAACAGTCGGGAAACCCACTTGAACTGATGCACACCCTGTCCCACCAAGGGCTCCAGACCAGGCACCGTCTTCCACCCTCTACTGCTGACCAACTCCACAAGAGGTGTGACCGCCGGCTTGTATGCCATCTCGAGCAAGACCTTGCTATTGTCGTTCTCCATCTTGAACACCGATCTCAAGATTGCCTCCAACCCAGCGTCAATGGGCAAGTCGCCCGGAATGGTACCGACAGCGACCACTGGCTGTTTGTTATTCGGAATGGCTTTGACTTCATCCTCGCTGCTCAGTAGCTGGATATTGTAGTCTTGAGCAAAGCTCTGGGTCAGTGTTGCGAGCTTCGTCTTGTTCCTGCCGACAAGGTATATCGGACTGTACCCCATGTTCTTGAGAGCGTAAATTGCTGCACGCGCTGTGCCACCACCACCGACAACCATGCCGGCTTGTTGCACTCCGTGGCCAGGTACTTTGGAGCCGGCATTACGAAGAGAGAGAATGATGCCCTGCCAGTCGGTGTTGTGCCCTGTCAGAATGGTCTTGCCAGTAGCAGTGTCCAACGAAGGCACGACTGTGTTGACTGCGCCAATCGTCTTTGCAGCAGAGTCGACAACATCGAGCAGTGGCATAACGTCCAGCTTCAGTGGAATTGTCACGCTTGCGCCGCCGAAGTCGGGTGCACGAATGATGTCCACGAGGTCGGCAGCCCGATCGGTTTCGTGGATACCATAAGCATGCGGTAGTCCTGTGAGTTGAAATAGGGCGTTGTGCAAAGCTGGACTCCTGCTATGCTGCACCGGCTTCCCAAAGATGCAGAACTTCTTAGGCTCAATGTAGGACATTAAGCCAAGAACTCGACGAATGTCTGCGGCTGGAAGCTGGCCAGGTGCGGCCTTGGCCAGCATCGCGGGATGCGAGACGGGAGTCATGAAGCCATTGAACACACGGCTGCTCTTTCCAGCTTCGGCCATGTTGATTGCGATGACAGGTGTGTCCGGATGTGCCTTGGCGACCCATTTCTTGAAGATCTTCAGGTCATCGTTGTCATCGGTTGTTTTGGCAACGCCAACGAGCTTCACAATATCACCGTACGAAAGGGCACTGGCGAACAGAGGCTTCCAGTCGGCTGCACCATTGGCCCAAGATAGTGTGGCCTTCGGATCGTGATGAGAGGCGATGATGATGCACATCTTGCGGTGATTGAGCACGTACTCCTTCACTTCAGGAGGCGAAGTGAGTTCAAGATCAACAAAGTCGAAGCCCATGCGCAGACCTTCTCGGTAAAGGGCCACGGCGCGTTCCACATCGCCGTCAGGGAAACGACCTCCTTGAGATACAGATCGAAGGGTGAAGATCAATGGCAGTCGTGATGATGCGCGGAGAAGTGAGACCTGGTCTTTGAGGAACTCGGGCCTGGGAAGCCCATCGGACGCTGCTGGGTCTACCAGAAGATCAACACGAAGCTCAATGGCGTCCGATCCCATAGTGACTTCTGGCAGGAGAGGAAGCACGCTTTGGATAGTTGGAGCGGTCAGCGCGACGAAGAAGGAGTGCTCCTTCGCTTGAATGTGGCTCATTGCTCCAGACCTGCCAGTCATGGTGTGAAGGAAACGTGAGAAGTCATCCAGTGGGCTGGTCCATCCGGCAATCGCAGCAGACTCGTCCACTGGCTGTGAGTGGTAGTGGAGATTACTACATGCTTCGAACCAAGGCTTACGTCGGAGAAAGACGCCCATCATGTCTTCCACATAGGCCGGCCGGGTCTTGTCGATTTGCAGGTAGTCGATGATGGAGTTGATGTCACGCGTCACATAAAGCACCATGCCATCCTGAAAGGTGTCAACGGATTCTGCATGCGCACAGGGGGCGGCACGTACACGTACCTTTTGCCATTCCTTCAGAAGCTCTCGTGCTTCGGGCGTCTCAACTATACCACCTCCTGTGGCGATGATGTGTCCGTTCGGCTTCTCTTTCATCAAGCTCCGGAGAAGCTTGAACTCACGTTGACGGAATCCGGCCCAATCATTGTCCTTTAACATTTCTGGTATACTCATGCCTTCGCGAGCCTCGAGTTCGGTGTCCATATCCAAGAAAGGCCAGCCAAGAATCTTCGATGCCCAACCACCGGTGGTAGTCTTGCCTGCTCCCCGCATACCGATGATGAAGATGGACTTCTTGACCTCGCGGTCCGGAACATGGCCGTTGATACCTTTAGCAAGGGTGTGCTGCGAACCTTGGGGCTCAACGCCCTCCAGTTCCACGCCGAAGACTTGCTTCATCTGATCCCACCAACCGGGCCAAGTCTTGCCCGTACATTCTCTCTCCATGATCAGAGTATCACGAGGTGCAATCGTGGCCAGTACAGCAAAACTCATGGCAACGCGATGATCGTCATAGCAATGAATACCTTCACTGGCAGGCTGAAGATCTGAACCACGGCCATCGATTTCGATCCCATCATCGAGCTCTCGACACGTCACACCAAACTTGGCAAGTTCGTCATGCATAGCTTTGATACGATTGCACTCTTTTTGCCTCTGATTTGCGATGCCAGTGATCTTTGTTGTGGCACCCGCCTTGTTTGGCTTCGCGACCGCGGCTAGAACAGAGGCTGTGAGGAAAGCATCCGTCATGGGCTCCATGTCGACATGAAACAATGGCTGGAGCTCTCCGATTGGTGGTCCGGTTACTGTTGTGCTGGTTTTGGTCTGCACCACCTCACAGCCCATCGGCCTCAGGACGTCCACGGCAAAACGCGCATCGCCTTGCAATGATGCAGAGCCGATGTTGGGGACCGTACACTTCGTACCAGTGATCGCAGCAACAGCGAGAGGGTACGTGGCACTGCTAGCATCGCTTTCGACCTCGTACTCCGTCGGGTTCTGGTATTGCTGCTTGGGCACATGGTACACATTTGCTTCGGTTTTGCTTCGAGTGACCTGTACGCCAAAGTCGGCCATCATGGCAATCGTCATGTCAATGTATGGCTGGCTGATGACCTTGTCACCAACGAGACGCAGCGTGACTGGCTTCTTGGCATACGGCGCGCACATCAGGATTGAGGAGACGTATTGAGATGACACCTTTGCCGTTAGCTCAATGTCGCCTCCTTCAAAGCCGCCTGCCGCGGCGATGCGCAGTGGTAAGCTCTGGCTTCCAGCTTTGCCCAAATACTCAATGTCAACACCGTTCGACCGCAATGCGTCGACAAGAGGTCCCTGCGGGCGCTCTTGCATGCGGGCATTGCCTGTCAAGACCGTGTGAGATGCAGACGAGCTTCCACGCGCGAGAGTGACAGCAGTTGTGAGGAATCGCGATGCCGTGCCTGCATTCCCGATGTAGATCTCCTCGGGCGAGGCTTTCAGGGCACCGCCGTTACCATTCAGGACCAGTACGCGACCCTCGTCTTCCCAGCTGTATGTAGCGCCACCGAGTTTGGCGATTGCTGTGAGCATGAACTGGGTATCGTCAGAGTGCAGTAAATTGCTGATCTTGCACTTTCCAGCGCCCAATGCTGCGAGCAAAAGGACGCGATTGGAGATGCTTTTGCTGCCAGGGGGCTTGCAGGATGCATTCAGAGCCTTTGGCACTCCCGGCTTGACGGAGATGGCCGGGCACAGCACGATACGAATGTCCTTGTCGTCGACCTTGGTCGCCTGTGGCTCGTAACATCGACCTATAGCAGACAGCAAGACGATCTTCTTCTTCGAGCCCGCGTTCTTCTTGTCCACAGCCATGCGCCTCAGGAGCTCGTCTGCAGGGCATTGCTTGTCTGTCCACTTAGTGATGAGCTTGTCGTCGATGGCAGTCGGCAGGCCATAGCTTGCGATGCACTTTGTAAGCCTGGCCACGGCACCCGGAGGTAAGACACCCAGATAGCGTGCCAGCTCGGCTTCCTTGACCATGCCGACTGCGACCGATTCTCCGTGGAGAATCTCAGGCGTCCAAATTGCCTCGTACGCATGTCCAATCGAGTGTCCAAAGTTTAGAAGATTCCGCAGTCCACCTTCTCTCTCATCGCTGCTCACAACTTCTGCTTTGACTCTCGCGCTGCCCAGCACGATTCTCTTGAATACATCCTCGATGCCTGCGAAACGTCCCTTGCCGACCGGCTTGTCTAACGCTGCCATGATAGCATCCGCGCCCTCCTCCAGCCGCTCAAACTCTTTCTCGTCCCAAATCGCCGCTGTCTTGACCACCTCTGCCATGCCATTGCACACCTGTCGCTTGTTCAAGGTCTCCAGGAACGCAAGATCAATGTAGATCCTCTCGGGCTGCCAGAAGCTGCCGATCAAATTCTTGCCCAGTGGTGTATCGATTGCAGTCTTTCCACCAATGCTGCTGTCCACCATAGCCAGCAAGGATGTAGGAATCTGTACAAATCGTACTCCGCGCATGTATGTTGCTGCGACAAAGCCGAGCAAGTCACCCATGACACCACCTCCGAGCGCCAGAATGACCGTGTCTCTTGTACATCCTTGCTCCAAAAGCCAATCTTCTATGTCCGCTTTTGTTTGCCGACTCTTTGATGTCTCGCCAGGCGCAATGCGGTCGTAAATGAGGAGTCGAGCATCTGCCTCTGTTTTGCCTTGCCTCGTGCGCTCTGCTTCGAAGCTGCTCCGGAATGCTGAGACGTACTCTAGCTGGGCAAGATTCGTGTCGCAGACGAGTATGTAAGTGGAGCTGACAATGTTCGTCAGAAGGTCGTTGGTGGCATAGTGCGGCCAGAGGCCGTAGTCGACGATGATGCTCTCGTTGCCCAGGATTGGGACTTTTGTTGCCGTGGACGAGCCATTGGTGGCCGCCATGATCGAAGGTGTATGGACGTAGCAGTTCTTTTCGGAGGGCGATGTCAGTCGCTGGACTTTCTTGGTGGCCTGTCGAGCTGATCAAAAGCTCTGGAAGGGATGAACACTGCCAACCCGGCGAGATTCAGCTGAAACGAGCGTAAGTTGACAACGTGCCGGAGTCGTAGCTTTGCATATGATCTTGTTCAACGACAAATTCATTCAAGCAATTGGTTTGAGTTCCAATGCCGGCTCGTCAAAGTCTAGAGCACGGTGCGCACTACATACATCGGAGTCATCGGCGAAACCAAAAATTTATGCGGGGATGGTATGCAGGTCGATTGTGCGGTGTCGGCGCTTGAATGTTGGAAAATGCTTCACGAGCTCGAGAGTTCACACATGTCACGATGGATGGAGGACAACGATTCGCTGGAGTGCCTGTGAAAGAGTACTTTTTGAATGCCTGAGGAAAGTTTCCTTTTTGAGAAGCTCGCTATCTACAGACCCGCGCAACTTTACGTATACGCTTTCAAAGAGACCAGCACAGGGCTTTCCCCTACCATCATTACAACGGTAGGTATCTTTCCCTCGTAAGCGCCGATACACCTCCTAGCCTGTAGCAGCAAGCAGCAGAATAAGAGTGCGATGGACATGGAGATATGCAAAACGCTCGAAAGCGATTTACCAGCCAGACTCGGGCTGGGTGGCAGCGCCGGTGTTGCCCTCGGCGGCCCAACCCTGGTTGCCGGTCTCGACGGGCGCGCTGCTAGCAGCCCAGTCGGCACCCTCAGCATCCCACGACGACGACGCAGCAGCTCCAGCAGTGCCGGAAGCGGCGGCGAAAGCACTTCCACCGGTAGCGTTGCCAACCTCCCACTCGTTGTTGAATCCACTCTCCACAGCTCCTGCACCAACATCGTCGGCACCTGGCGCCTTGGTCTCGTCCTGAGCGGCATCCTTGTTCTCCTCCGCTTCTGGGTCGCGGTAGAAGTACAAATCGGTCATGACGTCCCACTCAGCCTCGCGGCTCGCAAGAGTGCCGCGGAGGCGGAGCACCTCACGGGCGAGCATCCACCAGACCAGACCAATGGCGTGACGACCCTTGTTGTTGGTTGGGATAGCGACATCGACGTACTCGGTGGGGGAGTCGGTGTCACAGAGGGCGACGACAGGGATGTTGACGTAAGAGGCCTCCTTGATGGCCTGGGCATCGGTGCGCGGGTCGGTGACGATGATCAAGCGTGGCTCCTTGAACGAGCGTGTGATGTAGTTGGTGAAGTTACCGGGGGTGAATCGACCAGCAATGGGCGAAGCACCGGTGTGCGCGGCGAACTTGAGGACGGCACGCTGACCGTAGGGACGCGCGGAGATGACGGCGATGTCGGCTGGGTTGTCGATGGTCGCGATAATGCGGGCAGCGAGCACAATCTTCTCCCTGTGGTGGTGTTAGTGGGGGGTTTAATCGTGAAACTGTCGCGAACGCAAGTAGAACGGTCGCGCGAATCTTTTCTTTGCACGTCTTTCGACTGCATCACATCGCGCTGGACTGTGTATGACAACTTACCAGGTCTTGCCAATGTTGATCACATTGATGCCATCCGGGCGAGTCTTCCAGAGGTATGGCTCCATGTGCACCTGCATGTTCTTGCTGCCAATGTGGCACTGAGCCGACAGAAGCATCTCAATGTCCTGGGCGGTGGCATTGAATGCCGCGGGAAGGTTGTTTGGGGCCATCTTTGCGGTGTCGTAATGGGAATGTGGTCAAAGATGTCGACTTGATGTTGGTCTAATACAAAAGTTCGCAGTCGAAGTGAAATCGGCTGTGCGCTGATTCGGCCAACCTTCCTTGCCAAGCACCGGGAGCAATTCCGCTTAGCGTCGCGGGTTGTCCGAAGATTGAAGACTGAGGATTGTGAATGTGAGGGTAACTATCTAGAATGATCGTTCCATCCAACAATGCCTCCACGAATACACGTCGCGCAGTGTCTACGTGCACAGAATGGTATGTCGCATGTCTGGTCTCATTCACAACACCACTAATAGCATGCAGCGTGCATGCAAAACACCTCCCGCGCCTTCTCCTCCTCTTCGCCTTCACAAGCCACGACCGTCGCCCACAAGAGGAAGCATCGTGATCCATACGCACAGCTACAGGCAAACGCCAAGAAGGCTGCCAACCTGAGTCGGCAAAAGGTCATTCGAGTGGAACGAGCGAGCAACTTGGGCGACCCGGTCCGCGGCATTACGACTCCTTTCATAGAGTCATTTGACACAGCACAACCTGCATCGAAAGCTTCGGAAAGCAGCAAAGTCAACAAGGACATCGACTCGACATCATCCGGCAACCTCTCCGCCCACGCCGAGACAGACACAGATAATCACCTCAACTTCTTCCTGACCAAAGATGAGCTGGCAAAGGGCATCGAGCGGAGCAAATGGCTGACCACGCCTTTGGTCGAAGAGGAGATGCCGGCACGACCTTCGACATTCGATTCTTTGCACGGGCAGAGTGAAGACCCTGACTTCAGGGTTACGGACGAGCAAAGAGAAAGCATAAAGGGGCTTGTTAATGGTATTCAGCCGAGCTCGGACGATGGAACATATGATACGACCTTTGGCGATAACATGACAACGCCCGAGCAACGGCAAAAGCTTGCGGAGGCGGAGCACGAGACGGCTCAGGAAGCTCTACAGCGGATTGCCAGTCTCTCCCTGAGCAGTGGGAAAGATCGCCTGAGGATCAATACCCAGAGGTGCATTGATGTGTTCGGACGGCACAACACGGACTCAACGCTGCCTCCGAAGCCAAAGGCATCGGTCAATCCGGGAACGGGACAATTGGAGAAGACTCCACGAGTAGGACCCGACACTGGAAGCAGTGAGGTCCAGGTTGCAATTCTGACCGCGAAGATTCGGTCGTTGGCAGACTTGCTGGAGACACGAGGACGTACGGACAAGCACGGGAAGCGTGATTTGCGACTACTGGTACACAGGCGAGCCAAGCTGCTGAAATATTTGAGGAGGAAGGAGCGTGGTGGACCAAGATGGCAACATCTCATCGAGACATTGGGCTTGACAGAGGGTACATGGCAGGGCGAAATCACGATGTAAATGTTGCAGGCATCCGCGGATTGGCAAGGATCAAGCAGTATGCGGTATGATTAATCCGAGCGTTCGCATTTGTACATTTTAGGCACAGGTACCATCCCTGGGGTCGAACCTGACATCATAAAAGCTGGGAGCGCCGAAGAAGCTCCTACGACTTTTGCGATATTCTTATGCTGATGTGGTCCATTCCAGGCTGTCGGCATCCGATTCATATCCACACCTTCCCACGTCAGTAACATGGGTACCTTCGCCATTGCTCACGTTGCGCCCGATCTGAGCACCTCTTTCCGAAAGCTTCCGTTCTTCAAAGCTGACCGCCTGCTCTGCTCATCAGCTCGAATTATTCCTCCATCCTTTACATCGGTCAGCGACACCGCCTTGGACCAGACGCATTCAAAACACCACATAATCGATCATGCCGATCATCCGCCCATTCCTCGCCATATGCGCAATGCTCATGAGTGGCTTGTCCGTCGCTCAACTCCCACCTGCTTCAGACATCGGCCCAGCTGCATTTCTGTGGCCCGAAGAAAGGCCTTGGTGCCCCGATGCAGACAACACTCCACCTTGCGGATCCAGCTACGGCGTCGGTAAAAGGACCGAGTTCCCGTTGAGTACGCGGTCATTCTTCTTCAAGCTGCTTCGGGGCCCTGCTAAATGAAGCTCGTCATTCAGCGAATGGCCGACTCGCTCTGGTCGCTCAGGAGAACACACACGCAGTGCAAATCGGGATCTCGTACTTCGATGGTAAGCCAAGCCCTGGACGTGAACGCTTCGCGGTTTCTCTCATGACCAATACCCTGCAGATCCTCAGACTCTCGATGATTTCGAGATCTTCTACGATCCTTCCGAGATCAATCTCAAGCCTGGACATACCTGCATCCGGGCTCCCGACGCTCCACACGGCATCTACATAGGTGACCATGCGACTTTCTTCATGCGCTATGTGCCGAATGAGGTCCCGGAAGAAGCATACTATGCGTGCAGTGACGTTCGCTTTGTGGCGGAGGCAGACTTCAAGGCTGATGGGGTGGATACGCATTGCTTCAATGTCACCTACCGTTGATAGCCCAGAAGGTGAATGGAACTGAGAGCCGCTTTGGTTGTGCTGGCACTTCGGCTGTTCACTCTGTGAATATATTGTGTACGGACTGTCTTCTCGCCAGCACTGCATCCACTCTTGCTCGGACCAACAACCACTGTTCGACGTTGCATGACTTCCTTGATCTCCCTCCCGTTCGGCACAGCACGTTGCTATGCCACAATCGCGCCGGCGAGTCCTTTAGCCACCGAGTCGGTCCATGGGGACACTCGACGTTTTCTCAACTGTTCATCTAGTAAATACAAAGCTGTGTTTCTGAGAGGTCGATTTGTCCGATCCAGAAGCGGATAAAACATCTTCCAGCTGACAAAGACGAACAACACACGCTGGACGAGTCGGGTGTCCTGCGGCGGCCAGACAGCTGCCCAAACGCTCGAATATCACCATTATGATCGCAGGCATCGCACACGTCAACCTCACTGTGCCAAAGGGCACTCTCGATCAAGCCGAGACCTTCTATGGCACCACTTTGGGGCTGACCTCCAGACCCGTACCACAGGTGAAGAAGGGCGAGTTGGCGTGGTATATTGTAGCAACATCGCTAGCAAAGAGAACCCATCGCTCACGCTGACAGGTTTGACATCGGCTCGTCGGGTCAACAAGTCCACATTGCATTTGGCGAGTCCGGCCCTAAATCTTCTCGCCATCCGTGCTTTAAGATTGAGTCTCCTGAAGCTCTAATGGAGCTCCGACAACGCGTGTGGGACCATCACAAGAAAGGTGACGAAGCGGCACCGCAGGAGGCAGATGAGCCTGGGAAGATGGACAGTGGTGAGTCCCTTTGAAGATCTCTGGAAGCTGGTGCTGAAAAAAGATTTCGATAAAAGGTACACAAGCCGTCGAATTCCCGACGAGATTCTTCGCCCGCGATTATGCTGGAAACAGGCTCGAGTTCAGTCTGTGATGTCTGTACATCGTTCTGATCGCAAGCTATCTAGCAATCCCACATCTGATACCCGACTTCTCTGCCCTTCTTGTACCAGTCCTGAACATAGTCCAGCGCCACATGCGGTCCGTACACCTCCTCCTCCCACTGCGGCTTTGGCGCCTCGAAACCCGTCTCCTCTTTGCAGTTCGCTGCCAGCTCGGCGACTGTGCCGCCGCGATCGTACAACGGTGCCTCCTTGCCGGCTTCTGACTTCTCGATGTTGGCACGCAAGGTCTCGGTTTGCAGCTCGTCGAGTTGGAGAGTTTCCGGGTTGATGACCACGCCGTAATTCTCTTTGGCACCGGGAATTGTCACGAGCTTGCGGCGGACTTCGAGGGCGACTGTCTCGCCGGGTCTGGTGAGAGGGTCACCCAAGCCGCCTCCTCCCCAGGTCTGCCATTCCAAGAGATCGCTGTTGACGTTGTTAGTATGAGACTCTTATAAAGTGACGAGAGATCCACGACCTACCCTGGTACCACTTTGATGTGATCGCACTTTGAAGGCAGGAGCTCAATGTCGCCGTTCACGCGGTGAATCGCCTTCTTGCTGCGAGCCCCAGGCTTACCGCCGCGGACGCCCCAGGGCTTGGTGAACCATCGATCGTCGTGTATGCTGAACTCACCCGCGGACAAGAAACGATACATTGTCTTCTGAGCGTTGCCTGTGGACGACTGTCAGCATCCTATTGATATTATCGAAGATAGACTGGCGCCTACCTCCTCGATAAAAACCAGCGCCGCCAGTGTCTGCTACTGCTTCGTTGACTTCCAAGCGAACTGGGAAGTTCAACTCGATCGATTCAGTCGGTACACTCTTGATTGCCGGGAAAAGACAATGGCAGTCAGGCCCGTCGCCCTTGGGGCGGGCAGGAACGCCGCCAAATGCGATCTGGTAGAGCTGGTACCTGTGTAAGAATATCAGTCATTGCGTCCCCAACTATGGATATGTAATCGTCTTCGTACCATTCACCATTTGGCTTGAAGCCGGAGTAGAAAAAGTGCGGAGAATCACTAAACCCTGCAGCGGTCATAAAAGCACTGTTCTTCTGACCGAACAAGGCTTGCATGATGTCCATGACCCTTCCCAGAAAGTGTGTCCGGCAAGACAACGCAGCCGGACGGACTGGTTTGAGGATACAGCCCTCCGGAATTTCCACATCAATCAGGTCGTGGAAGCCATCGTTCGGGATCGTGTAGGGAGCATGGACCACAAGCAAGTAGTAGCCCACGAACATGCGCCACATCTTCTCACTGAGGAAGTAATTGATGCTCGAGCTCGCCTGAGGACTGGTCCCGCTGAAGTCGAATTTCAGACGGTTCTTTGCCGTCTTGCTCAGGGTGCATTTGATCGCAAAGGGACCACGACCATGCCCGTCATCGTCGACAAAGTCCACAAATGTTGTCGTTTCGTCTGACATGTGTTTCTCAATGATATCGCTGACTGCAGTCCTGGCCCGCTGTAGAAGTATGTCGGTTGAGGCGGCATAGACTTCGGGTCCGAAACGAGTGCAGAGCTCGCAGACACGAGTTGCGGCTGTGCGGCAGGCTGAGATGAGGGCTAAGAGATCTGAGCGAAGCCATTCTGGCTGTCGGGAATTGCGACACATGCTGCGGAGATTCGTTAGTCAATTCGCGACTGCAAGCATTTTGCAAAAGACGGCTTACAGCTCGACAATGGATTTGTTCATCTTCCCTCGCTCGAATAGTTTCATCGTCGGGACTTGCAGACCATCGTCGAAGATGGTTTGAGCGTTGATCGACATCGAACCAGGCACTTGGCCCTGCACGTCGGTCATATCTAAGTACATGGTCAGCATTTCCGACTCTGGATCACCGTCTGCATTCGAGTGCTCACGGCCAAAGTTGGCAGCCCAGCCAACTAGCTTATGCTCGAAGTAGATCGGGAGGAGCACGATGACCTGATTGAATCGTTAGCATGATCCTGCGATACTGCTGATTTGGTACCGACATCGTTCAAATGAGACACTGCTCCCTCGACTTCGTACACATCTGGCAAGCGGTCAGCGTATGCACGAGGGCTCAACAGTGTCAGACCGATAGTTACCATTCGTGATGAACACATCTCCTTCTTCGATGTCATCCACATCACCCCTAGCAACCTTCGTCGTCCAGATCTTCAAGAACTGGCCGATGAACGATCCAAATTGGCCAACTAGCATTTCTCCCGCTGAATTCGTGATGACCTAGCACGATTAGCTCAAACCTGAAATCGGATTTTCTGCATCTCTCACGTTGAACTCGTCTTGCTGCTCTCTGATTGCGGGACTCATCGAGCATCGAAGCATGAGCGTATCCATCTCAGCTCTGATGGAAGCCAACGACGACGAAATGAGCGTCGGTAATGTCGGAATGTCCTCGACGACTTTTCTGGCCTCTGCATCTTTCTGCTCTTGCGTCTTGTCAGACACCGCGCTCTCAAACCTCGACTTGAAGGAAGGCATCTCGTTGCCTGGCAAAGGAGAGATGCAAATGTTTCCCACTGCGTCGACCTCACCGACGAAGCCTGGGCTGACCAGAGTGTTGCTGTCCATTTCCACAACCACGGCAGGACCTTGTACCTTGTGTCCAGCTGCAAGAGCACCACGATCCCAGAATGTGGCCTCATGCTCTTTACCTTGGACCACGATCGTCTTCTTCTTCAGGATGGCGGTCCCCGGCGGAGTTTCGGTGTCTGCCGTGGGGATGCGAGGAATCTCGATATCGGGCGAGGCGTCTGTGATGGTGACAGTGAGACGGGTGAGCTCCCTGACACTAAGTGTTAGCTTCTATTACTTGACGAGTCCGCCCAAAAGTCTTACAATGGGAAGTTTTCAAGCGTGTAGCTGAATTGCTGTTGGTGGACCTGGTCAAATTTGTCCTTTGCGACCTTCTCGAAAGCTTCCATCGACTGAGCCAGGTCGTCCTCCGACAGCGAGATACCCAGCTCCAGCGCTTGACCTTTATAACGCAAAGCAGCGACATACGCAACATCGAGCAGGGGCTCTTCCTCGTCCAATGCGTCCTTCATTGTAGCCTCGCATCTCTCCTTTAGCATTTGGATTTCATGCCGGATGATCTCCATGGTCGTCGACTTCAGAAGTTGGATGAAGGACGCAGAGAGCTCGTGGCTCATCTTTGTGGTGGCGTCGCCTTGTGCACAAAGAATACCAGGCGCAGCTGGTACGATGACCGGCCATGCTCCTAGCAACTTGCCTACGGCGTTGGCGCACAGCGGTCCAGCACCACCAAAAGCGACCAAAGCAAAGTCGGCTGGGTTATGGCCTTGTTCGACAGACACCAACCGAAGAGCACCATAGATGGCCTCGTTTGCAAGATCAATGATGGCTTCCGCGGCTTCGTACAGTGTCTTGCCCATCTCCTCGGCCAGCGAACCTACAGCGGCACGAGCGGCCGCGATGTCCAGTGTGAAGTCGCCTCCCAGCAGAGTTTCAGGTAGATATCCAAGCACCAGGTTGGCGTCAGTCACAGTCGCTTGCGTGCCGCCTCGACCATAACACGCCGGACCCGGGTTGGCACCGCTGGATTCGGGCCCCACGCGGAGAGTATTCGTGAGCTTCGAGAAGAAGGCCAGACTGCCTCCACCGGCACCAATCGTGCGAACATCCACGCTGGGGCTTCGTACGGCAAGGTCACCAACCATCGTCTCACGCCGGAGGGAAGGCAGAGAGTTTGCAATCAGAGCAACATCTGTGCTTGTGCCTCCCATGTCCAGCGTGACCAAGTTCTTGTGTCCGGTGGCATTGGCGATGATGCTGGTGATGCCTCTGACGCCACCAGCAGGTCCTGACATCAGAATGTTGACGGGTAGTTCTCCGGCGAGGGTCAGGTTCGTGAGGCCGCCATCGCTCTTCAAAATGCGCACTGTCGGTGTGTCGTCGTTGAGCTTCTCGCTGAGTCCTTTCATGTAGCGTTTGACCTTTTCGCAGTCAGTGACCATCTCGTGGCACTCCGGAATGCGACATATTTACCTCAGGCTTCACCACTGAGTTCGCGGCTGCTGTCACAGTCCGCTCGTACTCTCCCAGCTCTGGCAGCACTTCATGGGAAAGCGATACCTCAACATCATCTCCCAGAACCTGCTTCACGATCTTTCCGACTTCCTTCTCGTGCTCACCGTTGACCCAAGAATTGATCAGAGAAACTGTGACAGCTTGGACCTTGCCTTTCACTGTGAGGAGCTCCCTGCGAAGCGCATCCTGGTCAATTGGCCTGACTTCACTGCCATCGACTCCGATTCTCTCCGGCACTTGAAGGGTGCGTTCGAGCGGGATCAAAGGCGGTGGAGGTGCCCAATTGATCCACGACGCCAGACCTCCTGGAATCTGTGATCTTCTCGCAACCAGAACGTCTTTGTGTCCCTCAGTCACGATCAAGGCCGCTGGTACGCCCTTGCCTTCCAGCAGAGCATTTGTAGCCACGGTGGAGCCATGGTGGAGAGCCCCAAACTTGCCGGTGAATGGCTCTACTGCCTGGATCGCTGCTCGGACTTTGTCGATGGAGTTCTTTACGCCGATAGACTGGTCGTGGGGAGTAGATGGGACTTTGGCTCGATAGATCTTGCCATTGGGGCTGAAGGCGCAAGCATCGGTGAAAGTGCCTGTGATTCGCGATGTCGACGATCAGCACTGTGAAATGAGGCGAAAGTTGATTGCATACCTCCAACATCCACGCCAAGCCGGTAGGTGTCCATTGAAAGTTATAGAAACTGGATGTTTTGCAGGGACAAGGTAAGAGGAAAAGTCATCAAGGGAAACTCGCCTTTGCACCTACTTGACCTTGACGAGGCGACTATCGACAGCTATCGCGTCTCTGTCCTTGGCCGAAGATGCAGCTCCACATCTGGGCGATACAGGCGACACAGGCGACATCGAAGCGATAGGCAATCGGCTGTCGGAATGCAGACATGATGGAAGCCAAGCGATATCGTCGCCCGCAGGTAAAGACGTCTCTAGCGACTCCGAGACGACGCTCCGTGAGGGGAGTGCGAAGGTATATCAGATGATCCGCATTGGACATGGTTGTTGATGAGAAGGAGGAGTTGGAGTTCAAGACGTGCATTTCGGGTGGAGACAGGCCGGGCTTTTCGGTTGTTTCTCGGGTCATGTTGACGTGTTCTCGCCTGCCTCGGTGCCTCCCTGCCGTCCAAGAACATCACCTTCGACAAATTCATCCAATTCGCATAAAAAAGCCTCCGATCTATCTCATATCGAGCAATAACAACGCTGTCGTGAAGGCGATGTCCGCAGTCCAAAAGGCCAGACCACACGTCTCAGGATGAGGATGAGGATTGCTGCCCGATGAAGACCTCGACGATCAGGCCTCCGAAAGCTTCCCAGATGTTCCGAACGTACCTCGATCAAACGACTCAGATCTTACAACGATGAGAGCTACCAGGATCGTGTCCTGCTTGCAATCAGGATCAAGGGAAGTGGTAGAAAATGCCCTCCTTGTTACGATCCATCTGTCGATCCGTGTGGCCACAAGTCCATTCGGCTTCATCGAACAGTTCCCATCGCGTGTATAAGCCACTCGTGCTACGAGAGTCAGACTTCGCTCCGGGATCGTTCGAGACTCTTGATGTCCCAAATTAGTCTCGAGAAATGTGATCCACTGGAACTTGACAGATGAATTCACCTGACTGGGTACCCTCTGACTGGGTACCCTCCGAACAACGAGCTCACTAGTGTTCGGAATTGGTACCTTGCGGGGTGAACCAGTTTTCATGTTCCCACGAGCTAAAATCGACTCTTCTAGGCATGCGAGGGGAGCATGGCAGGTAAGGTACACTTCATATATTGCACTGAGTCCACAGTCGCAGTCGAATGCTTCTGTTCTATCTTCACGTATCTACATTACGAAAGGAGCCAACACAGGGCAGCCATCAGCAACGCCATGAAAGCACCACATACACCACTTTCCAGCCCATCATCTTCCAACGAGGTTTCAAGACCGAGCTGCGTAACGAGATCCCTCTCCGAGATAACGTCCACTCCATCCAGCGCTCTTTCCGATGTCCCAACCAAGCCATGGGAAGATCAGTTCCTCGAAAAGTTCATCACCGCCTCTCTATCCCGGTCTGAGACTCCCATTGCTTCACCATCAGAGATCATCGAAGCATCACCCTTCAGGAAACCGGTCCGCCCAAAGCTCAATTGTCGCGCCGACGCCTCCTCCTCCCGCAGCCTTCCCATGCTCTCCACGACACCTCGTAATCGAGCTTCCCGAGCGGACTCCGTCAACTGTGTCCCTCAAGCATCGGAGAATGCAAGATCTTGTTCATTCGTCTCCTCCCTGGCATCATCCACAACACCCTTGACGGAGAGCCCAATACCTCTACCAATGTCTCCCACCGCACCGGTTCCCCAGACGAGGTGGCTCAAAGGTCCGCAGACACCTTCGACGACTTCCTCTCCCATCTCGCCGACTTCGTTGTCGAAAGTCTCGTCCTGGCCATAGGAAGGTACAGCAAAATGCATGAGTCAAAGCACGCAACACGGACAAGTGTAGTCCCACCATGAACCACGACGAGTCTGAGTCGAGAACAGTCTTCGAGAGCTCGACCCAGGCCCAACTCCAGGCAGCATCGAACAACAGGACGTTCCAGCACTGGCGTGCCCCCAGCGGCCCACCAATACTTGGCTGAGATGACCGCGATCAAGGCAACTTCAAACGAGCGGACCGGCTCCGGTCAGTTGGGCAGATCATGAAAAAGTCTCCGATAGAATCCAGATCTTACGCGCTCTGTAACGACCCACCACCAACAGCTTAAAAGAATCTCGATCAAGGCATCTTCAAACGAGCGACCCTCTCTGAAAAGTCGCGCCGAATCAGGGGAGGTCCAATACCAGAACGGCAGAGCTTGCGCGCTCCCCGCGATCCACCAACGGCAGCGTCAGATCAACGGTATCTCGAGTCGAGACAGACCCTTTATGGCACTGACTGCCGAATGCGAAAATTCAACGACAGGCACCAGAGCCACACGCGCTGGCGGGCAATCCGCCGACGTCTGGTCGAGCAGAAACCTCACGATTGAGGGAGGGTACCTCCCAGACGAGTGGGATATCTTTGCCCGGTAGCTGCCGGATCGGGAAATTCCCACGGGGAAGAAAACGGCGCTAGTGTATATTGGCTCGATCCAATGAGCAACGGCGTGAACAGCATTATAGACATGAGAATAGGTCATATACAGGTCATATTAGCTGGTGGAGTAATGCTCTGCCATTTCTCGTCAAGACTTGCCTTTCTATTCACTTCGAGTTCTGATCCGTCCTGGCAAGTACCGTTGGAGCCTTATACGTGAAGGTCATGCCATCAGGGGCCGCCAGTATAGCTTCGATTCCGACATTAGAACCTTCCAACCATCGGACCCCGACCGCGAGGCATACTACCATCGAGCACCAAAGCACCTCTGAAACGATGGCCAGGCACAAAAGTGACAGCGAGAGCACGACGATGGCAGCTACGAAAAAAACATGAAAGCTTGCTCATTTCATTCCACAGCTCGCACCACCGCAGCAAGCAACACCGACAGAACAATGATGTGCAATTAATTACAGCATACCCCTCCCATAAAACTAAAGCATTGAACAACAGATACGCGCGCGCGCGAAGTGGTATAGTTCCGGTCATCGACAAAGCACAAACCAAAAACCGCGTGGTACATCTCTCCCTCAAATTACTGGTCCTTCGCACTGCCGCGTTCCAGTCGCACCCGATTGTGCTCTTCACATGGTATCGAAGGGACACGACGGGTGCATCGGTCACGACCATCGGCCACGGCACCTGCCAGTCCGCAGCACGCTGGCTCGCTCCTTGTCCGTCGCCACTGGAAGGAGCGACCACATCCCGGGGGCGAACATTGCACAAGCAAACCTTCCAAGAAGAACCTACTTGTTCAACTTCTCCTTGAGCTTGGAGAAGAATCCCTTCTTCTTCTCCTTGCCCGAGTCCGGCATTCCCGAGTTCTTGGACGAGTCTCGCATACTCATCCTCTTCGCCTGCGCCGGCGCGACCTTTCTCGGCGTGCCGACAGGCGTGCCGGATGTAGCGGGAGCCGCAGCAGAGGTGACGCCGTCGGTCACGAGGGGTTCACCCTGGCTCGCGTTACCGGTGCGGGAAGTGGTGGCCGTCTTGGACATTGGCGAGACGTCGCGGGAGTCTTGCGGCTGGGTGGTGGCGGGTGCGGTTGCAGGCGCGTTAAGTCCCTTGTTGGTCTCGTTCATGTTGATGGGTGCGAGGCCGGCTCCGACAGGGTCGGCGAGTTGAGGGGCACCGGAAGCGGAGGTGGCGGACGGGGCCGTGGTCGCTGCGGCCGCGGAGGCGGTGGGAGCAGGCTCGCCAGAGGCATTGGAGGTGTGCACTTTTTCGAGGAGTTCCTTCTCCACAGAAGACTTTTCTTGCACGGCCTCGGCGTTGGCAGAGGCTTCAGGGGAGGCATGGGCGGCTTGCTGGGACTCCTTGACTTCTTCCGGAACGGCGGAGGCTGCGGTCGTGGAGGAGTGAGTGGCAGCGTAGGCTCCTGCTCCGGCGGCACCGACCGCAGCACCACCCGCAGCGGCGGCAATGGCTGGTGCGTGTTCGCCAGTCTCTTGTGTGGTCGGAACCTTAGCGAGAAGCTCCTTCTCAACTTCGCTCTTTTCTTGAACAGCCTCAGCGTTTGCTGACGCCTCTGGTGCGACGTGAGCCTCCTTTTGAGACTCCTTCACCTCCTCAGGCACAGCGCTGGCGGCGGTCGTGGAGGTGTGTGGTGCGTGTTCGCCAGTCTCTTGTGTGGTTGGGACCTTGGCAAGAAGCTCCTTTTCAACCTGGCTCTTCTCCTCAACTGCCTCAGCGTTCGCTGATGCCTCTGGTGCGACGTGGGCCTCCTTTTGAGACTCCTTCACCTCCTCAGGCACAGCGCTGGCGGCGGTCGTGGAGGTGTGTGTGGCGGCATAGGCTCCAACTCCAGCTCCGCTGGCAGCGACGGCCGCACCTCCAGCAGCGGCAGCAATAGCTGGTGCGTGTTCGCCAGTCTCTTGTGTGGTTGGGACCTTGGCAAGAAGCTCCTTTTCAACCTGGCTCTTCTCCTCAACTGCCTCAGCGTTCGCTGATGCCTCTGGTGCGACGTGGGCCTCCTTCTGAGACTCCTTCACCTCCTCGGGCACAGCGTTGGCGGGCGTCGCAGTTGACGACGAGCCAACGTTGTCGGCGGTTGTGGCTCCACCTACGGAAGAGGACGAGTTCTTGTTGGCGCCGTTGATGCTGTCCTGAACAGACTGCGGGAGTGTGGAAACTGGGTCCTTGCCGGTCGTCTCCTTGGTCTTCTGGTTGAGAGCAAGGGCAGCGCCGGCGGCACCAGCACCCACCGCAGCCACACCTCCAGTCACAGCCGCAGCGATTCCACCGCTGTTGCTCGAGCTCTCCTTCTTCTCGCCAACGGGTGGCTCCTCAGGAACCTTCGATTTGAGCTCATTTTCAATCTCATTCTTCTCCTCCACGGCGCGAGGGTTGGCAGAAGCCTCGGGATCGACATGTGCGGCTTGCTGGCTGTCTGTAACGACACTGGGAACACCCCTCTGCTCGAGTGGCTGCTGGCCTGCGAGCTGGTTAGTGGTGCTGTTTGCGCCGACTGAAGAGATGGCGGCGCCCGCGGGTCCGTCGATCGCTGGAGGAGCATCGGCACCCATGCCCATGCTGGATTCCGGGATCATATTGGTAGTCTGGGGTCCCAGACCGAACATGCCTGCGCCACCCGCATCGCGCTCATTCTGTGGGGTCAGAACTGGAGGCAAGACTGGTGCGCCGGAATCGCTCTTCTCGTATGAGGCCTTGTCGAGCTTGACATTGCTGTCGAGCGTGTTTGTGGTGATTGAGCTCGATTCTGGAACTTTTTCGCCTGGCGCAAGGTGGATTGGGTTTCCAATACCGCCAGTCGCAGGGAGAGGCGCGACTCCAACAGTACTCTGCTCTTCCTTTTCTGCGGCTGCGACGAGCTCCGGGTCGTCGTGCACCTGCGAGGATATGGTGTTCGGGGTGATCGTCGACGATTCTGGAACCTTTTCGCCTGGCGCAAGGTGGATTGGGTTTCCAATACCGCCAGTCGCAGGGAGAGGCGCGACTCCAAAATTACTCTGCTCTTCCTTTTCTGCGGCTGCGACGAGCTCTGGGTCGTCGTGCACCTGCGAGGATATGGTGTTTGGGGTGATCGTCGACGATTCTGGGACCTTGTCGCCTGGTGCGAGGCTGATTGGGTTTCCACGTCCCTCGGACGCAGGAATCGGGTTGACGCCAAATTGCTGCTGATCCTCACCATCCTTCTTCGCTGATGATAGACCCAAGTACGCTGCGCCCGCAGCCGCAGCAGATGCGACTCCCGCACCGGCCGCGGCCGCAGTCTTGTTGATGGACTCGCCCGCACCTTCAAATGGATTGCTTTGCTCGCCTTTGCCATGTAGATCCGTAGCGGGTGTCTCGGGGAATGCGCCAGGAGTGTCCTTCATATCTTTCTCTTTCTCAAGGGGAACCTGACCTGCACGCTGGGTCGTGGTCGGCGCGGCAGACGTGCCAGTCATGTTGGCAGCCGACATTGGAGGACCGATGTCTTCGGGGTAGAGGACGTTGTTGATGTTGCCTTCGTGATCGGTCTCGGTCTTGCCGGTGTGGTCGTGGATCCAGACACCGTCTACAACGAACTGTGCGTTGCGAGTCAGCATGGCAGTCTGTGAGACGCGCGTGGTCGCCGTGTGCGCGTGGAGTGCGAAGCTCCCAGCGACGCCGTATCTTTCATCTGCGTACCTTGTACAAGATCTTCTCGGTCGTTGGAGGTAGCGACACGAGCTTCTCAAAACCGGTGTCGACTTTCTTCAGCTCCACACTCTTGCTCCAGTTGTCAAAGGTACCGGTAACGTGCACGTCTTCGGCGGGATGCTCCCTATCGGTCGGAAGGGTCTGTCAGTGCTGAGACAATTGCGCGCGGAACCGGTGGTCTTTGCGACGAGTTGAGGTCTAGTGGCGGAGGAGGGCGGATGTGTGTGGACTTACCACCGGAAGTTGAAGCTGCCCATGGTGATGTATTATTATAGGTGGTGTCCAGTGAGTGCAGGACAGGGGAATATAGTATGGACAAGGCGGTCAAACGAAAGAATGACGTGCAGCGGTGGAAGTCGGGTGTTGAAGATGTCGGGTGTGCGTGTGATGGAGCTTCAAGGTTGTCGCTGGTCGTACCACTCGGCGGAGCAGACTGGGAGGCTGGTGGCTGGTGGAGCTAGAACTAGTGAGAGAGGGCAACCTACGAATCTTACCGAGCCGCCGCTGTGAGTGGGGGTGCTTCTGAACAATACCAACGTATGTGTGTGCGAAGGATCTGAATTGTCTGTCGAATCGATATCGCCGAGTGGGAACGCGAGAGTAAGGATGGAGATGAAGGTGAAGAAGAGATGCCCTGGTATTCACTCACCCACGGTACAGCAAGGCGACTCTCTGCGCCTCATCAGCTCATCCTCCCCGAGCTCGAGCTGCTGCGGTGTCGGTCGGAGGGGTGGTAAGGTGGTAAGGTATGCTATGGCGTATCGTCGAGGCTCAGCCCTGCAAGAATGAGCGCACAAAGAGTGGGATGGCTGGGATGCCACCAAGGCACGGCATCGCATGTGACGGTGACGGTGCTCTGTCGTTCACCGCTGTGATGATTCGGATTACCCTTATGTTGCGGTCTTTCCGCCTGCCCGCCATCATCGCCTGTTAGCATGGAACGGATAGCGACGAGCACGGCGTGTCGGTGCACGAGCGAAGAGCTGTGGTCTGCGCCATGCGATAGAACGACCTTATGTACTGCCGCCTCGGACTCGTCGTGCTGAGACGGGTAGCTGACACATGAAATGAAACCGACGCGCCATGGATTGATGAAAGGGCTCAGCGCATTTCATACAACGAGGTCTTGTATCGCTGCCGTGGTGGAAGTGATGGCGGGAAGAGGTCATGCATGTGATGGCGGCAAGAGGTCATGCATGTCTACGCTTTCTGGACTGATTGGAAAAGTCTGCAAGTCCACCCTCCTCTCGCTCTGTGCTCCCATAGACTACCTTACGCTACCAATGCCAGATGTCGCCTTTGCTGTCCAATCTTGTCATCTCCGAGATGCATACATTGCGAGGGAGAGATGGTATCCTGAAATCCCAATAGGCTGCACATCATTATCGCACGCATTGTACAGACGCAGCCATTGTGCCGCATCTTGCGATTTGGTCGTCCGCCCATACACACTCCTTGGTGCACCTCGAGAGATACAATGTACCTCGTGCCATTGACCGTAATCATTCCATCAATGTTATATGATCCATCCGTGTGTCCTGAAGAACCAAGTGGCCTTGTTTCAACATGTACCATCACTGCTTCGAAGAGCCTCCTCCTCCACCCCCGCATTTCTCTCCGGCCAAGACCTGAGCTTCTTCGCTCGCTCTAGAAGGTCAAGGTCAAGGTCTCTCTCTCTCTCTCTCTTTCTCTGCCGTTCGCCCACTTCGACAGGTCTGACTGGAGTAGAGTGCGCTATTTGCTCATTGAGATACTGCTGCCTTCACTCTCATCTATATCCTACGATCAAACATTGACATTGACATTGACATCTTCCATTGTCCAGTCATCTCAGTTCAGGTTCACCCTCACCCTTACGTCAAGCTCTCTCCACAATTGCGGGCGGGCAGCTCCCTGCTAGGCTAGCATTCTTCAAGTTGTCCATCACTCCACGCACCTTCCGCAATCGTCCAAAGAACACTCTGATCATCATCAATCCGTGCGGCGTTGGACCTGCCATCCCTCACCAACCCGAAACACGATACCTTGACCCCTCTCTCACCTCCATCCAGCTCCACTCCCTGACTCCCGAACCTGACTCTATCCTACCGCAACCCTGCTCCCTTGAAACCCCGTCATGTCGCTGCCGAGCGACTACACCAACGAGATCAGTGCCCTCAATCGCGACATCCTCAAGCACAACCCCAAGGACATTCTCCAATTCTGCGCCAACTTCTTCCACCGCCGCCTCGAATCCCAGCGCGCCGAATTCCTCCTCTCCCAGCGACATTCCGCGGCCGAGAGCACCTTTCCGGGCTCCAATCCCTTTGGTGGCACCTCAAATCCAGCCACACAACCCACCTCGTCCACCGCCGGCGGCATGCATTCCGTCACTGAAGAGGAGGAACATGATTTCGCCTCGCCGACCGCATCGCACTTCCCTCCCGACGTCTCTCACTCCCCACGCGCCGCACCCTCGTCCACCCCCAGCGATAACAACAGTGCATTTGGCAACTTTGGAGGCTTTGGCTTCGGCACCTCCAACAACACCTCTCGTTCTGGAGAGGCTCCTCCTGCAGCCACCGCCGGCGCCATGGATCAACCTCAGTCGTTCCCCAGCAACTACAACATGAACCGCCGTACATCGGTCTCTGCGGAATCGCTCGCGCCCGCCGCCGCCGATGACAGCAGCTGGAAGGCTCCGACCTACCCCAAGACCCAAGATCAAATCTCTCGTCTTCGCGAGGCCGTCTCTCACAATTTCCTCTTCTCCCACCTCGATGACGACCAGTCCGCGCAGGTCTTGGGCGCCCTTCAAGAGAGGAAAGTTCCTGCAAAAGACGTGCGTGTGATTGTGCAAGGTGATGCCGGCGACTACTTCTACGTCGTCGAATCCGGCAGCTTCGACATTTATGTCTCCCCCACTGGCAAGGTCGAGAACGGTCCCGAAGGCATGGGCGCTCGAGTTGCCAGCTCCGGACCCGGCACATCCTTCGGCGAGCTGGCCTTGATGTACAACGCTCCTCGCGCCGCGACCGTCGTCTCCACCGAACCATCCATTCTCTGGCAACTCGACCGCGTCACCTTCCGCCGCATCCTGATGGATTCAGCCTTCCAGCGTCGCCGCATGTACGAGTCCTTCCTCGAATCCGTCTCGCTTTTCTCCTCCCTCACGCCATACGAACGCTCCAAGATCGCCGACGCCCTCGAAACGACAAAATACCCCGCTGGCAGCGCCATCATTCGTGAGGGAGACGTGGGCGACAAGTTCTACATCTTGGAGTCCGGTCAGGCAGAGGCTATCAAGAGAGGCCGGGAGGATCGTCCATTGAAACAATACAAGGTCGGCGACTACTTTGGAGAGTTGGCGTTGCTGGATGACAAGCCCCGTGCGGCGAGTGTGTTGAGCAAGACGGAGGTCAAGGTTGCGACGCTGGGCAAGGATGGCTTCCAGAGATTGCTGGGTCCGGTGGAGAGTATCATGCGGAGAGATGATCCGCGAAACGCCGCGGGCAGGTGAAGGCCGGAGAGGATCGCAAGAGGGTACGTGTGGAGAAAATAGACAGAACGAGGAGCGAGTCTTTGCTGGCTCTTTGACCAAGGACGCCGGAATGAGAGAAAGGACTTGCCACGGACAGTCAAAAAGACCAAGATTCATTTGTTGAGCGGGGACCATGAGAATGGAGGGACGGAATAGATGGAAGGTAGACTATCCACCTACGGATCATGACAATTTAGTTTTTTTTCATCACTGATGTCTCTAATGCGTGCAAATTTGATGTGTGTCTAGTTCTCTTTGATGCTTTTCTGGTGCAAGCCCTCTGCTTGAAGTGCGCGCATGAGTCGCATGCAAAGCTCAAAAGCAGCCTGGCTATTCAATGATCTGTCGCTCGTGTGGAACCCTTCTCAAAGTGGAGAGATGCGTACAGTCAGTCAGTCGGCGGCCCAACCCTTCTTCTTCGTCCGGGAGCAGACTCGAAAAGTAACGATTCCTGTCTTGTCTCTGCTCGACCCGCCCCGAACAAAGCGAGCCGCCACTGCTGACCCCGTTCTTTCCAAACCCCAAAAAGTGACATCCAGCACGTGAAATACGCTCAGAAGGGTCATCTCCTTTCATTAGCAGTCGGTCGTCTCGGTCGTCGTTTCGTTTTCCGCGAAAGCACCCCTTCATCAAAAGAGGATCCAAGAGAGAGGATCAAACAATCCTCCTCTTCTTCCTCCCCGCGTCGGGACTCTTCTTCTTCGGTGGCGACTTACTGCCACCGCCACCGCCTGCAGCGAGCACTCCCGGTCCATCCATGGCCATTAGTCTCTCCACTTGCGCGGTCGACATGCCTGCGCTCGGCTGAGTTAGTTTATGTTCCTTGCACAGTCAGAGAGGGAGAGAGGGACTATACCCATAGCGATGAAATCCGCTTCTGCTTCCGCGTCGTCGAGAGGCAAGTCGATCGTTCCGAGGGTGAAGGATTTGCTGCGGTTGCGGGAGGCGAGGAGGGCGAGGAAGTCGTCGGTTGTGGACTCGAAGTGGTTGGACATGATGATGGTGGTTGTTTTCCAGACGTCGTGGTCGTGGTGATGAAGATGGACGAGAGTCTCGAGATGATTGGTTGCGCTTGTTTCTCTTTCTTTGTGCTTTTGCGCTTTGAAGACCTTGCTCGGTGCTCGAGTTGCGTGGAAGAGAAGAATGCCTTGTGGAGATGCGAGTTTGAGGAAATTGAGAGACTGATCGGAAGGAGAAAGGATGCGGTTTAGAAGCGGATCAAGAGAAGAGGATACTTTTGGTGCCCGAGAAGGTTTCTGCGGCAGGTGAATTGTGGTGGTGAAGTGAAGAGGTGGTGAAGTGAATCAGCTGATTTTCAAGACAAGAATCGGAGACTTGCCACGACCGCTCCGCTCTTTGTTGCACCTTCCGAGCGCAAGACGCTTGACATCGTAGTGACCGGGTTCCACTCCCTTCACGTCCCCTTCCTTCCCCTCACACCTTCTCGCTCACCCAAATCGCTCCTCGACATCCCGCCCGAATCACCCCCGTCAACAATTCGTACGGCTTCGCCTCCTTCGCATCATTCTCCACCGCATGATCCAGATGTTCCAACTCCTCATCTCTGATCCTCCTAATATCCTTCACCAACTCCGTCAATTCCTCCCCGGGCTCCTCTCCTCGTTCCTCCATGTCCCTAAACCACGCCAACAACTCCTTCACCTGACTGTTATAATGATCCCCAATCTCCGTCTCCACTGCCTCTGTACACGCCATCGCTGCCTCCCGTCCCATCACTCCTGTTCCCCACCCTAACACCGTCGCCGCCGCGTGCCAGACGGGATACATCGCCGTCGGTCGAATGCGGTGCTTGGCGAGGAGCTCGTTGAATTTTTTGAAGTGTCCTGCTTCTTGGTCGTACATGTGTTTCATCAACGGGCGGAGATGAGGGTGGGCTTTGGCGATGGGTGGGGTTTGGGAGGTGTAGATTAATGTCGCCGCAAGTTCGCCGGCGTGGTTGACGCGGAGGGCGGAGTCGAGGAATTTCTTCTGGGCGTGGGATAGTGGTTTGCTGCGGGAGGGGCGAGGAGTATTGAGGTTGGAGGGCGTGGGTTCATCTTGAAGGCGGCGGACGGAAGATGTTGTGAAGGCTCGGGATGTGAGGTTTCGTGCTTGCAGTTGGAAGGCGAGAGGTGTGAGGCTCTTCTTGAGTGGGAGAGATGGTGAGGCCATGACTGTGACGAGGTTCCAAGGTGTTGTAAAGGACAATGAAACAAGACGAAGAATGTGAATGTCGTCCTCTCTCTCACACAACTTGAAGGACGTCACGACAAAATATTGATCCAACGAGACCTCAGGCAGGGATTCCAGGATTCAACGGACGTTCCCGAGAAGTGCCGCTTTTTAGAGTTGCATCGCGCGTTTCGGCGGGCTACGTCGTTCTTCATCAACCCCGTGGGCGCCGTCTTTCTTTCCTATTGTCGCGAAAGATCTCTGAACATACCACAATACGAAGCCTTGTTCGACAGCTGACCGGAGAGCATCAAAATCTATCGCACCTACGGCATCGGATCTCTCGTCCTCTTTCCCCCGACACTTCGCAAGCGCTTCTTCACAACCATCTCGACTTCAGGCCTCGGGGCAATTGAGCGCATACACATAAGACGAGCATAGTCCCACGCCCGACAACGACTTTGGCGCACAAGCAATCCTCATCCACCACACATATCCGACTTCAGCATCATGTCGGCCGAAGATCTCGACAATGAGCTCCTAGGCCTGGTCAACGACGACAGCTCGGACAGCGAGGTAGACGATCTCGACCGCCTCGATCAGACACAAGTCATCGATGATCGCTCTCCTACCCCCGAGCCGAAGCAGAGCGTGGAGAAGAATGAGGAAAATGGTGCAGGCAGAAAAGGTGTCGCGCAGAGAGGTGTTGCACAGAAAGTCAAGTCACGGGGAAGACGGCGGCCTAAGCAGCAGGAGAGCGAAGACGAAGGTGAAGCGTAAGTCATCCTCCTTGTGAATGCGTCACTCTTCGCACATGCTCGACCTCCTTATTGCTTTACACTTCCATTCATTCAACTCTCAACTGCCTTCCATCCACTCCTTCAAACATCCACCTAAAGCACCGACCGCCGCCATGGGTCGACTTATGTCTAAGAAGGATATTGACCTCAATCGTCGCAACAGATCATCTTCACCAGCACGATCAGTCGCTTCCGATCGCCGCAGAGATTCCGACAACGATGCAGCAGCCGATTTCGACGATGAGACACCTCTCTACCCCATCGAGGGCAAATTCATGTCCACTTCAGACCGCGAGCGTATTCTGGCACTCCCCGAGATCGAACGAGAAGAGATCCTAGCAGAACGTGCTCAAGAAGTCACCCACCGACAGCAGGACTTGATGCTGAAGAAGGCTATGAATGAGAACGCAGCACAAAGCAAACAAAAGCGCAAGGCAGATGCTGCTGAGCTGGACGATGGCGAGAAGAGGAGCTTGCGACCCAAGTCGAACAAGCGTAGTGCACTGGACGATTACAAGAGAGCACGCGAGCAAAAGGGCGCCGAGCGAGATCGTCGCGATACAGGTCGTGATCGCAGGGACCAACGTTCGCCCACACCGATCTCAGACCGCGACGCCGATGGTGAGAGTGAAGTTGAATGGGCCGAACCAACCTCGAATAGAAATCGAGGTCGCGAGGAACCACCAGCTGAGCTCAGAGACTTTGAGCGCTGCAGAGTTGGACGTTCTGCCTTTGCCAAAGTCTGTTTCTACCCCGGTTTCGAGGAGGCGATTCGAGGATGTTACGCTCGCATCAGCATTGGTCTGAATCGAGAGACCGGCCAGAACATGTACCGCATGACGCAGATAAAGGGTGAGTAGAGCAGACCTGGCTCAACGGACGATGTATTAACTCCGCGCAGGCTTCACGGAAGGCAAACCCTACCAGCTGGACAACGCCATCGGCAAGAAGTTCACCACCGATCAGTACGCCATTGTAGCGCAAGGTTCAGCAGAGAAGCCATGGCCATTCCACGCTTGCTCGGACGGGAGATTCACTCAAGCCGAATACGACCGCTTCATCGACACACTGCGCAAGGAGAACATTCGCCCGTCATCCCTGAAATTGCTCACCATGAAGCGGAACGCCATCGATGATCTTATCAACACACAATTCACTGAAGCCACCCTGCAACTCAAATTTGCCCGACAAAAGGCAATGGAGCAGAAGCACGACCCTGCATATGTAGCGCAGCAGAAGCGCAAGGACATCAATCGACGCCGTACCGAAGCGGAAGAAGCCGGAGATGAGGAAGAGATTGCTCGCTGCGACGCCGAACTTGAAGCTTTGAACAGCGTCGCAACCAATGGACCGAGCAAAGTCAAGCCGCCGCCGCCGGCTGACAAGGAAATGTCTCGATACGACAGATTCGCCGCTCTCAACAAGACCAATCGCGCCAAGAACCAACAGGAAGTCCGGAAAGCTCTCATCGAAGAACGCAACAAAATCGCGCGTGAAGCCGAAGCTGCGAGGAACAGGCAAATGATGGAAGTCAAGGCCCGAGTAGAGGCCAAAGCGAAGGACTTCCGAGTACGACAGGACAAGTTTGACGCTCTCGAGAGGGGGGAGAGTCCGGCTGTGGTTAGTGTTCCTGCTTCGCCGAAGAAGAAGGCGGCGGCGGCGGTCAAGGGGCCGATTGGAGCTTTGAAGAAGCGGAATATGGATGATGATATTATTGGGGAGTTGGACTTGGGGATTGATCTGGAGATTTGACGGGCATACGGAAGTATGGTTGATGTGGCAAGGGCGATAGTTGGGACAGGCGCCAGACTGAATACATGGCCGGGTGGATGCATTGCAGAGCTATCCACTGGGTTTCGCAGCGCAGGAGGCATGAGAGGTCCTGAGATGCCGAGTAGAAGCAGTCGATGGAGACCTCGCCGCGAATAGCAGCGTTGTGACAATAGAATAACAACGCCATGAGGAAGTGTATATCCATTTCGTGTGGCCCCTGTCTTTGCATGTGATAATGATCGAAAAATGATGTTCCTTGCAGCGTCGATCACTGTTGGCCCACCTCATGCTCCCAAATTTTGGTCTTCGACGTCAGCACCGAGCGCAGCTTTCTTCCATCAACAACACCCACAACTGGAGAAAGGATTGGTCCTTCATATTCGCAATGGCTACACTACTTGCACCAACCAGATCGGCCATGTCATTCAATTCTTTACGCCTGATTGCTCGCACATCTCCATCAACACTGAGGAGAGCTCTCTCCACCCTGCCCAACAATCCACATATCGTAAGGACATTGCATTCACTGTCTGCCATCATCTCACAACTAACGCTCTCATCGCAGTACGTCCACGAACAACCAACGACCCCAAGATCCTACCTCCTCAGCTACCTCTCCACCACTCCACCCACGCCCTCCCTCGCAATCGGCACCTCCACCACCAACCCACCCACCCCGGACACCCTCACCGAAAACCCCCACTTCCTCCCCCTCGTCCACGAAGTCCTCGCTCAGTCCGCCGTCCACGACCCCGAAGTCCAATCCCAAGCCCAACTCTACATGTCGCAAGCCGGCTCCTCTCTCGGCAGCGGCGGCGTCTTCTTCCCTCAACACCAACAACAAGCCAATCAAATGAACCGCAAGAAACGTGGACGAGGGACGGCAGCAGGTGGAGCTGGCAATCGATCAGGCGGCGACGGCGCGGGCGGGGCGAGTGCACAGGGCGGAGCGGGAGGTGGTGGAAGAGGTGGATTTGTACACGTGGGCGATCAGCGCAATCCGCCGGATTTCGGACGCACGAATTATCCCGAGGATATTCTGGGGAGTTTGGAGATTGATGGACAAGGCAAGTTTGTGGATGGACATGGACGGTATCAGAAGAGTGGGACGTATCGGGTGATTACGATGCAGGGCATGTTGGGGTTGAGTCCGTACTTGAGACAGAAGGTGGTGGAGAGGTTGGAGGCGGAGGAAAGGAGGATTAAGAACGCGGCAGAGGTGAAGACTTGAGCTTAATGAGAAAGTATGCGTGGGTGAGCCGTGGAATGGCAAGATGGCGGAAATTCGTGAGGCGCGATGGGCTGAGGAGGTCCGTGATTGCGATATCATTGCCTTTGGGACGACATGCGGCCTGGAACGCGCTCAACAGCATCTCGGCAGTGTTCTCTGCCAGGGCAGCTCGGTGACCGCGCAGCATTTCGTCCTTCAAGCACGAAATGGATGTCGACGTCGCCATCACATTCGCGTATCCTGCACTACCAGCTTCCGAAGAATGCTCGAGCTGGGCGTCTTGACGATGAACTCGACGGCACTGCGATACGACCAGACCGATGATTGCTTATCATTGTTGCGAGCGAGGATCGAGTTTCAGCTCGCCAGCCTCACGCTGCCAGCCTGAATACCCGACTGTATCCGGCATACAGGAATAGCAGGTACCGTCGAAAACTCAATCGATGCTCTCTTGAGGCAGTGATCGAGAACTTTGCGACTTGACATTTGCACGGAGAGGTCGGTGATTGGGTTCAAGGATTGGTCACTGACTCTTTCTTTCGGGACAAACCTCTCACGCCGGGCGAACGGTGTTTTCAACCAGCATTCACAGCAAGGTACTCTATGCCATGGCCGCTGCGGTATCCTGACCGCCAGCTCCACTCCTTCCGGGCTCTTGGGTCTGCCCACAACAGCTTCCTCCTTGTCATCCGCGGTCATCCTCTTCCGTCCATCCTCCTACAGGAGAAGACATTCTCCAACTGATTCCACCTCCACCTTCCAAGGCGGTCCCAGATTCACACGCAAGCATCTACATCACTACCACATCTGCAATCGCCCATCATGCGCCTCTCCATCTCTTCACCGCCATCTCACTCCTCAGCGTTCTTACGTCAGCTGCCTGCGATACCCGCTGCGTTTGTCAGAAACCTGAGACGCTTCCGCGGATTGCATAGCCAACATCGACAAGGGTTCAGTCGGCGGCACGGATTGCGCGAATCACTGCCTCCACAACGCCTGCTCCGGGTACACGAACGTTTTCCTCGGCGTCAAATGCCGCATCTACAAGGGCTACTGCGCTGATTCGCATGCGCCGAGCGACAACCACAATGCGTGTCCGTCGGGTAAAGATCCTCGATCGCAAAGGGAGCTAGAGGCTTGCTCTGAGGCCCAACCTCCGGCGCTGGGATGAAGTGAGGATCGGGCAAGTAAGCGTGGGTCGCTTTTCCTTTGTTCGTCGGGCTGAAAATTCAGCTCCCGCTGACCTGGGGCGTAGCGTTCACGCCGAGGAGGAGGCGGAGGAAAGGGAGAGGAATGATGAGCAGGGGGTTCATGCGGGCTTTCGAGGACTCTTTTGGAGGTGGTCGATGTGCATGTTGCGATCAGGACGAAACCTTTTCTGTAGGCTTGATTCGTTGCTACTGTTTCTTCATTGGTCTCCAGTTCCGATCGGTCTGTCAATCATACCAGCCCAGAGATGATCGACCTCGAGAAACTGTCGATGGCCGCCGTGAAGAGGGTATCGATTGAGTTTTCCGACCGCAAGCGCTGTTCCTGGACTGGACGATCGATGCAGCACAAAGTCCGTGTGTAGGCTTTCCTTGTCCAGTGTTCCGCTGCTCACCGGCGGACAGCTGGTCCTCTCCCACCCATCTTGCGTTTCGACATCGACATCGACATCAACATCGCTTTCGGCATCAACTCCAGTGGCGACCCAAAACATCTCCACCGAACAACATCGACCGAACACACTTCCACGGAACATCATCGTCCCAACACACCTCCACGAAACAACATCAACATCAACTCAACGAGACAGCAACCATGAAGTTCGATCTGCAACTTCTCTGCCTCGCGGCCACTCTCTTCGCCGGCCAGGCACTCGCTTGCCAACTCCGTGGTCGTATGTATACCGATATTGTCCCAGGACGGTTGCATTCTCTAACAGCGCGGTTCCCACAGAATTCTGCAACATCCAATACCGTTGCTGCGGTGGGCGACGCTGCGATTTCGCCCCCAATGGCTTGGACCTCATCTGCCAGTAAACGGCGGCTGTGATCACGGCGGAAAGCAACATGAACGGCTTGCGGGCGATGTGGTGATGTGGTGATGGACTGTCTGGAAACACTGAGAAGACCGTTTCTTTTGTGCAAAGTGGTGTGATTGTGGTTATTTCCTTCGTTCGAGGAGTCGTGACTGGACTGTTGCGATGGGATCTATGCTATCTTGTCTGTTACGGAGAGCCTCAACGAAGATTGCCGAATTCCTATATCTGTGGCGATCTGTGACTTCTCTGAGCCTGACCCTCACTTCCCCTTCTCGCGGAGTGCTGCTCGGAAACGAACGTCGTCCAAGTCTTCTCGATGGCTGTTGTTCACTGTCATTTGTCCACTGCTCTGCAAATTCGCGCCTGCCCACGACTTCTCTCGATGAGTCTGTGTTGCGCTACCACGTATTGACTTCACCTCTCGACCAGAAGAGTGATGGATCAGATTGAAACTTGAAGCTCTTTTCATATACACAGAGGGATGATACCGGGAGTAAAACTTGAGCGGAGAAACTTGAGTGTGATCTGGTAAGTGCTGCATGCTCGCCTTCCATCGAGACTGGATTGTGCAATACCTTCCCTTCCGGCGTCGATAGACTACTTCGTGTTTTCCAGAAATCAAACCCAACTAACACGATGGACTCCTTCAGTCTGACGGTGTTCATCGGCTGTCTCGTGTGGTACTACAGAACGCGAGATTCTGACAATACATTCGCGTTCAACATGGGTTCTACAGCTCCCTCGACAAAGTTCAAGTACGAGATTGTCAAAGGCTTCTTCTACCAAGACGCGGCAGACACAGATCCAGACTCATTCGACTACGTTCGTACACTCTCTCTCTATCGAATAGAAATCTAGCCAAACTCACACTCTACCGTCAGACGCACAACTTCGGCCTCGTTAACCGCTCCTATCCGACCGACACCAACCCCTCCGATCCCCTCTGGCAGCGCTTTACGACCTACATCCACCATCTCGCCTCCGCCGCCCCAACAAATGTAAGCTATAAACTCCTCTACCTCGGCCGGCACGGTGAAGGATCCCACAATGTCGCGGAAGCTAAATACGGGACCGAAAAATGGGACGACTACTGGTCGAAACTGGAAGGCGACGGCGAATTGTTCTGGGCGGACGCGCATCTCACGGTTGTCGGCGAAGAGCAAGCGCGGACGGCGAATCGGTTTGTGAAAAGGCAGTTGGAGAAAGGTGTGGGTATGCCGTTGCCGGAGGCGTGGGTTGTGAGTCCGATGTGGAGATGTTTGCAAACTGCGCAGTTGACGTGGGAGGACGTGCATGGGTTCAAGCCGCTGGTGAAGGAACTGGTGAGAGAGGTGTTGGGCGTGCATACTTGTGATCGGCGGGGGAGGCGGTCGGAGTTTGAAAAGGTGTTCAATAAGGGGTGGGAGGTGGAGGAGGGGTTGACGGAGGAGGATGAGTTGTGGCAAGCGGATCATCGGGAGACGAACGAGGAGATTGATGAGAGGATTGGAGAGTGGTTGGATGGGTTGTTTGCGAGGGAGAGGGGGGTGGTGGTTTCGGTTACGAGCCATTCCGGGGCGATTGCCAGCCATTTGAGGGTGCTGGGACATAGGGAGTTCAAGTTGTCGACGGGTGGGATGATTCCGGTGTTGGTCAAGGCGACGCGGCTTGAGTAATTATAGATAAATCTGCGCGTCGTTGGATGTTTTTGATCACCGCTTCACGACCAGATCGCTGCGAATCACCCACTTCTCGCCCGCGGTGACCTCTCTGCCTTCATGAAGCATGCAGTCTTTGCCATGCCGGTGCAGTAGCGCTGTGCCGACTTCCAGCTCTGCTATCACCGGAGATGGTGCGGCCTCACGCTTACTGGCGGGTTCCGGGTAGAAGATGGTCTCCCCACCGATGCAGCCCGTTGCAGGAGAACTGAGGTACAGTAGCAGAGTCCACGTCGTCCTGCCTTTTATGCTTTGTGGAGATGCCTCGGATGGGAACATAACATTATTCGCATCGTCATCTGTGACCGCATTGACGTCA
The DNA here is from genome assembly GCF_000219625.1 of Zymoseptoria tritici IPO323. Taxonomy (NCBI): domain Eukaryota; kingdom Fungi; phylum Ascomycota; class Dothideomycetes; order Mycosphaerellales; family Mycosphaerellaceae; genus Zymoseptoria; species Zymoseptoria tritici. The sequence goes on along the minus strand of NC_018218.1, from coordinate 1,696,703 downwards.
GTACTGTCTTGAGATCTCGCCAAATACTATACGGATGGATCTCGGTAAGTGAACTTACAGTGCTGATCGAAGAACTGCCCTTTTGAATATCTATATATTCTGATATTGCTGTTCAAACCGAGGACCTCGCCGCCCCATAGTTCGTGCTTGGCCGCTTCAGAAAGAGGAGTGCCATCTTCGGCATTCTCAGCGTTCAGAACGAGATCTTTCAGAGCCGTGCAGCTCCACAACTGCTCTGCGAATATCGCATCATCAATCTGGTAGCGGTCGTTCACCCGCACGGCATCTCCTCTTTTGGGCTTGCCGGGCGTAGTCACGAGTGGGAGCGTGGAGAGAAAGGTCACATACTTCTTGGCGAGAGTGGATGTCCACAGACGGGGTATCGTGAGGATCTGATTTTGCAGCAGTATCTCGAATGATAGGTCGGAAGAAGGCAGGAGAGGTTGCATTGCCGGCCAATTCGGTGTGGGTTGCTTCGCTGTAGCCAATCCGGGCTTGCTCGTCTTGACTTTGGGAGCCATGATAGGGAAATTTGATCTCCTTGGTACTGCCAGAATTCGGCGACGCCCAATTGGCAATAGTCGTTCGTATAGGTAATCTTGTAGTCAGCGTTGAAGGTTTTCTCTCTTTCTCGTCCTCCACTGGAAAGCAGCGCACAATCCTGTTCACTCTCTCCAACTCCTGTTTGACAGCCCCTGAGAGCTTTGAACGTATTTTTGTCGCACAACAGCACCTCCGACGTCAAAATGGACCGCGGATTCGGGCTCCAGCCCGAGTACAACCACCAGCAATGGCAACAGGACAGGAACGATCCAGCTCAGTACTTTCCACGCAACACTCATGCACTGCCGTCGCATGCAATGGGTCCTCCGATACAGATAATGGGTCCACCGATGTTGCCTTCCCACAGTCAGCACAACCACATGCCAATCTGGGTTGGTGGTATGCCACCGCCACGTTTGCAGGCCACGCTACCACCACATATGCACAATGCTTCCGTTTCCGATTCTGGGAACTCGAGCCAGCGATTGGTCAGTCCGCAGGCCACGCCACCACCACGGATGCGCAAAGCTACCGTGTCCTTTGCTGAAGACTGGAACCGGGACTTCTCCAGTCCGCAGAGATCATTCCAGTTTCCTCCAGAGCCGTATCGTCAAGACTCTGTTCCGCACGGAGTGGGCAACTTGAGTCCAGGGTATTATCAACAGCAGCAGCAGCTTCACGGCCAGCAGTGTCGCCTACCACAACAGTCGCGCCTACCACAACAGTCGTCGCCGCACTTGAAGCGTAGCCGGTCTGAACAACCACAGCAGGACTCTGAGCAACAGCGACCCCAACAGCGCCAACGCGTGCAGTACCTGGAGAACCGAAAGCTCGGGCTCCCTCAGCAACAAAGAGCCCACCAGCAGGGCCTTTTCCAGCAAGGACAGGCTCACCAGGCTCAACCTCAACAGCACAATCAGCACCAAGTTGTTCCACCGGAGCAGGGTTTGAGTATCCGGCCGGACTCGATGGTACTGCCGCAACAGCAGTCTTTCCCGCCGCAACAGTACCCGCGGCCTCAGCAGCAGTCTTTCCAGCAGCCTCCGAACTGGACGCCACAGCAACAACGCAACCTGGAGCAACAGAATCAGCGGCTATTCCAAGATCGGCGGCTATCCCAACCTGAGCAGCACTTCCAAGCTGAACAGAACTTCCTGGCCGAGCAGGCTCACCCGCTCCAATGGCAGCAGCGTCAAGTTCAGCAACTCCCACAAGTGCAGCAAATGCAAGCTCAGCAGCACGTGCAGTTCTCACCACAGCAGCACCTGCAACTCCCGCATGGAATTTCACCACGCCAGCCCTTTCCACCTCAGCAGCACATGCAGATTGTGGGAGAATTCGCACCTCAGCGGGAGTTCTCACCTCAGCAGTTCCCGCCTCAGCAGCAATTCCAAGCTCAGCAAGCTCAGCGGCCACAGCAGTTGTATCACAACCACACTGTCCAGCCAGAGGGCGTAAGTAAGTCCAGCATATTTCCTTGATGTATTCTTTGATGAGGATGGAGATGGCCGGGTGAGGTCCTTTCAAGCCAATGAAGCGCGACGGGACCGTGGCCACGTTGGACCAGAAGTTTTCTGACTGACGGTCAACGAAGATCGACACGACGGCCCCGGGCGCTAACTTTCATGCAGACCCTAGTCCCAGTCCTAGTCGGCCCTCTGCCCTCGACCGCATCGACGACGACCTCGTCCTCTCACCAAGCGACTTCACCGTTGCTCCCCTCACCGCACGACAGCAGCAGTTGTTGGACAACACTCCACTATTCGACTTCATCCGTCCTCGACACGAGTGCCCTGGGGAGTGCCAACATCACCCCGACTGGATCATCTGCATCTGCCTGGCCCTCGAGGGACTGGAACACTTCACTCCCGACTTCACTCCCGACACCGACGCCGCCGTACCATTGCGCTGATTGCGCTGACCGCTTCCACTTCCTCCACCCCTTCGACCAACCCTGCCTGCTTTTCCCGACATCGTACTACGACGCCGCCATAGCGGAACCGGAAGCAAACGATCACTTCTTCCAGCAAAGGCGCGATGAAGCCAGGTCGCAAACAATACAGATGGAACACGGACCTGGCGCAAGCGTCGGCGTGCTCGCTGCGTCGACATCCACCATGCACGATAACCCCTCGTCCTTCAACTTCACCCCGCAAGAGCTAGATGGGATGCCAGTCATGACGGAGGAAGACTTCAAACCACAACAGGAACATTCGTTCACGACGCCGGTTCGACCGCCGCCCGCTCTGGCGCAGTCAAATTCATGGATGGATACTCCTGCTCAGGTCACTGACCATGGCGTGCCGAGCAACGTTCGCGACAGTCTTCAGCAGGATCCTCCACAACCTTCCGACATTGCCACCAGTGCCGAAGCGAATGACCATGCATTGCAAAGTGAGGATATGGGTCTCGCCTTTAACGATCTGATTCAGCCGGAAGACGACAGCTTTGCCGTACCAGAACTACCTAGCACTCCGTCGCACATCGAGCCCACCACTGCCGCACATTCTACCGCCGCCGCGACGCCCGAGCCCACCACGGAAGAGGCTTATGCTATGCTCAAGTTCAGCGACTGTCATTGCTACATTCGATCTCTCAACCTGGTCATCGTTCGCGATCAAAACTACCTCGACGCATGGCACAGCGAGAAGAAGCTCAATAGGAAGCGGGCCAAGAATGCTCAACGCAACGCGCGTCGTGCGCTGGATGACTATGCGAGGGAGCCCAGTCAACCGTCACAGTTTGGCTCACAATTTGGGGACGACGATCCTTTCGGATCCGGAGAATCGTTAGAAGGGCGGCCGGAACCGCCGGGTGCGCTCAGTATTTTCAGCGAGCAGGGCGGTCCTGTCGCCTACACCAATCCGCACTCAGAAGACGGCGAAGAAGACCTGAATACATATCGTCGACGACACCGCAAGAACAATCAGTCCTCCTCCGCCAACTCGATCGCGCCGCAAAGTCTCATTGCCTTCGCCGAGGGTGACCTCCTCCAAACAAGCGAACACTACACATCTAACGGCGCCCTCAACGACCCGCGCGAGTGGGCTCAGCTTCCCGTCCATCCGCCAGTCCCAGAAGATATCAAGAAAATCTCCCGCGAGCATCTCATCATCCACTACAGCTCCGAGGCCGATCGATGGCTACTTGATGTCATCGGGAACGGTGCCTATGTGAATGGCATTCAATACGTCAAAGGAGACAAGGACCTTGAGCTGAATCACGACGATGAAATCTTCATATCCAGTCTCGGCATGAGATTCATGCTACCCGAGAATGTGCACAACGAGCCAGTGTTGTCCGATGAGGAAGACCAAGACGACGCCGCGCCGCGTATTGCAGACGGCTCGAGCATTAGCCCAGCCAGGAGGTTGTCCAACTTATTCACGGATAGTGAACGCGAGGACGAGGCCGAAGACGAAGATCAAGCCGAAGATGAAGCCGAGGAAGCGCCGCAAGAACCCAGGCCGAAGCTGAAGCTCAAGTTGAAGAAGTCCAAGTCCAAAGATGAAGCAGTGCCATCAGGCAAAGGCAAAGGCAAAGGTGGCAAAGCGCCCGCTGGCAAGGCTCCCGGCAAGGCTCAAGCCAAGAAGGATGTACCGAAGCCCGACGTGGCAGACAAAGCCGAGCATCAGCCTTCAACAACAACAACGGAACCCAAAGTTATCGAGAAGGAAGAGCCGTCTGCGGAACCAACGGAGTCGCCTGTAAAGAAGCTCGACAAAGCCAAGGCCGACAAGCCTGGCGATACAGCGCCAGCCGAGGGCACGCCCACAGCCACGATAACGGATCAAACGCCACCAGCAGTACCTCTCAACATCGATCCGACATCGGTTCTGGCCAATCTCGCTCCCGATCAGCTGCCTGAAAAACGAAAAGGTCCTGGCCGTCCACCCAAGAACGGACTGCTCTCAAAGCGCGATGAGTCCGGTGTCAAGCGGAAGACGAAGGAGTTCGAAAGGAAGGGAGTCCCCATCCCTCCTCTTGAGGCCCTCATCGCCATGGTACGACAAGAGCAGAAGGCCAAAGACGCTGCCAACAAAGCCCAGGCTCGTGGCGAAGCGCTTCCCGACATGCCAATGCAAAGTATTGAAGCATCTGGGTCTGGAGATGTTGGTGAGGGCGAGGCGGGCCCTTCACAAGTCCACCGTGGATCGCAGCAGATGGAAAGTGGAAGTCCCGGACAAGCTGAGCGGAGGCTATCACCGAGGCTACCTCGACCGATCCCTCGAGAGGCGTCGCCCATCAAACCTGAATCTGCATTCACCGAAGAAGAATTGAAGAAGCCTAACATGACCTACATTTACATCATCGACGAAGTGCTGCAGAACATTGAAGGTGGTCAAGCAGACCTGCAAGCGATATACGACAAGATCATGAAGCGTTGGCCATACTACAAGTACAAGGTAGGCTCGCTGGGATGGCAAAGTAGTGTGAGACACAACTTGCTCTCCTGCGAGCGCTTCCGAGACGCTGGAAAAAGTGGCAAAGGCAAGCTGTGGGCCATCAATCACGAACATCCTCTGGACAATAAAAAGAGGAAACCAACGCCTCCACCGCGACCTCCAGTGCCCATGCAGAATCAGAATGGCGGGCAGAACCAATATGGACAGCCTCCCTTCAATGGACCATACCAGCAACATCCGCCCGGGCAGAACGGGCAGCCGCCCTTCAACCAGCATGGTGCTCCAGGATCCAACGGCTACCATCCGTATGGCCAAGGACAGAATGGGAACTATCCGCCCGGGCAGAACGGACCCCTAGCTGGTAGACAGAACGGCGGATATGCAAATGGTGCCCAAGGTTCGCATCCGCCTCAACAACGTCCGCCACCGCCACCAGCTCCGGCACCGCCTGCAAACCCGTTTGGCGCCGTGGTACAGGCTATTTTGAAGTATCGAAACGAGTACCTTGCGCCATATCCCGCGAACACGCCGCAACATACCCACCAGACGGCGTTGTTCGACCGTGCAACCGACTACTACTCAAACCTGTACCACGGGGCGAACCCTCCGCCGCTCGCGCCGACCGAGGCAGAACAGCAGCCGTTCCGTGGAATGAAAGAGATCTTTGAAAGACATGAATATGTGTTTGGCAAGAAGACGACTACGCCGGCCACGAATGCTCCACCGGCTGCTCAGGCTCCTCCGGCCAATGGACAGACATCGCAGCCAGCAGCTGTAACGAATAACGGTGCAGCAAGTGCTGCTCAGGCTCCTTCGACTAATGGAGAACCATCGCTGCAACCTACTGCAACCAGCAACAATACATCGAGTGCTGCGCCAACTGCACCTGCTGTGGCAAATTCCAATGGTGCAGCTCCTGCGCCGGCAAATGCAAACAGCAGCGCGCCCGGATCTGTACAACGCGGTACACTCAGTGGAGGATCGACCGACGTGAGAATGCAGGACGCCGGCGCCGCGACAGTAGCACAGCCGGTAAAACCACCTCAAGTGCCCGCTGCCGCGACGGGAGGTCAAACATCAAATCTGCCTGCTGCAAGTTCTGCGGGCTCATCGACTGGCATGCCACCACCACCACCTCGAACGGTCACACCCGCGGCACCTCTTCCATCAACGGCTCCGGCTACAGTATCTACGTCTCAGCAGTCTCAAGCGACGCCACCCGCACCGTCAGCTATCACTCAGGTGACCCAGCAGCAGCATTTGCCGGCTTCAGCGCAGCATTCTCGACCGCAGGCATCTGGTCAAGCGCAGCGACCTCAGCAATCGACGCCTTCCGGAGTGCAGCCGTCTCGACCGCAAGCACCTGTTCAAGCGCAGCAGGCTCAGCAACCGTCGCCTGCCGCAGTGCAACAGATTCAGAAACCACCAGAAACGGTAGCGCGACTGCCTCAGGAACCATTGACCGCATCGCCGCAGCAGCCGCAGAAAAAGCCGCAACAGATTCAGCCGCCGCAACAAGTCTCGTCTGCCGGAACACCTGCTCCTAAACCATCTGGGGAGGCAGCAGTGCCGGCGCCAGCCACTGGGCAAAAGCCGACCGATCCTCCACCTCCTGCTCAGGCATCGAACGGAATAGCGGCACCGTTGCCGCCTGAGCCAAAGCCAATTGCACCTCCTTCTCCCGTACCGGCTCCGATGACGGGGGGCACGAAGCGACCAGCAGACGACTCTGCCCCGCTTGAAGGTAGAGGCGAGATCGAGGCGAAACGGCCGAAGACGGAATAGGGAAACAGCACGACATCGTGTTCGCAAGTAAGGGAGGACAGAAGTTGAGAGAATTGGAAGATTTGATTGATTGATTAAGCGTTCATAGCGAAGGCGTTTGGGGAAAAGGGTGACACGAACGGATACGAATGGGGTTCGCAAGTGGAAACACCAACAATAGGTGTTGTTCCCATGAGTGCTCGGTCATATTGATAGACGGGGCTACCTACGGAATGATCCGCGAGGAGCAGAAAGGCACATTGTGCTGATGAGGAGACGGATAGCTTCAGTGCTTGGGACAAGTTTCGCTATGCGCATGCATGCATGGTATGATGAGAAAATACGAAATGAGAAAAGTTTCATGTTCACAATGTCTCCGTTGCCTGCCCATTTGTTCAAGGGCGCTTGTGTACAAAAGTTCGCGTGGGAGTGTACTCTGTTCGAGGTGTCTGTATCTTTATGGGTTTTACTTGGCCAAAAATGCCTGAAAGGCCTTGTTGTCAATCGCCACATTCCCCACCGCCCGCAACTTCTTCCTTCCCTCCTTCTGCTTCTCCAACAGCTTCATCTTTCGCCCTTTATCCGCCGCGTGCAGTTTCTGCAACACATCCTTGCGGAACGGCTTGATCGTCTCCCTTGCCACGATACGATTTCCCGCCACCGCTTGAATTACCACCTCGAACATTTGCCGGTCGACATGCTCCTTGAACTTCTTCACCCAAATCTTGCCCAGACGCTCGGCTTCCGAGTGGTGCACTACACGCGCCACAGCGTCAACGGGCACTTTGTTGACGTGTAATTGCAGTTTGACAATGTTAGCGGGCCGATAGCCGGCATCTTCGTAGTCGAGGGAAGCGTAGCCTTTAGTAGAGGACTTGAGTTTGCCGAAGAAGTCGTCGACTAATCGTTCGAGAGGTAGAAGGTAACGAAGAATGACTTGCGTGGCGGTGAAGAACGAGAGGGACTCTTGCACGCCGCGATTGCCTTCGCAGAGTTCGATGACCTTGCCCAGGTATTCTTCCGGCAGGGTGATGGTGGCGGTAATGTAGGGTTCTTCGAGAGTCATGGCATGGGTGTGGAGGTCGCGACCTTCTGGGAAGAGATTGGGGTTGCGGATGATTTCTTCGGAGCCGTCTTTGCGCACGAGCTTGAACGGGACGGAGGGTGGCGTGATGATGATGGAGGCGCCGTGCTCCTGGCGAAGACGATCTTCGAAGACGGAGCAGTGCAGTGTACCGAGAAATCCAAGCCGCCAGCCGGCCCCGAGGGCTTCGCTGGACTCCTTGGTGATGGTGACGGAGCGATCGTTCAGGAGGACCTGATTGATGCTGTCTTCCAGATGGGCGTAGTCGGATTGGTCGGTGGGAAAGGCGGCGACGAACACCATGCTCTGGGGCTCGACGAAGCCCGGGAGCGGCTCGACTTTGTGTTGATCTCCGACTGTGGTGTAGGTGTCGCCGACTTTGGCTTCTTTGCTGCGCTTCATGCCCGGATTAAAGAAGATGTACCCGACCTGGCCCGCACGCAGGACTTTGTTGAATGGTGTCTCAAGAGGGTACATGATTCCGACCTCGCCGACGATGTATTCAAGACCAGTGGCGAAGGACACGATACGGTCGCCGGCTCGGACCTTGCCCTCGAAGATGCGGACGAGGAGAATGACGCCTTTGTAGTTGTCGTACCAGCTGTCGACGAGCAAGAGTTTTAGCGGCGCATTCTCGTCACCAGTGGGTGCTGGGATACCTTCAATGATGGTCGGAAGCAATTTCGCCACGTTCAGGCCAGTTTTCGCCGAGACCATCACCGCATTCGAGGAGTCAATCTCGAAGGTGTCACGAAGCTGCTCAAGCGTACGTCCGGTGTCTGCAGACGGCAGATCTACTTTGTTCAGGACTGGCACAAGCGCCAAGTTCTGGGCGAAAGCAAGGTAGAAATTCGACACCGTCTGTGCTTGTACACCTTGCGATGCATCGACCAGAAGGATGGCTCCTCCACAACTGGCATAACTCCTGCTCACTTCCGCGCGAAAGTCAACGTGGCCCGGAGTGTCGACCAGATGCAGCAAGTAGTCTTCACCATTGTAGTTGTACAGCATAGAGCATGTCTGCGCCTTGACCGTGATGCCTCTTTCTCTTTCGACGTCCAACTTGTCCAAGATCTGCTTGTTCCCTCCCGCTTGGATGGTGCCCGTCAATTCCAGAAGCCGATCACTGAGCGTGCTCTTTCCATGGTCTACATGGGCGACAATGCAGAAGTTCCGGAAGCGTTCGATGGGAATCTTGGAGATACGATCTTCCAGTGGAGTTGGGGCGACCTTTGCCAATCGACTCGGAGTCGTGCTCAGGAGTCGAAGTGCGCCATTGGCCGCGGTATGCGAGACTGCATGCTTGAAGCGCCAGAAGGGTTGAACGGCGCCATAGGACTTCCTAGTCGCCAGGAAGCATCGTCGCATGAGGATTGTCTACGAGCATCGTCCGTGACTGCATCAGCTTCTCCAAAGTTTGTCACCGTCAAGTCCATTTCACCGCACGCTAGTCCAAATCGAGCCGCCTAGCAACGGCCATAACAAACGCCTTCGAGAGACAACGAGGTACATCTGACATTTACCAACTACCAATACAAAGTGCAGCAAACATGCCGGCTGCAACGAAGGCGCCATCGGACGATAGAGCGAAGACGCACAAGTTGTCGCTGCGCGGAAGCTCGAAGTTGGTGACGGAATTCTTCGAGTACTCCATCAACACGATCCTGTTCCAGAGGGGTGTCTATCCAGCAGAGGACTTCTCGGCGTAAGATATCCCAACAATGAACAGACATAAACGCATGCTAACATGGTTCAGCGTCAAGAAATATGGCCTCAACATGATGGTCTCTTTGGATGACCAAGTCAAAGCATATATCAAGAAGATCATGAGCCAGCTCAACAAGTGGATGCAAAAGTCAAAGATCTCCAAGTTGGTGATCGTTGTCACAAACAAAGAGACCGGCGAGCACGTGGAGCGATGGCAATTCGATGTGAGTGCTCTAGAGGCGAAGCTGCGCAGAGATGGAGACTAATGCTACCAAAGGTCAACATCTTCAACGACGACAGCAAAAGCTCCGCCCGCCGCAGTGCCTCCACGGACAAAGAGAATTCCGCTCCCATGCCAGACGCTGCCTCATCACAACAAGAAAAGACTGAGTCGGAGATTCAGGCCGAGATCCAGGCCTTGTTTCGTCAAATCACAGCGTCGGTCTCGTTTCTTCCGATGCTAGACGGCAACTGCACATTCAACGTTTTGGTATATGCAGACGCGGACAGCGAGGTGCCTCTGGAATGGGGCGACAGCGACGCTAAGGAGGTCAAGAATGCTGAGAAAGTCATGCTGAGGAGCTTCTCGACCAATTCGCATCGGGTCGATACAGTGGTATCTTATCGGCTTGCGGAGTAGCAGTAATGGTGTGATGGATGCCGAATCACGATAAGATGCTCAGGAAGTCATAATGGCATGGATTTGGGATGCGTTGGACGGGAATTGAGTGATTTGAATTGGCGCTTGGGTATGGCGATTTTGGTGTTAGGCTTTCGCTCTATCGGCATGGACTTTTTTTCTTTGATGATCGGACGAGTCCGGACAATCCGGATACGATGAAGCCGGCTTAGTCAGAGAATCTCGGATAAGGGCTCTTCGGCACTTGGCAACGTGTTCCGGGGTGCGACTCGAGCGTGACGTTTGGACGTTTCACCATGCCTGTCAGTCGAACCCTTGCCGAACATCACTTCATCATGAGGTTTGTGAGAGGACATCTACGACAACGTGAACATATGAACAATGCTGTGTTCTCCCCGGGATCCGCGGTTGCTCTTTTTTGGACCTCTGACCGTGAAATCGTTTCCGCCCCTTACTCAGAATGTCATGATTTGCATTCCTTCCGCTCCAGCAACATCGAAGGCCGACGATCACATTCGCGCAGGGCCTCGACCTTGCCAGGGTTCGTCGGGCTTGTATGCGCAGAAGGAAAGCTGCGCACTCATCGTGAAGGTACGAGATGACGAGTGGCCAGACCAGCTGTTCTGTGGCTCAAGTGAGACAGCATACCGACACCGTGGCCGAGGGTCCAAGGGTGTTCAGGTTTTCTCCGAGGAACGAGCAGGATCCGTGACAGAGCCACGGAACTTCATGATGACAGGGAAAGGTCTCACCTTATGGCAATTCAGTTTGAACCTGGGGCACCGGCAGGGCTGATCGTGGCAGTCGTCAATCAAATAGGTGAGACTGCGTCGTCATGCGAAGCGGAGGGCACAGCGACACATTATATGAGCAGCACGTATTTACTTTCCCGCCCTTAGCTCTGCGATTTGGTGCGCGACTGTAGCCATAGTCGTTCCGGCCAGCAGCAAACAGCCAAATCGCGATATAGACCGATGATCCCCTCCTCTTCAGGCTGTACAGCTTATTATTATGCTCAGGACGAGAAGCGCAAGCCGCCCGAGAAATCGAGGAAGCCAAGCCCGAACGAACCTTTAGGGCACTGTCAGAATGCCGACACGAGCTAAGTTCAGCTATGCCGGCAGCCATTCCACGCCACTGATCAATGGCGCCCAACTTTTCAGACGATCGTGCACTGACGTGCAGGTACGGCATGCAGCATTCGCGCATCATATTGGCTCATCGTTCTTTGCGCGCATTAGAAGCTGCCGTATCAGATCTTCCGCATCGGCAATGTGCTGATCCTTCATCTGACATTCAAGTTGCTCGAACAGACCAATATCACACGAAGGCAGGAGCTATCGAAGGAACGACACCTGCCTTGGTTAATGCCCTTTCACCGATGGCCAGAGTCGCCGGGTATCAGGGCCGGGATGGCCCAAAGTGGAGTCTTCAGCTACGCTGATTTGGATCGATACTCAGAGCACTCCTCACCGTCACGCTATTGCATCCCCATCTTGCAAGCTCGGCCTCTGACAAACTCTCGAAAGAAGTTCAAGTGGAGCTCTCGCCCGTGGGCTGTCAAAGCCTTCCTGACTCGCGGCCCACTCACACATGCAACATACAAGTACGACTTTCAATCTCAACTAGCACTTCCGCGATATCGATCGACCTGTGCTACTTCCTAAGCTAGCGGATTTCGAATGCATGAATTGCCTCACTGCAGGACATGGCTTTAGGAAGCACGCATCGTGTATACAAATGTCCTACAATGGGCATCAAGTCGCTACACATACTGTCTCAGATTTGCTAGAGACACCATGTGGCAAGGCCCGGACGGCTGGTAATTGTAAGGCCCGTGTCAAGGTACCCCAAGTTCGTCGCTGACGGTCGTAGCGTACCACAAGCCCTCATCTCACCGGTGCTGGACGGGTGAAAAAAACGACTATCCCTTAACGCTGAGCAACGGTTGGGGGCCAAGGATCGATCATGGGGAACAAGGTGTACGGTGGAGCGTCCAAATCTGAACTGAGTTCGTCATACAAAGTCAATTTGGAGACGACTTGATCCCGAACCAGCGAAAATCAGAGTCTTGGCTCGAGCATGCGCAAGCGCGGACGACGGTTTCTACTTAGCGCACTTCCTATTCTGGTCACTGGCTTTCCGTTTTGTCAACACTCCACGCTATCGTCCGGATGCTTCTCGAAGTGCTCGGTGGCTCTTTGGACGGACTTATGATTTCCGGCCGCGAATCCGCGATCGTAGCTCGATCACAAGGCTTAAGCATGGTCTACTTTGAATTCTTGGTTAACTTTTCAGCAGAGAGCCCTTCAACTTGGGAAGCTAGTCAAATCGCCGGCGCCTTTCGCTCACCAGGACGCCGCTTGACATTCGATATATGTAGGTAGCTACGGTAGCTGCGATTGAGGGCCCATCCTCTCGTGTTGCCATCGTTCTTGTTCTTTGCACCAACTTCATTGCTCTCCTATCGTTGGGCGAGACATTGCAAAGCAACCTTTTCACTTTCTTTCCTCCACTGGAACTTCTGAATACGAGGCTATCGACCGAGGTCACCAGACCACAAAGCACTCTCTTCTATAAGAGCTTATCGCCGCAACAAACGAGCACTCAGCGATCCAAAATGGGTCTTCTATCCTACATCCGCCCTAACAAGGCAACAAAGGAAGAGCCAGCACCAGTCGTGGACGAAAAGCCACAAGCAGTCACACCCGCGAGCCATTCTGCGTCTCCTAGCACATCCGGACACAGCAGTGGATCATGGTCAAGACCGTCATCAATAGCGCCCGGAGATGGCTTCCGAGGTTCCCAGGACATGAACGATCTGAAGTGCGATGTCATGGTCAACTGGCTTTACCAGCAGCAGATGGAACGCCTTTGGACTTCAGGCGGCATCGACGAGGGAGTGGTTTTGAAGAAGTCGAAAGCTGCTTACACTTGCTGTCCGGCTGATATCACGGAAGAGTCAAATGGCTTCTTCAAGGCGGTCGAGACTCTAAACGTTCGAGTGAGTTTCTTGCCCGTGCACAATATCGTGGACCGCACTGACAGTGATCAGGTCGCAATGACTGTCAACACCCGTGTGATCAAGCTCTTCCTCCACAACAACCAGCGTCCGTACGTTCCTCTCAAGAACGGCCTGCGCCTCCAAGTCCTCCCAAACGTCTCCTACCTCCCTCGCTGCCAAAAGCATCAGTTCGCCGCCTTCATCGCCGACCGCGGCCTTCTTGTCGTCTGGGATGACGAACCTCGCCATCTCCTCGACCGCGCACACAAGATCGAAAAAGCTCTCATGGAAATGATTTGGGATGATGACATGGGAGCAGACGAGAAGAAGGGCGCTGGCGTTGACGTCAACGAGCTCGGCTCGGAAGACGGCGATGTGGCTGAATTCGGCGACGTCGAGAAACCACGCCCGATCATGCTTTGGCAATCGATACTCTGCGCTGCAACACTTCTGCTCTCGGTCTTCTGCGTCGGACTCGGTTATCGCAAGCTTGCCATTGAGGTCTTCGTCGACGGATCGTACACACGCTTGGCCCTTGTGGCCGTATCTCCTCTACAGTTCTGGCTGGGCTTGTTCTTCTTCCAATCCATCATCAGCAACGCCGCTCAAATCTTCGGCCCAATCTCGCAGATCACCGCCAACACCAAGTTCTACTCCGGAAAGAGGTCGAAGAGGCTCCGTCGCGATGCGGGTCCCCTGCCTCATGTCACCATTCAAATGCCTGTCTACAAGGAAGGTCTCACTTCTGTCATTGAACCGACCGTTCGCTCACTCAAGGCTGCCATCTCGACATACGAAATGCAGGGCGGCACTGCCAGCATCTTCGTCAACGACGACGGCATGCAGGTCATTTCCGAGGAAGACGCTCGCGCTCGCCAGGACTACTACGACGAGCACAACATCGGCTGGGTCGCTCGTCCCAAGCACCAACCGAAGCCGGAGGAGGGCGTTGCCCCATTCATTCGTCCCGGTAAATTTAAGAAGGCTTCCAACATGAACTACGCCCTCTGGGTCAGCAACCGCGTCGAGGAAAAGCTAGCTACCGTGCAGCGTCTCGAGGGCTGGACACAAGAAGACGAGGCCGAAGCCTACCGCGATGCCATTACTGAAGTTGTCGACGAAGACGAAGGCCGCACCTGGGCTGATGGCAACATCCGTATGGGCGACTACATCCTCCTGATCGACTCCGACACCCGCGTTCCCGCCGACTGCTTCCTCGATGCCGTCTCCGAGATGGAGCAATCTCCTCAGGTCGCCATTGTTCAATTCTCTTCCGGTGTCATGAACGTCACAGATTCCTACTTTGAGCGTGGAATCACCTTCTTCACATACTTGATCTACACCGCCATCACATTCGCCGTGGCAAACGGTGATGTCGCTCCTTTCGTCGGTCACAACGCCATCCTCCGCTGGTCCGCCCTGCAAGCCATTGGCTACGACTGCAAGATCGATGGCTACGAGAAGTTTTGGTCCGAAGAGACAGTGTCCGAAGACTTTGACATGGCCCTCCGCCTCCAGACCGCTGGCTACATCTGCCGGCTTGCCTCCTACACCGGCGACGGCTTCCAAGAAGGTGTCTCTCTTACCGTGTACGATGAACTTGCCCGTTGGGAGAAATACGCCTACGGCTGCTCTGAACTCATCTTCAACCCATTCCGATACTGGCTGTTCCGCGGCCCATTCACTAAGCTCTTCCTCCGCTTCCTCGTATCTTGCATTCCTCTCGCTTCCAAGTTCACCATCATGGCATATATCGGCACTTACTTCGCCCTGGGATCCGCCTGGGTGCTCACGCTCGCCAACTACTTCCTGGCCGGATGGTTCACCGGCGCCCTGGACCACTACTACATCGACAGTTTTGAGATCTACTTCGGAATCATCATCATCTTCTCCGGAGTCGGCAACTTGGCTCTCGCCATCTACCGCTACCGTACTGGCGAGAAGCCCCTCATTCGTGGCATTATTGAGAACTTCTCCTGGGTGCCACTCCTGTGTATCTTCTTGGGAGGCGTCTCGCTGCACGTATCGCAAGCTCTCCTGTCCCACCTCTTCAGTATCAACATGACTTGGGGCGCCACGAGCAAGGAAGCCGAGAACACTACTTTTTTCACTGAGCTTCCCAAGGTCTTTCGCCGTTTCAAGGGCACGCTGGCCTTTGTCATTGTTTGCGCGACTATGATGGGAGTCATGGCGACGATCGCTCCGCCATTCTGGCAGATTAGGGAGTTCATTGCCATCTTCCCATTGAGCACGGTGTGCGCAGGACATCTGTTGCTACCAGTTTTGCTCAATCCTGGATTGATGAAGTTCACATTCTAAGGGACTCGCAAGACTATACAACTACGCACCATGATCGTGCCGTCCGTTCTGTCCAGTCTTGAATTTTATAAAGATAGATATAGATATGCAGAAATCGAGCGATCTTACTGCTACATACACTCCACCGCTGTCATGATCTCTCTTATGAACAGAGTATCAGTAGAAGTATGGCGCAATACGTGTATGAGTGGATGTGCGGTGGCATTGCGAGTCTTCACACATTATTTCTGATGCGCAGCTCAGTGGATACGGAGTGGCAGATCTCGTTCGAGTGATGGTCGGAGAGATTACGGGATGGGGATGTCGGGACCGCCATGGATTCCGTTCAACATCTATGCCTCCTTTGTCCGATCAGCCAATGCCTGTTTCTCGGCCTCCTTCTCCGCCTTCTTCTCCGCTAGCTTTGCCAACTTCCTCTCCGACTTCGTCCCTCTTCCATCCTTACTACCCGCTCCCTCCTTCTCGCCCTCAACACTCCCATTTGCCTCATGCGCATTTTTCGTGGGCGCGGCAGCCGGCTGGGTCGGGCTCGGATTGCCCTTGAACTCCAATTTTCTCTGTACCATGTACGATCGCATGATCTCGTCCGTAACCGCTTCTCTTCGCTTTTGAAATTCCGAAACGAACTTTTGCAGCTCTTGGATGCACCTTGCCTTCATCTCTCCTGTCAAAAGCTCACCACTGCGGTATTTCTTGTACAAATCTTCCAGCTCAGCATCATCTTCGAGGAAGTACGACAAATACGTGTAAGCAACATCGACATCTGGGTTGCCGCCGAGCTTCCGCTGCTCCTCCATCGTCTCCTGTCCGCCGGAGAAAGCGTGTTTATTGATCTTGTTTTTGATTTGAGAGGGTGTGTCGGACATGAAAATGGCCGAGTTGGGATCCGAAGCACTCATCTTTCCGCCGGGTCCTTGTAGTGCCGTCAAGAACTTCGAAAGAATCAAACATGTCTTCGGGTGAGGGTCGATCATGCGATCGCAGCGGTCTCGCAACATTCGGAAGTAGGGCTCTTGATCGATGGCGCAGGGAATCAAAGTTGGAATCTTGGAGAGAGGCTTGTGCCTCCGTATTGCTGAAGGATCATAGTTGGGAGCCCGGTAGTCTCTGTAGCCAAAAAGCTCTGGGTATGAAGATGGGAATGCAGCCACACACTGCTTTGCGCCGTATTCTACCAGCCCAACATTGCTGCTGCCGTTGAAGCCGAAGGCTCCCTGTGCTTGGTTCACTGTGACGAGAGATCCAAATTCCGAAATGTTCATGTAAAAGTGTCCGCCCACGAACTCATAGTCGCTGTAGATAAAGGTCTTCTTCGGGTCGAAACCTAGCGCAATGATGTCCTTTGCATTGTCGTGTGCGAATTTGAGAAAGTCCTCCGGCGCAGTGCCCTTCGTCTTCGCGCCATTGTTCTTGTTGCGTGTGTGGAGGAACTTCTCGTCGTCTGTCAACATAATGACCAATGGCACATCGAACATCTCTTGCAGCTCTTTTGTAAAGAGGAACGGTACCGTGTGTCCCAGATGCATGCTTCCGCTCGAAGGTCCTCGCCCCGTGTACAACATGAATGTGCCATATTTCTCGTATACATCCAGGATCTTGTCGAAGTCGCGGTGGGAGAAGAAGAGCTTTCTTCGCATGAGACGATGCGCTGGCTTCCCTGTGACTTGCTCGAATCGTTTGAGGTGCTCTTCAGTAAGAGGTTGGACTCCAAACTCGGTGATCAAACGGTCGTAATCGATGGCCTTGACGTTGCCTTGCTCGTCCACGCCTCCAGATACGTTGTAGGGATCGATCTGTTGTACTTCTGGCTTCTTCTCCTCTGCCTTCTCTTGCACAGCTGGCGGCGCTCCGACAGCTTCTGTGGAGGCCATTGTGGGAAGAGTGTGTGCAGGTGAGGGTCCAAGTTATTCGCGCCTTTTCAAATCCTCTAGTACTTGCGGTGCGCCGTTGCAATGTGTCGCGAAATATTGTGACTTGCCTCTTGTGAAGCTCTAGAGTCACTCCAAAGGCTCGTGAAACTGCCCCCACCAAACGTCGGCCCTTTGTTTCTCCAAAGGCCGATGCCAAGACAAGGATCTCGCCACGGGTCTGCAGATGCTCGCGTGCATCCAAGGATTGTGCCTAACGCATGATGCCCATTACCAACTTCTCCTCCATCCAAACATCCTTCTCCATCGACACAACACCCTCAACGCCATACCAAGGAAGCTTGCATCGTCTACACTCCTCTCGCCCGGTGATGCCTCTTACACCAACAACGAGGCAGCCCGCGCAACAATGGTGAAATTTTACTCGACCACCTACGATTACGACTACGGCTTCTCCGCCGTCACACTCGCCTACTTCCTGCGGTATCCCAACCCATACAGCCGCCATGTCGCATCGACCGACACCATCTCTCGACATTTCGACCCGGAAACACAACGCTTGACGACCGTACGACTGCACGTAAAGCGCTCTCGAATCCCTGCTCCGGTGCTCAAACTTCTGCCAAAAGCCACTCTAGGCGCCAACGAGGACGGCAGCACGCAGAGCTTTATCCTAGAGAAGAGCGTGGTGGACGTCCAGCAGGGATGGATGCACACGGACAGCCGCAATCTGGATTGGAATAATGTTCTCTCCGTCATCGAGCGACAGACGTATCGCAGGCCCACTGCGGGTGTCGGAGCAAACGAGGAGCAGCGAACAGACGTGGACGTGAGCGTGACTCTCAAGAGCCGGATCGGAGAGCAAATTCGAAAGCGCAGGCAGCGATGGGGACAGCAGGCCACAGCGACATCGGTCATGGGAAACCCGGAGAAAGAGATAGTTGAAGACGAACCCGTTCAGCCCGGCTGGTTCAACTCCTGGACTTCTGGAGCCATTCGATCCGCCGTCGAGACCATCAGTCTGCAGCGTACTGAGAAGAGCCAGCCGAAGGCTCAGAAGGGCATGTCCGTTGTGCTAGCTCGCCTGCGCAATGGAGGGCTCGAAGGTGTACTGGAGGGAATGCGTGCCGACAGAGAGGTGCAAGTCTAGGATGGTGGTATGCAACAAGGGGCCCCGGCGGAGAGGATAACGAAAGAGCGTGGCGTTGAGATTTCTTTTAGCGTGGAGTTGGCAGGTTTGTTTTGATTGAAGGTCCACACCTTCATTTTTGATCTGTTCGAGTATGGGAATCGAAGAATGGACCTGTAAGATGGGAAGGATGTACGTGTAGTGTAGCTTTCACAGAGGCCCCAAGCCTACGACAGGATGACCTCTCCTCTTGATATAACAACACTTCTATCGTTCCCGTCGTCTCTATGTGCTCATCACAATTCCATTTCGGCCTACGTCCTTCTTGCTGAGCGACCTCCCCTCCAGCGAATCCATTCGCGACACCACACATTCACAAATCCTCCACCTCCTCCGGCACACCAGGCTCAACAACCACCTTCTCAATCAACTGTAACGTCGCCCTCAACGGCAGTCCAACAACATTATCAAACGTTCCCTCGATCTTCTCCACAAGTATACTACCCACGCCCTGAATGCCATACCCGCCCGCCTTATCCGCGCCCTCCCTCGTCTTCACGTAACTCATAATCAAATCGTCGGTCACATTCTCATCGAACTTGACTTGCGTCTCTTCCACACATGTCTCCATTGCATACCCGGGATCCATCAGACTGTCCAACGGCGCCATGACCACGACTGCAGTATACACTTTATGCCAGCCAGAATTCTGGTCGCGCAGCATGCGCAGCGTGGCAAAGTGTTCCTTTTCTGACCGAGGCTTTTCAAGGATCTGACCCATGTGCGTCGCTACGACGGTATCGGCTGCTATGACTAGGACCGGCTCGCCTTTGACCGTGTCGTCGATTGTGGATGTGTAGACATGGCGAGCTTTCTGCTCGGCGGTCTGGAGCACGTATTCGAAGGGTGGGAGGGATTTCGAGAGGTTCTCGGGGAGGGTCGAGGGGACAATTTCGAGGTTCGTGAGGCCGATCTGGTAGGATTTAGTGGCTTGTTGGGTAGAGGAGCTGCGGTACAGGGTCCACTTACCTGACCGAGTAGTTGTCTCCTTCGAGGCGACGCTGAAGCGAGGATAACTCGTTTCCCGCGTATCATCTGTAGGGCAGGCAGTTCCAAGGGAAGTGGCGGTCGTGGACCATTGGGTCGTGCACCGGTCGGCGGATTTGGTGACGGCGAGCGCTTCTCGCCATCGTATGCGGGTGGAGGCTCCAGTGGAGTCTTCTCGTCGACCATCTTTGCGGTGTGATATTGGAGGAGCAATGCGGTCCGCCAAAAGTGAGGATTGACGTAGCTTCGCAACTTCCTTGCTGGGTCTAGTGTGCGGGTGTGACCGCGCGGCACTGTTCACTTTCACATGCATTGACAATACATTGGCGACATCGAGATGGAGCTCAGGTAGTGGATAGTGCTTCTTCAGCTCGATCTTCAGAACTAAGCTGAACATCTTGGTTTGTGTTCGATGCTGTCAACTTTCAATGGTTTTTAAAGCTACCGAACCATGGGCAAGAAACTGCTGGTCTCCTGATAGCTTCTCATAGCATCTTTCCAGCGAAACACGATCGACCATCACTCAATCCCGCACCATCTCCGCCTACCTCCTCACGGAACTCGCCCCCGGCTGAACATGCCTCTCCCTCTCACCCGTCTTAGCCTGCCGCCTCCTCTTCACAGGCGTATAGACTTCGTTGAAATTCATCACCACCGCCAAAAACCGCATATCCACATCCGGTTGATACGCCAGATCACCCAGCAGGACATTCACTCTCGCGCGGAAGTCCACGCCCAAAGCCTTCAGCCTGCCGCGGATTTGCTCCAGCATATTTGTCTCTACTCCGGCGCCGTCCTTACCCAACGGTAGAAGTTGCGGCAGAGGAGAGTCGGCATCTTCCCTGCCCTTGCGTCCAGTCGCATATGTTGGCGAGTCCATCAATTCATCTTTCTCCGTGATGCCCCACCGTCCGGCTTTTGTTCTCGTCTCGATCATCGCTTTTCTCTCCTGTCCTTTCGTGAACTCGGCCACACTGTAAGAGTACAACCCGTCCACGGCCTCGCGATAGCCCAGCATCAACTTTAGCAACTCGTGTAGTTGAGCTGTGAAGTCCACACTCGCCCCACCACCGCCGAGCAATCCTTTTCTTGTGATGGATTTCAAGTAGGCAGTGTGTGCGCCAATGAGGGTGTCTAGCGTCGCTCCAGGTTGTCTCATAGCAGTCTGCAACCCTTCCCATCCAGCTTCGATGACTTCGAACAGGATATAGTATTGCAGTTGATCGACGAAATGGACCATTTCCGCCAAAGCACCACGAGCGAGCTTCCAGTCTTTACCCACGGTATCGCTCACAGCAGCGAGCACGCCTCGGGCACCCGTCTGGACTCGCCGCCAAGTTGTCGACAAAGCGAACTCCACACGCTTGACGCGCCACAGGAAGTTGAAGACTTTGAGATATTGCTTGCTCGCCCAAGGCGTGACGATGACGTCCAAGGGTGAGTCGATACGGTATTCGAGCGTGAAGACGTCCCAGCCAATCTCGCCATGACTGAGTTCCAGCATGCGGGCGTCTAGTCGGCGGAGGACGTCGGGTGGGGAGTGTTGGGCGTTGGAGTTGCGGATAGCGTGTTCGAGCTGGGCTGTCAAGGTATGGCGGTATTGGGAATTTGCGGGTCGGTCAAGATTGGAGGCTAGAGACTCCATGAGGAGGGCGATGAAGTCGCCTTGGCCGAGAAGGAGGAATTTCTTCAGGGCGAGGAGGTGCGAGAAGAGGGCGAATTTGGTTTCCATGAGGGAGATGAGGCGTGCCATGACGGTTTTGTAGGCTTCGTCGATGCTGCTGGAGAGATTGGCGGTATCGCCATATGACAGTTCTTTTGAGGCCGACTTACTGTAAGACTCGACCCAGGCGCTGTCGCCGCAGCCGTGGCGGATGAAGTTTAGAGACTTGCCGATGAGAAAGACACGGGTTGCAAAGTCTGGAGTCATGATCGAGGGAATCATGCTTTCTTGCAAGCGGTATTTGTGCTCCCATACGCTCGTGGCTCCACTGTCTTCGTGATCCGGGTTCTCGTATACCAGAAACTCCTGGTATGGGTCCTCAAGTTCTCCGTCATAGATCCACGCCCGTAACATATTGTAGAACGGCCGTGTGATTTGGGTGAGTAATCGCTCAGCGAATGTATGCACGAATGGGTCTCCATGGGAAGAAGAGAAGCTGTGTATCAGACTGATCAGCTCGCCTCCTTTCTTGGCCTTCGAGGACTCCACAATCACGCTCATTAGTCGAAGACCAAGTGTGGCTTCTCTCGTCCACACCACGCATCTCTTCAATGTCACGCCCGTCTTGCCAATCCCGCCATGTGGTAGCTTCTCGTCCAGCTGCGCCAGCGCTCTTCGGATCTGTCCTTCGAGGGTAGCGACCAGGCCGAGATATGATCTCAGCTCCACTCCAATCGCTGATCTCAGACTTTGACCCACCAGACCACCCTCGTTGCCCTCCACAAACTCTGCCAGTGATCGGTATAGTAATGAGGGCTCGGCGAGTGTATGCAGAAGTGCTATGAGCGGCACAGGCAGAGTAGGCGGTAGTTTCAACGACTGCTTATCCACGAACTGTAGATTCGTCGACGACAGTCCTTGTAATGTGAAAGGCAAGTCTCGCAATAATGCTGCTTCTGATGGGTCCAGCTCATCTGCTGACCTTCTCGTGGTGGTATCTGGCTGGATGTTGTCCTCTCTCCTGTTCCTTTGCGGCGGAGGCACGGTGGGCTTCTCTCTTCCCGGCGGGAGGACTGGCGGTTGCGCTGGACTCCCTACTCCTCTCGCGGCGGGTACTTGATTCAGACCGTTTCTCGAAAACGCATCATCGAACGCCTCATTCCGCGACTCATACCCTCTCCCGTTGTCCCTCCTCAAGTCCGCCTTCTTCTCCTGCCTCTTTACATATCTCGCGTCTATATCATCCCGCTCTTCCTGCTGAGGCTCCTCATCGACCTCCATCGCCTCTCCACTAACCTCCTCCTCCTCCCCTTGTCCTTGCTCCTCTCCTCCACGATCCTCACTCATCTTCAACAAAAACCACAGAATCCCCCACTTCCTGCCCAGAACTGGCTGTGCCACCAACCTCTCGTACAGATTCGAAAACCTCCCCTCATCTGCATCCTCCCTTCCATCCGTTCGTAGTCTCCGTCTGATCAGTTCCGCTACGAATCCCACATCTTCTCCTTCACCAGGCGCTTGTCCTTCTCGGTCCGCACGGGCGATTTCGTCGACGGCAAAGCTATTTGCTTCATCCCAGCGTTCGTCGGCGGACTCTTCTGATTCGTGAGGTGCTTGGGGTGGGACGAGACGTTCCAGAAGGGACGTCAGAGCGTTTTCGACTCGGGTTTGACGGGTTGAGGGAGTCGTGGGAGGGTGGTGAGGTGTCGAGGCCATAATTGGGGTGTTGCGTTCTTTGCGGAAATGAGGTGGCTGTGTTGCGACGTGAGGTCTTGCAAGATGTGGTGAGAGGTAGAGATTGGCGCATTGTGGTTTGGCGGTCAAGGGTGTCTCGTCAGTCCATTCCGTTTGGGTGCGAGGATGAACCAAGGGAGGCGTGCGAAGAGGCGTGTGGTGCTGTGCGGTATGCTGTGTTGTAGTAAAACAAACTGGGTACGGCAGCTGGCGTGGGACGCGATTTGCTTGATGTGACGCGCTGTGAGGGTCCACTCACTCAGGTGGGGCATCTACAACAACGACATGTGCAAGACACGTCTGAACATTTTGGGATGTATGCCACATCCTCTCAACTCGAACGTTTGGCGACAAGTCACAGCACAGTTGAAGAGCATTTTGAATATGTAGGTGATTCATCCCGGTTAGCACTTCTTACCATAACATAAAGAGCTGTATTTCCCTTTCCATTCCAATATCATCATGTTGGAGGACTCTGCGTCTAGACAATGGTTCAAGTGCCAGATCCCCTTCCGAACGCCAGAGTGAACGCGAGCGTAATCCCTTTGTGCAACCCTCACCACGCCGAAGGCAATAATAAAACTCAAGAATAAGACGTATTCGTCAACGCGCATCGCCTCCTGGTTCTATCCTCTCGTCGCTGATACTAGTCATCGTTAACTGATCACTTGTGTATCCGACTCCTCCATACGCAGCTCCATTCGCAACCTCACGATGATCGACAGCAGGAAGCCCAGTGGCGGGCGAACTGGACATGGCGAGGAGTTGCCTTGCGCTCTCCAATTCAGTGAGTCCGCTGTCGAGTCTGCCTCTCGATGGTGTCGTGGCCGGGTGGTTGATGACTTCAGAACTCGGGGACGCGAAAAACTGGCCTGCAGAGGGTGCCTATCTCCTCTGCATCGACTGTTGCATTCCTTGCTGCTGCATGCCCTGGCCCATCATACCGTACGGATTCGCGTAATGTTGCTGCGCATCGCCGGCGATCTGCTGCATCGCCAAGCCGGAAATGCCTTGTGCCTGGGAAACGGGACAATCCTTGTGCGCCATGAGTAATGTCTTCAAGCCGACAATCTCCTCGCGGAGTTGGGTGACCGTCGCGGCAAGCGCATCGTTCTCTGTACTGAAGATCTCGACCTTCTGTTGCAGGTTCGCGAGCCATTGCTTTTTGCGTTGGCGACACTTCAGAGCGGCAACGCTGTGATGAAATTAGCCAATGGTCAATCTCGACAAAGCATCATTCCGACTCACCGATTCCGCTCAAGGAAGTTCTTGCGCTTCTCCTCATCGGTCATCTTGCGACCATCCTCATGCGTGTCGTTCATTCCATCGTCTTCATCCTCTGGCTCTTCGGACATGGCCATACTCGCGCGTTGCTTCTTGCTTGCCGGACCCTTCGCAGGAGCCTCCTCGGTTTTTCGCTTGCCATTAGCAGCCTTGCCGGTCGATCCCTTCTTGCCGCCGCGACCATTTCTCGTCTGCGGTTTCTGATCTCCATCATCCGAGTATTGGCCCTCTCCGCCGTCAGTGCTACCGCCCGACATGGTTCCAATGCTCCCCTTGCCTCTTGTGTCGTGTGCTTGTTGCTGTTGCTGGTATCCCTGCTGTTGCTGCTGTTGGATGGGGTAGTTGGAGTTGCTGCGTTGCTGTCCTCCGGCTTGCGCAAGCATGAACAGCCCGTTGGCTGCGTCGTTGGTCTGATGAGATCCAAAGGGATCTTGGTTGTCGTGTTGCGGTTGCGATGTGTTGTTGTTGTTGTTGTACGATTTGCTGTCAAGATCGGGTTGAATGTTGGGGTTCTGTTGCGGTTGGGTAGTCGCAGGCTGTCCGAGGTTGCTGTTATAACTATTGACCTGGTTCTGAGCACGAGCGTTCATAGCCGTGCGGTGGAAGTCGAGAGTACCCGGTGTTGCGCCACCGTTCTGGAGTTGGTTGTACAAGGCCTGAGAGTTTGGTGATGGCTGCGGGAACATGGACCCGCCACCACCAGGCGTCAGACCAGTTCGAAGAGACGACTCGTTGGGTGTCGGGAAACTACCGGCAAAGTGGTGGTCACTGTTGAAGTAGTCGTTAGACCCTGTCGGGCCGGTAAGCATAGCAGGACTGAGTGGACCAGAACGAAGGGAGCCCGGCCAGCCAGGCGTGATCCCGGGAAGGAGGGATGCCGGCGATGTGAGACTGGTCACGCCGGGGAGCTGTGTCTTTCCAGGTGTCTCGACGGGATTGCCGAAGGCGTTCTCGAAAGGATTGGGTTCCTTGGACAAGTGAGTGGTGCTTTGCTCGCCGAATAGTTCGCTCTCGCCGTTGCCGTTTTGATTTGGTCTCGGTGGCGGCGCAAGAGGCGCATTAGCAGGAAGAGTTGCTTTGACGTCGGTGTCTTCAGGCGACTTGACGGTGAGCACGGGCGCGGCTAGGATTGGCATGTTAGTATATGCATTGACGGTGGGTGGTGGAGGACAGTTGCGCGAGCGCGTCGAGTCGCATTCATGATGAGGCAGTGTAGGATGGGTCGCGGAAGGAATGCTCACCTGGCTTGACTTCTCCGCTGGTTGGCGCTTCCTTCTTTTGGTCTGGTAAGGATGTCAGCTACCGTTGTGGTGGTAAAGTGGACGCGTTATTGGCGGCGTGAAGTGTCGTGAAGCCATGAACGATGACGTCGCATGGATCATTGTCGTCGACGACGAGGATTTGTTCTTCGGAAGGGCAGGGAAGCAGTGAAGTTCAAGACGGCATAGCAACAGCGACAACGTACCTAACGAATTGCGTTTCGACGCCGGCGAGCCAGTCTGACTCTTGTTGGTCAGGTGCGGAGAGTTGTTGTTGGACCTCGAAGCGACAGCGGCCATTGTGTCGGGTGTCTGATGGGCAAGAGGCGGGATGGCTGTTCCTTCTGGCGATGACGGATGATGTTGATGATGTCACGGCCGGTGTTGCCCAGGGCAGGTGCGGTTTCGAGCTCGGACGATCACTTTTGTTCTCTCCTCTGATGTACAAGCCAACTCCCGGTGCACAATATTCTCTTCCTTTTCACACACGATCGTTGTTGACGACAGTGGTTTCGATGTTTTTTGCGCCTACAGGAAACACATTTGGTCAGCAATATTCGGTACTCGCCATTCGACGACCGCGGTAGAAGATGTTCTGGCAAGCCGTGGTCGAGTCTGAAAGGGTGGCGAATTGCACCCCGTCCCACGCAACGGCGACCTTGCTCGACCACTTCCTCACCGGACCACCCGCGCAAGCTGGAAACAATGCATCAACATACCTCTGAAGATGATATCTCGACAGGCGTCTATGTCTGAGATGTTATGTTTGTGACGCGGTCGATGTGTGCAAGCCTGGGGTTTGGCGTGACGTATTCGCTGCTGGCTGCTGCTGAGACACCAAATTGCGACAAAGAGTTGCGCGCGCGCAGAGATGATGAATTTCGCGACGACAATGAATGTCTCCTTCGTCGTCGTCGTGTTGCGTTGCGGTATAGCCAAGCCCCTGCGACTTCACTTCTGGCCTCCTGGTCGATCCTTTCTGGGTGGTGATGGTGGTACTACGCGACCTGCAGTTGTCCAGTTTCTGCTGCGCGTGACGACGATGATGCTGATGAAGGAGAGTGACGAAAGAAGGTGACGTAGGAGGGCAGGCTTATTATTGAATGAAGAGAGCAAAGCTTGCCGCGCTTCGTCAGCACTCGGGGCGCTTGGACTTTTTTGGTCTGCACGCGACTCCTCTCCTCGGCAGCTACTGCCAATACCTTATTAGTTCTAAGCAAAAGACACTTTTCCTGGTAAACGGTACAACTGCGATCTCGCGAGAATGCAGCGATGGCCGAAGGATCGACGTGCTGAGGATACAGCATGAAAGTCTCCTCTATTCGATATGGTCTCACCATGCGAGACGGTACTGTCTCTCATGCCCCAGAGACTGCACACCTGTCTCCGTGTGATCCCGGCGATGGAAACAACCTCAGAGATTGCCTCTTCACGTGACCCGTGATGTCGATCTCGATCGCACCCGGTCCGATCTTCCACTTCTACCGCGCGTTTCCTCGTTGGACTTCTTCGTGAGCTGTATTCCTCACAGAGCAAAGCCAGCTTCGCCTTGGTCGAATGCAAGCCCAACGAGTGTTTCTTTTACATGTCACCATTGGTACGGTATGAAGCGATGCGACTCTCGACGAACGAGAGAAGAGATCGGTATCTCGCTGGCAGCTGCAGACGTTTGTAAGAAGAAAAAAACCAAGGCAGTCCGTGTAGCCGACCGGATGCGGACGGAGCGATCGTCTAATCTTGCAGCCGCGGACTCAGCTCCTCAATCCTAAGGTAAATCAACTAGCGCAGTGAACGACTACGGCTCCCTCGAGAGCCAGCTTCAAGTCGCTCCAGAGGCACCCGAAGAAAGGTAGCCAGATGCAGAGGCATCAGGAGAAGAATAATGCCTAAGCTTCGATGAAGTTGTGGTAATGCCATGCCGCGATACCTCCGCAAGAAACCCATGCAGCCTTGACTGACCCGCAGAGAATACTCATGAACCGCTAGGTCTCAGGCCCTGCTATTCGAGCTCACGGCCTTCGTACTCTGCATCTCCAAAGGAAAGTCGGAGAATGGTCGACGCAGTTCTCGTTTTGACGGAGTATTGCTGTGTGGTGGAGGCGTCAGTTGAAGGTGAAGCAAGCGAGAATGAGGCAAGGTATCATGTTCATGTTCTCATCTATATCGCTACTTGTTGTTTCTCATCTATGTCTCGCAGTCTGCGTATATCGCACCCAACTCTGGTCTTGCTCGAGCATCGCAAGCCAGATCGCTTAAAGTCACTCGCACAGTCTTCAATGTCGTTCATCGCCATGTCCATCCTCTCATCCTCACAAGCTCCAAGCCTCGTACCATATCCCGTTCACTCCTTCTTTTCACCTGTCACCATCCTCCTGCTCCTCTGCTCTCCCTTCACCTCACCTCTCACCACTCCACCGCGTCTCTCCCTACCTTCACGTTTGACCCTCGCATCAATCCTCTCCCTCTGATTCTTCCCACCTCTGACACCTCTCTTCCTCTCCTCTCCATCTTTCTTTGCCTCCACCTCCACCGTCTTCTCCTTTACCTTGAAGCCCACGGTAGGCAATGGAGCATGTCTCGACGCCAGTAGCCCACTCGCACCACTCGCATTCGCCTGTCTCATCTCCTCAATCAAGTCTTGAAGTGGAACGGCAGTCTTGGGCTTATCGGAGCCATCTGCGATGGAATTGATAGGCTTCGTGGTGTCTTTGCTGTCTTGACGACCGCGCGGTTTGGAGGTCGACGCGGTGCGAGTGGGAGTTGAAGAAGGAGAGGATGTGCGACCAGAGGCAAGGGACATGTTCTTGTCACGCGAGAGACTGGCGATGCGGTGATGGTGATGAGCAGCGATGTGATGAGCGGGAGACTCGCCTCGAGGCACAAAGATTTTGGCGGAGTTGAAGCTTGTGCTTCGATCGTGTCCAGGTGCCTTACTGACTGTGTGATCTGGCTTGGCAATCGAGCTGGCCTTGGACTCAGGTGAGGTGCTGGGTGTGAAGGCAGGTGTCTCGGCCGTCGATGGTTTGATGAAAGTCGATGCGATGCTGGAAGGAGGAGAGGGAATCAGAGGAGCGAAGTCGATGAGGAGATCTGCTGTGGGCGGAAGCGACGTGGTAGTTGCGATGGCAGAGTGCTTATGACCAGATGCTGGCGTGTTGGGACGAGCGGGAGGTGTTGTTGGCTTGAGAATGGTGCGGTCGCCGACTTTGATAGCCGACTCTTTGCCTCCTTTCGCATTCTTGGCTTCAATCTCACTGGCTTCCCCATCGGCATCTGACCCTTGACTCCAAGTCGACGATGAAGAAGAGGATGAAGAAGAAGAAGAACACGACTCCTGCCTCGACTTCTGCACAATCACCGGAGGAGCAGTCAGCCACTCTCCCACATCCTGTACTTTCCCAACCCTCCTGTCTCCACCCAGCTTCACAGCACACTCCCTCTCCGCCCACCACCGCGGCACATTCCAGATCCCAATCTCCTTCAACTTCTCCCTGGCAGGCATCTCATGCTTGAAGCGACAGCCCTGCTGCTGAAAAGCGCAGTCGCCGTGTAGAATCCAGTACGTGCAGAACTCTTTCTTGTCCGGGTCGGGCATCGTGCCGGAGGGCGGGACATGGGTGAAGGTATTGGTGGGGTTGGGGCGGTAGTTGAGGCGGGAGGCGGCATTGGCGCCGGTCTGAGAGTTGAGGATGGCGTTGAGGGCGGTGTCGGCGTCGGAGACTGGTGGAGCGGGAGTGTTGCGGCGCCAGGAGGTGGCAGTTGAGCTGGGTGGAGGCGTAGATCGAGGGTTGACGGACGACTGCTGGCGACGGTGGCCCGCGGCCTCGGACACAAGCTGCTGAGGCTGCACTGCATCACCCGGTGTGGCCATGGTCATTTGGAGACCTTCGTCCTTCTGCACGACCTTTTCATCGTTTTCAAGAGCGAACAGACCACCGCTGACTGGTGCCGCTCCAACATAGTGCATGCCATACGTCTGATCCGGAGTCAAGACTCTGGATGCGTGGACGAGCTTGACGGAGAGTGGCAGTTCGTCAACAGGAATGAGTGCCACAGGAACATTGCCCGGACGAGTGATGAAGTAGACGAGTCGAGGCTGCTGATGAGGAAGGGTGGATGGTAGGTAGGAGGGAAGGGGTTGGTGTAAGCTTGTGGAGTTGGCCATGTTGATCTTGTGTCGTCCTGCAGGTGTGCTGTGTATTAGATTTTCGTGGACAGTAAGAGACTAAAGTCTTTTTGTATCTCAGTGGTATTCGTCTGAGTACGAAAGGAGGTATTGCTCGGTGTACAATAGTTGGCACCAAGTACCAGGCGGTCAACGCCATTGATATACCACATTGTATCTGCACAGGTAGCCAATTTGCTTGATGATTGTGATTGGCGCCGATTGTCTGTCGATGGAGCAAGCTTGTTGTCTTGTCTCAAACGAACGTATACTTGCTTGTACTGTGGTGGGTGGAGGCAGTTTGTCGCATGTGCTAAAGAAATGCAGCAAACATCTGTGCATTCCTTTGTGCTGCTCAAACCGGAGTGATGGTCCACTTGCGTGAATGTGCTGGCCAAGCAAAGAGGTTGGCCTTTCTTGCAGAGTAACACGGACGCTTGCGTCGACCAAGGGCTCTGCCGACGGGTTCGTGCATGACTGGAGACATGCTGTGAGATCTGAGCATCAGTGGTGACACATCCCAGCATTTGGGTGATTGACCACATCCAGAACTTTGCAGACGTCCAGAATCGGATCCCAGGCAGCTAAGATGTTCAAGCTGCCGTCGCATGGCCGTTGTCAAACCTAGAGCCTCGACCGAACCCAATACAAGAAACCTCCCTTGGATGCATTGACCGCCTGCCAACACTGCACTCCTTCTATCCACCGATCGTCAACCCAGACGTCAGTCTCTCCATCCTCATTCAGCCTCACCATCTGCTTCACATCTTTCGTCCTCCACAGATCAGGCATCTTCTCTCCCTTCACAAACTTCGCAAAAGCCTCGTTCCATGGCCTCAGGAGCATCTTTTCCTCCTTTGTCAGTCCATCTTTTGAGTCGATGCCCCAGAGCCAGATTTCCATATCTGATGAGTGTGTCACTCCCCAGTCCGTAGGTAGATTACATCCACTCGTCCTCCAATCAAATCGATATCGAAACACATCCTCTCCATATCTCAGTCCTCCTCTGTCCAATGCCTCATGAAAGCCTCGTTCCAGAGAATGTACCTGCATGTTGGCATATAGTTTTCCAAAGGCATCCTGCCAATCTCCCGCTTCGTGAGGAAGGGACCTTTTGTCTCCGCAGTAAAACGACATCAATTTGCTCACCACCTCCGGCGGGTAGTCCGCACACAGTCTAAGCTTGACAGCGTCATACGTCGAGGTGACCGGAGGTCTCCAAGCAGCGTACAGGGCATGCTCGTCTCGACATTCGCCGTTTAACAACTTGATTCCCCGTCGCTTCATGCGGCGGGCGAAGTCTCCGGTATTGATGGAGTGGACCAGGGACTTAGATATGAAGGTACCGTCTGAACAGGCTCTGAATTCACTGATCTGAAGAGAGTCTTGGGCGGCAATTATGTCCCTAGGTGGGAGAGCTCGGAGGCGTTGAAGCTTTTCGTGAGGAAGGAGAGCCAGTGGAATGTCGAGAGTGGTCAACAATTCGTCGAACTGCGCTTGGTGCTGCGCTGTAGTTCGAGGCTGGACTGAAGAGTGTTAGCCTGTATCGAGCATTATGGTCCACGACCAGCTTACCTCCAGGTGAATTCGACCACATGATCGCCCGCTTGATAATAGCTTTGTGGTCGGGAACGAAGTATAACTCATGGGCGAGTTGTTGAAACGTGCTGTGAGACCCAGCGCTATACCCACCCACAGTGATCTCATCTGGGTTCCCGCCAAACTCGGAAATGTGCTCTGCCACCCACTCTAGAGCAAGTCTTTGATCCCAGAATCCCTGATTACCAACAGGCTCTCCGTTCTCCTGAGCTTCCAATTCGAGCTCTTTGCTCGATATGAAGCCGAAAGCATTCAGCCTATAGGCCGGTGCCACGATGATGGCTTTGAACGCGGAGTTCAGTAACGGAGCCATCTTGACCGGGTCGAAGTTCGGTGCTCCCCATTGTAGAAATCCTGTCAGACATGTTAGTGATGTCCTCAAGCATACTCGCTATGAGCTCTTGACATACCGCCGTGAATGTAGAAGAAAACCGGCCAACCCCCACTAGGCGCCTCTCCGCTGGGAATATACACATTCAGAAACAAACAATTCTCATCCCACAACTTCTCATCAGGTGGACCTAGCCAGCCGGGCTGCGGACAAACACCTGCAACGCGATTGTACCTCCCGGGACTCGCTTTGGTGCCATAGCGAAAGTCTCCAGGAAGTCTTCGCGGTGCTCGGAAGCGATATTGTGCCACGGGTGGCAAGGCGTATGGAATGCCGCCGAAAAAGGTGAGCGCAGTTTGAGACGTTGATGCGTCGGTGAAGGTCAGGCCTTCAAGATGGCCGAGAGAGTTGGAGTACAGGAAGTAGGGCTTCTGCTCAAGCTCAGGTCGTGGCATCTTTTACCGTGGGAAGATGACAGTTCGTGCGGTACTGCTGCGATACTACTTCGGCTTTGCAGTCTCTTCGTCAATGTATCGCAATTTTCGAGAAGGACATGTGTGGAGGTTGCGAAATCGTAGATGCCAGGTGGTGGTTATCAGAAACACCGGCCGGTCAGGAAGTGGAGTTCGCTGCCCGACCTCGGATGACATGGAAGCGACTCGTGACCACGGAAATGAATATACGACTGCAATGATTTGCAAACATCTACAGTAATGGCGCGGAGACACTTTGTCATGATGGACAAAAAATGGCGTTCGCGCCGATTCCGTTGGCCTTTGTGGTAAAGCTCTCAAGCCCAAGTACAGCAAGACCCAGCTCCAATGGAGATCTCAACGGGACTCGACAAAGGTTCGAAACTTCACTACTCTCGGAGCAAAGGCACCTCTTGCTCATGTCCAAATCGCGCCCCATGTCATCTTCCCTCGACGAAACGGCACAACTTCCACCGACCCACTCTCACTGCGCAGAATCTCCGCGATGGCCGCCGAGCATCGACTCAGCGTGATTCTCTCCTTCTTCTCGTCCTCCACCTTATAGAACGCCCGTCCGTAGTTGCTGGTGAAGTTTTCCAGCTTCTCAATAGTCACATCGTCCGCATCCAGCACGCCCAGGTCGACACCCAGCTCGAGTGCATTGACAACAAGTCCCACAGCATGAGGTTGAGTGAAAACTCCGGCCGCAACTTTGTCGCCGCGCTTCGAGATCGCAGGATGAGGTGCAGAATCCGTTCCCAAGAAGAACTTCGGATCGCCACTGATGACAGTCTTCAGAAGTGCACGGCGATCTGAGGGATTTTTCGCTACAGGTTTGCAGAAGCAGTGTGGATCCCCAGCCCAGTCGTCCACGGTCAAGAACATATGATGAGCAGTGATCGTGGCCGCCACATTGTCACCGCACGACTTGACCGCCTCGATGGCAGCTGCGGAGGTGCAGTGTTCCAGGATGATCCGCAGTTTAGGAAAGCGGCGATGCAAGTCAAGAAGTGTGGGGAGGAAGGCTTCTTCGGCATTGAGGACTGTGATATCGGCGCCTGCTGAAGGTGGGAGCTCGCCGTGGAGATTGAGCACCATGTCTTCCTTCTCCATCTGCTCGAACACCGGATAGAACTGCTCGTACGATAGCACGCCATCAGTCGAGTTGGTCGTGACACCGTGCGGGTAGGATTTGATGCCGGTGATGCCTTTTCTCTTCGCCTCTACGACGGTCTCCGGCTGAATGTTCGGGTGAAGGTAGAGTGACATGAGGAACTTGACATTCGGTTCCAGCTCTTCCAGGCGCTCTTTGTAGTCCAGAGCGTGTTTCACGGTCGTGATCGGAGGGACCAGATTAGGCTGAAGAAGTCAGTCCGACTCAATGTTCTTGCGCAGAAAATCCTCGTACCATGACGAAGACGGTATTGGCACCTCCCTGGCGAATGGTTGGGCTGCGAACTGTCAGTCATGCTCCGCAATGATCGTTGGGATAGAAATTGCTCACACGACAAGCTCCAACATGTCTCCTTCTCGCAGGTGGACATGCATGTCTGCCGCCGCAGCCATCTGCACGCCATTGAACTTTTCCAGCAATTCCTTCGGCGCCATGATGTCGAAGAGGTAATCAGGCGTTCATCGGAGAACCGACCTCGAAGGATGAAGCAGTCGGCAAACACAATCGCGTTTATCCGAACTTGCTTTTGGCGGTCGTCCAAGTGTGGCTAAGAATCTTCGCCAGACAGCCGGTTACAGACCGGATATCTCTATATCCGGATGACATCCGGAATTCCGGAGTCAGCAACGGAGCATCGGGTATCTCTCTCCTTTACATGCATCTTCCATGCTACAACACGATTCGTGACACGAGATGTCATGCCACCAAACCGGCGGCAAAATCCAGACAAGGACAAAGACATCCCTGCCATCAACTACGATGCTGACCTACGATGGAGACAGAAGCCGCTCACGCCAGCACAGCTGCTGGTCAACGACGTGCGCATGGACACGCTTCGGCCTGATCGCGGCGCCATGTTAGAGATGTGTGAGAGGGTACCATCGAGTATCGTACCGGAGACAGCAGCATACACACCGTCTGCGAGCTTGCTCCGGATCGCCAATGCCAACGCGAATCCCATCGAGAAACAGCGCCTCACGAATCTGGAAGAAGATTTTGGTTGGATGAGGCACCTCAGGCTGGAATCGCGCCAGCATGGCTTACAGAGCTCAAGCGAGTCCGCAAAGTGTCGTTGGATTCACTGCTCTTCCAAATTCCCAGAATACCTTCAAGGCTTCCTGTGGGCGTTGTCCGATGATCTGAACAACATCACAGAATCTATGCGGTTGCTTGATCTGGCGATACAACGACAGACCCGGTTCTCCAAGCATGGGAAATATTTTGCTCCGTTCTCTCAGACGCTGAGGCCACAGTCGATGAACGACGCAGCGAACGAGGATAGCGTCTACCCGATGCTGATATCTGTGCCCTTTCTGGACTGGACGATTAATGGTAGTACACCTCCGTTGAGGTTTCAAGTCGACAGAAGAGAGCGCTTTCTCTCCGCGAGGTCTTCCGCTCATGTCGTTCGCTCCATTCTGCAATACTTTTATCGTCTAGAAGACACCACAGATAGAGAAACCTCTCAAGTGTTTTCAAAACACAAGCCGTGGAGCACAAATCGCGAGCTTGATCTCAAGGTCCGACAGTGGTATGGCCACTACCCGTCCGGCCTCAACGTTGACGAAGTCTGGATATTGGCTGTTGACCCAGAGCACATTGTGACCTTCTCAAGCAATCAAAGTTGGAAATCTCGCTGGCCGCCTCTCCAACTCGCCTCCCGGATCTCCGATGTTGCATTCCGTGGCATCAGGAACAACTTCTTCAGGTCGAATGAGGCTACTGAGTACACCGCCATGACACATGCAATAGCCAGTCTTAGTGGTGCCGTGGGTATGCTCCACCGCAACTTTTGGCCCGACATGATACTCTGCTTGTCCGACCGCTACAGCGGTCATCTAGGTAATCTCCAATACCGTCTGCATCGCGCGCCAAGCACGAAGTTGGTCATGGACCTCATAGCTTGTCAGGAGGAACTGAATATTGTCATTCAAATCACGGAACAGCAGATTGACATGATCAGCGAATTGCAATCAATACTGGGCGCCATCAACCCGAAAGCAGATTCAGATTCAGCATCAATCACGAGTCGAACAGCGACATCTGTGCGGTACGGCGGGGTCAACGATCATGAAGCCCGGCGACTCATATCTCGACGCTCCACCTTCCGGCAACTTTCCTCCTCCCTGCTCCCTGATCCTGTAGCACAGCTCATCGATAATCTGGAGCGAGAATTGATTGACCTGCGCGACCTGCGAGATAATACGGACAGGCTGGTGAACAGAACAATCCAGTTGGTCAACATCCGTCTAGAAGATCATGGAAAAGCGATTCTAGTCTTCACAGTCGTCACGATCATCTTTCTCCCATTGAACTTTGTTTCTTCGTTCTTCGGCATTAATACCGCCGACATCCGCGACATGACATACAACCAGTGGATCTTCTGGGCTGTAGCGGTGACTGTCACGGCCTGTGTCGTTGGCAGTTCTATCTTGGTGGCCTTCTTCGGCGGCGATATCATGGAAAGATTGCACCTTTGGAGAGAAGGACGGAGATCTGATGCACGCAGAGAAGTGCAAATGAGCAATACGACCGTAATACGGCATAGATGATTTGGA
Source organism: Zymoseptoria tritici IPO323 (assembly GCF_000219625.1). Lineage (NCBI taxonomy): Eukaryota > Fungi > Ascomycota > Dothideomycetes > Mycosphaerellales > Mycosphaerellaceae > Zymoseptoria > Zymoseptoria tritici. The sequence goes on along the minus strand of NC_018218.1, from coordinate 1,660,952 downwards.
TGTGAGGTGACTGCGAGATCCAAGCATTCCTTGCCGCCAACACAGAAGCGGGCCAGTCTGTCTCCCGTCACATTCATGCTACCACCTCCACGCTCAAATCCTTTGGCCAATACGGCTGGTCAACGGCATTGCCTCTGGTTCCCACGTTGTACTTTAGCTCCACCTCGGCCTCGAAGCGAGCCACTGGCTTTGGCTGCACGAACGTCAAGCCCAAAGCTTTGGAGTGTTTCTCCTCGAAGAAGTCCGGATTGAACAGCACTTTCTCGTCGTACTCGTGGAGAAGGCCGAGCATGACTGGGATCGAATACGACATGGCGTGGTAGTTGTGAAATTGAGGAGATCCGTGGCGGCTCCAGACTTCTCGCCAAATGCTGGTCGGATACTCTGCAAAGCAAAGCGTATAAGGTCAGCGGATGTCGTAGACAATGTGGACTGGACGAAGGCCCCGGCGTCCGAGACAGTCTTGGACACTGGGGGCCTTCTGCACTTCAATTTCTTACCACCGACTGAGCGGATGAGCCATTGGGAGTAGTAGTTCAGCGATGCCTGTCACATCGGTCAGTCTTGCACACACTCATGGAATACTGGAAACTGACATTGACTCCGTAGGATCCGCCTTCTTCGGCTCGTTTGATAAGTGCGTGGAGCACGGACGTTGCGCCGATGAGGCCAGTGCTGGACTATTGTTAGCTGCTGGGATACGAGAAGTCCTGAGGATGTCTGACCAGTAGTCAGAGTTTGGGAAGACAGGAGTCACGGCTTCGTCAAGTCCCATCGCCTTTCCATACGCCAGTGATACACCGCAGCACTACCGCACGTGTCAGCTGCAGTTCTGGGGCCGCCCTACTGGAACAAGACTCACCGCATCGCTGATCTGCTGCCATCCACTTCTACCCTGCCACGGTCCATTCCAACCGTAGCAGTTCTCCTTCACATGGATGATGCCGCGACCACGATCCTTGACCAGTTTGAAGATGTCTTCTCGCGCTAGGCCGTACTTCTCCATAACGGAGGGTCGGTATCCCTCGACCACGACATCGGCGTCCTTGCTATCGAAAGATCAGCACCGTCTTTCTGGAGTCCTATGGGCGAAAGACGCACATGAGCTCGACGAGCTTCAACCGGTCTTCTTCATTCTTCAAATGCAGAGAAGTGTTCCATTTTCCCCAGTTGAGATCTTGATGCAATCCGGACATATCGGTGACGTGTGGTGAGGTAACACGCATCACGCTGGCACCCATCTCCGCAAGGCATCGTGACTTTGACGAGCAGTCACACGTCAGTCTCGTCCCCAACGCAACGATTGATGTAGGTCTACTCACAATGGTCGGCGCGGCAATAATTCTGGTCAGATCCACGATCTTCAGCCCGGCGAGAGGCCTGCTTGGCGATGATGGCATCGAATCATTCTCCGGCCACCAAGACGCGGGCTGGGCGTGAGTCTCTGACTTCTCCAGTTCATAAAGTCCAACGTGCGCATTTGCCTTGCCATGCTCAGTCTTCCAAAATTCTTCACTGGTGTAGGCAATCGTCCCCGCCTGGCGATACTTGTCGTTCATCAGGGTATCGAGCTCAGCCGAATCTAGCTTTCCAACGAGTTCCTGGAAACGAGCTGCGACGTCTTCATACTTATCGTCCGCAGCGCCTTCAAGGGCAGCACCGAGCGCGGTCTGGGTTGGTTCCGGATTCATGCTGCCGTGAGTATGGTAGAAGCGGCCATCCTTAGTTTTATAGATGTTGGTGGCAAGTACTCTCTGGATCGATGCGTTGGCCTTGTGGAGATCGGTGTTCTTTATGCCATACTTGCTCTCGATGGTCTTCGTGTCGCTCATTGGGAATGTCTTCGGTTCACCGTCCTCTACAACCTTGGTAAGGAATGGCGACATGAAGAACAATGAAGCATGATCTGTATTGATTTCGACCTTGGACAGCTGACATTGGTCTTTGAACTTCCTGATCCTGAGCACGTTCAGCATCGAGGCTTGAAAAGCGGTCAGAGCAGCCGCACTCTCGGCGAAACGCCAATTGATAGGAATGGTAGGCTGGTCGTTGCCTGAAAATGATACGAGCTTTCCGGCATCCTTAATCTCTTGTGGCAGAGCCGGGACGAGTGGATTGTTCAAGATGCCGTCCTCGAAGATCCTCTGGGCCTCGTTCGGGACAGAATAGCCCTGAGCGTTCCCAGTTACAGATCCCATCATGCAAGGCTTCAAATCTGTAAGTGCGCCGACTGCCCGGATCAGTGCTTGTGGCGATGATGTGGCAAAGTAGATGGCCTGATACTTTTGTTGCGCGTGTTGGTCCGGCAAGATCTGCACGATATAGTATGGTGCAACGCTGTGTTCAGCTGGTCTTCAGTCTTGTCACTTCTAGAGCTAAAGTAACCTTCGAGGCTTCAACGAAACCTTTGTAAATTTTCTGCTCGGTAAATGCTTGTCGAGGGGTATTCAATAAGCTCAGACGGGAGGGAAATACTTGCATTTGTCCTTCTGCCGACCCGCTGGCCTTTAGAATAAAGAGGGCAGAGTCGCAATGCTCGTGTCGCTGCGGGTCAAGAGACCGAATATCAGCCCCACCCCGCTTCCATCAGCTCACCTCGGAAAATGTTGGAGACGACTGTCACGACTCGCAATGCTGCTGCCGACAGTGCCAATTGCATAGCATCCCAAACATCCCAACCGTTACAACCGTTACATTCGCCGATTGCCGAAATCTGACAACAGGGTGAGGAGTGAGATGTTGAACATCTTAGCGACCAACAACCATTCTTGAACCCCACGAAGCCTGAAACTACTGCAACCGAGGCAATATTCACCAGAACTGACCAAGATGGGCTCGACGCAGAGGCCGGTGCGCATTGCGAACTGTAAGCCCGTCCATCAACTTACATTTCTTGCCTAGCAGGCGGCTTCGGTTCTACCCGAGACTGACTGCTGTTGATTCCAAGGCTCGGGAGCAGTGCCGGATCCTGGCATACACATGTACAACCAGGCCTACTACGGCGAGGTCGATGTGATTACAGGTGACTATCTGGCAGAGGTCAATCTCGCAAACGATGCCGAGGCATTTGTAAAAGGCGAGCATCCAGGTTGGTGTCAGACCGCCTGGGATGGGATCGAGCTGTCGGCAGAGATCGTCGCGAAGAAGCGCATCAAGGTCGTAATCAATGGAGGCTCACTCAATCCCAAGGGAATGGCGATCAAGGTGCACGAATTTGTCAAGTCGAAGAACCTGGATCTGAAGGTGGCCTTTGTCGAAGGAGACAACTTGATGCACAAAGTCGATGGCATTCTGAATGAGGCACTTTCCCACCTCGACCATGAGAACAGCAATGTGCAGTTGGCCAAAGACACTCAAAGATTCCTCCAGGATCGCGAGAGAATGCCCGTCATTTCAGCAAACGCATATCTCGGAGGCCGGGCCATTCGACGTGCACTCGAGGAGGGTGCCGATATTGTCATCTGTGGTAGAGTTGCAGACGCAAGTCCGGTCATTGGAGCCGCCGCATGGTGGCATCAATGGGCTCCTGATAATTTCGATGCTCTTGCAGGTGCCCTGGTCGCTGGTCATCTAATCGAGTGCTCGACATACATCACAGGCGCCAACTTTGCTGGATTCGATCGCTACCCGATTAATGAGCTCCTGAATCTTGGTCTTGGTATAGTGGAAGTGGATGCCAACGGCGACTCAGTCGTAACGAAGCACGAAGCTCTGAACGGTTTCGTCACTGAAGACACTGTGAAGTGCCAATTTCTGTGAGTCAAGTTCTGCTTCTCCCAGGCTTGCCGAGATTGACCTTGTGATCAACGTCCAGATACGAGCTTCAGGGCAACATATACTTGAACAGCGATGTCAAGGCCGACGTGGGCCAGATTACCGTCCAGCAAGTCGGCAAGAACAGGGTCAAGGTGTCAGGCATCAAGGGGTACCCGCCGCCTTCGACGACGAAGCTGGCGATCTTCTATCGAGGAGGGTAAGCGGATGGCACATATTTGGCAGTCCTTTGCGCTCGTTGATTTTGACGTCCTTCGCAGGTACCAAGCTGAACTGCTTGTGAACGCCACCGGATATGCAACCGCCAAGAAGTATGAGCTTCACGAAGCGCAGCTGAAGAACCGGCTGAAGGAATGGAACATGCTGGACAAGTTCGACGTCCTCGACTTCCAGTGGGTTGGAAGACCGCAGCCTAACCCGACGTGCCAGCTTGCATCGACAACATATCTCCGTATCTTTGCGCAAGCCGTCGAGAAGGACGTGATTGGCAAGATGATGGCTGCATGGGCTACTAATGTTATGCAGCACTTTAGCGGTCTGTACGAGCCCAGCAACGCAATACGTGCACACGCTCACATATGGCAGGGATGCACAGCTCGCTAGATATGCGCACAGCTGCGCCGAAACCTTTCATCGCCTTCTATCCCGGTATCGTTGAGCAGAAGGATCTCGACGAATCGTTCAGTGTGATTGGAAGCGATGTTTCGGATCTACGCACGACAAAGATAGGACCGCCAGAGAAGACCGAGAAGCTTCAGCCACGTGAGGACTATGACACTGAGTCGCCGGTAGACATTGCTTCCTTCGGTGAGACCGTTATGGCGCCTTTGGGGGACGTGGCGCTTGCAAGGTCTGGCGACAAGGGGGCCAATATAAATTTTGGAGCTTTTGTTCACACTCAGGAAGAGGTACGTTGCGATCCGGAAGAGCTTCGTTCGATCAAAATTAATCGTTGCCCAGTGGGATTGGCTCCGGACACTTCTCACCAAAGCGAAGATGCGCGAGCTCATGGGGACCGACTGGCAGGATTGGTGAGTTGGACTTCGCGAGAACGCGAGAGCAGTGCTGACTCCGGACCAGGTATCATCTCGAGCGTGTTGAGATGCCAAACATCAAAGCCGTGCACTTCGTCATCTATGGACCATTGGGTCGAGGCGTCACCAGTTCGAAGCTGCTGGACGGGTTGGGGAAAGGATTCACCGACTTCATTCGAGATGTCCATGTACCAATCCCGAAGAAGTTCCTCCAGGGCAAGTTGTAGCGCCGATGGAGCATGGGAATTCGCAATGTCTCCCAGGGGCTGCAAAAGGGCGTGCGTGAGGTGTTTTGGTACTCTAGTGCAGCCCGAGGTCTTCGGTATTACGTCTGCAGATGATCCTGGTCTCCGGATCCGTGTGGAAATCTTGCCTGATACTTGTGGTCCTCACGCAGACTCTGCGCTGCCGCATGCCTTTACGTCTTGGGCTTCGTTCCTTCGTGTCTCAAGCCGCCTTTCTCAGGCTGTTGTAGTGTTCTCCAAGCCCAAATCCGTGCTTGTAGTAACCCAGCCACGCGCTTTTGCCCGCCGCATCTCCGCTCCCTCCTTCGATCTTTTCCACCCGCCCGAAGTCCTGCAGGACGTTGATGTCGACTGTGTACGTCTTCGCCAGTGCCATCAGCTCCAACTGTCCACCCCACTCGCCTGTGTTTCTGACCTTGTGCACATAGTCCGGCAATGGCTCTTCCAGGAACGGCACGAAATCATCCTCATGTTGCTGGATATACTCTGCTGCCTTCGCCCGCACAAGTTTGTACCCGACTAAAGCTTCGCCGTTTGGAGAGCTTCCGATGGGAATCTCCAGCTGCTCCAGTTGGTCAGCAATCGCCGAATATAAGCAGTGTCCATCTGCACGAATCTCCTTCTCGACCAGACCATGCTGTTTCAAGGCGTCTTTCATGCGTGACCGTTCTTGCTCTTTCATGTCCGGAAGATTCTTTGCTTCCTCCGCAGCTTGTCGCGCTATCTCTTCTTGTTCGGCAGCACGTCTCGCAAGGCGGGCCTTTTGGCGGCTGGGCTTCTTTCCGCCGGCTGTTGACTCCACCTCTTCTGGGTTTGGCGTAGTTTGTGCATGCGTTCGCTCCGAATCATGCGCTGTACCACTGGTACTCTCGTCCTCTTCTGCGTGGTCAACTTTCAATGTGAGCTCGTCCAGCTGCTCGATCGGTAATGCCTCGTTTCCCGCGTCTTGTCCGTTCAGCGCCGCGATTTCTGCTTGATGTCGCTCCTTAGTTTCCGCTTCGAGGCGATCGCATTCGTCGTTGATGCCTTGGGCGTGAGATTGTAAGAAGGTGCAAATTTGATTGGTAGAGTCAAAAAAATCCGGAACTCGGTACCTTTGCGCGTCTTCTTGCTTGCCTGCTTTTTCTTCTGCGTGATGCGACTTTGAAGGTCGCGCAGCTCTTTCCTGTGTTGGGTCTGGAGTTCTTCCATTGCTTCGAAGGACTTGGCGAGTACTCGCTGCCACGCTATGATTCAACGACAAGTACCGCGAGGCGTAGGCTCGCTTCAATATGGCATTGTGAACGGGAGCGCGAGGAAGTGGATGAGCAAGTGAGGTAATATACAATTTGTCGAAACTCTGTCGAGCTGAGTGAAGCGCTAGCCGACATTAGGTTCTAACGGAGCTAAGTCCGCTTGTATCGCTTTGAAGACGAGTCGATAAAAGAGCTCGTGAAGTCCCAACGATTCCGAAAATTCGTGAGCATCTCCGAATCAAAAATCATAGCACGAACAGCTCCGCTCTGGCTGAAGACCTCAGCTTAGCCGGGAAGATTGTCAGCCCTTCCAGTACTGTACGATACCCAAAACCACCGCTTTTGCAACGACTGGCTCAGACGATGTCGAGTGGACAGAGCTTCAATCATCGCTCGAGCTCATCTTGTGCAGGCTACCTCTCATCTCGCCCAATCGAGTCTCCATGTCAGATTTGGTGTCGACCAGAGAAAGCTCTTCCGCAATACGGGTCCACTTCTTGCGGTGAGCCTCGGACCTCTGCTTGTTTGACTGCGTGGTAGGGTACATGTCGCTCATGATGACATCCCAAGAGCGCGTATTGTAGTCATCCTACGCCCATTCCTTGTCCAGCTCGTCTTCTTCGCCCGCCGGCTCATACAGCTGTTGAATTTCCATGGGCGAGTCTCGCAATGGCTTGGCGGTGGAGGACGGCGCTACGGGCATGTGGACTTCAGGCAATGTTTCGGACAGCGTTTTGCGGAATCCCCTGAAGCGTTTGCAAAACGCACGCGTGAAAGTGGGCAGCGCCGAGTCGGGAGAGTTGAGCCATAAGTCGATGAACCCTTCTCGAACCCATGTGCGGTCTTGCTCGCCCAGGTCATGCTCGAGGCAAGCGGCGGCGAATTGACGTTCGAGGAGACTGATTGGATGCTTAAGCTCTAAATCGCGGTAGCGGATGATGGCGTAGAGCATACGAGCTGTCAGTTGCGTTAGTACAATGTTTTGGGCGCAACAATTTGAAGCGCGCAATGTGAGTGATGAGTCGGGGCATAGGAGGAGAGAGGCGATGCGCTCTTCGTCGAGAATCTGGCTTGACTCAATATGCCAGAGAAAAGCGGCATGGCTACACTCTGCGCACAGTGAAGGGCCATGTCTCTTGCGTGCTGCGATAGCATCTTACCTTGCGTGAAGTGCCTGTTGAAGGTGAACTTGTTGTTCAAGTCGTTGAACCAGATTACCCGCGCGCTCTGTGGGTCGTCCTTCGCGGGCATTGGGATAGATCCGGTGGTAATGCTTGCGTAGAGGGAGGGCTTGTCGCGACGAAGACATTCGAGCGCACAGTCCGCTGGAACATTGTCTTTGACTATCGGATTTTGACGCCTAGCGATCCCTCGATCCTGGTCTGCGAGCTTTACTTCGAGTTGAGCGCGATACTCCTCAGCTGATTTGATAGGCTTGCCGGCTTTCTGAAGCCGATTCATGTTCTTTCGTTGTCTCTTGGTGATGCCGCTAGGATGGGATGCGCTCGATTTGGGCACGTCCTTGCGCTGGCGTTGCCCAGATTTGGACGGCTGGCTGCCAGAGCCCGAAAGTCCTGGTGGTGCCATGATGCGGCAGACGAGCGCAGAGTGGGTGTCGAAGTTGAAGAGTTGGTAGAAGCTTGAGCGGCGGATGAAGTGTTCTGTGCGTACAAACAATGCTAGCGTGGAAGCTTGGACGTGCAGTCGCCGGCCCGCTGCCATCTTTTCCTCATATCTCGTCCATGACAGCGGGACGCGGGAGCCAAACGTGTGATCCTCTTGATGCGGTACAGGTTCTCGTCAGAAAGGCCTCAAGTGCGATGGAACTTGGTAAGGCAAAAAATCAACGGCGATATGTTCTTGCTCGATCGATCATCAGAGATGGAGCGTATTCGCCCGAAGTCGTCGGGCGTACTATAAAGTTTGCAGAAGGTCAGCAGCGTTAGCGTAGGATCATCAAGTGCACAATTTCTCGGTTCTGCAGAGAAGGTCTTGAAGTCAGACTCTGCTGAGTCCTTTCTCCTCACAGAGCTCATCAGCAGTTCAGCACTGCATCGTAGCCGCATAGGGGTCAAAGATGGACACAGTGTTCTCTTATGTCATCGCGACAGGTTCGTCTTGTCCAGGTGGGCCACTCCCGGCTTCTGTAGCTTCTCGTGTGTTCGATTTGATCTTTTGCAACGATTTCAGTGATGCAGTCTCTGCGTGCAACTGAGCCATTGCGGGTGTCTTCTCCCGAGGGGTTCATTGCATCAAGCGGTCGTGTCGATCATGACGAGCTTCGAGAGCTGAGCGCAGCTTCTGAACCAAATCGTATTCAAGAAGCTCGCAAGTCGATGATGGTGTCCAGCGAAGGCCAGGTAGTGAGAGTGAAGTCGCAGAGTCAATCCTGGCTCCGGCCTGTCCCGAGACTAGCGTCCTCGCTGCGACGCGACCTGCTTTGCGTGCCTATTCCCTTTCGTCTCCATCACTCTTACCTCCTATAAGCATAACAATTGCGCACATTGCCTCGCAACTCATGAAGAACGCATGACTTTATTGACGATACTAGTGCGTCGTTCCAGACGCGCCCCGGTAAGTCGCTGCCTTGGAGGCAGCTCGAGCACAGCTGCTGTACCACCACACAGCTACACAGACGCACGAAGGATGAGTAACCTAGGCTGCATGCCAGTACCTTTCTTGTTGAGGTCTTGGATGTATTGTTACTCGTACCTTCTCAACCTTCTTCTACATCAGCATCAACACCATGGGTAACATCGAATACCACGCAACGCACGGGACCGTCCTGGACCTCCATTTTCGCAACGACTTAGCCAAGGGCGTGTTGGCCACCAATAACAGAGCTCTTCTGTTCCGGACATTGCATGCATTGGCGAAGCTGAGGGAGTGCAGCGCCATCTGCTGGGGCCTGGAGCAGACGAGCAGATCACGCGTCTTCATCTTCGTCGGTCAGTCACATTCCGAACGGAGGGAATGATAGTTCCGCAGGTCATGAGCATCGAGCTGACGGACGTAAAGACTGGAAGGGCCCTGCTGCCAGCACTGGACGGCCAGCTCTGCCACTTGGTGCTCTCGGTCGTGTTCTCTCTGGAGCACCGCATATCCATGATGTGATCCTTCCAGGCAGCCTCCGTGCACTGGGATCTTCGACAACCATGAGGTTCTGCCTGCTCAGGTCCGACGCCACACGCGAGCTTGCACAGTACACCGATGCTGCACTGGACGACCAGACCTGGCAAGCCAATCTCAAAGCCGACAGTCACTACTTCCTCGCGAGCTTTCCCTCTCATGGTCCATCGCCGTGGGCCAACCATCCGCGCGCGCCTACCAAAGACGAGCGGGAAGGTCCGCCAAGTTCAATGGTTCTCGAGCTTCCGGGCTTCGAATACCTGACCGTGGCACCCGTTCCATTGGCGATGCCTCGCGAAGATGCCGTCCCTCGCAAAGTCGAAGAAGCAGCGAGTGTGTTCGAAACTGGAGACGATTGGGTCATGGTCTAAACTGTGTGGTTGTGAAAGCGATCCATTATCGACAATGATGTAGGCTGATGTTTAAGACGAAAGCAAAGGACAACGCGTGCCGCATTGTGATCACCAAAGTGAAACAAGCTATCAAGTCTACATGAATGTGCTAACAATGACTGCATGCAACTTGTTTGTAAGCTTTTCTCAGCATGCGCAGGCCACTCATCCGAGCCGATTGTTCAAAGTATACACACCTCACCCCTCATCTCACGTCATCAAATCTTCGGCAATGGTGTACTGATCTCTCTTCTTTTACTCTTTGGCAATAAGGTAGCTCCAGTACTTTGAGACGCTCATAGTAAAGCGAGAAAAATGGCCAATATGCGAGCCATAGGTGAGCGAGCAGCTTTCATTTCACCTTTTGACTGTTCTAAGCCTGCAGAGCCGAAGCGGATATTCGGCCCTCCTCCCCAATAGCGGACATCATGATCACGGAGAACACCATCAGACTAGACAAAATTCCTTCCAGACGTGAGAGGCGGCGCCGGTCCAGCTTCCGCCCTCTTCATCAACGACTCGGTCCCAAAGCCGCAACCCAAGCCCTCCGAATGCCTCGTCAAAGTGAAAGCCTTTGGCCTCAACAGGGCCGATACTCTCCAGCGAGAAGGCAAGCATCCCGTGCCACCGGGCGTCACCAAGGCCATGGGTCTAGAGTTTTCTGGCGTCGTGGAGGAGGTGGGGAGTGATACCGCTGCTGCCGGCGGAGAGGACTATCGAGTGGGAGATGAGGTGTTCGGACTTACGTACGGTGGAGCGTATGCGGAGTACGTGGCTGTGAGTAAGAAGATGTTGCTGATGAAGCCGGCTAAGTTGTCTTGGGAAGAGTGTGCGGCTGTTCCGGAGGTGAGTCGAGGTCTTGACTCTTTGCTTCCACTCTGTCCACTAGACGCCACACCACTCAACTGAACTGCCACCCTCCAGGTCTGGATGACCGCCCTGCAAGCCATCCACCTCGTCGGCGAGTACACACCTTCGAAAGTCAAGTCTATCCTCTGGCACGCCGGCGCCTCCTCCGTCAGCATAGCCGGCATTCAACTCTCCCTCAACCTCTCCTCTCCACCTCCCAAAGTCTACGCCACTACCCGTCAAGTCGCCAAACGCGAGTTTGTGACCAAGCAAATCGGCGCACACGCAGCGTTCAACACGACAAAGTCCTATCCTGCCGCTGATGGCTCTGCCGGTGGAACGTGGGCTGACGAGGTCAAGCGCGTGAATGGCGGCGAAGGCGTGGATTTGGTGATCGACTTTGTCGGCGCGCCATACTTCGCCGACAACCTCGCTGTGCTGGCCAAGGATGGCCGGGTCGTGCAGTTGGGCGTCATGGGCGGCACGATGTTGCCGGCGGGCGTGGACATCAGCTCGTTTGTGATTAAAAGGGCGAGTTTTGTAGGCAGCACGCTGAGGAGTCGGGATGCGGAGTATCAGGGTAAGCTGAGATCTGTTCGCGGAGACGGTAGTGCCGAAGCTGGTCAGGGGTGACCACCGCTGTTTTGTGGAGAAAGTCCTGAGCTGGAGGAAGATCGAGGAGGCACATGGGATGCTGGAGGGCAATGTTACGATGGGAAAGGTGGTTTGTTTGGTGGACTGAGGAGAATGGGCCGGGAACCTACGGCTGGGTGATATTGCTGTCTCATGCTGCGAATCAACGACCTACGCATGTTGTTGGTATTTCTCTCGCCGCGTGAAGATACATCGCTCTCCGCAAAGTGATACTTGGGGTTGAAGCATCTGCTTGACCTTGGGCTGAGCGCAAGTCTCCAACGGAAGCGAACCACCACGCCATTGTCCCGAATCCCGTGCTGTGGTGGTAGCTGCCCGTATGCGATAGCGTGATCTATGCTTGGGTGATGTGCGGATCTTGAAGTAGTGAAGACGTCGGACACGGCGCGTGTGTAAAGTGAGCAACCTAGGCTGAAATACTCACTGACTTCATCCTGGACTTGATCTCTCCAGCGAGAATGAGCCTCTAGGTCATTCGACGGAATGTTGTTCTGCGGGTATAACAGCTCATCTGCGAGAGCGTTCAAATCAAATCTACCATGCGTCGACGTTTCGTGAAGCCGATGGTAATTGTGTGATGTGAGAGTGAATCTTGGCCGTAGGGAGGTGAATTTCATAGATCTGAGATCCCGGCCCCATATGGAGACTGCAGCGCGTAGTAATCAATAGCTGACGCGTTACCAAGCATGAAGCGTCGGCGGGACCACTTCAATCCAGGTTCATGCTCTTTTTACTTGCTGGAAGCCACGCGGAGAACGGCGCCTTATTGAATTGGAAAAGTTGTTCGGTTCCTCACTGCTGTATTTGCTTTGCGTCATCCACCGCGACAGCATGGCATCCCGAGTTCCCGACAATCAAATGGCAGCAAAACTCCGTCTATTCATCATTCATGCCGGCAATGGCGTTGCGGAGAAGATCGCAATCTGGTCGACTCCGCAATCCGTGTGTGTTCCATGAATAATTTTAGCTTCGGGACAACGTCAAATTCATCCACGCATTGAATTGCTTGGCAGGGTCAGGCGGCCAATCACAAAAGACCAAGCCGAAATCTCGCTTCACTCGTATTTTGGCGGACACGCGGCGAGGGCTGAGCATTCCAGAGACAATCAGGAGAAAGGACGTAGGGTACCTGTAGCGTGTTAGGTAGGGAGGGCTTCGGTTCTGGCGGATCGGTTGGCCACCTTCTCTTGCATCTACGGCAATACTTGTCGCCACCAATCAATCACGCGTCTGTCTGCTGCTTCGACATACTTGGATCTCATCACTCGCAAAGAGAAAGCAAGCAGAGAGGCTGGACTGATTGATTGATTGATATATTCTTGGAAACAATAGAAGCGTCATCTCCAGCGACATCCCCGACCTTTTACGGATTCAAATCTGCGGGCCAGGCCGTCTTGTCCCACGGATCCTCGCCTACCGAACGAGCGAGTCTCAGCCAACCACACCTCGCCACCCTAACCTCTCCTCCCATCCTCACTCCTGCTTTGCGTCTTTCCGTTTCCTGGCCACCACCCACTGCACTCTCTCGTTACGCAGTGTCTCCCCTCCCCACCCTCCCCAGCAACACCTCCTCCGCCGCCGACCGCCCGTCTCTGTCCTTCGCTTTGGGGATCACTCGACTCGACTCCAGCAACACCACCGACCGACCGACACCTCCGCCCTCCGCCCACCACGTCGTCCACGCGCTGACGACGCCCACTCTCGCTGAAGCCGGCGACCGCCGCCCCATCTACCACAGCAGACATACATTGCCACAACCATGAAGTTCTCAATAGCATCCTTAACGACGGCCCTGCTGCTCGTCTTTGCGCCCGTCGCATATGCCAGCGAACGCATCCTCACATCGACATCGCTCAACCCCTGCATGTCCAACAGCAGTTTCTCCGCCACCCTCTTCGATGTTGCATTCACGCCGGGCAACCGAACGCTCAACTTCGATGTCGTCGGTGTTAGCAGTGTCACCGGAAATGTCACCATCAACATTGAGGTCTACGCCTATGGTCTCAAGGTCTTCCAGCAGAACGTCGACCCTTGCGACTCATCAGACCTCAAGGGACTGTGCCCGATGAACGTTGGACAGATCAACCTGCTGAGCAACGCCGTCATTGATGCGGATCAGTTGTCACAAGTGCCAGGTACGTGGATGCTGAAGAATGAAATCGCCGTTGCATCGAAAACTGACTTGTGGTGAATCAGGTATTGCCTACACGGTGCCCGATCTCGACGTTAAAGTCCGCGTGTACTTCACCTCTCTCGCCTCCAACAGGCACGTCGCTTGTGTCGAAGCAGAACTATCGAATGGAAAGACTGTGGATCAAAAGGGTGTGGCGTGGACAACGGCTGTTATTGGCGGTCTGGCTCTCGTAGCATCTGCCATCACGTCTGGCCTGGGTCATAGCAATACCGCAGCCCACGTCGCCGCAAACGCCATGGCTCTGTTCGGATACTTCCAGGCTCAAGCGATGATTGGAATGACCGCTGTGTCTCTTCCGCCCATCGTCGCATCATGGACCCAGAACTTCCAATGGAGCATGGGCATCATCCGCGTGGGCTTTATTCAGACGCTCGCGACCTGGTACCAGCGTGCGACTGGCGGCACTCCCACCAATGTCTTGTCCAGTCTGAGCGAGGCCTCCGTCCGTGTTGAAAAGCGTGGTCTGGATGCTTCCTTCGCCATGGCCAAGCGCGCAGTCACTCAGGTGGCGCGCAATGCGCTGCACGCTCGTTCCAACGCCGGTTCGCCAACGACTGATACCTCCTTGTCAATCACTGTCCGCGGCCTTGAACGTGTCGGTTTCCGCGCCCGAATTGAGCTGTCGAACATCTTCATGACCGGCTACATCTTCTTCGTCGCTTTCATCATCTTCGTCGTTCTCGGCGTGCTCATCTTCAAAGGTGTGTGCGACGGACTCGTCAAGGCTGGCCGCATGAAGGGAGAGAAGTTCCAGGATTTCCGCAATGGCTGGACCACTGTCCTCAAGGGCATCTTGTTCCGATGTGTGCTCATTGGATACCCTCAAATGGTTGTGCTCTGCTTTTGGGAGTTCACCCGCAAGGATTCCGCTGCAGAGGTCGCTCTTGCCGTTTTCACCATCTTCAGCATGTTGGGCATTCTCGGCTGGGCATCAAGCAAGGTCATTCGACTGGCTCGCCGTAGTATCGCGATGCACAAGAACCCGGCCTACATCTTGTACTCGGACCCGGTCTCGCTCAACAAATGGGGTTTCCTCTACGTCCAGTTCAAGGCCACCGCATACTACTTCATCGTTCCGTGGTTGGTCTACATCCTCATCAAGGGCATCTTTATCGGCTGTGTTCAGACGAGCGGTACCGCCCAGGCCATTGCATTGGTGGTCATCGAGGCCGCTTTCTTGATCACCGTCTGCGTTCTCCGCCCATACATGGACAAGAAGACGAACGGCTTCAACATCTCCATTGCGGTCATCAACTTTCTCAGCGCCATTTTCCTGTTGGTGTTCACCGGAATCTTCAGCGCTCCCGGAATCGTCACCGGCGCGATGGGAGTCATCTTCTTCATCTACAACGCCATTTTCTCCCTGGTCCTCCTCGTCATGGTCTTGGTCGCTTCGCTCATCGCTATGTTCGCCAAGAACCCCGATACCCGCTACCAGCCCATGCGCGACGATCGTGGCAGCTTCATCAAGTCGCAAACCGCGCTCAACACCGAACTCGACGCTCTCGGCGCCACCGCACGCGGCGAGTCCAAGCACAACCCGTATGTCAAGGGCAGCCGGATCGATTCCGACTCCGACTCCATCTCGGGCGATAGCAGCGGCCGATCCAAGGAGCGTGAGTCTTCCACCGCATACGGTGGCTACGCCTCCGACGCACCTCGAAGTCCTGGCCTCCTCCCGTCCGAGCACGGATCTGCGAGGCATAACCCTCCCTATGACCGCAGTGCCGCCGCTAGCCCATACAGCGACAGCCAACAGCGTTCATTTCGTGCCAATACTGCAAGTCCCAGTCCCTGGCAACGAGGCGCCGGCTACGAATAATTTCCCACCAAACCCAGAATCACGACCGCTATTATCCACCGCCGTGTCCGCCGACACCGTCGCCACTACCATTCTCACCGATACGGACTCCCTCGCCCCTCCTCACGAGCAGCGCCGCGAGTCCGCAGATGATGTCGGGAAGGTCCTGGATTTGTACTATCGGCCCAATTCCAGTTCGCACCTCCTCCCGAATCGCTTCGGACCCGCGGATAGAGGGTACTCGCCGTTGAGGCAATGAGCACGTGGCAGACGATGAGCATGACTGGCGTTCATTCATTCATTTAATGTGTGTGTGTGTGTGTGTGAGAGAGAGAGAGGAAAGCAAAACGAAACAAACACGAATGTCATATCCTTTCTTTTTTTCCTTTTCATCACGAATCCTTCCGGTCTTGGGGATGAAGACCCATCACTTGTTTTGGACTACCGGCGTTTTGCTGTACATAGAAATTTTTGCATGGAGGCCGGTCCAGCACCCTTACCGGAGGATGAATGGATGGATGGATGACAGACACGGTTGCATGGATGGACGGTGGGTGGATTAAATGAATTTTTTGGGGGCTATGAAATGGGCAAGGAGAAGTGAATGCGAAGATTGCTATTTTGACCTATGCTCTCACTTCCTGTGCACTCTCCTACCATGTCGTGTCATTGGTGAATGCGATACTGGATCGCAAACGGGCAGTCGTCGTACCTGTGCAGAAACGCCCCACAAGAGGGCGTCGATATGTTACCTGCACTCTTGACAAGACGTTGGACTGCGGTAATACGCACCTGGTATCAGGATGTCCTGCCAATGTAAATGCGCCTGTCCACTGTGAGCCACTCACCTCATCTCTTGAGTGCAATGGAGGGACCAGACGGAAATACACCAGCTTGTGAAACTCTTTTATCTTCCTTCTATCTCTATTCGCTGTCCGAGCTATCCTCACTACTACTACTGTCCTCACTGCTTGAATCGTCATCATCATCGTTCTCAACTTTTCCGCGCGTCCCGTTCGCCATCGCCAATGTCTTCGCCTTCACTTTCCCTTGCGAAACTGCAGCGGGACTCGCGATCGAGTTCTTACCTCTGGACCTGTCCCCGAACGCGATGTCCAATAGGTCGTTGTCAAAGATCCCGCCCTTCTTCGCTTTCTTCGCCGGCGGTGCGGGCTTGCTGTCGGCGTCGCTATCACTGTCACTGTCCGACGAGGAAGAGTCGTCGCTGCTGGAGCTGTCTGAGGATGAAGAGACATCCGTGCGAGCCTTGCGTTTGCGCTTGGTCTTTGCTGAAGCCTCTGCCACGACCGCAGCGGGAGCTTCAGGCGTAGCTGTCGCGGGTGGAGTTTGCAGCATTTCGGGGCGGAGTTCCGCTATTAGGCCGTGTTCCAAAATTTCTCTTGCGCGTCGGCCTTGGATAGTTTTCTCACGAATCTCGCGCAGCTGCTGGTCATTGTACTCGGACCGTCCGGCGCCGGCATCTTCGTACTTTTGGATTTGGCGCAGGAGAGCGCCGTAATATGCTTCTTTCCTCGCGGCGGGGTGGTTGAGCGACATGGCTTCGTCCGCCGGAGGAGAAGATGCCTCGTAAATGTCTTTGAGGATGTCTTCCGCTTGGATCGCGACTCGTTCGCGGGCGGAGCCTTGGAGACCGTTCAAGTAAGCGACGATAGCTGGATTGTGTTCTTCGGGAATGCGGTAGATGTTGAAGAGGTTTTTGAGGAGGTCGTTCTGGTTGTTCTTCTTGAAACGCCAGTTGGCGCGGTCGGTGAAGTATTGCTGCAGGTATTCGACGTAGACTGGGATTTCCTTCGAATTTGTACTGGGTGAGTCTTCGTCCTTGGATGTCTTTGAGGCCTTCGGTTCGGAAATGGTGGTCGATTTGGACTTCTTGGGCTTCTTCGCTTTCTTCTCCTTGGGCTCCTTTGCGGGTTTCGAGGGAGAGACCTGGGTAGTCGAAGGGTCGACGGCCGTCGGATCGTGGCCAGACGCCCACGCTTTGAAGTACTGCTGACCAGTTTCTCCGTCCTTCTGCTTTGTGTCGGGCGTGAAGGAGACAGATTTTCTGAGGGTGGACGGCCGGGCTACCTTGGCTGGCGGTATTTCCTTGGGTTCGGGCTCGGTCACAAGAGGAAGATCGGTGCTGCGAAGATGATCAGTATGTCGTTCAGACTGAAATGGATGTGCTAACAACGGTTGCTGTGTCCAATGCACATGCACCAAGATCTCTCCCTCAATGCATAAGGGTCACTTACTCGTCGTCGCCGAAAGTGATCTTCTTCCCGGCAGGCTCGACTGAGATCCCTGCGAAACCGTATCGTTTAGGAACATATGCAGGTTGCTCTGGCGGTACGAATGACTTGGGTTTTGCAAAATCGTATGATTGTCGCTCAGATGTCGGTTTGGCACGTTTCGCTGGAGTTTCTGGGGCCGACGTCGTATCATCTAGAGATCTCTTGGGCTGTCGTACTGCAGGCTTCGGAGGAGTCGCAATGGCTATCGGAGTGGTCGTTGTCGTTGTTGTCGAAGTTTGTGCAGGATCAATGTCTTGAGCATATTTCAACTTGAGGCCGATACGCTTCCATGCCGGCACTCGAGGAGCTGTTTTGTCGGCCATGGCGGTGAATGTCCAACGATCAGAAGACTCCGTCAAACCAATACTCGCACATGTCAAATGCTCTATAAAATTGTCAGGTGAAGTATCAAAAAGTCGTCAAGTCGCTAGCGCCGATCCGCTTCCCATGGGGCCCAAGCTCCGCTGGACGCGAACGCCGCGATGCCTGCTGGATAGACTGCACTGCAACAACGACACCACAACCTCTCCAACCACAATTCATCGCCATCAAGCTTCATCCAAAGCATTCGAAGCCCCAGCATCACCTCTGCCTACACATCCTCCGCCAGCGCCACTCCTCGACAGCTCCTTGTCCATCTCCGAAGCACGCCGCAGCCATGTCTGGTACGTCTCTCATCATCACCACGAAGCTCTGGCTCAGAACTGATCAATGTCCAACACAGGAAGCGCGGGTTTCGATCGTCACATCACCATCTTCTCAGACCAGGGCCGCCTGTACCAAGTCGGTTCGTAGACATCTTCAGAGGAAGCTCGGGATATGGTACTGATCCATGGCCACAGAGTATGCATTCAAGGCAATCACAGCAGCGAACATCACATCGGTCGGTGTAAGAGGCAAAGACTGTGCCGTGGTCATCTCGCAAAAGAAGGTTCCGGACAAGCTCATCGACCCAGCATCCGTATCATACGTGTACAGACTCTCGCCTTCGGTCGGCTGTGTCATGACTGGATCGATCGCAGATGCGCGAGCTTCCGTCAGCCGCGCACGAGGAGAAGCAGCAGAGTTCCGATACAAGTTCGGATACGAGATGCCTTGTGATGTGTTGGCAAAGCGATTGGCGAACATCAACCAGGTCTACACACAGAGAGTAAGGATGGACAACTAAGTAATAGCACGCAGTCATGCTGATCATTCTCAAGGCTTACATGCGACCGCTTGGTGTTGCGACAACCCTCATCTCCGTCGATTCAGAGTTCGGACCACAGCTCTACAAGTGCGACCCTGCAGGCTACTACGTTGGCTACAAGGCGACCGCATCTGGACCGAAAGCGCAAGAAGCGCTGAACTACCTCGAGAAGAAGCTGAAGAACAAGGACAACGCAGAGGGCAATTGGGAAGAGGTCGTTGAGTTGGGAATCGCTACACTGAGCACTGTTCTCAGCGTGGACTTCAAGAAGGGCGAGCTGGAGATTGGCATTGTTGGTGGTCCAAGAACCGATGGCAAGGAGGGAACTGATACCGCTTTCCGTTCGTTGTCAGAGGAGGAGATCGATGAGCGTCTGCAGGCTATTGCTGAGAAGGACTGAGCGGGTTGGCAGAGCGGCAAGCGGCACCACCGGTCAGTGTGCTGCAACTGTGTCAAGTCATCACGCAAGATGGTGAGCCAGTACGAGCTGAGCTACAGCGTCTATCTGCTTGGGCGCGGAATTGATGCGGACCGCTATGCGCAGCTCTTCGCTAGCAAGATGACGCTAACAACTGGCAGAACTCTGATCTGCAACCCATATTTGAGATCAAGTCCTCCATTGCACATCACATGCAATGCACTACCACACCACAAAGAACGATTTCAGAACATACGAGCATCCTCTTCCCTTCTTGTGCAATTCGATCCTTCAGCCCTGTGGAATGCGACTTCCCTTCGAGGTGTCCGTGTGCTCTCCGAGGAATTATTTCGTCATGTGGCGCTCAGAACACAGCTGAACTCGACACGGACTACGAGACACTAAGAACAATACAGCATTCATGGCGCTCAGCCCTATCCTTGGAACCACATCATCCGGCTGCCATGATACTGATCTCAGCTGCCTTTCGTGATGATGGCTTGCCCTTTGCTCCGCGCATCGTTGGTCACAGTCCCTCGCTCACCTGAACTGACGTAAATCATGTTGACGCTTCAGCTGAACATCTTGAACGGCTACCAGTTTGACGGTGTGATTGCGTCCGTTTTATCTCCACTCCGGGCTGGGAATGCATCCCAAGAGTGTGCTGGTGGCGGTTAGTTGCTCAAGACGGCTTTCGTTCGAGCTGAGACACGCATGCGATCAGCATTCATGCGCAAGGCTTTCGACGATGCCGACCGTTAAGACAGAGGATGCGGACATGGACGCCGTCCGAAGTCCAACGGACAAGTTCCAGCATCGACCGAGTCTTCGCCAGGCCGCTTCTCATGAAAGGGACCGTAATCGGACAATCCTCCGGAGTCCCTCTAACATGGCAGACGGTAGTGAGTCGGCCGAGTCGCTCCACTTTTGAGGGTACCGACTGATTTGCGAATTCCCCAGTGAACAACGTTCGCGCAATACGAATCGCAGAGCTCATGAAAGACTTCCACGACATCCAAAAGCAGTTGGCCGATGTTGCTCTCCCATCTGCAGCCGAGACATCAACCGAAGAAGGATTTGCTTTGATGCGACAATGCAAAGCTCAAGCCAGAGCACTCCTTCGCCAGCCTTTTGAACAGAACGGCAAGCCTAGCAAGGACGAGGAGAAGATTAAGATGCAATTGAAACGGTGAGCATATCCGATTCCATGTAACCTCTCGAGAGACTCGTGGAGCTGACCACGTCTTTGCATAATTATCGATGCTGCGGTCCGCCGATTTCGAGCTTGGAAAATCTACATGTACTTAAACGCAGCGTTGCGGTGGGCGCATGCTCGTGAGATCTATCTCATGGGTGAGAGACCTGAAGAAAGACATGCTCCTGGTTTGAGCGAGTTGCAGGAACGACTACGAATGGTACATGCGATTTCTTTGACGTTTGAGACCGGTATACGGACGTTGACCATCAGGGCAGGAGATAGCGTCAATCACATGGACCAGAGAAAACATACCACAGTACCTCGTTGCAAGAGCTCATTCTGCGGGACTGTCCACTGCATGGACAACACATATTTAAGCGAGCAGCTGCGTGAATCGACTAATAAGCTTACAGCATTAATACTACAGCTTCCAAAACTTGCACTCGATTCAAGTGCGCCTCAAAGGACAGGGTATCAACAGCCAGACACTCAAAAGCAAAACATCAAAGCCAAAATCGATTGCTCGAACCTGTTCGAACACCTCCCGCAGAACCTTGAGAACAAAATCAAAAAGCGTGCCATCGCCGCCTCATCGCCGCCCACTGCTCCTCCTCTTCTTCGGAATATCCGCCTCATGTACCTGTCGCATGTGGTCGACCATCTTATCCTTGGTCGAAAATCCATAGCGTCCCGTCCGATCGCACTGTTCCCATTCACAATCAAAGAGCGAAGATCGCACGTGCATTCGACTCACGTGTCGCTCAAGATCAGTCTTGCGGCTGGTTGTGTGGGTGCAGTTTGGGTAGAGGCAGTGGTAGCCCGGGCTAAAAGGGGTGTTAGTCATAATATGAGAAGAATTTGGAGTGAATTTGACATACGTTGATTGCACGGGCTGGCAAGGTGGACTTTGAGGCTGGCTGTAGATTGAACCGGGTGATGTTGACGGCGAAGAGTAGTACTGTTGCGGTGGTGGTTGTTGCTGAGGTCGGCGTTGTAGGATCGGATAGCCTTGGTAAGAGCTCGCGTACGGTGCGTAAGGCTGTTGTTGTGATGTTGCATATGATGATCGTTGATTAGGAGACTGATTGTAGTACCCCGAAGGTGGGTCGTAGTACGACATTTCGAGTTGTGGCGATCGGCCTCGGCGACGGTAGGGGAGCTAGAGCGAGCTTTGACTTCATTCACGGT
The DNA here is from genome assembly GCF_000219625.1 of Zymoseptoria tritici IPO323. Taxonomy (NCBI): domain Eukaryota; kingdom Fungi; phylum Ascomycota; class Dothideomycetes; order Mycosphaerellales; family Mycosphaerellaceae; genus Zymoseptoria; species Zymoseptoria tritici. The sequence continues at coordinate 1,639,358 of NC_018218.1, read as the reverse complement.
TATGGGGGTTGCAGGACTGCAGACTTCGAGACGGTAAGCGTTGCCAGGATGCATACACTGCGACGGATTTCGGGTAGGACTATTGCACAGCGATAAAGTCTCATTTTCGTCGCCAGAGAACTCGGAAAGAGACGCCTTTATATGTTCACCTCAGGACATGGCGGCCTCATAGTCTGAGACCCTTTCACGATAATCTCTTCGAGAAGCACATCGCGGAGGAAGCGAAGAAGGCACAAAAGATACCTCACAGTACCTCATTGCCTTGCCGTGGATTTAGATCACGATCAACAAACGGAGTTCAAAAGTCCGGCCTTCAAGCTACCGAGCGACTGACGATACCACTCAGGATAGGTGAGGCGGACGCTATCAGACACCGGATCTCAGTCCTCGATGGACAAAGGCATTGTAGCCGGCATGGCTTTACCTTCTTAGGCAGACCGAGCCATGCAATGCGACCTTAAAGCAGGTCATTTGACTCGTACTGAAACGAGAAGTCGCTTCCTGTCGGCAAGCTGGCCGCTGGGAAGGCATCGTGTTGGCTCGGAAGGTTACGGACATGGCGTGAGGAGCTGTGGGAGGCCTTCGGGGAGGCCTCGTCTCGTCACAGTAAGGACAGCCATGCGAGTAACCCGGCACAACGGTAAGATCTGTTGCCTTCTTGAGTCGCTACTGATCAGAACAATGCACGGCGCTTGTGCTGACAGGTAGGACAATGGTGGCTTACTATCCACGTGCTGCACCACGGTCTGGGATGTGTAACGGGACAGGAGGCCTCGCCTGTCGAATGAGACAAGCGACTGGGTCGGCAGTGAGTAGACCGTTGGTGGCAATGCTTCACGCGGGTCTTGTGCTCAGATTGCGAACTAGTTGCCTTGTGTTGCGTTGCCTTCTTTGATCCTCCCGGAGCTGTCACCGAGGCGGAGGCAGAAGAAAGGGTACATAAGGAATGGTCAAGGCTGACCCTGGGCGGCCTCATTATGGTGCTGCACCTGACTTTGGCGGCATTCTATCGATGCACGTCATTCACACGCAAGTGAGAACGTCAAAAGTAAAGCATTTGGACATGTTGTCCAAGACGCAACATCGCATGCTGGGCATGTTGGATGGTTCGACGAGATTCGGCAGCTGCGTGCGCTTTGGGCTGTTTTGACGAACAGAATATTCTGCGCCAGCCGGCTCAGTATAACTTGAACCATAGAGACCTAAAGCACGAACATCAGCGGAGAGGGAGAAGGTAGAAGGCATCCATGGCCAAGGGCAGAGCCAAAGTCGATGTGCGGTCCGCCCAAGTAAAACTCAAGCAGAGCCGCACCCTCGATTCAGTTTGAAATTCTCTCGCGTATTCACCAAAACATCGGACGTAGCCTAGCAACAAATGAGGCGGGAGTCTGGTGGTAGAAGGTACTGGTAAACCTCGCTCGCCTTCCAACCCAACCTGTGTTCCGATCAGAAATTCGTGTCCATCACCCTGCCGACCAAACGGAGGGACGCCTGGCAAATCAGAGATCATCTTCGAGGAACTTATACGCGAATTTGAAATCTGCCTTGCGGCGGTTCATCCTGGCAACAAATGTTAGTAAAAGCTTCATTGGTCAGACAGGACAGGCGCGGGACTCACCACGTGGACTCATAGTCGAAGAACCGATAGGTCCCCTGCTCGAACTCTTCCGTAATGTTCTTGGGCTCCTCGTGGCGCTGGAACCAAGTCTGATATTGCTTGTGGAACCGCCAGCTTTGGCTTTTCAGCGCCTTCGCTGCCAGGTATTGCTGGTACGTCCCCTGCCGGTAGTAGAAGGCGTAGAACAGGCTGTCAGTGTCGATGCGGCTGTACAGTCGGGGATCATCAAAGATGCCTAGCGGCTCTTGCGGGTAGTGCGCTGGCGTGTAAGCGTAGGGATTTTGCGGCTTGTAGTGATTGGGCTTCTCTGCGTCCAACGGTGTCGGGCATGTTACTCGCGAGGCATTCATCATGTTCAGGTCAAAAGGCTGGTCTGACTTTGCGCGTTGCTTGGTCTCCTCGAATGATCCGAGCAGGTCAGCAAGTGATGACGGCAGGTGGTAGATGCTCTCTTCCTCCTCTTCATCTTGTGCTGAGTCTCGGTGTGACAGAGCGATGCCAGCGATTCCAGAGTCCGGACTCGGCGGTTGCCTCGCTTTCGAACTGCTCTCCGCTGGTGGTGCTGCTTGTGGCTGGGCGCGAGCGACTTGCGGTGATGGTCTGACCGAGGAAACCTTCGACGCTTGTGATGACACTTGCTCCACAGGCGTGGGAGCCTTTGGTGCGAGCGCCTTGACCTCCTCTTTCGGCGCCGGTGATGGCTGTTTTGTTAGTGCTTCCGCAGCTTTCGCAGGTTGCGCTGCTATCGGTCGTGCGGGTGATGCTGCCACGGGCTGTGCAGGCGCAGGTGCAGGCGAAGCCGTCTTCGCTGCTGCGGGTGGCGGTGGTAGAGGTGCGATTCCCACACTCGACGCCGCGGCCGCTGCCGCAGAAGCGTATTTGAGAGGTTGTCCGGTGGGTATCGTCGGTAAGGGCGCCGGTCGCATTGTTTCCGCCACTTTGCCATTCACGTTGCCCGGTAGACTTGCGTGCAATGTTGACAATGCCGGAAGTGGGGATTTCATCTGTACGCTCGGTCGCCGCACTCCAGCCGCATTTTCTGAAATGGACGTAGACTTTGTCTTTATACTGGGTGCGCTGGTCGTCCTTGTTGGCTCATGCTCCGGAGGTTCGTCTTGTATGCTCTGGTTGTCCTGACTTGAGACTCTGTCGTTATCACCGGCGATACCGAATTGGTCCTCCTCTTCTTCCAAGGCGAGATCATCGTAGATTGTGTCGTCTTCCATGAAGTCCACCTCCTGGTTTTGTTCCACATAGTACTTGATGCCATCGTCAATTTCCTTGACTTGCTCAACTTCGACGCTGCCGTTCTCCAGTGATCGTAAGAGGATTTCCAATTTGCCCGTATGCCATTTATGTCGCTCCACCATCCGCTCCAATTCGGCCATTCTGTCTGCTTTCCCACTATCCTTCTTGCCTTTCTTGAGGGTTGCTTGTATTGCCTCGACTTCGGCCTCCTGGCTCTCTACTTGTCGACCCAGCTCGTCGACCATGTCTGAGAGGAATTGCGCGACCTCCATCTTCTCCTTCTCCTTGGGATCCAGTTTCGCTGCAGCATTTAGACCTTCCTTGGAAAATGCCTTGGTCTTCATCTCCTTCTCCACGGCCTTGAATTTCTCCATTTGCTGTGACAAAGTGTCAGTCCTCCGCCATACGATTGCAAACGTGTCCGCGACAAGATTACCGTCTCAATGAGCTTCCGCTGGTCCTGCAACGGCTTCTTGTCCTTGATATCATTTTGACTCGCCCAGCCTTTTATCTTGTCTCGTGATCGCTGTAGCTTCTTGATCTCCTTCTTCAGTGAATCTTCGAGCTTCTCCTTTTGTGACGGATTTGTCGACAGTGTGAGCTTCTCGTATATGCCCTCGAAGAGTGCGACGCCTTCTGCGACTCGCTTGAACTCCTGCGCTACGTGTTAGAAGGACTGAGATTGTGCGTCGGACCAGGAGCGAAGGGACCTTGTCTATCTCTTGCTGCAGCTTCCGTGCCGCCATTTTGAGCGATTGCGTGCTGCGTTGGTAGCTGCGAGCTCCAGCGTGGAGTGAGTTGTGGTGGACCTCGAATTGGGTCGATCTCGGGATTCGGAGCGAACGGAGAATATGCGCACTGCGCCGGGCGGCTGTTAGTCGGAATGGTCACGGATGGTCGTGATGCGGGCGGAGGAGGTGGTTCGGACAGAGGCAGCTCGGCGGTGGTCTTTGGGAAGGGAAGGGCGTCGCGAACGTGTAGGGTTCGGGGGAGTGTTTCTTGCCTGGGCGCTGATCGTCCCGTCGGGTCAAAACTGGTGGGACGATGGTAGAACTATTCTACCTGATACGTTCTACACCAAAAGAACGCCAGAAATCGCGTGAATTGCCGAGGACCGTTCAGGACATGTGCTATTGCTTGCTACATCTTCAATTCATTACAGTGCAGCGTCTCAGTGTGTCAAAGGACGGTCCTCCTCCTGAAAGATCGCTCCTCACATCATCCAAGGTTCGCCCGAACTTTGTCTGAGCTCTCCGTCCAACGACATCGTTCGTATTCTGGAGCTTGCAGTCCTGTCTCGGTCAGCCTGTCGACACTTGGTCCGATCCAGCCTTGTTCGAGAATGAAGAGTGAGTCGATGCCTTCGTCGTAGAATCTTTGCACAACTCGTTATCTGACAATTGCCACGCCCAGCTGTCATACAAAGGGTTAAATCTGCTTCTGTCACAGTAGATGGCCAGCTCATCTCGACGATCGGCAAAGGTCTCTTGGTGTTCGCCGCGATAGGCAAAGATGACACCAAGAAGGAAGCCGAGTCCATGGCAGCGAAAGTCCTGAAAGTGAAGCTGTGGGACGACGAACAGGGAGGCCGGTGGAAACACAATGTCCAAGATATCGCAGGCGAAGTGCTATGTGGTGAGCGAGCGTTTCTAGGTATGGGATTACACACACACATCTCACACATCCAACAGTATCACAATTCACACTTCTCGCCTCCACCAAAAAGGGCAACAAGCCAGACTTCCACAAAGCCGCACCACCTCTCAAAGGCAAAGAACTCTACGACACATTCATCACTCAAGTCCGCAAACTCTACCTAGAAGATCGTGTCAAAGACGGTGTCTTCCAAGCCATGATGGATGTGGGAATCGTCAACGACGGACCGGTATCGACTTCTCCTCCTGATTCTCCCTCCTCGCCAATCCTCCTACCCTTAGACCCATCTACGTTCTCATCGACTTCCTCTGATAACACCCTCCCCATCACCGATCCTCCGTTGTCGATGTTCTCCGAAACTCCTTGTGTCGGCCTGGACTTCACTTGTGTGGACGAAGTGGTATTTTAGCACCATTTCTCAATGTGATGCCTTCCGACTGTACCGGACGTATGCTAATTTGGAGGTCAGGTCACTATCGAAATTGAGACGAATCCGCCGGAGATGAAGAATCCTTCTGGCTTCCCGCCCGAGGATGGAGAGATCGTGAAAGGCCATGTCACGAAGACCTTCGAATATCCGGCGTCATTGCTGGAGTGAGGACCTGGCAGACTTCTATGCTTTGTACAGTCTACAGAGATCTACCACTTATTTCGGCAATTGGGAAACGATATCAGACACTGCGCTGATCAGATCCCATGAGCGTCGCTATTCATGCGACCATGATCCTGCTGAGGAGGCGGGATTGAGCCACTGAAGCTGACCGCTGCCCACACAATGCTTCCAGCACGCCGATAATCTGCATGATTCCGAGGCGACTCGGGCCTGAGGCACGCTAGAGAGCAAGCGACAGCACCTGCCAGCCATTTAAATGAAGGAGACAGACATGTCGACCTATACTAAAGAATGAAATTTGCCAGATGGTCGAAAGAGCTTGTGTAACACGTTTTTCGAGTTCAATATTGTTACAAGCTAAACACTCATCAACGCCGCGCTCTATGCCGCTATTGTACACTTTTCGGTCACTGGCTCTGCGGCTACTGGGAAGCCAACATATCCGTCGTCATCATCATATTTCTCCTGAACATCGCTCTACTGCGCAGTGAACACACCGCGGTAGCGAATGTTGCCTTCGCCAAGCTTGTCCATAGCCTCGTTGATACCCTCCTCGGTCATCGGGAACTTCTCGATAATCGGCTCAATCTTGTGTAGCGCGGCAAACTCCAGCATGCGGTTCTGGATGTACCTCGAAGCTACGACGGAGCCCTGGATCGTGAGACCCTGCGCCAACATGGGCATGTAGGGGATGGAGAAGTCGCCTTCGTCCACGGAAAGCGGGTGGATCGTTGCGCCAGGAGCCAGAGCAGGCACCAGTTTTTTCCAGTCCGGTTGTGCTGATGTCGTAACCAGGAGCCTGTCAAGCGGACGAGATGTCTTGATCTCCTTGACATCCTTGATGGCGATGAACTCGTGCGCACCTAGCTTCATGGCCTCGTCCTTCTTCCTGTCGGAGCCTGACAGCACGACGACGTGTGCGCCCATCTTGTTTGCAAACTGGATGGCCAGATGACCGAGTCCGCCAACGCCAATAATGCCGATCGTCTCGGTGGGCTGGGCGTTGTACATGTGTAGCGCGTTGAACACAGTAGCGCCACCACACATGAGCGGAGCAGCGACCTCGTCGCTCAAGCTGTCGGGGATCTTGAAGAGGAAGGCCTCACGCCATACTCCGTTCGTAGCGAAGGAGCCTTGATCCAAGTCGGCGGAGCCGTACATGGCGCGTTCCGGGCAGTAGGTCTCGTTTCCGCGGAGGCATTGTTGGCAGTGCCCGCACGAGTTGTGCTCGTAGCCCCAGCCGACACGATCGCCTTTCTTGAGGTGGGTGACTTGTGGGCCGACTTGCTCGACGGTGCCGACGCCTTCGTGGCCGAGAGCCATGTCGCTGAAGAGCTTGTCAGCTGGTGTCTCTGGTGTTTCTGATGAGAGGGGATTGGTCTTACACTGTGCGATAGTGCATGTCAGTCCCGCAAAGTCCTGACGCAGTGACCTTTAGGAGGACTTGGTCGCCGGTGAGCTCAGGCTTGAAGACCTCGCTCTTCTTCACCTTGCCATCTTTGGCGCCCTTGAAGACGGTGAAGGAAGGCATGATTGTTGTCGTCTGAGGTTTGATGGTGGAGGTGATTCAGTTGCTGGTTGAACTTAAGTTTGGTGATGAGGATGGAGAGGTGGCAATGGTAGGAAAGAGAGATGTTGTTTTGGAGGAACAGAAGAAACTTCCAATACGCGACTTCCTCGCCTTGATATACACATCCAAGCCACGCATAGCGGCCACCTAGAGTCTTCAATTACAAACCCAGGCATCTGAAAGCGACACACATGACGCTGCACTATCCATATTTTCCTCCTTTCGCCTCATACGGACGGAAGCCCGCGGGTCATTGTCCGCGCAATCGCGAGCGAAATCCACTTTTGGCAGCGAGAGAAAACCGTGCGATGATGAAATGCAGACCGGGAAGACAAAGAAGGCGAGAGAAACATTTCTCATCATCGCTGTTCAACATTTTCCATTTGGAGTTTGTTCGGCCTCCTCTCGGCATGACGTAGATCCGGAGGAAGCTCCTTTTTCAGGTGAAAGTCCAGGGAGGGCGACGAGAACTTCTCGCTCGATCATGAGAACGCATTCAAAGCTGTTGCTACTTGTCGTGGTTTGCAGTCATGAGCCTTTCTCATGATGAAAGGCCTCAGAGCGTCACACGTCTTACGCGGCAACTTTGAATGGTTGTTCCCTCAGAAGTATTTTAGACAGCGAGAGAGCTGTTCAGACGTAGCTTTTCTATCGACCTTGCTCGTCGAAAAGGATATTAGTACAACATGTGCGGCCTGCGACGCCCGCAATCATCCCACTGTCTATAGTCCTCCGCCGTATTCGCTGAAACTAAGGCCTTGTCTCGGCCCACAACGCCCGACATTTCCAAATCCTCGCCCACGCCAAATCTCACACAAACAAAGAACCACGACACTAGCGCCTCCCGTTTGTCGCCGGCTGGTTCTGGATGAGCACTTTGAAGCCATTCTTCAACGCGCGCATGTCCGGGTACTTGTTCTTTTGAAGGTCAAAGCCTTGTGGAATGACCTTGACAGGCCAGTGGATGATAGGAGCCTTCTCGCCGGCTTTGAAGCAGAGATCGAAGTAGCCCGGGTGCGTCGTATTGATGCAGAAGGCGTACATGGCTCGCTTGGGATTGGCTTCGAGGTAGGTGGTCAACCATTGATCTGTGGGATTTGTTAGCATTAGATTACCCAAAGTGACATTGGAATTCGATCTTACCGGTCTCCTTCTTCGAAAGGTCCTTGAACTTGTCATCGTTGGTCATCTCGTCAACCTTTTTGGCCATCGCCTGTACGTGCAGAACGATCAGTTCGTCGAGATCACTGTACACGTAACTGCCGACTTTGAGCTTCCGGCCAACGCTAAATTCGTTTTCCTTGTCCAATTCCAGCACATCAATATGCTGGTAGACATCGTTGGCGATCTTCCAAGTGACCGCCAAATGGTCAGTCCCGTTGGAGGATGGTCGAATGATGCACTCGCCGCGACTCTGGTTTCGGAGAGCTTCGACTGCCTGCACGGATCCAAAGGGTTTGAAGAGCGGATGCTTGATGACTCTCTGCTGGCGACCCACTTTCTGCTCGATAGCTTTGCGCGCCGCTTTCTTGTCGCGATCCTCCTGCTCATCATCCCACTCATCGAACCCATGATCGAACGATCGTCGGTAGGGTGTTCTCATTTCGTTCTCCCGCAGAGTCAATTGCGCTGTAAGCTTCTTGCGGTCGATGAATGTCAGTTTGGCTTGAATGACCTGGTCTCTCGACCATACGGCTCTCGGCTCGAGCTGATTCTGTACCATGTCCTCGGGAAATTCTGTCTCGGAAATGCCGCCATCAATGCCACATTCGAGCTTGACTTCAATGTGATCCGAGAATGTCTTCTTGATAGAACAGGCAACGATCATGCCGTCCTTCAGCGACTCGCGGGTTTCTCCGGTCATCATGGTGAATAGCTCATCGCTGGTCAGAGGGAACAGATTCCTCCTCAGCTCCTCGTATGGGTTCTGCAGCTCGGCACGGATGGTCTCCAAGGTTGCGCGCTTCTTCTGGCTGAAGTTCATGGTCAATTGTTGAGCATATTCCTCCAGGATCAGATCGTTAACGCGGTCCACTTGCTCGTCCTTGAAAAGCTTTCGTACAACGGCATTCGGACCATGCTCGTCCTGCTCCGCTTTGATATCTTCCTCGTCGAGCTCCAATGCATCAGCTGCCATCTTGCGTGCGATGTCGTAATCCTCGGGGTGAATTCTTGTGTTGTCTAGATAGTCGGCCTCAGGCTCGTCCTCCCAAGCGATGTAGAGGAAACTCGCGCAATTCTCCCACACCTTACCACCGACGGCTTGACGTTTGTTGTTGTCAACGTCACCGACCAGATCTGCGCGGTTGATGACTTCACCTCCATTGGCAGCAATGGCTTTGATCATGGCATCTGCCTTGCGAGGTCCGAGACCACATACGTATGGCAGTAAGTTCTGGGTGTAGGGATCCTGAAAGGCTTCATTGATGTCCACACCTACGAGATTGACAATGTCCACCAATGCCGTCTCGAGATATCGCATCAATTTGTCTTCCGGCAGGAGAAGTTGATTTTGATCGAAAGTGATAGCCGTGATGCCCTTTTTGAGTGCAGCATACTCCTTCAGTGGGTTCTGCATGTAGTGTGCCAAAGCAATGCAATATCTGGTGAGTGGCGGAACACCAGGATGATCTGCGGCGGCGCGGTCGGTGTTGTAGTAGAGCCGTGCGACTTCGTCTTGCGGCTGGACGACTTCAAGTGCATCTGAGACTTCTCGACCGTCTTCGTCTTCGTAGGGCGTCCCGTGCAACTCCTTTTTCTCGATAATATCCTGCAGGTTCTTGTACAGCTGTCGTGTCTCAACGGACCAACCGGCGACTGCAATGACATCGGGTTGTCTGCGCTCCACGAGCTCGACAAAGCGTGACACATCCTTGCCATCCGGTACCGCGTCCGAGCCAAGCCGGAAGTCTGTAAATTTTCCGTTCTCCAGCACACGGCCATTCTCGTCAACGTGGGCCCAGCAGATGGCATCGCCCCGAGCCCCGGCGCCGTTCGATAGCGCGAGAACCCGTGCGCAGGTGCCAAGCTCCATGTCCTTCGGCTTGAAAGGGGCCTGGTCAAGCTTCTGGGTGAAGGCATCGCGACAGTAGCCCGCAATCTTGTTCTCGCACTCGTTCTTCAAGTTGTCCTTGACACCTTTAGACAGGATGCGTTGCAGCTTGGTCAAAGCCATTCCGAGCACTTCTCTCCTGAGTGCATTCCAGGCATCGGCAACTTCTGAGAAGTTGTCTGACTCAATCGCTTTGTGAAGATCTTCGATGGTGCGACGCTCGTCTCGCAGCTTCACTCGTACTTCAACCAGACCCTCAGCTTCGGCCTTGAGCATCCGTAGAAAGACCTCGGGTTTGTCGACCAGGAATACTCGGACTTCCTGATTCCGCAAATACTTGAATTCGTAGTAAGGATGGTCCTCGTTGATTTGCTTCACGCCTTTCTCCGTACGATGGCAGTCAAACACCAAGTTCTTGTAGTAGATGATGCGCATGTGTCGGCGCATGCGCGGGCTCATCGCGATTTCCTCGGCGAACATTGCTTTCGCTCGACTCATGACCTCTTCGCCAGTCTTGTAGTCCGGATCGCGCACCAAAGTATCCGCAAGGTCTTCGGGAAGCTTGTCAGTGTCTTCCGTATATGTCCTACGGGATGTCTTCTCCGCGTTCTGGGCAATTGCATCCGCCGTGATGCCAAAGGCTCGGACCATGTGGTAGGCAGGACCTGCGCGAACTTTGTCCCACGCGGATCGCGCGCCGACCGCACGCTTCTGAGTACCGTTGACAGCAGCATCACTGATACTGAGATCCTTGAGCTGCGTAGAGTACTGGAAGTTGAGATACTCCTGCAGGTCTTGGAGATCGTCCATGGTCGCTGCGAGCGGGATCAAATCGTCGAAAATGGCATCATCGAAGTCAGGCTCGAGCTCCTTGATCAACTCGATGCTCCTCTGAATGCTCTCCCTCCGCTCTGCGAATGCACGGTACTTCAGATCTTGCTCGAAAACGTCCCATAGGTCCGTCTGGTTGAGCAGCTTCTCAGCTTTGAGCTCGGCGCCGTTGGGGTTGTTGGGGTCCACCGGCTCGGAGTGGATGAGATAGTCTTTGCGGTTCTGGAAGATGAACGCCGGCTCGTACTCGTCCACGTTCATGAAGTGGAGTACCTGCTTGACCGCAGCTTCGAAAGGCTCACGAAGTCGCTGCTCCATGCGCTTTCGTGGAAATAGGATGTCGCTGATCCAGCGGGCCTCCTCGGCTGACCGTATCGACATCTGCTCATCCGTCAAGTCCGCAAGATCTTTATATGGAGCTCGTGCGAGCTGTAAGCGCTCTGGCACGTCCGTCTCGCGAATGAGGTTGTCTTTGTCCGTGAGCATGCGCTCCTCGAGCTGGGCAGGCTCGAAGACATCCTTCAGCTCCAATGGCTTATCCGGATCCAGCTGATCTTCTCCTTGGTGTTGCATTTCTGCCTCCAGTGCCCAGCTGAACTCTTCGCCTTCGCCAAAAGCGGCCTTCATATCTTCTAGCTCCACCTCTCCCAGACCGGACTCTTGCAGCTTCTTGAGATCGCTGTAGCCTGCTCGTCGGGGCGCGCGAACACCGAGATCCTCGTCCATGCCATCCGGCTGATCGTCGTCAAATTCATCCTGTTCGATGAAGTCCTCCATATCGTCGCCGTATTGATTGAAGCCAGGACGCCGACCAGTACCTGGCACATCGTCTTCATCCTCATCTGCGAAGATGTCTGCGACACCTCGAGGCTCGCTGCCCGCGCGCTCTTCTCGGTGCCCACGCTTTAATCGCTTGAACTTGCTCGGCTCTGCTTGTCTGCCTTCGTCTCCATCACGTAGTCCGATGAGATCAAGATCATCATCATCCAAGGCCTCTTCCTGCTCACGTTCCTCGCGTCGACGTTTCCTTTCGCGTCTTCGCTCTTCCCGTAGTTCCTCCCCCTCGTCCTCGTCATCATCTTCGTCGACGATGAAGCCCTCGCGAACCTTACGCGCAGCTTCCTCATCATCATCATCGTCCTCTTCCTCGCTCGAATCTTCCAGATCCGCGCCATTGGTAGCCTTGCGCTTGGTACTCGACCGAACCTCACCCGTTTCCTCGTCAAAGTCCTCCTCGTCTTCCTCGTCACCAACGTCGGCAGTAGTATCGAAGTATCTGTCGGCCATGGTGTCGGTGTCGTCGGGTCACGACCTCCAACAAAGGAGTGTAATGCGCCGAAATGGCTTCGTGGTGACGAGATGTGCGAGATGAATGGCCCTCAGATGCGGTCTCAGAGGTTGTTGTCGTGAAGCACTCTGGCGATGGTGGTGAGGAATAGGGATGTGGTTCCGCAGCGCAGGTGGTGTTTGCATGAACACATCAAAAGATTGTTCGTCGCGAAGGACATACCTGAAGAGCGCGGGAAGAGCCGTAGCTTTTCGTGTGCCTGAGGCCGACTTCAATGGGAACGACACAGTCGTGAGGATGATGAACACTTTTGGACTTTTGCGATTGCGAGAATAGGATGCGTGAGGCGGGAGTGATACAGCATATTCGCGACCCTCATGAATCACTCTTCTCCCGTATCTGTGCTCAATCGAGCCTTCCCTTCCGCACGCGTTGTCCTCAGCTCCATTCTCTGACATTCTCTGACATGAGAGACTTCCATTATCGAAGAGCTGCCATAATGGGCATAACAACATGATTGCGGACCATCTAGGCTTGAGCTCGATGTTTCCACCTACTCCGCGTGCTATGCCATATTGCTCGTAAATCAGTCTGCATGAGTCGAGACCTTGAGTTGACACCGGCGGGCTTGTTAATAGTTCAACAAAGGTCCAGGGCCGCTTCGATGCCCAACACGTCTTCTAGCCCCACAATCCGGCCCGGCATCTGTTTGTTGCTGCCCTCCACGACCTGCAGGTCACGCAAAAACACCGTCCTCCCGAACAACATCTTCCCCTGCATATCTACCGCAATTCGACATTTTCTATCGCCAGGGTATCTCACAGATCAGCCCAGACGTACCTCGCCTCGTCCTGACACCTGTCTCGCCCTGCCGCCCAAGGCGCCAATCTGCTTTTGAGCGCTACGACACAACTATTGGCCACGACTCGATACGCCACGAAATACGTGCGAGTCGGAGCTATTCTCGTACATCCCTGACGCAGACGTACTCGCCGACATACCAGCTCATATCCTCTCACTTCTACGACGCACGATCAGTTGCTTGCCTCATCCCTCCAACTGCCAGTCGCCGGCCACGGCTGACGCTCACATCGCACCATGAGTGCCGATCAGTTCAAGGCCCGGTCGATGAAGAGGAAGAATGTCAAAGGTCTTGCCCTCAGCGCTCCACCCAAAGTTGTGGCCCCCTCAGAACAAGACTCACAGCTTCCCGGCTCTCTCGGCAACGATGGCAATCGAAATGACACTCTGGAGATCGGCGTTGAGTTCAGGCCCGACTGGCGGACGGAGGACCTTGAAGTGGTGAAAGAGCTAGGATCGGGCAATGGCGGTACAGTGAGCAAAGTGAGACACAAGGGGTGGAACATCTTGATGGCGAGAAAGATCATCCACGTCGAAGCCAAGAAGGAGGTGCGCAAGCGGATTGTGAGGGAACTCCAGATCATGCACGAGTGCAATTCGCCCTACATTGTGTCGTTCTATGGAGCGTTCATGAACGAGGCCAACGACGTGACGATGTGTATGGAGTACATGGATGTCGGGTAGGTCGTGTCCCTCTAACGCGGATGGGAGGTCAATCGCTGACTTGCCGATCTAGCTCTCTGGACAGCATATCGAGAAATTTTGGACCGGTCCGCGTAGACGTGCTCGGGAAGATTGCTGAAGCCATTCTCGGCGGCTTGAAATACCTATACCACGCACATCGGATCATGCACCGCGACATCAAGCCATCGAATGTTCTGGTCAATAGCAAGGGCCAGATCAAGCTTTGTGACTTCGGTGTATCTTCCGAGCTTGAGAACAGTGTCGCCGACACATTCGTGGGAACCGGTACGTACATGGCTCCTGAGCGGATACAAGGAAGCCCCTATACGGTCAAGAGCGATGTCTGGAGTGTCGGCCTGACGCTCATGGAGATGGCGATCGGAAAGTTCCCGTTCGGCGTCGAGAGCGAGGATAGTGATGACGATACATCGGGTCCCCAGGGAATCCTCGATCTACTCCAGCAAATCGTGCTTGAGCCCGCACCGAAATTGCCCAAAAGCGATGCCTTCCCACTCATCTTGGAGGAAGTCATTGCCAAATGCATGATGAAGGATCCAGACAAGAGGCCGACACCGCAGGAGCTGTATGACAACGATGCATTCCTCCAGGCTGCCAAGCGCACACCCGTCAACCTCGAGCAGTGGGCGGTCAGCATGATGGAGCGGCACAACCGACGCAGTCACTTGGCGCCGCAGCTCTCACCAGCTACCCAAGCCATGCTACGAGGAGAGGATGTACCTGGACACGCGACAGGCTTGACTCCCAGGGAGCAGACACCCACTAGTGGCGAGATCCCGATATCATCTGGCTCCAACGGCGATGCATCGAGACCTTTCCCAGCCCGCACAAGCAGCGCGAATTACGTGCAGCCCCAGATGAGCCTCCCGATCCGACAAGCGCCAGGCACACAGCGCAGCAGGCCAGATACGGCGGGCAGTGACCGTAGCGATCCATACAGGAGGACGGCGACGGGACCTGTGCAGTGAAATGATCTCTGTGGAGAGACTGTCTTGTATGCATCTGTTCGGACCTCCGAAATGATGGAGAGCCTTTTTCAGGGACTGTCCGACACCCATTGCGGCAGGCTTTGTTCTATGACTTGTCCCTTTCCTAGCGGTGTCATCCGCAAACTTTGACAGGGCCCAGCTTTCGCGACAGACGTGGTCGGCCCAGCTACCAAAGTCTTTCCCCTGCCTTGCTTTGCGACTTTCAACATGCATCAAACGACAATGGAGAAGTGGAGATGATCGCACCTACGCAGAGTTTTTCCGTGCGTCTGCACCGGCGCAGTGGTCTCATACCCACGTGCGCCTTGCTTGTTGGGCTGCACTCCGCGAATTCATCGACCAAGATGTGGTCACCGCCTGTTCGAACTTGCGGCGCACCATCCGCGAAATCTTGGCCCAGGATTCACATGTGATGAACATTGCTTTGGTCAGATCCTCCACTGGACGCTGGATTTCAGCCAGATGCCTGTTTACTGACGTTCATGTCAGCTACGCTCAATCGCGTGTGCTGGCAAAGCCACGATATTTTCTCAGGATCAATCTTGCTCGGCGGTCTGGCATCTAGCGGAACTTGCAGCTGTTGCAGATGAAAGTGGATATCAGGCGAACCTTGGGAGCTTTGCAAGACTGTACAGCCTATAAGATTGAGCAGAGGACACAATTCAATCTATGCATGCTAAGCTCGGGATTGCGGAGTTTTGCAATCCCTGCAACTTCTGTGCATATTGCCATGCATTACCGTCCCTCGTGGCGCATCCCGCCATTTCACACAACACTTGTCCGGACGCTGGCATCAGTCATCAGACATGTGACAATCTCAACTGACCTGCTCGATGCAACGCCAAAGCAAAGTAGCCTCTATTCAATCGAGTAGAGTCGTCTGGTATCTGAATTCTCATTGAAACAGCCCCGTCAGCCCACACACACACACCGGTCTTGGAGGCGAACAGAGGTCATATGCTGTCGTACACACTTCCCCGCAGATTTCACGGTCGTAGCCGATGCCTTTGCTACGCCGCCGATCCTCTGCACGCAGTCATGCGACGTCTGCTTGCTTGCTCTGCCCATGTAAATGGACAAGGAACCTATGGCAACGTGGCAATGAGACTCGCCGGCTGCCCTGTTTGCAGGCCATCCGCAGCTTCGGGCGCCAATCGTCTGTTCACTTGCGCAACAGCAGCAGGGCGCGCTGCTTACATCCATCCATCTTCCATCGGCCATTCGGGGCCGCCGTCATTCATGAGCATCTAGTGTGGCAGCTAGCGAGCACCTCGACAACGTCATCCAGGCATGTGTGGCTCCTTCAGACGCCTCGGCGAACTTCTAGAGTTCGCTGCTGATGGAAAGCTTTAGGCAAAATCACATCCGCCGGGAGGCGTTCAACAGAGTAGGAGATAGAAATGATCGCGCACTACTCAGTGGAGTAAAGCAGAAGTCGACGTTATTGCGTGCTGCTCTCGTCCACCGTGCAGTAACAATGGACAGGGTTGTGGCTTCCGACCGTCTGGGAGAATTTGGCCAAACTTGACCTCCCTTGCCTTGACGAGGCGGGTCGGCTCCACTCAACCTTCACTACACCTCTCTTCGACGGCAGCACATATGCTGTCAGCTGCTACGACATCGTCAGACCAGCAGTCTTCCCCACTTTGGACGGGCGATTCTTGCAAAGGCATCTGTTCAGGCTACAGTCCTCCATTGCAAGGAGGTTCCAACCACAAGAGGAAGGCGCATGTTGAGGCCGACCGAGGTCGACCGAAAAATCCAAAGAATGTGGACAGCAGCCTCTACGACTCTTCCATGCATCAGTGGTAGATTGGCAACGCCACAGCTCAGTCTGCTCGAGTAGCTGTGCGAGAGACTGGCACACTTGGTCGTGAGCAGTGACACTTTCCAGGACCCGGCGGCTGATACCCAAGCTTTGAAGATCAGAGCACTCTTGGCAGATGAAACAACAGCATCGCGCAATGTGCCTCGAGCGGTAGTAGGCGTCTTTCGAGGCGCTACCATGTGTGCGCGCGAGCAGGCGCATGCGCAGAGGATCCGACATGCTACTGCTGGGACGATCTCATGCATGCACCCTATATGCCACCTTCGAGCGAGTGATCGGCTTTGGCTTGGCTCATGGTGGGTGTCTAGCTGCATCATTGTCTACGCGCCCATTCGGGAGTATGCTTTGGTGTGTACTCTTCCAATTCCTTCACTGACCTGCGCGCGGGTGTGTATGCCGAATGGGTGCCGAATCGCGCTGCCATATGTGCCTTGTGACGTTACCATGCGCCGCATCAGCACTCGTCAGATGGTTGGCCGCTTTCAGTCGTTGTTATAAAGCCGCGGGTTTCCTTCCACATGGCGAGCACATGAGCATTCAATAAGCGGTCTCCATTCTTTATCACAACTTGTCTCGCTGTCTCAGACACATTCAACAACCCTCGACATTCGCAACTGGCAGCAATAACAACAAGGAGAACATTGACACCGATACCAAGATACAACATACAATCGAAGCACAGGCACCACCAACAGATAAACGCGGGCACGATCATCGCACACTTCGAGTTCACAGCAACAGACATCATGCAGGTTCTGAACCTGATTGTGTTGCTGCTCTTCACGCTGTGTGAAGCCGTGCTCGCAGCCAACGGCCCGGAATGGCGCAGCAGAACGATCTACCAGGTCGTCACGGATCGATTTGCGCTCACCAACGGCTCCACGACGACCGCCTGTGATACCGGGCTTGGCTTGTACTGCGGTGGCACATGGGCCGGTATCACGCAGCGACTCGATTACATTCAGGACATGGGCTTCGATGCAGTTTGGATCTCTCCGGTCACGAAGCAGCTCGACGGGAACTCAATCGACGGTACCTCGTATCATGGGTATTGGCAGACCAACATTAACGAGGTCAATTCCGCCTTTGGTTCCGAGGACGATCTGCGGAACCTGGCTGCAGCACTCCACTCCCGGGGCATGGTGAGTCAAGCGCATGTCGTTCAATATGTGTCAAGATCATTTGCTAACAGGTCACGGGACTCTAGTACTTGATGGTCGACATTGTTGTCAACCACATGGCGGCTCATGGACCGCCAGAAGATGTTGATTACAGCGTGTTCACTCCCTTCAACGACCCCAGCCAATACCACAGCTACTGCACGATCGACTACACCGATTACACGGATGATGTAAGTAATCGAACATTCTTTGTGCATACGTGTGACATGTCTCGCATTCGTTCTGTACTGACGTGTCACAGGCGAACATCGAGCAGTGCTGGATGGGAAGCACCAACGTGCCACTTCCGGATCTCAGAACCGAGGACTCAGCCGTTGCTTCGCAATGGAATACATGGATTTCGAACCTCGTCTCCGACTACTCCATCGATGGGCTGCGTATCGACTCCCTCATGCAGGTCAACAGGAATTTCTGGGGCAGTTTCATGTCTGCCGCAGGTGTGTACGCGGTTGGCGAAGCGTACATCATCGACAATGACTTCGTCTGTGGTTTCCAAGACTACGTCCCTGGTGTGATGAACTACATGATGTGAGTATACGTACCCCGTACCCTAGCGCGGGAGGAAGCCACCCGTGTGGAGGCGGCTGTAGTACCTGGCTGACATCGGGGACCTGCAGATACCAACCACTCGTCGATGCGTTCAAGAGTACATCAGGAAGTATCTCAGGATTGGTCGATGCCGTCACTGTTCTCAAGGCCGGCGCATGCAAGGATACCTCTCTTCTTGGTACCTTTTCCGAGAACCATGATCAACCTCGTTTCGCCGCCCTGAACGGAGACATGGCTTCGGCCAAGAATGTCATTGCCTTCACGATGCTGACCGATGGCATCCCGATCATCTATCAGGGTCAAGAGCAGCACTACAACGCGTTGGGTGGTAGCTCTACGCCATTCAACCGTGAAGCGTTGTGGCTATCCGGCTACAATAAAGACGCAGAGCTGTACAAGCACGTCAAGACAATGAACGCCATCCGCAAGAATGCCATCTCTGACGACTCTTCCTACCTCTCCTATCAGAACAACGCTGTATGGAGCGACAGCAACAACATCGCCATGCGCAAAGGAAGCATGCTCGCCGTTCTTACGAATTCGGGATCAGGAGCTGGTAATACCACGCTCTCCATACCTGCGGGCTACGAAGACGGCGTGCAAGTTACTGAGCTCCTGACCTGCACTACTGCCACCTCCAGCGACGGCAATCTGTCGGTTCCCATGTCTGGCGGCGCTCCGAGGATTTACTACCCGTCTGTTGGCATCGCTGGAGCGGGCCTATGCGGTGCGAGCAATACGACATTAAAGTCGAAGCTCAAGCTGCGCAACTCGCGCCTCTTTCACCTCGATTATTAGAGCATGAGGCTCACAGCACTTCTACTCCCCGGTCTCAGAACTTTGTATTCAGTTGCAGTGGAAAAGGTCACGGCGATCGGATTTATATGGCGCGGCAGCGTTGACTTTGGACTCCCGGCGAGCCAGTCGCACACACGGGCAGTGGATGGAGCGGCGATGATGCTCGTCAAGGGTTTGGCTCTTTATGATTCACTCGTTGATGTATTGCAAGCTAGCGAAGTTGCACTTGCCATGGGTTCAACAGAACAGAAATGAATGTGGCATGTCTGGATCCTTCATAATCGCTCTCTTCTCACGCGTGCACGTGAGTCTTGCTTCCCGGGCAAATCCGCATTCCTTCAGGCGTCCATCATGCTTTTTGACCACTTCGTCTCCTCACAACCATACAATGACATTCGCCCATGGTCCGTCGCCAAGACAGCACATGATGACACCTGCCAGCAGCTCGACTCGAACATTCTGACACTGCACGGATTTTCGTCTGGCGAAGTCAAGCCTTGTCTGGGCATCGCGTCCAGGGAGGTCCGTGGGCAATGTTCGGGCCGCCGCCAAAGACATCATCGATGAGGTGGGCTGCGTTCTGCCCCTCGTTGAACATGCTCGAGGATGAGTGCATCGCTACATCACGCCGTTCCGTGTTCACAATTTCAGAGATGGTCCTCTCCTCTCTCTGTCACGTCAGCCCTGCCCCTCCACCGGAGTCACGCCCGCCATAACATGAGCTGTGCCGGAGTGGATGCTTGATCGAGCTGCAACGCCGAAGGAGGGGTCAAGTGGGAAGAAAAAAACGGCAGCCCCAAATCCGATCTTGGGACTTGAGCAACCGACGACAACCGGTCCAATGCCCTTGTTATGACACCATCTCCGTAGTGCTTGATAATGATGACAGAGCACCGAGCGAACGCCGACATGGGGAAGAATGTTCTCTCCCTTGGGATCATGTACCGGCCGTAGCCATGACGATTTAGTAATCTTCTTGGGGCAGGTTGTCCGTCAAGACTCTAGTAAGTGTTCTCCTCTGCCTCTTTCATATATCCCGTGGCCCTTGGACCTTCTACTCTCTTCGTATCCACAACCTCCTCCTTCAATCCCACAAACTCCCACAACATCGCCAACATGGTCCAAAACAAAGCTCTCATCTTCGCCAAGGTCCCGTCTGGATGGCCGGTACCTGGCCAGGACCTCACGATCGAAAGCACAGAATTCGATACCGAGCAAGCACCTCCCCAAGGCGGATTCACAGCAAAGGTCCACTACGTCTCGTTCGATCCTTACCAGCGTGGCCGCATGCGTGCTCCCGAGTCCAAGAGCTACTCTCCACCCTTCGAACTCGGCAAGCCAATCGACAACTCCGCGATCCTGTCCGTCATCAAGAGCGATAATGAGAAGTTCAAGGAGGGCAGCTTGGTTCACGCGGGAAGACATGCGACCGAGGAATACAGCGTTATCACAAAAGAGGCAGCAGACTCAGCCAACTACAACCCGCTCAACAACCAATACAACCTCGACCCAAAGCTCTTTATCGGTGCATTGGGAATGCCCGGTCTGACGGCCTACAGCTCGTTCTACGAGATCGGCCAACCGAAGAAGGGTGAGACCATCTTCATTTCCGCTGCTTCCGGCGCAGTTGGCCAGATCGTTGGCCAGCTCGCGAAGCACGAGGGATTGAAGGTCATTGGCAGTGTTGGGGACGACAAGAAGCTGGACTTCATCACCAAGCAGCTTGGTTTCGACGGCGGTTTCAACTACAAGACTGAGAAACCAATGGATGCTTTGAAGAGACTCGCACCAGATGGCATCGACATTTACTACGAGAACGTGAGCTTCCTCCCGACCATCCTCTGACATGCAACGAACATACTGACACATTAATCCAGGTCGGTGGAGAGCAACTCGACGCCGCCATTCAAAACGCCAACAACTTCGCCCGCATCATCGCCTGCGGCATGGTCTCGCAATACAACCTGAAGCCCGAGGAGGCATACGGCGTCAAGAGCCTGATGCAAGTCGTGGCCAAGCGCCTGAAGATGCAGGGCTTCATCGTCATGGACGAGAACATGGGTCCCAAGTACTGGAAGCAGCACCAGGAGAATGTGCAGAAGTGGCTGCACGACGGCTCTTTCAAAGCGGAGATGTCGACGACCGTGGGCATCGATAACGCGGCTGAGGGTCTGATTGGCATGCTTGCGGGCAAGAACTTTGGCAAGGCTGTCTTGGAGGTTAGCAAGCACTAGGTATTGAAACCAGGTAGCGGCATTACCTCGCATTGAACGAGTTAGAAGTCTCATTTCACCTCTCTGCATTGGTCTTCGTCCTGTCTACGCCTTTCGTGAACACTTGGCGAGAATGGAGCATGCCCGGTGTATCGCTGCACGTTGTCAGTCAGAAATCCCGCTAGTTCCGAATATGGAAGTTACGAATGTTGGCTGTCCACCTAGAACGTTCCTACTGTCGACGAGCTGCCTCCCATTCGAGCAGTACATGACAGAGGGAAGTGAATGATGTTCACAGCATCGATTTCAAGAGGAAGGTGTGCAATTCACTCCCAGAGTGAAGTTTCCGAGCGGCGGCGGAAGCCTGTACTTTTCATTCACTCCAATCATGCCTAGCTTACTTAGCGTCGTTCTCGCAGAAGCTCCGCCACAAGACTTCCGAATCGCAGCCTGTTCCCTGCGAAATTGATCCATACAGCAAACACTCTCAGGTGAGGTTTTCTACTGGTGTCTCGGCTGTAACGCTTTGTCCAAACGCGCTCCTGAGACACGCAGCAACATCACCAGCTAACCGCGCATGTGATCCAGGTCGGCCGCTCCTACCCTCTCCTCTCCGCTCTCCATCCGCACCAAACGCCTTGCCACTGCCCGCCGCGCCGTCTGCACGAGCCGCAGCTTCGCCGCAGAGATCAAATACTGAACAAAACCAACAGATGAAGATGCTCTCCGCCGCGCGAGCCTTCCTCCGAGTCGCTCTGTGCTGCGGCGGACGTTCGAAACGGCCCGTCGAGTTCGAGATGATGCCGCCTCCGGCACGACGTGTGGAGCAACATCACACCAGAAACGAGCAGCCCGCGCCCACGCGTGAGCCGATTACACCTGAGCAGAAGCCGGCGAAGGCCAAAACGCGCTCGCAGTCAGCAAAGTGGGACCGTGGCGATGAGGTCGAAGTCACGCCAACACCCCACGGACGGAAATGGGAGAGCACTCGAGCGGAGGTGCCGCTCTTTCGACCTGGCGACGCCCGCGCGACTCTGCCATCACAACGAAGACCACTCGAATACGTCCAGACGTCTCGACCAATTGTCCAAGTCGAAGGCAGATCCGATTCATGGCATCAAAGATTTCCACGATCCAGTAGCTTGGCTGTCATTGGCGAGGCACTGTGATAGCCCAGCATGGCTGATTGAAAAAACGAGTCAATCATATGGCCGGATGATGATAGAAGCAGTTGGTGGCATATTCCAGTGGTTCATCCAAGATGGTGAGAAAGGCATGACAGCAAGTTTGTGGGTACCATGCTGACAGTGTATGCAGCAAAGCTCCAGAAGACCAGGCCTTATCGGAAAAGGGCAATCAGCAAGACGAGGAATCCTGAAATCATTCGCACCCAAGCATCATTCAAGCATACTTGTCATGCTTGCCCTTCACCTTCACCTGCAACATCACTTCATGGAAGTCTCCCTCTCGCCTTGATTTTTTCAGCTTCTTCACCTCATCATCGTCCAGTCGCCTGCCGACTTCCGCTTCCAATTCCTTGCGCGAAATCTTGGCGCGGACCTTTTCTGCTTTGTCCACTTTATGCTTGGGCTTGAACCTCGCCTGCATTCGAATGCGGACAGCGGTCGTCTCTCCTGCTTCTTCTGCGTCTCCCCGGAGCTCAGGCGGGCTCTTGTCGCCGTCCGCCGCGAGGAATGTGGATCGCATCGTCTGAATATCGAAGTGGCCGGGCTTGGAGTCGGATACCGTACATCTGAAAGTCTCTTCGGGCGAGACGGCTTCCCTGGTCGATGAGAGGATACCATACTTGTCGCAACCCAGATATCTTCGCAAAAGTCAGCTTCATCCATCGCAAGCCTCGCCGGTGTCTATACGCACTTTCCATGATGACCCTTGAAAGTAAAGCTGTTCTCCGAGCCCACTATTCTCTGTGATATCCAAACCTGCCTCACATCGTGCGGCTCTGCGGTACTCGGTTCATTCTCCACCATGTTCTCTACTGTCGAAGTGAACACCTTTCCAAGCTGATCCACCGCGGCGCAGGACACTGGCTCTGTCGCGAGAACTATCACGACTGGTCCAGCGATGTCTTCCACGCTCTCTGCTGACACCCAATTCTCGTCATCCTCCGGAGGGCCATCGGCGGGTATAAGCTGCTTTGAGGACGGCGCGTCTTCTTCATTGGCATCTTCGTTGGTGCGCTTTCGCTTCTTGTGCGGCTTCTTGTCGCCTTTGAACGACAGTGCCTTGACCATTGCTGCAGCTTTGCGATGACAGTGCTACGGCGGGGACGCAGGACATGTGAAGTGGATCTTTGAAGGTTCACCAACGACCGGACTCAGGTCCGTGCAGCTTCCACATGTCAAACCCCACATGCTTGCGTGCGTCACTTCTCGAGATTTGAAGACTACCTACTCTTCTTGAGCGAACGTTCCGAGATTGTCACCGTACGCAACTCAATACCTTCAGAATCGTCGGCTCGTACAACCGATCATCCCTGCGAATCCACAACCTACCACCATGCCGAAAACGGAAAACAGCAAAAAGGCAGCGGGAAATGCTAAGAAGCAAGAAGTGGCAGCACAGAAAGCAGCCGCCGAGAACGCGAAAAAAGCAGCATCAGAAGAGAAGGAGTGGCAGAAAGGATCAAAGGACAGCAGTAAAGCGTAAGAGATACCACAACGTTGCTTGTGCCAGCAGATGCTGACTCGAGACGGGATGTAGTGATGCAGCAGCCGCAAAGCAGGCCGAGATTCTAAGAAAGAAGCAGGAGAAGGAAGCGTTGTTGAAAGAGGAAGAAGCATCGCTTCCATCAAAACCAGTCGGCGGCAAGAACAAGGCTCCTGTCAAGAAGACTCGAGGACTCGACCTTTCTGCCTTGGACGACGAGCCAGCATCGTCCAAGAAGGGCCCTGCACTCAATGCAACGGGTATTGACAATGCCCTTGACGCTCTATCCTTGACCTCCAACAACAACGACAAGATCGATCGTCATCCCGAAAGAAGGTTCAAGGCGGCCTATAATGCGTTCGAAGAGAGGAGATTAGAAGAGATGGCAGGGGAGAAGGGTCTTCGGAGACAACAAAAGATCGACCAGATCCGAAAGGTGCGCGACATGAAGATACTAAGCGGAGAAAGCAAGACTCTGACATTTCTACAGGAATTCGAGAAGCACCCCGACAATCCTTTCAACCAGGTGGCAGCGTCGTACAACATGAGCAAAGAGGAAATCGCTGCGCTGAAAGACAGCGAGAAGGCGAGGAAGGAAGGCCTGTTGACAGGAGAGTGATGCCCTCGTCTGTGTCAGATGAAGCATTGGAGAATAAGCGATGTGCAGTGGCGAGTCGTAGCATAACCTTGAAAAGCGAATACCCTATTGAAACCGAGCGCCTTTTCGAGCGGTCTACATCATACAGTCAGGACAAAAGAGTCCGAAACAAATCACTGAACAGCAACCTCGATGGTCGGATTGTATCGCGCCGACTACTACCCTCTAGACATATTGCCAAGGCTTTTGGCGATCCAAGTGAAGTGTCAGAAATCCAACGTCTTTCCAACCTCACCTTCAAGACACCAATGCAACTTCATACAAACCTTGAACATGGGTCCGAGGTCAGCCCAGTTGTGAAAGAGCGATGCCGGATCGCTCGTGATCAGCCGATGCTGGTCCACTTTGCCCAATCGCCAGCGCATAACGTGAGCCGGCTCCAATCGGGCTGGGTCTTCACATGCAGCTACCCACAACCATCAGTAAGCCTGCCAAACTGTAAAGAGATGCTGCGAGCGCGCCAGTATGGACTACGCGCGTAGTTCCCAGCTTCCTTGCAGTGACCCATACCGCTGTTGCAGCGGCATGACAGCGACGAGGACGTCTGCCATGTTCCGACCGCACTTGGATACCTCGAGTCACTTTTCCTCGCCAACGCCGACATCGTAGCGAGATTATCGAAGCCACGTCCACCCGAGGATAGAAGCAGCACTCCCTGCTTAACTTCATGGCCACCAGACCAGTGTCTGGTGGTGTGGAAGCCAACTGTGCTATCTGCGGCGCGCCTCCAGACCCGGAATGCCCACATGAAGGCGAGCGCTTGCAGTTGGCACTGAATCAGGCAATGGAGAGATGGGACGGTCTACACAAGATCCGGTGCGGGAGACCTGGTGACCAGCACAATGTCCGCAAGCTAACAGAAGTAACTCCGAAGCAAGTTCGTGCTCGATCACGCCAGGAATTCGATCATACAGACCTACCACACGCTCCGATCGGCACGCATGGATGCTCACCGCGCCTATCTGCAGACGCTGCCCTACTACACTCTCTACCATCGCTTCAGCGGGAACCCACCACTGGATCCGGCTCAGTTCCACCTAGTACACTCGCAAATCCAACGCGCAAATCAGATACTGCAGCAGGGAGTCGACCAGGACTGGCGAACGTCCTGCCAGCGCTATCCGCAAGTTCTGGATTACTACTTCAGCTTGGCTGAGGTAGTACTTCCTGACCATCGCGACCCTCGAATTTTCGATCCACGATTTGGAGACCCGCCGCCGAGACATGATCACCGCAGATTGAAGGAACGAAGGAACAGTGGTGACGCGGCGGTGAAAGAGCACAGGAAAAAGGACAAGGACAGGCGGCGGAGCAGAGGACGAACACCACCTCCCCACGTGCCGATGCCTCGATAACCTTGGCCACGACTACGCTGGACCACATTAGACGTTATACAGAGCCGGACATGTGAGGTTGCGAAATGGAGAAGGTCTTGATTCAGCATGCAGCGTATTAGCGAGCGTCATCAGCAGCATCGCATCGAAACGAACGATCATCCACGATAGAACCCGGGCCAAGTGACAGATCGCTAGGACGGAAAGCGGGATCCCAAGGTGCCTAGCACCGTCCTTGCGAACGCGCCTTCGAGAGTGAGGCCGTAAGTAAGTGTTAACAATGCTCGCGCCCGTGTGACAGTGTCCGGCGATGCCCACACCGACTGGACCTCTTCAGGCTCTCCTTGTATAACTATCTCGGCAGGTGCCCTTCGAGTCTCAGAAACCTGTCAGCAGTCCTCGAAAGCAGGCCTTCAACAAGCTCGTACCCCGCGACCAACAGGACCTCTGCTTGTACAAACCATACCGGTTTTGTGATCGAACTATCCGCCTCGAATCCATCGCTGTGAGCCTTGCAAGTCAACTTTTGCTCCCATGTCTTTGACGCCGACCCTCCTTGCTTCTCAAAACACTGGATACCAAGCTTACTATACGAATCACCAACTCCGAAGAACGAGCACCCTGCAGATCTTTCAGCTATCTATTGTTCTTCTCTCTGTCGCCTTGACCGTTTTCGCCGATGGCGTGCGTCGTCCCACTCTTGAACAATGTTGGCTCGTTTTCACTAACAACACTTAGGTATGCAATCGTGAGGTCGAAGATTGGCCATGGCGTCTTTGGACATTACAACAACGGTGCACCCGTGCAGTTGGATTGCAGCTCAGGACGTAACAGTCTCGTGATTGTGCAGAGCTTGTGTACAATTCTATAGTTCTTTACAAAGCCGTCCAGCATCGCACATCACACATCGGGAGAAAGAACACCCGTTCCCCATGTGAGGTCACATTGATCATCTTCGAAATAGGGGTTTTCACCACCGAGACCGCCCATCATTTCCTTTCCTGTCCTCCAGCGCCGAACGCCAATACAGTAGACCGCGCCTTAGCTTATGCATAAACACAATAGCGCGATGCAACATGGGGATTCGTCCTCACTCCTCCTCTTGCACCGCCTTCAGCTTCTCGCCTTTGCTGTGGCGGATCGAGAGGGAGCTCTTTTGCGACGTCAACCATCGATCGAGAGCGACCTTAGCACTATAGAACAAACAAATTGTATTAGTCTTCTAAACTCCGAACAATCTTACTTTTGCCACACAAGTTATGCAGGCGTAAACTTACTTCTCGTCGGGGAGCGCGCCCGCCTGGAAAACCGTTAGCAATCCAATTTCGTCGGTTGAACGTTGTAGAGGATGAATCAGAACTTACAACAGCCGCGTCAATGGTGGAGGTGGAGTTTCTGGATCGGACTGGGTACGCGGGTGCGAGCTAAATGAACAGAAAATGGTAAGACTCAATACACTACATCGTGACCGTAGAGACTCATGATCGAGTCTACGGTATTACGGACGCGTACCTGTACAAGTGAGGTTGGCTGTGCCTCGCCGAGTGATACGTCGTCGCCGCTGTACCAGTCGCCATCGTCTTCGAAGCCGTCGTCGCCCACGCTGGGAAGGGTGTTGCGGTGCGTCGTGGATGAAAAGGTGGTTTCCGAGGCGCGGGTGCTTTGTTGGGATCCGGTCCAGGTCACTTGAGAGTTGGACCGGGTGAGGGTGTCGGCGCTGCTGTCGTTGGAGGGCTGCCTGCTCATGCCGGGATCGAAGGATATAGAGAGGTCAATACAGCTGTTGTTGTTTCCAGACTGGGCGGTGAGCGTGCGACGCGAGACCTGGAATGCGGGTTTATTGTCCGCGTCGATTTCGGTGAAGCCTGGTGTCATGGTCGGGATGTAATGACGAGAGTGAAGGAGGGTGGGCTGTGGAGCCGCCGGCATGGGCGGTAGTGCAGTTATGGGAGTGATGGAGGATGTTCGTGGAGGACGTTCGAGATTGGGAGAATCGTCCGCTGAAGCATTCACGGCGTACTTGGAGAGCTCATCTTCCGTGTACATGTCCGGATTCTGGGCCATGTGGTTGTTACCGATATACGTCCAGAAGCGGTTGGTCCGTGCCTTTATGCTGGTGCCGGAGTTTTGGTGCTGATCGATGAGGTCTGCAAGCGACATCTTGGGTCTTCCGTTGTTGGAGGACATGCTGTTGCGGGCGAATTTGGACGTCAACTCTTGTATCGAAGCTGTGTCACTGCCGTCCGGACCTCCATTCAGTGACACAGAGTCGCCGTCAGAGGACTTTCCATTGCGCCGCATTGGCTCGGTGCTCTCGCGCACAGCACGACGAGGTTTGGTCTTTGCCGACGGCTGCTCTCCTAGAAGTACTTTGGGAAAGCCACTGATAGGGAAACCATCCGGCTCCAGACCATCATGCTTTGTCAGAAAGAGGGTTATAGATGTTGCTTTGCTCTCGTCTCGCAAGGGGATGTATGTGTTTGGCAGTCCAAACACATGGTTGTTGATCATACCGGCCGTCACGTCGGCAGTAATCGTGACCTTGAAAGACGTTTCCTTTTGATCTTGATTTGGCTTGATCAAGAAGTACGGCTCAAAATCGTCCACTCGTCGATCTTTGAGGATGTGGCCAAGAGCTGCCATCTCAGGACTACCGTCGTCAAAGCGGCAGACGATGGTAGCGGCGCACACCTGCTCGCTCTTCTCGGCTGTGGCCTTGGATTGCAACTCCAGGTAGAACGATGATGCCACCAGGCGATGTGCTACATTCCGCAGAGCTGCCTGTCGATGGGCGGTCTGCAGTCGCTTCCGTACGTTCAGCTGCAACGACAGCATCTCTGACTTGTTGTCCCCACTAGGCGGATCCTTGTCCAGATCTGGGTTGAATCTGATGAATCGCCGACCTCTGGCCTCCAATGAATCTTTCACAATCTCTGCCCTGAAATCTGCCCAGGCGAGCTCCGCATCCAAAACATCGTCGGCTCGTCGACTTCGCCACCGACCCGATGACAATTTCAATGTTCGGGGATTGGCTGCAGAAATGATGGAGGCCGACGAGTCCTTCGGTCGATCTGAAAGCTTCTGAAGGACCGTCAATCTATTCTGACCAGTGCCGAGCGATAAGAACATATCGGGCTGTCCTGAGTCGGGCCAGATCAACCTCCGCTCCCGCTCTGCCACGACTGCGGGATTGGGCAAGCGTAGACCTCCATCGAGATATGCTTTGTTGTGAAAGATAAAAGGTCGGAACAGGTTGGGATTTGCAAGAGAGGCTGCGAGAGCCTCGAAAGTCTTCATTTCCAGCTCCGGGTCGTGCGGCCTCTCGAAAGCATAAGCAGGCTTTAGGTCGTCGGGTCGACGATAGCTTGCAAGCAATATGGTGTCTTGCCCAGTGGCACTGGTAGAAGTGATGCCAACTCGGGAGCCATTCCGGAACTTGTTGTTCGATCCAAAGAAAGCATCATCCGGACCGAATGCAGTCTGGAGAGCGCTGATCAAAGGCTTAGTCTTGTATTTCGGTCCACTCCCAAGCACACTTGCGATGTGGCTGATGATAGGCACTCGCCTCCGAGTGTACGCATGATCACAGAGAGCGGTGAACATATCAATGCACGACTCAACGGTTCTTTCCTTGAGCGAGAGAGCAGCAGCCAGCAAGCCGCCGGTGCCGGTTCCCACGATCAAGTCAAAGAATGATGGAGCGGAGATGTGACCGCCCAGAACGTTCTCGATCGCTCGTAGCACTTCCAGCTGAACAATACCACGGATACCGCCTCCATCCAAGGACAGCACGCGTGCTCCTGCGCCTGCTGGCTTGAATTTGATGATCTGAGGCTTTGCCCAATTTGTGGACTCGCGATGCAGTGGACAGCACGACACGACAACGGAAGATCTCTTCTGCTTGCCGTATGCTTTAATGCAGGCCGTGCAGAGTACGTGACCACATGGCAGAGGGTGTTCTGGAACGTCCATCAAGCAGCAAAAGCACGTTGCATGACTGCTAATCGACGATGCCGGACCCACAGCCTCGAAAAATGTGTTCAGGTAATCGATGTGCAGGTCCAGCGCTAGACTCTCCTCGGAAATGGTGTGTATCTCGCCTTTTTCTGTGATTTGTTCCAACTCGTATTGGAAGTCTCTCTGTATGGTAGCGACTGCCGCACGCAGCTGAGCTTTCCACGTTTGCAAGAAGTTCGAGTCGAAGGCCGCCTGGTAATCACCAGTGGCGATGATGCCTTGCTCGTCCTGGTGACCTTTCGGGAGATGACGAGCTTTGACGAGCATGCATTGACGGGTCCCGTCCGCGCTCACGTATGAACAGGGGTAATGCATCTCCAGATACTCTCCCATCGCCCAATCGAAGAACTTCTCGTAGCTTGAGAAAAGCTCTTCCACTTGTCCTTTACGGAATCGGGCACAATCGAGGAGCACGCATGAAGCCAGCATGACACTAAGCTTTTCGAAGATCCAGGTTATCCTGCCAGGCTGGTGATTCGGTTGTTGAGAGCTGATCGTCGCGCAGAGCTGAAGAATGTGTCCGCCGAAGTCGTTAGGAATTGGGTTGCGCAAGAGTGAAATCTGCATGAAATCAAAAGGCACATCCAGATGCGTGGTGAAGTGATCGAACCCTGCCTGCAGGTAGATTTGAAGTTCATCTGCAGTCGAAAGCATGCGCGCTCTGCGTTTGTTCCGGAACGATTCCTCGCAATTTGACTTGATCATTTGCTGCAATTTGCCAACCTGTTCGCTGATTGTGGTGTATCGTGGTTTCGCAGGTATTCGGACGACTTTGAAGGAGCTGTAGTATCGCAGGATTAGGTCCTCCACGGTGTATATATGCTTCCCGAGGCTCCTCCAGTGCTCCGCCAGTGCTCTGAAGCGCGGTACGCCTTCGACGCTATCGAGAGCTCCTCGCACGGATGAAAGCAAGTTCTGTGTTGCATAGTCGACATCCCACTCTTTCCCATCCACTGAAGGATCCGACCCATTCACAGCAACGATGCAGTGTGGAAGCGCCGGTTGATTGATAGACTTCTCAAGCGAGCTCGCACCCCATTCCAACAACTTTCCTAACACAGCAGACTGGAAAGTCTTGGGATTCCTAAGGACGAAGACCACGCAGTCGGAGAATGTGTAGAGCAACCGTGGATAAAGGGCTGACACTGTGAATTCGCGCTGGCGTGTTTCTTCGGTATTGGCCCATTCAATCGTACGGCTGTGGACCTGGGCTGATACAGGCTGGAAATCGCCATTGTCCATCTCGGCAGCTGCGTGCATTGTCTTACGACGCCCGCGAGACCCAAGAGGAGTACGCTCGCCACCCTCGAATCCTTCACAATCGGCGTACAGTATTGGCAACTGCTCAGCGTGCGTCGCGGGATCGGCATAAAGGTGGACATCTCCGGAGGTAGGAACCGCATCGTTGACCACACTGCCGACGACGGGCGAAGGAAACATTGACCGATTCACCGCGGATTGCTCCTGCAGTTCGTGGTTCACCAACATTTTGATCAGAGTTGACTTTCCAGCATTCGTCACACCAATGAAGGACACGATCTGCGGATACCGGTGTGATTGATTCTCGAGCGGCGAGATGTTGGACATGAGGGTAGCATAGCGGCCATAGTCCTGGAACGTCGGCTTCGCGGTCGCATCTCGGGTGACACCGAACCATTTCGTCGCTTCATCGTCCTCGTGAAGTTTTTGGATTTCTGCCGAGTTTCGCGTGGGATTGAGGATGCCCTTCAGCGAGCGTACAACGTGCGGACTTGTCCTCTCGTGTGGCATGCCATCACGGCCCTTCTTCTTCGGTTTGTGAGGTCCTTGAAGACCCCAGCATTCACTTTGCCCTGCGCGTTAGCTTCGGAATTATTTGGCAGGTGGCGCAAAACAACAAAGAGGTGGCTTACCTGCAATACGAGCTGTCGCAGTCGACGCAATGCCATATGGGCGGCTGAGGACCGCGACAGCGGTCGTCTTCGCACTGATCGGATGGTTCGTTGTTGCTGCCCTCGGAAGACTCGGAATCCTCCTCCCGGTCTTGGTGCCTGTGGTCTAGTCCCATTGTGTGCGCGGGTACACCTCTGCGGTGGGTGGGAATCTCATCCAGTCGCAGCGCGAGGCACGCGGCGGAGACTGTGGTGTGCGGCTCGCTGTCTGCCGCTGCATGAGAAAACTGTGCCGAAACGACTGTAAGGTGTCCGAACACCGTGGATTCGAGCGCGCAGGTTGAGAATTGAGAGGGCGGTCAAGGAGGTTTGGCCGGTCAGAAGTAGAACTAAAGCTAGGACTAGGAGAGCCCAGGGTACAAGTGGGGGACACGGCTAGTAAGGGAAGTGCACTTGGAAACTTACCGTACTTTTAGGGATCTCCCCTTCATCCTCGATGGGCCAAAGCAGAGGCGACCGGGTTTCAGGCTAGGCTATCGATGCTACATACCTGGTCTGGTATGGCTGGGGATGGATCGCTTGGAGGTACCACGCCAATGCCATCACATCCACGCCCATATGGACGGGCAGCCTTTTTTGCCTCTTGCACGCAGCCTCCAGAATCTGCCAGTTCGGTCCAGGATCTGCCGGACGAGTTGTGCAAGCCGACTCACAGGCTGAATGATGTGCATGGCCAAGGAGGCGCCGGGTGTGGCTGCACCTTATCAGATTCCTACATATATATATATGTGATCGCACGCGCTCCGCAAGGCTCTTCGTTCGTGCCGGGCGCACCGGCAAACTTGGCATCGGCTATGCCGGGTCCGTCACACACTCCCGTCATCACCACATTCCCTCACTTGCCCCTCCAGCTTAAAACCTAGCGTCGAGTCCGCGAAGCAACCGGAGGAGATGGCCCCTCCCAAAACAGGCCATCCCAGAACAGAGAGTGGGAACCGTTGAATTGTGGTACCACTAGCGTGGCCCGACTTGCCGGTGCTTCACGAGAAACGGTCCCGCACGTGGAATTTGGGTGCTACGTTCCTGTCGCGTCGCTGGCGTGCTCGATGCTTCTCCTTTCCGGCCTGCACAAGACTTGTGAAACACATCGAGCTCCAGCGGACAGGAGGTCCGGCTTCTAAATCCGGCCAGCATGGAAATCGTTGATCAGACGTGCGCTGCACGACTCGCCGGCCGGACAAGCCCTGTCCTCCGAACTTCAAGGTCTGCCAGCCAGATTCTGTGGTGGACTTGTACAAGGAACATGTGTCCAATGCATACCTTATGCATGTGAACTGTGCATCTCAGGCACAACTGGTCACTCCCTGGGCCGGAGTGCTTCAGCTACTGCATCGTTCACTAAACACGCGATGACTTCACGGTCCGCCACGCGTGACGACAAAACCTCTCCGCTTTCACCATACCCCGTGGCTGCATATGGTCCCGCCGCAGCCCCCGCACGAGCACGAGCACGTTCAGGCTGGAAAATTGGCGCCTGCTTCCATCTGAAACACATCTGTACCCGGTAGCTGAAACTGGGTTGAATACGTGAAGAGCTCTCATCCAACGAACGACTAGTCTGAGCACGACTGCCGAACTATATATAAAATTTTGCTTTGCCAGCTATAGGTGTCTGCCATCATTCTCTTAACGGAGCATGTGTGGTTCGATGAGCGGTGATGTGGGTCGTCGAAGTGGTGCTGAGACTCATGAGTACCGTGCGCAAGATCTCGCCATCCTGGCCTGGCACCCTGGTCACGTTTGAGATTCTCCATCTGCCATCGTTATCTCCGACAGGGATATCCCAGTGATCGACGACCAGCCCATCCTTGATCGCTCGCCAAACCAACGCGCGTAATCGATCATCACATTAGCCCAACAAGGATCCATCTTGAGCCATGTTCGTGTTCCGATGCGAGTTCAGATGAACATCCGGACGACAACAACGAGCCCCCCCCCCCACAATCGAGCACAGAGGCGAAGAACGTGCAGTAAGCACATTTAAAGTTTGAGCCAACAATACTGAAACCGATCGCGTCAAACGTGAGGCCGGCAGTGGTGTGAGAGAGGCTGACACGAAGCACACACGATCTACGTAGCCGTATCTGTGAATCCTCAGGACGGGTCTCATCACGGCAGCAAGTGCCGAGAGGGAAAGGCCTGGGCCCTGACGTTGCCATACCTGGCGGTACCCATAGGACATAATAGTTCGACCACTCAATCATCGAGAAGACTCAGCACGATCTCAGGTAGACGCGCTACGCCTTCCTTGTTGATAGCAGAAACCGGCATGGAATACATGCGCTTGCGCCAGGCGTTCTTCTTCCCACTGGGATGTTCCTCTTCGCCCGTCTCGATTCGTTTGAGCCAGTCTTGTAGCTTCGCGAAGTTTTCTCTCGTATCGGGAAGGTCTGCTTTCGTTGCGATGACCAGCCAAGGCTTGCTGCTAATGGGCGGCAGCGAGAGGGCTGGTAGGTCTCTTCCTAAAGGTGCATTGAGCATCGTGCCGCTGCTCTGTTCCTCCAAATCAGAGGCGGACGGGTGAGATGGCGCGGAAGGCTCCAGTGGCTGGAAGGCGACGACTCCGTCTTCCGACGGGTTCAGTCGCTGGGTCTCAGCATTGAGCTCTTGCTCGCGTAGCTTCTCGTATTCGCCCACTTCTCGCCAAAGAGCCTTGATCGCCGCCACAGCATCTCGGGCGCTGAGGTCGACGACGAATGCTAGCACTGCCGCTCGCTCGATGTGGCGCAGGAAGCCAAGTCCGAGTCCACGATCAAGATGCGCGTCCTCGATCAGACCAGGAATGTCGGCGATCGTGAATTGCGTTCTTGGTTCTTTCCGCCGACCCTTCGTGTCCAGAGCCGGCCGTCCGGTATGCGTGTCCAGCACGACTGTCCCAATGCTAGGACTTAGGGTTGTGAAAGCCCAATTGCCCACCCTCGTCCTTGATCTCGTCACTGCTCGCAGCAAGGTCGATTTTCCAGCATTGGGAAGGCCTACCAGGCCCACGTCTGCAAGAAGCTTCAACTCGAGCTGCAAGTGAATCTTCATGCCATCCTCTCCTTTGGTGGAGAACTTAGGGCGAGACTGAGTCTTGGTCACAAAGTGCGGATTGCCCAAGCCGCCCATTGCGCCAGCCGCGAGCAGCATAGGTGTCTCCATGTGTGTGTCAAGATCTAGGCGTAGAGGTGCAGGAGGTTGCAATGCAGTCAAATGACTTCGCCGTGGTTTGGGCGTTGGCGGGAAGTCTGCAATGCCGAACGATTTCGGCAGAGTGCCAGGATAGACAATCCACTTGTCACGACGGAAGTCTCCATTTTGCGCAGGCTCTTTTCCCTCCTCTTCGTCTGCATTTGTCGTACGAGTGTAGTTGTCTGCAGCCTCCGAGGCCTGTCTGTCTTGCTCCACTTCGACTGGATCTATTCGCCAGACCTCTCTTAGCACAGTGCCGACAGGGACTGTGAGAAGCAGGTCCTCGCCTCTCGCTCCGCCTCTTGAACTTCCCTGCCCATTCTTGCCACGCCCAGCCTTGAGGATGCTTCGTCTTGCAATCTTGTGAAGACTCGTCTCCCCTTTCACAGCCTGAATGTACACCGAGCCACCGGTCCCGCCGTCTCCTCCATTGGGGGGTCCATTGGGAATGAACATTTCTCGAAGAAATGATACGCAGCCGTGGCCACCAGCGCCAGCACTTACCGTCAAACTGCAGGCATCCGTGAACGGTTGTGCCGAGTAATCAGGCGGAACGGGATCGAGATGGTCATATTTGTGTACATCCACTGATGAAGTGTGCTCGGTCGATATTTCGTCGAGCGCTCTGAAGGTCGTATGTATTTGGCGTGCAGACTGTTGCGGTCGACTCGCCTTCCGTCGTTCTGCTACATGGCTGAGAGACCGGCGAGCGAGGCACGGATACAAGAAGGGCGTTAAGGTGTGGAACAGCAGCCTGGGCGCTGCGGTGGAGCACTGCATGCGAAGAAGGTATGGTCGTGATCAGGACCAGCGTATCCTTGAATGGACAAGAAGCTGTCTGTGAAGTCGCATATACGAGACCGAGCTTCCAGCAATTTTGATCGGCCGGGCAGAGATCCGGCGCTTGCGAATCTTGAATCTAGATCCAAATCAATGGCACTTCACGTCCGCGCATCGCACCGAGGACGACGCCCAACATAAAGGTACCTTACTCTCCTCGACATCAGGGATACAGCGCATCGAAGGAGATGCGAAAGGAAGCACCATCACGGGATTTCAACCATAAGCCAGGGCATGCGCCCCGAAGTCCTGTGAGGTGTCGAACAGGTTCGTCTCGAAGCTAAATTTCAAAAGTAAGCCGAGGCTCC
Organism: Zymoseptoria tritici IPO323; assembly: GCF_000219625.1. Lineage (NCBI taxonomy): Eukaryota > Fungi > Ascomycota > Dothideomycetes > Mycosphaerellales > Mycosphaerellaceae > Zymoseptoria > Zymoseptoria tritici. The sequence goes on along the minus strand of NC_018218.1, from coordinate 1,603,432 downwards.
GTGTCACAAACGAGGACGATGATGTCGCGCCCCGCGTCGCAGAGAGCTCCAGATCCAGCCAAATATCCTCCTTGGTAAGGCGACACGGAGCGTGCCTTGATGCGACTGTGAAGTATAAAGCTCTGCGCATGTGACGATCGTCGACCACCTCCTTCGTACACATTTGTTTCCATCCATATCTACTCGTAGCAGCCATGGCCACCAAGTTAGCATTGACTCCTGCCGTGACTGGCGCACTCCTCTTCGCCCTCACCGCCGCTCCCGATCGCTTCAGAGACCCGCTCCTCGCCCAGCTTCGCCAATATGTCTCCTCGACGAACATCTCCCGCGCGATCACCACCCTGAAATGGCTGTTCGGTCTCGGCTTGGCCGGCGAGGTCAACGAATGGCTCTCGGAGCTCGCACAAAACAACTACCGCTGGCGCTCCGAGGCGCACAAATACGACTGGCCGAACGAGATCGCGGTCATCACTGGCGCAACAGGAGGATTTGGCAGCTTGATGTCCAAGGATCTGGCCGAAAGGGGTGTCAACGTCATGGCACTGGACATGCGAGACGAAGCCACACCCGCCATCAAGCACCCCAAGATCCACTACTTCAAGTGCGATGTCACCGACCGTGATGCAGTGGCTGCGGTGGCTCAGCAGATTCGTGAAAAGCACGGCAACCCGTCGATATTGGTGAACAACGCTGGCATCTCAGGAGAGGGTCCCATTGTCGACCAGACCAAGGAGCAGCTCCGAAAGATCTTCGACGTCAATGTCATCAGTCACTACTACACCGTGGCCGAGTTCATGCCCAACATGGTGCGGGAGAAGAAGGGCCACGTTGTGACCATTGCAAGCATTGCGTCTTTCGTGACAACCGCCGGTATCACGCCATACAGCAACACCAAGGTCGCCGCTCTGAGCTTCCACGAAGGCCTCCAAAATGAGGCGCGTGTGCTCCATAACGCTCCGGAGCTCAAGTTCACCGTGGTCCACCCATTCTTCGCGGCAACACCAATGGTTACACCTCATCTCGCAGAATTGAAGAAAGCGGGTGCAAACGTGCTGGAGCCAAAGGAGGTTACGGACGCTGTGGTGAAGCAAATCATGAGCGGAAGAGGCCGCCAGATCATCCTTGCTGGCAACGCGAAACCAGTCGTTTACTTCAGATCGATGCCGCACTGGATCACTCAGGGAATTTTGCAGCTCAGTGATTCCAGGAACCGGGTAAGTGCACGTTCGAGCCAAGCAGTCGATCTGAGCAATGACTAACATGGTACGCAGAGATCCATGGCCAGCAAGTTTACCGTCAAGAACAAGTAGAACACTGTTGCCGAAGACCGCTTCGAAGGATGTACTGCTGTCCTAATTATAGACGCTTGTAGCCAATACAGAAAGGAATACAGAATAGAACCCCTGCTCACTCCGCATTGTGTCGCAGTACGGCTTGATCACCTGGCATGCGTACATCGAAGCACCAAGAGAATCTGTCGCGGTTTCGTCTCCTGGCTGCCGACGAATCAATCAAGGACAGAGTCCAGTCAGTACCGCACCGGAACATGACGTTTTACTCCGATGAGTTCGTACACGGACTAGGATGTCAAATCCATTGAGATGCAGCGAACATCCATGATCCAGGTTTAGCAGCGGCTGCTCAGGAAGAATGTGGTTGATCAGTACCAACAGTTCGGGGCGCTGGAGGTTTTGCACCACGCTGCTAGGCGCTGCCATTGGAAGCGAAACACTCACTCTGCATTGCGCCTCCGCAAGAATAGCTCTAGACTCCCTCCAACATCCCACTGCAGGTGAGTAACCTTCAGACGGGATGTGAAAAGGTGTTCGGTGATTGTGCTTGCATTCACCGCACCGTGCTTCTGTTCTCACCTGCAGGATACTCTCAAGGAAACAGTCACTCGCTTGTGATTTCGCAACCATATGTCGGAAGGTCGATTGGCAAGCCAACGAATTATGCCGATGCTCTGTTCTGAACATCGTTGACAACATCCAATCCTCACACAGTACTGTGAGTTGTGACAGTCCTTTGGTCCAGACCGTTGGCGTTGCTACGACTCGACTAACTTTCGGTACAGGACGTTTTGACAACGTCGACCCTGTTCAAACGTCACGAACACCTGTCGCAACTTCAAACTCGAATGACGAAGTGACGTCGACCACAAGCAGTTTCAGCAGTCTTGGACTCCTTCTCCCGTTGAAGAGATCGCCTTCAAGCCATCGCGACAACGGAAGCGATACGGTGGCATTTCAGATCTCACCGCACGTTTGGGAACGAAGAGCACCGACCTTGGCAACTGTGACCGTTGGGAAAACGGTGACCTAACACATCACCTCGTGCGACAAGAACGACTGTTGTCAAGCTCCAGAAAAGTGCTCCGATCCTGATATCCTGGACCAGCATCGACATCGAGAACTTGTTCACTGGGACATGTCCCTGCAGGCACCACGACTCAAACACCAACTCTGTCGATGAAACAGCGACGACACTGCAATCAGATTTCGGAAATTATCGTCCATACCCTGTCTTGAATTAGAGGGCGGCGGGTCTCTTCCCAAGTGAGCACAACCCATCGACTCCAACATCCCAATGCACAGGAAAGCCCTCGCTAATGGCGGTAGTCGCAGAGATATCGAATTATGGCGACTGGAAACAATGACATCGCTGTCGACAACCTGATCTCTGCCCTTGGAGCCGCCGCTTCGGCTGCGAATGTACCAACACCAGCGATGGCTCAGCTGCCGTCTGCAGAAGCTGTTTCTGTCTTGATCTCTGCGCTACCCAGCGATGTCGTTGCCTCTATCCAGAGCGAATTCGGTGCACTTCGCACACCAGCTCCTACGCCTGCACCGACATCCGTCGCGCAATCGACACCATCCTCGCCCTCAAGCACGATACCGACATCATCACAGTCGACTCCGACCAGCTCCGATTTCTCTTCCTCGTCGACCACAGCGTCCTCTTTCACATTCTCCTCTTCCACGATATCATCAACGTCCTCAGCAACGCCCACATCATCAGCTGGCGCCTCGACCCATAATGGACAAAAGTCTCACAACAAAGCCGCAGTCGCAGGCATCGCCTCCGGCATCATCGCCGGCGCCGTCCTCCTAATTCTTCTCGCCGCCTTCCTCTTCAAATGCCGCAAAGAAGGCTACCAATGGTTCTGCTGCTGCTGCGGCAAAAAGAAGCAACATCCCCGACCGAGTCGTCCCTATCCTCAATCCGCCTGGCTCTACGACGCACGACCTTCCCCTCCCGATAGTCTCCGCCGCGGCGCCGCCGAATCCTCCGACGACGCTCTCCTGCCAACACGACGCCACGACGAGATGAGGGAGCGAGACCGCGTTCCGGACCGCTTCGCCAGTCCAACGCGGCCGGCGCGGCCTTCGAGCCCGCTTCTCTCGCCGCCGAAAAATCCTGGACGCACGGCGAGTCCTATCTTGAGTTCGCATTCACGGATCCGTATGGTTCCTTCGTCACCGAGGAGTAGTGAGGTCGATGCGAGGCGGGCTGTGAAGACGACTGTGGCGCCTGCATGGGGCCAAGGGGCGAAACCCATGCAGGCGACTGTGGAGGAGTATCATGCGCATTGAGCATGTGGAGTCATGCGTATTGAGCATGTGGAGTGGTGGATGTAATGTATAGGGATACCCAATGCGTTTTCGGCATTTTTCGATATGTGAAGGGCAGGACAAGTTGGCGTCGTTCGGCGCACAGAGCGACGGTGTGATGTGAGCTGACAGGGAATACTCCATGGATGAGATCTGAATAGCTAGAGGAACCAACAGCACTCAGAGCTGTGAAGACTCCCAACTCTGTTAGTCACATACTTTACAAAACCCACATGCTTTAAACGCTCAGGAGTCTTGTTCCATTGCCTTCGTTGATCAACACTTTGCGGAAACGGTCAAGGAGTTGCACACGAGCCTGATTCCTACACGATGAGAATTGGTCGAGAGAAATGAGTCGGAACATACAACTTTTGATTCATGGGTATCTGTCGCAAGCTTTCCTCAAAACAATCTGTCCGCTAGGCCAAGGTCCTACATGCCGCTCAATGCAAATGCTCGTTCTCAACCGAGATCAACATCGAAATCAAAATCAAACTCAAAATGCAAAGACACTCTACTGCAACGGCTGGCCCTTGCGCAAGTCCCGGATCAGCTTCTTGTGAAAAAACGGATCACACTGCTGACAATGGTATGGTTCCTCTGACACAGCATATTTCATGCAGTCAATATGTTGCCAAACGCCACAGTCGGCGGTGTCGCAAATGACCCACTCCCGACCCGGTTTGCCATTGTCGATTTTATCCCCGCACACGCAACGCACAGGGGCGCCCTCAAGATCGCCGTTGGCGACAGCCCTCTTCTCGCTCGGCTTGAAGTTCGCCTTGTCGAAGAACTCGGGCGGGAAGTCCGGAAAGCGCGCGTGGCCACTATACTGGGAGAGGAGGCGCTGGTATCGGGTGAAGGCGGAGTCTGTGGCTTCGGCTTTGGTTTTGGCCATTCTCGTGCCGTTGACGCAGCCCTCGTCACTGGCGGGATGAAGGGGGCCCTTACCGCCGGTGGTGGGGTGAGTGGCAGGGCCTACATTTTTCGGAGCAGACTTACTGCCAGCTGCGCGATTAGACGTAGTCCTGGACTTGATCTTCGTTGAGCCGCGCGTGGAATCGGAAAGAGGAGCGACTGGGTCCGGTCCAGCAGTCACCGGTGCGTTGCGCGGTGCTTTTGTGGCGGTGGTTCGACGAACTCTCGAGGGTCGCTGCGGTGCTGGCTGCGGAGTGTCGGTATCGACTTCCATCTCAGTCTCGTCGGCGTTGCTCTCGTTCGGGACAGTCGTGTTATCATCTGTAGGTGGAGCGGCAGCCTTTTTGTGTTTCTTAGCGGTTGGCTTCTCCGTGAAAGCTGTCGGCTCGACAGCTCCGACTTCTTCTTCGTCTCCCGCGTCGGCCTCATTGTCGTCTGGCGCAGATCGCTTCCTGCTCGACTGTGGCTTGACTGGAGAAACGACGGCGCGGTTCTTGACGGCGGAGACTTGGCCGCTTCCATGCTGATACCGCGCTCCAGGTTCCGGTACCAAAAGCGTCCTTCCACTGTTTTGTTGTAGAGTTGTTGTGGCAGTGTTGACCTGTTGAGACTGTGTTGAGGTGTCATTCAGTCCCGATGATGCAACCAGACTTCCATGCTGCACCTGCGCTGGATTTTCAGTGACTTCAGCGAATTGAGTGAGGATCCCATTTTGATGTTGCGCAGGTGTGTGAGTTACTTGCGCAAGAGATTGAAGGGCTGCTGGAGCTTGGACATGATTGTCGTTATCCGCTTGACTGAGTGCTGGGTAATGAGCCTGATGTGCTGTCGCTGGAATCGCCTGCACCGGAGCTTGACTGGTTGTTTGAAGATGAGGCTGAGTTCCACGTTGATATTGCGATGGCGCGTCAGCTGCTGTCAAGGTCTTCTTTCCGAGATCGGCTATGATCTGCGCGAGGACTTGGGGGCGCTCCGGAACGTTGGTTGCGGCGTTAGAAGTCTGCATGGTGTTGAGGCGTTGCGGTGCGTACAATTGCTGGCTCGAAACTTGGTGGCGGGTACCTCTAGTATGGAGGCCGGTGCCAAAGTTTGCTGTTTGCTGATCTGAGACGGCGGGATAATGAAATGCTTGCGCAGACAGTTGCGCGTGAGACAAACGCAATGTCTCGCTTGGTGTACCGCGCGGAGTGCTAGACATGTTCGAAATAGTCTCGGCGTCCGAATAATCCCGCGCAGGTCTGGTCTCAAATGATGCACGCGAAGAGGTTGCAAGTTGCTGCCGGTCGGACATCCAAATTCCTGACGATGACGCCGAATATGCGGGCGCGGGCGGCGTATCAAAAGCGCGCTCTATACCGCCGTAGCTCGCGAAGCTGTCGATCGTCTGCGTGTTTGTAGTGGTGGGAAAGGGTAAGAGAGGCTCAATTCCGCAGTCAAGCTCGCGGATGCGCACTTGGTCGCTAGAGAGCTGATCTGGCTGCCGTGCCTCAGAGCTGAACACCTCATCTGCTGCGCGAAGAATGCCGGGAAGGATCTGAGGCAGATGTCGATACTCGCGATGCTTGCCGAGAAATCCGTGACGGCGACGAATGTACTCTTGCTTGGTGTATGAGACGCGAAGGATTTGTCCACTGCCTTCGGCGCGGCTTGCTTCGAGCAAGCTGGTAGCCATTCGGTTGATGATGGGATGGCCGACCAAAGGCGCTTGAGTAATGGACATTGAATGTCGGAGACCAAAAGCTGGTGGAGTGATGCGCTGTCTCGATCAGACGGAAAGAAGCGCGGTCGTTCAGGAAGCTTCTTATGAGCAGGTCGAGGTTGGGTTCAGTGTAATATTCAGTGCCATGAGATGAAAGTGTGGAAAAAGGAAAGTTGCAAATGTTTCTCTGCCGTGCATGGAAGGATCCGCATGGATGAATCCACGTGCCATGTGTGACATAGGGACAATAGGCGCAAACGGAGAACAATAAGAGTGTGAGAAAAGACGAAACATAATCGCTCATAGGTTATCTCCATGAGAAAGCCTTTTCTTCTGGTATTGAGGAGAACACGGGCATGGCAGAAGTCTCCATTGTTGCCACATACTGACTCTCAGGACTGTGCAACAGCTTCACATGGGTGTCTCGAGATCGGAGCGCGTTGTCGTGCTCGTCCGATGCCGGCCAGCTGCAAACAAGTTCATCAGTCTCATGGCGTGTGCTCATACAGTAGTTCAATACCGTGTAGTCAAGATTGTTGCCACGACAAGGCACGTAGAATGTGCTGCTCGACCTGCGGTGAAGGCAACGCTGCGGAAACCACATGATCATTCGGGCACTTCCACGACGCGTCGAATTGTCGATGAAATGATATTCTCGCATCCGTCATCATCCTAATCATCTCGACGACGCCGAACGACGAGGAGTCTGGCTTGCTGTGGAGAGGTACGTACCCTTAGACAATGCTCTGTTGCTGCCTCATGCCGCCGGGTCTTTCGATATTGCCATGTCGCTGCTCTCGACGGTCACTGATGCACTTCCATTGGTAGATACCGTGGACGTGCATAGTCATACCGATAACCTGGATGTGATGATGGTAACGAGGGAGGTGTGACGATCGAAGCCAGAAGATGGGACCGGGAAGTGTGAAGGTGAATTGAAGCGGGGCGATCTCAGGTGACCTTCGTACTTCGTACTTCGTACCTTGGAATACTCCCGTCCGTCTTCCTTCATCCTACCTCTTTCCTCCTTCCTCCTTCCCACCTCCAGCAAGACTGACAATATATTGCACCCAGCTCGAGCGCAATGATGCATAACCACATCTGGTATCCATGTCTCCATCACCTGTTCGGAAAGTCTTGCACTCAACTCTCTCCGTGGACCAGCAACATCCGCGCTGACCGAATGTCCGGCATCTTCTGCTTCCTCTGCTTCCTCTGATTCATCTCATTCGAGCATCCTCTTTTCCCAAAATTGCCTGCTCACCGTGGCAATGCACGCCTTGGAAGTTGCCCGGACACTTCGCCCTGGAGCAGGATGAAACGCCTGACGGAGAAGACTGCACAGCCTGGCCAAGCCATGTACGCCTGGACGTCGGTCGTGAGGTCCATTCAAGCAATTCCACATTCCTGATCGCACAAATCCCGGGACGACCTGCTCCTTTGGACTGATCTCCTACCTCCTATCTTCTGCGCCTCGTTCTCAATCGCCTAATCCATGCCGTCACACTCACGCCTCTATGTAAGCGATGTCTGACATGTTCTTGGGAAATTGGGACTTCAGCATACGGCAGTGTCGCACGGCATGCGACAGCCCTCAAATGCCGACGCCGTCTCGGCTGCACAAGCAACAATTACACATCGAAGAACCGGAATACCTCGGGGCGTTTCCGACTCGTTATCTGCAGCTCGTCTACCGACAGCGTCTTCCTTTGCGTGATTCCCCGCACTTTACCCCATACCTTGTCTCCAGGTTCGCGGCATACCACTCCCCGCGAGCTTCCGGGGAACAACCAGCAGATTGGCCTGCTAGCCATGCCTGTTCGTCAAATGAGACGGCCGGAATCCCTGTCAGGTATCACGCCGAATACGCCGCCATGCGTACCCTCGTGGCAGTAGCGTGTCTCTGATGCGTTCAAGGTGAGGTGGACATCTGCCGTGCGGTCCAGATTGTCAGGCTGGTCAACACTCGTCCGTATATCTGTCCAAGGGTTCCCACGTCAGAGGTCGTGTTCTCTCGCCTCTTCTTCACGGTCGACTTGTTGTCAGCAACTGGCTCAGTCGACTTATCGTTTTAGCCTTGATTGTTCGTTGGCAGAAAAGATGGTGAGTGCGATTTTCAGACCTTGGAGCACGTTCGTTGAACTGACCTTTGACCAGGAGATGAACGCTGGCGAGAAGGCAAATGAAAGAGGCGCATGCCGTCGCCGGAGGCCGTGAGCTGACTTTGCCTGTACAGGTGCTCCATGAGCTCGAAACCGAGCTCCATGTCGACATCGTCCCGGGAACTGAAGTCATGACTGATGTCGGGTCTCATCACTTCGTCAAAGGCGGCTCTCAAGTGCTGGTACCACAGCCATCCGATGATAAGCACGATCCATTGAACTGGAGTCTGAAGTGGAAGACCATGTGTATCATCGCATCTACCATGGTGTCGTTCACCCAAGGCTTTGGCCCACTCGCGTTGGCACCCATGTTTCCGTACTACATGAAAGACTTCAACGCGAGTCTGGAGGAGGTCAATTGTTCAGTCCTGCGACGAACGAGAGCCTCTTGCTGATCTCACGCCTGCAGGTCATCGACTTCACCGGTGTGGTCATTCTCGTTCTGGGCTTCAGCAACTTTATCTGGTAAGATTTGCAAGTCGGCCTCTCATGAAACGGAAAGCTGACCGTACAACTCAGGGTACCCATCAGTACATCCTGCGGGCGAAGACCAGTGCTCATCTTCAGCCAACTCATTTGCTTCGCATCTTCGATATGGCGAGCCAAAGCAACAACATACTCCAGCTTCATGGGAGCGACCATCCTCAATGGCATCGGAGCTGGGCCTTCCGAGACGATCCAACCAGCTGTGATTGCGGACATATTCTTCCTGCATGATCGTGGGTTCTGGAACACAGTCTACTGGGTGGCCTACATGGGTAGCTTGATGGTTGGACCGGTACGATTCCGATCAGGCAACGAGAGAGGGGCGGAACTAACATTATTGCAGATCATCAGCGGATCCATGAGTCTACACATCGGCTGGCGTAGCTTCTGGTGGCTCAACACCGGTGTCGTCGGACTCTCCATCCTCATGGTCGTCTTCATGTTTCCCGAAACCAAATATCACCGCCCGCATCCCAACGAGATCATCGATTCGACCTCCTCTCAAGAGAACGTGGAAGGAGACTCCGGGAGTATACTGGAGAAGCCGGACACCACAGCGGCTAATGTCGCAAAGAACGACGCCGATGCAAAGGGACCTCATTCAGGCAATGCGCTCAGCCATCAGTTGACCGCCGATCGGGATCCGTGGCTTGGGAAAGGGTCACCCAGCTGGGGCCAGTGGGGAATCTACGCTCCAAGTCCCAACCCACTGAGAGCTGTCTTTCTCGACTTTTGGGTTCCCTGGAAGCTATTCGCCTTCCCCATCGTCGAGTTCTCCTCCTTCGTGGTGTCGTGGTCTTGCTCCTGCTTCCTGACCATCAATCTCACCCAGAGTCAAGTAAGATATTAGCAAGGACTCTACTGACGACAGGGCTAACATGGCTCCCAGAACTTCGCCGCTCCGCCCTACAACTTCAACTCTGAGAGAATCGGCTTCATGAACTTCGCCATCCTCATCGGCGCCTTCATCGGCCTGGGCACCGCCGGTCCCCTCAGCGACTGGGTCAGCGCCCGAGCAACGAGGAAGAACCGCGGCATCCGCGAGCCCGAGATGCGTCTCCCATCCATGAGTGAGTCCTACTCCCGCCCGATCTCAGACCCCGTCACAACTACTAACAACTTCTTTCTCCTCCTCAGTCCCCTACGTCGCCATCATGATCCTCGGCAACTTCGTCGTCGCCTACGGCTACGAGAACAAATGGCACTGGGCCATCATCGTCGTGATCGGCTATGCCTGCGCGGGCATCCAAGTCGCCGCCTTACCCGCCATGGCGACGACCTACGCCGTCGACTCGTACAAACCCGTATCGGGCAGCTTGATGGGTGCGTCACGACTCCACCTCCCACCTTTTTTAACACACTTACTGACTATCACGCGTGCACAGTCTCAATCACGGTCAACAAAAACCTGTGGGGCTACGGTTTCTCCAAGTTCCTCACGCCGTGGATCGTCAAGTCCGGATACGTGCCGCCCATCATGACGAACATGAGCTTGACGACTTTGTGGTGCTTGTTCGGCGTCGCGTTTTACTTCTTCGGGAAGCACTGTCGGAGGTGGTCGAAGCACAGCAGCGTTCATCGGTTGTAGATAAGGAGGGTTGTTGATACAGCGCGAGCTGTGAAGATTGCTTGCGGGAGAGAACTTCATTCTCCGTGTGGAGACGAACAACGCCACCATTATTGTTCATCGACTTCAGGGCTATTCAGACTCGGAGGAATCGTGATCGGAACAGAGTCTTTACATTACTTTAGACACCACATCGTTCATACTACAATACTTTTAGGTCTTGGTCATAACCGCTCGCTTGCTCGCTCAAATTCATGACCCAACGCTGAAAAAAGTAGGTAATGGTACAGCTTTGTTTCCTTTGCAAATGCACACGCGCTTCCGGAAAACAACACCAGTCGTCAGATCAAGTGTCTGCGGTCTGTTTCTGTCCGACTGTCATCATGGTTTTCCCCCTCTCTGACCATATAGACAATCGAATATCCACTTCAGGAAGTAGGGCTTAGGATGTGCGCAGTGCACAGGTTGTCGCAATCGTTCCGAACACAGGACAATCTATGCAAGAAGAGGCTCGGACTCGGTCTCAGGCTTGATCGGCTCGAACTCGGTCTCAGGCTTGATCGGCTCGGACTCGGTCTCAGGCTTGATCGGCTCGAACTCGGTCTCAGGCTTGATCGGCTCGAACTCGGCCTCAGGCTTGATCGGCTCGACGTGAGTAGAGTCAAGAATCGCCGGCTCGTCTTTGGGCGCCGAAGGGAAGTCGGTGTTGTTGACTGCCTTCTCCGGGGTCGCCGCGGCCGGTGTGACCTTCTCAGCGGTCTGAGGGGAGACGATGTTCTTCTCAACCGCAGCCTTCTTGGTTTGCCCAATCATCTCTTGTGCTTGGGCACTGTACTGGCTGATTGCGCTCTTGCTGGCCTCCAAGGCGCTGTTGGTCTGCTTGGCAGCGATGTCGCGAACCTGGTTGGCTTGCTCGGAGACGATGTTCTGGGCATTGCTGAGGTGTTCGTCGATGAACTCCTTGTTGCTGATGTAGGCGAGAGGAGCGAAGTAGACGACAGTGGTGAAGAACAAGAACAATCCCCACTTGGGCATGACCTTGACGAGGAAGTAGGTCAGGAAAGCGGAGAGGAAGGCCTGGAACAGCGTGTCAGTGGAATTCGATCCAAGTCGAGGAGGGTACACTGTCAACTTACACCAATGGTAGCATAGATGTTCTCGGCGAAGATGACGCGCTGGAACTCAATGACGAAGAAGTTGATGAGCTCCTCAGCATCGGCGAGAACGCTCTCCAAGGTCTCGTGTGGGATGGTGTAGTATTTTCTCGGCCTCATCTTGCTGGAGAGTCCCTCGCCCAAAGCAGCTCTGCCAGCGAGCTCTGCCGCTGCGGTGATACCCAGAACAGTGTAGAGCGCCTTCATGGCATATCGGGTGAGAGGAATGTAGCGGGCTGCGAAGACGAAGAAGACGATGCTCGCGTAGCTGATGGCGGTGGCTCGCGGGTTCTCCCACGAGAGGAGGTTGTAGAAGAACGAGTGATAGTGGGTGAGTTCCTGGCCGTTGGCGGTCTGCGTCTGAGGAGTCTGGCGGGAAGCGGCGAGGTTGCTGAACTCGTTCTTGGTAGCATCGGCCTCGACACGAGCCTTGTCGGCGAGAGGACCGTTGGCGACGGACTGGACCGTCTCCGAGTTCTTGATGTTCGCCATTGTCTGCTGCACGGTCTGCGAGGCGTCTGCGAGGACTTTGTTAGGATCGGGGAAGGAGGAGCTGCCCGACATGGTGGCGGTGCTGGAGGTGGTTGTTGGATAATGCTAAGGTTTGGTGTGTCAGCCGATGTTGCGGGTGAAATTGATGGTGAAGTGAAAGTCGATGTCAAGGATGTTGTGGTGTGGAAGTTGGACGATGTCGAGGTGAATAATGAAGCAGCACTGCCATGATATATCTACTGCTTGCGCGGAAAGAGCAGCAACGTGGACACTGCGCGTGAACAGCTTGCTACTTCCGCACGGCTTGCGTATGCACGAAGCGGGTAGGACTCAGGCAGGCAGTCGAGCTCCATCACTTGGGAAGTGACGGTGGGGGTATGTGTGTTTTGTAGGTGCCTGGCGGATGTTCTTACCTTACTGCTCAAGATGTTGTTGGCCTGCTGCTTCGTCTGCTCGGTGGTGGAGGGCGAAGTCGCGGAGGTCGTGGAGGAGGCACCGTTGGAGGACGAGTATGGGTTCAGATCCGGGTACTGCTGCTGCGCGGGCGAAGTGTTCTGGGGAGTGGTGGTAGTGTCGGCCATTGTGCTGACGAGATAAGGAGAGCTTGGGACAGGTCGGAGCTTGGCTGGGATTTTCCTGCTTGCTGAGGTGCGATCGAAGCAGGGATCACGACAAACGATGAAATGGTCGGAATTGAGGAGTGGTGGTCTGGTTTGTGAGGAGGATGATGTGGTGAGGACGGGAGGGAGAAGCAAGAAGTTGATTTTGTTTGCGGAAGTTTTCTTGGATGATTGAGGGACAACAATTTCTGGTCGGCGGACAAAGGCGCGCGTAACTTTGCCCTGGAACCTTGAATTTGGCGGCAGCGTTGGCATCTTTGCGTCATTTGCTATCATCATCCCCCAAGAATCATCATCCACAACAATGCCGTGTCTACCTTGCCTAGGGTAGTCGGCCGGGATCACTGTATCACTCTCGTATAAGCGCATGCTGGACTTCGATCTCTTTCTCTGAATCAGGAAAGTGATCACACTACCACGCTCAGTTGCTCGCACGTGTTCGCGCTTTTTGGGTTGGGACACGCCAAGTTGCATGTGATAGCCACGGTCCACGCTACATGGTCAAAGCTCCGTCGCGCTCCGATTCGAGGACCTTGCTCCGCGGCCCCCACGGACCCACGGTTCACGATGGGATGTTCAGGTTGTTGTGACGCTCGATCTCGCTGGCACGGCCACGCTGTCTGACTCCTCACCGCCGCGCCCGACTTCATGCCTTGCGCATCTTCTGCGTGCACTTTTAATTGCTATTTTCAACGCCTGCTGCGTATCCACTGAGCACTTGCGCCACTTCCTCGATCCTGGCTTCGTCCCAGCCCCGCAGATGCATTCGCGACTCGTTGAGACTGGGAAGAGCTTGTCAACATGCACCTTGCGCACTGTTCGGAGACTGGCCGGATTTTTGTCGGAAGGACCGAGAGCAGATGTATGGGACTGAAAATATGTCCGAGTTCATGCGGAGTGCTGTGAACGACATGGCAAGGCAAGAGATGGATCTGTGGCCAGACGCAGTCAAAACCAAAAAATAAGCCAGTAGCTGAGGATCAATGCAAAACTCGTAATGTCATACATACAACTGCAGTCTGGTTCTGGACACTTGCAATACCTAGCATCTCAGCCTCCCGTCTACTGCAAGTAGTCTCCGTTGGTCTCCTTGTGAATCACATCGAACATCGGCTTGGCGCTGAACCAGCCTGCACGTCCGGTGCCGACAGACTTGTAAGTGTACGCCGCCTCCTCCTCACCGACAACGATGGGCTTCTCGCCTCGCGACGCGGCAGCCGCCTCAGCCATGAGTTGCGACTGGCAGCACTTCTCAAGGGACACGAACCAGAAGATTGTCTGCCGAGATGTGTTAGCATGCACTCACTGCATATCACTTTTGGAGTACTCACCTCCTCAATGGTTTGGCCGACAGTAAGCAGACCGTGGTTTTGCAGCAACGCAGCCTTCTTGTTGCCCAAACAGGCAGCAATGTCCTTGCCTTCCTTCTCAGCAAGCACGATACCATTGAAGCTGTCATAAACCACATGGTCATTGTGGAACGCACACGCATCCTGGGTGAGCGTATCGATCTTGCGTCCCAACGAGCACCATGTCCGGCCATACATCGAATGGCTGTGCGCTGCGCAGTTGACATCCGGACGAGCGGCGTGGACAGCAGCGTGGATCATGTACGCGGCGGTGTTGAGCAGACGGCATTCGCCGCCATCGATGACCTTGCCTGCGTGGTTGACGAGGATCAGATCGGACTTGTTGATGAGCGAAAAGGCCACGCCGAAAGGGTTCACCCAGAAGCAGTCCGGGTCGACGGGGTCGCGGAGAGTGATGTGGCCGGCCACACCCTCGTCGAAGCCGTACTTGCCGAAGATGCGGAAGGCGGCTGCGAGGCGGCCCTTGAGGTAGTCGCGCTCCTTGTATTTGTCGTCGAACTTTGGTGGTCTGGTGGGATTGTGAGCGGTCGTTTTGGGGGAGGCTTGCGTGAGAAGTTCTTACCTTGGGAAATCCACCATCTTGCCCTTGGCGAACTCCTTCTTGACACCGGGTTCCAGAGGTGCCGTGCCATCGTTGACGGGAACAGTCTGGCCGTTGGAGGCCTCGCCCTTGATCTCTTCTGCGTGTGGAGCCATGATGTTGTGACTGTAGAGGTTGTTGCCGGTGCAGGGATGTTGTTTGCTTTGGAGGAGGCGAGGATAAAGTAAAAGGCAGAATTTCTGCGAACAACGGACGTAAGGTATGAAAGGGCGTAAGATCGGTGGCGAGCGATTTACCGACACCGACTGGCCTATCTCTCCACGTCGATTATTCACGGTGCCCCGCATTCATCGTTGGTGGGGTCGGTTCTCCAGCTCGGAGAAGGCAATGCATGACTAAGCGAGATCTGCCGCCCCCCCGCCGTTCAGGTTCCAACTGTCGAGCTTCACTCCAACTTGAATCATCACTACTACCTTGGCACAATACGCCTTCTGTTAATCTGCAACTGAAAGCTTCCGGCTGAGACTTGACCGAATAGCCAGTCAGTCACCATGCCGCTCAAGTATTACGACAAAATGCAGCCACATCGCCGCTGAGAAGACTTCATGCTTGACGCCCCTGTCTTGCAGTCTCCGGAAATCCAATCGGAGGATACTCACGGACATCAGGGAACCCCAGAATCTCGACTGCAGCGCACCTGCGGTTACAGGCGTACTCATCCACTTTTCGAACGCGGTGTCCACTGTCCGCATGCGTGTTCAGATTATCTTTGTTGGCTTCCATCCACTGCTCATCGTTGAGTTTGGTAGGCGAAATCGGGCCTTCGTCTCCCTGGAGGCCTGGGCGTACCTTCCAGATTTTGGTCCAGATCTCGGTGCGCGGGTCGTACCTTCTGGATAGAGCTTCGTCCTTTGGCGTGCTCTCCTCGGGCGCATCATGTTCGCTCGACTCTATCTGGAGTTGATGCTGTGGAGCCTTGTAAGCCTGCGACCACAACTCCCCCGGAAAGAGCGCGAAGCATTCGTTGCAATTTCCACAATTTTGACACCCTCGATCGACCCATCTTCCCAAAATGGGATCGAACTCTTGGTTTTCGGGAGGTGAGACGTCTGGCCGCATGTCGAATCGATCGGGACCCACATGAAATTGGAGGTCCTGGTGTAGGGGCTTGTTGACATTCGTTCGTGTGCGGATGTCCACTCCTCGCTCGATCCCTGATTTTATCGATTTCTGCAGCCAGAGCCTCGATGACGATCTGAGATCATCCAACATTCCATCCCACGGCTCAATGAAGATGGCCTTGAGGGCAGGATAGACGTATTGTGGCCCGAACTCGGCCTCGTAATCTGGCGAGAATCCCCACTGCCCAACTTCCCCTGGCGGCTGTTCATCCTCTTGCGGCTCGTGATTCTCATCGGACATCGATAAGTTCCCAGCCTCGTCGCATTCTTTGCTATACTTGATTTCACATGCCCACTGGTCCCTTGTCCTAGCGTTTATGGTGGCGACCAGAGCATCATCGAACCAGTCCATCATCTCTTCCATGCTGGTATCTGGATCTTGGTTCAGCAACTTGCCAAGCTCTCGGAAGCTGCCAGTCAACACCAGGACCTCGAGCGATTCAGGCAGAAGCCCTTCATGGCCATGCCAGCCTGCAAAAAAATACTCCGTGAAGCGCTCGCGAATGACTTTCTCTCCTTTGAGGTGTCTTTCGTCGAGCTCCTGTGCAATATCGCTTGCCACCACAGTGACCACACGCCACTCGTTACTAGCCGAGCCGAAAGCTCCTTCTGGAGCATAGAAGCCGCGGCCGCTCACGTCGATTGTGCTTTGCGGCAGGCTGTAGAACATCAGGCTCTGTAGATTCGGTACAGTCTCCTGGGCCTCACGAATGAAATCTTCGACATCTTCGGGTTCTTCGCCATGGAAAGCGAGACTGGTGAGCTATTGCTCAAACGTCAGCTATTTTGCCACCTTACGCATTCACTGTGGACTCACCTCATTCTTGCAGGAAAGACCAAGCGACACTATTTGCTCCTCGCACGAAGATATCTTCAGAGGCATCCGATGGAGCGGACAGTCGAACGGGTTTCCAATCTGCCCATTGCGATCTAGCGCACCAGATGCTGCCGTCACGTCAAATTAGTGTGCTTTGCTATATGGCCAATGTATTCGAATACACGTACAGCAAAGTGCGTAGATGGTACGCAAAGAATGGGTCTGCAACAGCCCTGCGAAGAGTCCGCGGAATCGTCAATGGTTGCACATCCGAGCATGGCGCCTGTGAGTACGCTGTACGGTGTCGTTTGAATAAGTCCTTGAGCGCACCGGCAACGTAGTGACAGGTACACGCGAGGTTGAGATGGGAGAAAGGGTCGGTGAAGTCCCCGATTCGCGCTATCTGTCGTCGTAAAGGTCAGCGAGTGTTGTTGGAAGGAAGGTGTTGCTCCTGACTTACAAGCTCCACCGGTAGGGAGCGCAGCGAGATCATAACGAAGTGTTGTACATTTTGTCCTGATAGAAGTTGCGATAAGATATCCGAGGAGATGCTTGCCAAGGTTGATTCGTGTCTTTGACAACAAGCCAAGGGATCAACACGCGACTCTCCCTGTGTCTTGGAATGTGCCACTCGGAACAATGACATGGGCCTGGCCCGAGAACATAGCATATGAAAAGGAAGCATGCATTTACAGATGCATCGCAGATTCTACCCTGCTATCGAAACCACCATAGACGAGATACGAAACAATTTGAAGGGTTGGCTCTGAAAAAACCGATCCAACCCGTCCTGGAAAGCCATCGAATTCACCTGCGACGAGAGCTCTCCACGGCCTTCGGTAATCGTAGCTCAGTCGCTCTCATCGTCGTCGAAATCCGCCGTCTCATCTTCCTCCTCATCGTCATCATCGTCGTCAACCACATACTTGGACTTCGGCGCCGCCGCAGCACGTCTCGAGGGGCGAGCAGTGGGCTTGACAGGAGTGTCATCGTCGTCATCACTCAGAATGTCGTTGGCGAGTTGATCGACATCCTCGTCCTCATCAGACTCGGGCAGCTTCTTCTTTGGCTTCGAAGCACCGGCCTTGGCCTGAACGCCGCTAGCCATGGCCTTCTTCGCAGCATACGCTTTCGCAGCTGGAGAGAGTGGCTTGGATTCAGGAGCAGCGAGCGCGGCGGCAGGAGCTTTCTTAGGCTTGAGAGCAGTCTCCTTGGTCTTCGGAGCCGCCTTAGGCTTCGGAACAGCCTTGGAGATAGGGGCTGGCTTCGAGACCGGATTTGGCACATCAATGTCCATGGTGTCCTCGTCTTCGGACAGCATGGTGCGGTTGGTGGCCTTTTGCGGTGAGTTCTGCGCCAAGCCAGCCCAGTCAGTCTCGTCTTCGGAGATGCTATCGCCGCCCAAGTCCTTTCTGCTAGACCTCTTCTTGAGCCCATGGCTGCTAGTCGGACGTGACGTCGAAGCAGGGTGGAAGAGACGAGTCGGTCCGTCGTTACTGCCGCTACCGACGCCCTTGACCATTGCAGAAACGTCGTCTAGAATGTCATTGCCGCCTAGGGATGAATCGTCGTCGTCGTCGTCGGAGGCGATGGTGTAGGTCTTCTTCTTCTGGGCAGCAGCTCGACCAGCGCGCGCAGGCGGTCTCGTGGCTGCTTCCTTCGCGACCGCGGAGAAGACATCGTCGTCTTCATCCGCATCGTCATCGAGCTCGACAACTCGCTGAGTCTGCCGGCCGCGCTTCTTGGTCGGCACTGGCTCAGAGTCCATGTCGACATCGCTGTCTTCATTCTTAACGACCTTCTTGGCGACCGAAGGCTTCTTCGCTGGAACCGCCTTTTCTTTCACCACAGGTGCTGGCTTGAAGGAGTCCAATGTCAATTGCTTATCAGCTGGAGGCGGCACAACTGGCTTCTGCTCGACACCGTTGACGATCGGGTACACTCCGGCCGGCTTGTACTCGAGCTTCCCCATCCCGAGCAGGCCCTCGACGGCCTTGGATTTGGCCTTGGGAGCGGTCTTCGCCTTCTTGGGACCGAAGTCATCATCCGAGAAGTTGTCGCTGTCATCAGCCTTGCGCTTCTTCCCAGCCTTCCCTCCAACGCCAAGCTTGGCGGAGCGACGGCGAGTCTTGGACTTGACCTTCTTGTCGCGCGCGACCTCTTCTTCAAGCTGCGTGTGCCACTCAGCAAGAAGCTCATCGAGATCAGTCTTCCACAAATCCTGCGCCGACTTGCTGGTCAGGACTGTGATCTCATCCTCCTTGTCACCAATCTGGCGCATGAGCTTCTCAACGCGCTCTTGCGTAAGCGACCAGATGGCCATTCCGAGCAAGTAGTCGTAGTCGCTCGCACCCGCAGCAGTGTCTTCATCATCGTCTGCCTCGTGATTCTCCTGCACAACAGCTTCGAATTCGCCTTCCTTCCGCGCATCGGTGACTTTGGGAAAGCGCGTGAAGTTCAGCTTCTGAAGTTCGGTAACAAGGACCGACTTCTTCTTCTTGCTGACAACGAGCTTGCCATCGATGATCATCTTGATGAAGCGCGCCTGATTCGTCAGCTTCTCTAGTTCGCGCTGCATCTCAGAGAGCATGTAGGCCTTGCGCTTGTGGTACATTCGAAGGCGGACGTGATAGAACTCTTCCATGATGTCCAGTGGAGTGGCGTACTTGTGGATACGACCTTGCGGGTCGAATGCCACCAGATTGGAAGTTGCCATCGTTCTTGAGAGCTTGAACAGCTCTTCAAGCTTCTCCTCGTTCTCCTGCATCTTCTTCTCCTCCATCTTGATGATGAAGTGCACATCTTCCGGAGTGTTGTACTCGGTATAGTCCTTGATGAACGATGGAGTTTTCTCTGCTTTCAGGATCTCTTCCAGCTTGTCTTTGAAGTCCTGAGTCCAGTAACGCACTGGAAGCTCGGTGATTTCAACCTCATTCGGTCCGCTCTTGCGAATCTTTCCACCGAACTTGTAGCGTTCGTCGGCGAGTTGCTCTGTCACACCGGTCCAACCGCGGAACCAAGGCATCATGGGAACCATTGACTCTTTTGAATCGCCGTCCATGCGCCGCTTAAGATTCGCAATGACCTCCTCCGGCCGGTAATTGGGAATGGACGTGCTCCAGCCCGTACCAATACCATCAGCGCCGTTGATGAGGATCATGGGAACGATCGGGATGTACATCTCTGGCTCGATCGTCTTTCCGTCATCAGTATTGTAGGTCAACAACGCCTCGTCGGTCTGATGGAAGAGCCTCCTAGCGAAGGGAGACAGTCTCGTGTAGATGTAACGTGCGCTGGCAGCGTCGCTTCCACCCTGCAATCGAGAACCGAAATTGCCGCTGGGTTCGAGAATGTTGATGTTGTTTGAACCCACAAAAGTCTGAGCCAGACCAACGATAGTCTGCTGCAGTGACGTTTCTCCGTACGAGTATGCTGTCAACCCTGAGACCGAGCCGGCAAGCTCCACCACCTTGACGTCTTTCTTCAGGTTCCGCCGGAAACAAGTGTACATCACCTTGCGCTGACCTGGCTTGAGACCATCGACGACAGAGGGAATGGATCGCATGTTGTCGGCCATCGAGAAAAGGATGAGCTCTTTGTTGATGAAGTCGTCATAAGTGATGTCCTCAGTCGAAGACATGTCGAGATAGGTGCCGGGTACGAAGTTGCCTAGCCAGGTCTTGCGCGCGTCGGCTTTCTTCTTGGAGAACGCAAGATCAATAAGCTCCGGCTCACCTTCTTGCATGGTGTGGAAGGTCTTGAGATGCTTGTCAAGATCGGAGAAGTAAATCTGAGCGTCACGGGTGTCGGAAGTACCCAGTCCCTTGAAGTATTTGTGGTCCCATCCTTTCTGGTTGCCAGGTTCTTGTCTCCATGCTTCATACTCAGGCATGGTGAAGAAGTCGCGCTTCGCTTTGGGGTTCTTTGGATCGCCCTTCCAGACCTTGACGATGGGTGTGATGAACTCGAGTAGGAATTCGGGAATCTTGAGCAGCGAAGGAAACTGCACCTGCAAGAAGTTGATGAGAAGGCCTTTGATGTGAGAGCCGTCGTGATCCTGATCGGTCATGATCATCAAATGCCCATATCGCAAGCTCTTTGCATCAGTGTACTCCTTCTTGTGCTGGAGCCCCAAGAACTTCTTGATGTTCTGAATCTCAGCGTTCTTCGAAATCTGATCAACAGATGCATCGCGAACGTTCAAGATCTTTCCTCGCAACGGGAAGACACCGAAGTGGTCGGGATTGACCACAGCACGTCCAGCCAGGGCAAGCAGGGCAGCAGAATCACCTTCAGTCAAGATCAGAGTACACCTGTGTCCGTCCTTGGTGCCAGCCTTGTTCGCATCTGTCAACTTGGAGTTGTTCATGCGCGTACGTCGATTTCCATCGGACTTTGACAACAGCTTGTCGGCCTTCTGCTGTGCGAAGTGAATGATGTTGCTGACGGCCTCGGTTTTGAGGATATCCTTCAAGAATTTCTCGCTGACCTGAGGCTTGCTTCCGAATGAGCTGACTTTGGTAGTGAGTTGCTCCTTCGTCTGAGACGTAAAGGCTGGGTTGACGATCTGGCTGTTGACGAAGAGGAAAATGTGGTTCTTGATCTGGGCCTTCTTCAACTTCACACCACCTTGATTGTTCTTCTTCTTGTTGACGTGTTCCTCCAGCTTATCACAAATCTGGTCGGCGATGTAGTTGACATGAGAGCCTCCATGCGTAGTGGCGATCGAGTTCACGAACGAGACCTGCTGAAAAGAGCCATCGGAAACTGCAAAACCAATCTCCCAGCGCTCATGAGGTGAATCTGTGAGAATAACCTGCTCGGGAGCATCGCCGTTGTTTGCGGCATTCTCTGTCTTGATGGCTTTGGTGTACATCTCCATATACTGCTTGAATTTGCTGATTTTGATGCGTGTATCGTTCAGGTAGACCTTGAGACCCTTCACGGTTCCAGCCATATCGTAGACTCGGCGCTTCACGAGTGCCTCAAAGTCGTCGTCCATTTGATCCATCCCGAATTTGCGAAAGTCGGGCTTGAACGTGATCTGCGTGTAGTCATCGCCGGACTTGACCTTGCCGATGTTCGCCTTGCCCATGACGCTCATGTTGTTCTTCCAAACCTGTCGGTAGCGCTGCTTCGTCTTCATGTCTACAGTGTCCAGCTCGAATTCGGTGCTGTAGATGTTCGCAAGCTTCGCACCGTAGCCGTTGCGACCTCCAGTAGTCTTTGCCTGATCGTCATCGTAGTTCGAGCCTGTCAGGAGGTGACCAAAAATCATCTCTGGGATGTATATGCCCTCTTTTGCGTGCATCTCGATCGGAATTCCGCGGCCGTTGTTCCTGACGGAGATGCATCCCTGCTCCCGATTGACCCAAACGCGCATTTCCGTCATGTTCTTGTCGCGCTGTTTGTTGTCTGCAGCATTGACCAGGATTTCATCAAAGATCTTGTAAAGGCCTGGCACGAAACTGACCTTGCGGTTCTCCATGACTTCTGTCTCCGAGTTGAAAACCCACATTTGCTCGGTCGTTCGTTCCACAGAGCCAATATAGGTATCCGGACGCTTTAGAATGTGCTCGAGTTGAGTGAGTCTCTGATATTGGTCGCTCGCACCGCCCTTTTTCGCCGGCGCTTTAGGACTCTTCGACACGTCCATCCCGAAGCTCTCATTCGCGTTCTCCTCCAGAGGCTTGCCACCAGTCTTCTTTGCGGCGGGTGCCTTCTTCTGTTTCTTGGAGGAAGGAGGGGTGTTCGAAAGGAGCGAGTCGTCGTTGAGGGAGTCCATATCGACGTCTGAGTTCTCTTCATCCGAGTCGGGCTTTGCGCGCTTCTTCGGTTTCGGTGCAGCTTTCGGTGCCGCTTTTGTGGTCTTCGTGAGAGTCGTTTGTTTGGTGGCTTTCGGTTTAGGCGCAGCTGGCTTCTTCGCAGCGGGTGCTTTGGCCTTCTGTAGCATCGATTAGCACCAGATCTGGCCTCTGACGATGCGCTGTACTTACAGGCTTCACCTCAGGCTCAAAATCACTCGAGGCATCCATCGAGTCGTCCATGCTGCGCGCAGTAAGCGCAGATGCGCTGCTGTGTGGTTAGTGTGTTCAGCACGCAGCGTGCGATTGCATTAGTCGAACCCGCGACAGTATGAAGTCCGTAGCGAATGCGGTCGGTAGTAAGTGGTGCGGCGTAAGTGAGTTGAAGCCTGGAAGAGAAGGTCGAGGGTTGCTGTTTTGATGTTTACGCGGAAAGTCGCTAGCGCGCTCGAAGCGTGTCGGATCACTTGAACCCTGCAGGAACGAGTGTGGCCTCAGGCACTTACGATAAATGTGAGCTCTGTCGAAGATAGCTTTTACGCAGAGTGTTGTTGGAGGAGAGGATGAGGATGAGGAATATATAGGCAAGAGGGTCTGCAAGCCTTCCCTTGCAGTGAATGAAGGTGGAGCACAAACAAGTGAAGACAAGATAATCTGACTGATTTACACATGCAAGCACATGCGCTCGAACACTTCATTCACTCTCTCTGTCGAGGACGTAAGTAGCCTTTGCTGTACTAATAAACACAAGTTTCCGGACACCAGCCCACAGTCCGTCCAACGCCACGCTAAATCGAAGATTGTTCATAGCCCAATTCGCATACCCTTTCTCAACAGATGACTCCATCGTTCTCGAGCTTGACCTCCGGCACGCCCATCCCATCCTTAGTCTTCCTGCGTTTCTCATTGCGCTTCCGCCTCTTCTCTTCACGCTCCTTGTCCATTTCCTCTTTCGCGACTTCAATTCTTGTGGTCAGATCAACTGCGTCCCTAGCTTTCTCCTCGTCTCGCTTCCGCTTGAGATACTCGAATCGCTCCTTGACATCCTCTAGTGTGGCTCTGCGCACCTCGCCAGTCTCTCCCGTAGCGATCAAATGTTGCTTGCTGTTCAGATGCTCCACAAATTGCAGGTTGTCCTTGAACGTGAGGTCGCAAGCATCGCAGTAGAATCCGGCACTCTTGCCTCGCTTTCCTTGTCCGCCCGCTACTACAAGTTGTGTCTTCCCCACCTGATCTGCGACATTCAACCTTGCCTTGCGTGCTTCTGTATCGCGCGTGTCTGGTGGTGTCGAGGCTCGGCGATGGTATTTCTTCCCTTCAAGCGCAGCTTCGTATCGAGCTTTGCCCTCTTCCTTGATCTTTTGATCGCGTTCGCTTGCTTTTGCGGCGTATTCATCGCGATTCCAAGTCTTGCGGAAAGATGTGTCATTACTCGACGATGCGCCTTTGCGATCCGCCATGTTGAACGCCGCGGATGGGTGTAGTTGAGAGCTTGCTTGCTTGTTGTTGGTGTTGCGTCGATTGCCATGGCAGGTTGTGACGTTCAAAGTTTCAAGCTGCGGCGGAAGTGGCTCCACTTCACTCTTCACGGGACCACTCTTCTTGTACGTACCACATACCTACAATGTCCAGCCCAATAAGAATTGGTCGTCAGCATTCGAAACCCATAGGCAGGATTTCAAGACTGAAGCGGGTCATGGTCTTGAAAGAATCCTCGGTACAGCGGCCCTTCATGAACGAAGCAGCAAACACGTTCTCTGTGTTCAAAGAAGACCAAAACAAGACCAAACCCCCAACGCGCGAGATGCTAGGTTACGCCTGAATCGAACGCTTTGCATTCTGGATGATGCAGCAGTCCGGCCGCGTGTCTGTTGATGATCACAGTAGTGGTCACCACATGCCAGGACCTGAGAGCAAGATGCAATCTAGCCCTTGGCCAGGGTCATGCCCCTACGGCGAACCAGACTTCCGTCTAGCTTTCTCACATGCTTCATGTACATACGCCTAGCTATTCAAGGACGAAACGACGTATACACGATGTTCGATTTGGAGCAGGTTCGCTGGCCCACTCATCAAGGCATAGGTCTGCCACCTCCCGGGACTTGGCTTGGTTAACGGACAATTCATTGGCACACGACAATGTCGGTGTGTTCCTCTGTCAGACTTCAGAAGATGTGACCGTAGCCTTCGCGAAAGAGTCTCTCGTGCATGGTTCGCCTGCATCAACCTGGCTGTGGCCGTCGTCGCCGACCTATTTGAGTACCTTGGAAAGCTGGCATAGGCCATATCAGCATGCCCGGCATGACATAAGAACAGGAACTGTTCTGAAGATCCAGAGACACACTTTCGGCCTCTCGACGAAGCGACGAGGCGACTCCGGAATGAGAAATGATTATGTTTCATGTGCTTTGTGGATTGAACGTCCCTGTCATTGTCCCTACGACGATCATGTCATCTTCAGCCACTTGCAGTCTGCGCTATCGTACAAATTGGTCGACATAGTCCTTTCCCAAGCCCACTTTCTCATAGTGGTTTCTTGCCATCTGAATAAAGTTAGAAGATGTCCCTCTGCAGTGCGTCGACGGACACTTACCTCAAGCTTTGTGAACACGTCCTCGATCCGCTCAGCTTTGCCGAATGGATCGACGTAGACACATGCACCTGTCACGTGGAAGAGGGTGTACATCTCATCAACGTCATCTGGTACTTCAAGCGTGTGAGTCTCGCCTGGCGGCTCCATCGAGTAGCCGCCCGCAGTTGCCCACCCTTTTCAAACCGTCAGCGGACTCTTTTCAAGAGGCACACTACGTCGATATGACTCACAATTGTGCTCCAGATAATGCCATTTTCCCCGTAAGGTGAATGCATGGACCGTTCCCGTGTACCTATGTCGACTGAGGACGCCGCTCTTCGTGACTTTCAAAATGTTGACAAAGTATCCGTTTGACGTGTTGAATAGCAGCGGCCGGAACCTGAAAAATAGAAGTGGATAGATCAGCTATAGTCCAGACAATGAGACTTCGATGCAGAGTAAGATCTGCTGGTATTCCCGTGGAAGGTCAAGGATTACTACGGGCCTTATACGCTTTAGAACTTACCATACATTATCAGCTTGAGGGACCCAAAGTCTCTCGTCCGTATCTTCAAGCTGCATGATATTTGGGATGACCTAGACCGAAGGGCAGAAGGGTTAGCAAAGTCTCAGAGACGGTTCGGATGTTAAGTCAGGAGCTGGTAAGATTCGGAAGCCTCCTGCCCTTTCGTTACGCACGAGGTCGTCTGGTATTCCGAACGGCTGAGCTCCTTGATATGGCATGCTCTTCTCATTCGTTGGTTTGCTCGTCGAGATCGGGTCACTGGTACCAACACCAGCGTCTTCCAGTCCATTCGCATCAACACCGGAATCGACCATCTCCTCGGAGGGCGGCGAAGGGAGATCGTCAGCGGCATTAATTTCGACATGCTCAACTTCAGCATTGGGCGAGGTAGGGACGTCGGCTTCAATCATTGTCTTCTCGATAGGCGGCGGGGGAAGATCGTCGGCGGCATCAACGCCGGTGTGCTCCACTTCAATATTGGGCGAGCTGAGGCCGTCGAAGTTGGGTGTTGTCTCCTCAATACGCGGTGGGGGAAAATCGTCCGCGGCATCAACACCAGCGTGCTCCACTTCACCATTGGGCGAGGTGAGGCCATCGGTGTCAGTTGTACTCTCACTGGGCGGTGGGGGAAGATCGTCGGGGGCATCAATGCCAGCGTCTTCCACTTCAATATTAGGAGAGGTTGGGATGTCGGTCTCAGCTGATGTCGTCTCGATAGGCGGCGGAGGAAGATCATCAGCGGCATCAACGCCAGCATCCACTTCAACCATGGGCGAGCTGAGATCGTCGGTGCCAACTATTGTCTCCTCAATGGGCGGCGGGGGAAGGTCGTCTGGGGCGTCGACGCCAGCAGATGGTGCCATGATTGTCGTAGAGTATCGACGAAAGCAATTGACAAGTAGTATTCGATATATTCGAATGGTCTCCAGAAATTAGAAAAGCTCAAAGTCACCAGCAGGAACACAGTACTAATACACTCGATCGGAACTCTCTGGCCAAATGGACGTAGTTCCGGACGCAGGTTTCTGGTTCATCGCCATCGATGGCATGTCACTTTAACGAAATGTTCTTGGAACGGCACATCGTGGTTGGCGCGATTGAAGTAAGGTTGCGAAATGTCGGCTGACTCGTGATAGTTTGCAGTAGCTTGATCGCTCAGATGTACTTCTTCGCCCAATGGGTACTTCGGCACTACGGGCCGGAACACACATCGATTCCAATGCCAAATAGCAGGGTCCATCGCAACTGGCATGACGTTTGGGCGCTGAGTCGTGACTCGGAGACAGATGCGATCGTTCCTGTTCCTTTGAAGAAAGGCCTGCCTCGGTCAGCCTCACATTTGATCGCGTGGCCTATGTGGCGCGCGTCATGTCGGCGGACACACCGATCGCATGAGCATGAGGTACAATTTGTGGCGCACGTAGAAATCCGCCCGTGCTTGATTGTGCACATCAAGCAGACGGTGTAAGTCGAGGTCTGAAGGTGCACTCGAGGTCGTCACACAAACGCTTCGAGCAAAGACGCTCGGAAGCTGCCGTGGGCATGGGTTGTATGGTGCTCAGTCGGCTTTGGATGAAACTTCTTCCTCGTCTGATAAAGGCGACTCATCTAGCTCGTCAAGACTGAACAGAAGCGCATCGTCAGGCAAAGTGGGTTGCAAGAATTTGTCGTCCGCCCATGCCAGAGGATCTTGCACATCAGGCTTGGCCTTTCCGGCGAGGACTTCAGATCGGATGTAGTTGACCAATTTGATGCTAGAGTAGAAGTCCAATTCTGTAGATGTCAGCAAAATGTATACCACACTCGGTCTTCTCTGGAGTTGACTCACTTTTTGCTTTCTGGATGTCCACAAAGTCGAACTCATGGGCCGCCTTGCAATGCTCCATGGTCACTTTGACGTCGGCAAACACATCGTCGCATAACAGACACTTGATGCTGACCGGCTCCGAATCATCTTCAACATCGTTCCATCCCTCGGAATCAGGCCGGATATTGAAGCCCTCAGGATCGTCGCTGCCAGAATCTGAGCCCGAATAGTCGTCCTCCACTGGCGGCCCCACGACCTCACCCGCACTGTTCCTCAATCGCCAACCATGAGGGAGTTCTGGCATGCCGGCGTTGCCGTTTGGTCGTTCGTTCTGCTTCGAATTCATTTCTCATTTGTCTCTGAACCAATAATTTCTCAAGCGAATCTTGAGGGAGGAAATCTTGGGATCAGTCAGCAAATGCAAGCTTCGGCCGATCGTCCGAGCTTCGTGCGGCTCCGCATGACCTTCAGAATGGCGTCACCGCGAACTGAGGTGTCGGTGTCGAGTTCTCGGAGGATCGTCCTCTTCCTCGTCCACCACAGCTTTTGCACGGGACCGAGCAAGAGAAGAAGATGGCGCCCGACAGAGGCTCATCGTCAGCGAGGGCCGCCCGGACCAGCGAGGATACCATGAGCAGCGACGACGAAGCGTACCGATCTGGTGCAGCACGCGAGCCCATCGGCCAGGAGCCGGACGAGGATTTCCTGGCTCGGAGGAGCGAACAACCGCAGTTCACACTACGGGCTCTGCTACTTGGACTCGTGATTGGCGTGCTCATCGCGTTCTCCAATACCTACTTTGGCCTGCAAACGGGTTGGATATCTGGAATGGCAATGCCGAGTGCCTTGATAGGATTTGCATACTTCAAAGGCCTCAGAACTTTTGCAGACAGGTTGGGCGGACCATTCAAGAGGTTCGATATCGGGGCAGGCTTCAGTGAGGTGGAAAATGTGCTTGTACAGACAGTAGCCGGCTCTGTGGGGACAATGCCTTTGGGCTGCGGAATGGTCGGAGTTGTTCCGGCTCTTGAGTTCCTACTCAATCCATCAGAGGTCCCGGATCAAGGCGACCCGAGTTCAGTCACAGGCCTTGTCCCCGCAGACATGAAGAATGGCATCCACCTACCACTGTCCAAGCTCGTGTTATGGGCTTTAGGGCTTTGCTTCTTCGGTGTATTATTTGCAGTACCGCTCCGAAAGGAGGTCATCATTCGCGAGAAGCTCAAGTTTCCTTCAGGAACCGCCACTGCATTAATGATTGGTGTCCTGCACGGCGGCGAGAAGACGGGAGCTGAAGGTAATATTGAAGAGCACGCCACACGCCGGAGAAGACCGGTCCAAGGGAGGGACGAAGAAAGCCGCTCACTGATGAGCGGGACCAACCAGGAGGAAGAAGCACGGCCCAAACGTCGAGATAGCAACAGCGATGCCGCGAAGAGGGACTGGCAAAAGCAGATCAGGCTTCTGACCACATCGTTTGGCGTATCTGGAGCCTACACCGTGATATCTTACTTCCTCCCTCAATTGCATTCGATACCGATCCTGGGCACTTACATGTCAGATGTATGGGTGTGGAACCTCAACCCTAGTCCTGCCTATGTTGGACAGGGCATCATCATGGGCCCATCAACGACAATACACATGTTCATCGGCTCAGTGATTGGATGGGCCGTGCTATCACCAGTAGCCAAGCATCAGGGCTGGGCTTCCGGCCCGGTGTCTGACTGGAATACCGGCTCGAAGGGATGGATTGTTTGGGTCAGTCTCGCTATAATGCTCGCGGATGCTATAGTGAGCCTGGGCTGGCTGATACTACGCCCTACAATATGGTATAGTCGTCAGTACGGGCCACAAATCGTGGAAGGCATCAAACGAAATGGAGTGCGCAAGTTTGCAGTCGATCTCGCGCGACCTGTAATGAGAGGATACAGTCCAGTCAACCTCGAAGATCCGGTGGATAGCGACTCGGCCGGATTGCTTCAAAGACAAAAGTCGGCGCCTCTCGATGAGGAGGAGGAATACGACGCACCACCCGAGCACCAGATCGGAGCCAAGACCACTCTGATAGGGCTGGCATTGACTCTTGTGTTTTGCATTTTCGCTGTTCAATATTCCATGGCGGGCATTATCAGCATCGGACTCACAGTGTTCGCTCTAGTCCTTGCCCTCCTATTGAGCATCATGGCGGTCCGAGCTCTCGGCGAGACCGACCTAAATCCGGTCAGTGGGATCAGCAAATTGACCCAATTGGTGTTTGCAGGTCTTGCGCCGGCTGGAACAAAGAATGCAGTGGTGATCAATCTCATCGCCGGCGGCATCAGTGAAGCCGGCGCGCTGCAAGCCGGGGATTTGCTCCAGGATCTCAAGACTGGCCACTTGCTTGGAGCGAGTCCCAAGGCGCAGTTCTGGGGACAATTGATTGGATCTGGAGTGGGAGCTGTGGTGAGCGCTCTGGTGTACAGACTGTACACCAATGTCTATACTATACCGGGCGGCCTGTTCCAAGTCCCGACCGGGTTTGTCTGGGTGTTTACCGCACGACTGGTCACTGGCCAGGGGCTGCCACCGAAAGCTGGTGTATTCGCAGCGGGCGCTGCTGCGATATGGGCGGTGCTGACGGCTGTACGGATCTACGGGACAAGCAAGAAAGCGAGCTGGTTGCCTTACGTCCCGGGAGGCATCGCTGTTGCAGTTGGCATGTACAATACGCCGTCGTTCACGCTTGCGAGGACACTTGGCGGGCTGATGGCTTGGTATTGGACGCAGTGGAAGAAGAGGGAGGAAACGCCTTTGATCGTACTGGCATCCGGGCTGATACTGGGAGAAGGCCTGCTGAGCATAGTCAATCTCGGGCTTGCAAGTGCTGGCGTGCCACATGCGTGACGCTCGACGGTAATATTAATTCAAGACGTTTCAGGCGCCTATCATGCTGCACTGGCTAGTCCACGCCGTCCTCATCTTCATCTTCCTCGTCTTCGTCTTCATCTTCATCATCGTCCTCATCATCGTCCGTGACCTCGCCACCCAGCTCCTTCACTTTAGCTTTGTACTCATCTCGCTTTGACTCAATGTCGCCGAGAACAAGTAGCAAAGTCTCAAGTTCTTCTTTCGCGGCCTTCTCGCTTTCCTTTGCAGCAGTGATGTCGGTCTCAAGCTTTGCAAGATCGTCCTTGGCCGCCTTTTCTCCGTCCTTCGCCGCTGCTAGGTCTGCTTCCAACTTCTCAAGATTCTCTGTTGCTGTCTTCTCTCCATCTTTGGCGGCCGCCACGTCGGCTTCGACTTTGGCGAGGCTTTCTTTTGCACTCGTCTCGTTCTCTTTCGCGGTGGTGAGCTCTGCCTCGAGTTTCGTGACTCTCTCCTTGTCCGCGGCGCTTGGGCCAGCATTTGTGCCCTTCTTGGCGCCTCCCTTTCCGCCTTGGTTGTTAGGTTTTGCGGCGTCTTTGGCCGCATCGCGTTCCTTCTCCGCCGCCTTCAGTGACTCCTTGGCAGACTTGAGATCTTTCTCTGCGCTCTTGACCTGTTCTTTGGCGCTGTCACGTTCCTTTTCCACCGCTTTAAGTGAGTCCTTGGAGGATTTGAGGTCTTTCTCTGCACTTTTGACCCGGTCTTTGGCTGCGTCACGCTCCTTCTCCGCTGTGTTTTTCGAATCGTTTGCTGCCTTGAGACTCGTTTCTGCCGTCTTTGCTGCAGTCTTCGCCACCGCCAGTTCTTTCTTGAGACCCTCCACCTTGCCCATAAGCTCCTTGGCAGCAGTACTCGTTGCAGCTTGAGCCGCATCCAGATCTTTGCGTGCAGTTGTCGTGGCCTGTTTAGCAGTCTCAAGCTCTTTCTCGAGATCCGCAAAACCAGAGCGCTCAGTCTTGAGCTCCTCTTCTTTGCCAGCAAGCTCTTCCTTCAGCTCGTTCAACTGCGACCTGAGACTCTCAAGCTCCTCGCCACGAGATTCAAGTGCGCTCTTCGATATGTCAAGTTTACTCTCAGCCGCCTGCGCCCTCGCCTCGGCAGTGCGGAGGTTGGCGTCGGTCGTAGCGTGTTTCCGCTGGACTTCGTCGAGCTGCCGGCTGAGGTCACGCTCCCGAATGATCAACTCGTTGTGCTTCTTAGTGAGTGACTCAAGCTGCTGCTTGACATTCGTATGACCATTCGACTCGATCCGGTGGGCATTTCCGAGCTCTGCGAGACGACGCTCGTACTCTTGAGCCTTCAGCGCAGCGCTAGCCTCCCGTTCCCGAAGGGTAGACTGTGCTTGACGATCGGCTTCTTGCCTGGCCGCCGCGATGGCACGTTTGTGCTCAGCATCGGCCGTCTGACGTTGCTTCTCGTTTTTCTTCTCGAGCTTCTCCAGCTCGTTGTCGTGGCCTTGCTGCATTGCCTGATTGATCTTCCGCAGCCTATCGATCTCGGAGTTGGCAGATTGCAATTCCTTGGCCGCAGCCATGCGATCTTGCTCGCTCTTTTGCCCCGCCTCTAGAGCCTCCTCCTGTGCCTTCGCATTTGCTTCGCTAAGTACCTGGATCTTCTGCCTTAGATCGTCCAGTACATCGCGGTCCACTCCGGCTTCGGCGGCGGACGGAGGCAGCACCTCAACACCAGGGTCTTTGTCAACAGCTTTACGCAAGCGGGAGTACTCCATTGCGAAAAGATCGATGAAGACTCTACTGATCATACCATCCCCAGCTTCATCCACTTCGAGATCGAGGTCATAGTCGCGAACTGCTGGCTGTCGGCGGAGCTGAAGGAGCGCGTCCAAGTACTTGGTCCGTCCTAGCTTCTGCTGCAACAGTGGCGCGAGGGTTCTTCTCGGAACAGGAGAGTCTTTGGTGCTGAACTCGTATACAGTGCCCAACAGTGCTGCCGCAAGGCCGATCACGACCGGCTCGTCCTTTGGGGTCTTCACCAATGCGACCAGAACCTGCAGAAGACTTGAGCCTTCTGCGAGCAGGTCGTCGATCCCAGGCGCAAAGTCCCAAAGCAGAGTGGTCAAAAGGCTTGCATAGGCAGCACCAAGCCTCTCTTCGACAGGATTCGACTGCAGAGTCGCCTGCAGCTGTAACCCAAGCGCTTGTGTGGCAGAAACAACGTCTTCGCCTTCGCTTTCGTCGCCTTCTTTCACGGCCGTGAGCAGAGATTTAGCCTCGATATTATCTGCCACAAGATCTTGTACGATCCAAGATGCAAAGACAACGCCGTTGGTGTCGTCCGCAGCCGGGTGAAGAAGGGCAGTCAGCACATTCGCAGCAACCTCGTGCTCAGCATGTCCTGCGATTGCTCGTTGCAAGAAGTGGATCTTGATACGTGCGTGCTTCGTGAGATAAGCCTGAATCAGACCACAAGCCGCAGCTCGAAGAGATGGGTCTGCCTGTGGCTTCGAAAGCGAGAGGTCTAGAAGTGCCTCTATGATGTAGGTTCGCCGAGTCTCAACGCTAGCTCTTGCACTGCCCTTTCCAGTGCCTGGTCTCAAGTGGGTGCCATTAGTTTGCGCCGCTTTCTCTACTTGCTCGGCGTTATGTTCCGCATCAGACGGCGTTACGATGGTGAGAGCTGCGAACTGCTCCTGTAGCGGAGCGTTGCCCTCAATGAGCGCGGCTGCGACTCTAAGTGCCGATTTTCGGATGGGAAGCGGCAGCACTGCGAATCCTAGATCGATCAAGATCTGAGCGATGCCAGCCTTGAAGAAGGCGATTTGATTTTGAGGCGTGTTCGATTCGCCTCGCACGAGGAACAGCCTCAGGAGCTGTAGGAGGCCCCACGACGCTTTCTCTCGGTTCTGACGCAGAAATACTGCTTCTGCATCGTCACCAGGGAAAGCCTGGGTCAACAGCTGGGCCACCTGCGAAACGCAGCCTGATTCGCGAAACATTGTCTGATTGCTGGCAGAACCTTTGATCAAGTTGGCGAGCAGACTCAGGCAGTCTTGCGCGGTGATACCAGCGTCTGCCAGCCCACCTTCGAGGCGAATGAGAGCGAATACTTTTCCAAAGACATCTTCGAAAGCAACGATCTTCCTGAGTTCCTCGTTCGCCCCGCTTGTGAGGTCTACAAGCAGTAGAAGTCCGGCATTACGCACAGCGTCTCGGCTGTCGTCCAGCACACCAACCAGCCGTGATGTACCCAAAGGCGCAGACAGAATGCATTCTTGCAGTCGCTCGGGTCGGGCAGCGCAGATAGCCGAGAGCAGTTGCACTGAGTACAAGCGCGAGTAGTAATCGGCATATGCGCTGGTCGGATCGAGCAAGTTCAGGAGGAGAACGATGTTGTCTTGTCGCTATTATCTCCTTAGCTATCGCCGTCTCACCTTCCAATCGTATTGTCGAACTGCATCATGCATACCATAGAAAACTCGTCTGCCAGAAACAATGCGATCTCGTCGCCAGCCTCAGGAGAATTTGGCTCTGGGTTGAAAAGCATCAACAGCGTTTCCAGCACTGTTCTTATGGTGTCCACATCACCTCCTCCCTCTTGGCTTCGCCGTGATTCCCCATCTTGACCTCTCGTCGAGCTTGTCTCCCCCAACCCATCGCGCTTGAGAATCGAGATCAGCTCCCTGAGTGAGCCGCTGGCGACTGAAGCAGGATATTCTTTGGCGAAGCTTCGTAGGCCAAGAATCGCGGCCCGTCTGTCCTCCAGCAAGGTCGCAGATTGTAGGCGTCCGCAAAGCGTTTCGATCGTGGCCGTGGCCGTCTGCATAGGTGGTGTCTTGAGCATACTGTGCTGGTTATTGCCCGTAGGCAACCTGTCGACTATTCCATGCTTCTTCTCGTTCGCACTTGGGTTTCAACTATGGAGGCACAATCAGCAACCACGTCCAGAGTTCAGAAGAATTTCGAAGTACTGCAGTCAAGGTAACAAATGTCCTTCTTGTACGATGCAACATGGATACGCGATCAGGGTCCATCATATAAGGTTGCGCTTCTGCCCGTGTCGCGTATTCTTCATTCGAGTCGAACTTCGACGACCTGAACCTCGACATCACCCACGCCGGCAGCTTGTCAACTGTTTCTTCTGCCAGGCCATCGACCCGAGTGTGTGCTATATCTCCCCGCGACGGAAGCGACACTCTGACACTTTGACCGCCGCCGCTCCCTACCACCGAACCACCACACCAGCTCGCCTCTGAACCCTCGTTGCGCATTTCCATATTTCACGCCTACGCAGGCACCCCTCGCCACCATGGGTGTCCCAGCGCTCTTCCGATGGCTCAGCAAGAAATATCCCAAGATCATCACGCCTGTTGTAGAGGAGCCTGGTCGGGAGGTCGAGAACAGCGATGGCTCCATCACAAAGATTCCTGCCAACTCGCTTGGGCCGAATCCGAACGGCGAAGAGATGGACAATTTATACTTGGATATGAACGGCATTGTTCACCCTTGTTCTCATCCCGAAGACCGACCTCCGCCCGCGAACGAAGAAGAGATGATGATCGCGGTCTTCGAGTACACCGAGCGCGTTGTGAACATGGTTCGTCCACGAAAGCTGCTGATGATCGCCGTCGACGGTGTCGCCCCTCGCGCGAAGATGAACCAGCAGCGTAGTAGACGTTTCCGTAGTGCGCAAGAAGCTGCGGAGAAGGACGCAGAAGCCAGCGAGTTTCACGCCCGCATGGTCGCGAACGGCGAGCGAAGCGCAAATGGTGGTGGTGATGACTCGTCTCCTAAAAAGACATGGGACTCCAACTCCATCACGCCCGGTACCCCATTCATGGACTTGCTCGCAGCAAGTCTGCGTTATTGGGTGAGCTACAAATTATCGACGGATCCTGCTTGGGAGAAGCTGAAAGTCATCATCTCCGATGCTACCGTGCCCGGTGAAGGTGAGCACAAGATTATGAACTTTGTTCGTTCTCAACGCAGTTCGCCTGAACACGATCCAAACTTGAGGTAAGTCCGTTTTTTGCATTCCTTTGCACACTTAGCACTGAGGTCCTCTTTTTGGAAAACTCTTGTACAATTGCCTTCATGATCTCCGCTGACCTCAACAGACACGTCATGTACGGTCTCGACGCCGATCTCATCATGTTGGGCATCGCAACACACGAGCCGCATTTCCGCATTCTACGTGAAGACGTATTCGCCAACGACACCAAGCCAGGTCACTGCCGGAAATGCAACCAGCCTGGCCATATTGCCGCCCACTGTCAAGGATTGGTGAAGCCAAAGGACGAGGATGCGAACATTGTCAAGCCTCCGAAGCCCTTCATCTGGCTGCACGTTGGTGTTCTGCGGGAGTATTTGGCCGTGGAAATGAGTGTGCCCAATCAGGGCTTCAGATTCGACCTAGAGCGCGCTCTCGACGACTGGGTATTCATGTGCTTCTTCGTAGGAAACGACTTCTTGCCCCACTTGCCGTCCCTGGATATTCGAGAAGACGCCATCGACACACTCATCGCCATCTGGCGAGACAACATTCCATCCATGGGTGGCTATGTTACTAAGGACGGTCACGTTGACCTCGCGCGAGCACAGTCGATTCTTGCAGGACTCGCAAAACAAGAGGACGCCATCTTCAAGAGACGACGGGAGGCAGACAAGAAGAGCGAGCAGAGGAACAAGCGGAATCAGGAGCGCGACAACAGGTTTAACAATAAGAAGCCGCGATACTCAGGCGGCGGAGAGCCTACAGGTTTCGATGAGACAATTGTGAGAAGGGGTGCTCGTGGAGGTATCATTCGAGGCGAGGCTGCTCCGGATCCGAATGCACTGCCAACGTTCGCACCAGGTGCGGCCCAAACTCGAAACGATCCACGCTACGCCGCGAATTTGACTCACGCAGACGTCGTTGGCGGGAAGGCCGCGCTTGACAAGGCAAATCAAGACAATCGGTCAGCAGCTGCCGCGCTGAAAGAGAAATTGATGGGGAGCAAGAAACCCGCAGACAACCAAAAAGCCGAGCTGGATGCACTTTTCTCTGGAGCCAATGGGGGGTCCGACACAACACCGGTCCTAGGCAAGAGGACGCGGGATATGATCGACGACTCTGCCGCAAATGAACCGAGCTCAGACCCCTCCACGCCAGGTCGGAACACGCCAGACAAGGAAATTGCAGACCCGATGAATCGTGGCTCCTCTGGCGCGCTCGGAGGCACTTCTAAGAACACCAGTGAGGACATGCCGGAGGACACCGTCAAGCTGTGGGAGGATGGCTATCAAGACCGTTACTACGAGCAGAAATTCCACGCCTCACCCCAGGACATTGAATTTCGCCACAAGGTCGCCCGCCATTATGTTGAGGGTCTCGCCTGGGTGTTGCTCTACTATTTCCAAGGGTGCCCATCGTGGACTTGGTACTACCCCTTTCATTACGCTCCATTCGCCGCGGACTTCGTGGACATGGAGAAGCAAGTCGTCAGCTTTGAGAAGGGAAAGCCTTTCCATCCTTACGAACAGCTGATGGGTGTGATGCCCGTGGCATCGAATCATACTTTGCCCGCAGTCTTCCATCCACTGATGACTGAAGACACGAGCCCTATCAAGGAGTTCTACCCGCTAGAGTTTGACCTCGACTTGAACGGGAAGAAGTTTGCGTGGCAGGGCGTCGCCTTGCTGCCTTTTATTGACGAGAAGAAGTTGCTGTCCGCCATGGCAGAGAAGTATCCGCTCCTGACCGAGGACGAGCAGCGTCGCAATGCATTTGGCGAGGAAGTCTTGATTTTCAGCACCAAGCATCCCCTGTATCAGGAGGTAGTGTCAAACTTCTACGGGAAGAAGGCCACTGATGCCAAGGTCAAGCTCAACCCCAAAGTGACAGAAGGCCTGGCCGGAAAGGCGTCGAAGGATCCCTCATACAATCCCAATTCCGAACTCACATTCCCATTCGACAGCGGCGAGCAGGATCAATTCGGCGATCTGGAGGTCGATGAGAGTGTGAAGGTCTCCTACCACATGCCAGTGTTGAGCACGCTGCACAAGTCGATGCTACTACCTGGCGTCAAATTCAAGGAGCCCGTTCTCGACTACAACGATGTAGAGATGACTCGAAACCGCGCAAACAACTCCGGGCGCCGCCATGGAGGCGTGCAGCTTTCGGAGCATGGCGACCGATCGGACGGCCGGCGCATCAATTACGCTGCCGGCAACAACGGATACGCAGGCAATGGTAGAGGAGGTGGAAATGGCTATGGAGCCAATGGTGGCTACGGTCGCGGAAATGGTGGACAAGACCAGTTCTCCAGTCGCGCGGCTGATGTGTTCGCAAATCTTCCGCCGCATCTGGCGGCTCAAGCTGCTCAGCATGGCTTCCAGCCGCCTCCGATGGGAGGCTACCCGCCACCAGGATACCCTCCGATGCCACCACAAGGCTACCAGCCGCCAGCACAGTACGGGCAAAGCCGAGGACCACCACCACCGCAAAACGGGTATGGCGCTCGCGGCGGCGGTGGATATGGTCAAGGTGGTTACAATGGGGGAGGCTATGGAGGAGTCGACAGTCATCGTGGAGGTGGTGGCTACGGAGCAGGAGGTGACAGTTATCGTGGAGGTGGTGGGTACGGCAGGGGAGGCGGTCGTGGTGGCCGACGATACTGAGCGCGTATGAGCCGTGTATTGTCTGTAGTATATGGATGATGGGGCATAATCAAGAGCCGCCGTCTACCATCAAGCTTGTTTGAAAGAGACGCGTCGAAAGATGCACAAGTCTCTGCACAATTTCCAGATGCCGAACTCGTGTAGTAAGACTCAACAGCCTCGAACCAAGGGGCTGATTGTTTTCGAGTGAATGAATGATTGAGTGTACGCGTAGACTTGGGCACGATCGTACTGAGAAACACGCATGAGGCATCATCCCTGCCCAACTTCACGCGCCTGACCTCGAGGAAGAGATTCTTCGATAATACACTCGCAATTTCATCAAGCAAGATGTGGTCGCGTCCGTTGCGGACATGCCGGCGGCAGACATGGCAGACGCATCTGGCCAACCGGCGAGCTTTCAACGGGCAACCGACAGGCCCGCATACAACCTACTTTCAACCACCACCTCAAGCACAGAAGCCACCGAGGCGCATCCTTTGGAGACTAACGAAAGGCGCAGCCATCATGTCCGCAGGTGTTGTCCTTGGAATTGCCGCATATGGAAAAGCAATGCAATTGCGGCCTATCGAGCTTGTGGAGATTAATGGTGCCAAAGACGATGAGGGCCAATTACTTCAGGAGGCCATGATCGCTGGTGTTCACGAGGGGCTCGCTCGCCGTGTCCCACCCATGAGCTACGAAGATGCCATGGGTTTCTTGCGAGGAGGGTCTGGGTACTCGGTCACGCCTAAAGCAGTCTCACATTTTACGCAAGCTCCGTCAAATTTACCCTGCGAAGATACCATGGGTTCCGGCACATACACCTTTTTAGGGGATCCTGCGAAGGACTGGTCTGAATGGGGTATCTTTGATGGACATGCTGGATCTCGCACGGCGCAATTACTCAAGGACTATCTACCTCTGATTCTCGGGGAGGCTCTTTGGAAAGCGCGGTGCATGACGAAGCCAGTGGAGCAGACCGTGGTCCAGACGATCAAATCAGCTTTTCTCAAAGTTGACCAGGAGATCGTGGAGGGTGCTGGAAACCAAATTCAGGCGGGAGGTTCCTTGCCTCAGATCGTCGCTGCTGGAGCCGCTGCGTTCTCAGGTTCTTGCGCATTGGTAGCGATCTTCGATCCTGTGCGCGAGGTCGTTCGTGTCGCCAATGTCGGTGATTCACGGGCTGTACTGGGCAGGTGGGATCCTATCAGCAAGAAATACGTCGCAGAACCAATGTCTGTCGATCAGACCGGTTTCAACTCAAATGAGGTGGACCGCGTCACACGCGAACACCCTGGCGAGGATCCTGTCGACCCCAAGACTGGTCGTATATACGGACTCGCCGTTTCACGTGCTTTCGGAGATGCTAGATGGAAATGGACAGAGGAACTCACAAAGCTAGCTCACGACAAGTACTTTGGCCCTGCGCCGCGACCGAATGAAGTCATCAAGACACCTCCCTATCTCACTGCCGAGCCAGAAGTGATGACGTGCAGTGTTGCAAGCAGAGGCAGCGATCCTGCTCCTTTCCTCATTATGGGCAGCGACGGGCTATGGGATCAGATGTCCTCAGAGGATGCAGTGACCTGCGTACAGGTGAGTACCAGAAAGCCGCCGAGCTTACCAGACGACATCGTACGGAAGCTTATTTCGAGTGCAGATGTGGCTAGACAAGTTTAAACCGACCGACTTCCTCGATGTCGACCAGAGCGAGACTCTCGCAGCTAGTATGCGCCGCCGAAGACCAATGTGCGCACTTCCGAAACTAACATCTCGCTAGATCCATTCACCCCCAATGCAAAGCGCACGCCGCCAACCTTTACCAGTGCCGCCGACCTGGCCGATGATGATACGTGGTTCGACGAAGATGAAAAGTGCCTGAAGTGGAAAGCCGAGCCAAAGCACTTCGTGGTAAGTTTCTGAAGGGTGCAAGGCTTGCGGCGCCTGAGATTGTCTCGGCCTGTTGCAGGTCCAAGTCTGTATCGCTGTGTTGTTCGATCATCGCTAACCCTTATACCCTTTGACGTTAGGTGGAAGACGAAAACTGCGCAGTGCACGTCGCACAGAATGCGCTGGGCGGTAAGAGACGAGATCTCTTCGCCGGTGTCATGAGTGTCCAGGCGCCCTACAGTCGCAACGTCCGCGACGACATCACTGTCAATGTGATCTTCTTTGGTGTCGATGCTTCGACGCAGATGTTGGAGGCGAAGCGCGCGGGTGCCGTCGTGACCTCGGGATGAGGATGACGGCTACTGGAATCAACAAAACTGTACAATACCGGCAGACATTGCTTGCGCGTCACGGGGCGGAATTTGGAGCAGACAGAGGCCTGTGTTTGCCGTTCGCTAACATTTGGATTGCTATACAATCCAATGCTCACGAATAAGTGGTCTGCCAGAAGAACCTAGTCCGTGCTTAGAGACCGGTATTCAAGGCTTTCCTCCCGTCCTCGATTGTCTCCATATATCATCTCAGTCAGCGATCTTGATCAAACGGCCCCACACCCTCGGCATCAAGCTGTACGGCCCACTCGTATCATGAACAAGCTCGATGACCGACCATCGTCCCGAGCCGAAGATGGCGGCCTCGATATCTCGACCTAGAGTGCAGCCACCAACGAGCGGAGTCCACACAACGTTCCAGATGTCTGGGCAGTGTCAGCTCTGAATATGATCAGAACCTTTGTCCATCGCATCCAAGTGAGCTGGAAGTCTTACGCTGCACAAGCCGGGTCCAAGTATCCGAACTCGCCTCGTGTTCCCAAAACAAAAGCTGTCCACCAGGTTTCAGGAGCGAATGGATCCTCTCGACGGCCCTGGCGGGATCCGAGACGGAACACAAGACTTGCATACATACGACCGTATCTATAGTCCCCTGAAGAATTCCATTCGCCGCGAGCAGCGCTTCATCCTCCATCACGGCATGGATGGGAACGTATACGTCCTCCAACCCGGGAGACTGATCGATTCGTTCGAGCAAGGAGGCGAACATGCCCGCATTCGGCTCAACGCCGTAGATTCGCTGTACGGTCTCCAGGTTGAATCTCGGAAGTTGACTACCCGTACCTGGTCCCAGCTCCACGATGATGCCTTTGGCCAGTCCCACCAGCCTTGGGACTGGAGTATTGTGCTGTTCATACTGGGCGAAATGGGGACCTTGCCGGTAGTTCAGCGGGAGGTATCTTTCCTTTCAGGTCTAGAGATTTACCCAAATTCGTATACCAGGTCGCAAAGCTGCGATCCCGCGCGCCGTGAAAACCTTTGGTCAGACTTTCCAGGAGATCTGTTCGTGAGATCGTCAGTATTTCCGATGTGCAGGCAGACCACGGGAGGCAAACACCATGCAGCGAATCGCAGAGCTTCCCACGGCTCGGCATAACAGGCGAATCGTTGCTTCAGAGCGAGTGGCATGTCGAAGATGATTGGGTCAGTAATGGAGGTCAGATGGTGGCACAAAAGCATTGAATCGATGGGGTTATGTGAGGCAATAGTATGTCATGCCATGCCATGATGCCTGAGCACAGGCCCTCGTCGTCCGAACCCTGTAAGACGCCATCCGGGGCCCGACTGGCGTTGCCAGAACGCATCGATATTCGAGTGTCAAGATCAGATCGACACTGTTGCACAGTTCCATACTCTTGGAACTGTGGAGCTTCATGACAGAGTATCAAAAGTAAGCCTCTGTTGATCGTTCTGCTCTGTCGTAATTCATACTCTCATACCACATACAATGCGCTCCTTGTCGCAATGCGTGACAACAGAGGACTGCCCTCCCAACGCGGGCTGAGCCACGCATCCGCAGGTGTGTCCCGTCTGTCGCTGTGGCGGACTCCCGCTTTTAGATTCTTCCTGTCCGCGTTGTTCATCGACTCCCTCCACCTGATCTGAGCTTGCCCATCATCCCACTGCTCTTCTTCTTGCCAACTGGTCCGCTATCAACATCCATTGGATCCTCCCATTCATCATCATCCATCGTCTGCTCTCTCTTGTTCGCGCCTCGGGTGTTGTGGCCAGTCTTGCTCCCACCCATACCCGAACCGGTATTGCTCTTCTCCGACGCATCCGCAACAGCCTTGTACTGCTTCTCTGCTTTTGCCTCTGCCTTCGCTCGCTTCTCTGACTCTGACTTGACCTTCTTGATCTCCGCCTCGAGTGATTCAAGAACCGAATCGCACCGACCGCTCCAAGCTGCAAGCTCAGCAACCATGTTCTGCACACTACCAGGAGCGATGTCCCTCAGCGGTGCCACCGAAATGATGTTGATGGTCTGATCAGAAGGGTTGAGAGTGCCTTTGATGAGATCGCTGTAGAGAGCCGTTGTCACCAGTTGTTCGAGCTCTACCGGTGATGTGAGTTCGAGATGAGTGCAGAGAGATTGATAGCTGAGAATAGAAGATGATGACGGCGTGTCTGACTTTCGTGCGGCGAGCGTGAGGAGGGACAGCAAGCGGAGCTTGAGTGCTTGATTGTCTGCGAGTGGAGGTAGATTTTGTGTGGTCTTGTAGTCTGTCCAAGTGCCCCAGGAGAAGATCTGCAGCAAGGTGTGAAAGCCGCCGTACTGCTCGTTCCCCGCGAGTGACTGGATGTTGGGTTGCTGCAGGAGCTCGGCGAAGACATATGTGTTTGGAGCTGATGTTGCCTGCGTGATCAGGTCGGCGGCGGCTCGTGGCGAGTTGGCGGATTTGGCAAGGGCGACGAATGGTGCGAGCGCATTGATGGCGCGGGATTGATCCATGACGGCGGTCGCGTGGTGATTCCTGAACAGGGCGGCGTGCGTTTGTCGATGTGGTTGAGTGATTATAGCTTGAAGCTGGAGTTGCAAGTGGACCTCGCAGATGTTATCTCCGGCGCTAGTCTAATCACCGTGTGGCCACCATCTCACTTCACTTCACAAGGTTCATGCTCGGGCCCACTTCACATGTCTACACGGCGCAGAACCTGCCATTGCCATGAAGCTGCGACGGGAGACAGATCCAGCTTTGAGCCATATCACATGCTCCTGCCACACAGCATCTGGATATGGAGTTGATGCAGTTGCGTATGCCGTGGGTTTGATTGGCTTCCCAGCTTCCAGGCGGGCCGGAGACAGCATGGTTTGTGCTACCTTTGCATGTGTGCTCGCTGCACGAAGTCATCGGTCCACAGAGCACTTGGGAGCTGTGGTTTCGGACTGAAAGATGCCTGGCCTTCCACGCACTATACACCACAGAGTTCTCGCGAGCCTCCCAGTGCTCAACAGCTTCGTACCATACACTCTCGGCGTTCAGACAATCACCTTCGATCATGCCACTCGAACATGATGCACCGACTGTGTGTATCCGTGTAGTGGCCAGCAGTCATACGATCACAATGCTTCTCGTTCTACTTGTGCTACT
Organism: Zymoseptoria tritici IPO323; assembly: GCF_000219625.1. Classification (NCBI taxonomy): domain Eukaryota; kingdom Fungi; phylum Ascomycota; class Dothideomycetes; order Mycosphaerellales; family Mycosphaerellaceae; genus Zymoseptoria; species Zymoseptoria tritici. The sequence goes on along the minus strand of NC_018218.1, from coordinate 1,560,226 downwards.
TGCACTGCTCGGGCTGGGGTTCACAGTCTTCTGCTACGAACGCTCAAGGCGAGCACCAGCTATCAATGACTTGAGTGAGTCGCCCAGTGACTCACTCCAGGCGTACCAAGACGACCCACCTCCATTCTTCCCGGATGCGAACGAGCAGACAACGGAGGTCATCCGGTGTGAAGAGCTGCCAGAAACATCATTATCGGAATCGAGTCTGCCACGCGACAGGATGCACTCGCAACAGTTTGAGCTCGGCTCCCCCGTCTCCACGAGCAGCGAGGAAGAATCTGTTGTGCACTTCACCGGACTAGACGATCCATTCTCGGACACGGCATTCATCTCCAGTCTGGGGCGGGTCAGCGACTCTGATGCGTGCGTTGACAACGGCTCAGCTCGAGGATGCTATCGAGAGCACAAGTAGCTTGAGGGAGCAAGACTTGGGAGAGCTGGAAGATGCGCGAGCACAATTCATCATGACGGAGCTGCGTGCTACCAGGAGCACAGGCGATTCACCACAGAGTCTTGAGGCCGCGCGGCAAATTCCCAACGTTGAGGACAGCGATATGTTCACGGAGTCGTGAACTCATAGGTTCATACGTGTGTGGTGACTCGAGTCTTCAATCTGGATCGTCCTTGAGAGCGCAGCAATTCCGCTGGTATGGCAAAAGCGTTGTTCCGCAGATATCATCACTGTGTCACGAACGCGTTCCACCTTGATTGCCTTGTGGCCTATTACTCTGTGCGAGAAAGTCTCCAAATGGTTCTTCGTGGGGCATCTAGATCACCTGCCCATCTTGCAAGTACTTGGTCTTCACTCTTATCCTTGCCGACGTTGCTGTACGACCTTCGTCGCACGCAATTGCGTTACACCTGCGAGGCTGATTGAAACACGTGAGACTGCTCCAGCATCATGAAGGCGTACAATACAAGGGCGGCGGCAATGATGGTGTTAATGCCGTTAAAGACAGTCGCACCAGTCGGACTTCTATCCTGCATCTCGTCCAGCATTGTGTAGATGTTCCCGCAGCATCAATTGCGTAAAGACTGGACGTTTTTGGAATATTTTCAAATCTACCGGAAGGAAGCCTCCTCCCGATGGCAGATGTTGCGAACCGCGCCGTCTTCTTCACCGGCACCATCACAGCCTCCTCAGACCCGCCAGACGCAACCTGGAGCGGCGTCACTTTTGATCCATCCAGCAGCCCGCTTCCAGCGAGTCAAATTGCCCTTTCGCCGTTGTCAGTCAATCGCTTCGCCCAGATTAGTGGAATAACCAGTACCTCCTCTGCCAGCAAGACCGGAACGTCAACTAAGGCATCGCGGACTACAGAATCAAGTGAGGTTAACACTCCGACCAACTTCGAGCCTACAATCGCGGCATCGACGGCCGCCCACCAGCAATCGCCAGCGCTATACATTTCACTGATTGTCCTCTCGACCCTAATCATCGTCACGACTCTCGTTCTTGCCGGGCTCTACTGGAGGCGTCATCGACGACGACAGCGCCGGCTCTGCGATTCGGCAAAGGTTGTGTCTGCGGGTCGTCACGCGGAGAGCGTCAAGACAGTGCCGAGTGCAAGAGCTCCTCCTCAGAAATCCTCTGGTCCGAGGATCGACAAGGGGAATGATCCCTCCGTCACCAATCGAAGCCGTGAAATTTGGACTCCCAAGACAATCGACGAGATCGTAGCTGGGTCAGCGTCCATGAACGACATTGGTAGCTGCAGTCGCCAATCGCCCGTCGGTCCCGGTCCGAGTCGAGAGATTTTGCCTGGACGCTCTTCTTCGAGCAACCGTGCTGATGCAATACCGATGACACCGCTGCTGTTCAAGACTCGGCGGACACCTTCGCGCATTGAGGAGCAGTAAACAGGCCCGTCTCTGACTGTATCCCACGCAGCACATTCGGGCCACAGCACTGATCGCTGCTTGTTACTTTGACCTTCGCCAGGGCTGAAGAACTCGAGTGGAAGGATAATTTGGCAGGCGAGATGACGCGCGTAGGTGCAGGCTCGAGCCTGAAGCAGGGGATCGTAAAAGGGAGGACCTGGGCTGAGATTGCGAGTTGCTCGCCTGTCAGTTTGTGCGTGGGAATGGTCTGGCGTGTGAGGACATGGCATAATCAGAGCTGTGTGGGCAATGTTCGTGGGGCGGAAGAGTCTGCAACGAATCTCACATGTTGTTGAATGGGAACGAATGGGGAGGTGCTTCTTCTCGACGGTGCTTGGACCGGTAATTTTCGACGTCAAGATGTCATCTGTTTGAGAGACACATGGTACCGCTGCCATGGGGTTTGGTCGGATCAGTGTATTTTTGCCCGAGTGCGTTGCAGGATCCATGGCTTTCACAATGATTTGGCATAATGTCACCGCCAACTTGAGCGTGTTGTTTAAGCACGCCCGCCTGCTGGACCAGATGGCGCATCCACACGCACATGGAGATGCCACTCTGAAGGCCACGATCAATCCATGCGAGCAGGCTGCGGCATGATGCGAGAAAGGAGACGTAGTTTCCTTTCCAGGTCTTGAAACAATGACATGCCATCACGAGCCTCCCTTGTCTGTTCTTTTCAAACACGAGGTTTGGGTGAGGGTTTCCCATACCGCAACTTGTCACATCTCGTCATTGTTCTATCCGTGCCCGTCGAACAGTGCTGTTCGTTACGTGTATGCGGGAACCCGGTGTTCTTCCGTGCCTGCATGATCGCGCAAAGTTTTGAATCTTAGATGCCTGGAGAGTTCGCGATGCGACCGAGGTAAAGATGAGGTCGATGCAATAAACTGCGATGCTATGTCACTCGTGTGAGGGTCTTCGGCCACCTGATGGAGCTGTTGATCAACATAGCCTCGAGCACCACGGCGGCACGGCACGTTGGGCTGACATGACCGATCCGCTGCACGTCGGTCACCCGAACCTGAAGTCAAACCGCACAAGATTGAAGGTAAAATGCACAAGATTGGTCGCGAGTCGTAGAAAAGTACAAGTGTGATGGCCACGCCGCAGCACCGCATGGAGGGATGTGCCGTTCAAGGTGATGACGTGCGAAGCATCCGAGTCCTTGTGGCCCGAGAGATGACAGGATGATGAGATCCCAGATCGCAGACTCTACCGTTCTCAGCGGCTGTCAGTGTTCCAGACTTTTGCAGGCATCCGGAAGGAGAAATCCCGAACTCGTTTCAGGCTGGAACCTGGCGGATCGTGGCGCTGCGAGTCATTCTGCTCGCCGATACGCTACTGAAGCGTGTTTGGAGGATGGGGGATGCCGGTCGCGACTTTGGTTCTGCTGGAGACGATGACGACGAAGACATCGATGCGGTACCCAGTTCTATGCGGTGTGTTTGCGAAGCTGATTCCACCACGTTGCTCTCCATGCATACGGTACTGTGTGAGTGAATTGTGAGTTGCGACCTGGCAATAATCACCCTCGCGTGCAGCTGCAGCTTCCAGCTTGTCTTCACGGAGATTTAGAACTATCCATGTGAAGATCTCGCTAGAAATACCAAGGGTGCCTGATTGGGTTGACACTGGAAGCGATTGGGAAGACGCGATTCGAACGATGAGCTACTACCCGCCATGGTTGGGTATACCGCAGATGTGCCGGTTTGTTATGAGGCTGGTGTGGCCTGTATGTGCAATAACAATGTGATGATGGAGTAGGTAGGTACCTCAGTGGTATGAAAATGTGAAGCAGCACCGCGCATCAGGACGAGGTATCAGCCAAGGGTTTGAAGAACGGGTGCCGCGTTAAGCACCTCCAAGCTGTCAAGCGAACCACAGGACCACAGGGCACGTTTCAAACGCGATTCATAGTATCCAGATCGCAACTTTGATGTCATGACCCATTGAATGAAGGGCCCGTCGGCCAGTGAGGCTCGGGCGGTGCAGGTGTGACGGTGTAGATTGAGATGGTATGTGTGCCATACCTTACTGTGATTATTATTATCTTTATTGATGGAGATCGAAAACGTGCACGACGGAACTAGCAGGACAAGGCCTGGGAGAAGCGACCGGACCAGTGACCAGTGACCAGATAGATCCCAGCCACGCTAATTGCACCTCGAGAGAGAGAGAGGGCACCCGCGTCGTCCATCATACCCGTCCGCCGCCTCCGCCTCGAGTCCCGCCGCGCTGTCTGCTGTATGTTCTCCATCTCTTCCATCTTTGTCGCTGCTTTGTTGTCGTGGCCGTCGTTGTTGTCGTTGCAGACCTGCTGCAATATCACTTGTTGCAGGCGGTCAATCCCTCGTCGACTTTCCGGACCCGGCCAGCTCCACTCCTCGTTACACCGCCGGCGCTTCCTCATCAATCACCACCTTACCTGAATTGCCCTTGTTGCAGTACTCGGGGCGACGAGCAGCTCGCGCGCCACTGGCACTCGTACTGATTTGTATAGTCCAAGGCTCCGGGGGTCCACTTCCACTTCAGCGTCTCCGAATTCCTGCTGTGCCGACAGCTTTCCTTGGGTGCCGTTGCCGCTTTCGCTGGCGTCAACTGTTCGACTCTGCACCTCGCAACACTTCCGCCGATCGCGAGGCCTTCTCCCCGAACACGCGAACTTCCTCTCGACTCCGCGTCCACCGCGAAGCCACGGCTTCGGCACATAATCTCCACGCCCCGTGCATCTTGAGACGTGCCATTCGAGTGCGACCGTGAGAAACCTTGGACGTCGCCGGCAATCCTTCATCCGCGCCGCTGTGCAGGCACACTGACCGGAAGACGCGCTTGCTCCCGAGAACAGAGCATACTCCTGCCCTACTGCTCGACCTGCCTTTGTCGCCCGTCGACTTCGCCGCTGTGCTTCCTTCTCTTTGTGGTGGATAATTGCCCATCATGTCGTCGGCCGCCGTTCAACCGCAGAGCCCGCACTCTCACCAGCAATACGGCGAACACTACACACCCACCTCTGCCGCTCACGCCAGCGCCGCACCTACGACCGTGTCATCTCCACAATCCGCATCACGGCGGCCTGTAGGCAATACTTCAGGCCCAAACACTCCCCAGCAGCAGCAGTCACAGTACTCCTCTGCAGCCATGGGCTCACCGCGCGGTCAAGATTCGCCCGGTATGAACGCATCGACCTACGCCCAATTCTATCCCGAGCCGGCAACGTCCTTACCCATCCGCGCCGCCACGTCCTATCAGTCTCAGTCGCCGAATCCCGCACCAGCATCGTACGATTCACGAGGATACAGCTCACGTCCGCAATCGCAATCGCAATCGCATGCACAGACTGGGTATGGAAGCGGGAGTGATAGCGATCGTCGGCGGACAACACAACCATCAAGGGAAGAGCAGCCAGGCAGTGGACGGAGCCAGCGTACACGCAATGCCCCTACATCTAGCAGATCATCCACGGCTGTCGGTCAGCCTCCCATGGGTACAGATCTACCGCGGGAGAACAGTGCTGTTATCAACCGTATCGTAGTTGATGATCCGCAGGAGGATGTGGCTCGGGCAGAAGCTCGCAAGGCCGAAGGCCGGCCACTGGGAACTACCAACAATATGCAGGATGTTGCAGAGGCGGCACCAGTACAGCGGAGCCGTCAGGAACATCTCAAGCACGGAAATTCGCATAAGAGCAAAGAGGTCAAGTTCGGCGACTACATCCTCGGTCAGACAATTGGCGAGGGAGAGTTCGGCAAAGTCAAAATGGGGTGGAAGAAGGATTCCACTGTCCAGGTTGCCATCAAGCTGATCCGAAAGGAAAGCCTCGCCGGAAACACTACTCGCCTTCCTAAGATTTACCGGGAAATCCACATCTTACGCGAGCTTCAACATCCCAACATTGTCCGCCTACACGAGTTTGTGGAGACGGAGCGACATATGGGCATCATTCTGGAATACGCCTCTGGAGGCGAGTTGTTCGACTACATTCTCAATCACCGCTACCTCAAAGACCCTGCAGCGCGGAGACTCTTTGCTCAACTGGTTTCTGGTGTTGGATACTTACATAAGAAGGGCATTGTTCACCGCGATTTGAAACTGGAGAATCTGCTATTGGACCGCAACAAGCACATAATAATCACCGACTTTGGATTTGCAAACACATTCAACCCCGAGGATGAGCTAGGTGAAGAGGCGGAGAATCGGATAGGCGACAAGAACTATATCAAGTCGCAAGGACTGGACAAGGTGATACCGTGGAGAGATGGCAGAGATGGAGGTCACCGGAGAGGCGATCTCATGCAGACATCGTGCGGAAGTCCATGTTACGCGGCTCCTGAGCTGGTCGTGAGCGATGGTCTCTACACTGGCCGGAAGGTGGATGTGTGGAGTTGCGGTGTCATTCTGGTGAGCTACGAAGAGTACGTGCGCTCGCCCACCTTTTGCTAATCATTCTCAGTACGCCATGTTGGCAGGATACCTACCTTTCGACGACGATCCCGCGAATCCTGAAGGCGACAATATCAATTTGCTGTACAAGTATATCGTCAGCACTCCATTGACCTTTCCCGAATACGTCACACCACACGCTCGCGACCTCCTACGAAGAATACTGGTCCCGGATCCCCGACGAAGAGCAGACCTGTTCGAGGTCGCTCGTCACAGCTGGCTGAGCGAATACACACATGTTGTAGGTTTCATCGGAAGTCGGGTCAAGAGTGATGTGGATCCAGTCTCTGTGCGCAACGACGGTGAGCCACAACTCGGACGTAGCGCTTCGGTCAGGGAGCCAACGACTAGAGGCCCTGCGGACCGATCTTCCATGTCTGCAGCGAAGCATGCTGTCATGGCCGGTGTCGGTGGTGACGAAGCGAATGACATGCGGAACAAGACTTCCCGCGACCAGAAGAGACGGACAGTACAGCTGGAGTATGTGGCACCGAATGTTGCAAACCCGCGCGGAGACTCTTCTCAAGATCTTGGCGGTCGCAAGGCGGTGTCACAATCTGCTGGCACGGCATCGAGGACAAGAGCACGAGCAGACGGACACGGACCGGTCGAGGTTACATCGTCGAGGCAGGATGGCTCCATGCTTCCACCCTCGAGTCGACCGCAGCAAAGAGCTGTGTCAGACGCAACTACCGGTTTTGGAACGTCTGCCGGCAGCACAGCACGTCCTACCAGTATGAGCGGTGCGCTCGGTGTTCCTTCGCGGCTGCCATCACGAGGAAACTCGTACAGCCAACCGTCTGCTGCTCAGCCAACCACTACGACTGCCCAAGGCAAAATTTCTCAGCCAAAGTCTGGCTCAGGCTATATGATCGCGGGCGGGTCAGCCGCTGGCGAAGCAGAGCCATCCACAAACGCCACTGGGCGACCCAGCACTGGCCGCAAGGCCTCTGGACGATCAGGTGCACCATCGCAACAGAAGAGCTCGTCTGGGCACAAGCGGAGCAGCACATTGGGTAGCCTCGCGGACAAGGTTATGAACCGGAACAGCTCCAGACGCTCAACACAGCAGGAAAGTGCAGCGGCAGCAAATGAAAAGCGAGATCGCAGGTACCCGCCGGTCAGCATGAAGAACGCGATGCCGAATGCCGACATCGAACAACCACGTCCATCTACAGACGGACGTCGACCAAGCTTCGGCTTCAACCGCAAAGCATCGAAGGAGGGAGAAGCAAGCATATCAAGCAAGAGGACCTCCAGACGCTTTTCGTGGCTGCCTGGCAGCTTGAGCATGAGCAACTTTGGCGGCAAGAAGGACCAGAACTCGGATTCTGGCGATGACGGGTACCGTCCTCCCCGATCGCAACAATCACAGCAATCTCGGTCTAGTCGACCAGGCAGCAAAGGTGTGGCCTTGGGGCGCGGAGAATCTTCTAGTCCGGCTGGTAGCAACACCATAAACCACGAAGAACGCCGCGGCAATCCTTCGAACCTACGTTACGACAAAGCCCTGCCGCCCTCTCCAACGCAGTCCGGACTCGCCATGAATGCCACTCCACCGCTTATGCAGCGCAAGCAATTCCGCGACGACGGTTATGGCAATAACATGCTCGAACAGGACCCTCCTGAGCGATTCTATACTCCCGTCCAAAATCCAGGCTCCGCCTCTGAACCAAACCACGGCCAGCAGTACGTCATGGCCGAAAACGGTGACTGGGAGGAGTACGACGCCGTCCAGCAGCCGCAGCAGATCCCGCAACGTCGCGACCAGAGTTTGAGACCTCACCAACGCCGCATGGGCGACGCCTACGACCACGGTCATGGAGGTAGTTCGAGCGCCACGCGTCGCGTCATGGACTTCTTCCGGCGTCGTGGGAAGGACAGAGGCGAATTGTAGGATCTTCGCAGGAGGTTCCGTGGCGATCACGATGGGCAGAGCGATGGCTGGTGGCGTGAGGTGGGATTTGACAGAGTGAGATGAGTGTTGGGTCTATTGGGCCGTCATTGATGTGGATGAATTGGTTATACGAGCAGCAGCACGAGCAGCAGCAACAGCGAGTCGAGGCATGCAGGCCAGAGGCGAAGAATGGAAACCGAACCGAGAGCAGCTGGAGAGAACGTTCGAGCGAGACGAGCGAGCATGTTGGGCATTTTTCTGGTTTAGTGGGCGGGCTTCTTGCGGGCATCAATCATGTTTTGAATTAGGGTCGGCTTGGGCGCGCGGTGAGGCTTCTATAGAGAGAAGCGGATGCATAGGTATGGCTTGAAATGGAAATAATGTAGTATCTTGTTGGCTCGACAAGTCAGAACTTTGGTATTGCGGGCGGCACCTTGCCTTCTGGCACAGAAACCAGAAACCACGGTGGAGTTTTATCCCTGGCGTGATGCAACCTAAAATTGTTTGCTGCTCTTCCACCTCCAACCTTCCTCCCTCTGCACTTCCACGATTGCCAAATTCGGAATTTACCTGATCGACGGCAGCCATCATGTCTTCCGGGTCGTACATGAATACGTACAACGAGTACAAAGCCGGCACCATCGCTACGTACGATGGGGAACTTGGGACCAAAGACAGCCTCAAGAAGACGAACGGGGCATCCAAGACGATAAAACACATCATTCCATTGGGAGAGTTCACGAATCTGGCCAAAGTCATCGCCGAATCTACCAAGCCCAAAATCGGCTTGCCTTCTCATATTGGCTCCCTATTGCGGAACGTAATTGGGCTTAGACGAGACGGAGCCGAACTTTTCAGCAGCTTCAGAACGAGCAGAAAGAAGCAGGCTGCCGAGGGGATAGGCGATGCTGGCCACCATCACTTCATCACCGTCCTGGAGACAGTCTTGTTAACGCTACATGCCGCACAAGAGCCGGGAACACAGGAAGCGAATGCTCCACGATCGATGGAGAACATGTTCGCATTGCTCGCCGTGGAGGAGCCTTCAGAGCTCCTCGTTCGACTCCTGGAAAAAAGGCGGCCACCAAGCCTTCCAAATCAGCCAGCACGGTGCTGTTCGAAATAGAACAAACGGAAGAGGATGCCATGTTTGCAATTGCAATGTTCTTCAAGGATGTCAACGCTGTTCGAAAGAACATCCAGAGAATTTGGAAGGACTACTGCGAGGGCGAGGCCGATGTCATCAGCGCAGCGGTCACCACTGACACCGCGTTCACGCTCTTGAGGCACAGCTGCGATTTGGTTCAGGAGTCTGTTCCCGGCAAGCCCAATTTCACGGAAAAGGTGATGAACCTGCACTCATACGTGGGAGATACTTCCGACTCGGGAGCAGACTTCATCGAATGGACGTGTATTCTCACCGCCCAGAAACTCGAGCAGTTCCAAGAAGTGCTGAGCCAATCGAGCGTTCCAATCCTCAAGCCTGGCCATTTCGGAGTGTACAATTCCAGACAGGATCGTATGAGCCTCACTCCGGACGAACGCAACCGTGAGGATTACATCGTTCTCATGGAGCTTCTACCCGAGTTCGCCAAATTGAGCAAGCTCGACATGGACGTGCCGGCGCAGGACGAGCTGACGAGAGGTCTGCGAAAGTTGATGGCCGCCCGGACATTGACAGGCATGCCCACGTATACCTACTTCTGCACGCAGATACTGCTCGACATACTCCATCTTCTCCGAGAAGACGCTTCTAAGCCATTCCAGAAGCCTCAGGACACCTCGAAGCGTGTCATCGATACGCTTGACGGCTATTTCAAGTTCTCCCGTGGCAAGCGCCGGCCGTCTACCTGGCCTCAGCAAAATGACCAGGTCATTCGGTACTTGTCCGCCAGTGCGAAGGAATGGGGTCTGCAAGACAGAGTCGGCTAGGCCCTTGCGGCCGCTGCAATCAACTCTGATGGGAGGAGAATCACTTCTCAGCCCTTCCATTTGCTCAAGAATCACCCGGTGCTTACTGGTCTCATGGTGTTCCGTCTCAATCTGCTGATGAACGAGTTTGGCATTGACCTGTGCAATGCTTGGAACATCAGCCAATCTACCCGAAAGCAAGACCGATCCGCGCGGTCTCAAAACGACCTCCCCAGTCAAGGACATTTTCCGCGCCAGCTGCGTCGACGGCGCATTGTTCGTTCTCTCCGTCTCGGACATCATCGCCATGCTGTGTGTCGCCGCCAAAGCCGAGCGTACGAGCAATCCATCATTCGACGTTCTGGCCTTCACTCGCAACACTGCCACTCAGCGGCACTTTACTACACTGCAGATCTTGCAGGCCGCCCGTGAAGGCGTCGCTAGCGAGGAGATGCATCTCTTGTTCGACTACTTTGGCCTTCGTCAAAGAGCCTACACGCTTCTCGACACGCTCAGACGCGAGCTGGACGGCGAAATGCTGCGTTACTTCGGACCCAATTACATTGAGGACTACTCGCAGCTGCCATACATGGTCGGGTACATCTTCGACGTCGCGCATGGTTCGGATCGAGTGGCGGAGGAATTGCGGATCAAGCATAATGGCAGCGAGATGCTTCTTCGAGCTTCGGAGATCGTGGCGAAGTTCTTGGAAGGCGAGGCTGAGGAGAGCAAGGGAAGTTACATTCGTGCAAAGAGCTTGGCCAAGGCGGCTGTCGGTACGAATCAATCTTGAGAGCCGGATCGACTCATTGCCCAACGACAGGATCAGGAGTGAGAGAGCGAGATCAGCTCCTCCGTCTCTGGGTGGCTTTGGATGCCTTACGACCGGAGTCGAGTCGACTCTTGCTGCCTGAAGCAGAGCTGTCCTGCCATTTTAATTCACCATCCGAACATCGGCTAGCGGCTGAGAGTCGAGCACCAATCACATTGCTGCGAGGCAGACATCATGTGCTTTCCAACAAAGCAAAGAGCAGAGCACAATGTCGAGGTCGCGAACAATGTGCTTTGCACAAAGCCTGGTACTAAGTATACCCATCCCCAGGAGGAGTTCATTGTTCGAACGGATCGTGGCTGATCGTCAAGATTCGTACGTAGTTGCTCTCCGTGTTCGCTCTGATCATGTTCCGTGCTTGTTGCTCTCTTTCCCTTCCGTTCTTACTTCCTCTCGTGTTCAGTTCCTTCCAATTCCTGCTTTCCACGTTCGATATCCACTCCTGGAAAGTATCACATACCACGTCTGCCGGTCAGACACCTCACGAGCAGTATCTTCCCATTCCATTCCTTCTCTGTGTCCGTTCTGCTTTTCCACTCGCAGCTTCGATTGTCTGTCCTCCTACCACAGAAGAAGTCATGGCTTCCATCACTCGCCGCTCCCTAGCGTCCGACCGGGTCCCCATCACCATGCGTCCTCAAGTCCACAACGTCGTTGCGGGCGTAAATCTCAACTGCCGTCTCGACCTCAAGCACATTGCGCTGAGCGTCCGAAACGCCAGCTACAGACCCAAACGATTTCCCGCCGTGGTCGTCCGACAGCGCGAGCCAAGGTCCACAGCGCTAATCTTTCGCAGCGGCAAGATGCAAATCGTGGGGACCAAGTCCGTGGACGACGCACGACTAGCCGGCCGGAAATTCGCGCGCATGTTGCAGAAACTCGGATATCAGCCGCGGTTCGAGGACTTTACCGTGCAGAATATGGTGGCGAACGTCGACACGAGGATGACGATCCATTTGGAGGGCTTGATGCTCACTCCTGGAACACACAACTATGAGCCCGAGCTGTTTCCGGGTGCGGCGTTTCGGATGGTGGATCCGCTGGTGACGTTTCTGGTGTTTCACTCGGGGAAGGTGGTGCTGTTGAAAGCGAAGAATGAGGAGGATATGCATGAGGCGTGGGATAAGTTTTATCCTCTGTTGATGCAGTTCAGGAAAGAGTGATGCTTCGTTAAGGACGATATGGCCCTAGGTGGGTGGAAAGGCAAAGAACGAGTAGACGACAGTAATGAAATGTTCTTTTGCATGATTGCCAAAAATGACCATGGTTATGTATGTATGAAGGACCATACTACTTTCCTTGACTGCAAGGCTCTACAGTACTGCACGTGTTCAGGACAGCACCGAACGCTCTGTAAGGCATCAGTGCTCCAAAACACTAGCCTTTCGAGCGGTGGTGTGCAGATCGCTGACGCTGATGGCAAAACTAAACTTGAGGACTGTCAGCTGTGGCTCTTTCAATGTAGCCATGCGAAGTGCTCGATGAGGGGAGAGGTTGAAGATCAGGACAAGAGGGGTTTCCTCGTTGCAAAGCTTATCCGCATCAAATGAGTACAAGTCTTTCTCGGACTGGTGCCAGCTATGTTTCTTCATCATAACAAGAGGGTGGTGGATTTCGTGAATGGGATTATGGTATGGATGAGGTACTCACTGTAGTCGATTTGGCCGCCTCCCGCCTGCTTCACGTGCCTAACGTACACACGAAGAGCCAGAAGATGGCAAGTGGCGATTGCGATTGATGTGTATTTGGAGCTCTTTGCAAGGTGAAGTCTGATGGAGAAGGAGGAATCGAAATTTCGAAAGTCTATTGGGACTGAGGCTAAGCTTTGCGGGCCGTCGAGCGTTCTCGCTGCTTTGGTTCCTCCGATTGGCCGACTATAAATCCGACCTTCAGCGACAGAGTCAGATGGTGCAGTGGACTTGAATTCCGAGACTCGAATCTTGAGGCGGAGGATTCAATGAGGGTCGGAATCACAAGGCCCAAGAGCGGCCAAGAGGAATGCGACGTTGGAAAAAGCGTGGCTAAGGTAAACGTGCAACCCAAGAAGATACCTTGGCGGCTTTGTTTCGGGAAGGTGGTTCTGAACCCTGCATCCGATTGAGCAAACGCCGAGACTTGACGCCAGCCCTTGGCCATCACGAGAGACCGGCGTGACACGTGCGTGACTGAGGAGATGCGTGGGGCCAACATGCCCCGGTCTGGTATCCTCGGTGGCCATCGACCTCGATCCATGAACCATCCATGAACAGATCGCAAATGTGCGCTGTATCGACATCTGGACGTCGCCCCCTTCACCGCAGTTCCTCGGAATCCTATTGACGACGCCTCTTCCTTTGTCCTCCACGTCAGCCGGAGCACTTCTATCGCTATCTGTAGCACATTGTACGCACCCACACGGAACCGATTCCAAGGATCCATTGATCACATTACCGACCCCGCTATATACACCCTGGCCTTCGATGCGGTGAATCCGATTCTGCGCTGCTGCCGGCGACAACAAGCACCGAAAGCGCTCACTCCAATCCTCCACGATGTCGACCTCGAGGGTGGCCTCCGGCGCCCACATGACGACCACGACCCTACGGGTAGAAGGCATGACATGCGGCGCATGCACAAGCTCGGTGGAATCGGCATTTGAAGGAATTTCTGGAGTAGGAAGCGTATCGGTCAGCTTGGTCATGGAGCGCGCGGTTGTTACCCACGATGCGGAGACGATCAAGGCAGAACAAATCCGCGAGATGATCGACGATCGTGGGTTTGACGCCCAAGTGATCAGTTCGGATCGACCTGAAAGTCCGTCCGATGCTTCAGAAGAGGATATCCTGTTGGAGGATACCGGCTCCAGCGTACTCGGCAGTGGTATTTCTACAACCACTCTGCATGTTGGTGGTATGACCTGCGGCGCGTGCACATCTGCAGTTGAGGGAGCTTTCAAAAACATACCCGGTGTCAAGAGCTTCAGCATATCTTTACTATCAGAACGAGCGGTGATTGAGCATGATGCGAGCATCATCAACTCGGAGAAGCTGGCAGAGACGATCGAGGACACAGGGTTTGATGCCGAGATCCTGGAGACGAAAATCGCCGAACCCATCGTTGCAAAATCAAAGGAGAGGAGGAAGGAGACAAGCAAGCGACTATTGACTACCACGGTTTCAATAGAGGGCATGACTTGCGGAGCCTGCACCTCTGCGGTCGATAGTGGATTCGTGGACACTCCTGGACTGGTACAATTCAACATCAGCCTCTTGGCCGAGCGTGCTGTCATATTGCATGATCCGGAAATCTTGAGCGTTGCGAAGATTGTTGAGACCATCGAGGACAGAGGCTTCGACGCTACCGTCATCACCAGTGTAGAGGAGGGTGTGCAGACTTCAGGTGCAAACTCTACGATACAACTCAAGATTTACGGTCTGCAGAGCCCCGAGTCCGCAGCCGAGCTTCAAGCTCTACTCAACGGGATCCCGGGAATCGCCTCTACTAGCGTCAGCTTTTCGACTGGCCGCGCATCGCTAACACATACACCCGCCAAGATTGGACTACGAGCAATTGTTGAAGCTGTTGAGAATGCCGGATACAACGCTCTTGTGGCCGAGTCGGACGACAACAATGCTCAGCTGGAGTCACTAGCGAAGACCAAGGAGATACAGGAGTGGAGACGAGCCTTTAGGGTTTCGCTCACTTTTGCCATCCCAGTCTTCCTGCTCAGCATGGTATTTCCGATGTTCATACCGATACTCGATATTGGCAGAATCAAGCTGCCAATAATCCCAGGTCTATGGCTGGGCGATGTGCTATGCCTAGTCTTGACGATTCCAGTGCAATTCGGCATTGGCAGGAGGTTCTATGTTTCCGCGTTTCGGTCGCTGAAGCACTGGTCGCCGACAATGGATGTTCTTGTAGTGTTGGGCACATCGGCCGCATTCTTCTTCAGCTGCGCAGCTATGCTTGTTTCGATATTGACACCACCCCACTCTAAGCCTGCTACGACATTCGACACGAGCACAATGTTGATCACATTCATCACACTGGGACGATTCCTAGAGAACCGCGCCAAAGGGCAGACCTCCAAGGCTCTTTCCCGGCTCATGAGTCTCGCTCCTCCGATGGCCACGATCTACTCCGATCCAATAGCAGCCGCAAAGGCAGCAGAGAATTGGGACGCCAACGCTGAATCGGAGAAGCCTTCGGCTGACGCCATGGACAACAACGGATCGGCAATGGAAGAGCGAACAATACCGACAGAACTCATCGAGGTGGGCGATATCGTCGTGCTCAAACCAGGCGATAAGATCCCCGCGGACGGCATCGTTACTCGCGGGGAATCGTATGTCAATGAAAGTATGGTCACTGGTGAGGCGATGCCTCTCTACAAGAAGCCGGGCTCTACACTCATGGCTGGTACTGTCAACAATGCTGGTCGTCTTGACCTCAAGGTCACAAGAGCTGGCCGGGACACTCAACTCAGCCAGATTGTTCGACTCGTCCAAGAAGCTCAGACCACTCGCGCGCCAATTCAACGGACGGCCGATATGGTCGCCGGATACTTCGTTCCCATTATCATTACCCTTGGACTGACCACTTTCGTTGGCTGGATGGTACTGAGTCATATTCTTCCGCATCCTCCCAAGATCTTCTTGAAGGACAACAGTGGTGGGAGGATCATGGTCTGCGTCAAGCTATGCATTGCCGTGATCGTCTTTGCATGCCCGTGTGCGCTTGGTCTAGCCACCCCGACCGCAGTCATGGTGGGTACTGGAGTCGGCGCGGAGCAAGGAATTCTCGTCAAGGGCGGTGCGGCCTTGGAGACTGCCACGAAGATCACACATGTTGTGCTGGACAAGACTGGCACACTGACCATGGGTAAGATGAGCGTTGCTGAGTCGGAGCAGAGTGGCAAGTGGAGTGCTACAGAGCAGAATGTCAGACTCTGGTGGACTCTTCTCGGGCTCGCCGAGACTAGCAGCGAGCATCCCATCGCGAAGGCTATCTTTCTGGGCGCGAAAGAGAAGCTCAAGCTGAGTGCTGATGAGCAGATCGAGGGCAATATGGGTGACTTCAAGGCGACTGTCGGGAAGGGCATCTCCGCAACGATTGAGCCGAGCGCGCCCTTCGAGCGGAAACGGTTCAACGTGCTCGTTGGAAATGCTCTATTCCTACGAAAGAGCGGAATCAAAGTTCCGGCGACAGCGGAGGACGAGTACGATGAGGACGCGACAAGAAGGCTCTCAATGTCCGCCGCACCGTCCTCATCAAAGGCGCAATCTGCTGGAGTCACCACAATCTACGTTGCGCTCGACGGCGAGTATGCTGGCTCAGTCGGTCTTTCCGATACTCTCAAAGCATCCGCTAGAGCCGCCATCTCCGCCTTACACCGCATGAACATCGGCACATCACTAGTCACCGGTGACCAAGCCGCCGCAGCGCACCACGTCGCAGCTCTGGTTGGCATCTCGCCCGAGAACGTCTTCTCCGGCGTCCTCCCTGAAGGCAAGAAGGCCATCGTCACAGACTTTCAACGACAAGGACAGATCGTCGCCATGGTCGGAGACGGCATCAATGACTCTCCCGCGCTGGCCACTGCCAATATTGGCATTTCCCTCGCCAGCGGTACCGACGTCGCCATGGACGCCGCGGACGTTGTGCTCATGAAGCCGAATCAGCTGTTGGATATTCCCGCCTCGCTACATTTGAGCAAGACCATCTTCCGACGCATCAAGCTCAATCTCCTGCTTTCGTGCATCTACAACGCTGTTGGCTTGCCGATCGCGATGGGCTTCTTGCTGCCGTGGGGCATTACCCTGCCTCCCCTCGCAGCTGGTGCCGCGATGGCTTGCTCGAGTGTTACAGTCGTCGTCAGCTCACTGCTGTTGAAGATCTGGAAACGGCCAGACTGGATGCGCGACTCCGATCTTGAACCTGAATTGTCGACCTTGAGGAAGATGAGCTTTACGTCAAAAGTCCGGGACTTGCGCGATGTGATTCTGGGGAAGAATCGAGGCGAAGAAGGGGATCGCGGGGCGTATGTGCCTTTGCAGGATATTGAAGCGGTTTGAAGCGTTCTCGTCCTTTGGCGTGGCTACTTTGATTCAGCGGTATATGTTTACGAGGCAACGAGTCGGGTTGTGCGGAAGTGCATTGCTTGAATACCCAGTATATTGATAGCCCGTCGCTATGAACCTATCATTTGAACGCCGGAAGTGTTCTCGTTCAATGGTTTCTTGGAGCACTGCAATTTGAGCTTCGAGTGAGAAGTATGAATATTCTCGGCCCCTGACGTCGGGAGGGTTGAGCGTACCTAGCTCGAAGTGGCTTGCATGTCTTTGTCCAGTCTCAACCCGTTGCTCCACCTGCATGAACCTCGCCGTGTTGTGCGGATGCATCGGAATGACAGCATAATAGATTTGTCGAAGTTTGAGTTGGGTGCTTCGGTCTCAACACCATACCTATGGACCTCCGGCACGTAAGTTGAGGCGGATTTCCTCACTGCAGAAGACGGGAGGGGAGGTTGGAGCACAAGGTTTGGCCCTGCCAAGACGTCACCGGACCCTTTGCTGCAGGGCTGCGTCACTGGAGAGGTCAAGTGAATGTCGGGACCACGCGCCGCGGCGCCAGATCTCGAATGGGTGTCTTGCAGAAGGAGCGTGTTGGTGACTTGGATGCGCGGCGTGGCTGGGACACCTCGCAGGACTTGTGACTTTTCCTTCGTGCTCCCTTTCTTCGACATACTACTTCTCTGAGCGAGCCTTACATTCGGCATTCTACGACGCCGCTACCTCACGAGCCCGTGCACGATATGGCACGAACACGCCGTGCCAGGGAGGAGATCGCAGACTCTTGGGAGGATGTTGGCAACAGCGTAAATTCAACACCGGACGACAACATCTACGGCGAAGACGAAGAGCGCGATGAGTTAGGCAGCGAGTACCAAGCGCGAAGTGCAAGACGAGACGGCCATGTCGAAGCACCACGCCGCCGGCCATTACGATCCTCAGTGGAGCCAGAACTGGTCATGCCTTCCTCTCCCGATGCCGCACCTCGAACTCGCCTCTCAACGACACAACGTGCCAACACACCACACTTCCGCCTCAACCAACGCAGCTTAACGAGCGACGCTGGAGAAATCAGAAAGAAGCAGCGGACTACAACCCCGAGAATGAGGATGTCAGATCGAAGCATGACAAGTGATGCTGGCAGGATGAATGGCTCGGGGTTGAAAGAGCAACATGATGCAGATTACGACAGCGATGAGGAGGAGGTGACTGGTTCACAATACCCGGCGATGATCTGGCGGCGCATCGTTCGACCGCTGCTGAGATACTTCACGGATGTGGTGGGATATGCTCTACATCAGGTCAAACCTATGCTTGGTTGGGCACTGCTGATTTATGCGTTGGCTGCTGTGCTCGTGTTCGGCACGGGGTTCCTCACCAACAGCATCAACAATGCCTTGTCGCCGGTCTGTCGCCTACCGTTCACATCGCACCTATCATTCTGTCCTTCAAAGAGTGCGGGAGAAGTCCATGGCACGGCAGAATTCGACAAGCTCGTGCAGGCGCAGGATGCTTTCCAGGATGTTCTGGCCAGCACATCAATTGGCGCAACCCTCCCGCTGGATATGAAGCGAAGTGAAGCAAGCATTCGAGACCTAAAGCATGTGGTAGAGTACTCGAGCCTCCCATCCAAGAACGAGCTGGTATTCGAGTTCGGAGGCTTCATCGACACCGCACGTCAAGCATCGCAAGATCTCAGCCGCTTCAACTCCCGCATCGGACGAGCTGTCGACCACATTCTCTCCACAAATCGCTGGACTCTCAGCGTCATTGACGGCGTCTCGGAAACCGAAGCGTCTCGCGGCGCGATCTCGAAATGGATGGGCAAGAACCTCAACATCTTCTCTCCATTCCAACCGGTCAGTCTCTCGCGCGATGTTCTCCTCGATCAGTATCTCCGCCACACCAGCGCGGTGGAAGAGCAGATTCTCAACCTCATCGCAGAAGCCTACGCGCTGCGCGACATCCTTGAGAACCTCGACGGCCGTCTCGATGTCATAGCAGGTATCGCAACGCGCGATGGGATCAAGACTGAAATGAACAAAGACGAGCTATTCGCGACTCTATGGACCAAGCTAGGTGGCAACCGATCTTCCGTCTCGAAGATCAACCAGCAGTTGGAGCTCCTGAAAAATGTCAGCGCATACCGGAGACAGGCTTGGGGACATGTCACGGCCACACTGCTCAAGCTTCAGGAGATCCAGGCGAGCTTGGAAGATCTGAGGGAACGGGTCGCGATGCCCGAGACCGTGGGTACGGCCAAGGTGCCGTTGGATGTGCATATCGAGAACATCAACCGTGGAATTGAGCGGTTGGAGAATCAGAGGGACAGCTCGAGGAAGTTGGAGGCGGAGAACTATGCTAGGATCGTTGGAAAGGCGGAAGCGAACGAAAAGAAGTCACTTGGTGGCAAGGAGCTATGAGTGATGATTGTGCCGAAGAGGTTTGGGATTTGTTCATTGTTTGGGTTTGTTGGGATCAGGTAGGCAAGACGGAATGATTTTTGGAAGTGCACTAGGATTGATGGATTTAGCAGATACATCGGCCAGACGACAGCAGATAGCACGAGCTCAGCGAGCATTGATTATGCGAGCGTTGGGTGTTCTCAAGCGAATGATACCCATCACGCCTGCACGAAATGAACGACCAGAATTGCCATCCACATTTTCTACACATTCAGCATGCTTCTTAGTCTTCCGCCGGCAGACCGAGGATGTCGTAGCTCAACTTCCACAACTTCCCGGCGGCCTCGTCGTCGTAGGCATTCTTGCTATATCCCGACATGGACGTAGCACCCTCGATGCTGCCAAGAATCGCGGGCGCCTCCACGGCTCCCTCTTCACCGACGTCCCCCAGGTACCGGCCTCCATTTTTGCCTTCAAAATGTGGCGACACAGCGGCCCATACCGTGGTGGCGGCACCTTGCTCCGGAGTCTTGAATACGTGGCCGACCTTGTCGACTCCAATCGTCTTCCAATCCGAGTCGTCCAAGTGTCGACCGAGCTCCGTCATGATGCCGCCAGGGTGGACACTCAAGCCGTGCAGGTTTCGAGAGCCGTAGTGCTGCTCAATGGAGATGGCCATGTAGATGTTGGCCATTTTCGATTGACCATAGGCAGTCCACTTGTCGTAGCCGTTCTTGTAGTGGATGTCGTCGAAGTTGCCGTGGCCGAATTGGTGACCGAGAGAGGAGACGGTGATGACTCGGCTGGAGATGCCGGACTCAGCGGCGGATTGGAGGAGAAGTGGCTTGACGATTTGGAATAGGAGGAAGTGGGCGAAGTGGTCTGAGAGTGAGGTCAGAGGATGTGCTCTTGTCGATGATCACAGATGCAGAAATTCAACTCACTTGTGCCAATTTGGAGCTCGAGCCCGTCTGTGGTCTTGGTATAGGGACTGGCCATCACGCCCGCATTACAGATCAACAGATTGAGCTGCCCGTTGGCCCGCTTCTTGAACTCTTCGGCGCCTTGGCGAACGCTTTCCAAGGAGTCTAGATGAATCTCAATGGCTTGTGGTCGAGGAATGTCTTTGGCAGAAGACTTGGAGACGACATCCTCGATGACTTTCTCAAGCTTGGGCATGTCACGGGCTGTGAGAAAGAGCGTGACACCGGTCTCGTAAAGCGCTCTCGCGGTTTCGACACCAATGCCGGAAGATGTGCCAGTGATCAGGGCAGTCTTGCCCTTGAGAGTGCCGGCAGCATTGCAATCCTTGACAATTCGGAGAGCCGTTGGACGAGAATCTCCTGGACCTTTCGGCTCCTTGTGGACATCGGCGTAAGGTTGATATGGGGTCTGAGGTGCGAATGACATTTTCGATGGTGGTCCCTGACGTTTTGGGAAGTTTGAGAGGTTAATGAGATGGCACCTTACAAGCGTTTCGGTCCTTATAGCACGAGGGTAGACGTCTGCCTAGAACCACGCAATGCGAAGGTGGGTAAGCAGCATTCTCGCATATGCAATATTCCTTCCGCATGGTGGAGTACACGGTGGTGTTTGGCCTAAGTCCGGCTTATGAACGAGCTCATTGCACCGGATCCGGGCGGAAAGAGGCTATGCTCAAGTCCAATGTCCGGATTGTGCATCGTGTGCGGGCACATAGCCGTGGATAGGTTTGAAGAGTAGTGCGTCCAGAGGTTCATCGTGAGGTGGAGTGGTTCACGTCTGCTGCACTAGCGTGGTTGCTTTCTCCTACCCGAAGTTCGACCGGTCTACAGAAGAGTTTGAAGACACCACGGCACGACAACTCTTCGCTTGACACATGGCCTTCTCATTCGCGTTCGCCAGCGATGGTGCAAGTGATGATGAAGGTGTCGTGTCTACAAGTCAGCAACCAGCGCCTGTCGCTGCCACTCCTGCAGAAGTAGCAGCCAAATCGCATAAGCTGGAGGATCTGGTAGGTACGCCAAAATTCCTGCGGTGACTCTTTGTCTGCACATAAGATCGGCGAGTGCTTCAAAAGGCAGCTGCCAGCATGGTGCATCCCCCCATTCAACGCTCCTTTCGTCTTTCTGACAGCTGACATGCGCAACCTTAGCTATCAACATTGCCCGAGCGATTGAGCTACAGCACCGTTCGCGTTGAATCTCCTCTGGGCAAAGTCATTTACCTGCCACGCCGGGAGCTATTCGATGTACGGGTTCAATTGCTCCAAGATGTGTCGACCGACAATGACAATGTGATCGACCAATTTGAGAATTCGGACATTCGAGCAGGTGTCTACGAGGGAGGCTTCAAGACGTGGGAATGCTCTCTTGATCTTGCGAGCCTCTTGCTCGATCGAGGCCCTCGGAAAGACATCGATGAGCTTACACGATGCGATCAAATCGTCGAAGTCAGTATTCTCTGCAACATGCAGCTGTATAAGGCTGACAAGAATCCAGCTTGGCTGCGGAACTGCTCTACCTACTCTCACATTGTTCAGACATGCACTGCTGAATGAAGCCTCAGGATTGAGGTTCACGTTGGCCGACTACAACGAGGAAGTCCTACGACTGGTGACTCTGCCCAATATCCTCCTGACATGGGCCGCGAATACGCCCGGAACCGGTTTCTCAGACTCAAACACCGACGGAACGAGCGCTGGCGACCTTGAGCTTACGCCAGACCTTCTCCAGCGCTTCACAGAAGATCTGACCACCAAGAGAATCAATCTCAACTTCATCTCAGGAGCGTGGTCGCCAGATCTAGCAGGCCTCATTCCTACATCAGCCCCGGACATGGGCTTCGTAGTTTTGGCAGCCGAGACGATCTACAGTCCTGCCTCGACGGATTCGTTTGTAGACCTGCTGGTACTGCTTCTCAAGCGAGTACAGATGTCGAAAGCTATGCTGGGTGCGAAGAGAATATACTTTGGGGTTGGCGGTTCGGTCGACGGGTTGAAGGAAGCGTGTCGAGAGAAGGGAGCGGTCGCATCCGAGATCGAAAATCATGGCGTGCAAGGCATGGACGCAGGTGTTGGTCGAGCTCTGGTCGAAGTTCAAATGTACTAGCCAGCCGTGGAGTTTCTGAGCACACCTCAAGCTACCTTATCCCGGCCTCGAGAAAGTATACCGGGTCATCGTTCAAGGGCGAAAGCGGAGCTCTTCCGCTGAAAGCTGGACCTTGCCTTGCATGCCGCGCACCGCCATTGCCTTGCGATTGTTGTAGGGACAGCTTTGTTGAAATTGTTTCGAAATTGTCGTCGGAGATTCCACCTCATCTCCTGAACAAAAGCGCGGGCGACGGGCGCTGCCGTCAAAGAGGTCTCGACGCCCCGTGTTGAACCAATCAGTGAGGACCAACCCTGTCGGGTTCAACATCACGACGCCCACCCCATGCCACTCTCTCCGCAACCTGAACTTCCCGGCTCTCCCTTCTTCACGATTCAACCATGTCCAACTGTATCTAGTCGCTCGTTTTGTTATTCTGCTTCCTATTCCCACGATTTTCACTGCACTCGCTTTAGAGCACTTCCGGACATCTTCACGATCGAGACCCGACTGGATTGCGACCGCGCGCCGTCCTGGCACCCGAACAAGGAGAGCGCACGAGCAGGCGAAGAGCCTGAGTAGGACTTCAAGATAGCAGAAGAGACTGCGTCCACGGTGGCGACCTCACGGCAGCCGCGAACATGGACACGCGCAACATCTTCAAGCGATGCGTACAATGTCCGACCACTACGCCAACATGTCCTTCATGTCCGAAGAGCCAGATCTGCTCGCTGGTGCCCGCAACCTGCGAGCAGTGCTCATACATGACCTGCATCGCAAACCCTGTCCCGGCTCCTCCGTCCAGCAAGACCAATGTGGGAGCGATCGCAGGTGGCGTAGTAGGCGGAATGGCTTTCATGGCTCTGGCTGTGTTTTTCCTCTGGCGATTCTGGATCAAGAAGAGGAGGGAGCAACAAGAGCTGGAAGCGGAGGAGTGGGAGGAAGATGAGATCGATCAGCAGAAGGGAACGGAGCGCAGATTCACAGCGATGCGCGCGGATAATGCTTCGACACGGACAAGAGGCTCCATCGCGAACAGTATTCTCAGTCGGGCGAGCAACATCATTCAAATCGCGTACATTCCCGGAGTCACGAATCGCAACGGGTCCGGACACAACAGCGTTGCTCCAGTTCCGCCGATTCCAGCAGCCTATAGGAATGCACCACCGAAAAGTCCTCTCAGCGGAGAGAATGATGCATTGTTCTTCCGACCTGGCGATCTTCGCGGCAGCACATACTCTGGAAACTCTTCGCTACGATCTGGCAACCGCGATACACAATACACTCGACAATCAATCACACCATCTTTGGCTCGGTCGTCTATGATGTCGGGTCACTCAGATGTCTACCGAGATGATGCTACAACCGAGCCTATGCCTGCTCTGACAGTGATGCGCGCGGCGCCGCGAATGGTGTCGGTCAAGTCATCTGCCACCTCACCCTCGGAGTCCATCAACTCGCCTGCTCCGTCGCTACCGAGCAGCGCGAAAGTCATGGTCCCAGGCCAGGGAAATGCGGCAAATTCGAACTCTGCGCAAAGCGTGCGTGCAAAAGCTACGCAGATCACTGTCGGCAAAGCCAAGGCCGGGAAGAGTACTCCCGATACAAATGCAAGCGATGCGTCCACGGCTCCGTCATCGCAATTCACGCCCGCAACTTCATCCCCACTGGTCTCGATTTCCACCGACGACGACGACGAGGAGGAGGAACACTCCCGCGCTCGGCAAAGCCTAGGCACGGCGCCGATGCAAGCCCCGCTGCTACCTCTCATTCAGCCCTCCGAAAGTCCCTTCTTCGATGCATCAGAAACACAATCTAGTAACGCATCGCCCGCCGGAAACAAACCGAATCCATACGCGACGATGGCTTCATCGGTACGAAACAACCCGGACCGACCAAAGCGCTCCTCTCGAGGTCCATCGAATCTCAGCGCGGTGTACGAAGAGAGCACTAAAAGCAATAAAACGGCCGGACGGGGTTCGGAGAGCGAGGGAGAGGGCTCTGCAGCGAAGCCCGCGGGAGGCGGTCCTTTCAGTGATGCGCACGCAACGAAACGAGAGGACATGAGATGATCGTAAGACAAGCTGGAAAGAAGACTTGCAGATCTTGAGTAAAAGAAGGATGACGGGAAGGATTTCAGCGAGCAGGCTCGTCTCGAAACGACACGAGGCACGAGTTTACGCTGGCGTTACGGATTGAAAGCGGGCTCTTTTGACCGCTCGGAAGGACCTTTGGTATTTGCGAAAGGATTGGGATATCGTCTGGTTTGGAAGCCGTTTCTTATGTGGCGATGAACCGCTTTGCTTCGCTTCTCATGTTGATGAAATTTTTGCTGAATGTAGCGAATGCGCGAAATGGAACGACAGCTTCTTCTCTTCGACATTCTCATTCGTACAGGATTGTAGCAGACAAGTGTTGAATGAGGAGCAAGCGTGTGCTCGTGATGGGCAGATCATGCCCGAAGGATGCGCCGCAGCTCCAACAGCTCCACCAGCTCCCGCATCCTGAGCAATAGAGTTCATGACTCCTACATATGATGCCAGGCAGCAGCTCGAGAGCTGGAGGATTCAGAGATCCTGGTGTCGGAGCGATCCTTCTATCGATACCTATATTGACTGACTTGCAGACACCGTTCCTTGCTTCCCCATTCCGGGGATCGACAAACTGATATACACGCCGTTCTATTCACTTAAAAGAAGGCAAGATTGACATCTTGTCAAGCGCAACATGCCTGGAGAATCCATGGATCGGAGTCGCTTTCTGAAGGAGTACGTTCTAGACGTTAAGACGGAATTTACAATCGATGGCAATAGTGCAAATTGGGTCCCTACCACCCACGTTCGAGCTCAGAAATGGGGAGAAGAAATCAGTGTGATAGATTTGAAGGACGAAGCACCGAAGGGACGATTCCGGCACCGCAGTGCGACGATGGCTCTCGGCCCGGACAACAAGTTCCTGATCATTGCTAGAACGCGATCATCCGAGTTCACAGGTACGAGACCAAGGAGCAGGTCGCTGAGCTCGTCGGCCACAGTGGTAGTAATGTGGGCAAGCTTATATTCGCCCCTGTCCCAGAGATAGGAGCATATGCACTGCTGTCTCAAGGCGGCGACGAGGAGAACTCCAAAGCGAGAGACTCAATCATCATGTGGCATCTCCACTCGGACGGGAAGCAAATCGGAAGAAAGATGCCCATGGCCGTCGAAGGTCTAGCAGACAAGTCTATCGAAGCGATCGCAAACGACCTCGCGAACCACCACGGACTCGACATTGATGCCATCAATCGGATAAGGCTTGGATTCGTGGAGACATTAAAGAAAGCGGACGTCCAGAATCGAGCCTCTGTCCTGCAGAAGAGCAAAGGGCACTTTCCATCTTACAACCCTCAGCTCATCAGCTGCGACGGCAAGAGCGTCCTGCTGATTGAGCACGGCGAGAGTAGTCAATCAGGTATGCGACCAAAGGAGGAACTACCGCAAGTCGTTGTCCGTCCGTTGGCCGATATCAGTCGAGTCTCAATCCGTTTGATGGGCCACACCGATACCATCATCTGGGCGTCTTGGTCGCCTGTCGATCCGCGCACCATTGCCACCGCTTCCTGGGACGGAACGCATCGCATTTGGAATGCAGAGACAGGGGAGTGTCGACATGAGATTGAGAGGCCTGAGAAGAGACAGAACTGGGCAGGTGCATTCTCACCGGACGGAAAGTATGTCTTGCTTTCGGGAACGGATGATGTCGGAGTGTATGAGGTCGACACCGGGAAGAAGATCTCCGAGCTGAAGCATGACGGTCTTGCAGCCTGGGTCCGCACACTAGCATGGTCGCCCAGCGCAGACGAGATTACGCTAGAGAACAGTGCGTCCGTTCTCCTCTGGCGACCTTTTGCTGACAGAACGGGCGACGAGGTCAACGAAGTCGTCATGATGAAGTCGGAAAGTCGACTCATGACAATCATGAACTTCATCCGGATTGAATGGCTAGGTCGACGAGGGCAGAAGTTGGCCGTGAGGCTGAGCGAAGGAACGTGGTTCGTTTGGGATCGAGAGAAGAATGTCAAGTGGAGGTTTGAGCGACCCTTTGGCGTGGAGATGGACTCCTTCAGCACAAGTTTTGTGTACGTCGAGGAGACGGAGACGTTCTTGTCGTTGGATGGCGATTGGAAGATCCGTGAGTGGAGATTGGAGTGAGTGCTTTTCAGGCCACTCTCGATTTTGTTTATCGAACGCTGCTTCACCGTGGATGCGATCGCAGCTGTTTGATTCATTACTGTTCATTACTGTACTCCTCAACGGAGTCGCTGCTTCTTACATCACTTGAGCTAGCTGTTGCCCGTTGTGTGTAGCATTACCACTAATCCGCGACCTGCTGGCGTCTACTGTGGTGTCCTCTTTCTTTCGGACTTCCAGTCCATCTGATCGCTTCGTGTTCTCGCGTTTCCACTTCGATCGATCCTATCCGTCCGACTTTCTTGGTCGGAACCGTGCCATCAATGCTCCCATGAAACAAAGAACGCCTCGCTAAAAACACTCCATCACGCTGCTCCTCAGCTTTGCAACTCTTAATGACCTCCTCGACCTCAACCAAAAGTCCCAGTCCCCGTCTCACCATCATTCAATTCAAACGAAAACGCCCTCCTCAGCGTCTTCTCTCTCTCAACTTCGACCACCTCTTCTGGCCTGACAACCTCGGCCAATTTACTGCCCCTCCTCACTTGTCTCCCTTCCTCTCCAACGTTAGTCTCAACTCCATTATACACCTTCTCCCTCCAAGCCAACGCCTCCTTCTCACTCAAACTGTGTCCGTCCTTCTCCCTTACAACCGGCATATCGCCCGGCATCTCATGAATCTGTGCATCCCGGCCATCCGCTTCGCTGATCTCTGAAATCGGGCTGAACAGTGTCGCTGTGCCGGTATGGCTGCTATGTGTGCCTTCACCGGCCGAAGGCGTGGTGGGTGTTACGGGTCCGCCGAGGGCGCCGGAGAGGTAGAACGCTGGACTTGATGGAGTGGAGGATACAGAGCCACCAACTATGCCTGGACCGCCGCCTTCGAGTTCGGCTTTGGGAGGGAAGGCGTCGCTGTAGGTCGCTGGCTGGTTTTGAGGAGTCTTTTCACTGTCCGTGTCGGAGAGGTGATGGTGCCGCGTTGAGGCGTTGCGTTTGTGACGGCGAAGGATGAAGATTGTGATTGCAGCGATGATGGCGATGACGGCGATGGCTGCGATGGCGATGCCGGCTTTGGCGCCGGTGGTGAGATTGGAGTTGGAGGACGAGGTATTGGAGGTAGAAGTGGGATTGCCGTTGTAGTCGCGAGATGGTAGCATGGCGACGAGGCTTTGTTTCGCGGATGAGTCCCAGGAGACTTGAGAGATGTTGAATGTAGCGGACTCCCAATTGACGGAGAGGTAGGCTTCTTGGAGCAAAGTGCGGCCTAGGGTGTATTGAGTCGCATTCTGAGCTCGTTGAAGGGGAAAGTAGCGAGTGTCGTTTGCAAGGCCTTTGTATGGTGGTTTAGCGGTGAGGTCAAATGCAGCATATGGAAGGCTGATTTGAGTAGTCTGCCCACCCGTGAGCTCCTGGCCGAGGCTGAATGTGACAGTCGCATCGCGGTCGAGGAGGGATTGATGTAACGTGTCGTTGACGAGGTAGAGGTTCGTGACGTTGTCGTAGATGAGGCCGAACTCGGACTCAAAGAGCCTGCAGGATTCTTCTGGAAGCCATATGTGAGGGATCGTGCTGTCGACGTAGGCGTAGATTGGTTCGGGAAGGAGTTCTTTGGCCACCGGGGAGGAAGAGACATTAGACGGTGTACTGACAGATTGAATGGCAACGACAATATCTCGATCGTTGTCCACTCCCAACGTCCATTCGAGTTCGTTCTCGACAAACTTCGACGCATCGTATCCTCCTAGTGTGAGAGAGGCCAGCACACCAGTCGAGCGATATTGAGCACCCGCTGTGTATCCAAAGGAGACACTCGGAATCAGCTTCTCCTCCTTCAGCAACGCCATATACGAGGGACTCTGGGTATTGAAGTCGGTAAAGTTTGTCGCCTTTGAATTGACACCAAACATGCCCAAGTAAAAGTCCTCCACCGCGAATGTGCCCACAGTAGTATTCTTCAATGTTGGTCCTCCTTCGCCCTGCCCTCCCAATCCCACTGCATCGTATCCGTAGATCGCATTGCCCGTGTATCCCAGATTCCTCTCAATCCACAGATCATAGATGCCAATCCGATCGAAGCTCGTTGAAGCGTTCGAATCAAATGTCCAACCTCTCGACTCCGCGCATGCGGTCTGTGATGCTGCTGCTTGACAGCCTTGTGGTAGAACAACCCATGTTTGATATCCTGCTGTTGAAACCAATGTCCGTACGTTTTGTGCTGGGTTGCCCACGCGGAGAGTGAACGTCGACCACGCGCCATCTATGCCATCCCAGTTCTGGTCAGGGTTAATCGATATGGGTGCCAGGATTGTGTTATTATCTTTCTCGCGCGTATCGAGTCTCTCGGCGGTCGCATGGCTCGCTGCAAAGGCAAGGACAAGCAACGCGGTTGGCATTTGCAGTAGACGGCGAAGGAGAGTGCGCTCCATGGCTCTTTACCAGATAACCAGAGCGAGTCAGACTCGGACAAGGGTCTGTGGGTGGCTCCGTGGCTCGATCACGGCAAAGTTTCGATGCGACAGGCCAGGACGACGAGACGCCTGTGTCGGAGATCCGTCGTGAGTATTGTCATGGAAGAGGTAGCATTGTTGCGGGGAAACGAACGAACGAGTGACGACGAGGACGACAGCAACGAAAGATGGGCCACGGGCAACCAACGACTCCTCGCGATCCTCCCGTCCAAGCCACCGGCGATAGAATATACCAAGACGCAGGATTGATTTTTGACGACATGGGTGGGATGCCTGATGATCCCTGCGGGGAGGAGACGGGAGTTCCTTTCCTCAGCCGTTGATCGACATGATCAGACGGGAATCACTGGAATCCTCCCAAGACGGCCACCTCCGTCTTCGCTTATCCTCCATCTGGTCGTTCTCCGAGGGAGATGATGGGTTACGATGTGATGTAACGAGTGCGAGTGGATAGTCTCCTTGCATGCTCGGTAAGTACCTCTTCTTGCCGTGTTTCACCACCGCGTAGCACACAAGGCACTCGGCGAAGGATTCTCGCTAAGAAGATGGTGGACTGGGCATCCCATTGAATGCATTCGCAGATGCGAGAGAAGAAGAGCGAAGATGGGACGACGACGACCACGGGGGAGGATAAGCTCTCCAAAGGAGCATATGCCTTAAGGTATCTCTCGTTCCCGCTGCAGACCATCCGATGGCAAACATCAACGCGCGTACCCTCCACGATACCTTACGATACATCAGGATGCTTTGATCCTTTCGCCGCCAGCCGAAGCCCGAGCTGCGAACGGATCATGGCACGACTCGGTCAAGACTCAATAGACGCGACAACTCGGCACATCACAACAACATCCTCATCCACCCTTGGATCGAGAATCTCGTCCGTCACTTCACCTCCCTTGTCCAACATCAGGAACGCAATCGACGGTATTTGTTTCCATTGCGACGTCCATTAGGAGACTGCGGGTGTGAGATGTTCGGGTGAGCATAGCGACAACAGCTCCTGCAGGCCTACATACGTACACCTACCCTCTTCAGCAGTCTCCTCTTCCAAGCGAGTCCCATATGCAGTGACCCACGCCATGTACGGCGAGCATTGCTACGGTCGCATCATGATCTAGGTGAATAAAGGCAAGAGACTGAGAGGCTTCTCTTCAATACCCAGGAACCCCCACCGACCCGCCAACACACCGCACCACTACTGCCGTGTCACCGACTCGTGACCGACCTCGAGAATCCATTTTCGCGCGCCACGCCCCAACATGGCGCATCGTCGGTCATTGACTGTCCGGCACTGCATTGAAAAGCTGCAAGTCAGCATATCCCCGCAAGGGTGAACGTACGAACCGATGCCTTGATTTTTCTGGGAGCCGCGGAATGTCGTTTGTACTGCGTCTATTTTCCGCCCGTCCCGAAGGATCTCGACTTGCAGACTGCGAATGCGGTACGACACGGACACGCCGTTCGATTGTGCGATGATGGTCTCGTTGCTTGTGCTGCCCTCACCACGCTCGTGTGTACACGACTCACACGCACATGCGGGATCCAGAAATATAGGCGAGATTCATGCACACGCCCTTGCTAGCCTGGTGCCCTTTCCCTGGAACGTTGCTGCGCGGACCTCGTCCAAGGTAACGTGCCTTTCCTATGATTTCCCACTGTTCAGTGTTCAGGCAACATCTCGTCAAGTCATTACCGTTCATCGGCATAGAAATCTTCAGCGTTTCATCCAAACTCGCCTGACAGGCACGGGCGTGCTACCCTCCATACTTCTCTTGGCACACTGATACAGCAGTCGTCCCATTCTCTATCGTCCCAGAGATATGCCCTACGAAAGCGACTGTTCTCAAAATCCACCGACCGGAAGCCGTTGCCTGCTCAGCATCTGGCACGCTCACATTCATCTATGCTGTGACACATCACCTGCTTACTGGCCAAACCACCATCACCTGGCACTGCAATGTCATG
Organism: Zymoseptoria tritici IPO323; assembly: GCF_000219625.1. Lineage (NCBI taxonomy): Eukaryota > Fungi > Ascomycota > Dothideomycetes > Mycosphaerellales > Mycosphaerellaceae > Zymoseptoria > Zymoseptoria tritici. The sequence goes on along the minus strand of NC_018218.1, from coordinate 1,529,134 downwards.
CCCGCAACCCTTTACATTGTGCATTGATCTGGATTGATCCTATGCTACTCACATATTCACTTGATTTATCCTTTGAGCAGAGTTCTGAGCTAGCTTGCGTCTAGTCCTCATGCCAAAGCTTGCGTACATAGCGCTAGCCTTTATTGGCTGCGCTGCGTCAGTCGAGATACGAAGGGGACCATATGAGGTCCGGCACTTGGAAAGGAGGAATGATACCGGCGTGTATCAGACTGCACGTTCGACAGTCTCAAATGCATCCTCGGTGTCGAGACTGAGCGATCTCTCGGAGGAACCACCACTGTCCGCAACAACAACTGCAACAAGCAGCGCAGGTAGCCAGGACGAGACTCATTCCTCCTCCTCATCATCATCATCACGGCCAGTACAGACCACAGAAGCAGGTAGATTACCCGCAGTCAACACCACTGTCTCATCAGGATCATCGTCGGCCTCAACGTTGCGCTCAGCAGCTGCTGCAGAAGACACACTATTGTCTAATGCGTCAAACACGAAGGATGCCATGCAAGATACTCCACTCGATGAACCAGCATCGATACCAGCGACGGGACTCAATCTCGCAAATGGCACATCCGGATACAACTCATCAATAGCATCGCCATCGATACTCCCGGCCACTGCAGAGGCTGTCCCTTCATCAGACTACACATATATCACATCTAGACTCCGACCTTATGCAACCGGAGCTTCTGATCTGTTCGCCAACATATCGAACGGAACCAGAATATCCTCGGGCTACCATCCTCAAGTCACTGCCACCTACCGACCTACGGGATATGTAGGACCTCGACCGAACCAGACCTGTGGTGGAGCTACGGTCAACATCGTTGGAGCCTCTCTCGACTGGTGGTATACTGAGACCTACACTCAAGTCGATTCAACGTTCGTCGTGCAGCTCGACGACAAGAACTCATCGACAGCATGGACTCTGCTGCCAGCCACTTCAACCTTCGATGTTACAACCGCTGTGGCCAACCCGACATGTCTTTCTTCCACTGGTCTCAATCCTAGTGTCAACGAAACGGAAGTCCTGTATTCCTGCGTTGATACTCCAACTCCCACCGCTGTGGCCACGACTACACTCGAACAGACAGCATACAAGGATATTGATGTCACTACGTCGCGAGGAGATATTCCTGATGTCGTGACCACTCCAACACCAGCTGCTATAACGGTCGCCGACAATTCTGCCACGTACTCGGCCGGCACTCCGTTCGTTCACTTCTCACATTATGAAGTCGTGAGCAAGCGGCCGTTCCGCTATGGTTACGGTCGTGTTGGGTGCGCCGAGACGACGAGAGTACATACATTGTCTACGGCAGGCAGTTTCGAGTACACTGGCGGCGATGTTGACGGGTCATATGCCGCCGTCGCTGGCGACTTACACCAGCTGGTACTCGGCGATCTTGGCGAGCACACGGCAACCGCCGGTTCATTCGTCGCGGAGCCAACGGTCGTCGTGGTTGTCGAGAAGATCGTGGCCGCCGCGAGGATGTTCAAAGCCATGCTTCAACCATCTCAGGCAGTGCTCGAGCTGCCATCGGCGACTCTGCCACCTGATATGTCTGAAGTGCCAATCACACCAACAGAGGCGGGCACGACCTGGGCGCCGGTCGCGCCTCACATCGAGCGAACGGCGAGCGAGCTGGTGGTGCCGACTCCGAAGCCGACCATAGCAATGACGACAAGAGTCAATAGTCCATTTGTTGCGCATGTTGAAGGTCACGATATCACCCTCGCCATTCCAGTTGATCGTGCCACACCTCAAGCAGTCGTGACGGCAATCTTCAATGGTGCGACTGTCACTGCTACTGCTGTTAAGAATGGTGGAGGAGATTTTGGAGGCATCGTCTCTGCCGTGGCGGAGGTCGCTCGACCGGACAACGCCTTGGAGGTCCTTAGCAATGCTCAGCTTACGTACTCAAAGCCGAACAGGATTGCTCAAGCGATTGCTTCCGCGATGGGCGATACGAGCGGTAAAAGACCAGCTAGACCGCAACAGGCTCCCATCTTGACCATTGGAAATTCGGTCTTTACTGCGTCCGCAGCTGGCGGCGGTGGGAAAGCAGTGATAATTGGTGGACAGACTCTGTCTGCAGGAGGACTTCCAATTACTGTTGGAGGTACACCAGTCTCACTCGCCCCAGGAGCAACAGAAGTGGTTGTTGGAACTTTGGCCTTTAAGATCGACACTACTCCCAATCCAGGCATGGTCGCCAACATACCACTCATCACTGTCGGATCGAGGACTATCACGGCCAACGCAGCCACGCAATTCAGACTGGCCGGAACCATCCTCACACCAGGAGGTACCGCAGTCGTTTCCGGCACAACAGTCATTCTAGAATCCCACGCAAACCGAGTTGTGATCAATGGGCAGACATCCTCCCTCTCTCCTCCAGCAATAACTCTAGCACCTCTCATCACCCTGGACGGAACAATTTACCAGGCCAACATCGGCACAACTTATGACATTGCCTCTCACTTTCTCACCCCAGGCGGCGCTGTCACCATCTCTGGAACCACCATCTCCCTCCCTCTGACCGGTTCAGTCCTTTTCGTCAATGGCCTTGCCCAACCCACAGCCCTCGGTGGACTGCAACCAAATATCCTGCCAACCATCACCGCTCCACCGGCGCTCATACTGAATGGCAACTCCTACATGCCCAACGGCGCCGCAGCCTATCTCGTCTTCTCGCAGACCCTCACGCCGGGCGGCCGCATCACCTATACCAATACCCTCGGCGGAATTGAAACCGTTTCCCTCGACGCATCTCTGCATACGCTACTCCACATCTCCGACTCACAAACTCGCACATCTCTCCTTTCACCCATCGGCGCATCACCCGATGGTGCACCTGTCCTCACCATTTACGGCAAAACTTACACGGCGCAAGCTTACTCTCCTGGTATGGGCGCCACATATATTATCGCCGGCCAGACTCTCACAGCAGGTGGTACAATCCTGCACACCCTACCCTCAGGCGAGACGGAAACAATCTCCCTCCTGCAACCCGGCACTGCGGTCGCCATTACAGGCCCAGAAGGCCATGTAACCACCTCTACAATCCTGGACGCCTACGCCGTGCTGCCCACTTCCCCACCACTGCTCATTCTTGGAGATGAAGTATTCGCGGCGATCAATCCCGGCGCAACGTACATCATCGATGGACACACTCTCGTCCCAGCGGGGAACGAGGAGACAGTGACGGTAGACGGAAGAACATACCACGTCAGTCTAGCGGCTCAAGCGACTGCTTGGGAAGTGAGTGAAATTGGAGCTGCAGGCGGGACGAGGACGGAGGCGTTGTTTCCGGCGAGGATGACGGGGAGTACGTTTGTGAACTCTGCGGAGGCGACGCAGGGGTTGGCTGCCGAGACTGGTGCTGCGGGAAAGATTGGCGGTGGCGGTGGGACTGGAGGAGTGGCTGGTGATGGAGATGAGAACATAGGGAGCGGCTTGGAGGTGAAGAGATGGGTTGCGAGCGGTCTCGTTGTCGGGACGACCTTTTTTCTTGCGGTTTGGCTCTGATTAGCCTTGGCCCGAAACCTCTCCTTTGAAACAACCTCACGACATCAACGATATGACGAATATGGATTAGAATACAAGAACGGTGGCGCTGCGGAGGGAATACCGAAACGGAATGACAGAACGTAATTGGCAACCTGGGACGAACAGGACATATGCGACACACAGCACGGGAGCCGAGAATCAGAGCGAAGGCCACTCAGAGGCTCTGGCTCAGATATGGAACGATCGGACGATTGTACGAGATAATGTTGGATTAAGGAGGAGTCTAATGGTTTCGACACTCCATCATGAGTCTTCGACTTTTCTATTTCTATCACTCAAAAACGACCAGATGCCAGCGTTGCTCAGCAGACTGGTATGCGGCTTCACCACATTTCCCACATCGTCTCAACCTTCCCTCTCACTGCTCTGTTCCCTTTCCTCTTTAGCAGCTCACTCCGCAACAGGAAACCCGATCCCTAATAACATCGCCGGCTCATCAATGCTATGATGCTGATAACTCAAAATCCCCACCCCACCCGGCTCCATCATCAAACTTAGTGGGAATTCCAATGGGTAGCCCAGCCACCGCTTTGCGAACGCTCGCGTGAGATGGCCGTGGGCGACGATGATTACATCCTTGGGTTCCGAGGAGGTCATGTGTTCGGCATGGAAGGCGCGAATCTTGGAGATGATGGCGTCGATGCGGGACGTCACCTGAGCGGGTGACTCGCCGCCTTCACAGCCATCACGCCAGATGTCCCATGGCTTCTCCGTGTCGAGATTTTTTGCCGTGCGTTTGGCGCGGATTTGGTCGGTTTTGATGCCTTCGTACTCACTAAACGCAGGTCAGACCATGCCTGTATTGTGACCGCTTCATGCCTGGGAGAAGAAAAAACCTACCCATAATCCCACTCTGCCAACCCTTCTTCGATCTCGTACCCCTCTGTTCTCCCGCTCAACAGCTCATACGTCTTGATCGCTCTCGTGCGAGGGGAGAGGTACACCTTTGCGACTTTCGCCGGATCAATGAGTTTTCCTGGACCGTAAGCCATCCGGCCTGTAGCTGTGACTTGTGCTTCGCCGTGGGAGGTTAATGGGATGTCGGTTTTGCCGGTATATTGGCCACTCTTTGACCACTCTGTTTCGCCGTGGCGGAGGATGAAGACACGAGGGGTCGAGGCGTCTTTATCGGGCATGGCTGCTTTTCTCTATGTCTGAGAGGGTGAATACATACAGTGGAAAGATGGTCATGGTTTGCGTGTATACTCCGAATCTTTCGGTTGAACGCCGGCAATTTGGAGAGCATCATCGTGAGTGTCTGTTGGATAGTACCTGCGTCGAACACGCCAATGCATTGGATCGTACATTCGATAGTATGTGGGCAACTCTGCTAGAGTCCTGCCATCCATACGTTTTAATGCAATGCCACCGGACTGGAGAGGAGATGTCGATGTAAGTGGCTAAATGGCACGCCCTTTCCTCTCTGAACGACGCTCGGACCATGTACTTCACGAGACCAAACCCACCTCACTTCGACTCTTGACCCTTCTTCCTTCGACATTCACTCACGATTCCACTAGCAGGGGCATCGATCAAGCTAGCTGGCTGTGCATCGATTGAGAGCATCCGCTCTTTCGACTCTGTCACATCTTCTGACCATCACCGATGAAAGCAACATAATCCATCCATTGGATCATTGCCACCATCGTCCAGATCGAGGACTTTGAAACAAGGAACAGGACAGTCTTCATCGAGTCCACCAACATCATGGCGTTCAATTTGGATCCTCAAGATGCGCTCGCGTACCTCCGCGACACTGTCTCATCCTTCCGGCCCGAGCAGATCATCGCCGACCTCCGCGCCCACCTTCGCAGTCCCATGAGCAACGTCAACCGCATCGCTCCAGCCGGCATCGTCTCAATCTGCTTCTTCATCGCCATCTTCACCATCCTCCTCTATCGACATCTCGATTACACCTCGGACCAGAACCCGACCGACCGCTCCGGTGTGGTCCACAACCCAAATGCTCCTCCCATTCCGCCTCCCACCGAGATCATTTCCATGCGCATCTACCCCATCAAGTCCTGCCGGGGCATTGAAATCGACAGTACCCGTCTCCGCAAGACTGGCCTCACCCTCGACCGGAACTGGATGTTCATCGGCCTCTCCGACCGCACCTTTCTCACCATCCGCGGAGATCCCTCCATGACGCTCATCGACACAGCCATCATCTCTCCTCCCTCCGGCGAGCAGCAACTCAAAGTCTCCATTCACGGTACCTCGGACTCCATCACCGTCCCCGCCTTCCCCTCCAAAGCCTGGCTCGACAAGAACACCACCCTCTCCACCGTCTCAATCTGGGGCTCTGACACAGACGCCTATGAATACTCCGAGTCCATCAACGCCATCTTCACCAAGTTCTTCAAGAAACCCGTCGCTCTGGTTTACAAAGGTCCCACCGCCCGCAACGTCGCCGTCAACGGCCGCGAAGAACTCTACGGGAAACCTGTTGCGCACAAATTCGCCGACGTCATGTCTCTACAAGTCGCATCGCAGGCTTCGATTGACAACCTCAACTCTCGTCTCGGGCACAAAGCCGGTTCTCCAGATGCCCTGACGATCGAGCGGTTCCGGCCGAACATCATCGTCGCCGGCCGCCCCGACCACCCATGGGAAGAAGACACCTGGAAACGCATCCGCATCACCACCTCCTTGCCAAAGGAGGAAGCGATCTATAAAATCGACTTGGATGTCGTGGCGCGATGCGCTCGCTGCCAAGTTCCCAACGTCAACCCAGACACGGCGGAGAAGCACGCGCACCAACCCTGGGATCAACTAATGAAGTTCCGACGGGTGGATGAAGGCGGCGCGGCAAAGTGGAAGCCGTGTTTCGGCATGTTGTGTATTCCGAAGAGCGAAGGGAAAGTCGAGATTGGCGCGAAGGTGGAGGTGTTGGAGACGACGGATAAGCATTTGTATGATAAGAGAGGTTTTGGGGAGCTGTAAGGGCCCGTCCGAGGGAGGGCAGGTTTTTCTGTCCGGAAGCTTTCTACGATTTTGATGAGATGTGTATATGTATGCTATTTGACTGTGATGAAATGAACGTTGCTCGTACATTCGCGTCTTCGCTTGTGGCTTCCTCCCTCATCACTATCCAACTGATCCCAGAAGATTTTCGTCTGATCGACGTTCTCTCTAGCATACTATGACACGAGCTGACGAGTAGGCCATTGTAAAGAGAAACTTGATGCCTACACTTGCACAAGCATGCATGTGCGCTCGCCTTCGCGTACCTGTATCTATGTACTCGCGACGAATCTATCTCTCGCCACTCGTTGCGATTTCGAATCGTGCTCTCGTGCGACACCAGGTGGCCCTCGAAGTGGTAGGCCGCGCAGTCATTGGAAGCTGGCGGAGTGACCGCAAAGCAAAGGCAAAAAAGCAATCTGGTATCTCATGAATCTCGTTTCCGTGTTCTCGCGTATCCCACGCTCATTCCCGTCTTGATGTATAGCGAACCCGACCGTTCTGCACGCCTTCCCACCGCGCCGATGCTCTTCAACATCCTCGCCCTCTTCACCCGCTCACACGGAGCCACGACCCAGGTATCATGACGATCCTACTTCATGACCCGGTCAAAGCTCTCCGCCTTGACACTCCCACCCGCCATCGCACTCCTCACATTCCTCTTGAACCGATCGCGATCGCTCATCAAATCGTTCGCCGCGTCCTTGTTCAACGGATCACTCGCGTTGGGCTCCAGGAACAGGAATTGCAGTCCCACAATCACCGCGTTCAGGTTGAGCACGGGTTTCCAGTCTTCGCGGAGGATATTGAGGCACACGTTCCCTTCGAGGTCGATGTTGGGGTGGTAGATCTTCTCGCGGCATTTGACTTTAGGCGGTTCGTGCGGGAAGTTTTGCGAGATGACGAAGGAGAAGGTGAAGGTTCCGGATTTGTAGAGGCCTTCGTCTGGGGTCAGGGTGAGGGTGAAGTTGAGGATGTCGTCGGGGTTGGGGAAGTGGGTTTTCATGGTGCTGCCGAGGGAGAGTTCGGAGAGATCTGCGAGGTTTCCTTGTCAGCGAGTGTTGCTGATACGATGTGATGCTCTGTGATGTCCTACCCTTCTGTACTCGCAGTTGAGCGGCTGTCACCTTCTTCTTCTTCGTTTGTCCTGCTGCTGCCTCATTCTTTTGCTGCTGCTGCTTCATGCTCCATATCTTCAGCATCCTGACGGTTGGTGAGGCGCAAACGGCGCAACGCGGTGTGGAAGAAGGTGGCTGAGTGATGAAGTCGGAGGTGATGGAGGAAGCTGGTCAAGACCGGTGCTTCGATCAGGAGAGGAGCGGAGTGGAGTGGAGTGGAGGTTGTCGGAGTATGATCCTCTCGGACGGATGAGTGTCGTTCGCTTGTGTCGTGATCGTGGTCGTGATCGAGGGTGAAGTGTGTATCGTAAGTGGCGGTAGATAGATGGACTAAGGTAGAGCCCCACTGCAGGCAACTCCGACTGTCACGCGAGCTTTCAGAAGCCGATCCGACGTGAATTTCAGTCAATGTTCACTCGTTGTCAAAGTGGCCCAGAGACTGAGCAAGACCGTGTTGTTGCTAATAGTCGGTGTTTTGGAAAAAGAAAGCAAAAGTGACGCAGCGAAGTGAAGCACTTCCATTAGAGGACGGACCCACTTTCGGACGCCTGCACACGAGAGTGCACCTTGATGAAGATAGCATATATGTGAGGTGCAGATTGTACCAATTGCGGCACACAGAGGGCAATACTACAAGACAGACACCCAGCTACATCACAGCTGTTAACAGGACACAATAGTTTCAGGATACCATTGCAATTGCAGGTCCTACAGAAGAAAAGAGCTACTAAGGAGACTCAGGCGTAGAGAGTAGAACCCATCCTAACGCCGTATTGCACCATCCAATCCCATACCGTTGCCAGTTCCATTGAAGTCGTAAAGTGTGTCAGTCTGAGCCGCCCTCGATCCTCGTCGTTGCTCTCATCCGCCTTCAATATTCTCCATCCCCCCTTAAGCTCTCCATCCCGAAGCGACCGTCTCGGTGTCGCTCGCATCGAGGATGTCATACTCCTCATCCGTCATGAAGCCATCACCCTCCTCGTCACTGTCGTCACCATCCGCAGAGAAGACCTCGAGGTCATCGTCGTCCAGATCGACGAAGCCATCATCCGCCTCGACGGATGGGGAAGCAAGTTCGACCGGAGCCGAGGCAGCGGGAGTGGCAGTGGTCTCGACCTCGCCATTCTCATTCTCCACGTACGCGGCCTTGGCCTTGGCCTTGAGAGTGGAGCTGGTCGCCGACTCGTAGGTCGAGGATGAAGGAGATTCCTTGTCGAGCTTGGGGAAGACCATCTGAGAGTCAGACAGCTTCTCATCGGTCTTCTCCTCAGTCCTCTCCTCCGACTTGTCTTCGGCCTTGTCCTCGGTGATTGCCAGCTGCGCAAGGATGTTCTGCACCTTCTCGTTGTCCTTGGCCTTCTTCTCGGCCTTCTCGGCCTGCTCACGCTCCACACGGGTCTTGAGGATGTTGGCCTTGATGTGGGCGACACGGAGCTTGAGTGCTTCGCGGCGTTCCTTGTCGCCTTCGGTCTCAGTGGCACGCTGATAGTTCTCACGGGCAACTGCAGCTTTGGCGCGGGAGGTGTCTTGTTGCTGCAGGTGTTCGCGCTGAGCGTTCATCTGGGCAATCATCTGCTCGCGGCGAGACTTCTGCTGCTCCCGCATGGCGGCGAAGCGGGCGGCGAGTTGGGAGCCCTCGTTGGAGGCGGAAGCGGAGGCTGAAGTGGCGGCGCCAGGAATCGAAGCATTGGCATTCGATTGAGCCAGGAAGGACGGCTGGGTCAGTCGGGACTGGTACTGCTGGAGGGCCGCCTGATGCGTCTGCTGAGCCTGCTGCTGAGCCTGCAACTGAGCTTGACGCTGAGTCTGAATGCGTTGCATGAGCGCCAGCTGAGCTTCTCGCCCATTCGCAATCTCAGCCTGTTGCTGAGTCTGCTGCTGGGCCTGCTGGGCACGCTGGTTCACCTGCATCTGCTGCTGAAGCGCGTGAACATCATTTTGGTTGCGAAGCTGGCGCGCCAAAGCCTCGGCCTGCAATCTCTTAACCTGCTCTTGCTGTGCGACCAAGCGCTGAGCTTGAGCGTCAATCTGGGCCTGCTGCTGTCGAGCCTGCATCTGAGCGTCCAACTGAGCCTGTATCTGAGGCAGATGGTGTCTGCCACCGTGGCTGGACATCTCTCTCGCATGATCGGCGAGGCGGTGGGCGGGAATGAGACATCGAGAGTGCATTCCTTGCAGACTGTGCATTGCCTCCGACACGGAAGCAGCAGGAGCTGATGAGACCAACCCCTCGGGCTTCTGCACCTCGATGTCGCACCACAGGCGGTGACCGAACGGAGTACCATCGGCCGCCTTCAGGCGCCAGTAGCTGATGCTCTTACCCTCACGGCTAGGAGCCTTGAGAGTGACGGTGAAGCTAACCTGCTCGCCAGTAGCGACAGGACGGCCCACGACGTTGCTCTCCGTGGCGTCGGCAATGGCAGCGACGGAAGCCGGATGAGCGTTATCGACGTTCAGCATGTTGTCACCACCAACATAGCGCACGCTACAACCCGCGGGCCACGGCGTAGGACCTGGGTTGACGAGAGTCCAAGTCTGCGTGAAGCGGACCTCGGGGAGAAACTTCATGCCGTCAGGAACGATGTCTTTCACAAAGTGAGCGTTGAGCAAAGCAGCGTTTGTTGCTGGCACGGAAGCAGGAGCCTCGACAGTGACCTTCTCGACGAAAGTCTTCACCGGAATCGGGATTGGCATGGTCTCCTCATTCTTGACCTCAGTGGGCATGATCTCGGCGACGGTCTGAACAGGCGCAGCAGCGTTGGCTGAAGTGGACTCCACTGGCGATGTGGAGCGACGATCGCCCATGACTCGGACATTGCCGCGGAGGTCCTCATTCTCAGTCGAGACGTTGACGTTGCGGACCGGGGTCTTGAGCTTGATCAATGGATGAGTGCGGTTGTGGTGGTTGCCAGGAAGAGCCTCGCAAGCCGCGCAGAAGTCGGTGTCGTGGCAGATTGTGCACTTGTAGCGCACGCCGTGGATGTACGATGGCTTGGACTGGCCTTCGCAAAGAGGTCCGTCACAGTAGATGCCGAAGTGGCGGACGGTGGGCTGGACTGGAGATGCGATAGGCTTGTAGAGAGGTGCGAAGCGGTGACGCGGGTGGGTCGAACGGGCGTTCTTGACGCAGTCGTTGCAGTAGTCCCAGTCAGGGCAGTTCATGCACTTGTGGCGCACACCGTAGATGTTCTTGTTGCAGCCATCGCAGATGGCGTGATGGCGAACGTTTCGACCGGCGGTGAGCTTCATCTCGGCCGCAAGAGGCAGGATCATGTCTGGAGTGGCAGCCTCGAAAGCGTGAGCAGGGTGGTGGCCGTGTTTGTCAGCGGTGTGGCAGTTGATGCAGAGATCAAAGTCATCGCAGTCGATGCAAGTGACGAACTCTTGCTCGGGGAGAACAACGACGCAGTTGTTGCACGTGCGGGTTGGTGTGGGCACCTCCTCGGAGAGCATCTTGGACTGCTCGGTCACGAATGATCCGGGCATCTCAGCCTCTGGCTTGGTCACAGCGGGGGCTGGCGCAGGCTTGCGGGAGATACGCTCGGTCTCACTGGCGACGACACTGCCGTCCTTGATGAAGCGCTTGATGAGCCAGTGACCCTCGCCACGGCAGTGCTTGTTCTTTCCAACGCACTCCTCGCAGAGGTCGAAGTCACCCGAGTCACAGATGGAGCAGTGGTAGTGCGCGTTGGCCATGGGCTTGTCGCACTCGTTGCAGTAGACGGACCAAGAGTGGCCGGGAATGACGGCGGGCGTGATCACTTCACGAGGATGGAGAGCGAAAGGCTTGTCTGGGTGATCAAAGAGCTGGGGCGTGCGATCGGTGAAGGGCTGTGGGACAGGAGCCTCGTTGACGAGAGTCTGCTGAGACGCGCGAGCCTCGCGGAATTGGAAGATACCGCTTCCGACAGAGCGGCGATCGAAGGCGGTCGAGTCACGCGGAGAGTTGGTAATTTGTCGAGTGGTGTTGTCAGTCTCTTCTGGCATCTTCGCTGGAAGCGAAACAATGACGGGCTCCTTCTCCTCGACGACCTCTTTCTTAATCTCCTTCTTGTCCTCCAGCTCGGCCGGCATGTTCGCCGGGGTGACGGTAGCCTTCAAGCGGAGCTTCAGCTTGGCCTTTGCGGCGCGGATGAGAGTCTTGAAGACTTGTGGGTTGGACTCGTCGAGAGTGATGTAGCCGCCGGCGGAGTCGGAGTAGCGTTCGAGTTGCACGTGTTGCTCGGGCTTGATATCGAGGACCTGGCGGAGCTGGTGGGAGATGATGTGTTAGTACGTATTATTCAACCAATATTCGAGAAAAGTTGTTTGAAGCATTGCAGAGCACTGTGAAAGGCAGAATGTGGAATGCTGGTGTTGGAGTGGTGCTGGTGCTGTTTCCAGGCACCAAGGCGACGAGGCTTATCTCACATACCTTATCAGGCAACACCGACGCTCCGAGATCCTTCAAGGGGAGCTTGAGCTTCTTGAGCTGGCCGTTGACGGCGATCTTGATGACGATGGGAGTGTCGATGGTGACGGCGTGCGGAGCGGCCATGTTGGGTGGTTGATGAACGTGTGAGGTGCGCGAAGTGGTTGCTGATGTGAGGCGGTATGGAGTATGACGCGGAGAGGCGGCCGTCAGCTGCCGTCGTTTGGAGAGGTGTCCAGTCGGTGAGGTCGAGGGGATCGTGGCGATGGAGTGATCGAATGCACGGAGATGCGCTCCGTCGAATATGTGATGGATGAGGAAGATGATGCGGAGGTGGCAGAGAGAGAGAGAAAGAGAAGCGGTGGTGGTGGTGGTAAGGGAGTTGGTGAAGCTGGTGCAAGGCAGCCGAAGGGTGATGCGAGGCGCGGAGCACAGAGGGGGGGAGCTCGGGGACTGGGGTAAAAGTGCGCTAGTAAGCTAGGGCGAAGTCACATGTTCCGGTCAAAAAGCTGAATGGAAGAAGAAGCAAGTCACCGGTCTGTCGTGACACCACCACCACCATCACATTCACACCATCATGCACTTTCGAAGAGGAGATCTCGTATTGGCATGAGATGGTCTATACATCAGTACAAAGAACCTTTTGTCGTCTCCGTCTGAACTCCAAGCAACCAGAAACAACATCCTGTCAATCTCGATCAGGGCAGTCCGATCAATGCCCGTGGTACTACCCAACTGTAACCTCAAACCGGACAACTGCATGAATCCAGCCCAAGCCATGGACCCGCTCACCAATCATCCATGGAATACAATCGCATCGCGTCTTTCCTTGCCTCATTCCATGCGTTGTTTCAAACACGCTGACTGTACCACGTCAAGAGCGGCCGCATTGAGGTCTACCCGCAAGCTTCACGGATGAATGCGTTACATACATATGCGACCAACGAGTAGCACTCACCGGTCACTCTTGTTTGCTGCAAGCGGGCGTGACGGCATGTGGCGCCATACTCGGCAGCATGTCAAGGGTTCGGCGAGACGGTGGGAAGGACAGCGAGAAGACATATAGCAGCCACATAGGCAAATGATAAAAGGCTTCAACAAACTATTCAACTGCAACGCTAAGAATCAAAGACAAAGTTCATTCAACAGCCAACCCACAGATCCAAGCCGGGCGCCCAACGATTGACAATGCGAGCGAACGCCCTCCAAACGCCCTCCAAACGCCCTCCAGACGCCCTCCTTCTCACTGTCCGCCAGCATAGAACCCTCCCGCCGATCCGGAAGGATAGTAGAACCCCGGCTGCCCGCCCGGCTCCGGCCCTGGCGTCGGCGGCAATAGTCCAGGCATCGCATAACTCGGGACGAAACTCTCGGCAGGTTGATAGTCTGCTCCTGCGCTACCGCCTTGCGCAGGCTGTTGGGCAGCGTCCCCAGCGGGCATGTAGAAGACCATGCCGTTGCTCTCGTGGGCGACCATGCCCGAGGGAGCGGCGGCCTGTTGGGCATCGACGACAGAGGGTTGAGGTGGTGGTTGCTGGGTGGGAGTGGAGAGCATGTAGTTTTGCTGAGGCTGATACATGGGCATTTGTGCAAAGGCCGGACCAGAAGGATAGTAATAATTTTGGGGAGGGACGGCATATGGAGCGTAGTATGGGTTCGGAGGATAGCCCATCATGTTCGGAGGTTGGAAGGACTGGGCATGGACGGCTTGTTCGGGAATGCCGGAGAGTGGTGTGCCAGAGGGAGGCTGTTGTTGAGGATATGGGAATTGCTGACGAGGAGAGAAGAAGTTCGGAGGAGGCTGATGAAAGCCCGGCTGTTGTTGCTGGTCGATCATATGCGCGGGCAGTTGATTCTGGAAGGGCTGCACTTCTTGACCGCCCGGAGCTGTTTGGAGAGCGGCAGGAGACTCAATGCCCGTAACAGAGATCGTCTTCTGCGGTCGAGGCTGATGCACTGTTGTAGTAGGGGTGCCTTGGAACGTCGGCTGTTGTGGAAGCGGGAAGGAATACATTTGCATCCCGGTAGGTGTGTGAGGTCCTGAAAGAGGTCCCATAGGTGTGCCAGTCGCCGACAGATGTGATTGTGAGCCGCCATGCGACAGTCTTCCCATGTTACGAGATGGAGGCATTGGACCTCCGCCGTACGAACCGACCGGAGAAAAGGCATTATCCCGTGATACGCTGGCAAAGGACGATCGACGGCTGGCTGCGATGCTCGCCGCGTACATGCTACCACCGTACATGCTCGTCCGTCGACTCGAGTAGCCGTGTCCCCCATTACTACGCTGGTACGCATTACGTCCAAAGCCTTGCTGATTGGGCCGCATTTGCCTGGGAATGAAGATGAAAGACCGCTCCGGGGAGGGAAAGATGTAGCGTTGGGTCTGCTCTGGCAGCGACACACGGACTGGCTTGTCCCTACGAAGCGGTGGTCGATGGTCCGGCAGGCGAGTGTAGCTCTTCCAGGGAACTTCCGAGAAGACGATCGGCGCCTTCATGCCTGCCAGGAAGACCCGGATCTGCACTTTACCGACCAGCTTTGTGTTGGAAAACGACAAAACTTTCTGCTGGTTGGCGTGCGGCGGCTGAGGCCTGGGGAACAGTCTGTTCGAGTCGTCCCGTCCACGCTGCCCACCAACAGAGCTTCCAGCCTCATTGATCGTATCGTGCAAATCGTGCTTCCATGGCTGTTCCGCCGCTTTCTCTACTGGACCCATGTAGTTGCCCTGCTGGAACGGAGGTCCAGCATTTTGTCCGCCCCGTCCGCGACCTCTTCCGCCGTATGCACCTCTTAATGGTGGGCCACTTTGTCCTTGATGTGATCGCGTATCGTGCATAAAGAAATTGCCACGGTTGGGGATAAACGCCGGGTCGGCGTCTCGTTTTCGTCGATAGTCCTCGTGGTCCCGCCTCAGCCTCTCTCCGGCAGTCTGCACTTCGTGTCGACCATTCGACGAAGACTTAGGAGCGGTCGTAGAAGTTTGAGCAGCCGCGCCTTCGAACTCAACAGCCTCACTGTCACCTCCAGTATCCTGAATGGCCAGCCCTTTCATCATAGCCTCAGTATCCGCCGTGGCCTTGAACCCTCCAGTCCGAGTCTGCGCTGCTTGAGCAGAGGTTCTGCTGTCTTGAGCACTCCCAGTCCGCTCAAGTTTCTTTCCACCCCTCTTGCCTGCCTTCTTCGTAATCTTCCCCGTCGAGCCCCTGCGACTGACCGCATTGTGGTTCTCTTCCTCCTCTTCGCCAACGCCCCTTTCTCCCGCCCCGACACTACTAGTCTCCACCTCGTCATCGCCCTCCGAATCGCCGCCTAACCCCGAGCCCTCACTCATCGAATCGTCCAAGATAACCGGCCCTTCCTCATCTTCTCCTTCATCCTCGATGCGGCGCCGACGACCCAGGGTCTTGGTAGAACGTCCAGCTGGCATATTGGGCAGTTCAGGTCTATCAGGGCGTCGTACGTGGCACCAGGAGAGCTTGCCGGCACGAAGCTGTGAGATCTCGAGATGTGTCACACGAGGAGCCAAGGATCAAGTAGGAGCAAGCGCGCGGAGACCCAGCTGCGGCGCAATCATCTCTTGGATGATATGAGCGGCACGCAACGAGTTGTGATGGATAGGAAAACCAATCAATCAATGGGTGGATTAATGCTGAAGATTGTTCCACGCTTCGACGTCTGGGCCAGGAAGTTGCGAGGCGAGCCAAGAACGTATAAGTCGTGGGACTGATTCTGAAGATTTTGAAGACGGATTTTCTGTAGCTATTGTCGCATCTACGCGCTCTCTTTCCCGAGCTTGCTCAACTCCTGCAAAAAGCTGGTGGCATTCACCAGCTCTGTACTTCCATACACGACTCTCTTCCTTCCCACTGCACCAGCCGCGCCGCCAGCACCCGTCGTGCGTTTCGCCCAATCTTGCAGATTGCCGTATTCATCCATGCTACCACCTCCCACCGTGAAAACGATAGCTTCACTGAAACCCTGCCTTCGCTGTCCAAAAGAGGGATCAATACCCCTTGACTGCTGAGTGCCAGATCTGGCGTCCTTCGCGGTAGGTGGCATGGTGCCACGCGCATTGGCAGAGCGAGGGTCGAAGTAGAGGAAGCCTTCCGTCTTTTGCAATGCGCTAGTCGATGCGTTCTGTGGATCCATGAGACTTTCGGTGATTTTGGTAAGGGTGAGGTCTTTATTGGCTGGAAGAAAGTTCTTGACCCCGGAAATGAGGTTGTCGAAGTTGGCTCCGAGTCCGGCGTCCTTGAAGCGGTCGGTGAGGCGAGAGGAAATCGAGCTGAAGCCGCGGAACAGCTCGGTCGATGCTGACGAGGCTTGTGGCTGCTGTGTTGGCGCTGAAGAGATCATGGTCATCCGTGTAATCTCACGGACCCGGCGGATGTATGTGAGAGGTGTTGTGTCAGCTCCCGACGCCTTGAGTGCTTCCTCAAACTGCTCCATATCAGAGCGAGAGAGGTCGGTCTCAGTGCTGAGGAACCAGATGACGAACAGTCGCAGCTTGTCAGTAGGCTCCTTGCCCTTGTCCGCATCCTTTAGCAGTTCAAGCATTTGCGCTTTGGTCTGCTTCTTGATGTCTTCTTCCAATTGGTAGAAGTTGTCAAGCTGTCTGTCCTTGATGCCCTGCAATAGCGCCGTCGCAATATTCATATGCATGTCAAGCAATGCCTTGCGTTCGCGCAGCTCTGGGAGTAGCGTGATGGCAGCTTTCAAGTGTTGTGCTGAAGCACTTGTGTCGTTCTGCAAGTCCTCGATCGAGTTTGCGCCGGTCTTCTTCGTGATCTCCGCAGCATCATCTTTGTATCGAGTCAACTCCGTGTCGATGTCCTCGGCCACTTGCGGGAATGGAACACCGGCGTTCTTTCCCCAGAAGAAGTCATTCTGGTTGAGATCGTACGACTTCTTAATGCTACCTTTTCCTGGTGTGCTTTCATCTGCCGGTGTCTCGACTGTGATGCGATTCAAGTGCATGCTTAGAACGTCATGAATCAACGATTGATAGGTCCATGAGTGTGAGAGCATGGGCACGAGATCCACGTTGCGATCGACGATGATCAAGATTGGTCTTGATGAAGGGTTGCCCGCCGCCGCCCGCGCACCCGAGAACAGATTGTCCTTGGCATTGAGGATGTGATCCCTCAGCTTTCGATCCAACTTGGCAGCAATCATCTCAGCAGCTCCGCTCTTCGGACATCGGATGATAGGGATGGTGCCTGATAATTGTTAGCAGAAGCCCTCGCCAAGCTATATTGCAGTCCCTACCCATTGTAACCGCAACACTGAAAAGACCGCTGACAATGCGATCGACATTCGTGTCAATGTCCTCATCGCTCGTTTGCGCGCTGTTCATCGTCCAGTATGTCTCCTTGCCCATGCCCAAGCTAAAAAGATTCGGCTCGCTGACGATAAAGTTCAAGTATTGGTCGAAGACTTGGCTGATATGCTCAGCAGTACCGGATTGAGCCGTCTGTGTTGCAAAGTCTTCCAGTAAAGGCCGCGGTATCGAGGAGAGGAAGTTGATATATGCCGGCGAGTATAACCCTTTTTGGAGGTCCTGTGTGATGTGTTGCAGATTCGCTGCTGTGGGCTCGACCAGATATAGCACGGGCACGTCTGGAATCGCATGCCGTTGGCCATTTATGTTTCTGATAGCGATTGTCAGCACATTGTGCATGAGTCTTGGTATCCACTTCAACCGTGGTCACTAACTGCACCTACAGATGTATTGTGACTCCCCAGCTCCTTAAATCATTCACCCGCAGCACACTACTGATCACATCTCGTCCAAGATTGTCAAATACGAGGACCTTCCATATCGGCTCTCCGTCCGCATTCAAGATTGGGGTGGAATTCGAGGACAGCCCATTCGCGTTCGAGGAATCGTTCGTAAGATCGGAGGTGTCTGCTGGGACTTGGTTGAGGTTGAGGATCCGCTCGATCGACGCTACTTCGTGTCAGTCTTCAAGTCGTCGAATGCGTGCTGAAACAGGATACGAACCCACTTGGCGATCGCGGAGGGATTGGTAGGAAGACATGTCGAGGCTGGTCGCCAGCCGGGTCTGCGTTCAGCGCATGGGCGATCGGAGTGGACTAGATGCAGGCGTGATGGTAGCAGCCCGTTGGAGTCTCTCTTGCTCTCGATTTCGTTCGGCCAGGCACCCGTTCTGCTTGTGAGAAGACCACCTTCATATGATCATCCCAAGTGAATGAACAAGTTGCTGGAGACATACCTTCTGCGCGCATTCCGTGCTGAAAGTTACGCGCATGCCGGGTCGATCCCGCGTTGCCCGCAGCTTTCCTTTGACGAACCGCCGACCTCTTTCCATCCTTCATCCCCCAAACAATCCACTCCTTCACCAGTTCACCACCTTCAAACCCCCTTCTTCACCCACCAACCACGTCCGATTCACTAGACAACCTTTCTTGCCCTTTAATGAGTACGTGATGAGACTGATCTGGCATTGACGGCGTTCTTTTAAGGCGTGGGCGTATCGGAGGACTGCTTTGGAGAGCAAATTGCGACGGGAACAGGTCACAGTGGTCTGTCTTGCGCGCAAACTAGTCCCACTTGACTGCACTTCTCTGCACTGCGCTCAGCGCTATTCACGCATTGTCGTCGACATTAAGTCACGGCGTGACCCATCAGTGTCCCCTCACCACACAGAGTACACCGGGCGGGCGAGTTGAGGCGACCGCCGACCAGCCAGCTTCGTGGCGAGTACCTTACGAGTATCACCACACACCTGCGCGCGGAGAGAGCACGCGCGCCGCCAAATCCTGACATTGACCGCTTCTCGCTACCTTACGGCCTCAGTACTCCTCCCGTACTTCCCGTACTGAAACAGTACCTTGCGTTCCGGACAGCCACGGTCACAATACCTTACACTGCTCGCTGCAACTCTTCTGTACCACTGGCAGACCAAAGGGCGGGCTGACTCTGATTCTCCCTTTGCCGGTCCGGATTCGGTAATCCCGCTTGTATTCCGAAGCTTGGCGAATTTCGCCCGCAACGAGAGCGGACATGGATCGGATGCCGGCAGGTAACAACCTTGACGGATACGCAAACAATTCACATTTGTTCGGCGACAGCCAGCAGCCGCAGCAACATCAGCATCAGCAGTACAATGCATATGAAACTCCCTCTTTTCTTTCGACCTCGGCCGACTCCAATCACAACTTCGATGCTTCTTGGGCCGTCAACGGCAACGAATTCGCCGGACCCCACCATTCACGTGGGCTTCAAGCTACGCCAAACTATCATGTGCCAACCAGCTTCAACAATAATAATGGTCAGGCTTCACCATACGCCCGCAATGCCAACCAAAGTCCACCGCAATTCAACCAGACGAGTTTCGCGAACTACTCCGCCCAGCCACAGCAGACCTACCAATATCGACCACCACCACAGCAGCAGCAGCAGCAGCAATACGATCCAAGTCTGGTCACACCATCAACCGGCACGACATACAACTTCTTCGATGCTCAGCATGGCAATGCCGGCACCATTGCACCGCAAGCACTTGATCGGGACACATCTACCAGGCAGATGTACCCATACGTTGGTGCGGGCTATCAGCCGTCCAACCTCAATCAGGCACACTTGAACAGGAACCCTCCACCAAACCAGTCTCGCCAGGTGAACCAGAATGCTCTCATCGCTGCCATCCCACAGGGTGCCGATGCCGGTATGTTTGGCATCATCAAGTTTGACGATCTCGCTCGAGCCACCAACTCGGAACGGATGGGGAATTTCGCAAATGTTGGCAAAGAGCCGTATGAGTGGAATATCTCGCGCAGTGCTATCCCAGCATATGTAGCTCGCATGTCACGGAATGAAATGCGACGGCAGACTGGCCACAACCCCAAGGTCCTGGCCAAGATTGGCAAGAAGTCGTCCAGGCAGAAATCGAGTGCTGCGTTGCCAAAGGCTTTGAAGGCATTCTCCACATCCACTTCCTCAGGTCCGCAGATCAAGTATGAGCAAGACTCTTCCAGCGACGAGGAATCGTCAGATGATGACTCCTCTGCGTACTCTGACGACGACGACGAATCCGACTCTCCACTTCCATCAACACGCCCGGACGACTCGAAGGGCGCAGTTGAATACGACACAATCAAAGCGCTCTGGCGGAGCAAGCGCCGAGACTTGGAAGGTGAGGTTATCAGAAAGAGTCTGGTTGACTTCTGGGAAGTTATCAAGACAATCAGAGATCGATGGAAGGTCGACATCGCCGCAGTCGCGGAAGCAGAGCAGAAGAAGCGCGTGGGTGAGCTGCCACTTCTGAAGAGCAGAGTCAAAGATCAGCGCGATATGATCGAAGTGGCCTTCCGGACTGCTCTCAAGCATGGTCATCGGGACATTGTTTCACTGTGAGTACACGCCCTACCCCAGCATCCCCCGGTTCCCTTCGTTTGTTTTCGTGGCAGCGGCAGCGTGCATCATCCTCGACAGAGACATGAAAGGTATTGTTTCAAGTGAACGACGAAGTCGACAAAGTCCACGACCACGCGTTCTCGTGATCATGACCAATGCAAACGAAATGTCGTCTGAACTTGTCTCCTCGCGTGTTCATCTGTTATGCACAACTTCTGTTGCACAGTTGGAACATACACGATCATTCCATCAATGATAGTTGATGCTGCTAAACGAAAGTTCCTGATTGCCAAAGGACATTGCTCAAAATTAAACCGCAATAAAGTGCTGACTTTTTTGTGCCCCAGACTATCGGAGAACACTTCTCTCGTGTTCGTCTGCTATCAAGTCCTGCTTGATCGCTTCAAGGCAGACGATGTCAACGCAGGCATCTCGAAGACCATCCTGGAGACAATGAGCCTGTTCACGACTCTCAACAATACTAAGCTGGAAAAGGTCAATCTCGAAAAGCTCTTGCCCCGCGTGCAGAAGAAGGGCGACGCACGCGTGCAATTCTGGGTCAAGAAGATCCTCCAGAACGCCGAAGCGATCGCCAAGGATGCCGCTGCTCAAGGCGCGCATAAGTCGTCCGCCACGGTCACCGTGAAGCCAGAATCTCCACCAGGGAAGCGTGCGGGCCCCGAGCCTGTCGCCGGTGTCAAGCGAAGCGCCGCAGCATCAGGAGATGGCGGAGTGGTGAAGAAGTTGGCCACCGGTTTATCGAAAACGAACGGTGCCACCGCGAATGCGAAGGTGAATGGAGCTTCGGTAAAGCTCGCCAACGACGCGACTAAAGTTGTAGCGTCTGCCACGGCACCGGCAGCAGCCCGCAAGACCGTTGTCGCGAAGCCCTCGGGATTCTTCTCCGGTCTGCAGTCGGCAGCCAAGAAACCTGGCACGTCAAACGCAGACCGCAACGCAGCTGCATCCACTGCCGCCAAACCAGCCTTGACGACCAGACTGGCTGGCAAGCCGGCTGCCACTGCCGCCGCACCTACTAGGCCTGCGTTTTCCTTTGCAGAGACTATGGCCAACCTGGCGAAGCCCAAGGAAGAGAAGATCGCACCAAAGCCACAGAAGGAGGAAAAGTACGAGAAACCCGAAGATCGCGCAAAGCGTCTGCGAAAGGAGCAGCGACGTAAGCTCCACGTTCGTTTCAAGGAACGCGAAGAGCTTGTCGAGATCCGGTACTTTACGCATGATCCGGATGAAGAACTTGGCCATGATGCCAGCCAAATGCGCGACATGTCTGATGTTGGAGGTGAAGGCCGCGTGCTCAAGCAGCATAAGGCCATGGAAGATCTCGACGACGAGGACGAGATCATGGAGGATGTCGAGACTCTGCTAGAGTTCAGCCCGCCATCCCTCGTCGATTTCAGCGTCGTCGATGAAGATGAGCGCAAGCGCAACTATGCTCCATTTGGTGGCGGTGAGATGCAGCCCGATTCAGCTGAGCGAGGCAAGCGCGAAGCATACGAGAACAGCACACTCTTGGTGTTCTACCCCAACCCGAGCGACATTCCATCAAATCCTCGCGAGCCTGCAGATCCATATACTGGCGATTCGATGACTGTACAGCGATTCGGAGACATCGAGCAAAAGTATGCAGACCGTGCGATCCAGAAGAGGTTGCAGAGATTCCCGAGGAACCAATATCCCGGCCGCATCAATAACACCAGTTTCATGATGCCCCAGCAGCCACCTGCGCCCTCCGCCGCTCCTGCCACGGCCGCACCAGACATTTCAGCCATCCTAGCCTCTCTCAAAGCCGCCGGAACATACAATCAGCCCCAACAGCAACCCGCTCCAGCATATCAATTCCCAGTCCCCGCCGTCCCGGCTCCGGCTCCGAATATCGACCTCGCCGCCATCCTGGCCAACCTTGCCCCACAAGCTCAACAGCAGGCCAACTACAACGCCAATGGTCCGTCCGCAAACTTCGGTCAGCAGAGTTCATATGGCGGAGGAAGTGGTCGTGGTGCGGACAAGAGCAAGAATCCGAATTACAAGACACAGCCGTGCAAGTTTTGGCCGATAGGGAAGTGTGTGAAAGGGGACAAGTGCAGTTATTTGCATGAGGGATGAGATGGTCAGAGCGATGGCCACATGAAGTGATGATTCACTTGCGAATGGGCATAGCGGCATGAGATGAGGGAACGTGTGGAGCAGGAGACTACGCATCCGGTTGTGTCTATGCAACTCCAGCTGGGAGACACTCCACGAAATGAAAAAGGATTACAGTACTTAATCAATGTTCAACGGTGTTTGTGAACTTCATGGGAAAAAAGCCTTGTCCATAATGTGACCAAGTAAGTCAGTGCTCCTGGGGACAGCGAGGCAGCAAGTTCCTGCAGGTAAGACAGGAGATCGTACCGAACCACAGTGCCTTCCCGGCTATCGGAAATGTCTTGCTAAATTAGCTGTACGCTTACCCAGCATGCCTATTACGGTACCCGCACGACAATATGGCATGTTTGTTGATTTACATGTACGCCGACCTAACTGATCTCGACGATCATATAGCATGTCCGCTATACACGTCTATATAGCATGTCTTGCTCACTTACCTATATTCGCCTCTATCTCGCCGACTGCCAATGCTGTCATTACACATGGAAGGTATTGCTGATCGCCAACGGCAAGTGTGTTGGCGGGAGTAGTTGCACAACTACCATGACTTCCTCGTAGAGGCTTTCCGTCCATGTAGCCCTTTTCCTTCCATCGACATCAATCTCTGCTACACCAACCTCCATCAATCATTTCACTCACGCCTCGCATAGTATCTTCAGTCCTACATCTACATCACAGCATCCATCATTCTGCTCGACGACATCAAGACCACCTACCAACAAAAGCATCACCTTCCCAGCACCTACAACAAGATGGAGCAGAAGCCAATCAAGCTCGTGAGGAACGAGGACTACATCCGCAGCGGTCGCAAGTCGCTCGGTCACCTCGTCCGCAAGTGTACGTACCATGGCACTGCTCTCCAATTCATACGCATAGCTGACTCCTCTCAGATGACATGACTCCAACGCTCGAGTGCCCTTTCACCGTGGTCCACGAAATGATCGAAGACGGCGAGAAGTTCATCGACAAGTTCAAGCCGGGAACCCACAAGAATAACTCGCACACCATTTCAAAGATGATGACCCACAAGGATGCGTCCGGCAAACTCGGCGAAGTCGACGCAGAAGACGTACAGCAAGATTCTGAGTACTTAGCACAGATCGCCGTGGGCACGCCGCCGCAGCACTGCAATGTCAACTTCGACTCCGGATCTTCGGACCTCTGGCTCTGGTCGACCTTGTTGGACAAGGCCGTTGTGAAGAAGGGCGTCGCAACAGGCCATGCCGTCTTTGATCCGTGCAAGAGCAGCACCTAGAAGCAAACTGCTTCAACTTGGAAGATCAAATACGGCGACGGCTCCAACGCCGAGGGAACGGTCGGCACCGACGAAGTGAGCATCGGAGGCATCAAGCTGCACAACCAAGGCGTGGAGCTGGCCAAGGAGTTGTCGCCGCAATTCCAGCAGTCGAAAGGAGATGGTCTCTGTGGACTGGCATTCGTAAGTCGCTTCGATCGAGGTAGAGATGGCCCTGACTGACCTCATTGTAGGGCGCCATCAACACAGTCAAACCTATGCCGGTCAAGACGCCCGTGGAGAACATGATCGGACAATCCGATATCCAGCCTGGAAGCGAGCTCTTCACCGCATACTTGACCAACAGCAAAGACCACACAACTCCTTGCTACACATTTGGTTACATTGACAGCTACCTCCGTGGTGAGGGCCAGATCCATTATGCTCCGGTCGACAGCTCTCAGGGCTTCTGGAGTGTCCCGTCAACTTCTGCTCGCGTCAATGATCTCGAGCTCGCCCTGGTCGGCGGCTCAGCCATCATGGATACCGGCACAACGCTGTGTTTGATCGACGACAACACCTGCAAGGCCATCTACGAAGCCATTCCGAATTCGCGTTACGATTCCAGCCAAGGCGTGAGTCTTCGACCTGATGAAACACCTTGCACTGATGGAGACATGCCCACTGACACCACCTTGTAGGGCTACCTCTTCCCTACGTCGCACTCCCTCGACAAGATCCCCGTGGTCAAGTTTGCCATCGGCAACGACCTCTTCACCATCCACAAGCAAGACATCGCCTTCGCCGATGCTGGCAACGGCATGACCTACGGCGGCATCCAGTCCCGTGGCAACCTCAGCTTCTCCATCTACGGCTGCTCGGTGCTGAAGGGCATGTACGCCATTTTCGACCAGGGCAAGCAGAGGTTCGGCTGGGTGCAGAAGGACGACAAGTCGACTTCGATGGAGAATGAGGCGACGGGCCAGAAGAAGACTGTGCCAGCTGCGACTGCGACTGCTCCTCATCCGGCGGCGGGTCAGCACAAGCATTACGAGGTGGAGATGCCTCATTATGTTGGAATTTGAGGATTGTTCCTTGTCAAGAGGGTTGTGTGGTGAGAGGGTGTCCTGAGTGAAATTCTGCTGGGGGTCATTGATAGCAATCTCTCCTAATACACCTATGAGTCGATAGGCCTGGCGAAAGCATTGAACGTCCAAATATGTGTCGATTGCTGGGAAGCCGTGGCACTGCGGCTTTGCTCATCCTTTCAGCTCTCCGGCATGCAGTCCACTCTACTGCAGCTCGGCTGTACATGGTCAGTGGTCTTCGTCTTGCTGATCTTCGGCTTCGAGAGACTCGCAGGCTGATCTTGCGACTGCTCTGATGCTTCGGCAAGCACAAGTTCTCCTATCTGGCTGCGCTGCCTCCTCGGTTGGCCGTGGTCTAGCACCTTGGACGAAAGAGCGCCATCGAGTCTGACAGTCTGACAGCATCTCGTGGTTGCACAGGCGAGGCGAGCAATCCTCCAAGGCAAGCGATATGGACTTGGTAGTGAGGTGAGGATGAAAACGACGGAGCTACGAACCGCCCAATTAAACACCGAGGGCACCCTGTCGAGTCGCATGTGGGGTGTCACGAAGCTCCTCTTCTCCGAAGGCTCGCTTCGAGATTGGTGTATACCTACCTGATCGCCTCGTCGCCGTCGCACCGTTCTTTCTGTCTTTTGTATACTACACTCACTGAACGGAAAGTCTCAGTCTCATTCTCAAGCACATTCTACCGAGGAAATGCCCTTTCGTAAAGGCCTGCTGCCGCGTGAAGGTGAGCATAATCCTTCCCCATAGCTCTCTCCCCGCGCTCTCCCCCGGATCCACCACGACCCTGCTCGCAACTCGTGTTTCGTCGCGCTGACAATGACATCCTCCAACAGGCCTCACCGCCGACCCCATCGGACGCTTCATCAAGCGTACCGCCTTCAACCCACTCTTCACCCTCGCCTTCCTGCTCGCCGCCCGCTTCTCGAAGCGCGGCTCCGACTTCGCCTTCGACCATCCGACCGCCCTCTCGCGACTCCGCAAGCTCTTCTACTACGGCGTCTTCCGATGGGTCAGCTCGTACCTCGACGCTGGGGTCTTGAACAACTGGACAAACGATCAGTATGATTGGAATCGCGAAATTGTGGTCGTTACCGGAGGAGCTGGTGGCATTGGTGGACAAGTCGTGAAGCTCTTTGCGGAGAGGGGAACGAAGGTTGTGGTGCTGGATGTCATTCCTATGACCTTTGAAGCATGTGCGTATAATGGGAAATCTCCATTCTCCTGCTCACACTGCACATTCCAAGCCACTGAGGGGCAGGTCATGCGGCGCGGTTTGAGCAGGACGATGGCAGTAGTGGAGCTTCGGCGAGACTGCTCTTCATGGAAGACACTGACGGAGAATAGCATCCAATGTGCGATACTACAAGTGCGACATCACTTCTCCCGCCACGATCAAAAAGCTCGCCGACCAGATTCGCGCGGAGGTGGGAGAGCCGACTGTGCTCATCAACAACGCTGGCGTTGCGCGCGGTAAGAGCCTGCTCAACTCCACGGAGAAGGATGTCCGGTTCACATTCGAGGTCAACACTTTTGCGCACTACTGGCTGGCTCACGAATTCCTCCCTTCAATGGTCAAGAACAACCACGGCATGATCGTCACGGTCGCTTCGCTGGCTGCTTACCTCGCGGTGCCCAATATGGTCGACTACGCCTCGTCGAAAGCCGCGGCGCTATCGTTCCACGAAGGAATTACCGCGGAATTGTCGACGCTATACAACGCTCCGAAGGTGCGAACAGTTGTGGTCAACCAGGGGTACACCCGGACGCCTCTGTTCAAGGGCTACAACGGCGGGAGTCCTTTCCTGATGCCCTCCCTCGAAGTCGACACGGTGGCCGAAGCGATCGTGAAGAAGGTTTTGAGCGGAAGCAGTGGACAAGTCATCGTTCCCGGCGCCGGAGCTGTTTCGACGTTGATCCGTGCCATGCCGCATTGGTATCAAGTTCGAGTTCGATCGCAGGGAGTCAAGTTTATGGAGAAATGGGATGGCAGACAGGTCATTGATGTGGAGAAGTGGAAGGGTGGGAAAGATGCGGAGGATGTTTCTGCGTCGACGGTCCTGGTGGACGCTGCGAAGGAGTGATTGGAAAGGAAGCGTGCCTGTGAGAGGGAATCTATGAGCTGGATACGGGATGGGCGTCGTTCGGACGAGACCGATTGTTGGTTTGTGGAATGGACAGGATCAGCTGTGAGCAAGTACGAGCTGAGGTATCATCAGGCGGCGTGAGCTCACGCAGGTGACTGATCTGATCGACAGAAACACCTCCGTGCTCCTGCTCAGTCTGCACACTCTATTAAGTCACTTGGGACCACTTCGCGCGACTCCCCAACTTCCCGCCCAACTTTAACTGTACAAGTTTCGCTGGGTTGGCTGGGATCGCACGTACGGCAGCTTAGTCGAACATGTCGTAGTTAACTTTACCAAGGCGTGAGGCAGTGTTTCCTCACTCCGTCAGCTGCCAAAGATAGAGGCATGTGATCGGTCCCATGCAACAGGGAAGGATTCCTCCGGCCGGTATGCCACGCGAAAAGTACGGCATGTATACACCGATGTCTATCCTGATGGTGTGCAGACATGCGGTAGATCTGTGCCTATTGGATATATGGCGAGTGCCACATTGATCCTTTGCGATCGTGTTGCACCAACCTGGACATTGTGTGTGGCTCGTCCTCGACATTGTGTACACGTCTGCATTCCTTCTCCTCCAGTACCATAATCTTGACAGCATCCATGCTTAGTCCGACATCCACGTGGTTTTCCGACAAAGACGGCGACACAGACAAGAACAGCTGCGTTGAACAAAGGAGAAGATGTCAGGAGCACACGCGCCAGCTGAATATGCTTACCTCCCACTGCATCTGTACCGCAAGCCCTTGCCTTCCCGGCGATATAAGAAAGGACAAAGGCCGTCGACGCTGCCAGATGCACACATAGTGCTTGCTGAGGTATGGTCTCTGTTGCCTGGTAGAGATCACGCCGGAAGAGCACACTTCTCCGTCGTCGTCGTCGTCGTTGGTAGCATTCACAGCATCATCGAGCACGCGACAGAAAGCTTCATTGTTCCACCCCTACCTGCCCACGCCTGCACCCTGGTAAAAGACCGACATACCTTGCTGTTTCTGCAACTCAAATTCGACAGACCGCTCGACCGTCGTTCTTCTCACACGGTCGACGACTTTGCAAAATCCACCGCCCGAAGAGTTTCCGTCCAGTCCCTTTAGCGTCATAGGGTCGACTTGAGAGCTCCATCCGTCCAGGTGATCATCAGAAGCAAAGTCTCTCAACGTCCCGGGACCTTCTCTCCACCTCGCCCGCCGACCAACAATCGATCCTCGAACGACCACGATCCGCATTGCATCACCCTTCGCCAGAGCATGAGCACGCAGAAATCCGAGCTCGCAGTTCACCAACCCACCCCCAACGAACACCACGCTCACTTCGAGCAAATCGCCGAGAACCGCAACGGAGAGCAGGCGGTCTCGCTCGATACAGACCCGTACGCTGCGCCCAACGTCTACTATGGCGCCAGCCACAATCCTAGAAAGGTTGCAAAGAGCCGGACATACTCTGCAGTAAGCATGCCAAAGAGTCCACAAACACCACAGACACCACAGACACCACAGTCGCCATACGATCCACTGCCGTACTCCAAACGATGGACTTTGCCCAAGGCACCTCTGCTGACAGCAAAACCCACGCAGATCGATCATGCCTCGCGTAACACGATAGCAACGAACTACAAGACGCCTGGAAGGCGCACCAGTCATGGTAGGCCGAGGATTGTCCTGCTCGTTAGCGAACAATGGACTGACGCTTGATTACAGATGCCACGGGTAATGCCCCACGCCGCTTCCTGATCGATGTCAAGGATACTCTCAAGACTCTTCTCGATCGTGAGGACACCGACGGCAATGTGCAGATCACTATCGAGGACACCGGTCCAAAGACCATTGAGCTGGGGACAGCTGCCTCTGGCGGCTATCGTCGATTCGATGTTCGCGGCACGTATATGCTCAGCAATCTTCTGCAGGAGCTCACATTGGCCAAGAAGTTTGGTCGCAAGCAAATTGTTCTTGACGAATCTCGCTTGAACGAGAATCCGGTCAATCGACTCGCTCGCCTGATCAAGGACCAATTCTGGCCAAACTTGACAAGACGGATCGATGGGTCCAACATTGCCACGGTCGCCAGAGATCCCAAGGACTGGACATCCGATCCCCGACCACGTATCTACATTCCGGTTGGGGCCCCTGAACAGTTCCAGTACTACTCACGGATCGCCCGAGAGCATCCCAACATGCGATTGGACGTTCAATGGCTGAAGGAGGGAGGCGCAGATGATGATGAATACGTACGTGATCTCAACAATGCTCCTGGCTTGCTCGCCGTGGCCATGGAACGTGTCCAGGACACTCCGCAAGGCGAACCAGATTTCAAGGGTCTGCCATTCGTGGTTCCAGGCGGTCGTTTCAACGAGCTGTACGGCTGG
This sequence comes from Zymoseptoria tritici IPO323, assembly GCF_000219625.1. Taxonomy (NCBI): domain Eukaryota; kingdom Fungi; phylum Ascomycota; class Dothideomycetes; order Mycosphaerellales; family Mycosphaerellaceae; genus Zymoseptoria; species Zymoseptoria tritici. The sequence goes on along the minus strand of NC_018218.1, from coordinate 1,499,675 downwards.
GACAGCTACATGGAGACTCTTGGACTTCTGATCAACGGACGATCGGACCTTTGCGTTGCGATGGTCAAGCACTTCTGCTTCTGCATTCGACACTATGGAAAGATTCTCAACGCCAATCGCTCATACTACCTCCGCCGATCGCAGCCACCTTTCCTCACAGACATGGCATTGCGTGTCTACGACCACATCAAGAGCGAGCCGGGTAGCTTGGACTTCCTTCGAGACGCCACTCTCGCTGCCATCAAGGACTACTACACGACCTGGATGTCCAAGCCTCGCTTCGATGAGGCATCTGGTCTCTCACGCTACGTTCCAGGTGGCCTTGGTGTCCCGCCAGAGACCGAGGCATCTCACTTCGTGCACGTTCTCACACCGTACGCGGACAAGCACGGGTTGGACTTCAAGGAGTTCGTGAACCAATACAACAGCGGCCAGATCAAAGAGCCAGAGCTCGATGAGTACTTTCTCCATGATCGCTCTGTGCGTGAGTCCGGCCACGACACATCGTACCGTCTTGAGCGGGTTAGTGCCCACCTCGCCACGATCGATCTCAACTCGTTGCTGTACAAGTACGAGGCCGACATTGCACGGCTCATTCGTGCGTTCTTTGGAGATCGTCTGACCATACCAAAGGAGTGGCAAGCTCCAGGAAAGGAAAACTTCGAGACGTCATCCACCTGGGACCGCCGCGCCAAGAAGCGTCGCCAAATCATGGACAAGCTGATGTGGAACGAAGCCAAAGGCATGTACTTTGACTACAACACTGTTGAAAAGCAGCAGACTGGCTATGAGAGTGCCACCACATTCTGGGCCATGTGGGCTGGTGTCGCCACTCCTCGTCAAGCTCAGGTTATGGTCGAGAAGGCCCTGCCTCGTTTCGAGGTGCACGGAGGATTGGTCAGTGGTACCGAGGAGAGTCGTGGTCCGGTCGGTGTGCATCGACCAAACAGACAATGGGACTTTCCTTTCGGCTGGGCTCCTCAGCAGATCCTCGCCTGGACCGGTATGCTTCGCTACGGTTTCGAAGAAGAGGCTCAGCGCCTGGCTTACCGCTGGATCTACATGGTCACCAAAGCCTTCGTCGACTTCAACGGTATTGTGGTGGAGAAGTACGATGTCACTCGGCAGGTAGATCCACACAAGGTCACTGCCGAATACGGCAATCAAGGCAGTGACTTCAAGGGCGTGGCTACGGAGGGCTTCGGCTGGGTCAATGCTTCCTACATCTATGGTCTGCAGATCATGGACACGCACATGAAACGTGCTCTGGGCGCCGTCACGACTTGGGACACTTTCAAGCGTATGACTGAGACGCAGAGCGGCTTTGACGCCTTGTTGCCTGGCCATGCGGAGTCTCACGCATCTACCTCGCCTTCAGGAAGTCACTACCTGGGCACTCCTGGATCGTCTGACTCCGGACACAACGATGTCCATCTGGCCGCAGGGAAGCCGACCGTCTTCGTCAAAGCCCAGGTGGTCGACCATCTTCACACCGTGAACGAGGGTGATGACAATGAGCAGCAGCACGTCACCATGGAGCTGCCCAGGCACCAGGAGGCGATGAAGAGCGAAGAGTGGGTCAAGCTTGACGAGGGCTTCGAGCAGAACGACGAGCAGAACGACGAGCAGCATCGTCAGCACAAAGACCGTCACCACCATCATGGGCACCACCACAGCAGCGTTAATGGCGGCCATGAATAGCTGGTGTAGAAGGATCAACACTCGATGGCGTGGCGGTTTTCCTGCTAGAGACAGCACTAGCGATGTGACACGAAGACACGAAGATGGGCAGCGATGGCGTTGGAATAGATCGTGTGGTGGAATCATGTGTCTTTTCGCGGACGTACCTATTAGCACAGCATAGCACTGAACCTATATATATCTGCCTGAAATTAGTTTATCGATCGACATTAACCTCCATCCTTCTGCTCAAACTGCAACACTCCGAACCAGCCCACCTCGTGCAGTGCATGTACGGAAGCGTAAAGACACATTGCCGACAAGACAGACCGTGAGAGCAACGATCCCTGAAACGTGGCTGATCGGTACCTGCATGTGCCCCGCGCTAAAAAATTGTTAGAGTGTTTGGCGGGGAAGTGAATCTTCTGGAAATTCAGCTGAGCTCCAACGAACAGCGTCCGAACAACAACAACATCATCTACGACCACATCGCAGCATTCCGTCACAAGCTACCAATCGATCACAATACAATTCCGCGCAATCATGGCTCCTTCCGCCCGCAGCCGTGTCTTCTTCGACATCTCCATTGGCGGTGTCGACAAGGGCAAAGTCGTCTTCGAGCTCTACAACGACATCGTTCCCAAAACCGCCGAGAACTTCCGCGCACTATGCACAGGAGAGAAGGGCACCGGCAAGTCCGGCTCACCGCTGCACTTCAAGGCCTCTGCCTTCCATCGCGTCATCAAGCAATTCATGATTCAAGGTGGTGACTTCACAGCTGGCAACGGTACCGGCGGCGAGAGCATCTACGGCGAGAAATTCGACGACGAGAACTTCCAGCTTAAGCACGAGAAGTCCTTCCTCCTCTCCATGGCCAACGCTGGGCCCGGAACCAACGGCAGTCAGTTCTTCGTCACGACTGTCCCCACGCCCCATCTGGACGGCAAGCATGTGGTATTCGGCGAGGTCATCAGCGGTAAGAGCGTGGTGCGAGAAGTGGAGAACACACCTGTTGGACCAAACGACAAACCGGAGAAGGACTGTGTCATCACAGACTGCGGCGAGCTTGCACCAGACGCCAACGTCGCGGAGCTCACGAAGAAGCAGAAGGATGCTACCGGTGATGACTACGAAGATTTCCCAGAGGATCAGCAGAAGGAGGGTGAGGAGTGGAAGGGAACAGAGTTGGCGGACATTGTGGACAATATCAAGTCGTATGGCACCGCGGCGTTCAAGGGCACTGATCACGAACTGGCGTTGAGCAAGTACCAGAAAGCTCTGCGATACCTACACGAGTACCCGGCGCCGCTGGACAGCGATCCGCCAGAGTTGGGACCGCGACTTATCAAGCTCAAAGTCTCCCTCCACACGAACAGCTCGCTGATGCAGTTCAAGCTCGGCCGATTCCGTGATTCGTTCGAGTCGGCGGAGAAGGCGAGTGTGGTGGAGGGCATCTCGGACGCCGAGAAAGCGAAGGCGTTGTACCGTCAGGGTCTGGCGATGAAGGGGCTGAAGGACGAAGATGGTGCGTTGAAGTATCTGGACGAGGCTGCGAAATTGGCGCCGAATGATGCTGGTGTCAAGAATGAGTTGGCGGCGGTGAAGAAGGCTGCGGCTGACCGCAAGGCGAAAGAGCGCAAGGTGTACTCCAAGGCGTTTGCCTGAGCAAGAGAGAGTAGCAGTGCGTCTGGACCAGTTTTGACTGATCATCTACGTTCAGAGCGATGATGCATTACGATTGCAATGAGCGAGATTGGGCGGCATAGAATGGGGCATAAATAGATTCGGTCTATATGAAGCAAACGAAACGACATCGACTACGGGTATCCTCTACCTCGTGGAACTTGCTCTCCCAAAAAAGCCGACTGACCTTACTGACCTTATGACCGCCAAGCGCTCAGATGGCATACGGAGCGACAGAGCTCCACCGGCGTGTGACCTTTGTTACGAGAGCCTGCCACGGCGAGAGGCTGGAATACTGGTGTACAATATTCCATGAAACATTGGGAATTACGTTGTATATAGTAACCAATTGCCCATTCTATCACATATAAGCACCACCGAACCATCTTCTGGCACATCAGCTCTCGACAGATCAGCAAGAAACCAAGCAAATCAACATGCCCTCGCCCATGTTCCCAATGACGCCCATTCAGGGACGTTCGACATGCTCTGCCGCCCCATCTCCAGGCAAACCTCTCAAATCGGAGCTGCATCCGAATGCTCTCGCGGGAAAGTCTACGGCTGCGGATGCGCGTCCTAGGCCGGCGTCCTGCGTCGATCGTGCGACTGGACGCAGGGCTACTCCTCCAAGCTAGGAGGTATACCACCGGCGGAGGACGATCAAACACAATGGCAGCAGTGACAGACGTCTCGTCTCGTGTGTCGCGTGTTTGAGAAGCGTAGCGGTCCCCTGGATGGAGGGGCGCCGGGTTTGACAGCCCTGGCCGACGTCACCGTGGGATGAGGGTCACATGCGCGATGTGTTTCAGGGATTGGAATCGGGCAGTGTTGCACCACCTCTTATCCTGTCTCATTTGCACTCTTCATCCTGGACTCATTCCCCTGGATCACGTCGGCGTGGCCACATACACAATCCGCGAGAAAGACTGAGCAACAGCGAACGAACAACAGCCCGAGAGAGAAGGATCCACCCGGAGTAAGATTCTCGTCCCTCGCTTGAGCTATCCGAATAGCATTGTCCCTGGTTCGAGGCGTATACAACATTGGAACGATATGCACCTGCAATAGTTCTGGCCTCTGCCGATCGATCCTTCTACTCCTACGAGACGTATCCGAGTGTACACTTCTCCAACCGATCAGCCTTTCCGCCGAACGACGAAAGTCCAAGTAAGCAGGAGCTACGGCAGACGCGCGTAATACCAAGAACCAGCAGAAGAGCAGTAAGAGAAGTGATCGGAGGTTTGTGAGAGACAACAATACACAAAGATGGATGCTCGCATTGAAGGAACCGCTGTGCCTCAGATCGAGGCTGTAAGCCCGCTGGCGCAACCCAACCCGTCTTCAAAGCAACACCAACAACAACCAGAGCTAAGACCCAATGTCCGTTCAATGCCGGGCTCACCATCGCGGCTTCCACATTCAGCTATTGGAGTCTCGCCTTCGCGATTGAGGTCCAGCTCACCTCGACATAGTCCCGGCACCTCTGAGATCTTCGAGCGCAACGTTCAGGAACCAGTCGCTATCAGCAACCTCCAGGGCGATTTTGACCAAACGCATATACCAGCCCACGTTATCACTGAGGATTCGATCCCACCGGCACTAGAAGCTTCGGTACAAGCAATCACCAGCGAGTCGCTCAATCCAGACGATGTCGAGATCGTTACATCGTCCTCCCATCAGCCAGCGGCGATCGGCATCGATAGCTCCATCAGCCACAACGATTTTGCCCAGCTACACGCGCCTCCGCTCCACCACCACAAGTCCGAGGAATCAGAGTCAACCTCATTACACGCGTCTGGCTTCCTTCCCGGACTAGACGACGACACTGCCAGCAATTATGGCCAACTCGACCCGAACGACGTTCGCCGACTAAGCTTCATCTCCTTCCAAGACGTCGTCAAAAGCGAGCACCATCACATTGCCTCACCACTGGGTGACATCGGAAGCCGCGAGAGTTTACCCATCGGCGGCGTGCTCCCACCTGCCTCACTCTCGGACCGCGCTGCATCTCCTCTCCAGTCTCCTCGCTCTCCCACATCTATCAATAGCCAAAGCGTCAGCGGCGGTGGTGTCACGACACCCCCACCTGGCGTCAACGTCACAAATCCATTGGGTGCCAGCGCCGAACAGTCGCCCGTTCGAAGCGTCGCTGTCGGTAGTCCTGGAAGTCAACACGGTGACCTCCACATTGAGTCGATGCGGCAAGCGTTGCGCAAGACTGCCAGTGGAGATCTATCAGGCAGCGGGGGACGAAGTGCCAACATGTCGCCGGCGAGCGACGAGGTATATACCTCCTTCAGCCGGACATGATTGATTATCGACGATGACGACGGCGCACTTTCCGCGTCAAGACGTTTCATCCAGCCGTCGTCAGCTGCTACTTTGGACTTTTCGGGTCGATGGCGTTGGGGAGGCGTATGTCCTATCTGGGGTCGGAGGAGTCATGTTCCCGGAGTCTGCTGTGCCGCGACATGGATATTTATTCTGCGGCGGGATGGACTTGCATTGCCATATCCACGATGACGGACAACTTGCGGTCGATCGACTTGATCTTGAGATGCATATCAGCGACACCGTGATTGCAAGGAGGCTTCGTCGAGCAATATGCAGATGCACGGGAAATGTAAGATCCTGCTCTGACTTCCTCTTCATGTAACAGATGTTCTGTATTATTGAGGTGGTCGGGTCCGTTTGAATTGCCGTACAGGTGGTTTAATATACCGGCTTCACCTAGGCGGACAGGTCTATTAGCATGCTGGGTCAGATGAACGTACATCTAGGATGGCATACCAGCTTATTTCAGGCGGACAGGTACACGTACATGTATGAAACTATGCCATCGTTTGACACGTCCAGGTACGTTGTTCTGCACGCCTTGTTGCCGTACCTGCGCGCCTGCAAAGCCGTACACGTTCGCCTTGATGGAGATCCACCCGAATATGCAATAATGAGCCGTCCGGCCAATGTCCATGTATCGTACGGTTCGTACCTATCGACAACAGTTGACTCTACTCCGCACCGTCGAGTCGAGACGGCAGCAGAAGCTCGGTGAAAGACATCATCGCTCGGCTCCTGGCAAGGATGCTGTTCCTTTGATCGGAAGTACCTTGCTTTGACATCTCAATTGTTGCTCGACGCGGTGCGCGACCTCTAATGCATGAGAGAAACTCCATTCAGCAGCGTGGCAGTGGCATCTGTAGCAGCGGCGGTGTATCCTCAATAATAATGGTCGATCCTATAGTCGAGTACGAAGACGAGAGCAACGGAAGACGGCATGATCCGCTCAGATAGATCTCCTTGCAATCGATGCACGTGGTAATAAACGGTCAAGTGTTTCATGCCTCTGTGATCGATGGCCAAGCTCGTCGTCACCGATTCACCGCGACGGAACACAGCTGCCAGAGCGATGATCAGCGAGCCAAGCGTTCTGGAATGGATCTTTGGGTGCCCACGATTCAAACCCCGCAGCTTGCGACTGACTCGAGCGATGGAGGCATGAATAATTGACAAATCTGTTGAGCATATCGAAGCCATGAAGACGGAACAACGCGGGCGAGGGGCGAAAAAAGAAATATTGTCGGCGAACGCAGCCAAGGGTGAGGTTCGTCCGTGATGACGGAGAGTCCTATGAGGCTGTGACACGAGAAAGATCTGTGGCAGTTCGGACAGGAGAGTTTCGACATGAAACAAGACATGTCGGCCCGGCGTGCTCAGGTACCGTGGAACGTAATCAACATTTTCGCCGAAGCGGAACGCTTCTTTTTGGGGGATCTTCAGGGCCGTCTTGCTTTGGACCTAACGTGCTGGCCGCAAAGTTTGTCTTGAAGCGCTGATGCGGTGGCTTGAGATGTTGTTGGGCAGAAGTGCATCGGACGGACCAGTCTCTGAACCACTAGGAGTGAATCATCGTCGCAATCATCATCATCTTCGTCCACGCAGACGAGGATTGTCGTTTGCAAGGATAAGAAGCGAGGCGTCGAGATTGGCGAGGAGATTGGAGATCTAGGAATGATGAGCGTGGGACGACTCGCTCGCCAAGTCTCATCCTGGTCTGCTGCATCTCGCCATGCTCTTCGCAAGGAAGCATAGGCGATGGTCCGTTTGACGACTTCGAGGTCCTTGTATAGGCAATCACACCGCGATGTGCTCTTCTCTAGAACTAACCACCGCCGTAGAGCATGAAATCGATTTCGATGGCAAGGATCGGCAGGTCCGTCCACTAAAGCGAGCATCGCCGCCGGCGCCATTGATGCATTCATTCGTGGTTGACCCCGCCAAAATGACCAGCCTGGACTGGTTGGCAAGCCGAGCGGTCCTGGACAGTGGACTCCTGGTCTGGAGTTGAGCGGCGTGCAGTAGAGCTGCATAACAGGCCCTGGTTGGGCAGTCATTTGGTTGGTCTCGTGTATACCGTAATAATGTCGCATACGTCGTCGCGGCAAGAGACCTCAGGATATACCCTGCCGTAAGAGTGTGAATGCTCTTCCAATCTAGTAACGAACCAGACCATTTGCGGGCGGTGCTTGTGAACAATTCTTACGGCGGTGACGATGCTGATCAATTATTGGGCATGATCCTCCTCCGCCGCCTCCAATCAGCCAGACGGCCGTGTACAATAGCGACCCGACGTGTGCGTAATAACTCTGACCCCTCCGCGGGTGCGTTGTCAAGTCGCAAGGCACGTGCGGCGAGGTGGTTCTACCGTATACCTTACCAAGTTACTCTAACCTCTTGAGTCTTGAGCTTGTTTCCCGCTTCGTGCCGTCCGTACCTTGCACAATTGGTGGATTGGATTGGATTGGATTGGATTGGATTGGATTCCCATTGCCTGCCCTGTCCTGCCCCCAGTCCGATCTCACCACCGCCGCCGGGAGGGACTCTTACTTTCGCCTCCCGCCAAACGACCCTACTTGAGGTACTCTCGACTGTCAGTGCTTTGTCCTTGTGCGTCGCGGTGCGGTGCTTGAGCGCAGCGATCAATTAATACCGAACTTACTTTGTCTACCTCGTCTACATACCAACCTGGCTCGTCGACGGCCTCGCGCCCGCCTTCGTCATCCTTCGAACGCTATCGAGTCTTTGTCCTGCGTCGGCCTTTGTCACACAACTTCTCATGCCGGCTCCGCTACTATAGCACTCTCCACTCGACTGGTCATTGGCCAATCATTGACTGTCGCGAGCCTCGCGTGCTGCCATTGATCCCCCCAACAAGTGCATTTGCGACATGCACAGCAATCGGCACAGTCAAGCAAGGACCCGGTGCTGTTAGCCGGAAACGTGTGTAACCTTGTCCAAGATTGCGAAGAGCAGGACACAAATAATAGAACAAACGACGGAGGGCGACCGAGCGAACGGTCCAAACAACCATGAGCTCCAATGCCAACACCGGGCGGAGACGCTCCGGCGTATGGAACACTGGCAGCACCGATGCTGATACGGACGTCGTGCACAAAGAGAAAGAGAGTCGACGCCATCGCTGGACACCGGGCAAGAAAGAGCCGACAATGTACGATGAATACCTGAATTCAGACAAGAAGCGTCACAGAGCCTCTGGCCTGCCGTCGAGATCACGGACCCTCGAGCGCAGGCCGTCCATGCCTCTACGCTCAAGTTCCACGGCAGTACGCCCGGAGACGCCCGAGAACGCACCCGGAGCCTTGGGTTTTGAAGAGGAGCACAGGGGCGCCGAGGAGAGCACCACAAGTTTGGAGCGGCCTTTCACGCCCGCATCTGCGACTCGAGATCCGGACCGACCGAGCAGCTCGAGCAAGACTCGTCGTGCCATCGAGCGTGTTACAAGTCCGGGCGGCAACAGGAGTGGTTCTTTCAGCGTGGCATCTGCGTTACTCGGCCGCAGCAGAAGCAGACACAAGCCGAAGCAGGATTCGCAGACCAGCATGACCGAAAGCGAAGCGCCTTCGACGAGGCCACGCACTGCAACGTTGGAAGGACGGATACGAACTCGATCACGAAGCAGACAAAGCCGGTCTAGGAGCCGACATGGAGGAGGGAGTAGTCATGCGCAGTCGTCGCCTATATCTCAAGGCGGCGCCGAATACCTGGCCTCGGTTCCTGTATCGACGCACGAGCCGTCCGCGCCTTCAATATCCTCCGTTGGGTCACCAGTACGATCACCGTCGCCACAGACCGGAACACGATCAATATCACCCATGTCCTCGGGCACCGCGGACTCTATCACATCGGCACTTCCCAGTGCAAATGCGAGACGGATCTTGCACTTGATGAAGACGCTGAATGGTAGGATGAGCGGCAATGTTGTCTTCCGACGTGGATTTGGCAATCCCTGGTCGCAAAGCTACTGCTATATCAACGACGACAGTGGAAGCTTGATGTACGAATCGAGAGGCAGCGAAGGAGCACACAAGACGTTGGTGCAGGAATTGCGAGGCTCGAGCGTGCGATCCAACCTCGATGGCGATGTTCCCTATCTCGAATTGTCCTTCCCTCAGGTGCCGGACGAGGTGCACATCAAGCTGCAGACGCAATCTGACTTTGACGCATGGTTTGCAGCGTTGCTGCACTGGACTCCTCGCGGCGATATCACTTCAGCATCGAGCAGTGATCACCAGCGATCGGATTCGGAAATGGGCATGACATCGCAGTCGCCTTCGACGACGGACCTTGTCCGCGAAGACCTTGCCCGGAAGCGAGGTGGCTCGATGAACGAGACGGCAATGAACAATAGAGACCGTGCGGCCAGCAAAGCCAGCAACAAGAGCGATCCTCGCAGATCGCTTATTGGCGGCGCAACAAAAGAGAACCCGGTGATCAAGATTGGCAAGATGATATACTGGGATACCAACATCGGCTACAACAATACCAGTGGTCTCGGTCAACCATCCACAGCGAGGCCTAGTACAGGCCGGATGATGAGTATGGCCTCGCGAAGATGGAGAAGGATCAGCGGTCAACTACGAGAGAATGGAGAATTGAAGCTGCACTCGGATGCAGACAATTCTCTAATCTCCATCGTGCAGCTCAGCCAGCTCAGCAGATGCGCTATTCAGCGTCTGGATTCCAGCGTACTGGACAACGACTTCTGCATTGCCATCTATCCACAATACACCTCGAGTTTCGCGAACACGCAGCCGGGATTTATCAGGCCCATCTTTCTGAGCTTGGAGAATCGAGTGCTTTTCGAGGTCTGGTTTGTGCTCCTTCGAGCTTTCACAATGCCGTCGATCTATGGACCTCGAATCGACAACGAAGACTCGGAGTTTGGCGAAGACAACCAAGATCTGGAAAGCATGATTGCGACAAGCACTACGTACACATTCCGCATGGAGCGGAGTTTGAGCGTAAGGGTTGGAGAAGCGAAAATGCAGTCGGGTGCTGGAGCTGAAACGAGCTTCACATCTGGCTTTGGCAAAAACTCGAACCAAGAGAAGCATGGCTATTATGCGGAGGTCCTTCTTGACAACGAGACGCGAGGCAAGACAGTGGTCAAGTATCAGGGCTTAAATCCTCTCTGGGGAGAGAGCTTCGAGTTTCAGGATCTCCCACCAGTGCTCAGCAACGCCAGTGTCTTGGTGAAGCGCCGGACTCCAGAGCAACCGAATGCCAAGGATCACTCTGATAAGTCCCACGGACCAGACGCATTCGGACAGCAGCAGGATGGCTACACAAATCTTACCAACGATGTCGTTTGTGGCAAAGTCGAGATCCAGATGGAGGAGCTCGAGCCGGAAAAGGAGATTGAGAAATGGTGGCCGGTCTCGAACATGCATGGCCAGCGCGTCGGCGAGGTACTCATCAAGATCCGCGCAGACGAAGGCATCATTCTCATGGCCCGCGATTACAAGAAATTGGATGTCATGCTTCACCGTTTTTCGAACGCGTTGACGCTGCAAATTGCACAGACAATTCCTACCGAGTTAAAACGACTGAGCGACAGCCTACTCAACATTTTTCAAGTTTCAGGAAAGGCCGGCGATTGGATCATGGCTTTGGTAGAGGAGGAGATCGACGGATCTCACAAGGAGAGCCCTATTACCAGATTGAGGTACAGTCGGCGTGCTTCTAACGAGCAGGGTGAGAATAGTGGGATGGACCGCAACGACAGAGAGCTCCTTGTCCGCGACATGAACAAGAATGCCACGCTTGAAGCAAATCTGCTATTCAGAGGCAACACCCTCTTGACCAAGAGTCTGGACACTCACATGCGGCGCGTGGGGAAGGAGTACCTTGAGGAATCCCTCGCCGCTAAGCTGCAAGAAATCAACGACAAGAATGAGGACTGCGAAGTTGATCCGAATCGCGTCAACTCGCCGTCGGATCTGGACCGGAATTGGCGGAGACTACTGCTCTGCACGCAGGACGTGTGGAAGGGCGTTGTCGCCAACAAAGCACGCTGTCCGGTCGAGCTGAGAATCATCTTCCGCCATATTCGAGCTTGTGCCGAAGACCGATACGGCGACTTCTTGCGCAGTGTGAGCTACAGCAGCGTGTCTGGTTTCTTGTTTCTGCGTTTCTTTTGTCCGGCGGTGCTCAACCCCAAGCTGTTTGGATTGCTGCAAGGTGAGCAGTACCACGATCTGTTGTTGTGATCTCCTCGACTGACTTTCTGCTAGATGATATCAAACCACGAGCCCGCCGAACATTCACTCTCATCGCGAAGTCGCTCCAGACCATGGCCAACATGGCCGCTTTTGGCACCAAGGAACCTTGGATGGAGCCGATGAACGTCTTCTTGGTGCAGCATCGAGAAAGCTTCAAGACATTCATCGACGACGTCTGCTTTGTACCGGCGCCTCTTTCGGGTGCATCGTATCCGAACGCGCCTAACTCGCCGACTTATCCTCCCGGTGTTGTGAGTGCGGAACAGCATCTCAGCTACACCACACCCATGACCATCATGCAACGTCTGCCGCCTAGCAGTCGTGAAGGATTCCCAAGCTTGCCGTACCTGATCGACCAAGCCAGATCGTTTGCGGACCTGATCCATCTTTGGCTTGAAGCGGTTATGGCACTCTCGAATCCCTCGGACAATGCTACACTCCCCGGAAAGACACATTCGGACATCCTCGATGCGATCATGGCGACGGATGGCGAGTTGGGGGACTTCCATGTACTATGCGAGCAGCTCAATACCCGCACACAGGAGTGTCTCAATCGTGCGGAGAGGGCCGAGCGACCCGACAGCTCGCACAGCTTCCAATGGGAGGACGTGATTAATCAACTTCAGAAGGCGCAGATCAAGAACTCGTCCAAGGAGGCATTCGATAATGTGGCCGCCAAGATTGCGAGTGATCCGAACATGCTCCCAGATGATGATCCACATGCAGCAACAATTGATGCCACTATGAGGCAGCTGCGCAGCCCTGAAGACGACGGCGACGACAGCACTTTTGGACAAGGACCTTACAGCGATACAACTCTTGCACGGACGGAGCCTACACTGGTGGACTCTACTACACCCCGTTCCTCCGCCTGGGGCAGACCGGGCTCCATCAGCCATGCCAGCAGTTTTCAGGGTAGCTCCAGCCGGGGCTACGCACAGAGCGTCCAGGATTCTCCCAGCCAATCCGCCTCCGCAAGTGCTGTCAGCAGCGATACCGAGAACACCACGACCGCACTTCCCAACTACGACCGCGAGGTTCGACACCGCGAGCGGCGGGAAATGGCGCGCTTTCAGATTCAGAAGCAAGTCGAAGCCGCTCAATCTCGCGAGAAGGAGAAGTCGACTCAAAAGGAGAAGAGGAAGATGACGAGCAAACTTGTACCGAACTTGATGAAGATGAAGAAGGACAAGCACAAGGAACAAGACAGGCAGAGTTTTGCGACCAAGTCCAATGGCGCAGCGAATGGGAATGAGTATGGTGGAATGATCTGATTGAGGGAGGATTGAAGAAAGATACCGTCTTTGCATGGCGAGTGGATGTGTCGTGTTGGATTGATTTTGTTTAGTTTAGTTTCATACCCTGTGGTTGTTGTGCTTTCTGGCCTTTGATGCCGAGTTCGTGGATAGGGAGATGGCAGATGTGATGTGGTGGATGCTGCAATGTAACGATTATTCATGGTGGCCCCTTTTCCTCTTCCATGTTCACCTCTTCTTCACTCACAGCAAGATCACCTTGGATGCGGTTGGGCCGTCCTGTGGATTCGCATGCAAGACTGTCTATCATTTCCTGCCCACTCTACTGCATTGTCTTATTCCTGTCTCGCTCGCGGTGAGACACAGCAAACACGTCGATTTCTCCCTGTCCTTCACCATGGCTACCTCAGATTGTTCGATTCATCCTACTCTCCCTACCATTCCTTCGCTCCAGCAATCGTCTACACCATGGCAGACCCATCCGTCACCCTCGTCATCGTTGCAGCCACGTCGAGTGCCATCTACAAGTGCCTGTGTATCCAGCCATTCTGCAAGACTACGCTTCGCTCAGCCATGATGATCCATGTAAGTATACTGGAGAACGACTGCTGGGAACGTCGTGGTACTGTGTGCTGATGGTGTGCGATAGGCATATACAATCGAGATAATCCAGCTACTCATCCTACTCGCCAGTATGGTCAACATCTACCACGTTTTCGGTCCTCTAAATCACGGCAATGTGTCCTCAACGAACAACGACCCACCACCACGAGTCCTCTCAACGCTAGTATTCGGATCGATCTGCCTCTTCGCCGTTGATGGTTTCGACAACCTCATCCAACTTCGAAGTCTCACGCACCCGATCCAGAGTCAGACGCTTCTCTTGACGAGACGATGGTTATTCCCTGGTACTTTGCTGGTTCTAAAAAAGAAGAAGAAGGAGGTCAAGTTCGTGAAGACCACCAAGCCGACTGCTTTACTGCTTTCGATGGACGAGGTGAAGAGACGGAGTCGGCTGAGGAGGATGAGTGAGCCTGTTACACCGACGAGGGTTGAAGTTTTGATGCCGAGGAGACGTTCGCTCTTCTCGCCTGTGATGGAGAAGGGTCTGACTCCAGCTTTCTCTTATAGGCCTCGGTCGACGAGTGATGGATTCGAAGCCATGATGGCCAAACCGAGTAGACTACCGACTCCATCATCTACTGGCCATGTCCGCCAAACTGCTCTGACTCTGCTGGGAGGTGACCCGAACAGGAACTCGCAACTCGACATGCACCGAAGACCAGGAAAATGAACGTACCACGGAGCTAGACTCACAGGAAGCTTCTCTCAGCGAATCGCCACACACTTCGGGGTTCGACTCACCCCAGGAGAGATTTTCCAACATGACTGTCCAGGATATAGCAGAAGAACTTCAAACGGAATTCAACGCAATTCGAGCCGGCATGGAGTTCAATCTGTCAAGACAATATGATTCGGACTCGTCGGACGGATCTTTTGGCGGCTATATTCGAGAGGTATCGCGACTCAGTCAGGAAAGGGATAAGATCTTGCTTCCGCAGCTGGACGAGATGCAGGAGAGATTTGACGGTGAGAGTTGTAGGAAAGAGGAGGAGGTGAGGAGCATGTTCGTCGCTCAGCTTCAGGAGCTCAAGGATACTTTTGGGGGACCGGTGCGGTGAACGGTTGGATAATTGCCGGACGATGGACGGTGGAAGATCGGGAGGAGGGTTTGGGCTGTCCTTGATCGATTGTGATGTCGATTGTTCTTGCTGACGTGTCGATCGTACGGACAAAGTTCATTCTCACCGCATCGCAATAAGCAGTATGGTCGTTCACGGTGCGATCGAGAGAGCTTCCACAAGGGAACAAGCCCTGCATTGAGGGAAGGCTGGAGCAGGAGAGAAAATTCGAGAATCTGAGAATCTAAGAGCGATTGCAGTGAACACAATGGCAACACATCACATGAGGCAGAGTAACAAGTCAAAGATATGCTGCGGAGATAGGTACCCCAACAATACGATGGCCAGGTACCAGCACTATATGACCGACTTATCTCAATATCAGCCATTCGAGACAGCCGAATAGTCCAAATACCAGACATGCCGACCGTCCTTGATGCTCTGAGTATCTTGGTCGCCGTCGATCTCTTCCCCTGAAGCCCGATTCGCTGCCCTCTCGCCCCTACCACCGTTACAATAGCCCTGCCTTCCACAACCCTTCCCAACACCCGACAAATCGGAGGGCCAGCCGCTAAAACCTTCACCTCTCCCGCATCCCGCGATCACCGTGGATGTCCAGCAATCTGGTCTACCTTCCCATGCTCGCCGCGGTCCAGTGCTCGAATCTCGGCCAGAACCTGCGCTTGTCTCTCGCCCTGCTTGACGCCCAGATAATAGCCGATTGCCGAGGGAAGAAGAGTCACCGGGAAGGGCTTGTTGAATTTGGATGTGAGGATTTTGTCTGTCACTTCTCGTCAGAGCTGTTTACACACGGAGGGAACATCGAGGCAATGGATGCAAGGTGAGGTTTACCGACGAATTTGCTGAATCCGCCCATTGTGTGATTAGATGTGCTCCTTCTTGATTGAGTATGCGTTTGTAAACCGGGTCCGAATCGACGCAAAGATTGTGTATGCCTTCAGATGCTATAAATGCTGGTGAAGAACAAAAGTGAAGAGAGTGGTGCTCTGAACTCGGGCAAGGATATCGGTCAAGCGGAGGAGGTTAGCAAGATCCACGCTAGCGAAAGTCTATTTGGTAAGGACGTTCCACGAGGTTGTGGTGTAAGTGAAGGGGTCCGAGAGTTGACACTGAAAACGCGTAGCACCGGCGTGACTTGCCATATTACCCTGCTGGAACATTTCGCATGTCGTGCTGACTGAACCGTACCGCTATTTCGCGTGTCTTGCCGACGAGCCTGTACAGCTCTATAAGGTGCCTTGCCAACTTACCTGCCCAAAGATTTACAATGTCCTGCTAAGCTGGCTGGCCGACTGGTTAGGCTTGCCTGTACGGTATTAAGCATATCCTGCCAACTTATGCACAGGATGAAATACACCTAGCTCTTCAGACGATGAGCTTTTCCCACATTGTCCTCCAATGATTGTTCTCGAGGATCGCAGTTCTCCCGTCGTGGTCGCTGCCAGTACATCGTCCGAAGGTAAGTTGGCGGGTCCTTCAGCTCGCGACCACAGTGTTGCTTGTGCAGTATACTGTGGCCGTCCAGACAGAGGTCGTAGCCACTCGCGTGCTGCACTGCAGCCGTGCATTCCGTTGATTCGAGATATGGTTGTTTCGAGCAGCGGTATTGGCGGCCACCTGTGCGAGAATTTCCCATCGTGTACCGTGTACCCATGGCATTGCCTTCTTCATCGTTGTCCAACTCTAACCTCGTATCCTCACTCCTCCGCCTCCGCCTTCGCCTTCTCCTCAATCTCCTTCAACAGCCCCTTCCCACACCTCACCACCTGCTCGTACGCGATCGTGAAGCCCTCTCTCCCACCATAATAAGGATCGCCAATCTCCTCCTTTTTGTCCTTGCCGCCGAACTCTCCATACAACCTCACCTTGTCCAAATGCTCATCTCCCAGCGTCCCCTTGTTCTTCTTCGTCCTCTTCACCAAATCCCTCAGATCCATGTAATTATCCTCGTCCATCGCGATCAGGTAATCAAACTTCTCAAAGTCCTCCGGCACCCGCACTTTTCGCGCGGCATGTTTGTAGCTCGAGAGCCCGTTATCCTTCAGTACGGAAAGTGTGCGAGAGTCGGGTCGATCGCCGGCATGGTAGGCTCCCGTGCCACAGGAGTCGATGGCGGCGATGAGAGGGTGTGGATCGGAGGTTTCGAAGTTGGTGAGATGCCGGAACACGCCTTCTGCCATGGGAGATCGGCAGATGTTTCCGAGGCAGACGAAAAGGACGGAGACCTGGCGGCCGCTGGGGGTGGATGTGCCTGAGGCCATGGTGGTGAATGTCTGGAGGCGAGGCGAGCGGTCGGTAGGAAGATCGTTACGCCGTGGGGAATGGATTGAGCAGGGTCAGCTGCAGGATTGAGGGTTGTATCGGCGGCGCACGAGTACGTATGCTTGGTGGCAGAGTAGAAAAGTTTAGTAGAGGTCGGAACACATGAAGCGGTGCCAAGAGGTATGGATTCAGGGCATTGAAGATTGGTTGATGCTGTTAACACCGCACCTTCTAAGAGGCCGTACTAGAAGGCAGATGCCGCTCATTCACCGTGCGGTCGTTCACTTCAACAGTCCGACTGTTCAATGGCATGGTCCATTGTATAGTCGAACGGACGTCGCGTCTTCAAAGTTGTCTGCATCGACGTAATCATTGGAGAAGCGAGTACTTAGCTGTGTTGCTATTTCGAGACCCATGCCGCGGCTCTCGCATGCTTCCGCGCTAAGATCGTCGAGTACACGGGCCCATCTTTGACTCTTCGCCGAGACTGCTTACAACGAAGTGCTGTGCATTGTATAATGAAGTGTACGAGGAACACGAGACTGAGCCATCGCATGAACTCATATGCGCACATTGGCGACGTCAACTCTGCAGAGTGGGCGGGGAGAAGGCGTTTCATTGCAAACGGTCAGCCTGCCACCAACCACGCGCCCGCCTGTGAGAGATCGTCCGGCCTTGTCCCTGAATCCTCGAGGGGTGGACGCGTTTCGCGGCACTGCCGAGCCTGTGAGTGGCAGAGCTGCGAAAGCTCATGTTGGAGCAGACCAAAGTACTTCGTATACAGTAAGGTAGTCCTGCATATTAGACACGCGATTAGCCTGCTGACCACTCTGCTGTACATTTCCTTTAATTTCTCCTCATCCTTCCCATCCTCCCTACAACAATATATTTCTTGTGTCGAACTCTCTCTATCGTTGCTACGGGAAAGCCGCTTCATCCTAGCCGCATCGACGTAACGTAAACAGATCCCGGCACACAAATACCGTCCTGAAACATCTCCGCGCATCCACGGTCCATCAAACGACCATTCCTCCAGTCTGTGTACAGTCCAGACTGTCGCTCCCGATATCACCCCGCGCATCGCGCTGTATTGATTCGCGGACAATCAACACCTCCAGACGAACTTGATACCATCCATCACCACAATCATTTGCAGACAGGGAGAGAAGCCTTGCTTACAGGGCTGGATCGCGAATAGTCTCACGCCATGAGTTACAACCCGCTGGGTAAGTCAGCATCCGTCAGCACTCTGTTTGAGAGTCGTTTGGGGGCTATCGCATGACATGCATGCGTTTGGCACGCATTGCATGGAATGTGCCTCTTGGCCTCCACCCTCTCTACGACTCTCCAGACGAGGAGCCGTAACTCCGACACACAGCAGTGAAGGCTAAATCATCTCCCAGGCGGTGGCTACGGCCGCGGACGACCCGAAGACGAGTACGACAATCCACAAAACCCATTCATGGACCATCGGCAGCCTTCTCCAGGAGGCTATCACACCCCAGCTCCACAAGATGGCTACCAACTATCCGATCGTCCTTACGTCCACCACGATGGACCTCTCGAGATTCCCAGTGGCCCAATGGGTCCAGGTTCATTTGCACACTCGACCGACAGACTTCAAGCACAGCCAACATACGAAGTCACGAATATGCCAAACACATACGGCCACGGCCAGGCTTACGACGACGAGCACTCGCATGGATACACACCGAACCCGTTTCAGCAACAAGCGCACGAGGGTAGAGCAGAGTACAATCTGAGTCCTCATCCACAGGGAGGAAACGAGTACTTCCACGACGGGAACCCTACTCCTTACGATGCGCCGCATCATGGCTACTATCAGGACGAGGAGGACGATCGGCCAATGCTTGCGCCTGGTACATACGGACCTGATCCTCACCAGGCACATCCGTCGCCAAACCCAGATCTCGAAGGTGGTTACAACGACCCGCCGCCACCACCCGTGAACGCTCCGATCAGAAGATGGAAAACGGTCAAGGAAGTGCAATTGTTCAATGGCAATTTGGTGTTGGATTGTCCGATTCCTCCGCGGTTGTTGAATCAGGTTCAGCATGCGCAACCACCAGAAAGAGACGAGTTTACACATATGCGATACAGCGCGGCGACTTGCGACCCTAGCGAGTTTGGCAAGAAGCGCTTCACCCTGCGACAGCGGCTGTTTGCGAAGCCTCGCCAGACTGAGTTGTTTATTGTCATCACGATGTACAACGAGGAGGACGAGCTGCTCGCACGGACGTTGATTGGTGTCATCAAGAATATCGAGTACATGAACTCGAGGACATCTTCAAAGACATGGGGAAAAGAGGCTTGGAAGAAGATTGTGGTCTGCATTGTTTCAGATGGTCGTGCAAAGATCAATCCTCGGACTCGATCTGTGCTCGCTGCGATGGGTATCTACCAGGATGGCATTGCAAAGCAGCAAGTCAACGGCGTGGATGTGACGGCACATATCTACGAATACACCACTCAGATGACGCTGGAGATCAAGAAGGGCATCGTCGGCGTGAAGAAGGGCAATACACCTGTGCAGATCCTGTTCTGCCTCAAGGAGAAGAATCAGAAGAAGATCAATTCGCACAGATGGTTCTTCCAAGCGTTCGGGGAGGTGTTGCAGCCCAACATTTGCGTGCTGATTGATGCTGGAACTCGCCCCGGACGAAGCAGTGTCTACGATTTGTGGAAGGCATTCGACCGAGAGCCGATGTGTGGTGGTGCTTGTGGTGAGATCAAGGCCATGTTGGAGAAGGGCAAAAATCTCATCAATCCTCTCGTTGCGGCGCAGAACTTTGAGTACAAGATGAGCAATATCCTCGACAAGCCATTGGAGAGTGCATTTGGCTTCATCACTGTGCTTCCGGGAGCTTTCTCAGCTTATCGATTTGTCGCCCTCCAGAACGACAAGACTGGCCAAGGACCATTGGAGAAGTACTTCGCTGGAGAGACGATGCATGGTGCGAATGCTGGCATTTTCACCGCCAACATGTATCTCGCGGAAGACAGAATCCTGTGTTGGGAGCTTGTCAGCAAGCGGAATTGCTCTTGGATTCTGCAGTATGTCAAGTCGGCTACCGGTGAGACCGATGTGCCGACTGAAATGGCAGACTTTATCTTGCAGAGGAGAAGATGGCTCAACGGATCCTTCTTTGCTGCTGTCTATTCGCTGGCCCACTTCTACCAGATTTTCAGAAGTCATCACTCCCTCTTCCGGAAACTGTTCTTCTTTGTGGAATTCACGTACCAGGCAGTCAACATGCTGTTCGCTTGGTTTGCTATTGTGAGTTGATACCGAGACCTCGAATTTGACAACTACTAACACTGATCCAGGGCAACTTCTTCTTGGTATTCCGCATCCTCACTACCTCCCTCTCGGGCGAAGACCTTCTCGGCACGGCTGGCCTAATCTTATCCGTAACCTTTGAATGGCTCTACCTGGCCACCCTTGTCACCTGCTTCGTCCTCGCCCTCGGCAATCGACCTCAAGGCAGTAACAAGTTCTACATGGCGCAAGTCTACTTCTGGGCAGTCATCATGGCCTACCTTCTCTTCGCCTCGGTGTTCATCACAGTCAAGTCCGTGCAAGCGCAGGTCGCGACGCAACAGGGCTTTTCCGTCGATCTCCTCTTCAAGAACAAGCTCTTCTTCACCCTCATCATTTCAATGGCGTCGACTTGGCTTCTCTACCTCATCGCCTCGATCCTCTTCCTCGATCCTTGGCACATGATCACCTGCTTCATCCAGTACCTCCTCCTTACCCCAACCTACCTCAACATCCTCAACGTCTACGCCTTCTGCAACACCCACGACATCACCTGGGGTACAAAGGGTGACGACAAACCCGAGAAGCTCCCGGCCGCAAACCTCAAACCCGGCGGCAAAGTCGACGTCGCCATCCCCACGGATGACGCCGATCTCAACACGCAATATGAGCAAGAGCTGCGCATCTTCAGCACGAAGTACGCCGCTCCCAAACGCGTCGTCACTCCCGAGCAGAAACATGAGGACTACTACAAGGGTTTCCGATCGGCGGTCGTTTTGGCGTGGATGTTCTGCAATCTGGCGTTGGCGGCGATTGTGTTGAATGCGGGTGGTATGGAGAGAGTGACGCCGCAGAAGGGTGACGATGAGGACGAGGCGGATTCGCGCGCGGTGATTTACATGGCCGTCGTGCTGTATTCGGTCGCGGCGCTGGCGGCGGTGAGGTTTGTTGGGGCGTGTTGGTTTTTGGTGACGAGGTTGTTCAGGGGTGTTTAGATTGGAGAGGATGGGACTGCCGGAGTGAAGAGTTGAATGGCGCAAGGTGTTTCCGATGTCGGTTGTTTGAACTGCATGTGCGTGCGAGATACCCTCATGGTGGATGAGCGTCTACCGAGTACTTCGGGTTGCGTTATGCCCGCTTCCAGTCTTTTTGGTTCGGTCTGCTAGATTAGCAATGAGAAACGACTTGTCCATTTGAATGCCTTGCTTGTCTTCAGTCGTCTACATTTCTCTTCGAGGTATCGTCTTGGTCGATGTCGTCTGACATTCTCTCAATGATAAGGTGTCACAAAGTAAGTCTGCTTGATTCCCACAGCTAAATTACTTACAGCACTCAACCCGTTGTCTCGTCCCGCCACCATACTCGTACCCTTTGGCAACGCGTCCATATGCAAGACGAATGTCACCGAAACAGTCCTTCAAATTGTCGTGCTGGATCTGGAAGAGTTATACGGGAGCGTTTGTAACGGTGCGTCTAAATCGAGATTGACCTTGGGAAATCTCAGGACAACCTGTCAATGTGCATGTTCTGTCGATCCTGTACCTTGCCACTAGAACTGAGAATTTCTCTTCGCGTCGTGTCAACACATATGTACGGCTGAGAAACACGTGCAGATCCGTTCTCCTCTTGGTATCCACGGCTAACTTAAGTAGATCATGTCGCTACACGTCCGGCTACCTTACATGTGCAACAAATCAAGATCACCAGCCCAGCCAACTTAGCTGACGTGTCATTGAGACGTGCAGCTAATTTAAATGTACGACTATCGCGGCGTCCATCTAGCCGTGCAAGCAACGCAACGTCAGGTACCCACAACGTTAGAGGGATGCGGCACAGCACTTTGAAGGTAGAAGTCCCGTCTGTAACGTTGCATTCACCTTTTTGAAGGCCAGTGGTGTGGAGTGAAGTAAAGTGATATTCTGCTGAATCTCACAAGCGATCACAAGCGCGTTCCTTCCTCTTTCGGACATATGCGCTACTAGCGCGCGCGTGTCAGAAGACCCGAAGTGCATCCGCGCACGCACCACGTCTTTCTCTTGCCTTCCATCAAAACATCGGCGTTTGCAAAGCTTCCACCGAAAACTTTCCACACCTCAACCTCAACTTCGATTCGATCCACCATCACCACCAGACAACCACCCTGCACAGTACAACACACCTCATCAAGACAAGCAACAACACGAGCAACACCGTCATCATGGGTTCAGCTACCTGGGATGATACGCCGGCTCGTATGTCACTTCAACAAATCTTCCTCCTCCATCTGCGCTTTTACTGACACTCATCGCAGCGGCCGCCGACAACAGCTGGAAGATGGATTCGGGTGCCGACGACGGCGCGTGGAAGCCAGACGGCCCAGCTGAGGAGAACGGTTTCTCGGCGGACAATACTTCCAAGCACCACGATGGCGACTTCAAGGCTGCCGATGGAGGTTGTCGTCGCTGCGGAGAGGATGGACACTTCGCTCGAGACTGCCCCAGCGCAGACGGAGGCGATGCTGGTGGCGGCGATGGCGCGTGTTTTCGGTGTGGTGAACAAGGTCTGATACCTCTTTCAATTTTGATTTTTTGAATTTTGCTGACACCCTTCAATGCCACATGA
This sequence comes from Zymoseptoria tritici IPO323, assembly GCF_000219625.1. Taxonomy (NCBI): domain Eukaryota; kingdom Fungi; phylum Ascomycota; class Dothideomycetes; order Mycosphaerellales; family Mycosphaerellaceae; genus Zymoseptoria; species Zymoseptoria tritici. Next base: position 1,476,631 of record NC_018218.1, on the reverse strand, counting down.
AATCCGAGTGTACCAACGAGCCTATCGAGCGCGAGTTCACTGGAGAGTGTCGTACCTGTGGCACTGCTGGCCATCGAGCATCTGACTGCCCGAACAAGATCTGCGCCGCTTGCAAGGGTGAAGGCCACTCCGCGGAGAATTGCGAGGTGAATCGCATGCATGCCATGTTTGCCGACATGAAGATTGAGGAGGTCAGCTCGGATGAGGCCTGGAACAACGTGGTCGCTGCCGACAAGGAGAAGGATGTCGACGACATCCGCCGCGCCGTCTTCGCGTACGCCAAGGCCTTTCCCGAGCTCACTCTGGTCGACCTCGAGGCCACCTTCCGCGAAGCCGACTTCAACACATACCTCATCGCGAAGGAGCAAGAGGTGTCGGATACCCACACGATCGTCAACTTTCAGGGCAAGCCTGACCAGAAGTACGTGTTGAGCTTCCAGTTCTCAGCTCGCCCTCGCCGTGTCAAATTCTCCGAGGGTTGGCCTACCACCCCCGAGGAGAACATCGAGCGTCTTGCGGAGGCTGGAGTGGTCATGGATGGCTTCGTGCAGAAGTGTCGTAACTGCGAGCAAATCGTTGAGTCGCTCTCCACAAAAAAAACATCGACCATGGTACTAACGTCTGATAGGGTCATCTCGCCAGCGGCTGCGAGGAGGAGAAGCGCGAGGTGGTTTCTTCCATCACGTGCGCCAACTGCAATGGTACGCTCTCCGCCCCAATGGAAGGCCACCAAGGGCACCATCGCTGACTCGAACGTTTCATTAGAGAGTGGACATAGGGCTAGGGATTGTCAGGCCGAGCGGAAGACGGCCAAGTCGGGATGCAGAAACTGCGGATCGGATCAGCATCAAGCGAAGGAGTGCGACCAGCCGCGTTCGGCTGAGGGAGTCGAATGCAAGATCTGTCAGACCCTTGGTATGTCGTCGTCCTCGGGAATCTTTCTTTCGCTCTATACTGACTTCATCACATGCCACTTTTCGAAAGAATGCCCGAGCCAGCAGTGTTTTAACTGCTGGGAGCTAGGCCACAACAAGAGTGACTGCCAGAGCGAGCGCAAGATGAAGTGCCGCAACTGTAAGTCTCCGAATTCCGATCGTCGACCAAGCCACTGACTTCCCTTCCAAGGCGACGAAGTTGGACACCAGTCTCGTGAGTGCTCTAAGCCCACTGACTGGAGTCGGGTTGTCTGCACTCAGTGCGGAGAGAATGGTCACTCCTACAAGCGCTGCAAGCAGCCGGCCAAGGTTGACGAGGCTGATGCTGAGGCGGACGGAGCTGGAGCTTCTGGCGGCGATGCTGGCTGGGAGGACGCTGCTCCTGCTTCCGGAGGAGGCGGCGGTGGTTGGGAGGACGCTGCTCCGGCGGCCGACTCTGCTGGCGGCGGCTGGTAGTTCTACCTTGTGTCGTCGATTGCTCTCTGAGCGCCCAAAAGTCCGCTTCGGCGGCAACATGTGGATTTTGTCCTTGTTTCTCGATCGTGTGGCAGCAGCCATAGCATCAGAGATTAGCGAATAGCAAGTAGCCTTGCAATGAAAAGTGGTGCTGAACTTGCCATGTGCCATTTGACTGATTTGTCCGTAAGACTTCGATATCACTCAAAGCCCTTCCTACTACCCTGGCCCTGTCGATCCTTCCGGTTTCGTTACCGTCAACGTCACCGTCAACGCTGGCAATGTGCCATCCAATGGTCCTGCTCCGACCGAAGCCAGGAACCAGAACGCGGCAGCCTCTGGGGGCATGACCTTTGTTCTGGATCCAAGCATTTTCCTCCGCTCTGCCAATGCGAACGGCGGCATGCCACTCACTCGGACTTCTCAGCTCGAAGCAAGCGGTCGACACAGGGAGAACACCAGCGCTGCATTCTCCGCTGGCCCTCGCTCTGCTGCTCCGCTCGGCCGCAACCCTTCAAGTCACCTCACCGCGGCTGAAGCCAGCAGCGAGATTGATGATCATCCTGGCGGTATGGCTGCCACAATCCCACAGGTCACTCGCCGCGGCCAAGCCATGTTGTCGGCGGGTGGCCCGTCAAGCTCACAACCGCAGCCTGAAGCGCTATGGTGTGCGTCCAGTGCTACCGGCTTGACACTGCAGCTCTTGACGGACTAGGTGACACTGCCGCTGGCTGTAGTTGGACCCATAGCAGAGTCTGCAGCTCGAGTTGCTTTTGGTCCCAGCAACATGCCTCCGTTCTTCTGCCAAGAATGCACAATTCACCAAACCAACCAAGCGGAACTCATGCAGCGAAAATCGCACGGAGACTTGGTGAGTTTTGTGGTTGCCCATCGACATCCGTGCTATATTTCAAGGCCAGTTGATACTGTGCCTCACCATCATCGCTTGCACTGCACCAGCCAAGGTAAGCCCGGGTGCTTTGAAGTGTGCAGGATGAGCGGGAGCACGGAGTCAATGAGGTGGTATTGCGGTTGGACAGTTATGTGGTTGACTGAGTCCCACAACGCTCCACCGCCATGTGCGGCACTGCGGGTGACATCGGACGCCGGAGATGCCTTATGGAAGATGGAGACAACTTGGCCACATCCCGATAGTTCTATGTGGAGACTCCATCTGGGACAGCGGACGGCTCGGCGAAAGAGAAGAACATGATGGAGAGGTCTCCGTTCTCTTGCTTGAGCGCTCCACTCGAAGCCACGCACGTCGAAGTCACGCAGTGCAAGTCGAGCGCGATGATGGAAGAACAAAACCTCGTGGCTGACGTCGGAACAAGACCTTGACCGACAACATCGACCCCTGCGAGCTCACTTGCCGAGCATCAGCCGTGGCCAGCCTTTGAGCCGCATCTCTCTTCTCCTTACGCCATCACACGACGTGGAAGCCACGACAACGCCGGTCGCAGGTCCGCTCGCTACACGGTGATAAATCCAATCATGGAAGATCGCAACGTCGAATTCTGGAGGTAAGGACTGCATCGGCTTACCATTTAGGGCAAGCCGCTCAATATCTGACGTGGGTGGATCCGAGGACCTTCGCGCACGCGGACGTTCGTTGCTTTTCACTAATCACTCACTCCACCATGAATCCGTCGCGTGGGGTTTACTTCAATCTGGGGATCTGATTGCTCAATGGCTACATATGAGTGGACTAGCGGCGCGTTTAAGCGTTGCTTGACGGCTATTCGTGCCAGCAATTACGAGGTCCACCGGCCTTGGACGCCTTGAAGAGTGAGCTTGTTTCTTCTCTGTGCTCTTGAGCTTGTTTCGCGACTTCTCGTTCGTCTCCTCTGGTTGTCGCTGTCAAAGTCGGCCTTCGCACTCAATCCGGCTCTGCGTGTCTGAACGCAGAAGCGATTATAATCATGGGGAAACACCAATTCTACGGCCTTCGTGGCTCGAACCTCAACTGGGCGATCGGTATCATTGCTGGCTTCGACTTCTTACTGTGAGTGACCCGCAGACACAACTCATGATCGTCACTGACATGTCGCAAGATTTGGATACGATCAGGGTGTCATGGGCGGACTCCTAACACTTCCCTCCTTCCTGGCAGTATTCCCAGAAATCGACGTGGGCAGTGAATCTGGTACGAGTTCTCGCGCGACAAAGCAAGGCATCACCATTGCTTCCTACAATCTGGGATGCTTCGCCGGCGCCGTTGCGTGTGTCTGGCTCGGTGATATGCTCGGACGACGGCGGACAATCTTCGTCGGCTCCGCGGTCATGGTCGTCGGTGCTGCCATTCAGGCCTCTTCCTTTAGCTTGGGTCAGCTCATTGCTGGGCGCATCATCACTGGACTTGGAAATGGTAAGATGTACAGGCCTGATGATCTCGAAACCAGTTATCCAGGCTGACACCACGTAGGACTGAACACTAGCACGATCCCAATGTGGCAGTCCGAAACGTCCAAATCGCACAAGAGAGGTCCAATGGTCATGATCGAAGGAGCACTGATCACGGGAGGTATCATGATCTCGTACTGGGTGGACTATGGATTCTCGTTCCTGGAGCCCAGCAGCGTCGCTTGGCGATTCCCCATCGCTCTCCAGATCTTCTTTGCGTTGGTGATCCTAGCTTTCATCCTGGGCTTACCGGAGTCGCCGAGGTGGCTCATTCTCAAAGGCAAAGACCAGGAAGCCATCGCTGTCCTCGCTGCTCTCAGCGACGTGCCGGACGACGATGCATACGTTCAAAACGAATTCCATGCCATCAAGGACAGCGTGATTGAGAGCTCTAAAGCAGGATTCAAGGACGTCTTCACCATGGGTCCGGATCGGAACTTCCACCGTGCTCTTCTCGGATACGTCAGCCAGGTTCTTCAGCAGATTACTGGTAAGTGCAGGTATCCACGAAGCAATTAACGAGCAATGGCTGATTGCTATTGTCAATAGGGATCAACCTCATCACGTACTATGCAGCCGTCATTTATGAGAGCGTTGGATTGAAAGGAGACCTGCCTCGTCTCCTCGCCGCCGTCAACGGAACAGAATACTTCCTCGCCAGCTGGGTGGCCGTCTTCTTGATCGAAAAAGCCGGGCGAAGGACGCTGATGTTATTCGGTGCCGTCGGCCAGTCGCTCTCCATGGTCACACTCGCGATTGTGACATCGTTCACAAGACCCGATGGAACGGTCCAGACGCAGCCTGGCATCGTTGCCGTGGTCTTCTTGTTCGTCTTCAACACCTTCTTCGCCATCGGTTGGTTGGGGATGACTTGGCTTTATCCTTCAGAGATTGTACCTCTGCGAATCCGTGCGCCGTCAAGTGCGCTCTCCACGAGCGCCAACTGGATTTTCAACTTCATGGTGGTAAGCTCAACGCCTTGCTCCTTGCTTCGTTCAGCGAGAGACATCCATGTGAACTAATTGTGCACATTGCAGGTTATGATTACACCGGTGGCATTCGCAACGATCGGCTACCAAACTTACATCATATTCGCCGTCATCAACGCATTCATCGTGCCATGCGTGTGGTTCTTCTATCCAGAGACTGCCTACAGGAGCTTGGAAGAAATGGATGACATCTTCCGCAACTCGAAGGGCTTCTTTGATGTCGTCAAGGTCGCCTCTCCGAAGAACACCCCTCACCGGTACGACAAGAATGGCAACCTGCTTATCAACTACATGGATACGGAGGAGCATCGTCGCCGCAGTAGCGTCATTGCGCCGGGTGGAGTTGCTGGAGCGAAGGTCAAGCAAAGTTCTGGTCAGACGGACAGCTATCGTGAGGAGGCGGGCAACAGCGGGAGCGATAACGAGAAGGGAGAGAAGGATCTTTAGACTGATGTAATGCACCTCGGACGTATAGAGGCTTTGAAGTGTTCTTCAGACTGTCCTTCGTCAGGAAGACGATTTCTTCTCTGCTGGTCGATCATGCGACTGTGCGTATGGAGGCTTCGCCGTGGTCTTCATTGGTGTCGTCTTCGGAAGACGATTACTTCGTACTCTCTGAGCTGTCAGGAGCCTGTAAGTGCTCCAGTGTAGAGCAGGACATTTGCCACAGGTCCTCTCATCGACAAGGCCTCGAGTTGAGGCATCCTGGAGGATTACCTGCACTAGCGCCTCGCTTGTGCAGGCTACCATGTGTAACTACGTTGACCTCTTCGCCCGTGTCACCGCTGATAAATCACAATCTCAATAAGTCAGACGCAATCTAGGATGTTGTCGATGCTGAATCCAACTTCCTCTTCAACAACACAGCTACCTGATCTCTGTTTCGGATAACCCGTGACGAGGCAATGGCCGCAAATTGGGGAACACAAGGCACTGGAGATTTTGTTCCCACTTCTCACGCAACTCCATACGCGGCCACCGACCCGAAGACCACCGCTCTCCCGGCTCCCTTCACCGTCTGCATAGTCGGTGCATCACGCGGAATCGGAGCAGGTATAGCCACAAGCTACGCCAAAGCTGGCGCTTCCTGCCTCATTCTCTCATCTCGTCGGGTCTCTGGGCTCGAAGAAACTGCCGCTGCATGTCGTGCCATCAATCCTGATATCCGCATAGCCGTTATACCTTGCGACATCACTTCTGCTCAATCGGTGGCTTCTCTTGCGAAGGAAGTCCGTGAGCAGTATGGACGTCTCGATGTGGTCGCCGTCAACTCTGGCTACTGGGGACCAGTCGTTCTCACCATGACAGATACGGATCCGGAGACATTCTCAAATGCGATCAACGTGAACTATACCGGAACCTTTCTCTGCGCAAAGTACCTCACACCACTGCTCTTGGAAACTGAAGATGGAGCAAAGGCGTTCGTCGGAGTCAGCAGCTTTGCCTCGCTGATTGTGCGAGGTCCGATTGCAAACGCCCAGTACTGCGTGAGCAAAGCGGCGCAACTCAAGTTGCTGGAGCATGTGCACGAGCAGTATCACGGTCAAGGACTAGCGACATATGCTGTGCATCCGGGTGCGGTCTTGAGTGAGATGGCGGAGGAGACTGCACCTGATGCCTTCAAACCATACCTCACGGACTCGCAGGAGCTGTGCGGTGCGTTCTGCGTGTGGCTGACGAAAGAGAAGACGAGGGTTGAGTGGTTGAGTGGCAGGCTGCTGAGCGCAAAGTGGGACGTAGAGGAATTGGAGGGACGGAAGAGAGACATCGTGGACGGAGACCTTCTCAAGATGAAGCTTTCGTTGTAGAGTTGAAGTTGAGAGCAGTGGCACAGTAGCTTGAGAATGGAGTTCAAGGAACAGTGGGACTCTGCGCCAATGAGGACAACCAACCTTAGACAAATGAAAGAAGGAACATTGGCGAGACGAATCGAGTGCCTTGTCCGGACTTCACCCCAAATTAGATCCTTCCTACGAGTGATAGTAAGGATCTTTTGGGGCAGGCAGTAGAATTGTACACGCCGAAAAGCAGATCCCGGATCGAATTGAGAAAGAGAGGTCTGGACATTGAGTTGGTAACATACCGGTCCGCTGATGAAGCGAAAACGATCATAGAATCATCTCGCGACCTCTCACTTTCCCAATGCTCTCGCGATTAAGAAGTCAAGTTCATCCCTTCGCTCCTGTCCACAACCCGCCAGCTCAAATACCCATCCACGGGTCATTCTGCGGTCTCAAAGACTGCTGATAAGCCGCCTCCCTAGCAGCGATTTCCTTCGCCTCACGCTGCTTCTTCAACTGCACCAAGTTGCCCTTCAATCCGCGCAAGTACCGCTTAGCTTCATTGATCAAGTGCTCCGGCTCGTTGGAACACTTGAGTGCTTCCAGCATCGCTCGAACCTGAAAAGTTGAACGTCAGTGATCGCCTTTCGCATGTATTCGGGGTGCGCAACTTGCCTGAGTCTCCGATTGGATGTGAGGGCACACTCGAGCATGCCCATAGTGAGCCATGCCGCAGAGGTTGCAGTATTCAACTCCTGCGATCTTGATGGGGCAGCTGCCGACCGCATGGTATTTGCGACAAGCAGCGCAGTTGATCGAAGGTGTCGCTTTGTTGCTGGCAGCAGCGCTGGACTCTGTGGCGGCGCCATTCGTGGAGAGATCAATCTTCTGGACGTACGGCTGCGGCACGATGGCACGCTTAAATGTTGGGTGCTCTGCGTGCGTTGTAAGCATTATGACGTTGATGATTCGGTGGTGAGTGCTGGTGTAGTGGGGACCGGTGATGACGATTTTGTGTTCTGAGGTGTTGGGGTTTGAAGCAATGGTGCTGGTGAAGAAAGAGATGAAGGGTGGACGTTTTCTTCGTCGTCGTCGTCGTCACTGAGGACAATCACCTCACGAGGGGTGTTTCCCGGACTGGAGTTGTTGAAACTCTTGGTCTCGGCGGGTATGCTTGAATCGAGCTTGGCAAACGACCATTTCAGTGTCGCCCCAACAGGTAGCGGATCGTTGCTGAAGTTCGACATGGCAGCCCTCTGCTTCAAGAGCTTGGGGGTGATACTGATTTTACTCGCCGCACCGGCCGCCTTTCTCATGGCAGTAGAAGCTTTCGGTGTGGCAGGGTTTCGTGCTTTCTTGATGGACGACTTGGGGGTGGCTTTGCTCTTTGCCGTTGGGGTGGACAGCAGAAGCTTCTGGGGAGTCTTACCGGATTTCTTGCGACTTGAAGCGGGCTTGTTGCCGTTCAGAATGTCCATGTCGCCATTGGCAAGCATCTCGTCATTCTCACCATCGACGTCGTCGTCTTCGCTCTCATCGGCTTGAAAGTCAGTATCACTCTCATCGCCCTCACGACGCTTCTTGCGGCGCTTCACAGGTGTGAAGCCCGTTGCATCAACGGCGCCACCAGCCTTGTCCTCGCCTGCATAGTCGACGTTGGCACGGGCGCGGCGGCCTCGACCATAATCTTCAGCCTTCGCTGCAGCGTCCTCAGCAGCGATCCGCTCACGCTCTTTGAGGATGTTGTCCCAAACACCGGGATCTGGCGCGGTCTCTTCAACTTCGAGAGCTGACTCTTCCAACATGCCACGCTCATTGGCCCAAACACGAGCGAAAGAGAACTGATTCTCGGCAGTCTTGTCCGCGCCAGACGGCGTCTTCTCGATATGGCTGCGATCGAGCAGGTGCTCGATATCGGCATCGCTGAAAGTGATCTCCTGGTCGTCCTGGTCGTCGAAGACTGCATTGGCGCCATGGCGAAGGACCGAGACGAGATCAGTCTGTTCTGCATCATCGGCGTCCATCTCTTGAATCAGAACATGGTCAAGAGCAAGCTTCTTACGGCCGATTTGCATAATACGCTCCTCGGCACTGAGTCGCGTGACGAGCTGGAAGCAAAGAACTTTCTTAGTCTGACCAATGCGGTGGGCGCGCGACAGCGCTTGGATGTCTTGATGTGGGTTGAAATCTGGATCCAAGATGATGACGGTGTCCGCTGTTGCCAGGTTGATTCCGACACCTCCAGCGCGGGTGGAAAGCAGGAAGGCGAAAAGCGGCGAATCAGGAGCGTTAAACTCGTCAATACGCTTCTGCTTGTTCAATGAGCTGACTTGTCCGTCAAGGCGCTGGTATCGAAGCTGCATGCCGTCGAGGAAATCCTCCACCATATCGAGCATGTCCAGGAACTGGCTGAAGATGAGCACTCGATGGCCACGCTGCTGTAACTTCGGAAGGAGCAGCTCAAGGAATTTGAGCTTGCTACTCGCATCTACAAGATTGCGGTGAGACGATGCAATGTCGACGTTCTTGTCCTCGATACTCCTGCTGTAGACGAATGGATGGCAGAGGCACTTGCGCAGTTGCATGATGATGTTGCTCAAGCTTCCACGCTCAGTCGACTTGGAGTTCGACTCCGCGCTGAAGATAGCTTTCATGAGCTCCGGATTCTTGCTGTAGATCGACTTGTAAAGCTTCTTCTGGACGAGACTCATGCTGACAGGGACGATGATCTGAGCCATCGGCGGCAGGAACGTAAGGACCTGTGCCTTGGTCCGGCGCAGGAAGTAGGGCCGGATAAGGTCGTGCAGTCTGGTGATGTTGTCTTGATCGAGATCCTGGAACTCCTCCTCCAACTCAGCAGCATTCTTGGTATCGTCGAGGAAATGGAGCAGATTGAAGAGCTCCCGCTGGTTGTTTTGCAATGGTGTGCCTGTAAGCAGAATCTTGAAAGGAGTCTTCAAGGCGCTGAGAGCGGAGTAGAGCTGATTCTTGTCGTTCTTCAACCTCTGACCTTCGTCGACAATGAGTCCTTGCCATGCAACACCGCGGAAGAACTTTCGGCAGTTCTCGTCCGCAGCAGCATCGTAGCTGGTCACCACGATGTGACAGCGAAGGTCTTTGCTGTTCTCCGGGTAGAGCTCATAGCGGTAGGCGGAATCCCTGCTCTCACGGGAGCCGTAGTAGGCGACTACACGTAGAGAAGGAGCCCAGCGCTTGATTTCTCTGCGCCAGTTGGGACAAGTCGAGTTTGGAACGACAACGAGAAAGGGAAAGCAGCTGTGGTCCTGGATCAAGGTGGCGAGGAATCCGATGATCTGAATCGTCTTGCCCAGGCCCATCTCGTCGGCGAGGACAGCATTGCTCTGAGTGAACCACTTGTAGTAAAGCCAGTTCAGACCCTGCATCTGGTACTCCATGAGAGTTCCGCCTTGCACGTTCTCTGGCTGCGACTGCTTTTCGAGGTTCTGGAAATTGTCCTTTCGAACCTTCTCTAGGCGAGACTTCAGTGCCGCAGCCTTTGGTTGGCGAACATAGCGGCCGGCAACCCAGTCATTGTACGCAATGACGAAATCGGTCCAGCGCTCACCGTCATCAGGAGATGGCGGAGCTTCCCAGACTGCATCTTCATACGTCAGACCCTTGTACTTGATGAGAGCCTTGTCGACCTCGCGAATGCGAGCCTTGTCAATCTCCTCGGTGCGGATATCGACGATGCTGGTGAATTTGATGTTGAGAACGATGTCAGTCCGTAGGTAGTCTTCAGGAATGGCGTCTTCAGTCCTCATCTTGGGATGCTGAGCATCCTCGCGTTTGGCAAAAGCTTTGCGCATGCTATGCGCAGAGACGCCCCAAACCCAAGGACCTGGCATCCAGCGGGCACGGAAGTACGACATGCCTTCCCAGCGAACAAGATAGACCTTGTTCTCCTCTTCCACGCCTTCAAAGCCATGAGCAGGATCGTAAGCGTCCTCATCCACCGGCTTCCACGCAATAATGCCGGAGACCTTGGCTGGCATGTCGACGCACTCCTTGCACTGCCAATCGCGACTATACTCACGCACACGCTGTTCAACGTCAATCTCTTGATCGATGTCCATTGATGGGAAGTCCGCGCGCGATGGAAGATGCTCGAAGTGAAAGCCGCGGAAGCAATTGGTGCACCGGAAAAGCACGTTGTCAACGTTGTTGATGCGCTCTTCCGCAACAGTATAGATCGGATCCACGCCGTCATTGTCGTCTCTGTCTTTTTGTTCTTGAGCCGGCGTCTTGCGTGGGCGAAATGGTCGACAGGCGGCACCATGCCTATGGCACTCTTGGCACTTGCCTTGGTCGGGTGCCATAGGGTCGCGCTTTCGAGCCACAGCTACACAGCGACGACATTGGAGGACAAAGTCATCTTCGCCGATCTTGGTGACGAGGTGGTCGCGCCCTGTGCGGTGACCGAGACAGGACTTGTGGTAGACCAGCGAACAGCCCTGGCAATCAATGAGAGGGCCGACGTTTGAGCCGTTGCTGCAGGTGTCGCAGTACTGGTTGTGGCGTAAATGGAACTCGTCTCCACGAGGCCGCGGCTTGAAGACCTCGCGCACACCAATCGTCTTTGGTTTTGCGGGCGCTGGAGTGTTGTCTGACTCCGAGCGATAGATGTCATCGACCTCGACTTCTTGCATTCCACCAGTGTGACGAGTGCTGCGGCCGGAGTGGCGCATACCTTCACTTTGCCTCTTCGTCTTGAACTTCTTTGTGCGACGATCTTCGCTGTAATCCGGCTTTGAACTGCGACGGGGGCGACGCTGGCCTGGAAGATCAGACTGGAGGAACGGGATGCCATCGCTGTCGACCTCTTCGTCTTCATCCTCGTCTTCAGTAAGCCCGGTAGAGACTCGGCGCTGGCGCATGTTCCTGCCTGATGTTCTGACATTGCGCTTGCTTGAGCGGGTCGGCTTAGCGAGCTCATCCTCCGATCCCTCCGATTCTTCGTCCCCAGGCTCCGACTCGTCCACGTACTGAGTGGTTTCTTGCTTGCGCTTGCGACCGCGGGTCTTCGGTGGCTCAACATCGATTGAATCAGACATGTCGACGTCTGAGCCGTCCACATAGTCCGTGGTCTTCACGAAGCCGTTTTGCTGAGCAGGGCGCCGTAACCGTGTCGACACCATCTTGGAGGGTTTGGAGCGCTTGTTGCGTGGTTGTGGCCGAGATCGAGGTCGAGGTCGAGGAAGTTCTGACTCGTCCAGCGACGGAGGGTCGGCGCTGAAAGCTTCGAGAGCCTCTTCGGCGTTGTCCTTTTGAAGCAGCTCGTTGAAGCCGATCTGTGATCAATATGAGCCAATGTCGGAGATGCGTATGATGGTTGATGGTTTTCGTGATGAAGTGCAGAATGGTGTTCGTGATGGTGTTGTTTGAAAAAAGGAAGAGATTGTAGGGCATTAAGTAGTCATGTGAGGTGATCGTGCATGTGTTAATCGTGGCAGCCCGTGTTATCATGTGACAAACAGGTGATCGACATGTGCACAGCAGTATGAGCTCTGGCCGCTGCATTGATCGGTCTCCTCAACGCTGGATCGTTCGCATAAAGTTCGAAGACGGTAGGCAATTGGGAGCACACAGGGGCGTGAGGGATTGGAGAACGTACCAATTCCACGTGGAAGTCGTCGAACAATACCTGATACATGACCTGATCTTCTTCGTCGAGCTCCCGAAGCACACGCCTAACACTTTGAGCGCCTTCGCGAAAGTCCTCGAAGTCGTCCTTGTCGGCGGCCTCGGAACGTGAGATCTCCACCACCAGCTTGCGGGAATCTGTAGAGCTTTTGTTCTGTCCATCTCTGCGTCTGTCCGAGTCTTCGATCGCCTCCGACGAGGCCATTGATTGTGTTTCCAGCTGTTGATCGTCGGATTCTTGGCCTAGCTCATCACCAGACACCACAGACGGAGGTGATCGGGTCTCTCTCTTGCGTTTGCGACCATCTGCGCGCCCAGGAGAGCGTCGCAATGCGGTAGTACCCATCGGAGCTACGGGCGCTCTTCCGCCCTGATTTGTCTCACGGGCTCCTCCAGCCTTCCATACCGCCAAGTTCGGAGCAGCATTGTCGTCGTCTGAGGAAGAATCGAGGCGCGCGTCGAAGTGGAAAGCCATTTGGGCGGAGTCGCAGCTCTCAAGCAATACCTGCGTGTCGATTACGCCAAATAGTCAAAGGGATGTATTCGTAGCATCCAGGAGGTGGTCGAAGTGGACGTCGAAGGAGACGTGGTGAATGATCAAGTCGAGGGTTGACGTGAGGTCGACGCGTTGGCCTAGAGTGAAATCGAGCGACCGGGGTAGCAATTTGCAGCCACAGCACCGCCACAAGGCTTTGACCCCAGCTCATAAATCTTCCAGGAAAAATTCCCAGAGATCAAGAACGACAATGCGATGATATTTCCATCATGGCAGTCATCGTTGAGCTTGCATCGCATCTTGGTCCTGACTTCGAGAAGAGCTCCGCAACATTGGCGCCAGGTTTCCACCACATCCGCCATCAACAGAAGCTTGCGAGGATCCAGAGATAGCGGTTATGCTCAAAGGGGCGGTCGAGATCGTGGTTCTTCCGGCCTGAATCGCTCTTCAGGTCCGCCTGGTCGAGATCGTCCACAGGGCTTCGTGAGAAGTGATGGAACACGACGGCCGAGAGACGAAAATGGTGGAGCTCCATTCAAGAGAAACTCATCATCGCCCGAGTATGCGCCTCGTGGCCGCCGGGATGAAATTGCGACTGTGGATCGAAGTGTGAGGGCGCGTGGCAAAGATGGATACCGTGGCCAACCAGGATTTGCTGCCCGATCTTCACGAGAGGAGGACGATTTTCCATCTTATCAGCGCAAAGATTCTAGCGATGAGCGGTCAGAGCGCCGGCGACCACTTGGATTTGAGCCTCGGTCTCGTATCGATGCCTCTGGCGATGGAAATTCGAGCAGAGGTACAGGGCGACGAGAGTCTGCAGGGCGCTCGCGAAGAGATTTTGACGCAGGTCAGGAAGGATTCCTTCCCGAACGTCGTGGACGGGTCTTTGGCGACGGGGATCGAAGCTTTGGAGGTCGGCGTGATAGAGACCCTGGCCCAGAACGGTCAGACTTCCCAGGCCATCGAGAAGGAAAGTTCGAGGAAAGGCGAAAAGGGTTTGCAGGACGCCGCGACCGTGAGCCAGTGGAAGGGCGACGAGAGGTTGTGAGGCCTCATTTCCGGAGTACCGAGTCCTCGTATCGCAAGGACGGCGTGCCGAGCTCTGGCAACGAGCGAGCTGTCAGCGCACCAGCAGTCGAATCCACCGAAGAGAGCGCTGGTGCGCGCAACGGTCTACTTCGCGACATCAAGACCGCCTGCAAGCTGATCAGATCTATTCAGAAATCTGAAGCATCAGGCGAGGATACCAGTGAGCTCATCAACATGACAATCGCATCACTTCGGAGCGTGAACAAGCATGTGACATCGGGCAAATTTCAGGACGAACCTTCCGAGGCCATCGCATCTTTGTTCGAGAAGAAGGCCTTCGCAGGGACGTTCATCGACATCGCAGATGCGGCGAGCTCAAATGCGAGTGTCTTGTTCCAAAGAGGTGACGGAAAGATTGAACTTGCCGCCAGGCGCCGCGACTCGGCTACGCCACATTCAAGGCGGACAGCGACAAAGTTAGACTCTCGAAAGGAGTACGAAGAACGTTCGCCTGAAGTTACAAGGGATGGCAGGGCTGGTCCAAGAGTCAAGGAGTCAAGGAATTCTCGAAACTCTGAGTCTCGTGAAGAAGACGGCAATGATGGCATTCCGGTCTCTATACCGTACACAACGGCAGCCAGCGAATTCATCTACGGGAAGAATGCGGTGTTCGCAGCGCTCAAAGCTCAACGCCGGAAGCTCTACAACCTCTATGTGCATCCGAACATCATCGAGCGCGAAGCCAGCGGCAACACTGGTCGCTCGGCCAAGTCAAGATATGCGAAGCCAGAGCATGAGTTCACGACATTGGCCAAGAATGCGAATGTGCCGTTTCGCAACGAATACAAGGCATTCCTTCTAGACAAAATGTCCGATGGGCGGCCGCACAATGGCGTTGTTCTCGAGGCATCAAAGCTGCCCGCACCACCAATTCTCGCTCTTGGCAAGCCTGACATTCGCAAGTCTGCTATACCTCTAGTCGTCGGCACTCAAAGCGTGGAAGAGCTCGTGGTCAACGGTGGAGCAGAATCGATATCTGTGAGTACCAACAGTTGGCGTCACCCTTTCGTCGTCTTGCTAGACGGCATCCTGGACCCTGTGAATGTGGGCAGCATCATGCGCACATGCCACTTCTACGGAGCAGATGCAGTCGCCGTTGCAACGAACACATGTGCACCATTGGCTTCCGGCGTCCTCGCCAAAGCTTCTTCCGGAGCATGCGAAGCAGTACAGATCCTGTCCCTTCCAAAGCCATCCAACTTCGTGCACGACTCTGCAAAGGCTGGCTGGAAGATCTACGCCGCTGTCGCACCAGAGGCAGGTGCGCCATCCCGAGATGCGAAACGGCAACTCACGACAGCTGCTGTAGCAGCAGCAAGTCCGCTCGCGGATCATCCGTGCATTTTGATGCTGGGAGCTGAGGGAGAAGGTCTGCGCGAGAACTTGAAGAATCGAGCTGATGCCTTTGTTTCGATCGAGAGAGGTCCAAACAATGCGCCTGATGTCGGTGTTGACAGCATGAATGTCGGAGTGGCAGCGGGTGTTCTGATGGAAGCGTTTCTTCGCAAGCCAGCAGAAGCTCCGGAGAAAATAGATACGACGAGCGAACTGGGCTTTTGAGGGGGAAAGTGGGCTCTCATTGTACACTACTGTATCATAAAGCGGAGCTGTATACTAGGGAAGTGGTTCAGCGAACATTTGGTTGACAGTGCCTGGAATCTTTGCGGCACGCCCTTTGGCATGCCCGCCCCGCAGCCCCACCGGAAAGTGCTATTGTAAGCCGACAACATAGCTCTAGGGTAGGCATCGAGGCAACAACAATCACCTCTACATTGGACATCTGCTCTCCAGACTCAATTCAAGCAATCACACGTATCAACATGTCTACCGAAATCACCCTCTTCGACTTGCCCTCCAAGGGCACGCCCACTTGCTGGTCGCTGAACCCGTGGAAAGGTTCGCATCCACACCTCCTGTCTGTTTCGAGAGAAGCTGACCATATATTCTTTATCAGCTCGCATGGTACTCAACTTCAAAAAGATCCCATACAAGACAGAATGGGTCGAATATCCGGATCTAGCATCGACTTTCAAATCCTTCGCAATTGCTCCCAACGCTCCTCCACAAGCTGAATACACCAGCCCGGTGGTCCGACTGCCAGATGGCCGATATGTGATGGAATCCCGAGCGATCGCCCGCGAGCTGGAGAAGCTCCAACCCGAGCCTTCTATTCAACTCGACAGCCCTCAGGTACAGAAGACCTTCGATCTTCTCGGTCAGATCTGGCCTCCTTTGCGATCGATTGTTCTGCCTCGGGTGCCGGTCATGCTGCTGCCACCGCGTAGCGCCGAGTACTTTGAGCGCACTCGAGAGGAGCAGTTTGGTAAGCCATTGGCTGAAGTGGCCGAAACTGACGGTGCTGGTGAAGGGCCGTGGCAAGAAGCCGAGAAGGGCTTTCAGGGTATCAAGGCTTTGCTTGCCGAGAATGAGGGACCTTACGTAGTGGGTAAGGAGGCGAGCTTTGCGGACTTCGTCCTTGCGGGACTATGGCGGATGCTGGAGAGGGTCGACCGGGATGGCGATGTGTATGGAAGGATCATGAAGGATGAGACCTTTCAGAAGCACCATGATGCTTGTAGGCGGTGGCAGGAGAAAGACGATTAGGAGCGTGTAATGACCAAGTATCACAAAAACGCTTGCGGCATTTGATCATAAAAAACACTATATTGCGGTGCCGATAACCTAGCAATGCCGTGCCAGCCAACTTAGCAACACCGTGTCAAACAAGCAAGCGGTATTGTGCTAGGCACCTGGCAGTAAGGTGACATGTAACTTGAGATCGCGTACATGGCAGCGTACATATCACCGTGCAGGGCAGCGGACATGTCGCCGTACATGCCGCCGTACGAGCAGCGTACATGCCGCCGTACGAGCAGCGTACATGCCGCCGTACGAGAGGTTAGCGTGCACGTCGCCGTGCAGTGAACGTATAAATCACTGTTCAGGGTGGCGTACATGTAGCCGTAACAAGTGCGCTCTCTATGCAAGAACAAACAGTTCGACGAACATTCCGACCACTGCGAGCATGGACGACACCATCAAAGTGGAGGCAGCTCCTGTCCCATCTCCAGAAGACTGCGGGCTGTTGGAACCAGTTCCACTGCCATTGCCATCGCCACGCTCAGTCCCATTGGCGCCTCCCCCGAGAGAACCTCCAACTCCTGTTCCGTTGGTACTGCCAACGCCCATCTTGATGTCCCCACTTGGCAGATTAGCGAGGAACACCTCCAGTGCGTTGAGGTTCTGATTGATTTGCCCGTAATAGTCCTCCGTGTCGTCGACGGGATCGTACCAGCTGTTGGCGCAAGAGGTACCGTTCTCGCCGTAGACACATGCGGCCGCAGCAGCGGTGGCGGATGCGCGCAGGACCGCTGTGATGTTCTGCCGATAGACACTGTCGTCGGAAGCAGGCGCCATATCTCTGTACGTGGCGAGACTGCGAACAAATTGAGCCCGGAACCCCGTCTGATCGATGTTGCAGTTATCGGATGGTTCACAAGCGACCTCATAGATGATGTTCCTATCCTCATACACGAAGATCCTCAGTGAACTGTTTGTGACGAGCTGATTGAGTTCGGACCAGTATCGACCTGTAGCGGAGTCTGGCGCCGTCTGTGAAGATTGTCAATTAGAATCTCCGTGGGAAAACTCGAATTGCACTGCACGATTGGAGTCTCAGCGGCTGAGAGTGCGCCGTCTGAGCAGGAGAATGGAGAATGGAGGCGGTCGAGTCGATTTTGCTCCGACCACAGTGAGGACATACCGCGTTCGCAGAGTAAGCTCCAGTAGTGAGAAACAGTCCAGCGTTGTTTGTCCACTGAAGACGGTTGATCTCAGAGCAGCTCGTGGTAGCGTCCGTGCCGTCAAAAGTCTGGCCGTTCTGATTCATCAGACCAATGCTTCTCGTCCACTCCACCGCACGTGTAGCCCATTCGCCATAGAAGGTGGAATTGCCGGTGAAGCGGTGGAGGCGTGCAGCAAGCGATGCGAAGCTCGCTTGAGAGATGGAGTTCTTATAGTTGTAGCCGTTGTTGAAGGTGAATATCTGCCACCTCAAGCCCTGCAAGAGGTTAGTCTCGACAACAATACACACTGTTACGTCCTTGGGTTCCATCATGTCTCCGTCAAGACGCGAGCGACCGAGGTTTCCGACATCGAGGCAGAGTCTTCAAAACCATCGTCAAGACAGAGGCACAAACGAGGACAAGCCACTTACTCCACCGCAACTTTCCGTGTCCCATCGAGCGACCTGCTCCTTGAACACAGTATCCGCAATGCTCGCCCAGGTGATGTTGTTGGACAACAAGTCATTCGGAACCGGGAGATCGTACTCCGCAGCGCTCATCGCCGCCAGAGCCCAGGCAGCTTGATCGTCATTGCCGAGAGACTTGCTCTGGTTTGGAGGCATATAGTTGAAGTCCGGGCCAAGCTGGAAGACGAGAGCCGACTGGAGGGTAGGAACAATGGACTGGTCTCCGGACAGGGCCCAGTACTTGATCAGTGAGTTGAACATATTGCCTGCATTGTACCAATAGTATGGCTGAGGGAGCAGCCCGGGTATTCCGCCTGGACTCTCAGTGTAGTTATTGTACACGGAGAGGATGTTGTCCACCACGATTTTGCTGGCCTTGAGGACCGAGTCCCGGTTATTTACATCCAGATCGATGGCATTCGCGAGCCCAGCGGAGAGGGCCAGGCTCGTGAGGCCGAAGCCAGAGATTCCACGCATGATTGAAAAAGGGAATGGGTGATAGGTTGAAGGAAAGTAGTTATTCGGAAAACGAAGGACGGGATAGCAGAAGGCAAGAGTGGGCGACGCGGTTTCAAGACATGTCTCTTCAGTCTCGCAGCCTAGGTGGCGATGGCACCCAGACACTGAACCGAAAGGATCGCTATTGTTATTTTAAAGTCCACTTACGTTACTCGTAAGATCCTTCGCGCGTGAAAGGCTCGAGCGGCATAGGATGGCCTTGGCGGTGAAACGTGTAATGGAGAGCCTTGGCGAGTCTGTACAAACCAGAGATCCGGATGTGTGCGAATGCTGATGGGAGTGTGAGGGCTGGCGCGTAGAACTGTTTCACTTTCAAATGTTGTTCAATGCGTGTAGTTGAGGTGAATAGGGTAGCTCTGTACCACACTTTGCCGAGCCGCGCCGAGGATTGTGCAGAAGCTTAAACAAGACATCAGCAAAAGGGGCAGCTGAGGGGAGCATGAATACACCGAATATGTAGTATGCGCTGTGCACTGATCAGAGTACAGTATAGTACATGGAGGGGGCCAGCCTGGCTGCCACGATCAACGCCAGTCCATAGATGCCGCATTGCACACCTTTGTAAATCCACAAGAAGCTCTCGAGTCCGGTAACCTCGAGCACCCATTCTTTCATGTGTCCACCGTCGAACCGACGCCCACTGCGACCCAGCCAAGATCGCATTCACACATCCGTCGTCGTCATATCACATCAATCTCTATCTCATAGGACCGCCCATGCCAGCACCCATGGCGCCTAGTTTCGCAGCGAGCTGAGGATACTTCTCTTGGACTTCGAGCTGTGTTCGTGTTGCCTCGGCGTACGACAGTGCGTTGACGATCTCACCCTCTGTTCTTGACAGCTCGGCGGCGCGCTCGAAGTAGGTGAGCGCATCTGTGACTTTCCCTTGTTGCAAAAGTAGCTGGGCCATGGTCGCCACTGCGATGTCGCATTCCGGATCGACTGGAATATGGTCAGTATCACGATATCGTGAGTGTGCTCCATCCACGAGCTCGACTTACTGATCAGAGCCTTCTGGCACAGCTCCTCCGCTGAACTGTAGTCCTGCTTCCACTGGAATAGGGCAAGTGCCTTGTTGATGAGTGGAAGGACGTTCATACCGCCACCACGCTCGCCAATCGTCTTGCGCTCCATCTCCACGGCGGTATCAAACTTCTCCACAGCCTCCTGGTACTTCTGCTGATCAAGCAACAGTTCTCCATAGTAGTTGTATACATCGCTCTTGTCGCCGAAATTCTTGATGCAGCGTCGGAAAGTCGCCATACTGCTGGCCACGGAACCCATCTTGTACTGTGTCACGCCGAGCTGAATGTGGGAGAAGATGAAGTCCTTGTCGAGTTCGATGGATTTCTGGTAGTCGGTTGCGGCGAGGCTGAACTCGGACAGGATGAAGTGGAGTTGTGCCCGGTGGTAGTAAATATCTGGATCGTCTGGGTTGTGCGTCGCGGCAGTTTCGAAGTCGGTCGCGGCGGCATCGCGGAGGCCTTTCGCTGTGTTAGTAGCTGTGTCGATTGTGCCTTGTACGGCTTGTTGAGACTCACTCTGCTCCAAATGCATGCTGGCACGCTTGACGTAGCTTTGCACCAAGGTAGGATCCAACTCGATCGATTTGTTCAGGTCTTCCAGCGCCGTCACGTTCTCGCCTCTGAGGTAGCGGAACGTGCCGCGCATGTTGTATGCGAGGGCTTCGTAAGACTGCAACTCGTTCCTCGCAACGGCTTCATCGAAGCTTTCTGACGCCTCGGCGTAGCCCTCGCCAGTTCGGAGCTTCATCGCAAGTAGGCCCTTGCGCAGGTACCATTTGCCGCCCTCCTCTTGCAGATTCGCAGATTCCTCGAGACCAGCCGGAAGCTCCTTGGTGCGGAATGATTGAAGGTAGTTTGACACGAAAGTTGGCGATGGCAGCTTCTTCTCCTTCTTCTCCAGGATGGTCTTTGCCTTGGACTCAGCAACCTTCTTGAGTAGCCTCTCCACTGCTTGCGCGGAGGCTTCGTTGCGAAATTGGTCGATAATGCAGCTGGCGGTGTAGTCGAGGAGTGCTTCGCTGAAGCGTTCCTCCTGTTCGTATGCGTTTGCTCTTCGATTCAAGGCCTTGACGTACTCGCTGTCGAGGGCGATGGCGGCGGTGGTGTCCTCGATGACCTTGGCCCAGTTGCTCATAGCATTCCAGCAGGCCGCGCGGTTGGAGTAGAATACGGGATCGGCTTTGCAAAGAATGGCTTGCGTGTAAAGCTCGATGGCGCGGTTGTAGTCCTTGCTGCCGTATGCCTTGTTTCCAGCAGCCTTGAGCTTGGCCGCATTGTCCTTGCGCTCCTGCTCTGATAGCTGCGCAACGGAATCCTCTGTGACCTGTGGCAGCTCCTCGGACTGTTCCTCGACGGCAGCAACCTTGGGCGCAACTGTTGGCTCCGGCTCCGGCTTCGCTGGTTCCACGCTCTTCTCGACGTTCTTCTTCACTTTTCGTTTATCCTTCTTCGACTTTTTGCTCGGCTCTGATGGCGCTGATGGCTGTGAGAGATAGTATACTGTGCCACCAACGACCACAACCGTGACACCGGCAACGGTCCATGCAGCGACCTTGTTGTCCGAGTACCAGTTCGATAGGCGATCCACAAACGAAGAGCTCGCATTCGAGACGGAATGCGCAACCTCCTCAGCGACCTGCGAAGGACTCTGCTGTGTCGCCATGATCGTGTGCAGACGAACTTCGCGATGGCGAGATGGACTGGGATGGCGCTGGCAGATGCAAGGCGGTTTGGTAGGGCGGAAGAAGGGATGGGACGGCGATGATGGATCAACCAATGTGTTCATCAAACTTCGTCCATCATCTCCAAGCTCTAGCACAGCACAGCCACGGCACGGCACCAGTGACGCGAGGAAAAGACCGTGCATTTTTGCGCCACACTTCACCTCTTCAAGGGGGAAGAGATCCTCTTAAATCGACCAAATCTTCGACATGGTTCCAGGCTACAAATTCGCCCAGATCTGTCGTCATCATCAAGGTATACACCGACTGTCAACAATGAGATATCGGATCCGTTGTCTCAATGTCGTCGCCAGCGAACAAGTGACACTTTAGCTTTCCCGCCTCCGAACTCCGGCGTTGACTTTTTTGTGTAGCCTCGACTTACCATACACTGTCATACTCGACTTCACTTACTGTATACTGCCATCCATGCCGGGGATCGCACTCGTCGTATTTCAATGAGTCACTCCACACAAGAGAAACTGATGTACAACGCCCGCCCATAGTCTGAGAGAATTCTCATTCCTCTTCATACCTCCACATGAACCAACCACCATGAGCGGCCACTTCCCTGGCGTTGCCGGTCAGGACAGTGGAGAAGAACAGGAGCCATACGTCTACACCAGCATCCGCTATGACACGCGGCTCGTGTCCTGCGACAAGAACACAGAGGCATCCTGCAACAAACCCTGTCCTTTCTACATGCTCGAGCACCACTGGACTCGACTACAAGTCGCCAAATGGAGTACCTTCTTCTTCGCGGACGACAGACCGCGACCCAACTCCGGTGGTCCGGCGGTACTTTTCCAAGCTCTCATGACAGCAGTCAGACAATGGCACGAGAAGCATCCCGGCGAGAACCCTGAGGCACTACGGATCAAAATTCGCTCGTATGTGGGAGGCAAAATGCGAACGGAAATCTATCATCCATTGAAAAGTGTGCCGCTCAGTACTCTATTCCCAACGACTTTCAATGTACCACTGGACCAACGAAAGACCGAATGGACGATGGTGCTGGACACGGAACCCACGGAGCCAGCCGAGTCGACCATGTTCAAGACCAACGATCGAGCTTTCTATGGACGTGCACGAATAGATGCTGGAATCATGAATTTCATCCAACCGCGAGAGGTCCTGCTTTACACGCCAGAAAATACGGTGCTGGATGGATCTATCTGTACGCCGTATTTCTATCGCAACGGCAGGTGGGTAACGCCGGAGTCATCGGCTGGAGGTTTGCAGGGCACGACTCGTCGTTGGGCGCTCGAGAAGGGTCTTTGCGTGGAAGAAAGCGTTCCGATTGATACTCTACGGCACGGCGAGATCGTATGGGTCAGCAATGCAGTGCGAGGGTATTTCTGGTGCTATTTTGTGGATCGGAAAAGGCTCACAATTCCTGGAGCCAAGCAGTGATGCGATCATGCTCTTTCAGGACACAGACTCTACCTCCATCGGTCCGCTCAAACAACAACACGTAACTCGGACTCTAGTACCTTGGATCGTACAGTGTTTGTCGTAGAGCATCTCTCTTCTAGTCGCTGCTTTCGGTTCTGCGTAGACGTCCACCCGCTTCGATTGTTCTTCCCTTCTCTCGCGCAGGCTGCACACTCCACGCCACCCGGAGTCCGACACATACGGTGCAATTTGAGCGGGACCACGGAGGTAGCACTGCATCAGCGTGGGCTGGGATTGCTCAAGCATTGTCTCATGTTGTTGCATCGATTCTATGCATTATTGAGCTGGCGTTCCGACCAATTCAGTACCAAGATCAGACTCCTTTCGAACCAAATCCGACTCATCGACAATCCATGCTACTCCTCCTCCGACAAGTGCCTCGCATGGCTTCGGACGTTCGAACCGCACCTTCGCATCGAACAGCTGAAGCTCGGGTAACTCTTCCCGGCGTGCAAGACTTCGTCACCGTCTGCTTCCTTCTTTGATCGGGCATTGGACGCTCGACGACCGTATGACTGGACCCAACTTCGACCATCATCGATGAGCTCCTTTCGGCAGTACCAGACTCCGAACATGCGAGCAGGCTCCAGGCCTGATCATGCTCAGCTAGATGCTTTTTGAAGATCCGTACAAATGGTGCTTCCAAAAGATTCGTGGTCTCCGAGTAGTCGGTCTCGAAGAAGTGCTGCTGTCTTCTCGACGCTTTGTAGAGTCGCGTGACGAGGGCAAGGTCACCTTCGCCTCTTGACGAGGTATGAGTCTGATGATCTTGGTTCGATTTCATCAACTCGTCTGCAACAGCCTCGGATCTACGCTTTTCTCGATCGTAGCACCGACCCCTTGCTGTGCTCTTCTGGATGGCCTATCAGTCTTGCCTCTATATCAAGCACTTTTCGCCAAGCTTACTCGTTGTTGAGAGTCGTGTACGCGGAGATTGTTCGTGGACAGAGCAGCGATCTTCGGTACTGTTCTTTGCGTCCTCTGCGGAGGCATGACTGCTACGATTCTGACGAATGTTCCGGGAGGAGTTGAAGGAATGGCTATTACCTAGACATCATCCGATCCGAGATGTAAGAAAGACATGTATCCGGACTGGCCAGTACAGTCATCATGGAGGGACCTGATGGCGCTGTCTCGAAACACGATCCGAGTCCAAGAATTGACCTCAAGCCAACGATCGTCCATCGATGTCAATCGAATGACCCAGGAAGTCAGCAGCCCAAATGTCCGTCGACTGCTCTGGACGCATTGGTCAAATCCTCCCACGAGCAGGGCGCACGAGCACCAATGCTCGAAACAATTCTGCTACTAGATTTTCGATACAATGAGCTACGTACGTTTCCTCGACAGGGAACTGCACACCTCCGCCACGTTCCAAATCTTGATCTCGTCTTGAATTCCTCCTTTACGCCTCACATTTCGATTGCTGATTCACCAAATTGGGACATTCTGGAAGCCAGGAAAAGCCAGGAAAAAGCCGCTCAAGCCTTGGGCGTTGTGATTTGTGGCGCATGAGAGCAGATGATGTACGCCCGTTACTGTTCGTGATCTGAGTGGGGAAGCCGCATCGTGGCGTCGTCTGTTGGAGCCCGACGATGACCGATGCCATGTTATCAACAGGCGTCTGAGCTGTCCAGTGGAGGTTTGACCGTGCGAAAGCCGCTTATGCTGGCGAGATGACTGTCTTTGAGAGTGCGATGCTCGCGATCTCCTACACACGGCCCCTGTCCCTGCGCTGCAGCTCGGGGGCACGATCTTAGCTCCACGTGCTCGAGCACCCAATTCGGAGATTCTCTCAGGGTACCACATTCTGGGATCCACGAACGACGCAAGATCGCGGCAGATCAGTACCACCACCCGAGGAGAAATGCCAGCCCAACCCCAGGAATAACATCCGACCGTTCGGGTCACCAGAAGAATTCTCCGAACAAGCCCAGGTCTCAGCCACTTGACTTTCCAGATGCCGGCTTTCCTTGGGTCATCATCAGTCGTCTCACATCGCTCCACGACCAATGTCTCAGGCTTTCAGCCATCAACGATATTCTCGGCTCGAGCTCCGAACGGCGCTCATGGGATCAAAATGAGGCCTGAACTCGGTACCTCGCAGCTCGTACACGCCGCGATGCTCGTGCAATGCATGGCCGTCTGTCTTGAGGTCGTGCACTCATTTCTGCGATGCCCTTGTGATTGGTCAGCCTTTCTTGGGTGGGCTGACAAGTTAGAAGGAACGAGCCTTGCTACTATTCGTAGTCTTCAGCCGTTTCAGTTCGATCGAAGGAATCTTCGTTTTGGAATGAATTTGTCAGCGATGTATCATTGGGCATGCATGAAAGGACCCAAGATTCGTGGTCGTGGTCAGCTCTGGGTCTCGAAGAACTGTCCTCCCAGTGCGGTCGAGTTGACAAGTTGTAGTGTCAATGCAACGAATAAAAGTCGTCGCCCAAGCAGGTATCTATAAGGATGTATGCTAGTAAATGGTATCATCAGATCCAAGTGTGAAGGACCTCAATCCTCTACAACTTGCTAGACAGCACCGCTCTCATGCGCTTCTCGACCGCTTCCAAGTACTCATCAGTCGTGACGTAGTCGTTCTTCTTCCCACAGCTGATGGCCAAATCCTTGGTCATAATTCCTTGCTGGTCGACAACGTGGATGCAAGCCTCCTCCAAGCTCTCGGCGAACTTGACCAATTCGGGTGTATCATCGAGCTCACCGCGCTTGGCGAGACCACGAGTCCAGGCGAAGATGGATGCGATGGGATTCGTGGAGGTCGGGTTGCCCTTCTGGTGCTCGCGGTAGTGGCGGGTGACGGTGCCGTGGGCGGCTTCGGCTTCGAAGGTCTTGCCGTCGGGAGTCACGAGCACGGAGGTCATGAGGCCGAGGGAGCCGAAGCCTTGGGCGACGATGTCGGATTGGACGTCTCCGTCGTAGTCTGTGCATTGTTAATGAAAGTCGTCATTCGATACGAAGAAGTATAAACTCACTCTTCATGGCGATGAGCATGCCACCCTCGTTCTTGATCATTTGCGCGACCATATCGTCGATGAGACGGTGCTCATACCACAGACCCTTAGACTCAAACTCCTTGCGGTAATCCTTCTCGTAGATGTCCTGGAAGATGTCCTTGAACTGACCATCATACTTCTTCAGGATGGTGTTCTTGGTGGTCATGTACATTGGGTAGTTGAGAGACAGAGCGTGCTTGAAAGAAGCGTGGGCGAATCCTGAGATGCTCTCGGTGGTGTTGTACATGGTCATGGCAACACCGCCTTGAGTCTTATCGGTGAACTGGAAGACCTCAATCTTCTCCGGCTGACCACCCTCCGGCGTGAAGACCATCTCCAGCTTGCCCGGGCCCTTGATGACTTGGTCCTTTGCCCGGTACTGGTCACCGAAAGCGTGACGGCCGATGACAATAGGCTTTTGCCAGCCTTGTACAAGTCTAGGTATCCGTGGAATGACGATTGGCTCTCTGAAAACTGTGCCGCCGAGCTGATTCCTGATGGTGCCGTTGGGCGACAACCACATCTTCTTGAGCTTGAACTCCTCCACACGAGCCTCATCGGGTGTGATTGTGGCACACTTGACACCAACGCTGTACTTTTGAATGGCCGTCGCGGCGTCGATCGTGATCTGATCGTTGGTCTCGTCCCGCTTCTCCAGGCCGAGATCGTAGTACTTGAGGTCGATATCGAGGTATGGGTAGATGAACTTGTCCTTGATGTTCTTCCAGATTATGCGGGTCATCTCGTCGCCATCGAGCTCGACAACGGGGTTCTTGACCTTGATCTTGGGGATCTGTTTGGAAGCCATGGTGCGGCGCTGGACGAGTTTGGCGGCGATGGGTCGAGGAAATGTGCGAGTGGCAGTGGTGAGGATCGGAGTGGTGAAGGTGGTGGTTGTGGTGGTAGAGGATCGTAGAGCGTTCGTGGCAAAAGTACGCAAAGACGACATGTTGCAAAGTAAAATCACCTCAAGATCCCGCAATGAGCCGCTGAGCTGTGGATGGTCGAGATGGTTGCGATCCGGTAGTCTGCAGGAGCGGATTACCCGAGGCAGCTCGTGTGAGTCGTCGCTGAGGGGGAGCTGGAGCGGCGGGATGAGCTGGAAAAGAGAGAGAGAGCACGAGCTGGAATTGCTCCGGGAGTCCGATGTCGCTTGGGTGGGTGCTGTGGTGGAGCCGAGTGGAGGGAAATCGTGGGGGAAGAGAGATGCCCTGCCTTAATTCCCGGCTGATGTGATGTGACCTCTTCTCTTCTCAAGACACAACAATACCGATATACGAGAGCAGAGATACAGGACCAGGACGACTTACGGTTGGGGGAAGAAGAGTATACTTATGGCTTCTCCTCCACTTGGCACCGGCAGTGCTGCGTTGCTCGACGATGAACATCTCCGCACGAATCCTCCCAGGAGTATCGATGAACGACAATGACCTCGGGTCATCTTCAGTCTGGTCGTGTGATCAGTGCTGATGAAGAGAGGCACGCAGAGGTGTGGTCGATATAAGCTCATGCTACTCTTGGTCAACAGTTTGAGACGTGCTGAGAGTCATGCATGACACGATCAATGAACGTCTGGATGTTTCAAGAAACCCTGTCGGCAAGTCCCCGAGGCGCTTCCAATATATGAGACATGCTCACGCCTCCGGCTTCACTGCAACGGCCTCTGTGATCGCTATCGTGGAGGAGACAATGCCACATGTCTTGCAAGCGAGAGTCTCCCGGCCTGGAGTGTCTTGATGCCTTGGAACTCAAACCTTGTCTCAATGGGCATCGGAGAAGACATGCGGTAAGATGTCTCCAATCTTGCTATTCAGCTCTTCGCCTTCATTGAAAAGCGCACCAAAATCCTTCAATCCTCCGCATCCTGCCTCAGATTCCACTACCACGAAGATACCCGCACCTCAAGCATCAAATCCGACCAAGATCAGCATGCCTGCCTTATCCCCATTCGACCAAGTCCACTACTGGACATCCTTGACTCCAATTCTGTTGCCTCTACTTCTGCTCACGCTCGCCTTCGTTCATGACATCGCACACGAAGTCACGAACTCCATCGCCAAAGTCCTCAAGCGTCCCATGCCCAGAAGCATACACTATTGCGCACATGGACTGAACGCGCTGGCCTGTATGCTCTGCATGGTCTGGCATCTCGACGCCGCTGTCTTCTGGTTCAAGAAGCGTCCATCTCGGCTTTCTTTATACTATGTACACGTTATGATGAAGACATGCGTCAATCTGGTTGGTACGATTGGGTGCGCACTGATTGCGAGCCTTGTCATATTTTTGCTTGGAGGAGGACCATGTAAGTTTATCCAGCACGCTAGCCCACGATCTTCGAAGTCAGTCCAAGTGACAAGAGTCAAAGCAGTCGTTGCAGAGTCGGACGCTGAAGAGCAGAACCGTGCACGCACGATTTTTCCAAGACAGGACAGCCCCAGATCAGAGCAGCCCGTCAACGAACCTCTACCTCCCTTCACCACCCCTGCAGACCCAACCCCCGAACAATTCCGCACCGCAATCTCCGGCGAAGGCATCACGGCCGAAGCCCTCGTCGCCCTTCACCAGGACTACGCCACTCGGCACCCACTCCGATTCGCCCTCCTAGCCCTCCGCGAAGGTCAATACTCGGACCCGCCTCCTTATGTGCGAGCCAAGTTCGTGTCCAGGAGGCTCTCCACGCGCTCCCGCGTCGATCAGGAGTTGGTGGATGGCTTCTTCATCGAGGATGTCATCAATGCTGCCAAAAAGGCTTCAGGTGCTCTGCCGGATGGCTATTTGAAGTTGCTGTGTGATGAGAGGGCTTGTCAGAGGTGTGGGAGGAGGGCGTCGCTTGGAGAGACTTATTGAGTTAGTGTGACACATCAAAGAGCCATTGTACAGGTAGAGTCATCCGACAGCTTGTTGCACTTTGTTCCAATCTACTACCACCAGGACTGAAGGTGGAGGGGATTCGGGTGGAGTTGATGAAGTTAGTAGGGAATGTGGATCAGGTCAGGAAGTGCATGATGGCGGTGTAGAAGCCGAGATATTTGGACGGCTTTCTGACCATACGAGACGCGAGATCGAAGGAGCTGACGACATTGATGTTCGCAAGCTGGCCTTCGATGGTCAAATGAGCGCAAAGAAAGTGTTGACTTCATCGAGGCCTGTCGAGCATTCAGTAGTCTTATGCATATGCGAGTGTAACATCACAGCAAACCTAACGAAATGTGTCTCTGAGCTCTCACAACGATGCGCCGCCAGATCTTTCGCCAGACATCGATGCGCGAATTGGACCCCACTAGAGGTGGTTCGACGAACCGCCTCTGCCTCCGTTTGTACTCTCTGCGACAATACGGAAAAGTGCAGTCATGGACTTTCGACGACAATACGATGAAAGTGTCGACGC
This sequence comes from Zymoseptoria tritici IPO323, assembly GCF_000219625.1. Classification (NCBI taxonomy): domain Eukaryota; kingdom Fungi; phylum Ascomycota; class Dothideomycetes; order Mycosphaerellales; family Mycosphaerellaceae; genus Zymoseptoria; species Zymoseptoria tritici. The sequence continues at coordinate 1,447,450 of NC_018218.1, read as the reverse complement.
GCCTGTCCTCTTACCATAGTACTTGCTGTCCATCCATCGTACGAACCATCTCTCCATCCACTCGACAAGCAGTACCAAGCGAACAAGATCCATATCAGCATGACCACCGCCAGCATCACGAAAGAGACGGCGACGCCGGCAGCCGCGTGTCCGTGTAAGCATCGCTATCCCCACGAGAACTTCTTGGGCCGTTCAGAGCCACACCTGCACGTGGACTGTAGCCGTCTTCAACCCGAAGCATCAATTCCGACGCTCTCCAAATACTCCACACCGACCATGGTATCAAAGGGAAGGTCGACTGGAGGATTCCGCCGTCACTTCCTGGGAGACCAATTCTACTACGGTCCTCGGAGACGATTCAAGTGTAGGAGTTTCGCGGATCGGATCCGTGCATTAGCCGCACTGATGGAGGAGAAAGAGGTCATCGCCCGTCGACGTGAGCTTCTTGCACTGCAGAGATGGTGATCCCACAAAGGTTCAGACGAGCTGAGCATATCGCGGGCATGTTGTTGTGTGGAAGAAGAAGTGCGGTTCCGAAGCGCCGAAGCTAAGAGCGCCTTTCATCCCTGCGCCTTATTCATTCGGTCATCGGTGATCGGCACAGCCGCAATTGCATGTGCAACGCGCGGACTTCAAGATCAACCTCTTGGACCTCACCATTGTCCTTACAACTCCTGTTACAACATCGAAGATCCCAGTACCTGCAAGGAAACCAAACAATCATGGGTTCAGCAGAGGAAATGCATGCGGCCATGGTCAACCGGTCCATCCGCACCATCAAAGCCGTAAGGCTCCACGATCGCCGCTTCAACTTGCTTCTACCAGGACTAACTCTCTCCAGGAACTCGAATACCTTTGCGATGCCTCCGTGATCAGCCCTCAGACCCTCAGCGAACTTCTCAGCAAAGTCCCAGCACAAACAGCGCTCCATGCGCCAATCTCAGTAGGCGCTGTACCCTCCGCCGTCAACGGGCCCGTATCCCACGCGCCAACGCCGGTGCCGAATGCTTCAATGAACAACTTGTCGCTCAACAACCACAATCAGCCTCAGGCCAACTCGAACGGCTACTACGACGAGAAGGCGCAGCACGAACAAGCTCCTCCCGCATACAATGCTCCTCCACCAGTCGCCAATTACCCACCTCTCGCACAAGCCACAGCTCTATACCCGTACAACTCAACCGATGCTGGAGATCTCGAACTACAACCGAACGATCACATAACCGTAACGGAATACATGAATGCGGAATGGTGGAAGGGTCGGTCCAGCCGCACTGGACAGGAAGGTATCTTCCCGCGCAGCTACGTCAAGGTCGTGGAAGAGAAGGCAGCGGCGTCGAGCACTACCAACAACTACGGTAACATGCCGTTGGAGATCAGCGGACAGGGTAACGGCGAGGGCAAAGTGCCAGGCAAAGGTAAGCCGTGGTTTTGTTGAGCTGTGACAAGAGTGGCATGCTGACATTTTCACAGCTGAGCAACAAGGCAAGAAGTTCGGCAAGAAGTTGGGTAACGCGGCGATCTTTGGGTAAGCTTATTCTGGATAGTATAAAGTCTTTCGCTCGTTGATACTAACCTCTGCTGCAGTGCTGGTGCCACAATTGGTGGCAATATTGTCAACTCGATCTTCTAAGGACCTCACCGGCTGTGTGCACATGTGTACGAAACGCAGCCGCGGTTGACGTACAACTTCTCGGGATATTTCGAGTTAGACTTCATGAGTTCCACTGGATAGCACGGCGTTGGCGTTGCCACTGAGAATTTCCACGAGAGCATTGATCTTATCATGCGTTCAACCCGAATCGACAGTATAATGACATCCATGTTACCACGTTGAAAGTGTGCTCCTGTCAGCTCCAGGCGAAGAGTACGTACCTAGGAGAAAGGAGTGATTGAGCATGGCTAGTAGAACTACGGATTTGGATGCATGGCTTGTTTTTCGTCGGGAGTACCTATGTGTTGATGAAGGAAGATCACTCCTTGCTGTTCGGTTGCTGTTGTGACTGATCACCAGTCTCCGCAATCGTCAGTTCATGTGTCTCTATCTACCGAGTCATTTGCTCGATCTATAAGCCATTGAGTATAAGGTATCGTGAGAATGCCCGGTCGAATGCCGGATATTTTCTGCCGGAGGCAAGTCCGACACCCTCTGGAATTTCAAGGTTGTCCAGGGCAGGCCCCCTCCGGACCTCACCACACCACGACAGAAAGCATCAGCTCGTCCGGAGATGCCTTCTGGTGGAGACATACACAACGACTACCGCTGCGACGAATGTGGCAAGACATTTGGCAGGTCCGAGCACCTCAGGAGACATGCGCTCATCCACTCCGAATCGCGGCAATTTCGCTGCTCCGCAGAAGGCTGCCACAAAGAGTTCTTTCGCAGAGACGCTCTGAAGCGACATGAAATCACGCATCAAGCTGCACCAAGTCTTCTTCAACGTGGTGTTAGAGCATGCTGGAACTGCCAGAAATCAAAGTCCAGGTGCTCGGGCGAGGCGGACTGCACTCGGTGCCGTTCCCGACAGATTCCATGTTCATATCCGAGCACCAACGGTGGCACGACCGCAGCCGAGTCTGTCGTTGACATCGACGACAACGGTAGCACTTTTCACATGCAGGACATCAGCCCAGTGGTCGTTCCACAACCCGTCGTATCCCGGCATGAGTCCGCACCGGGGCAGGACTTGGCCGTACCGCCGCTGCTAGACTTCAACATGTGGAACGGTAATGCTCTGTCATCTTCGAATTGGCTGATGATGCATGATCCCAACCTTACAGCTTCCGGCTACCAACAAGGCTTTTCTGCTCCATCTTCGTCTAGCGGACCCGTTTTCCAGTCGGGAGGCCCTCCACGATCGCAGTCCGCCCTCGGGAATCGGCTGATTGGGACAAGCGAATCTCCTGCCAGCTTTGCGATATCGCAGCAATCGATGCCGGGAACGGAATCTCCGGCATATGACGAGAGTTGCAGCAGCGTAGGAGAGTACTACGTCGATGGAGAGCCCGCCAGGCTTCCCCGTGTCAAACGGAGAAAGATCGCAACCGCACCGGTTGCACCGGACAGAAAGCGCGTGGAGATTGCAGGATCCTGGCATCCGTTCAGCCTCAGGATCAATGATCCAACGGATGATCCGAAGGACCATGCTTGGACCATAAGCGCAGACGCGTGGGCAGAAATCAACGAAAGTTATCTGACGCTATGCATCGATCCTCGCCACGCTGCATGGATAGCCTATGAGCCGGTCGCACTACCATCTCGACAGGCCTTTGGACGCCTCTTATACCTGTATTACCAGCATTTCGATCAAATACTACCATTCTGGCATAGAGCATTCTGCCACGTGGCCGAGCAACGGCCGATCCTCACCCTGACAATGGCGGCTATCGGCAGTCATTACCTCCAGGAAGCACATCAATCGCCGTTGACCAACTCGATGCACGAATTTGCTCGTCGATGGCTGCTGTTCCTCCATGAAAATATACCAGAAGGCAGGGAGCGATCAGTTCACGTCGCGGGTGCGCATCTTCTCCACCTCGTTGGAATGGCTTACTGTGGTGATGAGTCCTCACGCCTGCGCGCCCGAGATTCACGCCACGAGCTCCTTGAGATCTTTGCGCTTTGCCGCCGACGAACAGGGTTGGTGCTTCCGCTACCGCCACTGGCGGCTCAGACCAGAGACGAAGAGACAGAGTGGCGAGAATGGGTCATCGAGGAGGGCAACAAGCGTCTTGCGTATAGTGCATGGTTCGTGGATGGCATGCTCGCAGCTCACTTCAGCACACCTATCAACTTGTCTCTACGAGACGCATGCTTGCCTCTTCCATGCGAGGAGAAGCTATGGTACGCTTCAACCCGTCAAGAATGGAGAGCACTACACGACAGCCAAAGGACCTACCCGACCTTGACCGAGGCGATGCAAGAGCTCTATGTCGAGAAACGCGTGGCAAAGGACCGCGGCGAGTTTGCCAGAATCCTCACTGTTCACGGTCTCCATCATCGCATGTGGGACGTTGAACGGTACTATTCCGATCCACTCTCCCACTGGGAACCCACCGCGAGTCGACAGTCCACCACAAACTTGCCCAAAAGTCCCATCTGGCTGCCTGCCATCCCAGCCTACACCAAATGGCAGAATTCCGCGTGCGACGCCCTGGACGTTCTTCACTGGCAAGCGAACGCCACGATCGGCCAGAACAGTGGCCTCGAACACCCGACTGTACTCCACCTTCACATGGCCAGAGTCTTTCTGCTCGTACCACTCGACGACATCACCAGGCTCGCGAGAAGCATTGCAAGTGGCAAGAGCCCGAACAGCGACGCAAGCATCGCCACGAAAAACCTTGTTCAAAGATGGGCCGTGCAGCACCAGTACAAAGCTCGATTGGCTGTTCTTCACGCCGGTTCGAGCTTTTGGCACGTACGGCGCTACGCCATTGACGCTTTCTACGAGGCACCCACCATCGCCCTTTGCGCACTCGTGTTGTGGGCATTCGGGACTTTCGGTCAACATCGATCGGCTGCCGTCCAGGAGGGCCAGACCGCCACAGCGCAGAATACCGGGGAGGACGATGCACCCTGCGAAATCATCCTGATCGACCGACCGACCGACGACGAACTCGTGCAGCAATTCATCCACAGCGGCGACACGATGCGTGTGCATATGACGGGTGTTGATGATCTGTATGGTCCTGGAGGGCCCGAGGCTGCGTTGGCTCAGGGCATCAAGGTGCTTGGTGACTTGAGGTGTTGGGGTACGAGTGCATCGTGGCTGAAGTTGCTGCAAGGCTTACTGGATGCTTCAAGGAGAGGAATTCAGAGGTGACGTTGGTTGTATTGATAGATACGAATAACGATGATATGCAACTGGCATGACCGAACATCTTGCTGTACTGGGAAGGCCAACGAGTCCGACACCTTGCAACCCGAACATGTAACGGACGATACATATACGGCTACGTTGTTCGAACGCCTCGAGAGCGGTACATTCAAGCTTCCCGATATCCTCACTGACCGTGCAGCTAAGCGTGCAGGCAGCTTAGCAGCACGGTCGAACGAGCGTAAGGGTGACTTTCCAGGACGGCCAAATCGGCGTACATGTAGGCGCAGAGGTGACCGTGTAGGTAACTTAGTGGTCCGACTCGATATCTTGCAGGTGAGCGTAAAGGGACCATACCAAGACGACCACACAGTCGTCTCTACGAGCGCACTGATGACTTAACAAAGCGCCCAGATGAACAGAAATCCCGCCAAAATTTCCGACTGTTTGCACAACTTTCACAGCACAAATTTCACTCGCTTGGCTGGGACTGTGCACCTTCAGAGAGGGGAGGAATGACACTCTACAGTCTACTGGATCGTACCGCAGAATGATCGCTAGCAAGCGTATCACACAACCAGCGCTCAGCTTCCGTCCGCATCAAAGCCGAGAACTCATGCCCAGATTGCGGATCTTGGATGTCTTCCAGCTCGATGCCCTGGTCTTTGAACCAGCCAGATTCCTTATCGATAGCTTTCTTCAGCCACGTCAAGAACATCTCTCCTTGCTTGTAAGGCACGAGCTTGTCTTTACCTCCGCTAAGACATAAGACCTTCTTGCCGGCCAGCGTCCGCTCGATGATAGGTCGTAGACGTTTGACTTCCGAGTCTGAAGGCGGACTGAGATGGTCATCTGGAGAGTACACGTCCAATTCGCCGAGAAGAATGCCGGCTGGGTCGTGCTGTTCTATGGAAGCAATGAGGGGTTGTGGAAAGTCCTGCGATCCGAGAAAGTCAAGACCTGGAGGATCTGTGGTCAACGTAGACTGGAGTTTACTGCGTATTGCTCGGTCGGTCATGAGGCTCGTATAATCGGGGCATCCAATCACGACTAGACCGGCGCTTATTCGAGGCTCGGTCATGAGAGCTACCCAAGTAGCGTGGCCTCCTAGACTGACACCACCACAAATGTGATCGTTGATCTTGAAGCCCAAGTACATCGGCAACTTCGTCATTAAAGACGAAAGATCCTGTACGGTGCCAACATAGCAATTGAACATATCTGGGCCATGGGTTCGATTGCCTTGTTTCCACGACAGGTTGTTCAGGTTGTCAATCATCCTACTGCCGTGATTTCGTTGATCGAAGCAGACGCATATCAGACTCTTCTGTCCAGCTTTCTTCTTCGAGTTCCAAGCTTTGAGCATGGCCGCTGCTGTGTACGCCATGCTGTCTTGTGTATCACCTCGTCCATGAAGCAGCCATAGGCATGTGATTTCCTCCGGTCGTTGTGGTAGCTCTTCCAATCCCAGGACTGTTACGAGTATACCGGCGATGTTGTAGCGTTTCCATGACACTGGTTTGACTCCTGCGAAGGCTTTGTGTGTTTGGGGTAGCGGCGACTCGAATGGCGATCGTGTTGAATCGATTCGTAGGGCATGAGACCAGGTGAACGTGCTGCCGCCCGCCATGATGCCTAGGTGTGGACTTGCTACTATTGAGATTGAATCGATGTCGTGCGGAGAGGTCTGTTTGTGTCAGGTCTACGAGTTAGAAGCAGTCCAGGATTAATGAAGCAATGTGTACGAGTGTAATAAGGTATATGTCTCGTCGTCAACATGGAAGGATGTCCTGCCTCGGCCCGGAAGCTCGAAGCCTTCCAAGTTGGCAGCCGGGCAAGCTTGAACAGCAACGATCTCGATTGCCAGCCTTGCATATTGGTCGTTCATCTGGAAACACCTGCTTGAGGAGTGTGTACCATATTGGCAAGCTCGTGAACGGTACCAGGAGCTCGGCAGCATGTCTGGTATCTTGATAGAAGTTCGTTCACAGCCGGCAAGCAGGCAATACCTTGAACGCTTTGTCAGCACTGTGGTCTGTCTGCCCCTGTCCCATCGATTGGCTTGGCTCTGGAGAGACTTCAGGTCGTCGAAAGCTTAGGCTCCTTCACGATCTCCACTGTCCGTGAACCACACGTCCTTCTGTAAACATGGCGCGGTCGCGGCAGTCCGGCACGAGCAGCACGTTGCTGTGCTCGGTCTGCTCTCGCAGGACCCGTAGACAGCCACCCTGAGGAGGGCCGGACTATGGGAATTATCATCTTCAAGACCGAGCTGTCGCCCTTCTCCACGGCGACTGGTATCATTGGTCTGATCAGCTTCGTGTTCACGCTTGGGACCTTCTTGAAAGTCGTCTGGGTAAACTTGGGGGTCATGGGCCAGGCACCACGGGAGGTCCACAGCTATCTGGCCAATCTCCGGACCGAGCTGCTTGAAGGGAGGGCAAACATCCGGGCCATGCGAAAGCAGAGCAAGAAGCATACCCGAGCAATGCGAAAAGAGCAGAGCGGGGAGACATCCATTGGAATCGAACTGAATGACGTCTCGCTGAAGACCATGGCGGATACTGTGAGACATCTCATGAAGCGTTGCAGAGCCTTGGAGCAATCGTTTCTCGAGCCTGGAGAGGATGGCATTGACGGATTGTCGAAGCATAGGAGCAGAAGGGGTGGATCTGTCTCGCCGTACGACCATGCAGCGTATGCCAGAGCGCCATCGGGCAGGAGATTGACGCAGGATCAGGGGAGGCGAGATGACGAAGAAGAGGATGACGCGTATTGGGCGCAACGGATACATACCGTGAATTCGACTTGGGTAGAAGACTTGTCCGGTTGCGTCGAAAGGCGGAAGCACAGCAGCTCTTTGAGACGCTGAGTCGGGTCCAGATCCGGCGCATCGCGAGGCAGGTCGGTGGTATGAGCTTGGCAATCCACGAGTATGGGCAGAGCATACATCATCAGGAGGATATGCTGCGAAGAATGGACGAGAGGATACCGAATGCATCTCTGGGCGGCCGCGGCGTGCTTGCTTAAACGCGACTACCGCTCGCCGTCTGCCAGCTCGGCAATGTCCGAAAGCGCGGGAAGGTATATGTTCGGACAAAGCCGTCCAAATTCCGTCCACGAGAGCAATCCGTGGACAGGGGGTCCAATGAGAGCAATCCATGGACCGACGCGCTCGACCAGTGAATGGTCGATTTGAAACATTGACGTTTCCAAAGAAACCCTCGGGGAGGTTTCACCGTGGAGGTTTCACTGCCTCTTTGAGGTAGATATTTTGTTCTTTTGCCAAAATCCGGAATTCGAATGCAGGTCTTAAGATCACTCTTTCACAGCTGCGCTCCAAGTCTTTCTTTTTGGAGGGAGTCGAGGGACTCCTGGCAGCTGCAGCGCTTTCGCATTCGAAAACGAAGAGCGTCTCAATGAGAGCACGACAACGGCAGAAGTGATGGCAGGTACACCTCCTGATACAGTCCTAAGGTAGGACATGGACGCTTTCTACGCCAGTACACCCACATATACACCGACGATCGCACTGCCAGTACATTGACAGTACGTTCAGATCCATACCATACCCCTTTCACCGTATGTCATGTCTCCATGAGCCAGCACTTTACATCCCGACTTCATTCCCACCGTCTCGACATGATCTTGAGTGCCACAGTACGTTCTTGCTCAGTCATGTCAGTCTCTTGCACGGCCTCGGCCAGAGATATGCTCCATCCGTTCTGCCTTCGGTATTTCGGGCAGCCCGAGGGCGGGGACTTCCAGGTTCGAGTGTTGCTGACTCAGCTTTCACGTCTCCATCGCCAATGTGTTGTGGATCATCAGACTAACCATTAGTGAAGTGCACGTGACTAGTGCTAAGGCATTCCTACACATAGATAGCTAAAGTAAGAATCTTATACTTAAGATTCTCTCTGCATAATAATATATACCTGCTAATTAGAGGTCTTCTTCTACTTAGCTTAAGTCTAATTATAATAGGTTATAAGCCCGGCGTAACTACTACATACTTAAGGAAGAATTGTCTGTTCTAAGCGCAGCTACTAGAACCTTACTATATACTATTTAGATAGTTAACTAGCAAGCCGAGAAAGAGCTAGTTATAACAACAGCTGTAATATAGGCTAATAAGTTTAAGACTGCGAAGGAGAATAAAGTCCTAAGAAAGGGAAGTAACTTCTTAGACTAGTTAAGGATACTTAAAGCAGCCCTTATAGATAAGGAGGTATTAGGCTATGTCTTTTATAACATTCCCTAGTACCCTGCCTAACTAAAGCTAGGAATTAAAGTTAGATATCCCTCTCTACTAACTAAGGAGAGTACTACTTTATCCTCCTAAGCTCTAACTCCTTCCTAAAAAGAAGGAGGGGACACTCTAGTAACAGAACCTATTCTAACTAGTAGACTAAGACTAACTCCTCTCTAAGTCTAGTATAAGTATAACCTAATTGCATATAGGATTATTAGCAAAAGGATTAACTAATCTCTAAGGCCTAACTTTAGGGATATAGAGAAGATAGCTAAGGAACTATATAATACTATTGCAGCTACCTATAAGCCTATTATAATTATAAACATTTATAATAGCCTAAGGATTCTTAGAATTAGTAATATTAAGATTTAAGGAACAAACACTTAGAAGTACTGTAAGGACTTCTAGAAGTAGTATTACAAGTACATCTTTATAATAGAATAATACTCTAGGTCTAAGAACATTCTAGTCTTAAAGCTTACCTTTAGTAATAAGCAGATTAGGCTGTTCTTTATCTAGGGCCTCTACTATTTAGAATACCTAAGAAGCTAGAGATAATCCTATTATATTAAGAACATAACTCTTAAAGAGCTAATTACCTTATTAATTAAGGAACCTCCTTTATAGATATAGAGGATAGTAGGAGGATTTAGGGGTGCTGCAGTAGATAATAATTAATATACTAAGTGTACCTATTATATTTATACAAATGTAGATTACTTTAAGAAGTACCCTAATAAGGCCCTAAAGTCCTAGGTATATAAAGGAAAAGGAGGATCTAATAAGGATAAGAAGAAGTCCTAAGATAAGAGCAAGAGATATAATAAGAAGGGAGGAAAGGATACTATAGTAATTAAGCCTATCTCCTCTTCTAATATAGGCTTAGGCTCTAATTTAGACAGCTTATTTGCAGGAGTAGCAATTACTACCGCTAGAATATAAAGGAGTAATACTATTATCTAGGATTCTAGTATATTATACTACTTCTTTAATAATAAGTCCTAGTTCTTAGACCTTAAACCCCTAGAAACCCTAATTAGGTTCTCTTAAGCTATTAGATAAAATATAGTTACATACTTAGGAAGTATAAGGATTATAATAAAGTATAAGGGGAATAAGTTAAATATTACCTTATAAGATGTATTATACTCTCCTAACTCTAATTACAACCTTATCTTAGCAGAGACTCTTTAGCTAAAGTGTAAGGTCTACCTAGACAGGCTATCTTTATGTATTCTAAGAAATAATAAGAAGATAGGCAAGGTTTAGTCTACTTATAATATTCTAATCCTCTAGAATGCAACTATCTCTCTCCCTAAGGGGAGTACTAAAGTTGCTTCTATAACTAATAGGAATATGTCCTATCTAGCCTTTACTATGCCTAAGGCTAATATAACAAGATAGCACTAGAGACTAGGCTATATAAGGAATAAGATTCTTAGTATAACAAAGGCTTAAGTCTAAGGACTTAAGCAGATTAATATATCTACACTTAAGCACTATAAGCTATACAAGCTTGTAAGGTTATAGAGAGTAGTATTAAGAACTCTAAGACTAATACCTTAATCCTTATTAGATAAGGTCTATATTAACATTATAGGACTAATCTTTCTACTAGATATCTTTAGATATAAGTATATCCTTATAATTACTAATGCAAAGTTAAGAAAGAGATAGGCTATCTTCTGTAAGCTTAAATTATAAGCTGCACAAATTATTAAGAAATAGACTACTAAGACATTTAACTAGTATAAAAAGATAGTTAAGATCTAGTTCTTAGATAGAGGAGGAGAGTTTAATAATAATAATCTAATTATATTTGTAGAGAATAAGGGACTAAGATAGGATTTCTTAGCTCCCTATACTCCTAAGTAGAATAGAATTATAGAATTATCTAATAAGGTTATCCTTAATAAGGTAAGAGTAATAATAATTAACTCTAGCCTACCTCTCCCTCTCTAGAGTTTTGCAGTTGCATATATAATCTTCCTTACTAATAGGCTAGTATGCCTATTAACTAATAAGATTCCTCTTTAGGAATTTAATTAAGATCTTAATACTAGAACTCTATATATTAATCTAACAAAGGTTAGGAGATTTAGATGTAGAGCATATCTGCATAATTAGGGGAGACCTAATTTATAAAAGTTCTATCCTAAAGTAGAGAAATACTAGAATCTAGGATTCTAGGAGAATACTTTAACTAACTATATAGTTTAGAAGTTTAAACTATCTACCCTTACTAGGTTTTAATACAAGATTATAACCTCTCCTTATATAATATATAATAAGGATAAGGTATATAACATAATACCTGCTACCCTAGACTTCTAGGAGGAGAGTTTCCTACAATTAATATAACCTATTACTATAGAATAGGAAGTCTATACTATCTATACTAAGGATTAAGATTAGGGCTAGGATGCCTAAGGGCAAGATACCTAATCTCTTACTACTTCTTATCTTTAAGAAGTAGAGAACATATTTAATACTATATAGAGAGAGAGAAACTAAGCCTCCCTTTTAACATCTTAGGGGGAGCAAATATTAGGTTAGGACATATAGTCCTAGGATAACTAATATAAGTAGTCTAAGCCTAATTAGCTAAAGGCTACTAAGTATAAAGAAGCCTCCTAGCTAGCTTAGGGGAAGTATATTTCTAAGGAAACAGGAAGTCCTAAGGGATTCTAAGGAAGTCCTAAGGGATTCTAGAAGTAGGCTAATGCCTTATTAATATAGTTATAATATTAAGCATTAATAGAGAATTGCCCTAAAAGGGAAGACCTCTAAGATTATGCTATAACTCCCTTTCTAGATATTTATATTATAGGAAAGAGGAAAGTAGGAAGAAGCCCTAAGAGACCTAAGAAATTAGGTAATAAAGTAAGTCCTAAAAGCTTAGGCATATTTAGACTCTTAAGAAGTAGAAGATTAGTTATAAGAAAAGACTATAGCAAGATCTAGAAGATAGGACTTAAAGTAACAAATCCTAATCTATCTAATCCTAAGATAATTAAGGAAGCTCTCTCTAGATCTAACTATAAGAAATAGGAGAAAGCTATTATTAAGGAAGCTAAGTTACTTAAGTCTATAGGATGCCTTAAATAGAAACTTATTAGTACCCTCCCTAAGGGGAGAGTCCCTCTTATAGGGAAATAGGTCTTTAAGATTAAGGTGCTCCTAGATAGAACTGTAAAGAAGTATAAGGCTAGATAGATAGCTAGGGGATTTATATAAAGGAAGGGACTTAACTATATTAATACCTTTGCTCCTACCCTAAGAGCTATAACAAGGAGAATACTTCTGTCCCTCTTAGTTAACTTTAGCTAGAAGAGGAGACAAGTTAATATTAAGACTGCATTCCTAAATCTAAACCTAGATAAGCAGATCTTTATTAAGCTACTAGAGGGAGCTTATCTCTTTAAGAAAGATGCCTATAAGTATATTATATATATTAAGAAAGGACTATATAGGCTTAAGTAGGCAGCTGCTCTTTAGTACTACGATACTATAGACACTCTCTAAAAGCTTAGTCTATTAAGAACTATTAGTAATACTTGCCTCTTTTAAGGGAAAGGCATCCTTATTCTCCTTTATATAGATAACTTCTAGATCTTTAGATAGTTAGACTATAAGATTAACAAGCTAATTAAGGGATTAGAGCAGAAGTACATAATTAAGGTTATTAATACTAATATCTTCCTTAGACTTTACCTAAAGGAAGGAAAAGATAGCTCTATATCTGTCTCTTAGGAATACTATTCTAGAGACAAACTTTAAGGATATAGTCTTAGTAATGCAAAGAGTGTTAAGTACCCCCTTAATACCCTCCTTAAACCCCTCTAGGATAAGGGAATAAAGGAGGACTATAATCTCTTTAACAAGATTATTAGGGAACTGCAACATCTATTAAACTATACTAGACTAGATATTAGTTTTGCTATTAACTACTATGCAAGGTTCCTTTAGAACCTAGGACCTTTATATATTTAGGCAGCTAAACATATCTAGAGATATATTACAGGCATAATTAATAAGTGCCTTATATATAGGAAAACTAAGAAGCAAATTTAGATTAAAGCATTCTTAGACTCTAACTTTGCTAGTAATCCTAGCATATCTAGGTCTACCTTAGGAATACTCTTTAAAATTGTAGGAGGCCTAGTTGTCTAGAGATCTTAACTATAAAAAGAAGTAGTACTATCTAGTACTAAGGCAGAGTACCTCTCTCTTACTAAGGCAACAAGAGAAGTAAATTAGGTAAGGAATTTTATTAATAAGCTCTAGCCCTTTACCTAGGCTAAAAGCATTTCTACTATCCTTATTAAAGTAGACAATTAATTAGCTATTAGCCTTATAGAAAACTATACTAACTCTAAAAGATTAAGATATATCTCTCTTAGGAACTATTACTACAGAGAGCAACATAATAAGGGGAGTATTAAAGTAGAGTTTGTAAGGACAGATATATAGCTTGCAGACTGTCTAACAAAACTAAAATTCCTAAATACTATCCTCTAATATATAGATCTATAAATCTAGCAAAAAGATACTTATGTGTCTATGTTAGGCAGCTAATATAGACATATAAGAGAGGCTAATATAGGAATTAAACCTATAACCTTCTAATTTGTAGTTAGAAATTATACTACTAGACTAACTAGCCCTTAATAAGAAGAGGGAAACTGCTCTTATTGTTTGTTTGTTTTTGTTTGTTTGTTTGTTCCATTTACGTCCTTTAGGAGTCCAAGACTATGTAGGACGGCCTTGCAAGCAAGGCAGTAGATCTATTTACAATCAAATTCTTTCAGTATTCTTTGACCTTAGGGGAAACCCCGTGCCTAAGGCAGGACCTGCAAGCAGAATCTGCCGAAGGACTTCAAAACAGCGCAAGACAAAGGAAATCAAACGAGTGTCGTTGTCTGCAGCCGGGGCTGCAGAAGTCTACAGCCGGGGCTGCAGAAGTCTACAGCCGGGGCTGCAGAATTTTCGCGCCAAGCTTTTTGCAGAATTTTCAGCGGATCCTTCCGCTTCGCACGCACGCTGCAAATTCGAAATGCAGTGCAAAAGCAGTGCAAAAGCAGCTGTCCAACTCGCTGTCTTCTCTTGTCCTCAATATGCCTTTGTAGAACTGTATGCCGCTTCCAAACGCATACAGCTACGCAGGTTGATCGCAGAGTTGTGGATTCTACCGAGTTCCAGCTCTTTAAAGTGCATGTATGCTTCCTTTCGAGGGCAACGACGTCTCTACTAGAGAAGGGACATGCGATTTCGATTCGGATTTCGAGGAGGTGCGCGTATAGGGCAGAGTGGACTGCTTCTTCTCGTTCGTAACGTAGGGGCTGTTCGTTCGAATCGTGCCGTTGTTCTGTTGTGGCTTGTATTTCGATGGGAGGCGTACCTCCAGGTCGTGTTGTTGTTGTTGTAAGGGAAGAGGGATCAACGGCCTCTCCAATCCTCCTGAGGAAACTTGGCTCTGCGATAGTATCGCAGGTTCGTAGCCGGCACCGCGTACAGGTGTTCCTCGTCGCCGGCCGAAACTGCTCTTAAATTTATGCCTTAATACCTATATTCCTACCTAAGAAGGATTCCCTCCCTAGAATTATACTATTTTATTTGTTATAAAACTAAGAAGCATAATACTTAGAACACTTATTTTATTCTTATTTGTATAAAGGAAAGGAGGCAACTATACACCTCTACAAAAGTATCTAAGAAACTATAAGAAAAACACCTAGCTAAAGGAAAACTTTTTTATAAAAACCTAAAAGCATTAGAGTATATCCTAGAACCTGTAGCCTGCCCCCCTAGACTATTACTAAAAGACTAAGCTAATTCCCCTAGAATCTTAACTTAAAGCCTAGGAGAATATTAGTTTTTATTAGGGAAGAAGGGATTTTAAGGAAAATATATATAGGATGCTATGCTACTAACTACTACTTTATCTCTGCCTTATTAGAGCTTAATATTTAGCTAAGAGGAGTCTAGTTATAGTATAACACAAATCCCTAAGGATTAGGAGTTGTTAGACTAGGGTAGTTTTCTACTAGGAAGGCCTACTCCCTTAGGTTATATAGCTCCTTTATTACTATATTAATAAGGTCTGTAGTAAGGAGATCCTTATTAAGCTTAGCTATAAACTTATTAAAGTAAGCTATAAAAGAGAAGGGACCCTAAGCCCTAATATTTACTTTATTATAGTATCTATTTATCTCTCCTCTAATAAATTAATATATAGTCTAATATACTATAGAACTATCTTTATAGATCTATAAGAGATCTCTACTATTAATAGCTCTTACTTTATCGATAACTTGCTAGAAGGTTTTCCTAGGAATAGAGAAAGCTGCTCTTCTTCTAAAAGCTATAGCTAGTAATATAAATTGTGTTATTAATAGCTATAAGGGATAGATAATAGATTAGCTAATAAATTAGCTAAATAGATAAGAGGTATAAATTATAAAGTAGAGGAATAAAAAAGCTAGAAGAAGATGCTTTTTAACAAGCTAAAGCCGAGTATTAGCTATATAGTAGGTAAATACCTGCTATATTTAGGTAACAGATAGCTCGTAATAATGCAGCTGCTAATAGGGGAGTATTGTAGATTATTAGACTAACTATTAGTAAAGTGCACGTAACTAGTGCTAAGGCATTCCTACACACAGATAGCTAAAGTAAGAATCTTACACTTAAGATTCTCTCTGCATAACAATATATACCTGCTAATTAGAGGTCTTCTTCCACTTAGCTTAAGTCCAATCACAACACAATGACCCGCTTCCGCATAAAGCTTAAACGCGAATGTTTAGCAAACGCTTGCCCTTGCCCTCTCTCCCTGCTCCCCCACAACTCTGCTTCTACATCACACATCTACCGCCGCGTGTTCGATCCCTCCGATCATCGACAAGTCCTACGCAGTCATCTTGCACGAGACAGCCAAGCCGGGAAAGCGCGAATACACGCGAAACACACGCGCAGACACCCTCGTCCTGAAGCCGTGAGCGAGGACTCCGACGTACCCGGCGCACGAGGCGCAATTCTCTGCTCACTCTCCACACGCACGCACACTCGACTGAAAGTTCAACATGAGCGGTACACAGGCGCTCGGTGCCGGCGATGGCAGCTTGCCGGACGCTATGATGCTCGACACACCCGACTACACAGACTCCGAGTCAAACCCCACAGGCACTGCGAACAGTGTAGCTGGTGATGCAGCACCTGACGGCCGAAAGCGACGATGGGAGGGCAACACGCTAAGAAAGAGCGTACTCGGCAAGAAGCATGACCAGCTCGGCGCCAGCAAAGAGGATGATTCCATTCGGAGATTCAGATATCTGCTTGGATTGACCGATCTGTTCCGCCACTTCATCGACACGAACCCGAACCCGAAGATCCGCGAGATTATGGAAGAGATTGATCGTCAGGACGCCGAAGAAGCCGCGAGCACAGCAGCAGGCAACAAGCGCAAGGGTGGTGCAGCGAGCGAGAGGCGGCGGCGGACCGAGAAGGAAGAAGATGCGGAGTTGCTACGACAAGGAAAACAAGAGGGCAGGACCGAGCAGACACTCTTTCGTGAGAGCCCGCAGTTCATCCAGGGCGGGGAGATGAGGGACTACCAAGTGGCTGGTCTGAACTGGCTGATCAGCCTGCACGAGAATGGTATCTCTGGTATTCTCGCCGACGAGATGGGTCTCGGAAAGACTCTGCAGACTATCTCTTTCATCGGATACTTGCGCTTTCTCAAGGGCATCAC
Source organism: Zymoseptoria tritici IPO323 (assembly GCF_000219625.1). NCBI lineage: Eukaryota > Fungi > Ascomycota > Dothideomycetes > Mycosphaerellales > Mycosphaerellaceae > Zymoseptoria > Zymoseptoria tritici. The sequence goes on along the minus strand of NC_018218.1, from coordinate 1,430,622 downwards.
CGGCCCACATTTGGTGGCTGTCCCGAAATCGACCCTCGACAACTGGAAGCGCGAGTTTGCCAAGTGGATTCCCGAGGTCAATGTTCTTGTGCTTCAGGGCGCAAAGGAAGAGCGAGCGGAGCTCATCCAGGAGCGCCTCGTCGATGAGAACTTCGATGTGTGCATTACTTCATACGAGATGATTCTCCGCGAAAAGAGCCATCTCAAGAAGTTTGCATGGGAATATATCATCATTGACGAAGCGCACCGCATCAAGAACGAGGAGTCTTCCCTTGCCCAGATCATCCGCATCTTCAACTCTCGAAATCGCCTACTCATCACCGGCACACCACTTCAGAACAACCTGCACGAGCTGTGGGCTCTGCTCAACTTCCTCCTCCCTGACGTATTCGGTGAAGCCGAGGCTTTCGACTCGTGGTTCAGCAGCCAGAGCGACGATCAAGATACTGTCGTCCAACAACTGCATCGTGTGTTGCGACCCTTCCTGCTACGTCGTGTCAAGAGCGATGTCGAGAAGAGCTTGCTACCGAAGAAGGAGATCAACTTGTACGTCGGCATGAGCGAGATGCAGGTCAACTGGTACAGAAAGATCTTGGAAAAGGACATCGACGCTGTCAACGGGGCTGCAGGCAAGAAGGAAAGCAAGACTCGACTGCTCAACATCGTCATGCAGCTACGCAAGTGCTGTAACCACCCATACCTCTTCGATGGCGCCGAGCCTGGTCCACCATACACAACCGATGAGCATCTCGTCGACAACGCCGCAAAGATGGTCATGCTGGACAAGCTGCTGAAGCGCATGCAAGCTCAAGGTAGCCGTGTGCTCATCTTCTCGCAGATGTCGCGTGTCTTGGACATCTTGGAGGACTACTCGGTCATGCGTGGCTACCAGTACTGCCGTATTGATGGTTCTACTGCCCACGAGGACCGTATTGCGGCGATCGACGACTACAACAGGGAGGGCTCAGAGAAGTTCCTCTTCCTGCTCACGACTCGTGCGGGTGGTTTGGGTATCAATTTGACCTCGGCTGACATTGTTGTCCTCTTCGACTCGGATTGGAACCCGCAAGCCGATCTTCAGGCCATGGACCGCGCTCATCGCATTGGTCAGACCAAGCAAGTACACGTCTTCCGTTTCGTGACCGAGAACGCGATCGAAGAGAAGGTCCTGGAGCGTGCGGCGCAGAAGCTCCGTCTTGATCAACTGGTCATCCAGCAGGGTCGTGCACAACAGCAGGCCAAAGCGGCCGCATCCAAGGATGAGCTGCTCGGCATGATTCAGCATGGCGCTGAGGTCATCTTCGAGCAGAAAGAAGATGCTTTCAACAATCCTGGTGGATTCTCCGACGGTGATCTCGACGACATTCTCCGCAAGGGTGAAGAGAAGACTAAGGAGATGAACAAGAAGTATGAGACATTGGGGCTCGACGATCTGCAAAACTTCAGCTCTGAAGCCGGAGCGGCTTATGAATGGAATGGCGAGTCCTTCGTCACCAAGAAGAAGGAAATCGGTCTCAACTGGATCAACCCAGCCAAGCGTGAGCGCAAGGAACAGTCGTACAGCATGGACAAATACTACCGCAACGCCCTCGCCACTGGAGGCCCGCGACCTGATCCGAAGCCCAAAGTCCCTCGCGCGCCCAAGCAAATGGCTATGCACGACTACCAATTCTTCCCGGCCCGTCTCGGCGATCTTCAAGAGAAGGAGACCGCCTGGTTCAGGAAGGAGAACAAGGTTCCAGCACCACTTGCCGATGGCGATGAGGACACCGAGGAACAGCGCAAGCGGGACCAGGAGCTCGAGCAGACTCACATCGACGAGGCCGAGCCATTGACCGAGGAGGAGATCGCCGAGAAGGAGCAGCTCAGCACTTCTGGCTTTGGGGACTGGAACAAGCGCGACTTCCAGCAGTTCATCAACGGCAGTGCCAAGTACGGACGTAACGAGTTCGTCAGCATTGCCCTGGAGGTGGACTCAAAGACGCCGCACGAAGTTCGGGATTACTCGAAGGTGTTTTGGAAGCGCTACAAGGAGATTCACAACTGGGAGAAGCACATTCATGCCATCAAGGAGGGAGAACAACGCTCTGCGCGTGTGCTTCAGCAGCGTGAACTCCTCAAGAAGAAAATGGCCATGTACCGCGTGCCACTGCAGCAGTTGAAGGTGAACTACACGGTCAGCACCACGAACAAGAAGGTCTACACTGAGGAGGAAGACCGATTCCTTCTGGTCATGCTCAACAAGTACGGTATCGATACTGAGGGCTTGTACGAGAAGATTCGTGATGAGATTCGCGAGAGCCCTCTTTTCCGATTCGACTGGTTCTTCCTCTCGCGCACGCCGCAGGAAATCGGTCGTCGCTGCGCTACGTTGATCACCACCGTCACTCGCGAGATGGAGGGTGGCGCCAACGGCAAGGAGAACGGCAAGCGTGGTGCTGATGAGGAAGAAGAGGAAGAGGTCGAGGAGCCGGTCAAGAAGAAGGGTCGCGTCTCGACTGGTGCGAAGGTGAGATTGCGCTTTGATGATGCGATCTTGAATGAGAAGCTGACATTTCAACCACAGAACAAAGCCGTCAACGGCGTCAAAGGCACTCCCAACGGCAACTCTCGGGCTGCTAGCGTCGACACAGTTGGCTCTGGTGGTGGCTCGAAGGCCAAGACGAAGGGTGGTCGCAAGTCGAGGGGTTGAAGAAAAGCATTGCTTTTCGCGGTAGCGGTTCAAGGTGTTTCGGGCGTAAAAAGGGGTATGATATGGCCGGTCAATGGTGAGAGACATTTTCAACGGCTGTTTGGGATAGAGCATCTGCTTCGATGCTTCATTTTGTTCGCACTTCTATGCACGCACAGATGTGAGCATGATAGGGAGGTTTCTCTGTAGTTTAGCGGAGACAGGAGATCCACGTATCGAAGTGTATTACAGCAGGTCCGTGAACGCTCAGTGATGTGCAGTGAGGGCTGCAGGCCATGAGTGCTCAGGGGCGGGACTATCAAGCTGAGTGCATCCTGTTTTTGAGAGTGATCGCTGATGGCACGAAGTAGTCCACGCTCGAGAGATCACGCAGCATCTCTCAAGCTCGAATGCATGTGATAGCTATCACGTCCGCGCCATCGCGCTTGCCAATTGCCAAATGCCCGAAGTGCATCCGCGCGCGTGACTGCCTTACATACTTCATCTTGAACCGACACTTCAGTCCTCAACTTCATGACCAGAACACCGTCCACCATCGACGAGCACTCACACCTGCATCGGTCATCACACACACACACACGCAGTCAATTGTTCAACGCACCAAGTTCTTCACTTCGGTAAGTTCTTCACCATCGTACTTCACTTGCTGCAGTCCAATCACTGACTGCTCCTTAGAAAAGATCTCAAGATGACCGCCCCGTACGGCCCGTATGCAGGCTGGGACTTCTACTTTCCCGCGGCGCCACCCCCTCACCCAGGATTTTCGTATCCCCAACAAATGCTGGCAATGCAGCCGGCCGTCCAGTGGCAGCAGCAGCCTACCCCAGCCCAGACCCTCGAGGATCCACTGTCGGAGCGTGCCCGCAAGCGCGGACGCTTCTCGGACAAACGCTGCTTCGTTTGTGATGGCTTCGATCATCTCTGGAGGGGCTGTGCCATGGTCGAGGACCATGTGAACATGAAGGTGGAGTCGAAAGTGGAGACACAGCTCGCGGATGCCGCGGACGCTGTGAGACAGGCCAGACTAGCTGTGGAGGAGGGAGGCGTTGGACGAAAGCAGGACGAGGCCGCAATGGCGAAGAAGGATCGCGAGATTGCAGGTCTGAAGGCCAAGATTGCCCTGCTGGAGGGCGAGATCAAGAAGGAATCTGTCTCCAAGCCAGAGACCGACCCAGCCATCAAGAAGGAGTCTGACGGCACGTGAGGACGTTGACCTGAGGAAGGATATGTGTCAAGAAAGCAGCGTGGCGGTTCAAGTGGAGTGATGAGTTACACAGACAGCGTAATGCGTACTAAAGGCTGAAGGATAGTTGTACGTTCATAGCTACCATGTCGCCGTACTACCGCAGCTCACTATTGCTCCACTTGCTTCACCTGTACGAGTCGCAAAGTGGCGGCGACCATTGATGGGCAAGAGTGACTTGTCTGTACAGCCATTGCGGACAGGACAGCTCATCACGCGCGGATGCTAGGCAGACGGAGACGTGTACATGGACAGGAACAACAACTCAATGCCTGCCAGAGGCGAGACGACAACTTTGAATATATTACGTAGTACTACATGCGCCGCTGCTCGATCGAGCCCAGTCGTCACCCTAGATACCTCACAAGTGCCTGTGCGTATTTTTCGTCCTCGTCCACAAAGCCTTCCAGCTCCAACGGAGTGTGTTTCCTGTACCAGTAACCCTGTTCCGCAGCGCAGCGGCAGGCAAAGACAAGAAAGAGACCCCAGTCAGATAAATCCTCAAGTTTCAGCAGCTCAACCTCCGAAGTCGTGGGCGCGATTTTGTTGAATCGACAATCGAGAATATCGCCTCGACCAGTACAGCCCATGCAGAACGGTGCCTCGCGTTCGAACAGCGCTCTCATAGCCCTCGGGTCACGGTAAAAGTTCCAACCTCTGTGCATCAGGCCCTTGATGCCGTCGAATTTCTCTGGCGAGAGGAGTTCCTTCTCCAAGATGTCCCTCTGCTTTCCCCGCAGCCAAGAGTTGACGTGAGCTTGTGGATACTTCAGTGAGTGGTTGATCTTGTGTATGATGGCTTTTTCGTGCTCGGTTATAGCAGCGGCCTCGTGTGCAAGGTGGACTGCCTCGATGGCGGAGATTTCGGGTGTATTCAGCCCAGCCCCTCGAAGTTTGGCGGGATCGATGAACTCCAGCGCTCTAGGCTTGATGGCCCTTTTATCGCTGCCCATTTTATAGTTGGGAATAACCTGCCCGGAGGGTCTGCGTGTTGGAGGATTGAACCAGACTGACCTTGCGCTGCGAGGTGTTATCGGAGAGCGGGTGAAGACCTTCGCCTCCGCGACGGCAATCTCGCGCTCGGTTTCCTGTCTGAAGGCATCAGAAATCGTCTCTCCCCGTCTGCTCTTGTCTTGCTGGTATTCCTCCCATTTGAGTCGCATCCATTGGCTCGGATGCATCTTGTATTCGGGATCAACGCGCCATACGAAACGGCGGATGCCTGGTGTTTTCAGTGCAGACTCAGGGACGCTCTGTCTTACAGGCAGGCCAAGATGACAGGAATCGGGGTGATGGCCCTGGAGAACAGAAGTGTATAAGTCAGCTATAGTTCAGACAATGAGGGTTCGATGCAAGTAAGACCTGCTGCCATCCCCGTGGAAAGGTCTCGGGTTACTGCAGGTCTTGCACACTTTATTACTCACTTTCTTGAGACATCGCGTGCAGCGCAAGGCCTTCGGATTGCGACAGTTATCAGCGGTATGGTTTTTCACGCCACATCCGCGGCAGCGTATGTGAGACCGTTGGAAGGCCGTGAATGTGTTTGTGTTCACGCATGCGCTTAGCATGTGAGATCTGGAGTTGCAGTGTTCACAGTACATGGCTTTGCCGGACGCGGCATGCTGTGGTTGTGGCACGGTCGACGACCACTCCATTGCAGATGGCTGGCTAGGAATCCATGTCGTATTGGTATAAGCGCCAGTCGTGTTGATGGGAGGCGGCAACCTTGGCGGGTTTGTGTTGTTGGACTGTTTGACGCGACGCTTGCAGACATCCGTGTTGTGAGTGGCTGTTCCACAGTGGGTGCACCATTTATTGTTGGTGCTTCCCTGACCTTGATTCTGGTTCGGGTTCCGATTCGCACTCGCACTCTGGCCTTTTGCCCGGCAGTCTTTTGTATCATGCGATGAGTTCCACTCGTGCACATCGCACCACTTGCTGCTGCGGTCAGACCTCTGGTTTTGATGACCGGCCTGGGGAGTGCTGTTCGATTGTTGGCCGCCACCGGCCGCTCTGGGCGCCGTTGGCGGATTTCCACCGCTTTTCTTTCTGCGTGGCATCGCTACTGGAGAGTCTCGGGTGTGATGTCCGGAACGGTTGTTATTGTCGCAGCGGTGTAAAGCTGGTCGATAGGCACTGTCCAGCAGTTGACCAGGTGTAGAGGGACGGATGATATCAGGAATCTGCAATCAAGAGTGCTGTGAAGATCCGGGAAGGGACGAGGAAAGAAACCCGTCTCTTAAATCAGAAGTGGGCGATCTAAAGGAGGGCTTTGTGCAAAGATGAGCGTGAGGATTCGACAAAGACGGAACTTTGCTCAGCAAAATTGCAATTTCCGGCGTCATTGAAGTTGGCCCTCTTTGTCCATTGTACATCGATCTGGACATTCGAATCAAAGAACTGCCTGTGTCCCACCTACCTGGTGATGTCTTTCACTGCATGGAATTGGCAACAATAGCCTGCAGCATCGGTCCCTCGGGCGTCGGCCTGTGCAAGACAACCCACTTCTCAGCGTCGCTCACGTAAATCCACAACAGTTCATGTCGACGCTGCTATCTCGACACGTTCGCTCATTGTGAGCGGCCCTGCCTGAACTGATCACACTTTCATTGTCTCCATGAGCCAAGTGGGTATTGGCGAGCTGCATGCTTCTTCACTGCCTGGGCATCGATGCATGCGCCAATAAGAATATTTCAGCGGAACAAGTACAGCCAGTCTGTGAGTGTCTATAACGAACAAACTCTTGGTAGTGATACTTTGCAAGATCTGTTAAAAATGAGGAACGAGAAGTGAGGTCAAAAAGACGCTTATCGAGTCCCACCGGTTTATCACGCTCGGCGAAAAAAAGTTCCGGTTCCCCAAGCTTCCACTTCTGGCCTCGAAAAAGTTCAAGCGAACAGTCTTCACTTTGCATTCACCCAACCTTTTCCGATTCGCCGCCCAATATGTCGTACGATTACATTGTCAATTCGCAAAAGCGGAAGCGCAAGCATGGATCTCAAAAGCCCGGGAACCCTGCCTTGATGTCTGGAGCTTTGCCGTCGCCGGAAGCTGAGGTGGAAGTGGAGGAAAATCCGGAGGCTGAGGTCGACACCGAAGCGCAATTGCGCAAGAAGGCAAAGAAGGAGCACAAGAAGAAGCGAAAGAGCTCCGAGGCGGATCTGGGGACTGCCGAGAGCGCTGTCAATGAAGAGCAAGAGGAGGACCAATCGAAAGTGAAGAAATCGAAGAAGGAAAAGAAGGACAAGAAGGAGAGGAAGGAGAAGAAGCAATCTGCTGCCGAGGCACAGGTAGAGCAGGAGCTTCAAGAAGCTGCTGAAGTTCCGGATGAGGAGGGCGATGAAGATTTCACAGGCTTTGGGTCGGAGGATGAAGAGGCAGGCGCAGATGGAAACCAGAAGCCCGATGATGAGTCTGACGAGCGCGACAACGGCCCAGACGGTGCGATTATGACGGAGAACAGCCTCGGAGAGCCTTCAGATCTACCGTCAGCATTGGGCGTTTCACTACCGAGCACAGCAGCCGAACCACAAAAGTTCACGGAGCTGAACCTCTCAGAGCGAACAATGAAAGCGATCAACGGTATGCCATTCGATACGATGACCGAAATCCAACGTCGAGGCATCCCGCCACTTCTTGCGGGCAGGGACGTTCTGGGCGCTGCGAAGACTGGATCCGGGAAGACTCTGGCCTTCTTGATCCCTGCGATCGAGATGCTCTACTCCCTCCGCTTCAAGCCTCGCAACGGGACCGGTGTAATCGTCGTGTCACCCACTCGAGAACTTGCTCTGCAGATTTTCGGAGTCGCGCGAGAGCTCATGGAAAACCACACACAAACATATGGAATCGTCATTGGAGGCGCGAATCGACGAGCGGAAGCGGAGAAGCTGGCGAAGGGTGTCAACCTGTTGATTGCGACTCCCGGTCGGTTACTGGATCACCTTCAGAATACCCAAGGCTTTGTGTTCAAGAACGTCAAGGCTCTTGTCATCGATGAAGCGGATCGAATTCTTGAGGTTGGTTTCGAGGACGAAATGCGACAAATTGTCAAGATCCTGCCAAAGGAAGACAGACAGACAATGCTCTTCTCCGCCACACAGACCACGAAAGTCGAGGATCTAGCACGCATTTCCCTCCGGCCAGGCCCTCTTTATATCAACGTCGACAACGAAGAGGAGCACAGCACTGTTTCTGGTCTTGAACAAGGATATGTCATTTGCGAAGCCGACATGCGATTCCGCCTTCTCTTCACATTCCTCAAGAGACATCCGCAGAAGAAGATCATCGTCTTCTTTTCCAGCTGTAATTGTGTCAACTACTACTCCGAACTCCTGAACTACATCGACCTCCCTGTGCTAGGCCTCCATGGCAAGCAGAAGCAGCAAAAACGAACAAATACCTTCTTTGAGTTCTGCAATGCCAAGCAGGGCACTCTTATCTGCACAGACGTGGCTGCTCGAGGTCTCGATATTCCAGCTGTCGATTGGATTGTGCAATTCGATCCACCAGATGACCCTCGTGATTACATTCACCGCGTTGGTCGAACGGCTCGAGGCGCGAATGCGAAGGGCAAGAGTTTGATGTTCTTGCAACCGAACGAGGTTGGTTTCCTGAACCATTTGAAGGAAGCCAAGGTCCCGCTAGTCGAGTTCGAAATTCCTCCAAAGAAGATCTTGGACATTCAAAGTCAATTGGAGATGCTGATTGGCAAGAACTACTATCTCAACAAGGTAAGCAATCTTGACCGCGACTCCTCGAACATACACGCTAATAATGACACAGTCCGCGAAAGATGGATATCGCTCATACCTACAGGCCTATGCCTCCCACTCTCTGCGCTCAGTCTTCAACATTCACCAATTAGACCTGAAGAAGGTCGCCAAGGGTTTCGGGTTCGGTGTCCCACCCAAGGTCGATATCAATCTCGGAGCGAGCATGAAGAAGCCCGATAATGCGAGGAGAGCGTACGGCAGTCAGCCAAAGCAGAAGTTCAGTGGTGGCCAGAGGAGGAGATAGTGGACGAACCCTCTGTCAAGCATGTAGCATACTGCTTCTTTACTGCGAAGGGTAGCGTGGCGTTTTGTGTCAAGAGCGAATAGATGTAGAGTACTGCACCGTGTTCAGAAGAATCGGTCTACTGCAGCAAAGTATTGCATGATTGTTGTCTCCCGTGTCACTTCATTCCATACTTGATGCCTCAGGTGTCAATCCGGTGCTTCAAGATAAGACTTCGGGCGTTCTGTATTGGCCGACGAATCTCGCCTGTTCTGTTCGCGTAAGAAAGATCTGAACTCCACCTCGTGTCACCCATGTCGCATCCTCCAACCATGCCGCGGTGCTAAACTTCGAGCGGGCATGAAGTGCCATATTTGAGGAAAGCATCTCCACCAATATCGCTGTCGGACCTCGCCTACCACCCGAGCTCGACGTCTGCTCGCACACCACATGTGGTATAATGCCCAACGTGTTGGCGGGCAAGAAACGTGACCGCGACGGCGATGTCACAATTGTGGACGATAGCTCGAATAATACACCCAACTCTCCAGCCGGCGCCGGAGCCTCAACGACGAATTTTCGAAATGTCTCGGCTTGCAATCGATGTCGAAATCGCAAGGTGAGTTTCACCCATGGTAGAACTAGGGCTGAACTTTGATCACAGTGGGCACTGACCATCCTGACTAGAATCGCTGCGACCAGAAGTTGCCTAAATGCACCAATTGCGAGCGGTCCAATGTGAAGTGCGTCGGTTTTGATCCGGTCAGCAAACGAGAGATTCCTCGAAGTTATGTATACTATCTCGAAACCAGGCTGGTCAATCTTGAAGCTATCCTGGACTCCCATGGCATAGCATATCCGCCACCGAACGAAGATTTTGCCATTAGCGATGCCATCAAACCCGGAGTGAATGTTCCTTTCCCTGTGCTGGAAGAGGAGCCCGCTGCGCAGGCCGCAGTGAAGCCAGAGCCTACACCAGATGGCCAATCTTCCCTGGATCCCGCACTCAAGGAGCGTGATGAGGGTGCGAAACTGGAAAGACTGGTCAACGACGTCGGGATGGTGTCCGTTCAAGGCACGCCAGATACCCGATTCCTGGGCTCAACGCCCGGCATCTCATTTGCTAGAGTCGTATTTGCTGCGGTTAAGAGCTCAGTCCACCAGACCTCAACGCCTTCTGAGAAGAGTGGGACCCGATCTGGCAAGGCGGAAGCAGCAGCCGATGGAACGACCATGCGAGACTCCTTCTTCGGATTACATTCGAAGCCCACAATCAAGCAAGCCCCTTTTCCGGAAAAAGACCTTGGATCCTCGCTGACGGAATTGTACTTTGAGCATGCGAATCCTCAGATCCCAATTCTACATCGCGGCGAATATATGGCACTGTTCGATCGAGTATACTCTACGGATCCGAAGAAGCGTACGTCGAGAGAATTGTACATGCTGAATATGGTCTTTGCCATCGGGTCTGGCATCATTCTGGACTACCCCAGCGTCGATAAGACAATGTCGCCGCCGAAAGCGAGCGCAGCAGATTCGAGACCACCCGACAAGAAACGACAAAGACTTGCCGGTCAGAAGCACTCGCCAGAAGAGTATCACTCGGCAGCGATCATCCATCTAGACAGCTTTCTCGGCGCAGCTCCGGCGACGCAGGGTGTTGGAGGTGGCTTAGAAGAGTTGCAAGCAGTGCTACTGCTGGCTGCTTTAGCATTGCTACGACCGGTCGCGCCAGGTTTATGGTACATTATTGGCGTAGCAGTGCGCCTCGGTATCGATCTAGGCCTGCATGCCGAGGAATTCGATCCAGATCTTGATACACGAGCTACGCACCCGAGTTCAGGAGAGTCAGTGGTGAAAGGGCTTGGTCGTAAGCAGTGGACACGAGACTTGAGGAGGCGATTGTGGTGGTGTGTCTTCAGTGAGTCGTCCAATATCGCACTGCGTGCTACCTGGTATTAACCCGGACGCAGACTTTGACAGGCTCGTGTCTTCCTGCGTCGGACGACCAGTATCCATCAACGAAGCCATTATGACCACGGAATTTCCCAGCTTATTGGATGACAAGTACATCACACCATCTGGATTTCTTCTACCACCTGGTCACAAGGAAGCGCCGAGTTACAAATTCGTCACCCATCACTACATTCGTCTCAGACTCCTGCAGTCCGAGATCCTGCAAGTGCTCCAGTATCGTCAGGCCCACCAAGCCCGGAAAATGGGAGCGAACAAGGGCAACCCATTCCTCCTGAAGTCGTTAGAATCCCAATTCATGAAGGGTTTCAGCTCGTATCGCGAATGGCGATACGATATCGACAGCAGACTACGAGAGTGGAAAGATTCCGCTCCGAAGCAGTACGATACTGGCGTGTCGTTCAATCCACTATTCTTAGAGTTGAACTACTGGCAAGCAATCATCATGCTGTACAGGCATTCGCTTTCGGTGCCGGAGCGACTAGCCAGCGAACTCAGCCCGGCCACTGGAGAGGATGTCCATAGTCCTGGTACCTTTGATCTCGAAGAGGACGAGGATCAGCAGATGGTGTTCCTCAAAGTTGCTCAAGCCGGTCAAACAGTTCTCAAAATCTATCGGCAGCTGCACCGACTGAAGCTTGTGAACTACACCTTTCTTGCTACGCATCATCTGTTTATGAGCGGTAAGATTTGGCTTTCTCTGCACGAGTGAACAATTGTGGTACTGACTTGCTCATCAGGCATATCATTCCTATACGCCATTTGGCACTCGTCACTTGTTCGATCACAGCTCACGATAGACGATGTGGATTTCACGATCCTGGCGGCAACATCGGTATTGACCGATCTCATTGTCATGTGTCCTCCAGCAGAGTCTTGCCGCGATGCCTTTGTCCGAATGAGTAAGGCCACCATCACGATGGTCATGAGCACCACGGGTTTTGGAGCTACATCTACATTGGCTACCCGACACCTACACACCTCCGACGGTTATTTTGGCACCCCAGATCGGGGCTCTGGCGATAATACCATTGTACCACCACATCAAACACACAGGCAGGTGCCACGATTCGATATGAACCTAAAAGACTTGTTCTCGGAGGAAGAGATCGCGAGCCGGCCGTTTACGCATCAGCCACAGCTGCAGGTAAGCAGATCCAAACCAATTGTATACAGCATGTGCATGCATGTCATTGGCATGCAATCTTGATGTGGAACTGCGCCTTGATCCTGTTCAATGATTAACCGAATGACAGGCATTTCTCCCAGGCAGCATGAGACCGCCTTCAATGTCACCGCATCTACCCAAGCCTACCAGTCCTACGATGGAAGGCGCAGCAGCACCAATACAGCACTCGCCGCACCACCAACAACGTCAATCGCAACAACAATCACCTCACCTCTCCGACCGCTCCAGCACATTCGAACCGTCCACGTTCCAGACTCCTCAACCCCACCCATTCAATCAACCACAACAGCCTTCATCAAACGACTACTCCTTCGACACCCTCGACTTTCTGAACGACTTCCCACTACCCGACACCGGCGCCGCGGCCGGCGGCACTTGGAACACACAAGGACCCAACTCCGACACCGATCTAGGCTACGGCTTCGGCAGCGTAGGCGGCGGCATGGGCATGGGCAACGGCGGCGCCGGCGCCGGCGCAGGAGCATCAAGCAGTAGCAGCGGCGGAGTCGGCGCCGCAGGCTTCGATGGCAGCGGCGCATGGGAAGCTAACCAGCAGTTTTTCGAAGAGTTCTTTTTTGGAACTGGCGCGGGGACATCGGGGAGTGGCGCGTACTAGAAATGATAGTGTACCTGGGCATGGCAGCCGTGGGCGTGTGGATGTGGATGCCGTACCGGCCGGAAGTGGTGGCTTGAAGATCCAGAGTTTTGAGCGAGCCATTGGCGTTCCGCTTTCATCACGACGACAGTCTGGATCTCTCAGATGAGATTCTAGAACTTTTTCGGTGGTTCGGTTGAATGGTGCCACTACTGTGCAGCTCGCGCATTGTTGTTTCTGCACAGTGACATGTACATTCGCATCCCGATCCGACCGTCCGACCACTAGCAAATGTGGTTGTTCTGGCTTGGCACTCTTCGATCGACATCACCGGCCGGATCTGTTGCCGCCCCCGGAATGCCCGGACGATGATGGGTGCGGGATCACGAGTTGACTCGTTCCGCAGCTCTTCGATGAGAGACTTACAAACTCCAGTGGTACCTTGGTCCTCGGTATGGTTGACGGAGAGGGTCTACCTGTGCTCTCACTACCATCTGTATCCATTCGCCGAACGATCGGCGGCATTGAAGGATATCCTGCCGAAGCTGTCTTGCCTTGGTGTGTCCCGATCGTCAGCAATGGACCTCCTCAATGCTCGTGGAAGAAGAAGGGTCCGATCAGTCATGTTTGTGGATGAGGTCGGACCACCAGATCATCGGACGGTAAGCATCAATAGCTCGTCAGTGACTCATCAGTTCGAACGAGTACTACAGCCAACAATGTGGAAGAGACGTCACCGAAGACATCTCAAGGTTGATATGATCAGTTGCGTTGAATTTGTGGTATTCTCCATTTCCACCACCAGGTCTCCCAACACCACCTTGCCCAGGGTATCATAGAGCGCCAATTCCCATGCTGCCTATCTCGCTCGCCAAAATAGAGACAGCGGCGAGTCAAGTATCCGCTCAGAAAGCCTCCCAAAGCCCATCTTCCCTCGCCAGATAGGGCAGAAACAGAAAGAAAAAACACCCGTGTCTCCACGACACGCCATCACCCAAGCTCCTTGTATCGATGCTTGTTCGCAAAATCGATGAAATGACAAAAGGCCTCCCGTCAAACTTGCATAAAGTCGATGTAATATTTCGCTGGAAAAACATAAAAAATCAAGCATTGGTCATCCGGTGGAATTTGCAATCCCAGTCAGGATGACCTGCCGAAAGTGGAAACAAGACGGCATCGCTGGGAAGCGAGCATGGTGACTGAGGTCATGACTTGCTTTCGGCGCGAGCATGTCTGCGGATGTCGAGGGACATTCTCGCAAGGAGCGGAGACTCGGGTCCGGTAAGAAGGTTCTCTTGTGATGCGTTGTGGTTCTCGGCGGCGACCATGGCGGAGCCGTACTCGGCGTCTCCACCAACCTCGGAGGCGTCGGGAATTTGCTTTTCCGACTCGAACACTCGTCGCTTCTCCTCCACCATACACATGCTGATAGCGGCGCCGATGCCGGCGACGAGAACGTTCACCCACCATGGAAGGCCGAGCGTACCGATCGACAAGCCGGCAGATTGTAGGAGACCAGAGAAGGTAGGTCCAAAAGCTCTACATGCGCTGGCTGCAGAGGCCGCGGCACCATTGAGTGTACCGAGCACTTTGCTTGATGGTGCAGAGTTGGCGAGCATGATGCTGCTGGAAGGAAAGGCGAACGCTTGTGCGGTCACTTTCCACACCAAGGCCAGGTAGACCAATGGCATCTTGAGCGAGTCCGGAGCCAAGGAGATGTACGGCACGAGGAAGTACAGGAATGGGTACAGCAGAACAACGGATCGATATGTCCACAGGCTTCCTAGTCTTCGGTTGACCCATGGGAATACGACGATTGTGGCAATCATTTGAATGATTCCTTGCACGGAGAGAATACCACCAATGACCTTGGTGGAAAGTTCGAAGCCTCCGGTGAACTGGAAGGGCAGATGCGCGGGAGTGTCGGATTTCGGCATGCTGAGCAGTACAGGAAGCAGCTGCTCGGCGGAAATTGTGTGGCTAGAGACTTGTCAGTTATGGATCGCCGTGTTGTATCGGATGATGCAGACTCACTATGCCAGAATGCCGTATCCAGTAATGTTCAGCAGTACCTGCTTGGTGAAGGCGCGGCTCACTGCCAGTTTCGCTTTCTGCTCATTCCGGCTCAGAGTCTCTTCGACGTCAAATGACATGTCCTCATCGATCGATCGATACGCTGGTGGCGGAAGCCCAGAAACAGAGGTGGGTAACAGCGCAGGCGAAGAAGCTGTACTTCTGTAATCCGGAGGCAAATCGTCGATCAAGCAGAGTGTCTCCTCGCTCATCTCTTCCTTGCTACAAGATATCCTGTCCGCTGGCTTGCCGACGAATCGCGCAATGATCCAGTTTCCAACCTCCAGTCCAACGTCTTTCTTCTCCTTGAGATCCTCGTGCGTCTCTTCCAAAAAGAGTATTCCCACAATCATGCTGAAAACCACCACTCCCGCGCAGACCAAGTTTGTGAGGAGGTATGGGAACTTGTCGAAGATTGTGCCTGGTTGGAAGACGGTCGGGTAGTTCTTGACGGGATCAGCAAGTGCACCACCAAGGCCAGCTCCAACGAACGCTCCCATACACCAGACGGTTGGCATGATGGCATACGCGCGTGCCTGATGAGCCTCGACCTTCACGACCTCATTCACTGTGGTCTGTAGCACACCAATGTTGCCGTTGAGAGCTCCTCCCACCGCACGGGCGAGTAGTGCCACAGGAAGGTTTGGTGCGAAGCCGAACATGAGCATGCTGATGCCCGTGCCAGCGAGGCCAGTGAGCAGGATTGGCTTGCGACCCATTCTATCGCTAAGCCTTCCCCAGAAACCGGCTCCCAAGCACTCGGCGGCGGCGAAGACGGAGGTAACGAGACCGGCATAAAGGGCGATTCGGTTCTTGTCGTCGGTGATGTGGAAGGATTCGATCATGTAGTAGATGTACGGGAAGATGGACATGAAGGCGATCGGCTCGCATATTCGACAGATACCTGAGAGGAAGTTAGTCAGGCATTGGCTTGATTGGTCACGATGGTAGTGGAGGTGATGAAGGAGTCAAAAAGCACTTTGACGTTACGTACCAAGGACCACCAGTTGGCGGTAAGGGAAAGCCGTAGAGTCACCACGACTCCCAGCATGTGCGTGCGCCATCTTGTTGATGTGTTTTGTTGTTGTTGGAGGTGTCGGTGAAGAAGAAACAGGAGGAAGGCGCGGCTGTGCCAAGCAAAGGTGAAGTCGAAGGATGTTTCCTGGAGAAGGTACGATATTTAAGATCGCAGGAGATCGTAGGTGGTCGAGAGCAAGCGGATGCAGTGACAATCGATTGAGATTTATTCTTGCTAGACGCAGCCTTCACGGCGGCTGCGACCACCAAATGTTTTGTGCGATGTGACGTGGATCAAGAGCTCCCACGAAGGAAGCAGGCCCGGAATGCCGTGTATGCAGACGAGACCAGGCAATGCAATCTGCCTTTGGTTGGTAGGTCAGGCGATCGTAGGAGTGCAGTCGTTGAGGTGGTAGGATGTAGTTGAGGTGTAGGTACGCAGGTGCGACACGGCAACGGAGAGGGATGAGGATGAGGGAAACGAGAGATGAGAGGAGTAAGTAGGACGGAGGGACGAGAAACGACGGGAGGAATGCGAGGTGTCGGTGGGCGGGAGCGGGCGTCGGATCGAAAGTCGTGCGATAGGTGAGGTAAGAGGAGAGAATGGAGGAAGGAGTTCTCGAGTGGTGGAAAGGCAACGAGAGACGGGGAAGTGGTAAGGTAGCTGCGAGGAAATGCTAGCGGGAGGGAGAGGGAGAGAGCAAGGTCGGGCAGGTACCGAAAGTGAAAAAGACGTTACACGGGGCCAATGTACATACATGAATATGATGGGCAAGCGCGGGCCGGGGCAGCAGGGCACGGCACAGACACAGACATCCGACCGGGGCAGCGAGGGCGAGGCAGGCTCTCATCTCAATGATCATCCTTCGATATGGGCGGTGCGAGACTTACACTTTGCGACGCGGATGCTCCGTCTCCTTTGCGACAGCCCAAGATGAACAGAGTTTGCGGTCCAAATGGCGGTTACAGCACGCGAACGGGCGGAAGACAGGTCCCGCCGACGATGTGCCCACCGACCATACATCCGGTGCCCGCCCCAGAGGCCATTGGCAGATCCGGCCAAGGATGAGGCACCTTGCGGCGGCAACTCGTCAGGGGAGCCAGCGAAGAAAGTCTAATAACTTTTTTCTCCACGATTAAGCTATTTGTCGCCGACAACAACGTGGCCGATTGCTGCATCAGCTTGCAGTCCCTGGGGTGCGGGCTACGACGGCGTGCAGTAGCAGCTTGCATGTCTGCCTTACATACCGCCTTGTTATGCATGCATGAGTGCCGCGCTGGAACAGAAAAGAGCTGCACACTACGGCGCTGGTCGTTTTGCAACGGCCGACAACGGCCTGGCCTGGTTTCATCGATGTCATCGTCGGCTGCACCTCAGACTTCACCCCCTGTTTCTCCTTCCCCGTTAGCGCCAACTAAATCGTCGTCCAGATGCCGCTGAGCTGGAACGGCTGGTCATTGGTCGCGGCATGCGGAATGGGCGACGATTAGCGCCGACGCCACATCGGCAGTCACAGCTCTTCGTACTCGAGTCTCGACTGGGAGGCGGCGCC
Source organism: Zymoseptoria tritici IPO323 (assembly GCF_000219625.1). NCBI lineage: Eukaryota > Fungi > Ascomycota > Dothideomycetes > Mycosphaerellales > Mycosphaerellaceae > Zymoseptoria > Zymoseptoria tritici. The sequence continues at coordinate 1,413,291 of NC_018218.1, read as the reverse complement.
AGCTCTGTCGACGCACAACACCACTGTAATAATAATAAGCACTGGGGCAGAGCCTCGCGATCATGGGTTGACTCGCGGAGACTGGTCCGTAATGAACGCTGTCGATGCGCTGCAACGTGGTACGTGTTCATGTGTACACGTCGGAAGAGCTGCTCTGCGTGAAGCATCGTCACCTGCCAACACAACCTGGATCGCCACGTCGAAACAACATCTTTCGCGCTACCAGACCAGACCGTATCCCATGTTCACCGCAATAATACGGCAAGCTATCCGAAGGGCCACTTCCTGCTTGCCAGGTGTCAGCTCGAGTCAAGCGATTGTGCCAACGACACGAGACCCGGAACCTTAAAATGCATTCTTGAACTGGCGGTGAAATTCGACACCCTGACCTACAGGGCCCGGGGGCTTCCATCGTTGGTTGGAGTAGAGTTTGAACGACACGGCAGACTCGCAGTCGTAGCCCTGTCTTCTTGCCCCGTATTATTAATTTGGCTCGACCGCCTTCACGGGACATATGTCCCGACTCCCGAGTGGGCCCTCTCATCACGGCGTCAAGCTATTGACCACTTGTTAACGCGCGGGGAGGCATGGCCCGGCTTACATTGCCTATTTGACCGCTTCTACTCGGATCCTATATCATCATCACCACGTCGCGCGGTACGTCTGGGATGCATCCACTGATGAGCGCAATCTGGCTTCCCGATCGGAGTAGGCATGAGCGCAGCCTTCAACAAGATCGAACGCTACGTGCTTGGTGTCTTCGCTGCATGTTCTTTCGACGGTCTCCACTCCCGGCCGTGCATCAGCCTGCAGCACCTTTCAACAGGGAGCGCCCACCCACGCGAACGGTCCCGACGAGCCTTATGCATCTCGATGCGCGGCCGAACTCAGGTACGCGCACATCATTCGTCGCCTTTTGCAAGGTCTCCAAAGTGCCGTCGCTTACATCCACCTGATCAACCATCCGCTCATCCCGAAAACATGGTTAAGGATCTTGCTGGCGTGCGGCCCTGCGAACACTTTTGGAAACGTCATGGTGTTGCCGGTCCGTCTCGGACTCCTTACGTTCGAAAAGGCAACATGTTCCGGGAAAATCGATCGTTTCTACAATCTCAGACACAACCTGACCATTGACTCGTCATTCTTTGTCGCACATCGAGGTCACACAACACACAGCTTCGACAAAGCGTCGGATGTCACATCTGTCATCCAAATACGAGCATGGCACAAGAAATAGAACAAGATCCAGCGCCGTGGCTCTTCACCGCTGCGTTGTGCACTTGCTCTCGCAACTCCATGAGCAATGTGACCTGTCGACTGTCAACGCCGCTCGCTGTACGGCAACCAACGTCCAGTTCCGCGGCTTATGCCAGCGCACTCGCCAATGTGATTACTGCCAGTGCCGACAGTATGTGCAGACATCAGGGTCCTCGTCGCATAGAGTCTGCAGAGTGGCCCAACAGTCAGACCTGTCACTTTTTTGCGGCTGAAATTCGTGGAGTCGACCAATAATGCGGATTGGCCGAAGCGTGATCGACTGGTCGACTCTCGGCGGCTGTATTAGCCTGTGTACAGGTGCGTAGTCCCGGCAGCCGGGCCTGCTTGGGTTGTTTAGGGAGCGGTGTGATGGGGCTAAAACGAGATCGGCTGCTCACGAGTCGGACAGGAGCATTCCATGTCATTGGCCAAGCCGAGATCGTGTTTCGTGTGCTTCACTTGACACATGTCGAATCTTTCATCGACTTTGATTCTCAGAGTTGCTCGGTTATCAACTTGTCAAACAAGACACCTTGGGCTGCGATGCCGGCGATGGAACACGAGCAGGAGGAGTCGACTACTGTACCGTAGAGTTTCTCTAGCAAACCGCCCTGTCGGAAGCGCCGTTGAGCCAGCGGATGGCGTGCAGCTCTCCTCTCGCACGTGACGTCGTGGTCATGGTGGCCGACGTGTAGCCCGGGCACCTCTCCGCAATGACATCGACGGGTCGCGGTCGCAATATTGACCAACACTTTGTGTCTCCTCGTCTTCTTCACCACAGCGGTGAGAATGCAGCGACAGCGGCAGCCATGTCCCTCCTGACACCCGCCTTCACGCGGCAGCAGCTCTGTGTGGATTTGTACGCGCTTCCAGGCTCACCACCCGTGATCCGCTCCTCGTGGCACCGCTGATGATAGTTGACACTCCATCAGCGCAATTCTCAAGCATGCATGTCCAAAAGGCATCTACGTGGCACCACTTCCTGAAGAGCCTCTGACCTGGACGGGCGTACTCTTCGTCCGCAAAGGTAAGACCGTGACCTGACCGAACTCGCGATTGGAGCCAGCGTACCAACTGCCTGATTTCAGGCCCGTATGCCAACGCCATCCTGCGATTCCAAATCGCCTTCGCCGACGACTATCCCCGAAGGCCGCCCGTGGTCACATTCCAAAGCGACGTCTTCCACCCGCTCGTGACACCGCTCACGACGTACACGTACTCGACCCGAGATGCCGGCGCCGACACCCAAAGTGCTGCAGATGAGCAACGCCTACCGCCGGGCGGCCTCAGTCTTCGTCACGGCTTTCCTGCGTGGTTCCAAGTTGCGAGCACGGTGAGGCAAGAGGCGAACCAGTCGGAGCATGTTCCACAAAGTCAAGACCCTGCAGCCCAGCAGGCGCAGAGCTCGAAGCCTCGCCGGCCACCGCACGTGATCCAGTTGCTGCAGTACCTTTGCGTTGCCTTCGACACTGAGGAGGTGCTCGATTCGATACCACTCGATGCAGCGGCCAACGCGGGCGCATGGCACGCGTGGCAGAGTTACCGCGCAAAGTCATCGAGCAGCAGGGCAGCATCGGTAGCACAGTCACCGAGTGATGAGAAGGGACAAGGAGCGGAGCGCAGTCTATCGCCGAAGCAACAGCCTGGTGGTGCCCGGAAACCCGGCGAGTGGAATTGGCAGGGTGTGTGGGAAGACAGAGTCAGGAAGAGCATACAGGCTAGTGCTTCTGAGCATGTGCTGTATGGTGGGGAGAACAATGATGTGGTGCGTCTTGATGCTGTTGTGCTTCGTCGCAAAATTCGGACTGCTGATTTCGGTCACAGATCGGTTTCGTTAAGATGGATGGTGAAGCCGCCGATAAGGTGTCGCCAGCCCGTCAGCAGAAAGATGCGCAGGCAGTATCTTGAGAAGCATTGCCGCGAACATGGCCGACGGCCATCATGGCTGCGACGGTATACGCGACAGGTGCCAAATCCGCATCTAGATCGATTCGATTCAATGAATGGAAAATGGCAGGCTCTCACTCTGCATTTGCCAGATCGATCTGTATAATCTACGGCAAGTGATATTGCTCAGGTATTGTTTCCTTGCTATTTGGGCGTACCTCACTTTCTACCATGCACTTCACATTAATCGTCAGGCACGAGCTGGAGCATCTCAATATTGAGATCTGCGATTGTTGCTTCTGCACACCAAATCGAATTCTGGACACACAGAGTCGTCAATTTGCTGAGGCAGATCGGCATGGCCAACAAGGAAGTGAGTGACAAGCAAGTCGAGCGTATTGCCCATATATCGAATTCTAATCTGTGAGCAGAACTTGTCGCCGCATACTGCCAGGCAACTCCAGGATAACAAGTCAACTTCACCGATCATCGCCTCTGGAAGTCGAGTATGGCAACCATCGAGCAGTAATTCGCCATCTCCAGGACTCCTGACTCCCAGCAGCAAGCCCGCGCTCCGGCAACAGAGAGACCACTCCGCCTGCAGAATCCAGAACTCGCCGTTGAAAGTTCGGAAGACTCGCGAGAATTTGAAGCAGGCCAGTCTCTACGCTGATATTCCACCTCCTTGCGTGCATGGATTCCATGCCAATGGCTCCGACTGTCATGTCCAGCCAGGAGACAGTGCGGCGGCCTTTTCCAGACCTGATCCACGATTCGCACGAGCTCAAGATGGGTACTCGGACGCGTCTGGCTCGACATTGGTAGGAGAAGCATCACAAGTTCAGGTTCCACGGCCTTTGACGCCGATGGGCCCGTCGCAGACTGGGAAACTCCTTCGGCACAGATCCATTAGCCGCAGGGTTTTGACACGGGTCAAGGAAGGCATCTCGCAAAGATCTCGAAGTTCGCATACCAAGACTCAGGATCCAGACGCGAGTCTGGTACGTCGCTTCTCGGGCAGGCGCAAGGAGAGTCTGGAAGAGCAAAGTCGGTCACGCAGCTTCGAAGTCAGCAGGGATAGCTTCGATGTCCAGGCCTATGCTCGAAACCCAGAGCTGGAAATGTCTACACCTGGACGTTCTTTTACTGATTGCAGTGTTTCCACCGATGATTCGAATAGAAGTGGCTTTCTCCACACGCCACCACAGGTCAGATGCACACCTCCCGCGCATACAAGACAGTACTCTGGTCGATTGCTTACTCCGGAACCTGGGACCTATTCGCCGTCTGCCGAACCGACTCCAAGGGCCTCGGCAAGAGACATTCCATCCTCTCTAGAAAGAGAGGGTATTGTGCTAGTTACGGTGCCATTTGTCGATCTTTCTATATCACCGGATCGAGAGTCCGTCGACGTTGGCCGCAGCCGTGACATCTGGGTGGCAGTCGAGGGTACTGTGCGCACTCGAGTGGTAGAGAGTAATAGTATGCAGCCGCAAGAAGCACAGCTTCGGAAAAGCTCAATGGACGCTATCATCATCATCGACCAGGAAGTACTTCAGAGTGCCCCGAAGTCGACCCACAAGATCATTGTTGAGCTTTGCTCCCGCTTGAACATCGCCGGAGATCGACTCGCAGTCCTTTGTGCGAAGGTCGAGCATGTCGATACCGGGACGACAAAGTGCGACTGTGATGAGCTGCATGCCCTCTGGACGCCGAGCTTGTCCAGGCTGTTTGAGAGGCTAAGCATAGCGCCGTCGACTGTGGACACGATCTTCGAAGAGGAATGGGAGTCTCTCGCAGATTCACTGCAAGCCCTGTCGACTAGAGGTCTTCGGAAAGATCTCGTGCAGACTTTCGTCATCTCCAAGACGCCGACTGCAATTCTGCAGCTAGTCGACAGGCTGGTGCCATGGCCTGTCCACACGTTCAAGATCGGTCTATCGTCTGAGCGGAGCGAATTTCCGTCGGCAACTATCAAACTTCACAACTGGGCCGTTGAGATCCATGACGACCAAGAAGATATCGTCGACCTTCTCGACAATATGATCCGCGACCTTCGCCATGGCTGCAGCATGGGCGCCGTTCCAAGCCTTCGCCTCTGCTACAAACCACTGCAAGGTACATCCATCATCGAAGTTCTCGGTCAGAAAGCGTTGAAGAACGTGCAACTTGGGCAACGATGTACCATGTTCCTCAAGGTTCGCATTCCTCGTATCGACACTTCCCGCGCAAGTTTGCCAAAAGACGACATCGATCAAGACTCTCTATTCGCCGAGCTCGAGAGCATCGTGGGCACGTTGGAAACGGAGTACCTTCATGTTGAAGCTCGGTACCGGAACACGGTCCTGCCGAGCGACAACGTGGTAAGTGTGCGACAGGTTTGCAGTATGAGACGACCAAAGATGGATTCTCGCTGGAGTGTCACCGATTCGGACAAATATTCATCGACAACGGACTGGGTTCTTGGAAGACTTGCATATTTCCTCGCAGCAAATTACCCACCAACTCGTGCGTTGCGGATGATTGATCGGTGGGCTGTGCGTAGGTCTGCGTCTCCATCGAACGTCGTACAGAACATTCAGAGGTTTTTGGAGTTTCAGGCGAACGGCGCATCTGACCTCGGAGATACCACGACCGGATCACAGAACGACAGACCCGCTGTGATCATCACTTCAACAGAAATCGACGCGGGAGAGAACTTCAGCACCGCCCCGAATACTCCCATCACCGAGGCTGCACCTCGTGGCGCATCCAGCCTCACCACCAGACCTCACGACACGGATTCCGATCCTCCAACACTCCAGTCCTCCTTCCTGAATACAGCATTAACCATGCCACCCACTCGCACCATCTCCGCACCACGTACCACAACTGCAGTGACAATCTCGTCGAGCGGTGGTGCCACAGTCAGTTCGACTGATGGGGAGGATACCGCTCGCCAAGTCTGGCGCCAGATGCGGCGCTCCTCGCTCTCTGCGAAGCAGCTGGCGGAGATGACGTCGGAGAACTTGCAGGTTCTGGAGGCGGGAGATGGGATGTTGAAGGCGGTAAGACAGCAAGCATTATTGAATAAAAGGAGCATTGGCGCGGAGACGTTGAGGGATCTCAAATGGGAGAGCTTGAGAGGAGGCGGGCACGGGGAGGCGCCGTGGCTCTGATCAGTCAGGCAAAGTGGGCGTACTGGGAACGAGCTGGCGTGCTGATATGTGAATACGTCGGTCAACTTGGCTTGGATCGAACTGTGTCGGGGCTTGGATAGTGAACATTGCGAGTCGCTCATGGACATGTCTAGCGGGATAGACTGATATGTATAGCATGGGAGAGGGCGCTGAATAGCCGTATCAAGATTGTAGTCGTAGTCAGCAAGGCATGCTAGCTAGTCATGCACGTATAGATAATTTTGGTCTCCCGCTCGAAACCGAGCGAAACTTGTGCGGTGAAAGTTGCGCGAAGCAGTTGGGACTTCTGCATTCGGAGTGGTACGGCAAAAGTTTACAGAGTCCTGTGTCGGCAATGTGTCTCCCCGCTGACGCTTGGTGTGCACCGGAAGAAGTGGCCCTGAGTGGCTTGGAGTGTACAGCAGTTGGCGGATCACGTCATGAAGCAGCCATCGTTTCTACACAGTTGAATGCAATCCATGTGGCACATCGTGAAGACCTGATGCTGTCACGCAGCACGCAGCACCGCGGCATCGAGCTTCATGTTCCGAACACGAACTTCGCGAAATGAACCGCGAATTCGTAACTGCCGGCTGCAACTCCTGCCGGATCGACTCCTGACGGTATGTCGGCTAATCAACCAGATCTGCACCACGTTGGCGCGACGCACTGCAACTCCACAGCAGCAAGACAGGGAATCCTCGGCAGTCGTGATCTGGTACCGGTAGGACCAGAATCCGCGGGTCGCACGACATTCGTGCTGACCAGGTAGTACGCCAAGTCGCGGAGGACCCAGCAGTTGGGAGGGCGCCGACATACTTCCGAGTCCGTCGCGCGAGCGAACGATGCTGTGGCTGGGAAAATGTGCAGAGCCGTGGCGCGACCGTCGCACAGAAATGGCGGTCAGCGGAAGGATGTTGAAATCTGCTTTCGGAATACGCCTTGACCTTCGGGTTGTTTGACATGAACGAGAAAGTGGTGTGGGTTCCTCATTTCCGCTTCGCTGATGACTTGCGTTCGATGGTAGCGATATTGCCAGGCATGTATTGCCTGAGCACCTCGGGCACCCGCAGGACATTCGTTGCGTCGTCCCAGTGGTTCTCCAGTATGCACGCCAGGACTCGAGGAATGGCCATAGCGGTGCCATTGAGGGTGTGTGGCCATCCAAGTTTTCCGGCGCCTGCTTGTTTGAGACGAGTACCCAGGCGGCGTGCTTGGTAGTCTGTGCAGATTGACGCGGATGTCACCTCGCCGTAGCCAGAGTTGATGGCCCCACGGGAGGGAAAGAATGCCTCGATATCAATTTTTCTTGTGGCACTCGCTCCGAGGTCGGCGGTGGGCATTTCGAGGACTTTCGCGTGCAGACCGAGAGAGGTCAGGATCTCTCGCTGTATGTCTATCATCTCTTCGAACACTTTGTCTGTTTGAGACCCGCTTGATGCTGAACCGCCGAAGCGATCTCCTTCCGGGTCTGTGCTCGGTGCTGACCATGCAAACATTTCGACTTTGGTGAATTCGTGCACGCGGTAGAGGCCTTTCGTGTCGACTCCTCTGGCGCCGGCCTCTGCGCGGTAGCACCTAGACGGTCCAATGACTTTCAAAGGCAGGTCTCTGCTATCGAGCGTCTTATTGACCTGCGTTCCAGCGAAAGGGATCTCGGCCGTTCCTGTCAGGACCAGTGATGGCTTTTCTCCACTCTTCTCATGTTCGTGCTGCGCTATGTTGTAGATTTGCGTTTCGCCGTTCTGGTCCCTAGGCATGAACCCACAGGCGCTGGCGATATGAGAGTATACCAATGATGGAGGCGTCATGACGTTCCAGCCTCGTTTCATGGCGACCGATAGAGCGTACTGAATCAATGCTTGTTCGAGCAGAGAGCCTTCATGCTTGAGAAAGTACCACCCCCAACCACTTGTGATAGAGCTGGCTTCGAAGTCGAGAATGTCCAGCTCCTTACCAATGTCTACATGGCTTTTGGTCGTTAGACCTTCGGGACGCTCGTTGATGACATCGACCACTGACGGCTCTTCTCCCACAGGTGTATGCAACGAGCTCAAGTTCGGAAGCTCCAATGCCAAACGCTCCATCTCTTCTTGCATCTCCTTATCCTCTACATCGTATTTCGCCAGCCGAGCCTTCAAGCTTTTCGCCTCTTCTAGCAACGCACTTTTGCTCTCAGCTCCGGCGACCTCTGCACTGCCTTTCGCTGCATGTCGGCCCATCTCCTTTCCAATATCATTGCTCCTCTGACGAAGCTTCACCACCTCTCTTTGCGCTGCCACAAGCTTCTCGTGGAGCTCCAGTATTCGCCATCCATTCCCCGCGACAGGCGCATAGTTCCGATCGATGCTGTTCTGCTCGTACAGTCCTGGTGCATTGCGAATGTGCTTCAGGTCGAGCACGGGTTTCGGCGCGAATGAGGGACGAGTGTACAATCTTCTGTACACATTGCTTGACCTGGAGGTTAGCACGCTGCGCCGACAGCTTGTGCTAAGATAGGACGCGCTCATGTCGCATGATTGACTGAAGTTGGTGTCGAAGATGCGAAGTTCGAGGTCATCGGCTAAACTTGCTACTACGCCAATCTGGCACGCCGGCACGTGCACCGCGCTCTTGGGAAACAGGACCGTCGATGTTGACGTGGATTCGATGTGAACGGCATGCATTAAAGAGACGTCAACGTGGGTTGTCTTCTCATCAAGTCGAACGGCATAGACTACTCTGCCCTCTATTCACGACTATTCGAATCCCTCGAAGCTATCCTCAGCATCTTCGGCGTTTTTGGCTTTGACCTTCGCAATCAGGTCATCCAACTCCTTCTGACGCACTTTGTCCGCCTCGCTCATCTTCGCATTACCCTCAGCCTTCCGTCGGACCTCCTTCTTCTCCCTTCTCCCCTCCTTGACAGCCTTCGCCTCCTTCTGACTGCTCCAAGCATTGTCCTTTCTCCGCTTCGCATCGGCTCCTGCGCCTCCTTTGTTCTTTGGCAGATCCGGTTTCTCACCGCGAGCGAACGCATCGATTATAGCACGGCGCTTGGCCTCTTTCACCTTGTCGACGTAGGCCACGCTATTCAAGTCGAAGTCTGCTGGTAAATCGAGGTCCAATCTGCGATCTTCTCGAGCTTGTGGGAAGTACTTCTTCAGCTCGGGCATCTTCGGCCAACGCAGCAGTCCCCAGGCCTTGCCCATCTCCGGCCAGTCGATCTTCCGTACATTGAAGATGTCTGTAGGAAGGGTCTTGCTGTATGCCATTATCGAGCTGACAAATGCTTTTTGTGATCGGTCGTGCCACTCACGCTTTTCTCTGAGTAGCTTCCGGATAGTATCGATAGTGTTTGCTATCTCCTCCTGAGAGACCGAAGAAGTGATGGGATAAGGCTCCAGTCTCGTTCCTTGAAGCTCCAAATATTTGACATAGTCGTTCTCGCTGCCTTCGTTGAGAAATGTCACCGCCATGCCTCTTTTCCCGGCTCGTCCGGAGCGTCCACAACGATGAATGAAGTCCTTCGGCTGGCTAGGAGGATCGAGTTGAACAACAAGATCAATGTCGGGAATGTCGATACCTCGCGCCAATACATCTGTAGTAAGCAGGATCGCTGGTGAAGTTGTGTCTCGGAATCGGTTCAAGTTCTTGATCCGGATGGCTGATTTGTGATCTCCATGTAATGGGAACACTTGTACACCCAGTATTTCGGGAAGCACATGACTCCAGTAGTCGACGCCAGCTCGTGTTGAGACGTACAATATTGTCTTCTCTGCCTTTGTCTCTCGCAGTATTCGATTCAGGTATGGAATTTTCATGGTGGGTTTCGTGATCAGGGAATACAGCTTGAGACTCTCTGGCGTCTTCTTGTCCAGTGCGCCACTTTTGCTCCGAACTTTCGCGCTGATCTTGAAGGGATAGCGCATTCCAACTCTGACGAGCTCGTTCACAGCTTCGGAAACTGATGCGCTGAACAGTCCCGTCCTTCGCTCCTTCGGCACCATCTCCAGAATGCGCTGCAGATCAGGCTGAAAGTTCGGGTCCAAGAGTCTATCGGCCTCATCTAGCACCAGTAGATCAAATAGATGTCTCTTCAAGACCACCTTTGAAGTCTGAAGCACTTCCACTATCCTTCGTGGTGTCCCAATCAAGATGTTCGGATTGATCTTCGAAAAGCTGGCAATATCTTCTGACAGCTTTGCTCGACCCCCAACGAGAAGCTGAGGCACAGCATAAGGTCCAGGCAAAACAACATGCGGCTCCACGTCCGGCATCTCCTCGTCCTCGCTGTCTGGTTCCGGCTCGTCGATCTGCTTCAGAAGTGATGCCGACGGCGGATGGAAATTAAGCAAGCCCATGAGCACATCGTGTATTTGCGTCGCTAGTTCCTTGGTCGGTGCAACAACAATTGAGCGCACATGTCCTTTCTTGTTGGGATCTTCAGCCTTTAGTATTCGCTCCACCAAGGGAATGAGAAAGCTCAGTGTTTTGCCGCTGCCGGTGACCGCCTGCCTCAAAGTTAGTGGTGGATCAACGCTAGACACATCGCGAATAGTATACCTCTACAACCAGATCTTTGTTACCCATCAGCAGCGGAATTGCCATGGCCTGCACTGGTGTGGTTCGAGCAAATCCCATGCTGTGAGTGAAATCCAGTATCCATGTTGACAACTCTGGGGTCAGCGCTTCAAATGACTTCGGCTGCTTCTTCTCCGTCATTTCTGGCTGCATGTCTGCGACTTTCTGAAATTGAGGTATTCCTAGGTGAACGAACGGTCGTGAAGCACATACCGCCCGTGGAAAAAGTTCTGGGTTCGCAAGAGGCTCAAACGGGGCAAGCGCTGCCGAGTGCCGTGGAGACTTTCTTCGTCTTGCCACGATCTCGCCCTCCGTACGATTTCCCCCGACGCAGAGTACCTAGGCACACGACCTTCAACATCTCAGCCTCACACAGTTTGTGCAGTGGAGAGACATCAGCGGAGAAGTGTGCATATCCGTGAAGGAACATTGTCTTCTGTATTCTATTATCTGTCGTTGTCTGCTACAAGCCGTCCTATCACGGCTTCGCCTGCTTATTGTCCAGTTCCACCTTGCTGTACCAGACCGCACCCAAGATTGTGATGATCATGCCAATGCCGTTGACCACACCAACCTCCACATGAAACAACACGATTCCGAACAGAATCGTAAGGGCTTGCTTGACGTTGCCACACACGGTGATCGTCAGCGCGCCGGCCATTTTGTTGGCCTGGAATCCCACTATGTTGAGGAGGAACGCCGTGATTGCGTTGATCAGTAAGTGTGCGCCGAAATCTGTCGAGAATGTTCCATCGAGGTAGGCTGTTCGGAGCTTACTGACCTCGCCAGTCATGAACGCATATGCAACGCATTGGATGGCGGCGAGCGGCGACATTCGTAGCAGGATCTCCAGCGCCGATAGCTTGAGGGAACCGGTCATGAGTCGGTTGGATGCCACAGTCTTTACCGATGCCAGAACGACTCCCAGTAGAGTCAAGGCAGAGCCAAGAATCGTAGCATTGTAGTCTCCAGCAGTCGCAACCGCACACCCGAAGATGAGCGGAATCATGGTGAAGTATGTCATTGTCGCATACTCTCGTCCGTAAACCCAGCGGTAGATCAAGATCGTGACCACTGGACATGTCGATCGCATGATTTGATGGAAGGGAACGGAAACCATGGCCAGGGAGACGTTGGAGATTGCAATGTTGATCGTGAATAGAAGCGAGAAGGCAACGAGAACCATCTGCTCTCTCTTCCCGAGGTGACTGAGCTTCAAATAGCCAGTCCCGAGCATGGCAAGAGAACCGATCGATGTCGCGGAAGCATGCAATGCGGTGAGGAGCCATGGAAAACGAGCCTGAGACAGATCAGTATGTAGCGTGGGAAATTGTGCCTTCGTCCGTGCTTACCCTGGTCAACACAGCTTTGTTGGACAGCGTGAGGAACAGATTCAAGGTCATGTATGCGGCCAGGAAAAGCAGCTTCGCTTGTGTCGATACGTAGTTCTCCGGAGCGATGATTCCTTGGGATTCCACATCACGATCGTCGACTTCTAGAATTCCGTCCGTCGGTTTGTGTGTAAATTCTTCGCTGGATCGTCCACTCGAGTGCTCCTTCCATGATTCTGACAGGGAAGATCTCACGCCGTCATCCAAGGAGACCTTTTCCTCGTCTGTGTCGTAGTTTGTGGTAGGCTTCTGCATTTCGGGCTGCCTGTGGGACCGCAGCGATAGAGAGATTCACCTGCTACTATTAGCAGAAAGGAAGGGCAGGTGACCACGCCAGGGCCATCGGTGAATATATCCTAAGGACATGGCTGCAGACATCAGCCCCAGTAGGCGCTGGGCAGTTACACTGGGCATTCGTTTCCTGGACAAAGACCTGCGCGCCACGGTGGCACGTCTTATGCCGTGTCGGCTACCACGGACGTCGTCGCGCTGCTTGGCGGGTCATTGAGGAATCGAGGACGGAGTCCGCGGACGTGAAGAGCTTCCAACGCCAATGAGGACGCAGAAGAGATGGAAACAGACGGAAGGAGCGGTCCTCCCGGCATGTTTTGTGCCGCTAGAGAAAGCTTGGTTGCTACGGTGGCCCATAGCGATATGCAGTGCTCATTTCGGCGTCTCAGTCCTCGATCAACAAATTCTTGGACCACTCTGAATGTGAAACTCCGATTGATCTATTGACTGCCTCGGACAGAAATTCCGACCAGACGCGCTTGCCATGGATGACGACTATGATCCACGCGGAAAACCCGACTCTGACATCAACTAAGGCTCTCCTCACGACGAGACAGACTGACACGACTGCCAGGGTGCAGGTCCATGCTGTCACAGTTGACGACCGAAGTGATTCGACCATGCACTCCTGCACGCCGAGAGAAAGAAAGTATGTTCGTGGCCTTCAAGTGGACCGAGCATTGTTGACTGTCTTCTGCTAGTCTACAATTTTGCCGCCCATGCGTTCCGTGCATTCATGCATAATTCGTGATGCATCATCCATATCTCGCGATATCGAAACCTGTATGATGCCGAGTTCCTTGGAAACGTCCCTCATGCCCAAATGCTCATCGCCCTGATCAATTCCTTGCCTAGATGGGGCTCGCCGTGCTCTCCTGTCCGGTAGTGAAGTTGGGCTCTTTGGCCAGCTGCGCATCTCTCGAGTGGAGTTCGAGTAACCAGTAAGCAGCGCGTCGATCTGCGGCGCTGAATTTCGTGCTGACATTCTTGCCAGGGCCAGTACGATCTTGTGGGAGGTCGGTAGCGACAGCCGTCTCGGTTTGAGATCGCTTCCTCTTCTTTGGCGGAGACACAGAAATGTCCGTGTCGTCGCTCTCGCTACCGCTTGAACTTACGATGGATGGTTGCTTGTCGCTTGTTTCGGTGGTCTTTACGGCTTTCTGAAAGCGAGTGCTGCGACGTCTGGCGCTGGGAGCTTCGTCGATCGTGACGGCTTTCGTCTTCTCGGGTTCAGCTGCGCGCCATGACACGGTAGGCGAGTAGCGTGGCTCGGTGAGCAGCGACTTGGACAGAGCGTTGACAGGAGTCTGATACAGCGGCGCAGGAGTGCAGTACCTACTGCTGTTGATACTGGTCCAGCCTGAGCCAGCCATCTCCGGATGCTTGGACTTTGGGGACAGTTCGAGCGGCTCGAGCGCTGTGGCCTTGTGGGAGTAGATCTGGTTGTCCGAATCCGACTCGAATGGCGAGCTCAACTTGAAGTCCGGCTTTTCATCTCTTGCTCGCAGCTGCTTATCCGTTGGTAATGGCTGCGGTGCGCTTCTTGGGATGTTCTGGTATGTCTTGGTATCCTCCTGCGAGCTGCTGCGGCTCTCTTTGCCAGCTTTTGGGCCCGCTACTGAGACCGCGGCGCGGCGAACGATTTCGGGATCGATCTTGAAGCGACCAAACCCTGGATCGTTCGGGCGGAGGCATTCGTCGATGAAGGTCGGACCGAAAATTGGTGTCAACGCCCAGCGAATCGGGTAGCAGAAGGTGAGGCAGACCGCTCTGGCACAGGCGTATGGCATCCAGTATCCTTGTGCCACCAGGGCGCCTCCGGTGATAGAATGAGCAAGCTCCTTCAACCCGGCGTTGGTGGTCAGGGCCTTGGCGGGTGTGGTCTGGAAGGTGTCAGTAACGGCAGAGCTGAACAATGGGACATGAAGACATGCCTTGGACAATTTGCAAGCCTTGAAGAAGGGTGTGATGCGGACCAGACCGATCTGGTAATCCCACATGACAGTGTGCTCCTTCCCAGGATCCTCGGGAACTTTGAAAGTGTACTGAAAGACTATTGGGACCATATCAGCACCATTTCACCAAGCGACGATGGTCAAGGTACGTACCATCGAAAGCGTCTCGGCCGGTCTTGTTCAGGAAGCTCTTCTTCTCACTTGAGTATGGGATGTGGCGGACATAGCATGAGATGAAGTTGCCTTTGCTACCTGATGGATAGACGGAGAACTCTTTGTGCTTTTGAGCGAGTTCGATCTGTTGTTGGGTCGTGAGGGATGTGCTCCTCTCGGAGCATTCGTAGGGTGGGTAGTTGACCTGTCCTCTGACGGTACCACGCGAGAAGACGGCGGCATCCTTGACAAGCTTTTGACGCTTTGCAGGCGAAGATGCGAATGGAGTCTCTGAACGAGGTGTTGGTGCCGCCGTGGAACTATGGCTGGTGTAGGCTGGTGTGGTAGGTGGGCTGGCCATCGCAATGCCGCGGAAGTTGGTGCTGTCAGACATTGGGTTGAGCAGTGAGTGTATCTTGAGCATAGTCGCCGTGGCTGGGTGAGGTTGCTGTTCGGGTGGTACACTCAAACGATGAGTATCGGAGCAGGGAGATGGAAACGACATGGCTCGGAGGTGGCGGGGAAGTTTGGTGCAGATGAAAGAGGACGACGTCGTAGTCCTGCGAGTGAGCGGTGAAGCACGCCCAGGAACGACGTCGGGGCACGTCTTTTAACGCATCGAGAATCGATGCAACTAGAAGCGATGCAGCATGCATCTCTCTGGCCTGCATCGACCACCACCAACCAAAGAGATCGTGGCCGCGGCCCGAATGTCTTGCATCTGCACGCAGTTGACAGGCTAGCAATGGCAAAGAAAGCAGAGGTACGACGCGGACTGCTCGGCGGACCGCGATATACGGGCGGACCCAGGCGGCGGACATGAGCTCCATGCAGGAAACCTCTTTGCCATGGCCCAGCCGCCGAACGATCTGATGCGAAGTTTGCAGAGTGGGACAAAGCGAGTGTCTCAAATCTGCTTGCTCGATTGGCTACGCTAAAGACCAAGCACATCCGCGTTTGCAAGCCTCGCAGCAATACGGCTATGCGTCAAGTTCGTTTGGCCATCGATCCGCATCGCCATTGACCTGGAAACTCCGATCCTTGAACAAAGCTACGGCGAATTTGCTGAGGAGGCGATCGATGCTGGTCTGTCCCAATGTCCAGGAGTGTATCGTGGCAATCTGGGTAACTCTTGACGAGAGACAGGCATCGAGCAAACGTAGCAAGCGAGGATTCCACATTCTGGTGATCGTCGATGCCTGTGCTTTGATGTCTGTTGGCTCAACGACCACTCTGGGATGGACACAGACCATCATGGAGTCACCGTCCTAGATGTCTCATCTGGGAAGCGATGGTCTGGCATTGATGCAGTATCTAGCGGCTGTCGTTGGCTTAGAGCAGGGTCGCGGTGCCACTTGGCAGGGGTTGCGTGATCGAACCAGGAACTTACCCGGTCGTCGGAACGTGGCAGACGAACGACTTTGGCTTCCATGCCTCGCATCCGCAGCTTCTTTTTCTTCAACGGCAGGCCATGAGATGCTACCGTAGCACATCCCTGGACCGACGCTGACATGCGAACATGACAGGTTAGTGATACAAATCTTGGTGTTTGATTGCACTAGCACTCGCCAAACACATCGCTCGCACCCAACAACGCCACGCCCATGCACGAGGCGGGTGTTCGCATGAGGTCGCCGGGAAATTCAGACCGAGCCTTGAATTATCCGTCCGAGCGTGCCGAAGCCCAGTCAAACATTTTGATGGGCATAATTCTGGATCTCGGGGACCATACAATCACAGGCATCTCAAGCTCGGTCTAGGACTCGAACGCCCGCGCCGAGGCACACAACGAATTGAGAGGATGGTGCTTGGTGTTTGCAAACTTCTTTCCCAATCCGCGAGCAGGTTCATCGTGGATGACGAGCTCTCTGATGATGGTCTCCGTCACCGCCTTTCAAGACGCTGAGACCCACAGGAGTTCCAATGATCAATCTCAGGTAGGAACGAGATCAGCGTTACGGCGTCTCTAGAACTACATCACGGCAGCCATCCGAGGGCAGGCCCTGATTTCAAGTTCACCGCTGTGCCCGAGTCTGCGGCCATTCGGTCGGGGGACAGACCAGGGCCTGGTGCACTAACGGGAGGCTGCAGCGAATTGCATCGCGGAGGGGCTGTGCGACCAATCTGTCAAGAAACCAGTGGGACAGATTATCCACTCAGCGTGGATGGATCCCTTGCACTGCTGGATGTTCGAGATTGAGTTGTGCATGTCGTGTTGAACGACGTTGCTCACACGGCCTGGAGAGCGACGTTAAGCCAAGCATCAGCATGGATAGCGTCATTTGGCCCCACTTTTTCTTGAACCTTCGCAGATGAATGTATGCCTCTCGCTTGCATTGAGAAGCACACTCAGACGAAGGACCTCCGTCAACGACACCATGGCGAAGACTACGAGCTGGCGTATTCATCCGAAGGCAATACATACAGAATGGTCGCTGTCAAAGAAGCGGATCTGAATATTTCATCGCCGAAAGAGGAGCTAATGTACCTAGGTGGTGCAGTCCCTCTTCGTTGACAGGCACGTACCATTGGACCTGGCTTCTTCAAGGCGGACAATACGCTCACCGCATGCCATTGAGAGGGCCCATGGTGTTGTGTGGACCCACGATTTCGTTTAAAAACACTCGTCGAGGGGTTGCTTGTCCTGAGCTTGCTGTGGTCAAGGGCAGCAGAAGAGGACTGCTCCAGTCTGATCGTGATGCGATTGAGATGCGATACACTGCTATTGATTGGTCATGTGTTTGCCAGGTATACAGGACTCGAATTGCACGTGCTACAATGTTGAAGCCGAATTCAGATTCACCCACGAGCTGACAGCTGCTTTGACGGCATTCACATGAGAACATGTTCACCCATGACAGATGCTTGGATACGCATGACTGACCGTGCACTGCTTCTTCGACCATTATCTCAACCTTCAACGAACCTTTTCACTCTGCAACCTACACTCGACAACCCACATTCGACAACTCACACTTGGCAAGACATACGCAACGGCATACACTCAACAGCATACACGCAACAAAATACACGCAACATCACCTGACCCATCCTCTCGCGGCACAACATGGTTTCTCTCAAAGCCGCCGTCTTCGTGTTTACACTGAGCCTCGGCATTGGAAGCCACGCCACGAGCATCGCCTCCTGGTCGAACCACACCGCCGTCCAGATCACGAAGACTCTTCCGTACGCCCCTGCATCCGGTAGCGTCGTTCTACAGGAGCCCTTCTCAGTGCAAATCAGCTCAATCTCTTCGACTACCAGTACTGCCACCCTCCTCAGCTCAGTGGGATCGACCACAGTCGGAGATGCGACTGTAACGGATTTTCCAGCCTCCATGGCCAACTCCGAAACTCTGTCGTCAGGTACCAGTAGTTTGCCTGCATCCAATTCAAGCAATACTCAAGAGATGGTCAGCAGCTCGATGTCAGGATTCACAGCGATCTCTTCAGAGAGTGTCCTCTCCACGAGCATTTCGAACGTTTCCGCACTCCAACAGGCGAGCGACTCGTTCTGGGGAGCGATGGTGCCAACGTCAAGCTTTTCCAGCATCTCCATTCTCATCTCCTCGGACGTCTCTCTGCTTCTGACTGCAAGTTCCTCGTCGATGTCGGTCCCGGCGCCGACATCCGACACGGTATCCTCGACAGCTTCAACTGGAAGCGATGCCTCCTCCTCCTCGGGCACGGCCATCGATTTTACAACCCAGCAGACTGATAGTTCGATCTCGGAACAAGCCACTACGTACGCCAACTCGTCCAGCGCTGTCGTGTCTTCTACCACTTCACTCGCCGAGGTATGGACTACTGTCCCCTTGGTCATTCCGGTGCCAAGTTCAGCGTTCAGCAACGCTGCTACTACCTTCAGCAGCAACCCAGTGCTTCAGGCCACCAGTCAGATGCCAACCTCTGTGGATGCTGTTGCTCCATCATCAGTGGCAAGCACAATCACAATGACGACCTTTGTCACGACTCGGACTGTTGGCTACCAAGAGACCTCCTTCGTCACAATCACCGTCAGTACTCCACCAGCAACCGCAGTCCTGACCAAGAGAGAAGTTTGCACGGCTCCCGGTGGTCTTCTCTACGATTGTGGTCCCGTCCCACCCAAGGCAGAACCAATCGAGTGGTGGGCCGACAAGGAAGCCGTCGCGGAGATTCTCGACTTCTTGGAGCACCTGTGGGCCCACATGCCGCCGCCCGCACAGCAAGTGGCCGTAGTGCCCGCCAAAAGGGACGTGTGCACGACCAATGGCCTCCTGTTCGACTGCGGCACCCCAACTAAGCCGACGCCAACTCCAGATGCGGCCGCCGCAGCCGCCGCCGCTATCATGTCGATCTTGCAAAATCTGCCTCCGTCGCCGCCGAACTGATACAGTCGTTCCATTCACTCAACAGGAGCTCGACTTGCTGCCCATGCAGACGCTCGCTTTGGTCAGGGGTCTTGCCCAATTTTGCAGTGGGTCGTTTTTCGTTCATCACATCGCCGGGAATGGTGATCAGAGGCAGCTGCTGACTCTCTCATTTCATCCTCGTATCTGGTTCCTCGAGCATGTAGCAGAGAACTTGCGACAGTTCGACTTTGCAGTACCGTAGCTACAAATATCCGAGCATTCATATCTGCAGTCACGCACACTGCAACAATGTGAACTTGCCATGCTCGAGAAAATGTGCTTTGACGTATCGCCACATGACTAGCGCAACTCACCTACCTGAGCAGGACAATTCGGTAACGACAACAGGTGTTGTAGCAGCAAGAGATAGCAAGAACTTACAACATAGCCGAACAGCTGAGCGGAGAGCACAGGCCGGCCGTATCCTCATGATTTGGTGATAGTGTGTTGACGGATATATACGGAAAAATCGCCAGCTAGAATCGTATGTCCATCGATATTGCACTCTTTACGCCAGTCGCTTGAACGCAGCAAATCGTTCAAATCAAAAATGTATTCTCAGACATCGCAAGCCCGGGTATCTTCCCATCCAGAACGCCAGTGAGATCAAAAGTCCTTCCGCGTACATGCTTTATTGCGGCGTTGCCAGCCCACCGGGATCGTGTAGGACCATGTCATCAGGTCCACCGCCCTGCCGTGAGATCGATCTGGACGTTCTGGCCGCTTGCCTATTTCGTTTCAGCATTTCTTGAAGTCCAATCGCGGAGCGGTCCTGTGGGGTATCATCCGATAGCAGAGATCCGACATCTTCCAGTTCGATGTCTTCTACTGCGGTGTCCCGAACGGTGGCAACCGATCGCCGGGAGGAATTTTCGAGTAGTCCACCTGCATCTTGTAGAGTCATGCTCGTCTCGTGTCGTTCCACAGCGGGCACGAGGACTCCAATCGGGGCTTTGGGCTGAGGGGAGCGATCACGTATGCGGTTGTGATGGTGCCAGAATGCTTCGTGGTGTAGTCGAGGCGACAGCCGGCCATTTTGACGCTCGTTGCCGCCACTGTTGTTTGAGATGCCTCCTACATCTTGTAGGAACGCTCGAGAACCAGACGAGGATGAAGCACGTTCATGTGAGATGGTGAAGTCCTGCGTGATAATGATGGGTCCAGGCGAGTCGATCGCGATGGAAGGAGAGTGCGGTTTTGAGCGAGGCGACTCGGTCTCCAGCAGATTGCCCACGTCACTAAAGCTGACGCTCTGTGTTCTGCGCTGCGCGAGAGCCAGGGTTGGTTTCTTGTGATAATGATCCTCGTGTGTAGAGTTGTCGCTGTCGCTGTCGCGCTCGACCTTTTCTCCCTTCGAGGTCACGTTTCGGGCGACTTGACTTCTGCCTCCGTTTTGCTCGGCTGCAGAAAGCGCTTGCGGGGCTGGTCGAGGAGTAATGGAATGTTTGCGTTGCAGATGCCCTGGTATACCGTATCCCACGGATCGGAAAAGGTCCTCGTCACTCTCAATCTGATGGATAGTCGGGAGGGTAGGTCGTCTCGCGGAGGCTCGCTCCATACTGTCCGTAGTACTGTATGGCTTATACTTCTTCTTCTTCTCACCCTTATCTCGAAGGAAAGATCCCAGCGTGACAGCATTGGCGACGAAGGCAGATGCTAGAATCTGTGGATCATAGAATCAGCCATCCTTCAATAAAGTGAAACATCGCCGCAGACTCGAGGCCTGAGGACGGGATCTGTAACACAGTGTCGAGCTGAGCTACAGGCCACCTCCGATATTGTCTTACCTCTGCGCTCGCCCATACGGTGCGATACTGCTGTCGACCACCAGTCTCAACGACCTCCGGCATTCGCGTTGCTGTGACACCTATTAGGATGACCGACAAGCTGAACAAGGAGACCATCTGCAGCTTGCGCTGCCAGCTCTGTCCAGATCTCAGAACGACCGGTATAGGAAATGCGATGAGCACAATATCCGTGATGATGTCGCACGTTCCCATGGTTATGAGCTGCGCGAAGCCTTTCCGACATTGAGGACCAGGATCCGGTACAACCTGCCAGTACTTCTCGAAATCGTTGCACTCCGTCAAGGTAGCCACGACGACCGCACCGAATGTTAGGAAAAGAAATATGCGGATGCCCTGGAGTGTGATCTCGTAACTTCGTCGCCAGATTCGAATGGTGATGCGCTTGAGAAATTCCGAGACGGTAAGTTTAGAAAGCCATATGAACATGGCATAGAATATTCGGGAGGCAAGGACCATTCGCGAGCCGATAGACCTCTTGTATATCTCGTCCTCTGTAAAGGAAAAGTTGACAGTGTCGACGTTATTCGTGCCATATGTCAACACAAAATGGACAAAAACCATGCGTATCCAGAGCGGTGCGAGGGCAATCAACATGATCCAGTCTTCTCGAAAGAATTTATTGTTCCGGACTTTGCGGCCCAGGACTCGAGTGATGATGATGACTGTGGCGAAGCTCGTGCACCTGTACAATAGTGTCAGCATGTCGCACGAACATGGGCCAATTCGGTCTACTCACCACCATGAGAACAGAACTGTCGGCCAATTTTCCATGCGAGACCTGGGCGCCGGCGGGCCCGTTCCCCAGTATTTCTGCCGTGTTTCAAGCATGATGGATACGCAGAGTGGCACGACTCAGCCCTGCAAGGGCTGAGTAGTTCGTCGTCGTCCAGCAGGCGTGTGCGACGTGCAGCGCGTGCAATCAAGAGGCGATTTCGCAGGTGAATCTGGATCCGTGATCGCGTCTCCAAGGATGACGAAGCCGATGTGCCCGAGCATTCCATTGTCCCGTGAAAGACTAGACCGTGGTGTGCGTGCGGAATGCCATAAACATCCTCGCCGATTCCTCAGAGCAGGTACACGCAGATACACGCAGATTCCGAGGAGGTGTCGAGAGTTGGAGTCGTCGCAACCGAGATATGATCCTTCGAGAGAGGCGATAAGGTCTTGCCCCAACGCAGCTTGGCCTCCAACGTTCTCGGCCTTTGAACCACTAGCAGCAAGTCTCCGCGGCCGTTTTTATCGTTACCACGACCTGCGTTCGTCAGCTCTTTGCAGTACTGTAGTTCTAGCGGTCGGCGCACAACAGTATACTGTGAGGCTGTGAGGCTGTGACTTTCTCCAATCTTCATCATGGTCTTGAAACATGCCTTAACTTAACATGGTCACACCTGCCAGTGCACCAAGGGAGGGTGCCGTGAAGGTCGAGTCCCTGCATGAGGTGGCTATTTTTGTGGCTTGCTCCCAGTCAAAAGTCTCCCAGCGCCTTCATCGGCAGATACCTTACGTTCGCATGGGGACAAATCTTGCGCATATCACTGCCATGCGTTGTCTGATCACTGACGTCGGTTCTGCATTTGAAGGCAGGCATGGCCCTGCAAACCTCCCATGTTAATCGCGCAATCTTTGTCAATGCACAGATCTGTGCTTTGACCCACTGGCGCTCAAAATCCACGTGGGTTGGGGAGGCGGGGTTAGTGAAACCAAGGGCACAGCCGGAATCGCCGGATCAACAACTGCTGGGGCTGGAATTCATGAGACACCATTCAGCTGCATAAAGTACACTTTTTGTCGTTTCTATATTCAAGCGTGATCTGCTCGTCGTCATGTTGCTACACACGGCTGACGCAAGCTACACACAGACAAGCCTCTTAGACTGTCGTGTTGTAGTGATCGCCCACGGCATCGCCGTCCCTCTCGGGCATCGCTTCCGCGATCTTGCGATCTTCATCCTCCAGCACTTCCAAGCGTGCCTGCTCGACCTTGTCCGTCGCAGCGATCGCATCCTGTTCCGCAGCCAAGCCGTCCAGCTCCGTCGGCGCAGCACCGATAGTGGCATCGGCAGCTTCCTCCGAGTTGTCGTTCGCGATCTTCTCCTCCAGCTCCTTTGCGTCGTTCCCAGCGGGCAGGCTACCTGTCGAGATGCCATGTTTTGGGTCGCTGTGGTTGATAAGTTCGACTTCTTCGTTGTATATTCTCAGAAGCATTGCACGGCGATCCTCCTTGGGAAGCATCAGGTTCAGGCTGGCCTTGCTTCGCCAAAGTGGTAGTGTCAAAGGCTCTTTGAACTCGTCCTCGCCCGCGTCCGGCGAACCTTCGACACGGAGTACGCAGCAACCCATGCTCAAGTCCTTGACCTGTTCGCCGATCTCGCCGAGGTCCATCCATCCGCCAGATTGTGTTCCGTCCTCGGCGGTGTCAAGCGCGATCTTCGGGAACATCTCCACCAAGAGTTTGCGCAGAGTGCTCTTCTTCGTCAGGTGCACAACTCTCTTCTCGCCCACCCAGCCTTCGATGATGGGAAGACCTTCTGTTTGGATTCTCCATCTGCATATGTCTTGTCCTTGTGCATCTTGCTTCATGAACATCTTGACACCTGCGTGCACGAACTTCATGCCTCGGTTCTCGTTGGCGATGAGGATCTCCTTGACCAACTGAGAAGAGTAGTAGATGCCTTTTACTGGGTCACCAGCTGGATTGCGGACCAAGAAACGGTCCCGTGGGAATGCGTCGTGCAGCTCGTAGAATTTGTAGATGGACAAGAGCTCCGGCTGGTCCGGCGCCAGGAACTTGAACGATTCGACATTGCCGTCTTCGTCCCTTCTTCGCCGTTGCGGGACCGTCGCCACAGGCTGTACTGTTTGCTCACCAGGGGCGACATCCTTAACCTCGTCTGACATCTGCACATCAACATTGCCATCGACCAAGTTCGATCCCGGGTCAACACCACTTGCCTCGAGACTGAGAGCGATACTAGGCGGCACAGGCCTCGTCTCGAGACGATCTGGCACGTCTTCACCCAGCCTGGGCTTCTTCGCGGACTGCGCATCATCGTCACTGGCGGGCGCTACGCGCTTGACACCTGCACCTACAGTGACGTCCTCAGTACCATTTTGCCTCTCGGCGGCTGTAGCATCGTCGGAAGGTCCGCTGGCGACAGTCTTTGGCTCAAGATTTGAGCCACTCGCGACCTCGTCGAGCAGCTCAGTGAAAGCAGTCTGCGGTGCTTCCGGCGCGGAGTATGCCCACGACTTGTTCGCAGACTTGCTCTCTGCCTCAGGCTTGGCGTGAATCTCTCCCAGCTTCTCGAGGGCACAGATGAAGAAGCCACCCGTATCTTGCTGCTGCGGGTAGACGCGCATGCAGTTCTGGAGAGGGATCTCTTCTTCTGGTCCGGGTGGGAACATGCCAGGCACCAGTCTGCTGCCCTCGCCCTCGAATTGCTCGGCTTCTGGCCAGGACTCGAAGATTTCGCCCTTCTTGTTCATGACGCTCCAGTCCGTCAAGCCAGGGTTTCTGAGCAGGCCAGGAAGGCGATCACTGCAGTCCACAAGCTTGACCTTGGATGTGCCTCCGCATCGTTCGATTGCAGAAGCAACAACAGCTTCGTTCTCGACAGGGTTCAGACTACATGTGCTGTAGACTGCGCGACCACCGACCTTCAGCATTTGCAATGATCTGGTGAGAATGCGAACCTGTGTGATGTACAAACCGAGTCCATTTTGCGGTTGCCAGTCCTTCCAGATGTTTGGATTCTTCCGACAGGTACCGTCACCGCTGCACGGGACATCGGCCAGAACGCGATCGAATTTGAGATACCTGCCCAACTTCTGTCCGTTGGAAGTGGTACCGGATGGTAGTGCAATTGAGGGGAACATGGTGGCGTCGTGGTTGGTGACGATCAGATTTGGCGAATTGAGACGCTTGACCTGATGGACCAACATCTGCGCTCGCTGGTAGTTGACATCGTTGGCAACCAGCATTCCAGTCGTCCGACCATAGTCTTCATCAGCGCTCTTCGTACCGTTGGTTTGTTCCTTTGCCTGCTTGATGCCCTTCGCAACACGATCTTCTTCTCCAGCGTGAATGAGTTCGACCAGTTGCGCGCTCTTGCTGCCAGGTGCTGCGCACAGGTCCAAGACTGTGTGGTGTGGTTGAACGTCCAACAGCATTGGTGGTATCATACTGACCTCCTCTTGTCTGCTGATATTTCCCACACCCGTCTCACTGACCAAAAACTTTTGGAACTCTTTGAATGGTTCGTATTTGCGCACGACGTTTTTCGGGGTAGCCATGCTGTATGCGAGACCATCTGGATACCATGGCATCTGCTTGGGAAGCTCGACTGGACGGCCATCATGCTTGATCTCGCGGATCACAGGGAAGAATCGATTGACGAGGTTGTCGCGAACGCTCAGCGCATGGCCTTTGGATCCAGTGAAACGAAATGAGTTGGGCAGTTCCTTTTTGAGAGCAGCCCAGAAAGCATCTCGTTCTGGACCAGCTGGTACGATGTTGATGGTGTTGTAGAATCGCTCGAATTTCTCGTTGGACATGTCGATATCGTTGAAGGAGACTCGATTGTCGGCATATTGTCGCTGGCCACCTCCTCCACCACCGCCTCTGCCACGGCCGCCTCCACCGCCGCGACCGCGGCCTCTACCTCCGCGTCCACCGCCACCTTTCTTGTTTCCTCGGGGCATTATCGCTGTAAGAAGCGTTAATGCGGATGTTGTGCGAGGAAGAAGTGTCGCGCGGTGCACAGAACAGAATTTTGAATCGCAGCTTCCCAAAAGGTTGGTTACGCCATTGGTCCAAGCTTGAACTTCAATGCCGGACTTCACTCTCGTCTTTCACATGAAGACAGAATCAACAATGCACTGTAGTCGCCGAAATGGCCGCAGCGCGCACGCCATTGAGCACTCTCTGCAGATCTTTCTACCATTGAATCGACCGGATGTCAATGTCAATGCCCTTGGTCGTGGTCTCATCGTCTTGCCTTGCTTGGCACGCGATGCGTGAGATGGCTGGAGAACGACATGGATGAAACATCTGCGGCAAGCCACAGAACTTGTGTCTCTCAATCGTCCCGCACAGACTCGCGATAAATTGTGCAAGCGACAACTTCAATGTCAAGATGCTACGGTGCCGCCATTAAGGTAGTGAAGACACCTCTCTCGTGTCTATTCTCGTGGACGATCCGAGCTGCTGTTGTGCATACAGTCTCTATTCGTGTTGCTACGTTGCTCACGCAGCATCGACCGCGCACAAGTATATGCTAGAAAGTCATACTCTAACATAGTAGCTCTTCTTCACAAATGTGGCCTTCGACTTCTTGCATTCGTCCACAAGGGCAAGGCGCATACCTTATTCGTCCACAATTCTGATTCGTCCAGCTCCACGGATGGGTCTGCGGCTAAGGCGGGATGATCCTCGCTTACACTTTGAGTTAGGTCGTTCCTGCCCTGACCACTTCTCGTCTTTCGTTGTTTCCGCTTCCCAGTTCCAGACTTCCAGACTTCTTCCTTCTCGACCTTTCACCTCATCACTTGCAGCAACAACATCTTCGCTTCTTCGCCTCCAGCAATCTCATCGGCGCATTTGACACAAATTATTCCTTCGAGCAACGACGCCATCACTACAAACGTCAACCTTCGAATCATCACGCGACAATATCACCACCAACTATACCCCACAAGACTCATCTGCAAGGCTGGACCAGCAGACCTCACCGCTTCGAATCGCCGACAACGACACTTCACCAATTCCAACATAGGTGGCTCACAAGCCCTCACTGAGCTCGTTCTCAGCTTGCACCAGCAGGTTAAGCCTTTGATGTTGCTAGACCATCTAACAGACGCAGCTGCCTTTGAAATGTCCTCGAGGAGTTTCTTCACTCCGTCTCCAACCGTCGTCATGCCAGCCGCACCACCTCAGCAGTACTTCGCCAGCACTCACCATCCCGGACAAAACAGCATCGGCTCTGCATTCACCACCAACGGCAACACTCCTTCCACCAACGGCTTCACCAATCCATTCACTTCCAATGCCACCACTCCGGGCTCGATCGCAGGACGCAAACGCTCGAGAGGCGACATCTTCGATGATGACGAGGACTCTGGACCACATGCCGACGGATCGATCGCTACTCCGAACGCCGACGAAATCGCAAAGCCACGAGGCAAGCCAGTCTACGGTCCTGGAATGACTCTCATCTATCCCGAAGACCCGGGCTATGCAGCAGCAGCTGAATCGCAATCTGGAACGTGGGTCGAGGAGGACGCGGAGCGACAGCCATTCAAGCTTGCGAGCATCAAGCGACCGTCTGTCACGAGCCGCAAATCGCAACGCATGGACTCGCGAGCCACTCTGCCCGGCGCCGACGACCTTGCGCAACTCGTACTTCCAGCGCAAATGCGTGAGGTCACGACCGAGCCACTCATCGACGAAACCACACGCTCGCTGGGCATCAGCTGGACACGCATGGATCGATCCGAGGCGCTTCAGATCAACCAGAGAGCCTACTCGAAGTGGATCCAAAACCACTACCCGCGTCTGACCGATGTTAGCATCTGGTTTGAGAACAGCGCAATGCCTGCTTACCTCGTGGCGGCAAAGAATGCATACAACGGCCAGCACGAGTACTACATCTTCGCCAACGACCTCACCGAAGCCCAGTTGGTGACCACCGACCCGAGTCAACTGATTCCTCGGCTCAAGATGCTTCCGGCTCTTCATCTTGCCGCTCCTGGTGGTTTGATCAAGGCTGAGACCGACCCCATCACTGCGGCTCAGAACGAAAACAACATACAGACCGGCTTGGCCGTATCGTACGAGGAGCAGCCCGCTGGTGGTTGTGCTGCTCACGCTATGGAGCTGGACTGATTGCTGTTCCGCTCTGGCGGTGTTACTTTGCCGGTGTACTATTACTGAAAGTTCCGTCTGTGAGCAGCTGCGACATGAGGTGGCAGTCCGCGCCGGTGGCGCTTGAGTCGACACTCATTCTGTCCCATGCTGCCGCGAGCTCTTCGCTGTAGAGCCTGTGATTCGTTGTTACTCACATACGTATTATGATAGATACGAATAAAACTGTTCCCAATCTCGTTCTCCAATAGACCGTGGCTTGTCATTTTGTGAATTGATTAGGCGGATGATATTGATAAGAAGCCAGATTAATGTACACACTGCTGGACGCGGTGAACTCTGAGACCCTCATTGGTAGTAAAAATGCATCGAACAAAGAAGAGTGCAGGAGAGAAGTGACTTCGAAGGATGAAGGTTGAAAGGGTCGCTGTCACTGACGTTGCCTTGCCTTGCTCTTGGCATTATCAGCTCTCGAGAGCTCACCTCACGACTTATCTAGGACAGCGACCTGCGCAACTCTTTTACCCAGCCAAAACCTTCACAATACCGCCAAAATGGCCGAGGGCATGTTCTATGTATGTTCATCTCTTTCCGCTCACAATGTCATATCAGCCGCTAACCGAGTCCCTCTCACCGACAGAATGCGACGAACGGATACATCGAAGGGATAGTTCGAGGCTATCGCAGCGCCCTGTTATCCAGCCAACAGTATGGCAACCTGACACAATGCGAGACGATCGATGGTATGGATCTTTCATGGAATATCGCGAGAAAGAAGCGAGAACACGTACTGATACCGTCCCTCCGACAGATGTGAAGCTTCAACTTGGTCCTGCCTACGGCGACTACCTCGCCGCCCTCCCACCGAATCCATCGACCTCCGCCCTCGCCGACAAGACTCTCGACAAGCTCGTCGCCGAGTTCCGATACCTCCAAGCCAACGCCACCGGCAGCCTCGCCAAGTTCATGCAATATCTTACCTACTCATACATGATCGACAATGTGGCGCTCCTCATCACCGGCACCCTCCACGAACGCGACACAAAAGAGCTACTTGAGCGATGCCATCCTCTCGGCTGGTTTGAGACGATGCCTGTACTCTGCGTGGCGACCAACATCGAGGAACTGTACAACTCCGTGCTCATCGAGACACCGCTTGCGCCATACTTCAAGGGCTCGCTCAGTCATCAGGATTTGGACGAGTTGAACATCGAGATCATCCGGAATACGCTTTACAAGAATTACCTGGAGGACTTTTACCGCTTTGTGAACGAAGAGCCGGGTATCAAGGGTACACCGACGCAGGAGGTCATGTGCGAGGTGTTGGAATTCGAGGCGGATCGACGGAGCATCAACATTACCATCAACTCGTTTGGCACAGAGCTGAGCAAGCAAGATCGGAAGAAGCTGTACCCTACATTCGGACGGTTACACCCAGAAGGTACACTAATGCTGAGTCGGGCGGATGACGTCGAGGGTGTGAGGATCGCAGTGGACGGCGTACACGACTACCGGACGATGATGGACCAGACGGGAATGGGTGGCGGCAACAGTATCGGCAATCAGTCTGGTGGTATTGGCGGAGACGAGGGCAAGAGTCTGGAAGATCTGTTCTACCAGAAGGAGATGGAGATTGCGAAGCTGTCATTCACGTA
Source organism: Zymoseptoria tritici IPO323 (assembly GCF_000219625.1). NCBI lineage: Eukaryota > Fungi > Ascomycota > Dothideomycetes > Mycosphaerellales > Mycosphaerellaceae > Zymoseptoria > Zymoseptoria tritici. Next base: position 1,383,919 of record NC_018218.1, on the reverse strand, counting down.
CCAATTCACACATGCAGTGGTGTATGCGTGGGTGAAGTTACGGGAGCAGGTAAGCAGAGCGCAACTTGGAGGTGAAGAATGCGGGCAGCCGACTAACAACTCTACAGGAGGTGCGAAACATTACGTGGATATCGGAGTGCATTGCGCAAAACCAGAAAGATCGGGTGAACAACTTCATCAGTGTTTTTTGAGCGGCGTTCACAAGCAGATTTGTATACACCGGGGCGCTCTGATACCATTATGAAGACACTTCCTTCCACTCAGCATTGCTGTGACTTCGTTCCATCCCGAGTCTCTGTTACCGTGCAGCTCTTACCTCTGTTGAGAGGCCTTCTGGCCCGACTCGTGGACCTTTGCTGTGATAGAACTGTGACTGATGCCGAATTTGCAAATGCAGCGACTTCGCCACGGGGCATGCGCGCGTATATCACTGACGCACGACGCCACGAATGGTCCAGAGCGGCGGAAATCCGCTTTGATGTCCCAATATGTCCGCCGTCATCATTGCATCGGTACAAACCGTGCAACCGGAGGTTTTCTCCCGTCAGCCCGTGTTCGACCACTGTCCATAGCTGCCATACCCGAGACACTCCTCTCAATCCCCGGTATCCAACTCCAAGTCCAATTGCACCCCATGACTGACTCCATAATCCTCCAATGTCAACTGATCCTTAAACGGCCTCTCCCCCTGTCGCTTCAACATAATCTCATGTGGTTGCCGTCCAATATTCGCCGCCACAATCGCTTTGAACGCTTTCACACTATCACTCGCAAGGCATGGAATCGCCGCTTTCGTTCCCAGCCGGTCGTTGATGTTGACGACAATCATGGGCTCGTTGGAGGTGGGTTTAGGCGGCTTCTTGGCTTTCTTGTCCTTCTTGTCCTTCTTGTCCTTTTTCTCTTTCTTCTCTGCAAAGGCAAGAGAGTCGGAAGACTGCTCCAAATTGTCCTCCTTGCGCGCGCCATCGTCCTCGCGACGTTGTGATCGAGAGCTGTCCCGACCAGCACCAGATGAGGAGAATCGATCATCCCGCCGCCTGTCGTCCTCACGATCATCGTCTCTTCGCCTCGGCGCACCGGTACGGTCGCCGTCCCTGTCTCGAAAGGTGTCCCTCCTCGGTGATCGATCTCTGTATCCGCGCTCCAGTCGTCCGCTGTTCCTGCTGTCGTCTGCGGCCTCATCGCGCGGGGCCTTGCTCTTCCATTTGAAGCCGCCTGATGAGCCGCTGGTCTTCGGCTTCTTGGCCCCGGAATCTCGAGCAGGTGAGGCGGAGCGATCTCGAGGATCGTTGTCGGACGGCATGGTTGTGACTTGTCGTTGTACGTCGAGGCCTCGACAGTTGTAGGTTTATGCCTTCTCATGCGAAGTTAAAGGGTAAGGTAGCTCTCATAGGCTCGGGATCGACGGCCGCTAGCTTATGCTCCTGAAATTCACGAATTCCAGCACCCGTAGCGTGAAACTGCACTCACTACCATAACTTACAAGAGCAACTTCACGAGTAAATTGACCTGTTCTGCCATTGCAATGACGCTCTGACGCTCGTCTACGCTCAATTCTCTCATGCTATTGAATACTTTGAGCCAATGCAATCAGTATGCCCTCCCTGGCATTTGAAACAGGATCTGCTCTTCGCAATACTTTAACCTGCTTGCTCTTCATTCCTCCACGTTGCCATTCCGACTGACAATACGGTATACACGGGATTCGTGAGTCGAGGACTTCAATCAGAGGCACTCAATCGATTATGTCTTTCTTCCATTGATTAGCTAAATAGTGGGTATCGTTACGCTAAATTGCTTTCACTGAAACAAGGTCTCCTTCTTCCTCCTCGTGCCAGGACTCAATATCTGGACATGATTCACTTGCTCCCTCAACGCGGCGCTGGGAATCATCGATCAAGTGACGCCTGCATTCTACCAAAGGAGATCGTAGATAGGCTTCTCGCGCGCTCTCCGCGGCTGGTGGTGGATTCGGACCGACTCCCAATATAGGAAAGCACAAAATTGTGTCGTCACCACGTGAGTTGTTGAGCAGGTCAACAACGTCCGGAGAGTTTGGTGGGATCCATGAGCACGATGTGTGCATCGTCGCGCTCTCAGTGGCCTCGTTGATGGTCCGGCCAAGTGGATTGTTACATCGGCATTCTCTTAGCTCTGATGCATTGTTGGACAGGCACAGCTCGGTAGTGCATGCCTCATTCCGGGACGATCTCGTTGACGGCGATCCCAGGTGTAGTCTTCATTGCGGCCTCGATGCTCTGGTGCGAGTCGATCCGTTCGGCAGCATCATTCTCGTACTGCAGCTCCTCGTTGCACGCTCTGAGCATCTCTGCGATCCAGGCTTCCTCCTCCCGCTGCAACTTCATCTGACGCTTTGCCATTTTGCTGCGCTTGATCTTCATGCCGGGTTGACCGCCACAAGGGCCAATGACTGGACTCGCGGTAGCAGATGATGTTGGACTGCTAGAGTCGGGTGAAGAGGGCTGGGAAAGGACAATGTCCAACTCGATGCACTGGTGGATGAGATCCTCGATTCCGTCCCTGGTCATGATTGCCTTGGGCATCATGCGCTCGTAGAAGTCATCTCCGAAAATTTCATCCTCATTGATCGCTTGCTCGAGCGACTCCAAGAAGAAAATGAAACTGGGAAGTGTCGGGCCTTCCATGGTGAACGGGTAGTGAACATCGCTAAGCAGGCAAGCGGCGTGGAGTAGTCGCACTGAGAATTCGGAATCGAGACAGTGGTCGGCCACGCATGCCGGGCAGCCTCGAGTTAAGGCCCAGTCGCGCTCCTTCTCCGACGAGAAGAAACACTGTAGCCAGACAAAGGCACCCCTTGAAGGTCCAGTAAAGGCATATTCGAGATCCTCGAGCCGATTGGCGCCAGTGGCTATCGCGGCGACTCCACAAGCTTTATCGAAGAGCTCAACGATTGGGACAAGTAGTGCGTGCAAGACATCTCGAACAATGAGCCACTTTTCGATGTTCCCGACGTGACAGGGTGAGTGGATTTCGCAGAGGTCGTATGTGTAGTGCTGCGCGAGGTGTTGTCGTAGTATCGTGAAGCCATCGGATTGTGAGAGGGTCTCCAGATCCTCCTCTCTCAGTTGGAAAGGAGATGCATCCGGCATCGTGGATGATAATGTCGCAGAAGGCATGCTGGAATGATGTTGCTCGAACTGGTGAGGAGCAGAGGTCGCAAATGTCGACGCCATTGCCAGGCGACCGAGCAGTCCTTTTGTTCTTCTGGCGATTGAGTGACGGCGATATTTCTTCACGCCATATCGGTCCTTCCGAAGGCAAAGCAGGTCGTCGTCAGTTGGAAGCGGGTCGGATGATCGGCCGTATTATGGAGCAGATCGATGTTTCCAGCGCCAAGATGCTTTGCGCATGCAGCGGAGAGTCAGTGAAATAGCTGTAGTGGCGACGGCGAGCGAAGAAAAGGCGAGAGAAGTAACCAGACGAGGACGTGTACTCAAGAAGGGACGCTGCTTTTACCTATTCCACCCACATGCCGGACGGCGCTAGACGTGGAGTGTCATAAGACAAGCAACGGCGGTGGGCAAGACCGAGCGAGCACCACTTCTCTCGGCTGTGGCCCGTAGGAGGGAGAACGTGGCAGAAGTGCAGCTCACAGACCTTGATCCTTGGTCCTCCCCGCGCTCGATTGCACACTGGAAGCACGGGATTGCGTGGCTCTGCTCTCCGCGGTGCGAGCTTTTGCTTGCAATTGTCATGTGAAGGCCACGCAGATCTGAGATGGCCCGCCAAACGGCAAGATCAGGTGCATGCGGGCTGCAACAAGCTTTCCAACTGTAGATGCCGTGCGTATCATGGCAGAGCGAATGAGAAGACGACGTGGAAAACATGGATGAAGAAAGTCTGGTCCTCCTGGATGCGAGTACCGGGTCGGGCAAGGTCCAGGTCGTTTTTCGGCCGCTAGCCACGCCAGAGGCGTTCAAGAAAAAGCCTCGAATAAGTCCATCTTCCGCTGACTGATGCAAATATCGCATGCACAGAGGGAAGATGCCGATGCACAACAAGTGAGTACTTTCGCCATGTATCTTTGAAGATTCTTCCCGGAGCAGTGTGGGAGTGTTGGTGTCTTGGCACGTTATTCTGATCGGTAAGGTACCTTGTTTCGCCGGCATTGCCTGTCGGCATTTGACGGTCGAGCCCGGCTCAGCGTCGATCTGCGGTCAGCTGGTTGAGGCTCCGCGATGTCCAGACGGAGGATTACCTACAATTTACAACATCGGGAGATTCTTCTCCTCGTGGTACTGTCGTGTGACCAATTCGCAGCCAGCATACCCGGTTTTCGGCGAACATGGTCAGGCACCGCTTCGTAGGATTGCTCGTGCCACTGTCGTCCGTCGAGTCCCATCCTGCCACGAGGAAGCCTCGAGGACTCGTATCCCATGTCTTGTGTACATTCAAAATCCTGGCCTTACGGAATCCCGGACCGGACAGCGCTAACACTCGAGATCGATTATCGACAGGGCACGACGTGGGAGAATATGTCCTGGCATGATCTGTGGTATTTTCACGCTGACTGCACTTTACTGCAACACAAACGCATGTCGGCTTCACGACCATGCGAAAGCATGGGAAGTCATCTTGCTCGGCTCTAAACTCACGTAGCCCATTCTCCATTCACGGAGAAACCCAACAGCCTATACGAGAGGCGTTCCAGAACAACAAGCCTGATTTCAATTTACCCGTTCGATCTCCACACGATCCAGGAACCCTTCTCCAGATTCCGCAAATTCCTCTTCTCCACGTTCCGGCCGTATGAGACACATCGGAGCACTGTCAGTCCCGAGGGGCGCTTATTTGCCCACTAATCCATGGCACGCCGGTCCACGCTGTCCTTCGTTTACCCTCTCCTGGCTCTCCCGGCCGAGAGCACTCCGCGTGTTCTTGGCGATTCAAGGCATGCTGATAACAGAAATGCGATCAATGTACCAGTGGAGTCCATATTTCACTCGAAATGTTCGCAGGTCACACGACGTCGAAGGTCGATCGTTATACCGGGGACACCCCGGTCCCGTCACCTCCGCGTGACCTGCCAAGTCGAGAACACCATCTGCTGATGCCCATGGACCGCTCGATCACATGAGCGCTGTCAAGCGGACCAGAAATTCCAGGCAGCGACTTCCGTTTCAAGGATGGCCGAGAGGAACCACTGCGACAGCGTGCGATGCATCGCAGTGTGATGGGGTATAATCTAGAACGCTTCGAATCGGTGCCATCATGGATGTGATTGATCCACCCTGTAGTCCGCGGGTTAGAAATCCAGCAGACAGAGCGGCTTCGAGGAGTCGTTGTTCGAAGATTGGGTACGACAAGGTCGTGAGTTGTCTCCAAGCGATGGACAGGCTCAATCCAGAAAGCCCATTTCATCGTCTAGCACGCCTTTCAGGCCTCGAGCTTCTCTATGAAACCCGCTGTTAGGTGGTGGCCAGGATTTGCTCTTCTTGCCCAACTGTGCTGCCTCGTTTAAGGCTTGGCCGAGCGCATGGAGGCTACCATGCACGACATATTCCTGCTCGGCAAGCGCTTCAGCGAGCTCGACTTGATGATTGTCCAGCAGCTCGGAATTTGGAACTACGATGATCGGCACAGAGATGCGAAGAGCATCCAAAATCGTGCCGGAGCCTGTGTAAATAGTAGGTTCAGCATAAAAATACTGGACACTCATAAGTGCGTAGTTCAAGGACTCTTACCAGCGTGACTGACTACCACTCCTTCTTGACGGCCAGTATTCCTTTCGCCCTTGGCTTGAAGCATGTACTCCGCAAGTCCAGCCTTGTCCAAGTCAAAGCCGCTGATGTGAATGTCGATTTGATCTAGCGATCCAATGCAGGAGTCGAAGAGCGCTTTGCCATCTTGACCGTACTGGACAAGTAAATGTGTGTAGCCATGCGACTTCAACGCAGCCAAGAAATCCGGTGCGAGTGCGGCTTTGATGAGACCGACAAAGGAAGCTGTCGCGCCGATTGTGACAAAGCAAGTCTTGCCTGATGTTGTAGTCATGTTGTCTAAGGTCTACATGTTCAGTGTACAGTGCAGGTGCAAGTCGAGTGGCAGCATGGGGTTCCTACTTCCGCGGAGGTGCCTGAGCTCGGACCATCATCGACATTGAATCCGACTTCAGTCTTTCGCGGTCCTTGAACATAGTTGGAGACCTCCGTCAAACCATCAGATCATGGCCGCACCATTCAAGCACGCATGCTGCCAGGCAGCTCGCAATGTCTCACGAACTCGGCCCAAGCCTACTTGTCGCTCGATCGCCCATGAGAGATCGCAAATACCGCAGTCATGGAGTCGCACATTCTCACTATCCTCCCGAAGGCCGGCAGCTTCAGAGCAATCGAACCATGACCAAGAACTCGAGGCATATACCGAGATGGCCGAAGTCACTGAACGCCTCATCAACGAAGCTGAAATCAGCTCCACTGCACACGCCGAACTCGAGCAGCATCGCGAACTCCGAGAAATGGTCCGGCTCGCAGCATGGGAGATGCCCCTTCTCAGCTCCCTCGCCAAACCTTTCGAGGCACCTGATGTCCAAAAGCTTCCCTTGAGATGGCGGTATACGACATACTTCGGCGAATCACATCCGGCCTCTCGAAAAGTGGTGGTGGAGTTTGGCGTCACAAATCTTGGCCTGCAGGAGAAGCAAGTGGAGAAGTTGAAGAAACTTGCTGGACCGCGATACAATCCGGAGAAGAACATTGTTCGGATGAGCTGCGAGAGCTTCGAGACTCAGGCGCAGAACAAGCGATATCTGGCTGATACCATCAACACCCTGATTGCGGAGGCGAAGGACGGGAAGGACACATTTGAGGACGTCCCCCTTGATGTACGGCATCACAAGGCGAAGAAGCGGTTTTCATTCCCAGATGAGTGGCGGTTGACAGATGAGAAGCGGGCACAGTTGGAGGACAAGCGAAGAACACTACTGTTGGAAGAGGGTAAGCGGGTGGAGGAGAGTAAGATCGTGAGCGGGCTGGCGGCGATTGAGAAGGCAAGGCAAGCGAAACTGGCAAAGGTCGAGGAGCCTGTAATGGCACAGGCAAGACAGCCCGTGGCCAAAGGCAAGATGGGCAAAAAGCAGATGGGACAGAAAGGCCGATAATCAGGAGGCAAGCTGTCGTGTATATTTTACTACAACGCCGAAATCACTCGGCCTATTCACCTGACCGTTGGGACGCATTGACACAGCAGACCTGATCTTGCACTGGTGGTGGCAGCAAGCGTGGGCTGAAAGTCAAGGGCTACTTCACCTGCCGGTTGACCATGCGCTGGTGCACGTATGACTAGGACTAAGCCCTGCAGGCTGAACCGCAGCGCCTCTTTATATTGACAAGATCTGAACAATCTGAGAAATGATAAGTGCACAGAAGCAGCAGCTGCTGCTCCGGAAAGAAAGATTGGAGAGAACTCATACATTACCCAGACCTATAATCTATCGAAATGTCAGAACGAATCCTCACCCGGGGATTAGCCATCAACCACTATTCGGAGGACGATCTCAGCACCCGTGGCCCATCCATCGCAACGCAAGCCGTCAAGCTAGTCGTCCACATACTCCTCTCGAACGAATGATGAACCTGCCCCTGCAATTTGGTCGGGTCAATGCTACCATCGTCACGAAGAGGCTTGTAGGCCGACAAACCCGACAGACTTACCGGACTCAAACTCTGCTTCACTCCCATGCGCAAAGTTCCGTTGATCGCCGCGTCGAAGTAAGGGCTGTTACTCACCGTGCTGCTACAAGTAGAGATCCCGCTGGCGGAAACACTGCTCGCAGAGCTTGCGGTGGAACAACCCCCGACACTGCTAGTCACAGACCCGCTGTAAGAAGACGGTGTCGACGACCCGGACGACGACTCCGAGGCCTCTGATCCCGCGGTGGAGATGGAGATGAACGGAGCCATTCGGATCTGCGCCTCGCACTTGCCACACATACTGTCCAGCAGCGTGGCGATGCCCATATCCACAGTGTCCCAGCACCCGGCAGACCAACTCTTGGTGGTCGTCGCGCGGATGCAGGGCTCACCGACGAACCGCGAGCTGCCGTAGCAGCCGCAGCGCGCGTGGTAGGGCGTCTCCTTGTAGCACATCTTTGTCTGTTGGAACGGTTTGGTGATGGGTCTTCAGAGAACAAGTAAGTCGACCGGCGACTTTTGCTTGTTGTTCTGAAGTGTTCCTAAGACAGAGACGGCTTGGGAGTGTGCGAGGGAGAAAGAAGAGTTGAGTTCTCTTGACTGGTTGAATTGTCAGGAGAGTGGATGAGGAGAGAAGTGGCATTGGATCCAGTTGAGGGATGGCATATATAGCTGGGCTGTCGACATGGTCTTTGTTGGAAGAATGTCCATTGTGCATTGTACTGTTTCTTTTGGGGGCATACAATGGCCTTGTAAGGTGATGAGAGATCGCCGTTGGAGACAAAGAGATGCGACATGGGCATAAGAGCATTGTCCGAGCAATGTGTCGAGCGTCGTGCGTTGTTAGAGACTATTCTCTCTGTTTCGCTCATGCTTCCACGCGGTTGAGACGAAACAAAGAGCTGATAACCTGGCCAAGAGCAGGTTGACTTAGTTGCTATGTCTCATAGCGATCCGTGAAACCAGGTCGAGGTCATTCTCTCTCCAAAGTGCGCCGATCCAACACATCCTGACATCTGAATGTTCGCCGCAGCCGTGACAGCAGTCGTCCTCGCATTCTTTGCCTTCCGCATGGGCCGCAAAGGAACCATCATCCTCGGCAATATCGCCGCCATCATCGGCTCCGTCATCCAAGCGACTTCCTACAGCGTCGCTCAGCTCATTGTCGGACGACTCGTACAGGGAATCTCAATCGGAGCCATCTCATCCGCTGTGCCCACGTATCTGTCCGAGACGGGAGTCGAGATCGGTGATCGCGGACCAGCGAATGCGTTGAATGCGATTCTGCTGATCAGTGGTGTGCCGTTGGCGTACTGGGTGGACTATGGGTTTACCATGATGGATACCCAGGCGAGTTGGAGGGTGCCGATTGTTTTCCAGTGTTTATTCGCCGTCGTTTCGGGAGGCACGATGTTGTTCTTGCCGGATACTCCGAGGTGGTACTATGCCAGGAATCGTTGGGAGGAAGGTGATGCGGTGCTGGCACAACTGCATGATACTTGTGTCGATGACGAGAGGGTGCAGAGTACGCGGAGAGAGATTCTGGCAGCGATCGAGGCGGAATTGGAGGCCAATGCGAGTCTGGATTGGAAGCCATTCTTGACGATGGGCATCGTAGACAAGAGTCGGATGAAAATTGTCAGGAGAATCTGCATGTGCTTTTGGCTACCGATGGTTCGGGAGTGGATGGGCTCGAGTCTGATTGCCTACTACAGTAAGTAAGGAACTCAGTCAGCATGGACACCGCTGACAAATTTCGCAGGCAGTGTCATTCTGTCGACTGTAGCCAAACCATCTTTGGTGTCTCTGCTATCAGGTGTGCTCAACATCTTCTTTGCGCTCGGCTGTGTGCCGCTTTACTTCACCGTGGAAAAGGTTGGACGGCGGTCAATCTTGCTGTATGGTGCCATTGCCATGACCACCCTTTTGACGATATTCACAGTCCTCGTAGCACTGGGCTCTGGTAGCGAATCGAGAGACTGGGCGGCCGTTGGAATCATCTTCATCTTCCTCTTCGTCTTCGGCTGGACTTGGCAAGGTTCAGTGTGGCTTTACTGCTCAGAGATTGCTCCTCTCGAGTACCGACATATCGGCGCAGCGGCGACGGCGTGCGGAGAGTGGCTCATGACTTTCGTCACTGTTTTCGCAGGTCCGATTGGCTTCGAGCGCATTGGCTGGTACTTCTGGCTATGGGTCATCAGTGGCAATCTTGTTGCCATTGTCTTTGTCTTCCTCCTCTGTCCTGAAACTGGAGGGAAGACATTAGAACAGGTGGATTGCCTTTTTGTTCGTAAAGGCTTTGCTGGTCTGAGGAGTAACTTCGACATCACTACTGAGGACATGGAAGGCGCACCAACGAAGGAGAAACTGGTAGTGGACCAGTTCGAGGTCGCTAACAAGCGTTGACGGCGTTATGTCCCAGATGATGCACTGTCTCGCGTGCGAGGATGGACTCGATAGGGAAGTGGTCGTTCAATTACAATGCTGCTGATTCTGGTTTGCTCGCGATTCAAGTCGTTTCGGTCTTGTCATCCTTGTCTCTACTTTCCGCCGAACCAGCTGGAGAGTCCGCTCTTGGCCTGCGAAGCGCCCTGAGAGAATGTCAGCGAGTGTGCTCCCAAAACCTCACTGAGGCTACCTTATCCGCCTTGATCGCCACCAGCCCATTGATGTCCATGCCCTCCTGCCTCGCAAAAGAATTTGTCACTCACCTTCTCGACTTCGTTGTCAAACTTGTCAATAGCCTTGTTCGCCTCCTTTCCGGTCTGCTTGAGCTGAGCCGCAGCGTCCTGGCGGTATTGCTCGAGCTTTGCATCCACCTTGGAAGCCTCAGCTTTCGCGTCGCGGCCAAGCTGGTTCGCCTTGCTCTGGATCTGAGCGCCGGCGGACTCGGCATCCTTCTTCAGCTCCTTTGCGGATCCTGGGACGTGGTCGCGGACCTCGCGCGAGACCTTGGCGGCATCGGCTGGAGGGAGATCATGTCAGCATGAACTGTATGAGATGCTGGCATTGTATGTCCACGTACCCTCAAGCTTCTTTTGGGCGACCTTGGGGTCACCGCCGGCCTTGTAGAAGTAGTAACCGGCTCCAGCGAGGACGGTAGCACCGAGAATTGGCTGAGAGGGATTATTGTTAGCTACAACAACACAGAATCCGCCGACAGCTGCAAACATACCACGGCACGGTTGGACATGTTGTCTTGTTGTATTGAGGTGGTAGGGTTGGCAGGGTATGTAAGTGAGCTGATGGGGTGATTGTTGTTATTGTAAAGAAGCAAGAGCAGCAGCAAGGTCGGACAAGGTAAGGTAAGGTCAGGTCCACCGTTCAGGTAGCTCGGCGGGACTCTTCTTCCTCTCTTCCAATGATGACCAGCCTCGTGCGCCTCCAAGCAAGGCCGGTGACGTCGTTTCCTTTGCAGCTCTCCTCCACTCCACGCCAAGCCCCTTTGGAGAGATCGAAACAAGGAAACCGCTGTGGAGTGGAGAGTTTGGACCTTGCGATTGCGATGCGCGTGAACGACATTCCGACTTCACCTCATGCTCGACTACTGCCAATGTCGACGTCGAGTCCGTGGATGAGAGGACAGCAACAATAATGTCGGCGACGACGATCTCCGCCAACACCTCCCAGGCACCATCTCAGGACCAACAGCAACAGCCTCAACCCGCTCCGGCTGTACGCAAGCATCGCATTGTCTCGATCCCAGAGGTCCTGTTCGGTCGCGACGGCGGTGACCAACCCTCTGCTCCCATTGATCTGGACGACAGGTGATAGCCCTTCCTTACTCCCGACTCTTCCATTCATACCATATATTTTATTACCATAATGTCTCAAGACTCGCTGGCTCGAGTCCCAAGCCCAACCCGAATCAAGGCCGAGCACCACATTGCCCTCGTCGATCGCGCCGTTCCGTCGAGACAGATATCATACACAAATGGATCCGTGAATGCTGAACGCGATGACAGTGACGACCCAACTCCTCCGACTCCCGGCGAGGCCGGCCTGTACAAGCGATTGACCAATAATTCGACATCCGTCCGACAATCTGTTCGTCAGGAGTACAACAAGCAAAAGTACGCCAAGTATGGACAAGGGCGATATCATGTGGAGGATGGAGCAGCAACGACAGACGGACGCACTCCGGATGCTTCCATGCCCGGTCAGGAAGCCTCTCCAGCACAGCGAGGATACCTCGACAGAGCTCAGAGTAAAGCCAAGGGCTTGATAGCACGCAAGAAGACGTTGGGCAAGGGAGACCTCAACGACACCATCATCGACGTTCTGTACGAGAACCAGCGGGGCATGTTCTTCTTTGGCATACCGAAATACTCGAGCAACTCGTTACTCCCGGCCGATCCCAAACCATGGCAGAACGCACAATTCCGAACCAGCGCCGTTGACATTCGCAATGCGCAGGTACCAGACCCTAGCTGGGAGTGGGCGTGGAAGAGCTGGTATGTCGACATGAGCCGGGATGTGGATGAAGAAGGGTGGGAGTACAGCTTTGCGTTTGTGGGCAAAGGAGCCACTACTTTTGCATGGCACGGCAATCATCCCTGGTTCCACAGCTTCGTGCGAAGGAGAAGGTGGCTACGGATGAGAAAGAGAAAGGACACAACACATCGAACGACGGAAAGGTCGCATGAGTTAACCGCGGACTACTTCACCATTCATCCCAAAACATTGCGTCCGAAGTCGTTGATGCTCGGGCAGAACGGATCAAGCATTCTGGTCCCGGTGCTTACCAAAGTTCAAGATCAAGCACTTGACATCGAGAAGATGGAGATCACTACGATTGGAGACCTTTTCCTTGCAATGAAGCGGTCGAGCGTGGATAGAGAGAAGATTTTGGCCGTGAGAAAGTTTACAGACGAAGGCGGCGACGAGCTGTATTACCTCAGCGAACGGATGGAGGAGATCATGGGAATGTTGATTTTCCAGTCTTCTCGGCGGCAACTACTGGGAGACTTGACCTCGCGACACGAACAAGTCCATCAAGAGCAGAAAGATCTGACGGCGCATAACCACGATGACGACGAGGCGAAGCAACAGGCTCATGAACGGGCATCGAGGCATGCGGACAACTTGCTCAAGGCTGTGCATGCAGCTGACGAGCAGGTCAAAAGGCTGGAATACTGGTCGGACATCAAGGATATCTCCGATAAGCCTGATGCAAGCAATGAAAAAGACGGTCACCATCAGCCGAGCTTCAAAAACAAGCAAAGCGCTTCTGAGGGCGCGCCGAAGCTTCACAAGAAGCCAGAGTCTTCGACTGGCGGCGTGCAGAATGGTGACGAAACAACGTATGAGACCGCACGTGAGGGTGCTTCCAAGCCATCCAGCAAAAAGAGCAGCGTGTTCTACGATTCAGAATCCAAGACGAGCAAGAAGTCGAAAGGACGAGCAAGCACCTTTGGCGATGATCTGGAGCTCGAGCGCTATACTACAGCACCCGAAACACCAGAAGAAGCCGAAGGCAAGCGGCAAAAGGGAAAAGGCCGAGCCATGTCCTCTGGCTTGGACGGCGTTGAGGAGGAGCCAGAAGACGGACACGAATACCAGGTCAGCCCGTCAAAGAGCACCCGCTTGGCAGGACGTAGTGTGCAGATCGTGGAACCAGTCCCGGACTCGGCAGATAGTGAGGGCGCACCCCTAGGCGATGACCACGGCGGCGGCGCCTGACTGACGGGTGCAGGTGATGAACACTACGATGACGACAAGCACCACTTTGGCGACGACAGCGATGTAGAGCGCTCGAATGGTGCTGATATTGATCGGAATGAGACGAAGACGCCGGATTCGGTGAGGCAATTCATGACGCAGATGCGCAAGCCGAAGAACTGGATCGACCAGGCTTTTGGGTAGGACTTCAAGCTGTTCGATTGAGTCTGAGCGAGCGGTGCGTTGCATTATTTTTTTCCCTTTGTGTCGATACATATGCATGGTTGGCTCGGCATGGCTATTTATATCTTAGCGAAGGCGTTTGGTGGAGCACTACCCAGGGCATCGTTCCCTCTGTTCGGGCAACAGCACGGGAAGAGCACGGGAAGAGCATACGAAGTACACAGAGTTCGGCTGAAGAGGACTGACATATTTCACATTGTACATAGCATCGACATAAGGCACTCTGCATACTTTCCTGCCTTGCGGTCCCATCCTCGTTGTAGCTGGCGGAAGCTCGGTCTCCTCGTTGGCTTTGTCGTGGGCGTCGAAGCTGCCTCCTTCTCAGTTGCGCTCCTTCCTTCCGTCCTCGCCTGCGGCTTCGCGACGTTCGGTGGGTAGAGCTTGGCAAATTCAGGTATCAAAAAGAACGAGAGCGATATCCACCGGTCTGAAAGGAGACAGCGTCGAAGCCGCCAACGCGGCCAGCCTTTCTTCTCGGCTTCAGATCTATTCGAGTCAAATGTGCCTTCAACGTTGCGACGCGGCTTGGTGGGCAGCTGACTGGCTCAGACAAACCTTTTTCACGGAACCACACCGTCGATGCTCATCATGGGACCAGAAACCCGCTGCCAACACTACAACGATTCGCTAGGCAGGTTGCCTGTTTATGAAGCGGAAGCTTGCAGCAGCGAAGGATTGGCCAATCTGCCCGGTCCGTTCGGTCTCGAAGTACAGAACCTACGCCTGACAGTGGCCAGATGAAGAAGGAGTCCAACCTTGTGTTCACGCCCAACAAACACATCACGACCTGGTGAAGAGCCTCTGAGGTTCTCGGACGACTCCCATTGTGACAAGACCAGCAAACGGTCATCTTCCGGAGGATTGCTGTTGCGATATCACAGACTCCGTGTATGTGACCATGTGTTCTGAAGTATGACCCCAAATGTCATGTGCTTTCGTGGCTCCCAGATGCCATCTCCCACCTTCCACATCATCCCAAAATCAGACCATTCGGCGCGCACCACGTCAGGTACAAAAGAACGGCCACCCAATTTCGTGCTCAGTCCACATCGGGACATCCGTTGACTCCGCGACAGAGCGCGCCGCTTCCGTCGAAAAAGCACTGGGTGCCAGCCTTCAGGCACGAACACTCCTTGAAATAAAAAGAGTCGTCAGTAAGTTGATCCGTCGCCCGCAACTGGTGGATGGCGTTCACTCACCTTGTAGCAGCCCTTGGGAGGCTGACCGCAGTCCTGGCTGCCGTCGTCGCAGACGCCATGGCAGCCTCCGAAGTCTCCGCCACCAGGCAAACTACATTCCTGAGAGCTGTTGGTCATCGTTTACAATAGTGAGTGTGAGGGAAGACCCACGTAGCGTGCAAAGGCGGCCGAGGCTAGGGTGAGAATGATGGAGATTTTGGAGATCTGCATTGTGATATCGCTTGGAAGTGGTCACTGCCTTGTCCGAAGAGTTGTTGGATGATCAAGAAGTCGAGTGAGAGGGAGGACCAGGCTATCTTGTATACGCTGCAGCAGCGTGCACGTGTGGAGATCGGTGGTCAGCGCAGACTGCTTGCATTCCAGAAGTCAATCTATATCCTTCCCATGTATATGACTAGGTGCAAGAGGTGACGTAGAGGTCCTACGCGGGGGGAAGACGCGCAGGGGTGATTGACCGGGGAGAGCACAAGGACATCGAGGTCGAACGGTGTGCGACAGGTCTCCAAATTGGCACGCGTGATGACCACCATAGTACAGCACCGTACAAAGATGGATGGCTTCTTTTCTGACCATGCATGAAGTACAACTTGACGTCGGCGGAATGTAGTGCATCGACAAGGACTCGTTTGAGGGTCAACGGCGAGCGAGCCAGGATATCGCAACTCCAGGCTAGGATGCCTTGTCTGTCCCAAGAGGAGAGCTCGAGGTTTTTTAATAATCGGACCGCACGGGTTGAACAGGTGAGTAGGCCCAGCACTGAGCACATTGACGAATTATGTGGAATGCGTGCGCGAGAGGGTGGTAGTCCCATCAAAGCAGAAGGGAAGAAGAAGCAATATTCATGCCAAGATCAATTCAGGGGTTGGCTCTAGCCGTCCGATTTTCGCTCCCTTCACTCGAATCGTCTCATCTTGCTTATGGCACAGCAATTCATCGGACATCATCTGGATGATGAACGGAGCAAGTGCTTCGATAATCGCCATTATTCGCTGAACACCATTGCAAGTTGTGGTCGGCATTGTCCACAACGGCGGCGAGACGAGACTCGACTCTTCTCCTTTGCACTTTGACTGGCAATGTGAGACGAGACGGTCAATGGCTAGACGGCGACGATGCTGTTGGGAGTGCAACTCAGACCATAGAGCGCGTGGACAAGTCCGTTTGCTGCGCTGGTCAGACAGCGAAGCGGCCTGTTTGTTCCATGCAGATCACCACTTCACCAACGAACTTGTCCAACTAGCGTGACTGCTCGGCGACGACCATCTGTCCACCATCTCGACAATGGTATGCGGTCTCGTGCCATTGCTGATCGTCCATGGCAAAGGTGAATGATGCTTCCCTCCCACCTGACGGAGTCATACCAATGCCCGCACAAATGTTTGTATTGTCGAAATGGCCTCATATTGAGCATGAGCATCTCCAAATCTCATGACAATAAGAACAAAGTTCCTCTCCCACCCAAAGTAGCATATTGTCGAGGAAAGGCCTTTCTTCCTATTGTCAGAGAAGTTCTCGTGGTATATCAACCTTCGTCCGGATCCTGTCTGTCTCCTTCTCTTCTTCTTCTCCTTACCTTTATTACCACTTCCAAGACTCTCGACTACCAGCAACAGCAACCATACCACCAGCATTGCCGGCATACCTCTCTTCAGAGATCACCAACTCGAGTCGTCTTCTTCTTTTCTTCTTTCTTTTTCTTCAACGCTGGTCGTTGATTTTCTCCTCCCGTCGACCTCCTTCACCTCATTGGTGTTGATCTCCTCTCTCCTCTCGACCGACAGCTTCGCTCTCCGTCACTCCCACACCGACCGAGCCACCCACAACCCCTTCATACCCACCAAGGCCCCCTCCGCCCTCGAGATGTCTTCCCTCTGGTCTTGCGCCGTCCGCCCCTGCACGACCGGCCAGACCATCCACCCCCGCCCCTCCCACGGCCGCAAATTCGTGTCCGATTTTTTTGGTCGCAATAAGACCTCGACTCTCTCGATCCCGGAGGACGTCTGGCACTACTATTGCCGCCAACACTACCAGAGGATGAAGTACGCCGCCGACAAATCCCCCGCCGCGCACCTCCAGTTCTTCTCCGACGCTCTCCGCGCCCAGCTTCAGAGAATCAAGCTCTGGCGCCCAGAGGCAAAATTCACCGTCCAACTGCAAAGCGCAGCCGGAGATCGACTCTCCAAGTACGAAGCCGAGCTCCTCCGCAACGGCAACGACCGTGCCGCCGCCAAGAACGCCGTGAGCATCACCCCGCGCACCGGCAAGAAGAACGGCAGCATCCTGTCGAGTGCGAACGCGGTGGAGGTCGAGCACGCGGCGTACGTGCGGGACCACCTGGCGGGAGAGAACCGGTCGGTGGACTGGATTCTCGCGAACGTGATGCCTTGGATCGAGGGGGAGTTTGCCGCGGGGAGGATGGTGAGGATGCCTCCCGTGGAATTTTTGATTGGGGAGGTGAGGGAGGGGGAGGTGGTGCACGCGGTGGAGGGGAATTGGGCGGCGTGGGATGCGGCTTTTCCGGCGGGTGGAGCAGGAGGAGGTGGTGCTTCCGCGGTTGCGACTGTGGGCTCTGCTGCTGGTGGGATTGCTGTGCCGCCGGGATCGAGGCACACGGCGGAGGAAGTCGCCGCTGCAAATGCTCTCCTGGATCTGTTCTCCGCCGCTCCGAGACCGACCATGCCGCCACCGCTTCCGCTGTACGTTCCTCCGCCGCCCGTTTCGAGGGAGCAACCCGCCCCTCCGACCGCCTCTCCGCCCTCCGTTCTCGACCTGCCGCATGTCTCCGCCGCACAGCCTCCCCTTCCTTCGCATGGCTGGCGCAAGCATACCCGGAGAGCTGTCTACATCCGCGGCATGCTCTTCTCCAAAGCCGTCACCCGATTCTGGCACCCAGAGGTGGAGCAGGAGTATACGGAGTGGCCGTTGAAGGGAGACGAGACGGAGCCAGAGACGGAGGTGGAGGACGAGGAGAGTGGGAAGGAGAAGCGGAAGAGGGATCTGGAGGAGGACGAGGATGATGGAGATGATGTCTTCAAGCCAAAGGGCAAGGCACAGAAGCTTTGAGTGCGAGGCATGAGAGTGGGCAAATGAGTTTTACGCATGACTTTTGGAGTTTGGAGTTTGAAGCACGGATATGATACCCAAGGACGTCCTTTTTTGATTGACTTTATGAGAGAGAGAGCAACTGGCATTGCTGTACTTGATTGCGAGAGAGCAGACGATACCGTACCTTACGAAACGAAACAACGAAAATGAACGTACTTGCCTTGATCCCATTTTCCATCACCAATATCTCATACCAGTAAGCAGATAGCGAAGTCAGCAGTAGTACAGAACGAGATGCATCCAAACAGGGGAATCAGTCTGCTTGTGAATCAGACATTGCATGCGACGAGTGGTCCCTTTGTAAGCATATGCCTTCCTTCATCTTGGCATGCTCCACGATGCTCGGTCAGCATGGAAGCGTGTGAACGACGGGAGGCGAACCCTGGATGGACTCAATGCGGTGAATGCATTCGGGTTCGTTGAGACGGCGGACCATTGCTGCCGTGTATTCGTCGGAGTTTGAAACCGGAGTCGGAGTTAGGAAGGCTAGGACGGGGGAGGGATACCTGGCACTCTTCGTTGACCGCACTTTGCTTCTCTACACGTCTCTTTCACGTTCAGATGAATTCCGCGGCAGTAGCGGCAGATCACTCTCGTGGAATGACTTTGTGTAGAGCGTGGATATGGACATACAGCTGTGTCTCGAACGCGTTTTCCACCCAGACCGTCGTGGACATTCTTCTCCTCCACACCAGACATGAATCCCGGCAACACGGGACTCTTCATCGGCAATCGGACTTCTCTGCATTTCTAATCTTTCCACCCACCGACCCGCGTCATTGGTCCTTCTTGGCTGCCGAAAAGAACTTTCCTTAACTCCGACTACTCGCCGGTGGCTGTTTACAAGTCTCAATATTGGGTGAGAAGTACGGTATTGGGATTGCGTTTAATGTTTGGTAGAACGACTCAAACTTTGTGTGCTGCTGCTGCTATTCCACCCGACTCCACTGATTGCTCCTGCTTTCTGCCGTCATTCGCTGCGTTGGTCAGCAACCTCTCTGTCTCTGCCTCTCTACCGCGTCCTCCCGTCAGTGCCGATTGCATCACCTCTGTTTTCATGCTGTTCGTCTCCGTTTCCTTTCCCTTGACCTTTCTTTCATCCATCTCTCTGCTTCTCACACGCTTCTCCGCTTGAAGGCAACAACCACACGCACCGCCCGCCACCATGTGGGGCTACAGCGTGGACGAGCGAAAGCTCCAACGCGAAGACACCAATGGTCCACCCACGAATCAATGGCACAATGCGCAGCGAACGGGCGGTACTCATCCCACCGAGGAGGTCGAAGGCGAAGGCGAAGGAACGTGGGGTGAGAACGATGTCGGTGGATTCACCACTCGCCAGGCAATGGAGGACTACGAGGTATTTGGTGTTGTGACAATGGATTGATAAGCCTCGAGCTAACAACTTCGGCAGGCCCTTAGGAAGGATCTCACACAACTCTCAAAAACACGCTCGCGAGACACTCAGCACTCTCTCAAACGAACGACCACTGGACAGACTGCGAAGAGCGGACGAAAGTCCTTGACAAGCCGTCAAGCGACACATACCTCCGAAGCCGCCGAACAGGACGTCGAGGCGGGACCACAAGAAGAGGTCGAGGAGTCGAAAAAGGACGACGACGATGAGGACGACTTCGAACTCGATCGTTTCATGAGGGAAGGGCACTTTGAGAAGCGATCCGACGGTACCTCGGACAAACGTGTCGGTGTGGTATACAAGGATCTCACGGTCAAGGGTATCGGATCGACGACTTCGTTTGTCCGAACATTGCCCGATGCCATTATCGGCACTTTCGGTCCGGACTTGTTCAAGATCATCTGCCGGTTCGTGCCTGCACTGGCAAAACGTACTGGCGAGACACGTACTCTCCTCAACGGCTTCACGGGATGTGTTCGAGATGGCGAAATGATGCTGGTTCTTGGACGACCAGGATCCGGCTGTTCGACTTTCCTCAAGGCCATCAGCAATAACCGCGAGACGTACGCTGAAGTCACTGGAGATGTCTCATACGGTGGCATCCCAGCCGACAAGCAGAAGAAGATGTATCGCGGAGAGGTGGTCTACAATCAAGAAGATGACGTTCACTTCGCGACGCTCAATGTCTGGCAGACCTTCATTTTCGCTTTGATGAACAAGACCAAGAAGAAGGAGACTGGCAATATCCCTGTCATCGCGGAAGCGCTGATGAAGATGTTTGGTATCCCTCACACGAAATACACGTTGGTCGGGGATGATTTCGTGAGAGGTGTTTCTGGAGGTGAGCGGAAGCGTGTTTCTATCGCTGAGACGCTGGCTTCGAAGAGTACTGTTGTCTGCTGGGACAACTCGACTCGCGGTCTTGATGCTTCCACCGCATTGGACTACGCACGCTCTCTGAGAGTCATGACTGATGTCAGCAATCGCACGACTTTGGTGACCCTCTATCAGGCAGGTGAAGGAATTTACGAAGTCATGGACAAGGTTCTCGTCATTGACGAAGGCCGCGAAATTTACTCTGGACCTGCCAAGGAGGCCAGACAGTACTTCATCGATCTTGGATACGAGGCTCCTGAACGCCAAACCACAGCAGATTTCTTGACCGCCGTTACGGATCCCGTGGAGCGCAAATTCCGAAAGGGCTACGAACACAAGGCTCCCAAGGGTCCCGAAGCCCTGGAGAAGGCCTTCAGAGAGTCACCCAACTACCAAAAGGTTCTCGAGGACATCACCGATTATGAAAACTACCTCAAGGAGACCGACTACAACGATGCAAGGGAATTCGAAGACGCCGTTCAAGACGGCAAGTCGAAGCGTGTGTCCAACAAGTCCAGCTACACAGTCTCGTTCCAACGTCAAGTTCTGGCCTGCGTCAAGCGTGAGGCATGGCTGCTTTGGGGTGACAAGACGACACTGTGGACCAAGCTCTTCATCATCATCTCCAACGGTCTCATTGTCGGCTCTCTCTTCTACGGCGAATCCTTCGACACTTCCGGTGCCTTCACTCGTGGCGGTGCTCTCTTCTTCTCGATTCTCTTCCTTGGCTGGCTCCAACTTACTGAGCTGATGAAGGCCGTCAGTGGCAGAGCTGTCGTCAAGCGCCACGAAGACTACGCCTTTTACCGCCCATCCGCCGTCACGATCGCCAGAGTGGTCATGGACTTGCCCGTCATTCTCGTCCAGGTCCTCATCTTCGGCATCATCATGTTCTTCATGACCAACATGACCATAAGCGCTTCTCAGTTCTTCATCTACATGCTTTTTGTGTACATCACGACGATTCTGTTGACAGCGCTCTACCGCATGTTCGCATCGCTCTCCCCGGAGATCGATACGGCCGTGCGATTCAGTGGAATAGCTCTCAACCTTTTGGTAATCTACACTGGATATGGTAAGCAAATCGAAGGGCAGAAGGCCTGCAGCCGTCCGAGACTGTCTCTCGGCCATGCCAGCAGGGCTCACTCTGCCCGAACACCCCGAGTCCGAACCATTGCTAACCTTTCTGCCCTTCTGTTTTAGTGATCCCGCGACCGCAACTCCTCACCAAGTACATCTGGTTCGGCTGGATATACTGGATCAACCCGCTCTCCTACAGCTTCGAGGCTGTGATTACAAACGAATTCGCTGGCCGAACGATGGCTTGTGCTCCATCGCAGCTCGTTCCACAAGGTCCCGGTATCGATCCAGCGTATCAAGGCTGTGCTCTAGCCGGAGCAGACGTCAACGCTCAATCGGTCGATGGCTCCGCATACCTGGCCACTCAGTTCAACTACTCGAGAAGCAACCTGTGGCGCAACTTTGGCGTCGTCATCGCTTTCATTGTACTCTACATCCTGGTCACTGTCATTGCTACTGAGACGGTCTCTTTCGCTGGTGGCGGTGGTGGCGCGCTCATCTTCAAGAAGTCGAAAAAGGCCAAGAAGCAAGTCAAGCATGCCAAGCATGCCGATGAGGAGAAGGGTGGTATTGCTGAGGATAGCAGTAGCTCTAGCAAGAAGAATGCCAGCTTGGGTGACGCTCCGAACGAGGACAAGGAGGATGAGGCGCTCGACAAGCTCACCAAGAGCGAGAGCATCTTCACATGGAAGGACGTCGAATACACTGTCCCATACATGGGCGGCGAGCGCAAGCTCCTGAACAAGGTCAATGGTTATGCTAAGCCCGGTGTCATGGTCGCCTTGATGGGAGCTTCTGGTGCCGGAAAGACGACTCTCCTCAATACTCTGGCGCAACGTCAAAGCATGGGTGTCGTCTCCGGAGAGATGTTCGTTGACGGACGTCCCCTCGGCCGCGAGTTCCAGCGTAACACTGGCTTCTGTTTGCAGGGCGATCTCCACGACGGCACTGCAACGATCCGCGAGGCGCTTGAATTCTCGGCCATTCTGCGCCAGGACGCCAGCGTTTCCAGGGAAGAGAAGATCGCATACGTCGATACTGTCATTGACCTCCTCGAGCTCAACGACATGCAAGACGCCATCATCAGCTCGCTAGGCGTGGAACAACGTAAGCGTCTGACGATCGGAGTCGAACTCGCCGCAAAGCCATCTCTCCTCTTGTTCTTGGACGAACCGACTTCCGGTCTCGACTCGCAATCCGCCTACTCCATCGTCAGATTCTTGAAGAAGCTCGCCAGCGCCGGCCAGGCCATTGTCTGCACCATCCACCAGCCTTCCTCTGTTCTGATCCAGCAATTCGACATGATCCTCGCTCTCAACCCTGGCGGCAACACCTTCTACTTCGGTCCTGTCGGAGAGAACGGCAAGGACGTCACCAAGTACTTCTCCGACCGCGGCGTCGACTGCCCACCACACAAGAACGTTGCGGAGTTCATCCTCGAGACTGCTGCCAAACCGCACAAGCGCAAGGATGGAAAGAAGATCGACTGGAACCAGGAGTGGGTCGAGTCGCAACAAGCCAAAGACGTCCTGGAGGAGATCGACGGCCTCAAGCAAACCCGCAGCCACGTCTCCACTTCCCAGAAAAACAAGGACGACGAGAAGGAATTCGCCGCCTCCACCATGCTGCAATGCACCGAACTCCTCCGCCGCACTTTCCGCCAATACTGGCGCGATCCCTCCTACCTCTACGGCAAATTCTTCGTCTCCGTCATCGTCGGCATCTTCAACGGCTTCACCTTCTGGCAACTCGGCAACACGCAGCAAGACATGCAGAACCGCATGTTCACCGCTTTCCTCATCATCACCATCCCTCCCACCATCGTCAACGCCGTCGTGCCCAAATTCTACACCAACATGGCCCTCTGGCAGGCTCGCGAGTACCCCTCGAGAATCTACGGCTACTTCGCCTTTGTCACCGCACAAGTCGTCGCCGAGATCCCACCCGCCATCATCGGAGCGGTACTCTACTGGGTGCTATGGTACTGGCCAACCGGCCTCCCAACCGACAGCTCCACTTCCGGCTACGTCTTCTTCATGACCCTCCTCTTCTTCCTCTTCCAAGCCTCCTGGGGCCAGTGGATCACCGCCTTCTCCCCATCCTTCACCGTCATCTCCAACGTCCTCCCCTTCTTCTTCGTCATGTTCTCCCTCTTCAACGGCGTCGTGCGTCCTTATGCTTCCCTGCCCGTCTTCTGGCGCTACTGGATGTACTACGTCAACCCCTCCACCTGGTGGATCGGCGGCGTCCTCGCCGCCACGCTCGACGGCATCCCCGTGCAATGTGCCGAGACCGAGACCGCGCACTTCGACGCTCCGCCGGGCCAGACGTGCGCTTCCTATGCCGGCGCTTTTGCCCAAAGTGCGGGAGGGTACCTGCTCAACCCGCAGGATAACACGAATTGCATGTACTGCCCGCTCAGCACTGGCAATCAATACTTGGCGCAGCTGAACATCAATGCATCGGACAAGTGGAGGGACCTGGGGATTTTCGTGGTGTTTGTGTTCTCCAACTGGTTTTTAGTGTACTTCTTCATCTACACAGTCCGCGTCAAGGGGTGGACGTTCGGATTCGGACCGCTCTTCGGAGCCCTTGGAAAGGGCGTGGAGTTGATTAAGAAGCCGTTTAAAAAGGGGGAGAAGAAGGAGCAGAGCGAGGAGTAAGGATGTGAGTTGTGGTGGGCAGAGGATGATTTGTTGGCTCTTGATTTTAGCGTTGCGATCTTACAGATAGACGGTCTCCAGAACCATACAGCAGAACGAAATAACTTACAGTCACAGTTGGATCTGCCGTTCAGTTCATGTACTCTCTGTACTGGTGTTCTGATTTCGTGCCTTCACTGCCCTCTACCCTATGCCCTCCGCGGGACAGAGATTGCATGGTCACCTCGACGCAAGATGGCAAATGAGGTATGATCGGCTGAAACTTTTGCTCCGTTTTCAGCTCTCCTGCCTTACATGGCTTCGAGCTCCCGGTGAGAACTCTGCTATCTTGTACCCTTCATGCCAGCATGCCGTGTAGATCGTCAATATTTACATGCTCTGATCGTCTCGAATGATCATCCTTCGTTACACCACCCTATTTCCGGACCTACAAATCCTCCGCGTCCACCATTTGAATCACCATACCACTCGCCGCTCCACCACCGTTGCAAATCGCTGCGCAGCCATACTCGCCCTTCTTCAGTTGATGCAGTAATGTGACCAGAATTCTCGCTCCAGAGCTGCCGAGCGCGTGGCCGAGAGAAATCGCTCCGCCGCGGGGGTTGACGTTGTCGATTCCGAGGTTGAGGATCTACGTTTTTCCGTCAGTACGTCGTGCTCGCAGAAATGTGCTCAGCAACAGAGGATGATGTCTCACCTTTGCATTCGCCTTCACCACCGCCGCAAACGCCTCGTTGAATTCCCACACCTTGACTTGATCCGCTGTGATTCCTGCACGTTCCAACGCAATCGGCACGACCTTGGCCGGCGCCACGGGGAAATCAATGGGGTCCACTGCCGCGTCCGCGTATGACACGATTCGCGCGAGAACACGCTTGCCGCCACCGTACTTCTTCGCCAATTCCTTGTTCGTAATCACCAACGCGGACGCACCGTCGTTCATTGAAGAAGCATTCGCAGCTGTGACTGTTCCATTTCCAGAACGATCGAATGCAGGTTTGAGGGTGGCGACCTTTTCAGGTTTGAGGCGGTTGTAGCCTTCGTCTTCGGAGATGGTCGTGTCGCCCTTCTTCCCCTTGACCACGACCGGCACGATCTCCTCGTCGAACAGCTTGTTCTTCCACGCTTCTTGTGCCCGCTTGAACGACAACACGGCGTACTCATCCTGCTCCTCCCGAGAAATGTCGTACTTCTTCGCCGTAGACTCCGCGCAGTTGCCCATGTGGATATTGTTGTACACATCCCACAGTCCATCTTTCATCAGTCCGTCTTCCATGGACAAATTGCCGAAAGCAGGCAATTGCGGTCCTCGAGGGGTATAATACGGTACCCGGCTCATGTTCTCCATTCCTCCCGCCACCAACGCCTCTTCCTGTCCCAACTCGACTTGTTGTGCCGCAATCGCCACAGCTTTCATCCCCGACGCACACACTTTATTGATCGTCGTCGCTTCCACGCTGGACGGCAGACCGGCGAATATGGCGGCTTGTCGAGCTGGTGCTTGTCCCGCGGCGGCGGAGATGACATTTCCCATGTATACGTGGGAGATCTTTTCTTGGGGGATCGAGGAGCGTTTGATGGCTTCTTTGATGGCCGTGGCGCCGAGTTGAGGGGCGGAGACGCTGCTGAAGGAGCCGTTGAAGAGGGCGGTGGGCGTTCGCACGGCGGAGAGGATGTAGGCTTCTTGGATCTCTTTTGGTCGTGGGGAGGTGCTGCTGAAGTGTCGTTGCACGGCCTGGAGCCGTTGTGCCGGGGAGGAGGAGGTCATGATGGATTTGGAGGTGGTGGTGGTGGTGAGGGCGGAGCGGCGGAGAGCGAGGGAGGCCATTGTCTGGAGAGGATGAGGAGTGCAGGAATTGGAAGCAATAGCAGAGAAATAGAAGAGCTGCTAAAGTTCCAGTCTACGTCGAAGGCTGTATTGCTTGAACGGACGTACGGCTTAAGAACACGCGGGTTAACGTGGACCTCGGCTGAGCTGACATGTGAAAGATGCATCGGATCCGAGTGATACGGATCCGACTCTGCCCTGGTATAGACTTCACCTTTTCGTGAAGGAATCCCCATCATAAAGTATGCGTTGACACTGTCAGAATACAGCAGCGCAGACGCAAGGCGGTGTGACTGGGCCTCAGGTCTGAGGAGCATCGGGACGTTGGGAGGATGCGTGATATGAATATGGTCAGTATGACATTGACGTCTGTGCAGCGCGGATGTCGATGTTCTTTCATTCACTTGTTAAGGTATCTTGTCTTTTGCCTCCACTCCATTCTCCTTCTTTGGAGTCCTCCGAAATTGATCCGCTGTGCCGTGAAGTTCAAGCAAGGGCGGCTGTCATTGCTGCCTAAACACAACACCATCCAGCACGCAAATTCACATCCAAACGGCTCAAAACGAAGACATCTCAGAAGCCCATCCAGCGGCAGACGCAATGACCCCTCCCTGCTCCATCATGAGCTTACCCTCAGAGCTTCTCGAGGAAGTTGTCCTAAGCCTCAACCTCCAGGATGTATGCAACCTGCGGCTGGCTGCCTCTGGGATTGCCAGCCAAATCGCCCAAGGATCATTCAGAGCCCAGTTCAAGAGCAAGAGTGTGAGGGTCTCGTGCGAGGATTTCCGGTGCTTTGCGATGGTCACCCAGCCGAATTGGCTGGGCTGCGCTCTGGAGCACCTTACCATCATTGGCAGTCCGCAGGAGAATATCGATGCCGGCGAGCCTGATGATGCCGAGATCTCAGAACTTCTCCTGAAAGCTCTGAAGCAGCTGCGAGCTAATTCGAAGACCGGCGCTCTCCGCTCGATCAACCTTGCGGTCGAAGATACGACGGTCATGAGGGAGCATTTCAGTTACACCTGCGATTGGCGTCTAATCTGGAAATGCGCGGACAAGACTGCACGTTTGCTGGCAAGGGCTATGCTGGGCTCGGCTATCCCAGTCCAGAGTCTCGACCTATACAGCTCCACACCGCGCTGCGCCCTGAATTCCTCTCAGCTGCAGACGCTGCTCGACACCTTCGACATGCCAGAGCTTCGATCGCTCTCATTCGCTGTCTCCAACAACGAAGATGGCACGGTCGATGATGAGGGCGTCGGACTCTCAAAATGCCTCAAGCGTTTTCTCATCCGCCACTCGCGAGGGATGGAAGAATTGAATATGCGGTGGCTCAACCTGCATCTAACAGACGTGCCCTACGCAAAGATCGAACGGCAGCGATTTTTCGATGGTTTCGCCGGATTGTCTCTCCCATCGCTCAACACACTTTCCCTGAAAGGCATGGAAATCACCTCGGAAGCTTTGGTGTCTTTCTTGTCAACAAATCCGCAGGTCCGTCGGATCAACCTCGAATGGCTGCATATATTAGCCGGCAAGTTTGATGCGGTCTGTATCCAGATGACCAAATGCCTTGAGCTTGACTCTATCTACTTGAGTGATCTGTGGGAGCGCCGTCTACTCGAATTTCCCGGTGCAGATGGTCCAGCCCATTTTCCTGGCTATGGATTCCCGACTTGGACTTTGCGCACAGGACTGGGAACACGAGAGAAGATTCAGTACAGGGACGTGACTGGGAATATGAAAGGATCGTTCGCAGCCAACAACTGGCGTCGCGAGCGGGGTCAGCTCTATGGTCCGCCTGGGTCAGGGGCCTGAAGGCCAGCGGCCGAAATGGGCGGGAACAGTATGCCATATTGACTGTCTGTGACGAATCGCAAGTGGTGGCTTTTTTGTTGGGGGAGAAACCCGGGCGAGGCAGATGGAACGATCGGAGGCTCGACCTCGACATCTGTACATGTGGAATCCCAACCGGAGGACTTGGAAACGGCAGAGCGCTCGCCTCTGGAGTCACAGAGTCGAAGGTCAAACTATGAGTTCCTCCAATCTTTAAGCAGCAGTACAGGTGCATGTTCACCAGGCGCCGAACTGGAAGCCAACGAGGGTTTCTGCGACTCCAGCAAATGTGCGCTCTCGTCACGTCAAACCTTTGGGTGTGCAGTGGTAGCCACGCCCATGGCTCCATGTCTAATAAGTTTTTGCTCGCAGACACGGTCGAATATTCGACTAGTGGTTCGTGAACCTTATACCTTGCCGCGAATGTGGAGGTACCCCAGATACGAGAGAGAGCGTGACTAGGACTGCTCGCGGCGACCGTGGTCCCGAAGTTATGGCAAGGCCATTATTCTGAACGCGCTCTGACGTGCGGGTTTTTCTTGTTTCAAAGCACGACGACCGCCAGCAACAAGCACACCGGATCCAAATCCCGCAGAGCAACCTGTAAGCTCAGTCCTTTCCGCCGAATTGCACGGTGTACGCGAAGCTTGAACGCAACGGAAGACGCTGACCTTCGTTGAAGCGTCATGGAGAACTCACCCTTCAATCGATTCCCGGCCGAGGTGCGCAACCGTATCTACTTCATGGCGCTCGCCAACGGCGCAGCTATCCCGGCGAGGAATGTCGCCGAACACACTGGTTTCCTGCAGACGTGCCGTCAGATCCGTGGCGAAGCCTAGCTCCTCTTCTGGGCGGTGAACGAATTCCACGTTCATATCGGCTACCCTGTCGCGGGGGTAATAGACCAAGTCGAGTCGTTCGAAGCCATATTGCGGACCCCGATGGCGGTGCAGGTCCTCTCAAGCATGGCCAAGCTTAGCATCTGCATCAAACAAAGTAATCACAGCAGATCGCTTCGCCTTCAGAGCGCGTACGGCCGGTCAATTCCCGTATACCATTGGGTAACCATGGAGTGCAAAGAGTGTGGAAACAGGCACGATAGCTCCGTGATTTTCTGGGGTGGTGACGAAGTCAAGCGTCGAGTGGTCGGTAATACGTGGGCCGTCGAAAGGGGCGCATCGAGGCCAAACGAGTTCTATCGGTCGCCTGTGATCGAGGACATCCTCAGGCGGTGTAGAGGACTCGGCTTTCAGGTGTACGTCAAAGAGTCATATGAGGCTGGAGATTGGATGCATGAGATGGACCGCAACGCGAGTGGCACGCCATGCGATGATGCTCCTCTTACTCGGCAATACGCCGTGTTTCTGCCGAAAGATGCTCCAAAGGACCGCGAAGGCGCATGATCGGGAGGCGCGAGCAAAGGCCCAAGAGGCACGATTGCGGGACCCAACTTAGGCTGCGAGCAGATGGGCTAGGGATACATCCGGAGGTTCCAGAGGAGCAAGCAACGATGTGAGAACGAGCCGAAGGGGAAGAGTCGAATCAGAGTCGCTGGCGAGTGGGTTCCCGTTGTTGCGCTTCTTTGTGAGGTCTTTCAGGGGTACCGGGACAGCTGTGCATAGTTGTGATATAACCGATATTCGCCGCTAAATCATGTATTCAAGGTCGCCATACTCAGTTCACGTCAGCACTCCAGTCCGTGTGTCACAGTGCAATTTGCAATCAGTGACGAACGTTTTCTCGTAGTAAAGTGTTTGAGAGATGAAAGGAGAGCGAAGTCGAACCGGAGAGAAATGGTGCAGGGTAACTTCAGCAACGTCGTGATTGGCTGGAGGAATCGCTGACGTCTTGCACTGTGAGCTCGCAGGCATTGGAGACATTCATTCCCGACATCTTCAACGAAGCCTCTCTCCTCCCCACAACACCCAGGAAACGCCCATCATGACACCGGCACGCTTCCTCCTCCGATCCAGCCAGTTCGCCGTGCGCAGCGTGCGACCCTTCGGCACCACATCTCGCTTGGCCGCAGTGCCAACCAACGACAGGCACAATGACACTGCAGAGACATACCGCAAGTTCATGAAGGAGAAGCCATTGAACCCGCATTTGACCAACTCCACATCGACAATCGCCAACGAAATGCCCAACATCGGCGAGGATGCGGCTCCGCCAGAGCTCATCACAAGCGTGGACTCCAAGTTCGTGCCCAAGGACTCCAAGCCTGAAAACACCGAGAGGATGACCGGCGGTACACAATCTGGATCGCCAAAGTCTGGACCCAACGCAGATCTCGATGTAGGTGAAATCGAGGGCGGCACGTTCAAGGTTGAGCCTATTCGTCGAACTGGCGAAGACGTCAACACTACTCGTGCACGTCTACTGTGTAAGCTCGATTCATGCGGAAATGTCTCTTGCTGACGCTGATGATATCGTACAGATCAAAGCCGGAAAAGAGGCACACTAGAGTCCGATTTGCTCCTATCCACATTCGCCGACGAGAACCTTGGTGCCATGACAAAGGCGCAGCTGGAGCAATACGACTCTTTCCTTGACGAGAATGACTGGGACATCTACTATTGGGTTACACAGGAGCCAGTTCCTACTTCGATGGCATACGCTGAGGGATCGGGGCCGGATATGGCATCGCCGGAAGCGCAGGGCAAGGATGTTGCGGAGCAGAAGCCGGACACACAAGGCAAGAGAGTGCGCGCGCCTGGAACCGGTGAATGGGCTCAGACTGTTGGTACTTTCAAGCCTGCATACAGACCCGTCCCTCAGCGATGGAAGAACAGCGAGATTCTGTCGCTGTTGAGGAAGCATGTGATTGACCGCAGCGCCGGCAGTGTGCACATCGCTGGAAAGGACACATCGAATATGGATGGCGAGAGGAAGGGCGGCGGACTTGGCTTTATGCCTGATTTGAAGAACTTCGACAGGTGATCTTGCCGAGACCACGGAACGAGCTCGACTGTATACAAGTGTAGAACAATTCTTGCCCATCAGTTCTTTCCATCATTTGGGTGCGCTGGAAATAGAACTATCGAAGGGAGCAACGTGGCGGCTGCGAAGAGCAATAGCAACTTCCGGCTCATGCAACTGCCACGCAGCTCACTTCTCGCTCTTCCGTCCTGTTTACTTCCTTTCAGCCCAGTTTCCAAACCCTCCTTCAACTTCACACGACTTCATTACGTCTCGCATTTACCCAGCATTGTCTTCTCTTTAACGCGTGTCTCGCTCGATTTT
This sequence comes from Zymoseptoria tritici IPO323, assembly GCF_000219625.1. Taxonomy (NCBI): domain Eukaryota; kingdom Fungi; phylum Ascomycota; class Dothideomycetes; order Mycosphaerellales; family Mycosphaerellaceae; genus Zymoseptoria; species Zymoseptoria tritici. Next base: position 1,353,095 of record NC_018218.1, on the reverse strand, counting down.
CTGACTAGCGGGACTACTCATTACACAGCAGCACTCGTCAAAGCAGGACTTACGTTTCACATCCTACCGCAGTAGACCTACAGCCACCGAGTCTCAATGGCTTCCCTCGACATCCCCTCCGACAAGCCCAAACCCATCTCCCGCTCACCATCCGCGTCCAGCCTTCGGAAGCCCGCTGTTGAGCACGACAACGAACTCACGCCTGTCGCTCGGGGTGCATCTCGACGCAACTCGGACTCCCACTTGTCTTCTGCATCAGCGAATTCCGTTCGAGCTGCCTCACCTGCCATTCCCACGGCCCCTGAGTCAAGCCCAGTAGCTCCTCTCACGCAGGCCGCCACCATGCCAGCATCATCGGGATCGACTGCTCCAGCGCCTGCCGTCATTCTGCCAACTGCCGCGGCTTCGGTCGCTTCAACGACAGTACCGCAGAAGTCTGCAAACGGGCTCGCCGCCGAACCGCAACAGAAGCTTGACGCCGGTGTCACTGGTCTTTCCCCATCAATCGCCGCAGCCGCAGAAAAGGCCGCCTTGCAAGCTCCCGTTGACAGGCTTCTTCGCCAGCCCGATGCTCGCAAGGGTGTGATCAGCCTCTACGCTGGCAAGAGCCACAAGCAGTTCGACTTTCACACCGCATAGCTTGCGAAGAAGAGTCGCTACTTCAAGCGCATGATTGCAGAGACCGAAGGACATGATGGTTCGCTGGGTACCCCTGAGCAGGAGACATACGAAGACATTGATGAGATATCGATGGCCTTGTTCAAGCACTGGCTCGAGCACGATCACCAGTTGGCTGGTCCTCACGACTTTCATTCGCTGCAGCACTATCTCAGCCTGTACGTGCTTGCCAGGAAGTTTGAGATTGAGCAGTTGGAGAATCAAGGTATGTTCTCCTCACTCATGTTTTCGGCTCGACCAACTGATCGTCTTTCACAGTGATGGATTTGACTCGCGCCTACTACCGCGCCGAGAAGATGACTGCTCCCGCGTTCCGTCTGGAGTACATCTACGCATACACCACCCAGGCCAACGCAATGCGAAGCTTCCTCATCCAGACAGCCGCATACCGCGCGATGTGCGAGCAACAAACCGAGTCCGACTACTTGATCTCAGACTCGATCCGCGAAGTGCTCTTGCAGAACAATGAGATGGCTGTCGACTTCGCGGAGGCTGTTGTTGGTCTGGCCAAGAACGATCTCGCCGATCCTCGCCGTGGCTCGTCCTGTGCATGGCATTCCCACGAGCACACGCCTGCCTGCATTCCTGCTCCAGCTGAAGCGTGGCAGAGCGATGGTGCTGCCGATGACGTCTCAGTCGGCGGAGATGCAGCGACGGTGAGCTTGACTGCTGTATTGATAGCAATCATATGCTCACTGACCTGGATGATTTGCAGGATGCACCCGACGCTCCAGACGCAGTGAAGCCGGCCGACGTGCCTGTTCCGGACGCCCCGAAACCCATCGAAGCTCCAGTACCAGCTGTCATCGTGCCTCCGGTCGCGAAGAAGGATGAGTTTATCGTGCCAGTCAAGCAGAAAACCATTCCCGTGGCGGCAGTAGTCAAGCAGACAACCGTTCCTGTGGCAGCAGTAGCCAAGCAAACAACCATTCCCGTGGCATCCAAGGCTGCGGATGCGAAGACCGTGACTTCGGCCACCACGACCAAGACGAAGTGGTTCAAACGTCCTACCTTTGGACTGAAAGGCGAAGCCATCATCGCCGCCTTGAAATTCAAGTGAGCCATTTTGTCCCTCGCTGATAGTTCTCGTTCTCTGACTGACCTGCTTCTCCAGGTTTCACAAGGGTATCGACAAGGCAAAGGTCGCCAAGGACAAGGTGAAGGGCAAGGTGGCTGGCGCTCCACCTCCGCCAGCAGCGCTGCCACCGAATTGAGACAAGTGCGCCGAGTGCAAGCGGTCTTTCAACTGCCCGTGCCAGCGGCCACGTTATCGCTCCAGCGCGTGGGCCGTCGCCTACGTGCATTCGCGTGGGGCGGCTTTACATCAAACTGGGGGATGTACCTACGATGACTGGCTTGATCCTGTGGAGCATACTTCTTCTGCCAGTGAGATAGAAACCTAATATGATGGCTTGACCTCCGGTTCCATTGATCCATACTCTTCCTCTCGCTTCGCGTCACTTCCGTGAATACCTCTCGCTGTCCAATCAGTATAACAATGCTCGTGATCACCGACAGTTCGCATTCCCACTCACGTGAGCCGACTTGGGATCAAGTTCATGGGCTGTTGACGAAACTAATACAAACCGCAGCAATGCTTATGTATCATCCATGTCTCTGTCATACCTTACTTTTCATGGTCTTCTTGGTCTCGAAGCCCAAGCCATTGTCCTCATGCTCTTTCGTACAGCCGTCAACTCCACCCACTGCGAATGCCAATCCTCCTCCCAAAGCGCCTAGATCAAATGCTTGCTCCTGAAGTATGCCCTCAGATAGACAATCTGCCACACGCCCAACGCGACCAACATGCCCATAGTGCTCAACGCAAACCACTTGACCCGCTCATTCGTGCTCTCATTCGTATCTCTCAGCTTCATCTCTCGACTGCGCAAGTACTCCATCGCATCCACCACTTCTTTCGCCTGCTCGGAAATCTTCCGCAGCTCCGCTTCCACGGGTTTCAGCTTCTCGCCCGCCGCGTCCGCCGACCAGTCCTTCGCGTCGGCGCCAATGTCCACGTCTAGCTCCACGCTGCGGTGCGGTTCGATCACGGGGTGTTGCGATGTGAGGATGTTCTCGAAGCAGACGTCGAAGGGTGCGTCGGCGTGCGAGGTGAAGGCGTGGCGCGACTCGCCGGCGACGTCACGGGGACGGGCGTAGTCGTTGCCGACGGTGTCTCGGATCTGGATGAGTGAGAGAAGTCAGTGGGAGTTTCCAAGAACGCGAATGTGGGTTGTTTCGCGATGCCACGCGAGAGGCATTGACGATTTCACAGCAAGACGTACGTGTACGTGCAAAGTCTGTCCGTCGCCTCTTTGACCACTCGTCTTGATCGTGACGACGACCAGCTGTTCTTTCGCGGCGAAATTGCGTATGCATCGTTCCTTCATGATTGACTCTCCCGTGTGATCTGCTTTGATGTCGAATTTCAGGGCGGAGACGAGTGGGAGCGCGAACGCGGCGAGGAGCTTGAGGGCCAACATGGCGGCGGTGGTCGTGTTCAAGCAGTTGCGGGTGGAATGAAGCGAAGTTGTATGCTAACGAATGCGTGAAGTGGCCTGAAGTGCTGGCCCCCTGTAACTTTCTTGATCCGCCTCGCTCTTGCCAACTGGTTGGACCCTGAACATTTCGTGTTCTCCTATCACGTGCGTCAGGTGGACCAGGACGGGCACCATGGCAATTTTCTACAGGTTCGTGGAAGCAGCGTTTGATCACTGAGTCTGATGCAGATTTGATCTTTTGCTCCTCCGAAAAGTAAGAGCCGTCGCTGTATGCTTTCTCAACCCACCGCAATGCGCATCTCCAAGCCACTTTGTCCTAGGGCGGCCTACTGCTCATATATGCAAGGCTTCACAGTAGACATCGACGTGCGTCATGCAACCTCACCCGACTCTGGCGATGTCGCCGAGTCGTCTGCAGCTACACAATCCTGATCGGAAGTGCCACTCTCGGTGGCCGTGCCATCTTCCTCTGCTGTACCATCATCCGCCGCATCCACCTCGCCAGCCAATGCCTCCTCCGCAGCGATGCCAGCTTCCCAATGCTCATCCTCCTCACTTTTCATCAAGCCTAATCGGCGCATACGCTTCGCCAATCCATCATCACCGTTGCTGTCCTCGCTCACCTTATTGCGGAACTGAATCTGCTTCTCCAATCGCGACATCTTGATCTTCCGACTATGCGGCGTATGCCAATCCTCCGGCCCCGTTCCACTCCAAGCTCCATTCCGCCTACAAAACGCCATGAACGAAGCCCAATTTTCGTCCTGGCACAGGATACCGGGGTGTCCGATGACGATCAGACCTTCCTTGGCACGTGTGAGGGCGACATTGAATCGTCTCGCCTCGTGAATGACTCCGAGTCCTTTGGCAAGATCTTGGTCGATGAAGCGATCCCTAGTCCGAGTAGTGCACAAGATGACAAGCTTCGACTCTAGGCCTTGGAACGCTTCCAGCGGACCGATGTTGATCGCCGAGAGCTTCAAGTCTGGCCGTCTCGCTCGCAAACGGAGAGCGCGGACCTGTGCTGCGAATGGCGACATGATGCATATCTCGCGTTGTTTCACGAGGCCCTCTGATAAGAAAGATTTCGCGAAATCTATCGCAAGAGTGACTTCGCCCAAATTGTACCAGCCGCCACCGTCTCGCTCGATCTCGTCCGGCGTTCGGTTCTCCGCAAACATCACAGGCATTTGACGTCCTTCAAAGCCGGTCCAAGAGAGTAGGGAGTCAACATGAGATGCCGTCGGTTCTAACGTATCGTTGTAGAAGAGTGAAGATGGTGTCGCAATGATGGCCGGATGTGAGCGATAGTTGCGAATGAGATCGGTAAATGGAGGTCTGATGATGGGTAGCATGGCCTTCGACAGTCGTTGCACGATGCCACCTGACTGCGATGAACGTGCCAGAGGATGGTCTTTGTACAGTGGCCGGTTCAGTAACCTCTCGAAGAGCGAGCGTTGTAACTGTCCTTTGGACGCAGTCCGAGGTCCCAGCTGGTGTTGATCACCCACCATGATGACAGCGGGCAAGTTTGTTTCACTCGGACACAGATCTGCAGGAGGCGCCACGACCAAGATGGGTATGAGCACTTCCGGTTCAATCGCCTGAGCTGCTTCGTCGATGATAAGAGCAGTGAAGTGCAATCGCGGCTCTATTTGTGTATCCTCCGGATGAAGAACATTGTAGATGCTGCGTTCGAGGGAGTAGAGATTTTGATTACTGAGGCGGGCTTGGTGAAGCATTTCAGCATCGCGGCACGTGGTGACCACGATTCTCTTCCTCATCAAGGTCGGAAAGGGCGGCAAAGAGAAGATGGTGTCGTCGACATGACAGAACGGCAGGACTGAATTCGGAACCTCTGGGAAGCTTCTTGCAGGTGAGTTCAATCTTCTATAACAGTGGTCAGTAATGATCACTGGCTCAATTCCTCTGGCCACAGCTTACAGAACTTCTTTCGGGCTGTAATGCTGACTGAGGCGCTGGACGAGAGTGTCTGCCGCAGAATCGGACGGTGCACACAGCAGCAGTCGCGACGACTCGTTCTCACTGACCAATTGCGATGCTATCTCAACAACAGTCTTGGTTTTGCCCGTGCCTGGAGGCCCGCTGATGAGATAAGGGACCCGTCCATATTGGCCTTTGAGGATTGTCTCGGTGGCTCTGACTTGTTCGTAATTGAGAAGCGTGTCAAACAGACTGAGCTGGTCCCGGGCCTTGTTCAAACTCCGCTGAAGAACTCCATCTTTCGTGTCAGGGAACAGCATGGAGCGCATCCATTCGTTATCATTCTTTAACGACTGCTGATTCGCTTCTGTCATGGCGCGCTGGGTCCGTGCCACGGCTCTATGCCAAGCATGAATGCGATGTGACTGTACGACGAAGCGGGCGTTGAAGAGAAGACTTATGGGTACCAGATAGTCGATCCGCAAAGTGACCATCTCCCGTACACGGTCAATGCCCCACACGACAGCGTTGTGCTGCTGCTGAAATTGATTGTTGGGAGGAACAGGATAGCCTGCGGTTACGAGAGCTCCAGCATGTCTCATGTGTTCGAATCCGAGTTGTCGTACCTGCACTATGTCTCCGATCTCGATGCGCAGACTAGCTTCTCGCAATCCAGGAATGTTGAGCCAGTACATTGATTGTCGTGGGTCGCCATGGGCTGCCGCCAGGGGTACTTGATACATGTTGTATTCTTCACACTCTTTCTGTAGAGCATGCACCTCGGTCGTAATGGCGGCAGAGAAGTAGTCCATGTATGTCGAGATTTCGAGCTTGCCGTCGAACGGTTTAGGGAATGGGAGCTCTGCGGACAGTGCATCCGGATAAGCAGGCGCTGAGAGGAATATGTTTCCGGAGAAAGACTGAACGTATCGTGTGTAGTCTATCCATGGTGATGGTGTGCATCTGTTGATTGGGCCGAGATCAGTATCGCCACATACGTTCCTTCCGTGATCTCCAACCTACGGTACAATCTGAGCAGGAGCTTCATTGATCTGCTTGAGGACAATCGGCACGTACGGCGCCGCATACACGTCGAGCGACGCCTCTTTCGCCTTGGTGTTGACTCGGTTCTTTCCACTCATAGTAGGAAATCGACGACGGCTTCAGCAGGGTGGCTCCAGGCGCCGTCGTGAGACATTTGCGGCGTGCACTTTGTCGGTCAAATGGCCTTTCAATGCCGCCGGATCGCTTGTGAATATGAATTCAACTCGACCGCGGCATTCACCAGCTTGCACACTTTTCCTCTTAACTAAGTACATGCCCTGTACTGTAGATTCCCTGTCATGTCATATTGTCAGTGCAGTAGTGCGGCTCTCTCCAGCTGTTCTAGATTTCCGCGTGGCTGGTGCTTATTCTTCAGCCACAGATACATTGGAAGGGTCGTGCGAGACCGGAGGGAAAAACGGGAGCTTCCCATTCGAATTTCGGACAGTCACATAGAACTATTCGCTTCTCCCCAAGATCTTCCCCATCTCCACTCCACATCACATACATCAACAATGGCCTCCAAAAACGCTACCCGTGCGCTGCGCGCCTCATTGAGACAGCTCAAGGCACCTCAGGTGCAGCAGCGCTCGTTCGTTGCCGCCGTCAACGCCAGCAGACCCAGCCTCGTGCCCGCTCAAAAGGCCGTCACCTCTGCCTTTGTGCAGCAGGTCCGCGGCGCGAAGACCGTCGACTTCGCCGGCGACAAGGAGAAGGTCTTCGGTGGGTATCTCGCGATTCTATCCTTAATCGCCAATGGCTAACACAATATACAGAGCGTGATGACTGGCCACGTGAGAAGCTCCTTGTGAGTATTTTGACTCGATGAAACAGCATTGGCCGAGGTTCGCATATGCTAACGTCTACCAGGAGTACTTCAAGAACGACACCCTCGCCCTGATCGGATACGGCTCGCAAGGTCACGGCCAAGGCCTTAACCTCCGTGACAACGGTCTCAATGTCATCGTCGGTGTGCGGAAGGGCGGCGCCAGCTGGAAAGAGGCGGAGGGTGATGGCTGGGTCGAGGGCAAGAACCTCTTCGATATCGACACCGCTATCGGCAAGGGCACAATCATCATGAACCTCCTCAGTGATGCCGCACAGAGCGAGACATGGCCACACATCAAGCCAATGCTCACCAAGGGCAAGGTATGTGCAATTTGCCAGAATACGCAAGATGCCTGGCAAGCAATGCTGACGCTCCGCAGACTCTCTACTTCTCCCACGGTTTCTCCCCAGTCTTCAAGGACCAGACCAAGGTTGAGGTCCCAACCGACATCGATGTCATCCTCGTCGCACCCAAGGGTTCCGGCCGCACCGTGCGCACTCTTTTCAAGGAGGGCCGTGGTATCAACAGCTCTATCGCCATCTTCCAGGACGTGACTGGCAAGGCTGAGGAGAAGGCTATCGCCCTCGGCGTGGCCGTTGGCTCCGGATACATGTACAAGACCACCTTCGAGAAGGAGGTGTACAGCGATCTTTACGGCGAGCGCGGCTGCTTGATGGGCGGCATCCACGGCATGTTTCTCGCCCAGTACGAGGTTCTCCGTGAGCGTGGTCACTCTCCCTCGGAGGCCTTCAACGAGACCGTTGAGGAGGCCACCCAGTCGCTGTACCCTCTGATCGGCAAGAACGGCATGGACTACATGTACGAGGCCTGCTCGACCACCGCCCGCCGCGGCGCCATTGACTGGAGCAAGCGCTTCAAGGAGACCCTCAAGCCCGTGTTCGAGGAACTCTACGACTCCGTCAAGACCGGCAAGGAGACCCAGCGCACCATGGAGTACGCCGGTCGCAAGGACTACCGCGAGGCGTTCGAGAAGGAGATGGAGGAGATTCGCAACTTGGAGATCTGGAGGGCTGGCAAGGCCGTCCGCAGCCTCCGTCCCGAGAACTTGTAAGGGAAAGCATGGTTTGCTGCTTCTACTTTACACGTCAAAGCACGATCAGCGGTCGACCGCAAGACTTGCCCTGATCGAAGGACAAATACAAGTCACGCGAATGCATTTCATGAGGGACTTTGCAAAATTGTACAGGCTGGGAGTTGGCGTGGAATCTTGGTCTGTAGTGGAGTGCTGCTAGATACGCTATGTACTCTTACATTGAGAACAATATGCCTTAATCGCACGTGAGACTTTTCTTATGGAATATACAGCGGGACATGGACCAAATAAGCAGGACGGTCAGGCGTGCCGGTCACTTTGCGAGACAGTGAGAAGGCATGTGGGAACGGGTGTAGAGAACTCGGCAGGCCAGGAAAGTATGCGTACTAGTCGGCGTACAGGTCACCGTACAGGTCAGCGTACAAGCTGGCGCGCAGGTTGGCGTACTAGAATAGTCGGCGTACAGACAAGTTGGTAAGATATGGATTGTAGTCGTACAGAGTGTTTCGCAAGATATACTGAATGATCGTGCACACAAGTCATTGGACATGCAGAACAGCCGTACAGATTAATTACTAGGCACATCGAATAGTCGTAGTGGTAAGTTAGTGCACATGATACATAGTGTTAATGCGACCATCGCTGTCCTGCGAGTGACGGTCCTAGCAACTGTTTTACGACGAAGTGAATGGCATGGCATATCTGATCATTCATTTGCGCTGGGCGATTAACTCAGCCGCCGCATTTGACAACTCGAATAGAACTGCTGTCGTCTCATAAGATGGTCCCAATGCGCCCGCTGTGTGATTCCTTGAAAGAAACAAAATGCGATGCACGCATGCAAAAAGCGTACCCGAACAAATGACACATCCGCAGCTTCGAACGCTCTGTGAAACGCTACACTTACTGGCTATCGCCAGCAACTTCATGGCCATGCATTGGCCCGATGTTCATGCCCTTCTTGCCACTCTCCTCCCATCTCGGCTGCCTTTGGAGCAGCTCGTGGTCAGCTTCGTGTTACCTCGTCGCGCGCGCAAATGGATGACCTGTATCGAACTTTCCGTCCGTGTGGTCGAGGGAACGCGGTGCCGTCCGCTTTCATGGTGGTTTGAGCGCGCAAAGGTAATTTAAGAATCTTTCTGTCTTTTTGCGGGTTTTCCGCACTTCACATTTCAATTCGCCGAGGAAGGAGGCTACCGGCGTGATGGTAGTAACTGAGGTTGCGATTAGCCCTGTTCGCGCAAATTGCAACTCAAGGCGTGTGGTACGGCTTCTGTTGCGCCATGTCCATCGACGTGGAATTGAGCGATGCCGAACTCTCCTCCGAACTGTACGAGATTGGTGGTGGCATCCCGTTGTGGTGCTGTTGTTGGTGCTGCTGGAGGATCTGTGGGTGGTGTTGTTGCTGAGAAGGGTGGTTGGGATAGAGAGTGGGCTCGAGAGTGTCGTAGTGGTGCGAGCGTTGCGATGGCATGCCGCCTGTGAGCTCGGGCACAGAAGAGCTGCGGCTATCCTCGGAGCTCATAGAGTGGCTTTGCGTTAGGTGGGTGGGGGTCATATTCCGGCCGGGAACGTCGAGGATGGCCTTTACAAAGGGAAGTCAGCAGATGCGTGGGCATGAACAGGATGAAGAGGTGTTCCGAAGCATGTTCTATCTCCACGATCCGGCTCGAACTGAACTGCACGACTCGCACCTCAGTGCCTTGGAGTGTGCAGCTTGAGCAGAAACATGGAGCTACGCCTCACACCTCCAAATCATGGTTGATTCGCTTACCTGAATTGGAGGGAGACGCTCAACGCCGGCGGAGCTCCCCGGTGGAAGTATCTGTCCCATACCGCCAGGCGCCATGCCCATGGCAGAGTCCTTGAGGTGGCGGAGGAGAATGAAAATATCATCGTAATTGCTTTGGCGCATGCGCTGGAAAATCTCCATCGCTTCTTGCTCGGGCCGAGTCTGCACGTAGGATAAAAGTTCGCGGACCTGGTCTCGCTCGGCTTCCAGGACTTGGTTTCGGCGCCGAAGCGCAGACCATCGACTTTCACCTTCTTCGGCTTCATATTGGCATTCCGTCCGGAGGTTCTGGCAGCGCGAGCATGCTGGTCTAGGGGCGGGTTAGTTCTTGACGTGTCTGTGATGGATCATTGCGATTCTGTCGTACCTAACGCCATCGCACTGGTGAGAGAAGAGAATCAGCATGTAAGAAAGGACAGCAAATGCGCACGACGAAGCGGCGGGTTGTGAATCGGATAGTACTCACCCTGGACTTCCTTCGTCGACATGCGGAACACGCGCTCTCAATCAGTGTGCGCTTGGCGCGACTGCCGGCCTGTCTGGTCGGTGGTGGGGAGGCGCCATTAGTCGAGGCCTCGTCGGAGAGACGTGCCGCGAGCAGCGGTCGTCCGGCAGCGGACATTCAGTTGGTAGGAGTGAGTGGGCAAGGTCGCATGGATAATGGAATGTACGTCTCGGCGGGAGAGAGCGGCGTGGTGGTCATGCAGTCAAAGAGAACGGCGTGGTGGTCATGTAGCGAGGGACAGCGGCGCCGTGGTCACGTCGTCGGCGAAGTGAACAGGACAGGGCAGGCAGGCGACGTTCAATTCTCATCGGTCGATGCGATGTTTGGACGGCTTTGCACTAGCCACACCTCACTTGGCAGTCGGTTAGCCGCACGGCGAGGGTCCGCCTTTCTTTCGCATTCACCGCAAGGGGAAAAGCGTCGAGACAATGTCCTGATGAGGCCGATCCGTTGAATGGTTTCCAAAGAGTACTACCAGGTATTCACGAGCAAAGTGATAATACCACCTCATTACCATGTCCATTCTCCACGGTTATCTCACAGCCCTTCGCTCTTCTTCTCGTAATAAAGCTACCGCTGTACCATGCCAATTACTCCGTCGGCTTCGGTTTTTAGGCGTGGCGGTGCGGCTGATGACGCTCGTGGGCATCGGTGTCATGCCTCGCGATCGATGGACCGAAAAGTCGCTGGGGATCGAAGGTCTCGCGCTCCGCATCGCTCTCTCTCTCTTCCTTGTCGTAGATCGCTGGTAGCATCGGCCTTTTACCTTTCTCGCCTGTCCGCTAGAGATTTTTATGAAAAAGCCGACGGGTATGTGATTACCACAACACGCCCGCGCGTGTGCTTCGCGAAAAAGAAAGCCTGATCGTCGACGAGAAATGTACACCACAACCCGCTGTGCTGATCATGCCTGCCATACGCGCGGCAAAGGCCTGAGATTCTAGGAGGTAGCGTTCTTCGCTTCGTGCAAGGATCCAGCAGTCGGTGCATCACAGTGAAGCATAAGGCGAAGCTTCGTTCGTGTTTCACAGTCGATGCCGATGGCCACCCGGTAAGTACGGCGCGCAAAGTACTGTCTGCATGTATGTCGGCTGGGAGGACCTGCAGTATGACGCCTCATTGCTGGCGGATCTGCGAACCTACCTAGTGGGAGGTACGAAGTACTGTGGAAAGATCAATCAGTTCTTGTCATGACAGGACATTGCGTAAGGAACCTAATGGTCTCGTGATCGTTGCACATGACTATTGGTCTCTCGATGCCACGATATGGCCAAAACCACGCGTCTGCTACGTAAGAAAATGTGTCAAACTGAACTCTCAACGTCCTCTGCAGGCTCCACAAAGCAGCGGAGTTCACTCCGACGCTCTTGCGGCATCCCTGTTCAGCATCGGCAGGTGTCGGGTCGAAAGAAGATCTCTCCGTCCTCCAAACATCAATCGAGGCTCGGGCAGACGATCGCAAGGCCTCTTTCGCGAATCCGTCTCGGTTCGCTCGCCGGAGATTTGATCGTCATCGCAATAGGAATATCCGATCCGAACACGCAGGCCTGTCTGATCAATTCAATGGTGTCGATTCTTCGGGAACTCGTGGTCGCTAGCAAAATTGAAGCCCAAGAACTGCCGCTGGAACGCTGGTGTTGCGCGCCTAAGGGACCGCTGAAACCAGATTCCAGAACCATCCTGTCGGGGGAGATGGATCTCGGAGTCGTTGCCGGAGTCCACTTCTATCAAGGCTGGAAACTCAAGAATAGAACGGAAAAAGGACGGTCGACCTGGTGCATATAGATTGCACATGTGATGCAGAGGGACGTGCTATGCGATCGTAGAAAAGAAGTTAGCTGGGCAGGCGATGTTGGCGTGCATTTAAATAAGGTAACGAGACAGGCTACTTGGTACAGAGCATGCTAAGCAATCGTACAGACAAGTTAGCAAGTTCGGCCATATACTCGTACATGTATGCGTACATGGCGTGCTGAATGGCCGCGCAGACATGTTGCTACACAGATGTTCAGGCCATGCTGAGTAGCCGTACAAGTAAGTTACCAAACTCGCAAAATAGTCGTAAATGTACTTGTGGCAAGGCATGCCAAACAGCCGTAAACGGATGTCTTAGCAGACAAGCCAAATAGTCGTGCATCTTCATGTACCGGGCTGAATAGCCGTACACGCAAATTACCGACTCCTCACCATGATTGTATTCCCGAAAGAACTCACCTGCCGTTGCGAGGTCATGTCACAAGAGACTTCGACATCCACGAGCTCGACTGGCCAATAGCGCTGGCATTGACATCGATCGTGAATGGCGAGCAGCAAGGTTCAGTATCTACAGGGATAAAGTGTGGCGTCTACGGAGAGAGCGCCGAGATTGTGGAGGTATGTCCGGTATGTCTGGCCTTGCAATTTCATATGATGCACAGATGAGCCACGAGAGCGAATGTATGCAAGGGTATGTACGCGCGAGTAAACCAGAGTCCGGAGCTGTTCTTCCTCATGTCCAATCGTCTCTCATGTAAAGGTCGTGTGCATTCGTCCCAATCCCAACCTATACCAGACCTCGTCCGTTCTACACTCCATACCGCATCGTCCACCATCTGCTCGCAACGTTTGTCACCCTCCTATTCTTGGCGCATCAAAATGTCTCGCTCTCAGCGCTGTCGTAAGAAGCTGCAACCAACAATCTGATAAGCACAGGCCGTCGAAAACGAACCCAGACCCGACGATATGCCAGGCAATGTTGCAATTCTCCGTATCCAGGTGATCACTCCTCATCACTATCAAACGCACCTTGTCTCGGCACCGGCTTGCGACGCACAGTCCCAGCATGGTCCACCAGCCTCGCAGTAGCGCCAGGGCTATTCCCAGCTCCCGTATTCATCGGACGCGGACCCGTGATCTTGCGGCCAGGGGAGCGCATGTCCACGGCCTTGGCGGATGCAAGTTGGATGTGCTCAGGGGAGATCTAGACATGCCGGGTCAACTTGAATTTCTTTACTGCTATTGCTCAAAATGAGAGTGACTTACCCGACCACTGTCCGTCTCGAGCGAGTACCTCACTTCCTGAATCGGCTCGAGCAGATGACCCGAACCGTAGGGCGAGCTGTAGGAGTAGTTCCTCGGCTTGCTGAAACCACTATTGCTGAACTGCAGCTCCTCGTCCTCGAATTCGTCGGCATCATGCTTGATTTTCGGCGGGACCGCGGGAGCTTTCTGCGGCTGCTGCTGCAGTGGACGAGGAACAAGCGGACTTGGGTCCAGCTTGGGGGCGCGATTGGAACCAGGGCTGTTGAGGCTGACAGGGCTAATCGGCTCGAGCTGAGTTAGGCGATGACGAGCTAGGCCTGCTGTTCCTGCCGATCCCCATCCCGCAGGATCGAAGTCGCTGACAGTACGTTGTGACAAGTCGGAGTTGGTTCCTGTAGGATCGTCAAAGATTTGAGCCTGCGATTCAAGGGTGTTCTGATGACGTCCTGTTGGCCCTTGTCGTGGCTGAGGATGTTCGAGTAGGAGTGAGTTGCGATGCGCTTGGTATTTGGGATCCTCGAGCATGGCGTTCTCGTCTTCTTGCACAGGCGACGGAGCGTATTCGTCGTCGTAGTAGTCGCTCTTGTGATACGATGATGTCTCGGACGGGATGAGTGGTGATGGAGTTCTAGTCATCCGACTTGCGTGACTACGAACGCTGCGCGCGTCGGCTTGCCCGGCATTGCGATCTTGCTCCTTGGCCAGGCTTTGAGTCGAACGAATCCGATCGTCTTCGTGCAAAGAGTACTGCTCGTCATCATACTGCTTGAGCGTCGAACCAGATCGCGAGGCCTCCGAAGCAGGCCGTAGTCCGCGAGACCGCTCTGGACTGTCGAACACAGCTGGGTCTGGAGCAGCTGAGGAAGCCGTAGTACGAGACCAGCGCGAGGTCTTAGGAATCGGAGGTATGAACGACGTTGAACCAGAGCTCCTGTGCTTCTGCTGCTTGTCTGGACTGGTAAAGGTTGCAGCGTGTAGTGGCGACACCTCGTTCGGTGACAGACCCCGCGAGCGGTAGGCTTCCTGTGTTGGGGTCAAAAGACGCTCGTTGTTCTCGAATTGGTTGTTCAGCACGTTCTGCTCGTGCGGGCCGAGCTCGTCTTCATCATCTTCCAGAACGGTGCTGACGCGGGTGTCAGATCCACGACGACCGTCGTATCCAGAGTGGAATTGTTGCTTTTCCCTTGGCAAGGCGGTGAAGTGGCCGGAGTGACTTGGCGTGCTTGAGGTTCCCGCTTGTCCTTCCGGTTCGTACCCAGAGTCAGGACCGACTCGCAGCTTCTCATAGGAGTCCAGGGTATCTCCAGTGTATGATCGCTCAAGCCCAGGTCGTCCGCCAGATTGCTGCTTCAGGTCCTCGACATTGTCCAAGATCTGCATCAGCATGTCTTCGATTCTAGCGAGGTCTTTGGCGCTCTTCCCGCCGGTCAAGCCTTTCAATGCTCGTCGGAGAACACCCTTGCGCTTGGTCTGGATGTCCTCGTCAGATTGTGCAGGCAGACGTGGCGTACGAGGTGAGCCAAGCGGTTGCGGACGTGGACCACTGAGCACTTTCTGAGCAGTATACTCGGCATCGCGATCGGTGTTCTGCATGATCATCTTGTCTTGCTCCGCGATGAATTTCTTGATCTCATCAAAAGACTGGCGCATCTCGGCGGCACTGCGCACAAGTGTAACCAAGATCTCGGTGTCGCGAGCATTGCGCTGAGCGTCGCGCACTGTAAGATGATCCATCAGAGCAACGACGTCGTGCGACTGAATACGGTCGACACCTTTGCCAGTCGAACGGTCGTAAAGTGGTGAGCCCATACCGTGCGAGTCGCCGCTGAAGTTGCGCTCGTGCTTCGGGTTGACCGCGAATGGGTCATCCGCGCCCAGATCCTGAGCATCCATTGCGCGCTTGTACTCGTTCACATCGCCCTGTCCGTACGTGATGTCCTGCTTGGGCGTGATACCGCCAGCCGAACGGGTGCGACCATCGGTAGCGTAGCCCTCGTCGCGGAAGGTCGCTTGAGTCTCACCAGGAGTAATGTTGCGCTCGACCTCGTGTTGCCCGTTGCGAGTCTGCTTGGATTGATACTCGCGACGCTCGTCCCGCTCATCTTCAGCAGTCGCCCTGTATGCATGGGCTGCCGCAAGCGCCGCTGCTCCTCCGCCAGCTGCTGCCATGATGGCGTCTGCAGTTCGGCGTCCAGTAGACTGGCTATCGCGGTTGGCAGGTTCAGAAAGCGGGTCCGGCGTGTATGGCCACGTATCCTTACCGGTCGCATCACCGCCAAGTGGACCTTGTATGATTGAAGGATTGGTATTGAGATCTGACTGTGAATCGTAGTGACCGATCTCGGGCATCGGGTCGTCCGCAACTGGCAAGCCACTAGCACTCATCTTGGGCTGTTGATCGATAGTCCGACCCTGTCGCACGGCTTTAGAACCAGCGTGTCGAGGCAGTTGTATATTTTCGAGCGAGCCGGACAGATGCCGCGCATGACCTTTGATCGCTGCCCACCGGTCTTGGCTGGGAATTGACTGGCTAAGGGTAGAGCCTTCGTATAGTGCAAGACTGTCATTTCCTTGAGAACGAATGTGTTCAGCCATGCGGTCGCTGTAGGAAGCGTTGCGCTTGCCGGGACTGCCTCGAGATGAGAGAGCGTAGCCATCAACGGTGGACGGCTCCATCAGCGAAGCGACTGCAGATTCGACAGCGACGGGCGTGTGGATGAAGTTCGGACTAAGGCCAATGTCGCGTACGTCCTTGTCTTCACCGAAGCTACTCTCGATGGGCGGGCCGTAACTGTCGTCCGTCAAAGTTGTGAAGCGTTTCTCGTCCTGAGGGTAAGGATTCGTCTGGTAGGAGTCGCGATTCGTTGCTGCGTCCATCGAATTACGGTATCGATCGTTCACCAAGTGTTGTCGCTCGAACCACTCGTCTGCCGTCTCAGCGCCTGGAGTCGAGGCTCGATCATTCTGGAATGGCGAATGCGACTGCTCGGCCGGAGTGACAAAGTCGTCCATGCTGGCATTGCGAGATCGCTCACGGGAGAGGCCAAGCTTCGTCGTAGGGGAAGATTCCGCAGATCGCAAAGACGATTGCGAATGGTTGCCACTGCGCAAACGACCAGCGGAAGAACGCGCAGCAGTTGTTTGTGGATGCGATGCATGTGGCACGAGAGGTTCCTCGTCCTCAAAGTTCTTCTTCAGACTCGACACACTCTGGACTGGACTGCTGATCTTTCGCTGTGTTGTTGTTCTTGTCGTTGTTCCGTAGCCATCAGCATCCATGTGATTGCCATCGGAAGTCTTCGCCATGGCAATGCCGCCCAGTCCAGCCGCCGCAAGAGCTGCCATCCTGGCTTTGTTGGAGATACCACCATTGGGGCTTCTCGGACTTCTGGGGCTGTTATCAAAGGAGTGGTTGGAATGGCTCATGCCCAAGCTTTTTGAAAATGAAGCTCGCGTCGGGGTTCGAGAGGACGTTGGAGAGCCGTCACCTATCGAGCCACGAGACACTTCCCGTACAACAGACGGTCCATCGGCGGATGTGCTCGACTTGGTATGCTCTGATACCAGACTCGCTCGAGTGGTATCTGAATCGTTGAGGTTGCTGGCGAGTGGCATAGGCGGAATGGCGGGTTTGGTGTAGGTCTCACCCAATTCTGTGATACTTGCTGACCGGCTCCTACTGCTTCGAGATTTACTGCGCTTCTTGCGTCGCTCGTGCATGTCTCCACTGGAATCGTGATGTCGCAAAGCTGCTGACGTGAGGATGCCGCCTGCGAGACCGGCGGCAGCTGCACCACGAAGGCCATTGTTACTCTTGCTGGAGCTTGGCCGGAGCTTCTCTTCAGCCTCATAGCTTTCTCGTCTCGACTGTCCAGATGATCGCCGACTGCTCGAAGGTCGTTTCTCGGAAGGACTGTCCCTGCTCGACTTGCGATACTTCACACGCTCGGAATCCCCTCTCGACAGAACAACACCAGGGTCGTCTCCATCGCGATTGAGCACCACCTTTGGCTTTGAGGCAATGTTGGGAGAGCTTGAAGACTTGCTGACTCTTCGCTCGAGATCTCCATCGCCTGATGCTCTCTTACTACTCTCGTAGCTTCTCAATTTCCGATCCGACTTTTGGTCTTCCTTAATGGCATTAATCTCGGGAAGGATCATGCGCTTAATCGTGTCCTCGACCATTTCCAGCAGTTTGGGATTGTTCGTCATCCGAGAGGCTTGAGATGCGCCAGAACGAGAAGATAGCTGACTTGTTTCGGCACCGCTGACTGTGTCCTCCTCGCTGCGACGTGGATGTGAGGACTTCCTTCGGCGCTCACGAGATTGCACGTCCAACTCAGAGTCCTTGGCGCTTCGTTCGCGGTCTGAACGGCTGGATTTGCGCGACTTGCTCGACGACTGCTCCAGCTTCTCCATGACTTTCTGTGTAAGGCGTTCTCGGCTATCACTTCGATTCTTGCTGCCAGTCCGCACGGGTGCTTTCAGATAATCCACATCATCTCGGTAGGTGTCCATGGTCTGGCCGACTTCACTCTCATCGTATCTCTCGCCTTCCAACATGCTGTCCGGTGGCATGGAAGACACGTTGGATCCTGCGGGTGCATATGTCAATTCGCGAGAGGGTCGGCGGTTGGAAAGGTCGCTTCCGTCGTTCAAGACTTCGATCTCAACTGGTGGGTGACCTGATACGTTGCTTCCAGACGAATGACTGAGCTCTGTGCCTTGACCCACAGGAGCGCCCGTCTCGATCGATCTGCTTCCAGTGCCCAGAGAAATGCGGCGAGTGTATGATGGCTTCCGATCAGAACCGATCCCCGTGATCTGAATCGCTTCGCTCCCCGACCTGCTCTTTTTACCCGAGCTAGGGGTGACCTTCACTCGAACGCTCGGCTTGCTCCGACTCTTATCACCCGTCTTCGAAGCCTCGAAGTATTCGATCAAGAGGCTCGTCTGGCTTTTCTTTCGACTGTGGTGTCCTGAGCTACCGTCTCTGGTTTTGCGGGTGGAAATCGTGATAGGACGGCCGTCTTCGGGGATGGAGTAGGAAGTCTTATCGGTGCGCGCGGTAACGTTTGTGGCAACCTCTGTCTCGGCGCCGGAGGTGGTGTCTTCTCCAAGGGATTCGGTCGGTGCTGGAAGCGGTGGGCGACGAAACTCAATGCCCATGTTGACCAAACGACGGCATCACTCTTGGAAGTGGATCCCAGGTGAAAGGAGAGGCACAAGAGAAAAACAGAGCTCGCATGGAACTGGACGCACAGCGACAAGGAAGCTGCAGCACTCGACGGCTGTTGCGACGTGCTGTGTGCCAATCGCTGATCGTGCCGCGCGAGCTATCCGGAGGCGTGCGTTTGTTGCAGATGGATCGCAAAGCACCAGACTGAAGTGACCGTCGTTGTTTTCCTGTACAAACGGCGACTGTCTGAAGTCGTCGTTGCGAAGCGCAGCTGTAGCTCCGCTTATGTGTTGGCGTTGTGCTCCACTTTTGCGATCAATTCACGATCGGATCCCGGTAGCTGATGAGCATACGAACTGCTTGCGATCGATGCGACGGAAGGAATGCGATGATAGGAGTACGCTGTTGTACGAATGGCGCCGACAAACACACAAGTCCGAAAAAGCGATGTATCGAGTTGCGTGTCGGTCATAGAAATGCGAGAAGAGGGCGGCCAGCCACAAGATAGAGTTCGTTGTCCCGGCAATCCTTGTAATTCTTCGGTTGCGAGCTTGTAGAGAGTTGCTTGCCTCTCCCTTGAAGAAAATAGTAAGCTGGCAAAAGATGCAGACGTAAGTGAAGTTTAGACGTTTGGAGGTGATGTTCATGAACTCCAGGTTCCTTCTCCAAAAGTTCACATTCCTTGGGTCAAACGGCTCCAACGTCGCGGCAACGTTCGCGATGAGCATCCGGAGTTGGTGACCCTTGTGCAGCTGTGCTCACCAGCCTCTCCCTCCACCTCATCCATGTGCGACTCGCAGGCGCGTTCACAAAGCATGCGCCAATCGCAGTCGGGATATCCATCCAAGTTCTCTGGTCAAGTTCGGGAGACCCCTTTCTCTTCCCTTCACTCGTGCCAGCAGAGCTCCGCCTCTTCCCTGCCCGCCCCGAGCTGCATCTTCAGAATATCGCATCTGACTGCTCTCATTGGACCTAGCCATCATCATGGACATTCCGACCGGTGAGGCCAGATTTACGGTCGGTCGACTCAGGTACAACAAGATGTGTATCGTACGCGCGAAACCACGCGAGGAATATTGAATCATCAAAGGACTGTCGGCTGAACGCCGTCGATGGGTTATCTGGTTCGGGATCGACAACGGTTGGAGTTGCTCCCACGGTGCTGTTATGTAGCTTAACTTTGGTGGACAAGTGCAACCGTTCCGGCCAGCTTGTGCATGTCATGTGTTTGCTGCAATGACAGCTTAATAGCGAGTATCCCTACTGTCGTGTTGGGCAGTGCAGATAACTAAGCACGTTACGCTATGACTACCTATCTGTGCGGCCTTGTTAGACATCTAGCAGCTCACCAGATCAGGGAAAGAAGCGGTAAATCGACTGTCATTTATCCAGGCAATGCACTCATAGAGCTGGTGAAAGTCATTCGACTTTCGTTTTTCAAGTTCGTTATTCAAGTCATCGCTTGCATGCAGCTTTAGCAACGCTATCAAAGCTGCCACCAAGATCGCTTTGAGGTTGGCCGAGATCCCACAACCTTTCTGCCGACTGTTCTGCATCTATCGCATGGCGTCCAAGCCGTCGTGAAGCTCCCTTTCCAAGCCATAAGGATCCGTGCTTCCCATCTCCTGCGGTCTGGGATCCTCGTGCGTGCGATCGTAGCCATCAGGTATCGGCACCTGTTGACCCTGTTGATGCCCTTGTGAGTATTGTTGCTGTTGCGGCGCTCGTACGGATTGACGGAACTGTCTGACTTCTTGCAAAATCATTTGGCGCATTTCCGGAACCTCCTCCACAACCTCGAAGCCAAAGTCGAATGTAGTCGGGCAGTTTGGCTCGTCCGAGGCGTCGTGCCAGATGGAGAGATAGCGGTGCTCGAGAGCTTCATCCACGTCGATACGTTGGCTTGGGTCGAAGGCCAACATGCGGTCGAGCAGATCCAAGGCATCCGGATTGGCATTGCGGAACAGAGTGTGGAAGGGAATCTTCTGCATGTACGGCAGGTTGCGAACGTATTCCTGTGCACGAGGAGATCCGATGCGGGCCAATGTGGACTCAGACGGTGTTCCGAGGTAGTGAAGAATCTGGTTCAGCTGGTCGACATAGTCACGGCCCTTGAAGAAAGGCTTGCTGCCCAACAATTCGGCAAGAATGCATCCAACGGACCAGACGTCGACTAGGATATCGTTAGCAAGGATAGATTCAGACATATGAGATCCGTAGTGACTTACTAGCTTTTGTGTAGCTCTGGAAACTAAGCATGATCTCAGGCGCTCTGTACCATCTCGTAGCAACATACTCGGTCATGTATCCTGCGTTCTCCTCTGGGTCTACGCTGAAGCCTCTTGCCAGACCAAAATCGCAAATCTTCAGCTCGCAGTCGGCATTGACCAGCAAATTGCCCGGCTTCAAATCACGGTGGAGCACATTCGCGCTGTGAATGTACTTGAGACCGCAAAGAATCTGGTAGATGAAAGATTGGAAGTGAGCGTCAGTCAGAGGCTGTCCTGATCGGATGATCGCTGCCAGATCGCACTCCATGAGCTCTGCGGACACATCAGCTTTGCCCATGTCCATTTCTACACACTTCAATCTTACCTTCGTACAAGTACGTCTCGTTGAAGTTGTCCGGTCTCGGAATGTCCATGTCATACAAACAAGTGATGTTTCGGTGCCCTCGGAAATGTTGCAGCAGCTTGATCTCTCTCAATGCCCGCTTGGCCAGGATCTTTTTGCTGAAGACATTGGTGACCTTCTTGATGGCCACACCTTCGCCCGTCTGATTGTTCGTCGCAGCACACACAATGCCGTACGCGCCCTGCCCCAGCTCTTTTGTCACAGTGTACCGCTCGTCCACGATGAAGTCCTGGTTGAACACCTTGAAGACCTTGCGGCCTTGTAGGTCACCCATCTTGCGTGCTGTCGGCGGCCTGCTGGGATGGTAGGAGCTGGTCCGCTCTTGACGAATGGATCTTGGTGTTTGTCTGCGTTATCTCAATGAAGCACACGAGATTGTCGAAGTGGTCGTTTCTATCCCTGCAGACAAGCTTGGATGTTGGGATCCACCTGGATCGACGGGAGTTTGAGACTGAAGAGCGGGAGAGAAGATGAGGCGGTCTGAGCAGGTTTCGTTTCTGTCTGTGGTATGATTGCAGACCAGCCGCAAATGCTGACCAAGATGCAGTCGGTCGGGTAAAATGGTAAGGTAAGCTGGATGGTCAGCAGCGCAATGAGCCTTGGAATGGGAGAGCACAAGGGCAGCCCCTCTCCAGGGCAGACGACGGGAGACATGGTGGGGTGGACGGTGTGACGACGACTGAGGCATTCACGCTTTCGACGGAGCGAGCCGTCAAACTCGAGGACTCACATGTCGAGTTTGACAATAGGTGCTCTTCCATCACACTTCGTTTCTGCGTGAGTACGGCAAGCATACCTGGTACGGCAATGCACAAACCTGATGAGAATCCCTCAAGACTGCTCCGAGTCGAAAGTTCCGACTCCGAAGAGTGCCATGCCGTTCTGTAAGGTATCTTAAGTCATGGCCCGACCGAAGATGCCTCGGTCGGGGTCCACAGTCTCGGTCTCGTATGAACAAAGTACCTTCCATTAGCAGCGAGAGCTGGGGCAACGGTACGGTAAGCTTACACCTAAGCGACTATCTGTCCATCTTGTGCAAGTATAAAGACACTCACTCCCTTACGAGCTTTCCCTCTCGCTGTTGAACATGATACATCTCACAATGAACGATCTTCCAGCCTTCACTTTCACGCCCCTGGACAACATCACGGGCGTCCACCAGCGCGTCGTCGACAAGTTCCACACCCATCAGACCCGAACACTCGAGTACCGCTTGAAGCAGCTGCGTCAGCTGTATTGGGGACTGAAGGATGAAGAGCCGGCCTTGTTGGAGGCATGCAAGCTCGACTTGGGCAAGAGCGCTTACGAGTCGTACCTGACGGAGGTCGGCTGGGTATTGAACGACATTCTCTTCATGTGCAAGAACTTGGAGCGATTCATGAAGGATGAAAAGGCCGAGGACACCAGCTGGACCAACATGCCCATGGGACCCAAGATCCGCAAGGATCCTCTCGGAGCTGTGTTGATCATTGGCGCGTACAACTTTCCCATTCAGCTTTCGCTGGGACCACTTGTTGGTGCTATCTCGGCTGGATGTACTGCCGTGCTCAAGCCATCCGAGAGCGCGACCAATGCTGCAAGAGTCATGCAACATATCATTGAACAATCGCTGGATCCAGAAGCGTACCAGGTCGTCCAGGGAGCCATCCCAGAAACGACTGCACTCCTTGCCTGCAAGTGGGATAAGATCTTCTACACTGGCAACGCCACTGTTGGAACGATCGTCGCTAAGAAGGCGGCCGAGACTCTCACACCAGTGACCTTGGAGCTTGGAGGCAGGAATCCTGCGATCGTCACAAAGAACGCCGACCCCAGACTCGCGGCGAGACGTCTGCTATGGGCCAAGCTGGTCAATGTGGGTCAAGTTTGTGTCAGCCAGAACTACATCATTGTCGACAAGGAAATCCTCCCAGAGTTTCTCCGACAGCTTGAGTTGGCTCTCAAGGAGTTCCAGCCAAAAGGCGCCGAGTACGATGATAGCTACGGCAAAGTCATCAATGAGCGTCAATGGAAGCGCCTGAAGTCCATGCTCGACAGCACCAACGGCAAGATCCTCTTCGGCGGTAACACCAACGAGTCGACACTCTTCTTTGAGCCGACTGTTGTTCAAGTTAACTCCGCCGACGACCCTCTCCTCGCCGACGAGTCCTTCGGCCCTCTCATCCCAATTCTCCCCGTCAACGACCTCGACGAAGCCATCCGCACCGCCAACAAGGTCCACGCCACTCCCCTCGGTCTCTACCCCTTCGGATCGCAAGCCGAGACAGACAAGATCCTCTCTCAGACCCGTTCAGGCGGCGCATCGATCAACGACGCCTTCTTCCACGCCTCCATTCCCACCCTCGCGTTCGGCGGCGTGGGCGACAGTGGCACGGGCGCTTACCGCGGCCGCGCCAGCTTTGAGTGCTTCTCGCATCGCCGCTCCATCACCAAGACACCCGCTTGGCTCGAGGGCATGCTGGATATTCGCTACCCTCCCTACACGGACGCGAAGCTGAAGAAGTTCAAGAAGATGAACGAGATGAAGCCCGATTTCGATCGCAATGGCAACTCTACGAGCGGTTTCATCTGGTGGGTTTTGGGACTGGGATCGAAGAGCACGTCTGGTGCGGGCGGCAGGTGGGTCATCGTTGCCCTCGTTGCGGCGTTCGCGAGGTGGTGGAAGCTGACTCGTGGTTGAATCGTGTAGTTCAAAGCTTTGATGAGCGGAAAGGTTGAACGTCAAAATCAGTGTGGCAGCCACTAACTATGGAGGGAGGAATGCGAGCATCAATTTGAGCTGAGAAACGGTACATTAATTTTTGACTACATCTTCCAGAGATCTTGTGCCAGTCTTCTCAATCAAGCGTCGTGCCGCTGTAGCCTCTGCTATCTTGAGAGCATATCGTCATCCCTTCGAGCAGCCTACAGACCCTCCCTTGCGACCAGTCTCAATGGCTTCATGATCGGTGACCGCTGATACACACTGACATAATCGATGTGTGCCTCCCAAATATCTCCCAGCTTTGCCTGATCCTTGATGCCGAAGAGAGTGGGATCCTTCAGCATGATGGACGTATTGGTCGCCATCTCCGTGGCCTGGCAGAGTTCTCTGCCCACCGCAAAGTCGGGTTGGTTCGAGACGAAGATCCGGAACACCGTCTTGCCGCCTTCCGATCCGAACTCGGGTCCGCTGAAACCGCCATCTTCGCCAAAGTGGTGCTTGCGGAAGAAGAGCATGGCCGACCAGTGCATGAGCGCATTCTGCTTGGTTTTGGTAATCATCTTCTCGCGTGGTTGAAGCCCAATCATCAGGGTTCTCAGCGTTGGTTTGGAGAATGGGAGGAAAGGCCGATTACCTTTCGTCACTTTGAGATCCTCCCCGGTCTGAGCCTCGTGACGAAGAGCCGCTTCGATCTGCCAGTGGAGCACCATGTCTCCGTACCGACGCAAGGGACTGGTGACTTTGCTGTAGTACGGCATGCCCAACATCTGATGCGTGATGGGTTCGGTGCGGAGCACTGTAGTTCCGATCGACTTGACGTACTGAGCGCCGAGCCACATAGGCATCTCTCCGTCCGGTTTCATTGCTGGCAATACATGATCGCGGTAAAATGACTCTCGGTCAGGGGCAGCTGGGTTTTGCACGGTACCTCGGAAGATAGCAGGAAGTTTCCGTTCGGCACACCAGGAGGCGGAGATCTCGCAAGCAAGCAACATGCTTTCGCGGACGAGCACGTCGGAGGTGGATGCTGACGGAGCGAACCAGTTGAAGAGTCCACGGGTCTGAAGCTGGATGATGGGATCGCCCACCACTGTTCGTGACCCTTTGCGATAGATTTGATCCCAAGCGAGACCTGGCTGCCTCCAAGCCTGCCAGACCTGCAAATCAGGCCTATGGGAGTCGAAGAATAGACCACCTGCTGCTTTGCGCCCGGCGGCTCGCTTCTCGGCTAAAGCCATGAGCGTCTTCAGGTCCTGAATATTGGCCGCATTCAAGTCCGCAACCGCGCTGGTACGTGGACGAGGAGGTGGCGGCTGGCCTCCAACAGAGTAGGTGCGAAGAGGAAGTTCGTTCGAGTTTCCACCCAACCCAAGGAGCCCGTCGACTTCTCCCGGTGTGATCGAGATGACATTGCGAATGATGCCGGGAGTGACCTTGTGTTCGATCGTTGTCCCATCTGCATCAAGTTTCGCGCTGAATGTCAGACACGGCCTGTTTGCCTTCAAACTGAAGTGATTCTGCGTGGTCCATCGTGGCAACATCATGTAATTCCTTTCGGGCATGTAGATGGTCTCGCCCATGTGACGCGCCATCTTGGCCAATGGATGCAAGTGATCGAAAAACGCGGTCGGGTTCGCGACGTGGACGTGTATCCAGACCTGTTTGCGACCATCAGGTTCAATACCAGCCTGTTCAATAGATATGCCGTCATCAATCTCAAGAGCTCCAGCGTCATCAACACAGTACACCGGAAGGTCTTTCCAGTCGTGGCGCAAATCAGCCATGGAGTCTTTGAAGTCCGGGTTGTCACTCATAGCTAGCAAAGAGTTCATGAGGTTCGAAAGGGGCTTGCTATGTTGCGAGCTGGGCAACAGGAGATGTTGATCAAAGCGTACTCGATTCTCGTACGGCATGATCGTGCCTATTTCTTGCAGAAACAGGTAGCCAATCTCAGCTCCGAGTGCCTGATCGGGATACAACTCGGTCGCCTGCAGGATAAGAGGTGGTAGGCTTTCGATACGCGGAAGGCCCCTGAACATGCTAGTGCATGACCAAGTCTCCAGAAATCGTATGACCTGCTGCTCATAATCGTCGAAATCCAAGCTCGTCTCAACCTTGACGCAGTCTTGCTTTGGCGCAATAGGCAGCCTCTCCTTGCTCGGTCCAACGTTGGCACCCAACGAGACAGGCTGACGGTTTTCGCGGTTCTTCTCCACGATGGTTCTTGCCTTGCGGATGAAACTGTGCACGACTAGAGCGCCATGCAACGATTTGTGCTTGTTCCGTTGCGCCGGAGTCATCACGCTTTGAGCAGCCATGTCATCCTGCCATTCGCGGAGCCATCTGCGGACAGTCTCGATATTCTTCACTTGACCTTTACTCCGGATTTGCATATGCCCAGTCACGCGGTGCGACCGGCGGTCAACGTTGAAGGCAAACCCGGCATGGCCCAGCGCTTTGTGTACGGCGAACAGCGCCGGCTCCGTGACTTCTTCAGTAGATAGCTGGAGGAGAGTCTTTGCGGCGGTCATAAGCGAGCCGTAACGGAGATCGGTATCGTGAGCGAGGATCGAGTGGGCTGCATCTAATGCATTGGCGTTCTGTCGGTATATCGCCAGGCTTTCCTCGTAGAATGCGAGCAGTTTCGACACCACCGGCGCGGCCAGCTCTCTTGGTATTGACAAGTCTTCAGTAAATCCTCTTTCGGACAGCTCCTGAATGTCGGCCATAGACTCGGGCAAAGGTACATGTTCGAGCAGTGACTGCAGTGTTTCTGGTTTGACGAACCCAGGCACACTGTACTGCACATCAGCCTCTCTGGTATGGATCCAACGACCCGTCATGGTCAAAAACTGTCCATATCCTCCGGCAGCCTTGAGGCGGCGCAAGTGCACAGCTACAATGGATTCGCGCTCGCTGCCCGTGAATTCTATCTCGACAAGGTCACCAGGTCGAACGTATTGTATAGCATCATCAGAACCGCTGCCATCATAGCCTTCCTTGCTGGTGAAGTCAGAGCTAGCGAAGGCAACATTCTCCTCCACGTCTGCTTGGCCAACCAAAGATCGATGAACAGTGCTCTCGTCTGGCAGCCGCGTAGAAGTATTCAGAGGTTCGTCGGATGGGACATAGTCCTCCTGTCGTGGGATATCAGGCTCGACGCTCTCGTCGCCGTGCAACTGCTGCCATTGCCTTAGCTTAGCACGAATACCGGTTGTTGCCTCGGCGTGCGGAGTCGCCGTCTCTTCTTCGAATCGTGGTATAGGCTCGGTTGATACTGCAGCTTGCTGCAATCTGACCGTCGCATGGTGGAAAGAGCGAGGTCGATGTGAAGGCGATTGATGTGGTGATGCTGCAGATGCGCCTCGAGGCGTTAAGCACGACTGTAACGAGGGCCTGGCGACGGCCCCGTGTCGACGGACAGGCTGAGCTCCTCTTGTAGCCTTCACTGGTCTAACGTCTCCAGCACCAGATGTTGCGCTGCTCTTGCTTGCTCGAGATCTTCTTGACGCGGCCTGAGTGTCCGCCACCACTCTTTCCCTTCTCCCATCGATCGTTCCGCGACCTTGTCTTTGCTGTGATTGAACCCGACAGCTGAGGCATACATATCCGCTCTTCGCTGTCTGGCCCAGAGAGCCATTCCGCGTAGCTAGCATGATCCCGATAGATGCAATGAAATGTTTGGAGAGCTTGCCAAAAAGTTCATGGGCGTCAACGTGCCTCGAGGCGCTAAGACCACACTCTATTCTGCGGAGGAACCACGACACCTCCGAGAAGCTCGTCCATTGCTCAACCTTGACGCATCACCAATCTCTCCTAGAAGCACGAAGTAGAGCCAGCCGTCATGGCGAGCTCAACTCAACTGGGCCCGCCAGTTCCTCCGAGACCCCCAATACGCACACTGAACGACCGACTGTCACTCTCGCCAATGTACCGACTGCCGCTGGGCATGCTGCTGGGTTTTGCTAGTGGTGGACTACTTGGAATGGCCAAAGGTTCTCAGGATGCTGGCTTTCGCTTCACAGCCGAGAATGCCCATCGGCAGCCCAAAACACAGACAGGCTGGTATCTGTATCACAAGAGCAAGAACTACAACACGATTTTTGGTGGAGTCAAAGAAGGTTTCAAGCAGGCATGGCGCTATACGTTCTGGGTGGGCATGTATTTTGCCATGGAAGAGGGTGTAGACCGAGGTCGTGCAGCAAGCGTGCGCACATGGAGAGGATTGCGGAGGAGAAAAGGTGAATCTGGAGCAGAAGCAGAGGCGCGTCAAATCGCCGGGAATCGAGATTGTCTCAGCAGCATGTTTGCTGGACTGGGAACCGCCGGAATATTCAGCGCGTGGAATCGTTTCCCGCTGCCTACTGCTGCGAGGACAGCTAAACTAGGTGCTAAGGCCGGGTTTGGATTTGGACTGCTACAGGATGCAGTGAGCCTGGTCAGAGGACGCAGAGTGGGATATGTGGAATTCGTCAAACGGGTCACCTTGGGCAGCAGTGAAGATGGAGATGGACAAGGAGACGAGGTGGCGGTGTGAACGGCAATCTCGGACAATGGAATGAGGCTTTCATCTCAAGAGGCTGTCAGAGACCGGCGCATCGAAGCTCCTGAGAACCTGGTCCATCGGTTTCCAAGCAATCTGCACCCATCCATCCAGCTGCGCGAAATTCAGTGCTCAACGGCGAGCAACGCGTGGATGATCATGAATGTCACCTACAGGACTCTGGCTTGTCAAGACGACTTTGTCATTGTAATGTAGCTAGACTATCTCACGCTCGTCTGAGTACTCGCAACTCAGGCACCTGCTACGGACCGGATACCGACGGAGGAGCAAAGCACGTCGGAATGTCTTTCTCACCAAGGTCCACCACTATGCCACACTACACTGCTCCACAAAGGTGCAATACCTTCTAGTTCTGAATGGCGCCTGGAGCCACTGGGCCCTCTGGACCGCCGTAGCGGGAGAATCCAGGGCACAGCGAGAATGAAGTGGTGTTCAAAGCCGTGATGGGTGCGCAGCCCAAGCCGCTGACCAGCCCAGTGATCTGGGATGCCGCAGCCTTGATCTGGGAGTCGCTGCTCTGAGCCGCGCTGGCAGCAAGGAAAGAGCTTGCAAAGCATCCCGGGTTCTTAGCGACATCAGCCGAGCTGTATGCGCCGCCAGAGAGCACGGACGGGTCGATGCCGTTGTACGAGTTCACGCGGCCCTGGTTGCAGCCGACGGCGAGGATCTCGGGTTGGGTCTCGGCGAAGTAGCGAATGTCGGAGAAGACTAGAGAAGGTCAGCTTGGTCATAGTAGGGCAGCGATCAGAGAGAACCTACAGTATGGAATGGAGTACTCGTCGGCTTGGTTGCGCTTGTACCAGTTCTGAAAGAATTGTCAGCCCGCCGATCGTCTTCGAGGACATCGATACTTCGGTTCAACTTACGTCTGGGATACGCTCATGGCCTGGGTTCCAACGCAGGTTATTCTCATCTCCCTCAATGGACATGAATGATTTCAAGTTGGCCTTGTTGAGTACGCCCTCAGGGTATTCCAACGATTTGTTACCCATGAAGCGGTAAATGAAGGTGAAGGCGGCCTGTGAAACGAGGATACCGGCGAATGGGTCGTCTGGAATTTGTCAGCATCCCGGGTGTCCAGGTAGGATCTGTGCCAACCGCAGACGAGCTTACAGGTGAAGTAGGGGTTCTTGTTGATACTCTCCAAGAAGCGCTCGCCTCTGAAGTCGCGCAGTACTTCGAGGTTGTAGTTGGCAGTGGCAGCATCTGGCTGGCGAGCGTACAGCGAGTTGAACTGCGACATGATCAATCTGGAGTTGGATCCGTACTGGTTCAGATCAGCGCGGAGCGGCGAGCTGTCCGTCTCGTAGTTGCCGTGGGAGCCTGTCAAGCACGTCCGTCAGCATTGAAGACCGGAAAGATTTTCATGAACAGAGCATACCCGCAATGCCGGTGTGAGGAACACCACGAATTGACCACTGTTCCCCGTCGCCGTCGACGGAAGCACCGTAGTTGGCAAGGAAGCCGCCCAAGTCGCGAGCCATGCCTAAAATCAAAGAATGCAATGGTCAGCTATTGTACACAATCACAGGATGCGGACACCGACCAAAGACCGCGTTTGTTCCATCTATGAACTGCTGTCTGGTAGCAATGCCGTTGTGCGGGATGTAGCCGCTGCATAAGGTCAGCAAACGAATTTGGTTCGAAGAGGCAACATCGCACTCACTGGTTGGCCATTGCGTTCAGTCCCGGGCAGGGTCCACGCGCATCTCCGTCTCCTGGAGGAACGAACTTCACGATGTTTAGCGGAGACCACTATCTGCAGCTGGACGTACTAACCTTGTACTTGCCCGAGGTGCTGACACGCTGGAGGGCGGCGATGAACGGAGGCGGCGCCAGAGGAAGAGCTCCCACTCCTTGTGGTGCAACACGGTTCTGGCGAGCTTCCAACAAGGCTTTCTCGAGGACAGGCGCAGCAGTGGCATCCATTGCTGGAAAGGCCGCAACGCTGGAGGCCAGCAAGGCAGTGTTGAGAATGGTGAACTTCATGATGACTGGTGATCGGTCAATCCAGGATGGTTTTGATGATGATGAGACGGTGTAAGGAGTTGAGCTACAATCACACGTGGGTAGACCACGGCTCTTGTAGACAGTCAAACTGCCTACTTTCCTGGATTGAGCAGATGGTTGCACGACACCGCCCGAACCGTATTGCTAGTTGCAGTCATCACCAGCCTGACACCTCCCTCATATGGTCAAGCGTGCCAGTACTACAGGTGTTGGCAGGTGATAGCAGAGCGATGTCTCTGTCGATCGCAGCGTTGCCTTGGTATATTCAAAAGCACTCTGGTAATTCACGGTCTGTCATTGGATGCGGCAGTCGAGAAGCTTGCAGGAACGATAAGCTTGCCAAACACGTTTGCTACTTCAGTCTAGTTCATGGTTAAAGTAGGTCGTAGGCTCGAGGCTATGGTCCAAGTAGTGGAAAGTTCCGATGCCCAGTCGTCAAGTTGCTCATGAATTGCCTCGGGGACACCCCACGGGGGGGGTTGTTCTCCTGATTTCTCCGCACTGTGGCTTGCGTTAGTGCACGACATTTCTATAGCACAGTAGCATGGAGACCTGTTGTCGACCTCAACATCATACCAGCCGAGGCTGTAACCTGGTTCGTTCGCACCTCTCCTTCGATTGCGTTGAGCTTGATGGGACCAGCACAAGCTCCATTTCCAAAGTTCACGCACCCCTTCTGCGTCTCCAAGCAGCGTCAGGACTCAGGACTCAGTAGACTGCAATATGTCGATGTCAAGAAATTGTCATGCACGGTTCGAAGCCATCCGCGCCGATCATTCGACTGTCGTCGAAGGCGTGAAAGGCGTCAGCCACCATGTGAAGGGCGCTGCTTATTCAAGCGAGTAGGAATGGTGTGGAGAATCTGGAACCCAGAATGCTGACTGTTTTCCGGTTCTGACGAGACTTTGCCCGTTCACAAATCGTTGGCGTGATCTGCGATGGTCGAGGTTCTTGAGTTGGCCTCGCCGCCTCGGCAGCTGCATGGCAGCAGGACGTCTCAAGGCAAGCTAGCCGTCCGAGGATTGATGCTTCGACTCTCGGTCGGCGCTGGAAAACGCCGCGGATGTCTCGGACAACGAGGTCCTCGTGCATGCATGCGAATGCGATGCCATGCTTCATCTAGCTGGCTATGCGAGCTGCCGAATAAACGTCCTTGGCGAAGCGCACTGGAAAGATGAGTCGAGCGAGAGGCAGAATGTACTGAAACGGGGTCTCTTGGACAATCTCGTCCACCCGCAGCGTCCCAGTCTAGCAGCAGATGAGAGCTTCCATAACCCGACGACGTGCGTTCGAGGCGCGAACTCAGTAGCAATGCACCAGTTGCTCGCGTTCCTGGTAGGTGATATCGTAGAACAACATGGGAGCGACGAGGTCGAGGTCGATGTTCCGGGGTTCTTGGTGGCGTGGGAAAAGCTCGGATCCGCTGATCCTGGTTGCTCTTCCCTTCTTCGCAGCCACAGCTTTCTTGCCGCCGTCCTTCAAACCTCGAATTGTCAACGTGTCGCTGTCCGCGTATCGATTTGCTCGATACCAATTTTCGCGAGAGGAACAAGTTTGGACGCAACTATGCAAGTCAAAAGAGGAGCTCAGAATTTCGATGGCATTCGAGTCATCTGCGTTTATATGTACATTCTATTGACGCCATGCAACATATCGACGTAGACAGCCTCCCGTGAGTATCGACAACCATCTTCCCAATGCCGCGCAACAAGATATCCCACCTCCCAAGACCCATACCCGAATACTGAAACACTGACATCTGAACAGACTGTACAGTCGCCTCCCAATGGTCGTCCCCATGCTAGCCATAAAACCAGTACTCCGCCGCATACGGAACTTGAACCAAAGACCCCGCCGTGCTGCAGGTCTTCGGCGCAACACCACCCGCAGTCTCGACACGATAAACGCTCGACATGCCATGTGAACGGCCGCTAGCATTGTCCACGAGGTACAGCCAGTCGACCGCTCCAAGTCTATTCGCTCCAGAGTAAGCGCTGCTAGGCGCTTTGGCACTACCGACCTTCTTGGCTGAAAGATAGTCGCCAGATCCCGACATGTCGAAGTTTGGTGTTTGGGTGCCATTGACCTGCTCGAAAAAGTGTTCTCCAGCGGGTTGTCTCCGAGCAAAAGCCTCGCCCATGCGATAGCAGTTGTCGCAGTAGCCGTTGCTGGCGCTCGGACTACACTTGGTCTTCTTGAGGCAGGCCTCCAAGGCTTTCAAGGTGGCTTTGGTGATGTGGTCGCGTTTCGATTTGCTGACTTCGGCTGTAATATCATAGAGCCGAGCAAACGCGCCTGCTGGGGACACGTTCTGAACGTAGGTTCCGGCGGTCGTGCAAGTGTAGTTCTGGAATCCTGCACCGAGCACAACGTGCTTGAGGGCTCCAGAAGGTGGAGGCAAGGGAGTTGCACCGGAGTTGTCGACCTCGTTCAATGGCAGCTTGGGTTCCGAAGACTGTGGCAAACACCGGGCATTGGAGACAAAAGTAAGCAATGTTAGTGCAACGATAGATCGAAGTAGAGGGGCCATTGTTGAGAAAGTTGAAGGTGGGCGACCGGGAGAGAAAGAAGTTCGATGTGTTGGTGTTGCGCTGGGAGATTCGGATGACTAGGTGTTTGAATTGTGCTGGGCTCCCTTGTCGTGCATTGACAACGTGGTGTCCACGCGACTTTATATACCACATCATTTATACGATTCTCGACCTGAGATCATGATCTGGACGAGTAGACGAGCCCTGAGCGCTTCCTGTGCCATTCCAACACTCTAAGTTTCTTGGTGTCAGCCATGAGCAAGCTCGGACGGGATCTTTTGAGAATGCTGCATGAGACCCGCCAACATACATATCAGCGATTAGCCTGGCGGTGGCGCGTGGCCCCGTTTATCAGGCCTGTGCGTTTTTGACCCAGGTCAACGAAGACTATTCTCTCCGGTACTAGTCGTGGTTGTGACTATGAAAGCGGTAACTCGAGCTTAATTCATCTGAACGACCAATTCGTAGGCTGGGAGTGTCTCTTCAGATCTCATGGCGATTTGTTCCCGCACGGGAGTGTCAGAAGCTACCGGCACCCAAGCATATGCGAGTGGCGCCATGTCGCGTGGTATACTGCCTTGTTGCTGCTGTGTCGCCATCGGAGGGTGGGTGGGTCCATTGTTGGTTCTCTGTAGAGGCGGGCGAGCTTCCTTCGCGATTCATCGAAGTCAGAGCTCGGTGCCGCGACTCAGCGGCTTCGACGAGAGAGTTTCCTTCGTAGGGTGTAGCAGAGCTTTGCCTGCGCTTCCGTCTACAAGCGGCAGGATGCTCCAGAGTCCAGAACAGGTGTCGCGAGTCGTCGAGCATGAAGGCCCTGAGTACGCCACAATCGAGCCAGCCTAAGCGCTATTGGCAGCAAAAGGCCGCAGTTCGCCGCGCACAATGGCTAGCTAAAGAGCCGCATTGGGACGTAAAACGTCCTAAATTTAGGTGTCTTTGTTCCACCGGCCATGCAGTGCAGGCTTCCAGCATGGACGTCCGCGACTAGCCATGTGGGCATTATGCACGAAGAGCTTCACCAACTTCGCGCATTGCTTATGGCGGGGTATGCTGTATGGCGAGACCAGCTTGAATGCTGCAACACGCCTTGCTTTATATAAAAGTGTTTGAGCAGGTTAGCGGACGGCCAGGTCATGTGGCCTCCATGAGTGCGCAGCGAAGAGCTGTAGACTTTGAGCAGCAATGCAATGGGATTCAAAGATCGATTACTGTCCGCTGAGGTCTGCACTCTCGAGTCCAGGCATGCCGTCAGCATACAGACACCTCAAACGGTGCTGAAGGGATGCGCGAGCCGTGGACAACCGTGCTACCACTCGGAGCAGCACATCTCCACTTGCATCCACAGAGGAGGATCCCAATGACCCACTGCAGTAATCAGCCAACATCTCCGCATTTACGCGCCCGGTCGCACAAGGCCAAAGTTGCCCAGTCGGAGAATTCTGCTGGCGGTTAAGCATACGATGGCAATGCTCCCCCGGAGCTCTGACCTGGTTGCGATGCGCTTTTGACTGCAGCTGGTGATAAACTGGAGTGCCACATTCTTCAACGTGTCGTTTTGCTCGGTTGCGGGATGGAGCTGTCGAGGTCACACGGAAAGACAGAGGGCCGCCGGATTAGGAGACGACTCGCGAAAAGATACCGAAACGATCACATGTCGCTTTCGAAGCGGCGATGAAAGCGTGCTTCACGCAAGATTTGTCGCCGGCGCGGAAACAGGCTCAGAAGGCAAGTCAGCTCGTACGGCTCGATCAGAACTTACGTGCAGCGCGTAATGTCGATTGTACCCGATCTTCGCACAGCTCCTTCGCCGATTGGAGCCCATTAGGAAGCGAGTCGCTCCAATGCGTCGACAAAGCTGTCACCCACTGAGGACGAACAACGGGCTCAGCGAGGTCGTCCCAGCGGGATGCTATGCTCGCTTCAACCTTGACGGTCTGAGCAGGGAGGGTCTGGGATCGCATCGTCGGCCGAAGACTGGATATCTTGAAGACGCACGGAGTGAAAGTGCGCATCGTATCTCAATCTGTGGCGGACGTGTTAGCGTGGTCATCTGTTTGCGCATGTTCAGTAGCGCGCATGAAATTCCCGGTGAGAAAGCGTCGACCTGTGCGCCGGTTGGCTAGACGCCGCGTCCATCAACACTGCGGTTGGTGATGTTGTCAGACGGAGTGTCGATGTAAAGACGAAGAAGAGTGAAAGTCAAAGAGTGGTACCTTAGCACTAAAGTGCGGGAAGAGCCGCCGTGACGAGGTTCCAAAGCCGGCGCGAAAGTGCTTCAAGATCGCCGAGCACGCTTCACATGATCCCTCTCATACAGACGACGGTGTGGAGTTTTGTGCTTGCTTGCGATTGATCCTCTGAGCGAGACCTTACATTGCTAAACCTTGAACGATCGAGAACCCTTTTTTTCTCAACGTAAACCTCACAGCGACGCTTTTGTGAACGATCAAACGCTTTCAGCATCCACTGCGAGCTCCGCTACTCCGCTACTCCTCGAACGCTCTTCAACCTCGACACAACTTCGCGACTTGATCAGATCGACTGCAAGACTGCGACCCAGAACCTCAGCCATCATGGCGATCGCACGCCATGGCTCGCCGTCATTCATGAACGAACCGTCGCCCTCACCACAACCGCACCACCAACCGCTCACGAAGCGCGATGTCCGCCGAAATCGCATCATGGAACGACTCCAGGGCATGATCAGCTCGTTTTCGGCAAATCAAAACCAGCACTACCGTGCTCAATTACAAGGCGTACAGGTCGACATGACCATGGTCCTGCGGGCTGATCCATACACTGCAGAGGGGGTGCTAGAAGACAGCCACGAAGACATTCGTGCGCTGGTGGAGGACATTATGAAAGGCGACGTGAATGGAATTGGTGGAGTCAATCTTCCTGCCGATGAGGCCTCAAAAAATGATTACTGGAGTCTGGCAGGCAGGCGGTATACAGAGTTCGTTCGCGAGGTCAACGCAGCTGTAGAGGAGCGAGATGCAGACTTGACGGCATTGCATGTGAGTCGAGGCCATTCGACCAGTCTAGCAAGCAACTACTGACCACTCATCCCAGAATGGATACGAAACCTCGCTCGCTGAACTCGAACGACTGTATCAACAACGCCTCCATCAAGCCGAAGAAGAGCACAAAGCCCTCTCACAAACCATTCGAGCACGCCTGATATCATCCCTCAACAAGAAGCGAGGCCAACTTCTGCGCGACAAGGAACAACTCGACATCGCAGACAGCAATGCTATGCTTCTCCATCCAAACCATTTCAGCATTGGAAACAATCCTGGTTCACCAGGTCACAACGGCACAGCGGTCAACAAGCGGACACGACATTTGCGGCACCATCGCGGTGGCAGTCCAGGACCAGTCGTAGAAGCTGGAGAGAATGGGAAAAAGAAGCGCAAACTGAATCCTGCCGACGACGAGCAGGCCGGAAACGAATCACCAATGGCAGCGCTCGCTGGTGGAAGAAGTCCATTTAAGAACGCAAGGGTTCAACGAGAATACACACAATTCGAGGCACCGGCGTACAGTCTGGACAACTTATTCACGGAGAAAGAGCTTGCGATGGCTACGGACACGGCTAAGGTGGCTACCTACAAGTACTTCCACCAACCACAACAGGTGCAAGATCAAGCTTCGAATACAAACGGGACTGCAGTGCCCTCGGTCGATGGCGAGGTGATTGAATCCGCAGAGCTGTCCGTGGACCAGGAGATGGCGGACGGTACGACGGCCGGATCACCACCACCTGCTGCACCCGACATGGAACGAACCGCGTCCCACCAAGTGCTGACACGAGGTGGTGCTCGTGCCAATCCACTTGCCGCACTCTCCGATCTTGCAAATGCGGCAGCTGCAGCATCTTCTTCCGCACCTGTCATTCGAGAGAACCCTTTCACTCCTGTCGCGCCGCCGTTCCATGCTGTCACTAGAAGCGAGAAGTCCGGTGCTCCGGCGCCTCCAGCGGTCAACAGTCTTGACATGGAGAACGACTTCGAGATGATGCGACGTGCAGGTGCCGACTTTTCCGGTCAAGCAGAGGAAGACGCAGAATCGAGCTCAATGGTGGCTGAGGAGGCTCGCGAAATGCGCAAACAACTTCTGGACCAGGCATTGGGAATCTCTGGCGTACAGGCACCGTATCGCTTACCGCAGCTGGAGACCGGACCAGGAGCATTGATCGACAAGCGTGGTGTAGACCGCGAGGCTAGGACTGGCTTCGCACCGCTCCTACCAGTCGTTGCGCAGATCGAGTCGAGACTGAAAGCTACGAATACACTAGGTCTGCCTGGGAGCAGCATGACCGCGGCGCTTAATGGGCGACTGTTGGCGGGTGCTGAGCCCATGAGCAGGACTACAAGCGCAGGCGGCATCAGTGAGATTGGGGAGCCTGCTGGTCCTGGCAAGCGTGGTGGAAGAGGAAAGCTGGTCTGAGATGACTGCAATGACTCTGCACCGTACGGACACCTTCGATCCATGTGTCAACGACGCCAGAGACGCAACTGGCCTATATGATAATGCAATACCCTCGCAGCCAGTCCCGTGGCTTTGAACACCATTACAGATAAAGATACAAGCACAGAAGCATGAGACACCAATGAAAGTGGGTCATCCTCACTGGATTCTGAATTGGATCTCGAAAATTTCGTCTCATTCGCAATCATCAGCTACAAGCAGGTTCCCGCGCCTCATGGGTATCTCCATAAATCGTCAAAATCATATTTCTTCCCACGGCAAATCCCTCGCCTCAATCCTCGTACATGTCAAATACCCCAAGCCCGTTGGTCCAAAGTCTCTCAGATCCAATTCCAGAAAATTCCGCATGAGCGGCTTGACCACATCTCGCGCCAAGTTCTTGACCTCATCCACCCGTCGCTCGAAGCGTTTGAGGTTGTCGCGATTGTACAGATCGATGCCGAGTTGCGAGCCGGGGGATTTGAGGAAACGTTTCAATTCGTCGCGGTTGAGGTAGGCCGAAGGGTCGCTGGAGCCGATTAGACGGTAGATTCTGCCGGTGTTGATGGGTGGAGGAGGGGGAGGTGGTTGTTGGGCTTGTGCACGTGAACTTCCTCGCTGAGAGGCGAGATGGTTGCTGCTTCTGCTGGCTCCGCGCGTACTGGACTGTTGGCTGATTGTATTGGACGCCGGCCTTGCGCCGTTGTCTTTGAGTATGCCTGTCGGCGCTAGAGTGGTATTTTCTGCGAGCCATTGTCGGAAGAGTGATATTGCAAGCCAACTCAAGAAGTCGTTCGTGGGAGTGACTCGTTCGCCTCGACTTGTCGAAAGGTTCAGTCGCCATAGTTTTGACTCCACCTTCTCCTCGATCTCCTTGAGCTCGTCGACTTTGTCCTCGATAATCTCCATTACACTTGTCTCCACCTGGCCTCGTAGTTGTGGAGCAGCCAGAGGCCACTGTCCGACCACGTGAATCATCGCTTCCGTGAAGATTGTCTTTGACCTCGCCAAGTAGCCCAGCTTCAGATACGACGGTGGATATTTGGCGATCTGCTTGAACAGTCTCACGCCAAATCGCAAGAGATGATGGTCGACTCTGCTGCCGACGATTTCTAAAGCGTCGTACATGTCGGCGAGGTGTAGCAGCGCTTTGCACTCAGTGTACGCAGTGGCAATATTGATCGTGTCAAGATTCGGCGGATGATTGTACATCGTTCGGAACAGATTGTCGTAGTCCTTGAGGATCTCGTCACCTGGCTCCGGCGGTCCACTTGGTGATGGCCTGTCGTTCAAGCTCAACGAGGTGAAGTTTGTCACACTTCGGAAGAAGTTCTCACTCGATGCTGGAGGCTTATTTCGCACAGGGGGTGGATGGCCAGCATAGTCGCCAAATATCGATTGCGATGTGCCGTCCTTCTGTACCAGCATGGGTACGTCGTCGTCTCCTGCGGACGCCCAGTCCAGCTCGTAATTCCATCTCCGGCCGTTCTGTTCATACGATGGTCTCCGCTCTTGACTGCTCATCCGAGAGCTGCTCCCAGCAGTCATGCTTTCCACCTCACTGATGCGCGCAAGACTCCCTCCCACGCTACCAGGACCCTCGTCTATAGCCCTCCCGCCCCATTCTGCTCTTGTACCAGCCTCGAAGAAGCCCGAGCACTGACTCAGAATGAGCCTGTGTAGGACATACTTCATCTCTTTCCTGCCACTTGCCTTCCGAACCACAATCTCTACATCGCCGGTGTGAGAGAAGACCGGGAATTCATTTTGTGGTAGATGTGAACTCGATCCACCAAAGTGGGTGCGCGCATGTCGATGTCGTCGTGTCGCCGATCGTCCGGAGATCACAGACGAGGCTCGTGGTGCGGATATGGGAGGCTCAGAGGGAGCATATGGCGGCGCGTGGTGGGACACCATTTGGAGACCTCTTTCTGCGTCGTAGCCAGCAATTGCGAGATGAGTCGTCCCATGCGATGCGGTATCTCGTCGAGACGTGCGCTGAACTCGAGAGATGGCTCCTCTTTCTTCGCTCCTCGGGCGGTGTACTCCGACTCACGCTTTGCTTATGCTTGGACGTCGTTCATGGCATGTTTCTCGTAGACCTCAGGCTATCGAAGGACTCCAACATCTTGTCAGAGTCTTCGTCGGCCATGGCCAGAACTCTGCCACGGAGCTCTCGTTCTCTCACATCCAGTGGCTCGTTGGTGGCACGTCAAAAGGCCCGCCCGAGGTGCCTGCATGACCTTGGTCTAGTGACTAGTAGTGGCAAAGCAGGGATGGTGAGAAGAAGTGAAACTCGAGATCTGATTGGTGCGCATCGCCTCACCACCAACATGCAGTCGACTCCAAACATCAGACCATCTCTTCAACCTCCTCCACTAGATGGACTCCCGGGCCGACGTTCACAACATCGTCTACGGGACAGGATATCAGATTTTCCAATCGACAATTCTCCCGGCCATCGAGTCCGCACAGCATGAGATCAAATTCGTAACATGCTTCTGGGCAGCCTCCAAGAGCAAAGATGCATTGAACGAGAGCCTTGTAAAGCTCAGCAACGCGGCTCTGCAGAGGAAGACGAAGATCAAAGTCCGGATTGGTTTCTCATCATGCTCCTTACTCCAGAAGCTATTTCACACTCGATCTCCGGAAGGACATACATACGATGCTTCGACATGGCAGAAGAAACTCGGGCTGCCTGGGAAGAACGATATATCCGGACTTGACCTGGAGATCAAAAGCATCTTCTTCTTACCATTCAGCGTCTGGCACCCCAAGTTTGTCATCATCGACAACCGCGAGGTTTTCCTACCAAGCTGTAATGTCTCATGGGAGGAATGGTTCGAAGGATGCGTGCACATGACCGGTCCGGTCGTTCAGCAATTCACAACATTCTGGAACAATCACTGGGCGAGTACCGCAGACCGCAACGACGCACCCAAACCGCTCCCATCTCATGAGTCAATACCCCAACTCGCGAACCTCATGTGCAAGTTCCTCCCCTCGCCCCATCACCGCAATCCCAACTTCCGTCTCCCCTGGCAGAACTGCCCGCCACCGCCACAAACACCCCTGAACACCGAACTCCTTGAGCTCTTCAACCATGCCAGACGAAGCATTTTCATTCAGACTCCCAACTTGACCTGTCCACCTGTTCTGGACGCTCTTTTTGCTGCTCTCGAACGAGGAGTCGACGTTCGTGTCACCACAAGCGAAAGGCTCATGATACTGGAGCAGCTCGTCACAGCAGGGACTATGACGTCGCGATGCGTCAAGAGATTGATACGCACATATGAACGGTTACGTAGTCGGCCGCTGGACGAGGAGGCTGGTTGTCGAAAGCCTGGACTCTTGCACATATCGTACTACGAACCGCGGAAGGAAAGGACGAAAGGGATGACGGAGCCCGTGCAGTCGCATTTGAAGTTCACAGCGGTGGACGACGAGATTGTGGTGTTTGGAAGTGGGAATATGGATCGGGCGAGCTGGTTCACCAGCCAGGAATTGGGGGTTTCGTTCCATTCGAAGGAGATGGTGAGGACAAGTCTGGAGCTGCTGGAAAAGGAGATGGTTGGGCGGAGCAAGATTGTCTTCGATGGTGAAAAGCATTGATACCCGTGTTGAATCTAATGAAAATCTGCCCACAGGCAGTAATCGCTGCAATGCTCCGCTCAACTGTTGTGCTGTGACGTCCATCAGCAATGCTGTCCGTCGATCTCGTGTTCCATCAACGTAAAAGGGCACTTCGCTCATCAGGACCTTCGTCGTCGCCCTCGTCAGCGCTGTCTCCGTCACCCTGTTCGTGCTCCATGCCTTCAAGCGGATCCGTCTCCGCCGCGAGGATGCCCGCCCGGTTCTCTGGGGCGCGTTTGAAATGCGCGGCAACACTCAGCACAAGTACGCTCAACCCGTGCACCATCGTAGAGCCGAATACCACAAAACACACCACTGGCCAGACGGTCTCTATCGCAACCTCGCGTCGATTTGGTGGGTCGTGGTAGGTCGGGGGATGGTTGTCGGGCTCGCTGGTGCCGTTCTCAAGCACCGCTCGTGCCTCGATCGCAAGGAACAAAGCTCCTAATCCCATCGGTCCGAAGTGACCACAGAACAGTGCCTCGCGGAAGGTCTTGATGTCTGGGATCCAGCGGTAGAGCGCCAGCACGACAGGTAACCGTCTAAACAAGAGGACCAGTACCAGAAAGCCAATCAAGCGGCCTGGATTGATCCATGGTGTGAGCGGGCCCGGCTGCCAGGACTGAAATGGTAAGAGAGTGCCAACGTAAACGAACATGGCCGAGTTTAAGAGGAGATCGATAATCTCGCCGATCTTGGCCTCCTTTGTCTTTGCTGCGAACCAACCGTCTCGTGCGAATCCATAACCTGCTCCAAACGCTACCAAGAAATCATCCGATCCCAAGGTGCTGCCGACTCCGATCGACAAGACAGCAAGCAGAAGGTAAAAGACCGTGAAGCCGGATTCGTCGATGAAGTTGTGTCGGTCGCTGATGCGAAGGATGCGATTGAACGCCGTGCCAATGATGAGACCCACTACGATTCCAAATGTGCATTGCCAAAGAATGGTCAGGAGAGCCCATTCTTTGAACGCGCCTGCGTAGGTGCTGTGCGTGAGGAGGTATAGACCGACGTAGAGGAACGGAAATGAGACTCCGTCATTGCACCCGGATTCGGCAGACAGCATGTCCTTGAGTCGCTTGGGAACACGGTTGCTGAACTGGCTGTTGGAGAGGATACTCGCGGCCAACACAGGATCAGTGGGCGTCAGGCAGGCTGAGACGACCATGGCCGTCGGAATGTCGACGTGGAAGATGAAGTAGCAGAAGAGTGCGCAGGCGACCCATCCGAAGGCCATGATGGGTCCGAGTAGCATGAGCACGGAGCGCCAGTGTCTTCTCATGTAGAATTTGGGCAGTTGAACGCCTGTGGTTTTGTCAGCGATGAATTGAATTTGGCTTTGGGAAGGTGATTGTTCTACGCACCGACGGTGAACACTTGAATGCCGACGATGATGCGGGTCGTCTCTTGAATGTGCTTGTCGCCCTTGAAAGTGTCAGCAAACGACCCGTGTGGAGATCATGCATTGAATCGTACCCATCCCCATCCACTGTGCTTCGGCTCACCCAGTACTGATATGGCTTCGGTCTCTACGCATTCTCCCACGCAGAAGTTCGGAGTGAGCCATCCTAAAAGCTGCGGTCCTAGTATGATGCCGAGCAGCAGCGCAATTGGCGGCTCGCTCAGATGTACTGTAGCATTGGAGTCAGATCATGCTATCGACGTCCAATAACGATGAAGCAACAACTCACGGCGGTTGCGAATGAAGTTTGTGAACAGCACATAGCTGATGAGGAAGGCCGGAATCAGAAGATAGGTGAGGTGAGGCGGGGTGGCCTCGATCTGGTCCCAGACCATGATGTGTTGGAAGACCTCCGCAGAGGGACGTATACCTCGAAAGGGCCGCGCCGATGCAGGGACTTTGTGGAGGTTTCCGGCGGTGAGGTTCTTGTCCTGTTATGCCCTGATACCTGCGTCGCTTGCAGCAGGTCCTGATTTTTTCGTCGGATTCAAAGTGTTTGTAGTCGAGAGCAATGCATCCTTGAACAAGACTTCACCTTGTCCTCGACTCGGCGGCTCGTAATGATGCGGTCACTGTTCAATTCGGAGGAGACTCCGTCGAAACCCATCAAATTAACGACCTCCCGTTCAATATCGCGACGATTTTCGACAGGGACCTTGAGGTTCCTCAATGAATATCTCTACCGCTTATGCTATTCCAAAAATCGAAGCCAGAGTTGCAACATATGACAGTGCTTGACGACTCTCGCAGTGTCTGGTCGGCCTGTTCGCTAAGGTAATGCAGAGAAGCTGCAGGTAAGGCCGCACTCATTAGCGCTGCACGAGTTGTAAGACGTTCGAGACTCGGAGAGGATGAAGCTCCTGTCGTACACGAACTCTCAGCCGCGACTGCCACCCCTTGGACACCAGCACATATCGACAACGACATCAGTGTCGCGGGCCAACAGTACGCGTCCAACGGTAGGTCAACTGTCGTTCTTCACGCTGCGTGACAATACAATCAGCCGTCCTCAGCTCCTCAGCTGCTCAGCTCCTCAGCCTCGTCCATGTCGTCACGGCCAGTACGCTTCTACTCGATCCTCCGCCGTTCCACGACATAGCGCAGCATCTTCACA
The DNA here is from genome assembly GCF_000219625.1 of Zymoseptoria tritici IPO323. Classification (NCBI taxonomy): domain Eukaryota; kingdom Fungi; phylum Ascomycota; class Dothideomycetes; order Mycosphaerellales; family Mycosphaerellaceae; genus Zymoseptoria; species Zymoseptoria tritici. Next base: position 1,309,426 of record NC_018218.1, on the reverse strand, counting down.
CCGACAAACCCAGAGATGCCTTCGCGATCATTGATTACCAACATCACGCCGCTACCGGCAGGTGTCTCGCGCGAAGCGGCACTTGCACAACTCCACGACCATGATGGCATGATAAAGCTGAACCCGCTCGTCATACGACACGAAGTCACAACACCTCCGCCGAACGCGTCGCAAGACGAAGCCGAGAACGCAACTTGGTACGAAATCGCAGACAGCATAAGCTACCTTGGGTTGTTCAAGGGAGAAGTTGTCTACAAGGCATGCTTTTACAACCTTCCGCGCGGAATTCAGACCCATGTGTTTGCTCCAGCAGGCGTAGACATCAGGTCGAAGTGGAGTGTGTGTGGGAATGCTCCTGGGGAGCCTCGAGAGCCTGTAGAGCTTGGTTCCAACGCCCCGAGGGATGGACTCTATGTCAAGGAAGAGCTGGATCTGCGCTGCAACTTTTTGATGGCTGGATTCGTCAAGAAGAATCTCAAGAGCAGTCATGCAGTCGTTGTCGATAAGATACTGGAGAAGGCTGGTCACGTTCCTGGCAATTCTCTGGAACGGAACGATTCTCAATCGGTTTATGAGAGCACGCATAGCCAAATGTCCCAATATCTGGAAGATCCCAGGAGCAACACCATGCCAGTCGTTTCACGACTTCAATGTGCATGCACCAAGTCTCCACCCCACGACTCCACATGTATCTATTCCGACGATGCAAACCGGCCTGATTCGCAACCCCTAGAAACGCGCTTACAAGCCGCGAGATTTCCATCTGATTCTGCTTCTTCGCGACTGCAGCCTGGAGCTCAAACTTCGGCAATCGCAGAGCTGTACGGCTCACCGAGTCGAGACGGTTGCATGTGCACTGGTGGACTTCATGATGCGGCCTGCCAGTCTTCGGGCCTAAGGGTGCCGCCGGTCTCTCCCTTGATCATGCCGGATGTTGTGGCGCCGGGCGATCGACCTGTAGAAACGGCGCCTTGAAGTCGACCGACGCACGCCGGAGCGGCTCTTTAGGATCGGTCGACGAGATTGAGACTTCAACAAAGGCATAGGAGGCCGAAACAGTCGAGCCGGTCAGCACGCGATGTGTATTGGCCATGAGTGAGGCACCACATCGTTCATGAGAGTTGTGACGATGTCATTGGCCATATCATAACTGTTGCGATGCTGACGTACCAGCGTCGTCCGTCTCCGGATATCTGCATTCCTCCACCCGCCTCTCTACAGCGCGGAATGTGATTTGGCACAAAGCCATCCTCTCGATATTGCATCACTGTCGAGACCGTATCGTCACATGGCAACTATCGCTGCCCAGCACCGATTGTCTCTCGGCCTACTGCATGGAATGTAACAGGGCTGGGATCCGCTTTACAATAGCCCTGTGCGTAATGTATAACTCTGGGTTGTGTCAACATACCCTCTGCAGCAAGGCCTCTCTCTACTGCATCCTAAGCACTCGCGCGTCTTTGACTCTCGACGAACGCCAGCTCGATAACTCTTCTCGCCCGCGACAATGGCCATGGTCGGCCGGCAGAAGGTCTGCCACATGCGGCCGCACAACAAAGAGCCTGAATGGTCCAGCATATGCAACAATGTCCTTGACCAATACCTAGACGACGACGATCTGTTTGGCTTTGGCACCGAGCAAAGAAAGACAAGCTCCTCGGACGATTCTGTGAATCTCTTTGGCTTCTCAGGCGCCAGCGAACAAAGCAACCAGACTTCCGGTACATCGCCAATACCTTCCATCGAGCTGCCCGATTACCCGCCGAGTGAGGCCCAGCAGCCAAAGGCGAAAGTACCGTTGGACTTTTGGCACAAGAAGCTACGAGCATTGGAACAACATGCAGCAGCATCAGAACAACACACTCAGAAGCTGCGGACAACGAAGTCCCACCCAGACTTCCTGAGTCTAGGTGGCTATCCTTCGCCACCTGCGATGCTACAATCACCCACTGGCCAATCATACTCTGCGCAGCGTTCAAAGTCTAGATCGACCGCAAACGGAAAGAAGCCTCAGACCCAGCGCAGTGTCACCAACTTACGAGCTGTCTCGAGGGGTCGGCCGACTGGAGTAACGAAGCCACCTGCCGCCGCCGCCGCTGGCGCTCAGTACAGCACAACTCGCAAGGCGAGTGCCTCACCATCCAAGATGATGAACCCTTCTCGCTTCCGCGCAGGGTTCAAAAATGTTTGGGCAGATCGCATTGAATCGTCGCCAAGCAAATATGAGCTCAGACTGCCCTCTCAGACGTTCCCAGCCTCGCCGCCACATTCGGGCAAGTCAATGTCAGACTCCTTCGCTGCTTTCGGCTCACCGATCAATTACGACCCGATTCCTGGATACGAAGACCAGATCTCTCCATTGGCAAAGACATTTCGCCAAGCCCGGCTGTACACGCCTACGCAGTCGCCGTTGTTGAGTCCCGGCAGTCTACCAGCGTCATCATACTTTGAAGCCATACCGCCTCTCCCATCGAACCCATACGCCGCGCAGACGGTACCACTCAACGACACCGCTCCTCTGTATCCTGATCGAAGCGACTCTCTTGCAGCGAACAAGATTCAATCGTTCGACTTCGGCTTCTCGGGTTCACCAGATGACGACCTCTGGGGAAGTGGAAATTTCCAGGAGCCATTGAGTGACCCGTATATCTCTGACCCTTTCACTGACAATGATCCATTCGGCACCAACACACGAAGTCATTTGGACAACTCGACACTCGACCTCGGTCTCGGTATCAGTTGCGATCCAACGTTGATCTCCACCAGTTATGCGCCGACAAACAACCGCATCCTTCCTAGCTCTACCTACAATCCTCATCACGAACCTCCAAGTCCATACTACGTTCCCTCGCTCCCCAACGGCTTGCCCAATACCCACTATCGCCGCCCTGAGCCGCAATTCACTCCGAATGGCCTACCTCACACGCCTCACCGACGAGCAGGCTCGGACTCGCCTTCTCCGCCAGAGACCGAGCCCCATCGTCGACATCGCTCGTCATCCCGGCGAACGTCCCGTCACCATCGACAGACGAAGTCGTCGAATCCAGCTCCGCGGACAACCACGGGCGGTGCTCAAGGTGGCTTCGTCAACTATACGCCGCAGGATTGTAACAAGATCCTTAGTGGGGTGGCACCTTCCGGCAGCTCGAAGACGAAAGCGAGAAGGGAGAAGGAAGCGCTAGATAAGAGAAGGAGATTGAGTCAGGCGGCGATGAAGGCTGTTATTGAGGCGGGTGGGGATCTGGACGCTTTGACCAAGGCTGGGCTGGATGGAGATTTGACGTATTGCGATTAGATGTGCTCGCTGGTAGGGCGTTTGTCTGTACAATAAGAGTTTCACTTCATGGAAGCACGGCACAGTAGAGCTTCAATCCAACTTTCACTATACTAATCATAATCTTAGGCTGTTATATTCGTCAAATAAAGTCGTAGACTCCCATTTCCGAGAGCAATGCAGCATCGCATGTTCGTCTGGGCCGTTGCATCAATTTGTTTTTGAATCACGCCGACACTGACACCGATCGAATTCGCGCTAGATGACGATACTGACCGCATTCCAAGTCGGACTCAGCACATCATAGTGTACATCGTCAGCATCCCAGCAGTCATCCGCAATCTTGTCGAACTCCGCCTCACTCTCTGCCAATTTCTGGTAGAATTTCGCGGCAGCCTCTTTGATCGCCTGATCGTTCTTGCCGTGTTTCTCTTTGTACACGTTGTACTTGCTCGCGGCGTAGATGATTAGACTCTCCTTGTCGCCGGGCTTGGCGCTGAGGAGGTAGGGGATGTGAGAGGCGAGCAGCCTGGTAGTATGATGTCAGCCGAAGTTAGGTCGTTTGATCGATACAGAGGGATTTACCATTCGCGCGGATGGTTCATCGGAAGAGCGTCCACAAGATTCTGTTCCTTGTAGTGGTCCAGCTCCTCGCGCGACGTCGGCAGTGGTCTGTAAAGACAAGGAGGCTTGTTCACCACGAATGATTGATAGTAGTTCTGCAAGTAATTGACAGCCGTGTGCTGCGGAGATGCCAAATGAATGCACATCGTGACGGCGTCTACCAGCTCGACGAAAGTGGAGATTGTCGGGAACGATTTGATGTTGGCGCCGCCTTGGCCGTTGGGACTTGTAGGAGCTTGCATGATTGTGGCCCAGTCTTGGACGCACTTGTCGCCAGCAACGGCCTTGTCTGCAGTCGCGCCAGAGCCGTAATGCAAGGCAAGCATCTCTTCCACGAAGGATCGGATCTTGAACCACATGCTGTAAATGCAGCGTGCGTAGGCGTACTGCTGGTACTTTGGCTCGTCTCGCTTTGCGGTCGGGAAGCCTCGTCGTTCGAGATCGAGGGGAACGTATCTCCCCTTGAAGTCGAAGGTTTCGTACTCTGAGCGAATGAACTGCTTCGCCTGCTCGGTGGTGAGCCCGACGAGGTCGATGATCACCTTGGGGATCAAAGTGGCTCTTGCTCCGGCGTTGACGGACAAGGTCTTCTGCCAGTGAGGGTACAAGAGCTGAAGCACGGGGTGGCCATCCTCGAAGGACCGATTTGCGCCAACGATGGTTGCTTCTTCGATGAGATGGGTGAGGGTCAAGTGAACTGTGACCTCATGCCGAAGCCAGTCTGACGTCTGCACACAGGTCTTCGCATATCTCCAAGGCCAGTCGGTCCTCTGGTCAGAGAGGCTCAGCTCCTTGTTGTAGATAGTGACGGATTTCTCTGCACTACCGAGCCAGTCTAGCACGATTGCGAGTGGTCGAAGCTGTCCGTCTGGATGCAGATGAAACAGACAGACGGAACCCATGCCGTATCTTTTGTGGATTGCCTTTTTCGTTCCAAGGCCGGATTTGTACGTTTCCTCGAACTCGCAGAAGATCTCTTCGCCTTCCTGCATTCCTGCAGCTTTGCGAAAGTAGCTGTAGTCCTGCACGTACAACGAAGTTCGATCCTTGGATGAAAGATCTTGAATCTTCTTCTTCATCTTCTGGTCCCCTGGGCTGTCTGTGGCGGCGTGAATGAAGTGTTCAATCCAGCGGTCTGATGCCAGTTCGATGGTCGTGGGATTGGTCCCTGTAAAGAACTGCTGAGCAAAGCGTCGGTCGGAGTACCAGTCCTTGATGTCTCCTATGTTGGGCAGATTGAAGATGTCGTTTCTGTCGAAAAAACCTCCGTCCTTCTTTCTCTGCGCCGTTTGATAATTTTCGACATCAGCGAGCGTATTTCCCTCATCGGGTCTTCCCATCCCTCCAAAAAGCGCCCTGCTGACAAATTGGCCTACTCCTGCTTTAGCATGGTCAATGAACGTGTCTGGGACCAACGATGGCAATAGGGCGGTCAACTGTGCAAGCCTCATCGCACTGAACAGATCGGGTTCCTTGAGCGTCGTCTTTTGGTTGGATCCCGGAGTGGCATCGGACCATTCCTTGTTGGCGGCTCCGAGATTGAGATGCGGTGGATAGCCATCTGTAGTAGGGTCTGTGAACTCAAATCGTGCTCGCTTCTGTTCGATCGTCATGTAGTGCGGGAAGGACGGCTCAAAATTGGCCGCGTCCATGAAAGACTGTGCGAAGAACATCAGCAGATGAGCTTGCACAAAGCCTGGCCTGAAACATACCTCGTAGCTCTTCTCAATGAGCTGATACACCTTCGTCAAGGCCAGCTGTGTGCCCCTGACCGTTCCCTCCTTCAACTTATCCGGGGCATTGGCATCGGCCTTTGCGAACAGTGCTTCGGGATTGTGTCGAAGTGTCTCTCGATCCTCAGACGTCAGCGACATCTTGGCTGGAAGGTGATTCAGATTAGACAGCTCGGTCAAGAAGACGCCGGTGTCCCAGAACGCTGTTGGCGTCGAACAGAATCAGTACAATGCCCCCACCGAAGCCTTTGGCTGATGACTTACGGATGGGCACCTTTGCCACGTCCAAGGGCCAATTCTTCTTTTCATCACTACGCTTTAGGGCTTTGCCCACTACGTTACCCGGATTGAGGGAAAGGCCCGGAAAAGACATCTTGGTGAGGAATTACGAGAAGGCTCTTGAAGCTCTTGGAGTAAGGCAGAGAATAGGATCTGATCGAGGAAAAAGCGGAGAGAAGGAACAATATAAATACCAGAAGCTCGCTTCATGTTTCCCTCAGCGTGAACCATGGCCGGCACCAGAACGCGTTCGAGGGTCATTCAGCTCGCTGCATGCAAGCCATAGGGCGTAAGCTGCGTTAGATCATGCTATAGGCTGCATAAGTCAGCTCATGTCGAGAAGCTCACGGTCATCCACCTAGTCAAAGAGGTGTGGTCAGCAACATGGGTGCCGGGAATCAACCGAGCCAATGCCTCAACAGCTGAGCTCTGACGACGCTTGACTTGGTGCTCGCTTGGTCCGCAAACGCCTTAGAACTTCGTCGCTTCGACACGACGGGTGTGGAGTGAGAGAGGATAGGATGGGATGGGCTGAGCGGAGCTGAAAACTAGCTGCATGTGCAGCTAGTGATCACGCCAGCACTGCCTTGCTAGTCGCTCGGCCTTGCCGAGCGGAGTGCTATGCTGGGAGGCATGATCATCGGCTGACTTCAGCCCCAGGCCGTCCAGGTCGTCATGAGAATGATACAGAAAGAGATAATCGACAGGTGCTTGGTATTTAGAGGGGGTCGGAAGGAAGGAGGTAACCTGGAAGGTATACCTCAGCTTGCTTAGTCAGATTATTGCGGCCTGAGGCATGCACAAGTCTTCTTTCTGTTACAAATATGAACTGTCATTGGCATCTGTGCTGGCAAAACACGCTCCAACGCTGCGAACGACGACGACCACTTCTTCAGCCCGTACAGTAGGTGCTCTTCGATCTCAGCGATCCGCCGTATTTCCAGAGTAGAACGGGTGCGATCAGCCCCAATATAAGGCTAATGAACCCAAGCAAGCTGTTTCCCCAGCCAACGCCCAGTGTATCGTACATTCCAGGAGCAAACAGCGGGAACGAAAACCCCATCATGGTTCGGACAAAAGCCGCTGCTCCAGTCGCGGATGCAGCATAAGTGGTGTATGTATCCACCACGTAAGCTTGAGCGCAGTTGAAGCAGACTATAAGCCCGACAGAGAAGATGGCACTGCCGATATTTGGTACGATCCAGTGGATTTCCTGTTTCGAAAAGCTGCGTAAGTATGTATGCCCGGCGATTGGAGACGCAGCAGGGACGGCAGAGTCAACACTTACATGTTCAGCAGTCCATCCATAGATGAAGAGACCGATTGGAATCAAGAGGGAGAATGGAAGAACCAATGGCAGGCGATACTCTGGAAGACCACGAGAAGGATCGAATCCCGTGGCTCGTCGGACTGGCGAAAGTGGTTTTCGAGGGATTGAGTACCGATTCGGATCGTTAGACACCGGAGAGTCGCTTATCGTGACTGGAAGGAGTTTCTCGTCATTGGGCCGACCGGCCTTGTACTGCTTCCAGGAAGTCCAAGTCTTCTGGAGCGAGTTTGGATCGACTTCGTGCTCTTTACACCATGTGTATATTTTATCTTGCATCCGACCCGAGATCTGAAGGCCAATGATGAAGCCGACGCCGAGAGACAGGTAGTTCAAGCTGGCTCTTCCAACTCCTTGATCGTAAGCGCCTTGGAACACTCGCGGAAAGGTAGCGAAGACGAGGTACATCAAACCGTATCTGATAGGGAAGGGCGGAAGGATTAGCAGAGTTCTGGCATTTTGGCAGCAGAAAGCGGAAGGGTGACAATGCCTAAGACATGTCGGGGTAGGATCCGAAAGCTGGCAAGAAATGCTTGTATGCCCTGCGCCTTTGGGTTTACTCACTGGTATCCACGGAACAAAGCCATTGCTTGCAACGCAGGTTGTGTAGTGAGCATGATAAAAGGCCGCACCAGACTCTTCATCACAAGCTTCTTCATCGAGTGGTCCGGTCCATCCCATTTCGTGTGCAAGTCGGGATTTCCGAATGTCTTTCTCAGTCGTTTCGCCTTGTTCTTGAGGATAGTTGGATGATGGGTCTCTTTCAGGAGCACGACGCAAGTGATTTGCACAACTCCATCGAATATCGAGGTCGCCCAGAAGACCCAGCGCCAGGTCACGAACTGCGTCATGTAGCCGCCCATGATCGGCGCAAGCGCTGGCGAGAGGAAAGGCATAAGTGAGTAAATCGCTGTCGCTAGACCTCGTTCCCCGGCTTTGAAGCAATCGCCTAAAATACCACCTCCGATCTGGGACCTGTCAGCAAACTTGCCTTCCTACGTAATGGTGAACGACCCACAGCTTGGGGTGCGCTGCCACCAATGCCAGATAAGAAGCGGAAAGCCATCATCTGCTCCTTGTTCCGAGCGAATCCACACGCGGTATTGAAGATGAGGAAGATCGCATTGGCGCCTTGTATCACACGGACTCTTCCAAAGACTTCTGATAAAGGACTGTCGAGATTAGCACGTGCCTTGCTCGAACATGTGGGACGAGTACGCACCCCCAAAGAAAGGGACCGATTGCAAAGGCGAGCAAGAAGATTGACATGACGAGGAACTCTTCGATGTCCGAACGCAAGTTGAACTCGTCTGATATGGTATCTAGTGCCGGAGCGACCATTGTCGAGGCCATGGGTGCGATGAATGCATACATGGCGATCAGCACAGTCGAAATCCATCGTCGGTGAGCGGGCCAGTTGTGTGGATGTTCGGGATCGTTGTCATCCCACGTAATGAGCTCGTTCCCACTGGTAGTCTTGTTTGCTCGTTGCCGGATGGAGTTCAGTCTATCGGCAAGGGTCGGTCTGCGAGGCATCTGCCGGACGGCAGGATCCCTCAGGAGGCATTGCCAGCCAGGTTGAAAGGTTGAGTCCGCGATGTCGCCAAAGTCGTTGCCATCGGAGTTGCTTGACCATCTCTCATCATGGTCCTGGTTGTAGCACCGACAGTCTGTGCAGTGATGGTCGTTGTGGCAGAAAGCCTGCGCCGCACTCTCAAGGCCAAAAGATTGTTGGGCAGCGCCATGCTGAGGCAAAGTCTGACCTAGATTTCCCCGCTGGAAGTCGCGGAATTCGTGAAGATGTCGAGGTGAAGATGACATGGCGGCAACGGAACGAGCGTGCTGGAACGAGTGAAGGCCGCTCGTGAGGCACTGATGAGGTAGATACGATCAGACGAGGGGCTACAATGTCGGGCCATCAGGCCTCTTTGTGACATGCCATGTTCTATTCGATGACCCGCGGAGGCACGACCCATTTCCATGTGTGGGATATGCTGCCTGCGCCACATTCGTAAGTGCACAGCGCGCTTCAGGTAGAACTCCAGTGGTATGTTTTCGGTCGGCATCAGATTGTGGCAGGGTAGTGCACATTGGCAACAGACCGATCCCTCGCTTCCACAGTATTGCGGAGCAAATTTAGAGGGCTGAACGGCGAGCTTCAGCGAGCGCACTCCGAGAGCGTTTCTTGGTCAACTTGGCGACGTCTTGGGGACATGGCAGGATTCATCGTACGGGTTCCTGTCAGTCTGGCCTATCGCCGTGTCAGCCAGAGTCTAATAATGCAGAGAATCGTAGTAGTCGTGAGGGAACCCACATCTGTATCCGCTACTCTGTGGAGGCATTGAAGCGGCCTGAAGTACTGCGAACGTAACTCACAACTCATCATGATATTGTGCTGGAGCCCGAGGTGCGGTCACGTCCAATTTCTGTGCTACATGACACTACAGCCAGAGCGCACATCCGCATACAAGCCAATCAAAGATCTGCAGTATGGCACTGATCAAAGGAAGTCGCCTTGGTATACAGAGGCTGTGCCCAATCGCCAAGTGAGGTCGAACGCCACGCCAAGCTAGATCCTTTGGCTCCCGTCATGGTCGACTACAACTCCTCCAACAGAACACAGCTGCAAGAGCATAACGCTACAAGAATAGGGTTTCTTGCTACGAACGGTCATGCAGAGACTGGCTCGTTCAGACTTTGCAGTCTACCGAGAAATGCAGCACTGTGCTATTTGCGAACAGTGACAGCTCGGCTCAGGTTCAGCTTTGTCTTGCCCCGATTTGGGTTGTATGGCAGTGCATCGGATCTTCATCCAGGTGGTATCGGGCATCTGCGTGCTACCACATATTCTGGACTCGAGGGATGCGTGAGATTGCTCATGCGTGCACTTTCTGCTCGTTGTCGTCGGTCGAGCCAGCCACGTCCACATTGCCAGAAGGGCGGCAGTATCTCCTTGCAACCATATGTCGGTGGTCGATGTCACGGGCAGGGCACCATCCGGAATAGGAACACGCCAGCGTGGATTCGGATCCCCAAATGTCTTGCCGCGGTATGTGAACCCGAAAGGAACAGTGGGAAGTCCAACATCTGACGGCGTGCTTGGCGAGGTACTCCCGTCAGGAAAGGATTGGCACCTTGTCCTTTAGGCCACCACAAGCACACGACCACTCTCCCGTTCGGTATAAACGGGCATGACGACTATGCGTCCCTGAGGCGCAATCCTGTCGTGCGAGGTAGCTCGGACCATATTCGTCTGAGCTCAGCGCCGCTGCTGCAAGAACGCTCTGTTCACAGATGTGCACAGCGCTTGAACGGCAGTAAAGTCGCTCTGCCATTGGCGCTGGGCGGCATTGGCAAACCAAGTCCAGCAGGACGGTGTAGTAAATGCCTCTGGTGTTACACATCTTTTAGAACAGGATCATTGGCGTCTGAGGTCGATGGTAGGTCTCCAGAATATTAAAAGGGTCGTCCGCCTGCTCGTCATACCGCTTCATCATCAGCACCGTACTTCGATCACCCAAACCCGCTTCGACCAACTGCTCCACCGTCGCTTCCCACCACGATCGAGACATAATCCGCATTGTCGACAGCTCTTGGCCGAATAAACTCCCCAATATACTTGATATGGGAGCCTTTACGTTTCCTGCGGTGACTCCTGTCACACGCAACAGTACGTAACGCACGCGACGCTATTTTCAGGCAAGACCACATTGCTGACGATCCAGTAGGCCCTCGCGTCTTGATCTGCCCGTCCGGGTTCAAAGAAAGCCTCCAGCCGGGTCAAGTCGCAGACTGCATCGAAGCTGGCGTCTTACGAGCGCTACCAGACGCAATCGTCATCAAAGCCCCGATGGTCGACGGCGGCGAAGGTTTCACTGAGGCTCTGGTCGCCACGACCATGGGCGAGACGCACCACATTGATGTCACTGGTCCCGTCAGGAAGACCATATCCTCTCATTTTGGATTCCTGGGCAACGCTGAGACTCCGACAGCAGTCGTGGAAATGGCCGCAGCGGCAGGTCTGAGCATCGTTCCGACTGATCAGAGGAACCCTCTTCACACCACAACCTTTGGGGTTGGCGAACTCATCGCTTCAGCCCTCGACGCCGGAGCTGAGAGAATCCTAGTAGGATGCGGCGACTCAGGCACGGGCGACGGCGGGATAGGTATGGCGCAAGCTCTCGGGGCTCGATTCTACGACTCCAGAGATCGAGAACTCCCTGCTGGAATGGGAGGCGCATCTTTGACAGACTTTGCCTCGGCTGATCTTTCCGGTCTTCATCCACGCCTCAAGGTCGCGAAAATCGACGTCGCTTGCAATTGGCATAACGTTCTCTGCGGGCCCAAGGGTGTCGCCCGTGTCTTTGGTCCACAGAAAGGCGCGAATCCGGAAGAGGTCGAGGTGATGTCTATGGCTATGGACAACGTGGCGAGCGTTGTTGGTAAGGCCCTGGACAAGGACATATCTCTCGCGCCCGGAAGTGGTGCTTCTGGCGGAATGGGAGCTGGCCTCATGCTCATCGGTGCCACGCTTTATCCGCGCTTCGACATCATCACCAAGTTCCTCAACATTGAGACGCTGGTGCAGGACACTGATCTAGTGTTCACTGCAGAGGGCGGTATTGACTTCCAGACGCCTCGAGGCAAAGTGCCGAGCGAAGTCGCCCGCATCGCAAAGCTTCGCGCCGTGCCAGTCATCGCCCTGGCTGGAACCGTCGGAGAAGGAGCGGAGACGAACTATGAGGCTGGCATTGATGCATACGCCTCCATCCTGCAAGGCCCGTCGACTCTGACCAAAGCGATAGCGGATGCAGAGAGATTATTAACCGACGCTGCTGAGAGTGCGATGCGCATGGTGATGGTTGGGCGAGCGCTCATGACTTCTGAAAACATGCCGCCGCGCGCCGAAGTGGCACAGACCAACAAGGACGAGGTTGACGTCGTGGTGCCTGCGAAGCGTCGTGAGGACAGTCCGAAGAGGAAGCAGTTGATTTCCCAAGTCACGTATCGTCTTAGCGTTCGAGCATTCTCTTACTAGACCGCGGATGATACCATGATGAGATCTGAAACGCACAAAACTGCGTTATTGTTGGAATACCGTGATTGTGAAGTCCGCATGCACGTCTGCTCCGCCATCAGAGTATCATTTCTTGTCGTTATTTGACGCGGAGACAATTACTCGATCAGGAAGCCTCTTCGATAAGGGCACGTGGACTGCGTCCTTCGCCATTTCGTGGAACATCAGCTTCGGCGTGCTCCAAGTCGAACCCAGACCGGATGGCACTCCCAAGCCACGGTCCTTCCATGCAATGTCCCGGATATAGGCACTCTCCAGCATGTCTATCAGCATATTTGTAGGTCTACAAAACCTGAACGCTTCCACGTCTTCATTCACAACCGCGATCATCGAGCGCAAGTCGGCCCGCTTCGTGGAAAGGTGCGAGTCTGCCTCATTTGCTCCTGGGGACTCGCCAGCTGCGGCTTGCATGCCTGAAAAGCCCAGCATACTGTAGGGTTCGAGGTCGGTGACTAGTCCGAGCGCAATCCGAGGAGCGAACGCAACCCACATGTCGCCTCGGGAAATGCCCTTCTCGGCTTGAAGAACGCTGAGCGGACGATACAAGCTTCCATGCATGCGGCGAACCATGGACGAGGTTGAATGACCACCTGCACAGGCGTAGTACCAGACAACCTTGAGCGTGTTGTAATATCGTCGCCGCCATACGAGTGTGAACAGCATGTCCCACGACTTATCGCTCAATGGCGGCGATCCAGGTTCGCCGACTCGGAAATATCTCAGGATCGAAATAGCAAGCCGTACGTCCTGGGAGAACAAGGCAGAAGACAGCAAAGTATCTAGAGTGTCCTCGTTGAACTCTGCTTTTGGATTTCTTTGCTTGACCACGTCCAGAACGTAGAACACGTCTAGCTTTCGGCCAGCCGTCAGCAGTGTCTTGAGCATGCGGTTTGCGCTATGAATCGAGAGCCAGTTGAAGTTGGACAAGCCATAGGAGTGCTGAAAGCGATGGTCGTAGAATTGAATGAAGGCCTCGACTCCCTTGTTCTTGGCCAGAGTCCGGGTTAGATCGTATTCCACAGCATTTCGCGCAACCATTTCAGCAGCTTGTCGGTCCTGCAGGACACCTTTACTATGCATCGCATCGGCTACTAGATGGGCTGCAGAAGGGAAGCGCCTGCACACCAGATCGTGAAATGTGACCCATGTGCGAGGCGTCGGAGACAAACCTTGGCGCAACATGGCTTTGAGTGTGTAGTAGTGATTATGAACATCACCATCCTTTGCAGTGGCGGCAAGGATGCGATTCCAATCCGAGGCTGTGAACGCATATTCTGCTTCGCCGAGGGACCCAACAAGCTCGCGAAATGCATCGAGATGCCGGTTCTTCTCGAAGAAATCGATGATCATGCTCAGCGATCGGGTGCTCAGAAACTTGGCAAGTGTTCGGTCTCGAAACATAGAGAGGAGCTCCTGCCCTACACTGCCAACATGTCCGCCACGAATCCCGGGTTGGTCACGGGACTGCACTTCGTGCTGTATTTGTCGAGGCATAGGACGACAAAGGTCCGAAATATATGTAGACATGGAGAGCGTCGTGAATATTTTGGGGCGCTGAGCCAAACGCGTCGAAATGGTGTCCTCGCCCGAGCGGATGTTTGCCCAGACGGAGCGTATAGGTATCTTCCCGTTCTGTGGTGCCTCGCGTGCATCGTGAAGTGTCTGAACTCTTACAGTATTCGTGTCAGGCGTCAAGACGGCATCTTCACTTGGTACGTGATCTTTGTCTTCAGAATCGATCCCCTGTGGATTGTCCTCTTTAGGCCCACGAATGGTAACGTATTCGGGGAGCAGGTCGAGAGCAAGTGCGTTCTCGCGAAAAGACCCCAGCAGATCCAGAGCGGTAAAGGAGTCCGGACGATTCGACTTGTAGGTAATTTTTCCCGGCGCCATCTGAACATGGCAGTTTGTTCGGTCCATAATCTCGGCGACTGCTACCCCGGCATTGCCCTTAAATTCGGCAGAGATACCCTCTGGCAGATTGACCCGCACGAGCTTCTTCAGGTAGAGCTTGGGGTCGGCTTCAGTGATGTGCTCGAGCAGGCGGAGGGTGATGCGCCAGTCGTCGGTCTCGGTGAAGTTGTGTCGTGCCTTCTGAATGCCATATTTGCTTTTCAGCTTCACTTCCCTGGAACTGACATGTTTCGCGACGTTCCTCCTATTTGCTCTGCCAAAGATCCTCTCACGATCTAAGGGACTGAAGATATAGCCTTTCACTGGATCTTTCTGGTGCGAGGCATCGGACGTGCCCATTTGGAGTCTGGGTGGAGTTTCTTCTGGTTTCGCGGAAAGAGCTGCGGATCGCCATGTGTCGACTGCATTGAGTTCGGGCTCTGGCGCGTGCTGAGTGGCATTGATCTCGTATCGTGTGATACTCAATGGCGTTCTCGAGAGAACACGGGAGACAGGGACTTCTCCATTGGCGATGCTTCTGCCTCTCAGTCCAGGCAGAATGGGGTTGTGGTCATGACTGCGGATCGACTGAATCCAGGACCAAGAGGGCCTCCTCAGCGAGCCGTAACATTTCATGTACTGTTCGGGGACATTCGTGCTGTTGTCTGGAGGCGATGTGATGAACGATGCGACCAAGTCCGATGGAATGAAATCTTTCAACGTCGAGAGAGCTCGGACGTCGTCGGAGGATATTCTACTGACCGAGCTTTGATCCCTGCTCACACGTGGCGACGCGTCCTCCCAAATCAAATCCTAAATCTGAACGCGTGAACCAAAACTTTACCAGCACTTCAATCATCCTCATCTGCAATACGATCACTGCAACGATATCGAGCAATACTTCATACGCAATCGGCTCTATCCCTCCTCTCAGCATGGGACACTTCTGCCATTGATATACCAATATTCCGCCGGACCAGTCGTCGCGCGTACTCGCGAAGCCATTGTCGCGTCAAGATGGACAGCTCTCTGGACCTGACGGAGAATGTGTCGACAGTGGACGATTCCATGCTGGTCTCAAGTACTCTGGCCCATTCGAACATGCTTCCTTCCCCAGGTGACCAAGCAAAGGCGATATCGGATGACAACGATGAAAGCCACTCTGATGACGACTCGGACCTCGACATTCGGCGGCCCGTGGGAAGACCAGCCATGCGAATGCACGGCGGCGTCACTGCCACGGCTGCCGTTCCGTCCGATGACGAGGATGACCTTTACACATCGACTCCGGCCAAGAACCGGCGCATCTCACACAGACGCTCCGTGAGTCCAGCAGCGAGTCCAGCAGGATCGACATTATTCGTGTCACCGGCCAAACCAGACCAGGAAGACAGTGAAAACGAGCTAGTCTCTAACAGTCTGACGAGCAAGGACCGACTTGCCGCGCTTATTGCCGAGAAACGTGCAGAGCGTCTGGCGCGAGAAGCAGAAGAAGAGAGGCCTCGTGTTTCTCCCGCCCATGCATCATCTGATCTGCCGGCGGATATGATCGAAGACTCTGAGCAGGCGGGCGATCCAGAGATAGACCGCATCCTTTCAGATGCTGTAAAGCCAACGAGAAAAGCCAGCAAGAAGGCTTTACTGGATATGGAGCGTGAGACTCAGCGTATGGTGCGACAGCAGGCGCTGGCGCATCAAATGAAAACCAAGAAGAAATTCACCACCAACGACCTCTTCGCCAAATTCAACTACCACCCGAACGGTTCGCCACCACGAAACGTGGCACCACCGCCACAGCCGATCACTTCATCATCTGCACCGAATAGCGACGGGATCGAAGACGTTGGCCATGTACCAGCCAGTACGCCTCCATCCAGCCCACCGACGCCCCTTGACCGTCAGAGAGCCTTGGTTGAGCAAGGCGCACTGAGCAAACTCGTGCCCATTCGAGAAGATAGCCTCACCAGCCTGCAGGAAAATGACGACAACGACGACGGAAATATCCCTGATATGGCCGACATCATTCGAGCCTCCGGCGCAGGCAAACTCGCAAGAGATTCGTCGGCAGCAACGCCGGCCGTCGAACCCAAGAAGGGCCTCAAACTGGCGCGTCTTGGGAAGAAGGCAATGGCGCTGCCGCGAGAAGACAGCAGTGATGACGAGCTAGAGATCATTAAGGAGCTACCAAGTCATCTGAGCATCTTCGAAAGGGCCAAGGGCATTCAGAAACGCCAACACACCGACTCAAAAGCTATTCACATCCTGAAGCATCTTTCCCACTACGGAGCCGATACGGGAGGCTCACGACGGCGGAACAAGAACAACTCTCGCCCGTCGGTGCATCCACAGGTGCTCGAGGCTCAGCTGCGAAGTCGTGCAAAGGAGCAGGCTCGTGCACGACAGCAGGAGCGCATCGCCGAGCTGAAGGCGAAGGGCATCGAAGTTCAGACCACTGAAGAGCGAGAACGTGAGGCAGAGGAGTTTGAGAATCTGCTGGAGAAGGCCAGACAGGAGGCTGTTGACCTTCGCAAAGCAGAGAAAGCAGCGGACAACCAGGGAAAGGTCATTGCCAGCGACGACGAGAGTGAAGATGAAGATTACTACGACGGATCGGAGAACGACGATGACGACGAACGCGATGCTATTGCGGACAGTGGCAATGACCTGGTGGACGATGCTGCCGATGAGAGCGAGGATGAGGATAAGGGCGAGGACGAGGATGCAAAGCTTGAGGAAGAGCTTGAGGGGGCCGTTGATGAGCTGGCACCGGAAGAATATCCTTCAAACATCGAGACTGCACCGACCGCGCCTAAGGACGACCAGTCTGAAGGGGCGAATATCGAAGTCAACGATGCGCCTAGTTGGGCTCAGACGCCAATCATTGGCCGTAAACCTCGCAAATCGCATGTTGTCGTTGACGATGACGACGATAGCGAGGTCGAGGGCTCCCAAACTCTCGCGTGCTCCGGCCCTGCCGACGATGAGGACGACCCATTCGCAGCATTCGGGTTCAGTGCAGCCAAAGATGTGGACTCGCTGATGAGTCCGACACAAGCGTTCCACGCCACTATGCAAACACCATCGCAAGCAACGCAGCAAGATTCCCTCGACATTTTGAACTATTTGGCGCCACCTTCTACGGTCACACGACCGATGATGCTGGAAACACAGTCGGACAGCCAGATCAGCGTTGTGCCTGCTAGTCAAGTGTCCGCCAGCCAGCAAGTAAGTCTTGGTTGGGAAACACAAGCCCCGGAGACCCCAGTGCCAGCCTTGAACCGAGGTGGATCGAATGTCACCATGGACACTCCTGTGTGGGAACCAACTCAAGACGCCGGTCTACCTGACTCTTGGCAAGGCGCAGATGACCTCGAACGTTCGAAGACTCCTGGACTTGCTGCCGAGCACGATACACAATCCACAGTGCGCCTTCGCGTTAGCGAGTCGCCCGTAGCCGCTCCGAAACGCAATCGATTGGTTCGCGGCCAGCGTGCTGTTGTCGAATCGAGCGATGAGGAAGATGATGCTGAGCTCGGGCCAGCCGAGATCGAGCAAAAGAATGCATTCCGCGAGATGGCGAAGCGTCGCAAGGAAGCATTGACTGCTGCAGAACGCGCTGAAGCCGAGCGCGAAGCTAAGCAGATGATGGACGAGCAAGCCGAGGAGTCTGAGGACGAATACGCCGGATTGGGCGGCGATGACTTCGTGGCACCTGAGACGGAGGAAGATCGAGAAATGATCGACTCGAGCCATATCGACGTTGACGAGCGCGAGATGGCGGCACACTATGCCGAGAAACAAAGAGTATCTGATGAGGCTGCTGCCAGCAAGCTGTACAAGGACCTTATGACGGGTGCACTGCGTAGGAAGCAAGCTAACATGTTCGACCTGGACGAAGATGAAGACGATCTTGCTGTGCGCAGGAGACAGATGAGGCAGCGAGAGGAGGCCAGAAAACGCAAGTTGCTGTTGCAAGACGACAACATCGCTGGCTTGGCCGAAGGGAAGCACAGCAAGGGCAAAGACGCCTTCCTCAAGGCCATCGCTGATGATGATGAGCGTGACGACGATCTTTTGGACCTCTCAGACGTCGATGAGGCCGATGTTCCACCGGAAAGTCAGCCATCGCAACAGCAGGAAACCTCGACTCCGGTACTGCGAGAGGTCAGCGGGAACAAGCGACAACTTGATGACGCGGCCGCAGAACGACCGCCCGCGAAAGCTCGACGGACTCAAGCATCTGCATTTCGAGCACCCACATCGCTTCTCGAAGTGCAGGAATCAGTCAGCTTCCTGCTCGAAGAGTCCCATTCTCTCCCCGCCGGACCCACAGTGCTTGATATCAGTTCCGACTCGGAAAATGAGGACTTGCAGTCAGATGCGACCGAGGACGAAGAGGACGACCTCGAGACGGAACGTCAGCGCCAGAATGACGGCGGCTTTGCACCGGACCAGATCAAAATGCCGCCGCCTCGTCTTCCCGCATCGCAACGCCGTACAGCGCCGCAGCCTGCCGTCGTTGACCGCCTCTCTCTCAAGCGTGTGGCCAGCGCTACGGAGAGCGCGCATGCACGAACAGCTTGGGCGGCTCCGGCGGGAGGCATTGGCTTCAAAGTTCCTTCACTTCTTCGCCGGGCCACTACGAGCGCTGCTTCGGGTGCCAACGAGCGCGGCGTGACGACTTCGAATGGATTGTCACGAGAGAACAGTGGAATGAAGATGGGCGGTACAAAGAAGTCGTCTCTCGCGTATCAGGCGAGAGCCGAGGAGAGAAAGTCGATTGTCGAGGCGTCAGCGAAGAGAAGGGCGGAGAACACAGCGAGGATCGCCAAATTGAGGAGAAATGCAAGCAGCGGGTTTGGACAAGATATGGCAGGGCGTTTCGAATGATGGGGCGTTGGGCTGGAAGAAGAGGCGCCTCTTCGTTGAGGGAAGAGCCTGCAGTAAGGGCTGCCGCAATGCCTTGCATCTTGGACACTGTCGTTGCACCTTCACGAAAGCAGGAACAGACCATTCATTTTTCCACGCTCCCAATATCTCCTCATTGTACACTAGCACCATGGGTCATTTTCGGGGCCGAAACTCGATTGTTCAGCTCACCTCCACATTTTACCCCTTGACCGAGGGCAACGTGAGTGCTAGTGCTGACGGCGCTCGGATAGTTAAGGTATAGCCGAACACCTGCTAATCAGCCGCCGTAGAGATGCAGACGTAACAAACACTCAGCTTTCTCCCTCCCAGCTCGTTGCATCGAATCGGAACACATATAGGACCGTCGAGTACTTCCGAATGGCAGACATCAAGAACTGGAGCTCGCTCGGCGAGCCAGATGCCGAATTCCTCGAGGTCAGTATCCCAGCCCTACACGCCGATGCTATTGAACACTAGCTTACAATCTATCGCAGGTCGCCGAATCGATCGGAGGCGCCCCAGATTTGGGCGTGTTTCCCACGATCCAGGCTATGCGAGACTTCCTCGAGCAAAGCAAAGCCGCGACCCAGGATCTCTACGGTCCTATTTCCGGTGTGTCGCAGAGGGACCACGAAGTCGAAATGCGGGACGGGAAGAAGATTGCCGTGAGGACGTATCATCCGGAGAGTCCTCCATCGGATGGGTCTCCTTTGGCCGTGCTGTACCATGGCGGAGGCTGGTGTATTGGAGGACTCACGAACGAGGAGCTGTTGTGCAAACTGTTGGTATCCAAGTTGGGCATGACTGCTGTCAACGTCGACTATCGTTTAGGACCCGAGCACAAGTTCCCGACTGCGCATAACGATTGCCTCGATGCTACGAAATGGGTATGAACGTGCCTCTCCCTGCTTGAAAGAGATGAACGGTTTTTGACAACAGTCAGGCCGCCTCCAACGCATCTTCCCTCGGCGCCGATCCTAGCAAGGGCTTCATCATTGGAGGAACTTCAGCTGGAGGCAACATCACGGCTACGGTCTCGCATCAATGGCGAGACGAGAAGCAGTCACCTCCCTTGACAGGCTCACACCTGATGATTCCCGCCGTCGTAGCCGCTGGCCACGTTCCCGAGGAGTTCGCAGCCGACTACAAGTCCTATGGCGAACTTCCCAACGCTGCGATCCTGAGCCATAAAGCAATGGATCTATTCGCGGACAACTATTGTCCGGCGGAGAAGAGGAGTGATCCCATTTTCAGCCCGCTGTTGTGGCCGACGGGTCATGGAGGACTGCCACCACAGTACTTTCAGATTTGTGGTGGGGACCCATTGCGAGACGAGGCATTGATCTATGAACGGCTTCTCAGGGAGAAGGAGGGGACGGTGACGAAGGTTGATATGTGAGTTGTCGCTTCGGGATCGGGAAAATGATATTTTGCTGATCGACTCATGTCTTCTAGGTACCCGGGTCAACCGCATGGATTCTGGTCAGTTTTTCCGCAGATGAAGGCTAGCCAGAAGTTCATCGGAGACTCTGTCAAGGGGGTGGAGTGGTTGCTGCAGCAGAAGAAGAAGTAGACATCGCGCGAGCACTTTAGCCGGAGAAGTGCGGGTCTTCATGACATTGAAACCATTCGGCGGACTTTGTCGATGCTGCTTATAATCATGCCGAATCATCCTCAAACAAGTGTCTGATACCCACTTAGAGATCGCTACCTGGCGCTGCGCTGCTAGCCAAAATGAGCTGTTTCGAATCCGCCGAGCGTCAACCCCTGTTGTGTGCAAAGTGCAAAACCCCGCCCATCGTCTCCGTCGCCATTAGTATTCGCAGCCTGCCTGACCGCCACGCACTGCATCCTTCGCTTTCATCTAGTAAACCTTTCCCATCTTCCTCGTAAGCTCCTACGCCAGGTTGTATCATCGTCCAGACTTTACGCAATCGGCTCGTATCCAGCTCCTTGGTTGTGGGCCTCGCGGTTGGAGAACAGCCAGTAGACGATCATGCCGACGATCGGGAAGAGGAAGACGCCGACAGCCCAGAGAACCTTGTGGAGGACAGGGCGGTTGGATTTGGCTACCTCGACTGTTGATGTATGTCAGTGCCGTCTTTCAGATCTCGGAGTAGTGACAGATCATACTCCACACGATCACATCCAGGATCAGAACAATGAATCCGATAATGCCGCCGCCGGTGCCGTATTGCCATGCATCGGCCTGAATGGTGATGATTTCGTCGTGAATCGGAGCAGCGAAGGCCAAAGCCGCGAGGAAGAACTGGAGGAAGAGGGAGAACATGATGTCGATGCTGAGTCAAGATGTCTGTGTTTGTTCGATGCTGTTGTCGTGGTGTCGAAAGGTGAGGAAGTGATGGTTGTGGAGAAGAGTGATTTCCAAGGCAACAGCGTTTTGGGCGTTTTCCAAAGCTCGAAGTGTCACGCGCACCCCACCAACCCACCTCTCACTAGCTCTCTAGATGGCGCCAATCGTAGATGGGCGGTGGAAAGGAGCAAATCAAAGATAAGACTTTGACGGAAAAAGTCTGGAATCTAACAACGAGAGCGAATGATGCTCCGTTTGATGCAGTGCAAGAAGAAATGCCAGCTTGCGGAGAGGTCAAGCATCTATGAGCGGCATGCTAGTCATTTGCTTACTTTCCCAAAGCGGAAGTTGCCTTGCATGCGGATGAATTGAGAAGAGGCCAGTAAATATGAACTTTTCATTACTTCGTAAGCTGATCTTGACGAGTACATAAACCCGATCTTATCCTTGAGTGAGACAGCAATAGTCAGACTCCCATTTCTGTGGATCGGCCAATCCATCTCATGGCCTTCCATATCATCATCATCATTCCACATTTAAGCGCCGTTGCCGTTGTACGCGAGGTAGTTCCGGCTCAACACTGTAAGACCCAGAGAGCTCTTTCCAAGAGCATTCTTGGTAGACTTATCCTGGAGGAACTTGCAGAGCGCCTTGGGCTCACCGGGAGCACCACTGCCCGGAAGAGCAAGGTAGTATGCGGCAAGACCACAAATGTGAGGAGAGGCCATTGAGGTGCCCGAAATGGTGTTGGTAGAGGTATCACTGTCCTTCCAGGTCGACAGAACATTAACGCCGGGCGCGAAAATGTCCACCAAGAGGCCAAAGTTAGAGAATGAGGCACGCTCATCGTTGGCGTCAGAGGCACCGACAGTGCAGACATCCGGCTCAGAAGCGGGCGAGGAGGTGATGGTTGGAGCACCAGAGTTTCCAGCGGCGACGGCAAGGAAGAGGCCCTGAGCGACGGCCTCTTTTGCGGCAGCGTTAGTTGTTGGCGAGAGGATTCCACCGAGAGACAAGTTTGCGACAGCCTTGCCAATGCGCCCCTTGGACTTGGCATCATTGACTGCGAAATCAATTCCGGCAAGCACATCAGAGTTGGTACCACTGCCTTCGTCGGAGAGAACCTTCACGGCAATGAGGTTGGTCTTCTTGGCCACACCGTATGTGGTGCTTCCAACCGTGCCCGCCACATGAGTACCGTGTCCATTGCCATCCGAGGTTTGTCCAGGGTAGAAGGTCTTGCCCAAAGAAGCTCGACCGCCGAAATCCTCGTGCGTGGTGCGAATTCCCTAACGATATATTAGAAGTGTGATGGTAGTCCGGCGTCAGAACGAACTTACAGTGTCAATGATGTAAGCGTAGGTTCCGCTTCCAGCGGAACTATCGTAGATGTAGTTCGTTGCGCCCTTCTGACGGTGGGAAATGCGAGCGAGACCATATGGTGGGTTGGCCTGGCTGGTCAACGCGGATGTGGTGACGACCGTATTTGGCTCGATCGACGCAATGGAAGCAACGTTCGTCAACAGGCTCAGGGCATCAGCGACACCGTCGACGCTCAGACCCTTGAAGTTGCCGAAGTCGTATGTATGGGTTGGCTGGACACCGAGTGCCGCCGTGATTGGGCCAAGCGCCTGCGCGAGGACCGCATCGTTGTTCAATCGGACGATCCAAGAGTTGGCAATTTTGTCAGAACCCTGTCTCTCGATCATGATAGGTGCAGCCAGGATAGCTGGCACCGCCGCGAGGAAGTTGAAGAAAGAACGCATCTTGATATAACGATGTGAGGACAAAGGTGGAGGTGATAGGGATGGAAATCGAACAGGAATGAGCAGACCTACTATATACATACCCTTCCATCCAACATTGCCTTCAACAATGTGCGAAGTGGCTTCCGTAATGGAGCGGCAAAGACCGCTGAAGCGGATGGTACTGCTAGTCTGCTGACCCAGAAGACAGTCATTCGTCGGTCGCTTTGATCGCCAGCAACGGCGTCCTTGGCATATCACATAGCGCTGCGTTGCTGAGCTGCGGTCGGAATGCTGCACCGAGGTTGATTAGGGACCAATTAGCATTGCACCGCCGGAGTCTGTCCATCGATACGCTTGGCGTATTGTCGCTCTTTTCTCAAACGCGTAGGTGGTAATGCTCTTGCCAAGATAGGGCGTGCGGAGTGCAGGAATGCAGTGACGATCATCTTGGCACCATCGAAAGAAACGTTGAGTGGACCGAATCTAATGCCATCATGGAATGACCGAGCCGCTTCTCGACTGTGGCTCTCAAGCATTAGATTGCCACTCTTGATGCAAGCCACCACTGTAACGTCAACGTAGGATCAACCGCTGTGACGATGCTGGTTGGGAGAATGAGCTTGCAGTGTTGCACTGTCATACTTACCAGATGTGTACAAGCACCTCAGCGTCCGACCATGACATCCCAAGCTTCCTTTTAGAAGCTGGTCTCCCATGGGAATGGCGGAACTCGTCTACGCATGGTGCATGCGCTGTTTCCAGGGATCCGGACCACCAACCCTCCGAGTAACAAGGCGAGACTCTTAGATGGACAGCTGGACCGACGTTCCTCGACCTTTGAAGTTGTCCGGCGAATGAGATGTCCTCCATTGAAGAACATGGCGCAAGCGGCGTGGAAGCTCAGCTCACACCACCGCGATAGCGTATGCGCCGGACAGCGGGGCTTGACGGCGATACGGCCTCGGTGTACCACTTGTAGCATTCGAAGGGTTCATCGTTGATGAATGACCTCCTCACTAGACAGCATAGCTGCAATTCGAACATTCTTCGAACCATGCGTCACCAGGCTCCATTTTGTCGACGAAGTGTCGTGTAATAATGTCTCAAATGGCGTCTGGTTCGGCTCCTGAGAAAAGCCTCGTCGGCCATTAGCTGCCACGGCGCTGGGTCGGCCATGGTGAGACAATTGTCGCATGGCAAAGATGTCTCCGCAATTCGTCGCTGTTTTCTGCCTCAACCTCGGTGTCTGGGTGCAATAGAGCTTGATTTTGCTGCTCCGGCCGTCTGTCGTCGTATCGGGATAAGGCTACCTGATAGGTATTTTAGAAAGCCCTGTGGCGTTTGAGGGTCAAGGACCCTTCTGCTGGCAAACTTTGCTTTGAGAGGGATACAACGGTAGATGGTGGCATGATCCGGTGGCGTTTTTGATCACTGTCCGGATAAGGGATGTGGCTTCTGCAGACACGCCAGGTTCAATGTGTCGACATCCTCCGCCTCTCGACGGAAGATAATAAAGAGAGATCGAACATAGGAAGTGTGACAACAGGACGAGAGTACGATGGTAGTCTTGATAAGGATTTTGAACCTTGCACAATCCCTGCTGCCTTGCTGTCAGAAACCTTGTACACCACGCGTCGAGATTATTGAGATCAACATTCATGACAGGAACGCTAGTGACGTGCGAGTTCGAATTTGGCACGTGTTGCTAACTGCTCTCTCGAGAGCAAGATCGTCGGTCAAAAACCTCAACAGTCGGAACCGTCCGAGCAGACCTCAATGCCTACCTTACTATTCAGCATCCGACCGTCGACTGCACTCATCAGTCAGGCGACATAGCACCGGTGATAGAGTCTGGTCTTGAAGCCTCCCCTTACAACGCATTGCCCAGGTCTTTCAGACCATCCCCTTACAACGCATTGCCCAGGTCTTTCAGACCATGCTTCGCGAAGTCTTCTCTCTCGACTTCATGCACGCCCTTGATTCTCATCGCTGCCACCAGACTGGCGCCTGCCCACGGACCGAGAGTCTCCACGCCTCTGAGGACGCCTGTGATGGGTGTCGTCTTCCCCCTCGCAGCCTCCTGCTCTGCAGCCAACGTGATTGGATCACGCAGATCGTCATGTACGCGATCGCCATGAGGCACTGATTCCTGTAGTGGCATTTTGATAGGTGAAAATGTAGGCATTTCCGGAGAAGGTCGATTGCGCCGAGAAGCTATGTTGTCCGATATCTCTTTCATGGCCTTTTCGTGGTGAGCTGTTGCACTGCCATAATTTTCGACTGGATCCCAGGCTCTAGTGAACACAAGATGCGAGAGCTCTTGCAGAATGCGGCGTTTCAGGCCTGGTACGTTGCTTGCTCCGCCGGTTATGATCAGACGAGCCATGCACAGCGCGCGAAGATCAGCCGGCAGACCGAGGAGAACACGATACGCGAGGAGATGCACCGGCAAGTTGTGATCGTCCTGTTCGGCGGATTGGAACAACGATTTCTCGACTGGCTCCGCGAGTCTGTCAAAGGGCATGGGAAAGGTAGCTGAAGGAACACTTCCAGGCACTGGTAGCTGTACAACGCTTGCCTGTTCCGTGCTTTCCGACCGCTCTCGTGGTTGACACCAAGCCATGCGCTGCGTGATGTCTTCTGCGTCCTCGAAAGTGACCTTCATAGTATCGTCCTCCTCTCCACGCATTCGGACGCCTTCCTCGATAAGATTTCCCATCTCTCTTGTGATCATCTTGCCAGCTCTCACACTCCGCGACTGCGAAACTTCTTTGAATTCACCTACCGCCGTCACAACAGTCTCTTCCCAGCCGATATCCACCACCAGCGCGTTTCTGACTCCGGCGCTCACGCAGCACATGATGGGATGGGTCAAGACCACGATTGTCGGAGGTTGCGTGTAATGTGCAAACAACACACGCAAAGCCAGTTCGAGCAGCGGATTTGGCAGTAATGATGGCACAGTCAGCACAGCTTTTCTTGATTTTGTGTCCAGCTGAAGGTAGTCTATGTGTGCCGTTCGCAGCGCTCTTTCCAGCTTGTCCTCCACCAAGCCGAGATCCAATTCTGTGAGGTCAATCTTGTACAGTTCATGATCGATACCCCATTCGCCTCCGACTCTCCATCTCCGTGACAGCTTGGCGTATTGAGGATCGTATTGTCGATAGTCGCCCGCCCTCCGCGCGGTGTCGTGCGAGAACTGTAGGACGCATCGGGGCCGGCTTTCTCCTGCAAATCCAGCGGCGAAATGCGTAGCCCCCAGCTCGTATACCACTACGTCCTCTTGCTCGACGCGAAAGGTGCCTGGACTGCCGAATTGCGACGATGTGCTCCGACCCAGTAAAGGCGTGTGCGGTGATCGTGGTGAAGCCGTCGCCTCGCGGAGAGTCCCCGAGGGTCCTCTGCGTAAAGGCAGGCGCGCCGGTGTTGTCGAGGTGGCCATGATGGCTCCTTCCTCCAGATTGTTGTTCCACTCGCGGGTTTCGAAGAGGTCTACATGGTTGTATCGAGCTCGTTCACATCTATCTATCACCGGCGATGTAGAAGCTCAAAAGCCTTGGCAGGATCGCCTTAGCGCGCGACCGAGCTTTTCACTTTTTCATGAGCTTCAAGCCCGGAACGAAGACTTTATCCATCTACCTCTATCACCGCCCTACCGATACCCTCTCCGATCCTTTTCCGGCAGCATTATCTCATTGCTGCGATATAGCAGCACTACCCGCCCAGGATGACGCTCTTCATCCTTACCGAGACGTCGGCTGGATATGCGCTGCTCAAGGCCAAGGACAAGAAATTGCTGAAGCGGGATGATTTGGCGAAGGAGGCCGAGACGGCCGAGGGCGTCTGCAGTCTCCTCAAGATGAAGCAGTTCCACAAGTTTGAGAGTGCTGCTTCAGCGCTGGAGGAGGCTGCGGCGTTGACGGAGGGAAAGGTGCGTTGCTGCATTGGAAGAGTTTCCTAGCAGCACAAAAGTTTGTTAACGCATCCAATATCAGGTCACACCAACACTCGCCAATATGCTCGGAAACATCAAGGACGAGAAGAAAATCTCGCTCGCTGTCGCCGACCCGAAACTCGGCAATGCCATCACCAAACTCCCCGGTCTTCAGATCTCGCCGATTTCCGACTCCACCACGCAAGACTTGTTCCGTGCTATCAAAGAGCACCTTCCGTCCTTGATTCCTGGCCTCATGCCGGAAGATCTTAGCACGATGTCGCTCGGTCTCTCTCACAGCTTGTCCCGACACAAGCTGAAGTTTTCTCCGGACAAGGTGGATACCATGATCATTCAAGCGATTGCCCTGCTTGACGATCTGGACAAAGAGCTGAACACATACGCAATGAGAGTCAAGGAGTGGTACGGATGGCATTTCCCTGAGATGGCGCGCATTATCAACGACAACTTGGCATACTCTCGCGTTATTCTTTCAATGGGCATGCGAACAAACGCCGGCAACACCGACCTTTCAGACATCCTTCCCGAGGAGATCGAGGGTGCTGTCAAGGCTGCTGCTGAGGTATCCATGGGTACTGAGATCACCGATGAGGATTTGGAGAACATTCAGGCCCTGGCCGAACAAGTCGCTGGCTTCACCGAGTACCGCCAACAGCTCTCATCCTACCTTTCCGCTCGCATGCAGGCAATCGCACCAAACCTCACAGCATTGGTCGGTGACCTGGTCGGCGCTCGTCTTATCGCACACGCAGGCTCTTTGATGAGCTTGGCCAAGTCTCCAGCCTCCACTGTTCAAATCCTCGGTGCTGAGAAGGCGCTGTTCCGCGCATTGAAGACCAAGCACGATACGCCCAAGTACGGTTTGATTTACCACGCCAGCCTTATCGGACAAGCCTCTGGCAAGAACAAGGGCAAAATTGCGCGTATGCTCGCGACCAAGGCGACCCTCGGTATCCGTGTCGATGCGCTCAGCGATTGGGCACAAGGTGGTAAAGGCGTGGAGGAAGAGCCAACAGAGGAGGAGAAGTCGAGCGTCGGAAACTCTGGCCGTCTCATGGTTGAGAGGAGGTTAAGAGCATTGGAGGGCAAGCCGATCAAGATGAACAACGTTGCCATTGGCCCAGGCGGACAGCAACAACCACCCAAGTGGGAGATCAAGGAGGCAAGAAAGTACAATCCAGACGCCGATGGTCTCGCGGAGAACGCACCAGCGCCCGCGCTTACCAACGGTGATGCGCCTTCATCCAGCAAGAAGCGCAAGCTTGTAGAAGAAGTCCCCGCAAAGGGAGGTGCCGCTGAAGACTCTGATGAAGACAGCGAAGACGATGTCGACGACACCACAATGCTCAATGGATCGACCAAATCCTCCAAGAAGGAAGACAAGTTGAAGACAAAAGAGACAAAAGAGGAGAAGCACGCACGAAAAGCCGCCAAAGCCGCACGCAAAGCAGAGAAGGAAGCCAAGAAGGCCGCAAAAGAGAGCAAGAAGCGAAAGAACGATGATGGCGACAGCGCCGAGCCGAAGAAGTCGAAGAAGCAGAAGAGCAAGGCATAGAAGTCGGTTTTGTGCGTGATTCTGATCTTCGGCTTGCTTTTTGTCGGTTTCGATGCATTGTATGGACGGTGGGCTTTGGCGTTTTCGGAAGACGGTCGGCGAGCACCAAGTCTGGCGCTCGGGGCGTTGGTGGTTGTTCTCTCTTTAAGCTTGTGCGTATCACTGCTACGGCGGTGAATTATGGATGGCGAGTGGTGTATATTGATGGCCAGGAGGCTGATGGGTAGATGTTCTCAAGGCAGCGCTGCGCATCATGTATGACGATTCTTTTGATGGAATGTGTAGACAGCTGTCGTGCATGCGTACAAGACTACTCGTTCGAATGATGTTGTTCTCGCCAGGCTATCTGCCTACTCACGCGTTTTACAAACTAGTTTCGTTATAGTCCCTCAGCTCGTGTCCCTTCTTTCTTCGCAGTCGCAATTGATAGAAGATGAAATGTGTCGCTGCGGCAGCAGACGTCTCAGTGGCACAGCTGTGTTGAATCTACACGAGTTGGGTACATTGCTGGATTTGTCTCAAATCACTTTCAATTCTGATCTAGTTCTGTGTCTGCTACTGTAGACATGAGTTTGTTGATCATGTTCTCGACCTGCTCCTCATCGTCTTTCACTCCAGCTCTAGATTGTCTCCTTCGGCGCGGCACCACAGTCGTGTTTCGCGTGGATGTTCTTCGCCCTCAGAGACCTGGCATGCGGGTGGCTGTGCTGTGCGCTGCGAGCCTTGATCTCGTATCCACGATCGCGAGGCGGCAGAGTCTTGAAGCTGGTAGAGTAGTGAGCCACGGAGGCGGCAATGGCCTTGGAGTTGATGGTGAAAGCCTCAAAGTTGAGGTTGTCATAGTTGTCGCCGACCTGGTGGTAGTTGACGTCGTATGCCACACCGGCCTCGCCACCGAACAGAGCAGCCTCCTCGACCGTTTTCAGCTCTTCTGCACCCGTGAAGATGCCTCCCGCAGGGATGCCGATGTCCAAGAAAGGACCATAGTCACTGCGGCCATCGAAGTCGGTCTCTGTGGTGGGAATGTTGAGATCGGCAAAGTAAGAGGCCAAGAACTGCTCAGCTTCGGCGCTTCCAGGGGGGCCGGTCAGGTTGAACGCGCTTCCATCGCCGTCGTACAGAGCGATGACATAGTTGGGCGAGGCAATCATGTCATAGTTGAGATACAGCTTAATCTTCTCGGCCTCTTCAGCGCTCAAAGTCTGAGTGTAGTAGGTGGAGCCCAACAGACCGAACTCCTCGGCTGACCAGAAGCAGAAGCGGACGGCGTTGTTGGTCTTGAACTTGGCGAGCTGGAGAGCAGTCTCGAGGATTCCGATCGTCCCAGATCCGTCATCGTTGATCCCCGGACCGGCAAAGACGGAGTCGGAGTGAGCTCCCACAGCAAGGACGTTGTTCTGGTCACCGCCAATAGTCTGGGCGATGATATTGTAGGTGGTGCGGTTTTCGATGACAGAGTCGACTTGTAGTTCACCTACGGGCTCGCCGGCGTTGGCAAGTTGGACCAAAGCGAGACCTTCATCTTGCGAGATGCCAACAGTGGGTACATAAAGTCCATTCGGGTTGGTTGGGCCCAGTGTTCCTCCCGATACAGGGCCGGCAATGTTGTTGTAGATTATGGCAGCAGCAGCGCCGGCTTGGTTGGCCAGAGCAGATTTGTCACCAAACGGACATGTACCACGAGAGATCAAGGCAATGTTTCCACTGACCTCGGCCGGGTAATCACCAGCCTCACAGCCCAGGTTGTTGACCACGACGATAGGGGCGGTGACTTCGCCCGAGGTGGAGTACTGGTAGATCGTGGGCTCGTAAGCCGTTCCCTCAACAGTGAGATTGCCACTGGCTTGCGAGTAGAGTGCTTGGAATTCTTGCACCTCGTATGTGTAGTAGTCGTCAACGGTGTCCAGGTAGCCAGTGATCATATCAAGGGTTTTGGTATGGCCCTCCGAGCTGAAAACACGGTTGCGTTGAGGCGTGCTGTATGCGGCGCGTTCCAACTCCCGGGCCTTTTTCGCGAGCTCACTCTCCCGAATGGCAAGCTGAAGGGCTTTGGAGTTGACAGGGCGTTTGGGCGGTCCCTTGGGAGGTCCACCTGGGTAACCTGGCGGACCTTTTGCTGTTCTGCATATCAGTACGTGATTTCTTCGAACGCTCGCAAAACTCATTGCTTACGGCCCTTGCCCTTGCCTGGCCCCTTGCCCTTCGGTGGCCCACTGGGCGGTGTTGCGATGCGGGCATCTTGGCGGACCTCGAGGATTTCAATAGGTCCATCAACGTTGGTAGCTCCCACGACGGCAGCAGCGGCCAATGCCGCGAAGAGAGAGGTGCGGACCATCTTGATAATGAAGTGAAGTGGTTGAGAGTGAACTAAAAACACCTTGATGGCAGGAATATGGGCAACATCGCCTATTTATTCTCGCATCCCTCCCCGTCCCCGCAGCTCCTCTCGCCTCTTTCCAGGCGAAAGCATCTTGGCCGTCCCTGCGTCGGAGCCAAATCATGCGAGACGACGTCGAACCCAGCGAACGAGCTTCCAAGGTTGTACGACCTCTGCGGTGCAACAGATGTAACGGGGCCAGGAAGGGGTCCAAAAGAGGGAGTGATGCACCATGCCAAGTGATATCGTTCAATGGAGCGTTGCAGAAGGAACGAAGCTTGGTTGAATGAGGCAGGTGCCAAGTGAATTCGAAGAAGGCCAAGCTGGGATTCCACTTTTACCTCACGTGCTTGCCACTTGCTATGGTATCTTGCACGCATCGTAGAGCGACTGTGCCAACCGGAAGGCTCTCGCATATCGCCGGCGGTCCTTGGAAGTTGTGCTTGATTACGCTAAGAGTAGGGTGACCTCGCGTGCTTCGGAACGGCCAATGCGAGGCTGTAGACCAGCTTCGTTTCGAAGAACGTTCGTTGGACGTGCTTGATTATGCTTCAGTGTGTCCTGCGGTCAAGGAGTGACGTCGTCGGTCATTGCGTGCGATGTGCGCTTCACGCGAGGCATTGCTCTCGACATGAGGTTGCTGACGGGCCTCTCGCTGCATAGTGGCCTGGCTCATGGTTGAATGAACGCAAATTATGCTAGCCGCTCGAAGCCAAGAAGCGTGCGAACTCCGCAGCGCGTGAGTGATCGATAGTGTCGCATTAGGGCATTGTTCTAGAAAAATGCAATGCATATCGAAGTAGGTGGAGGTCGCGAGGATGCTTGGAAGTCGTCGGACACACTTCGGCTGAATGGTTGCAGCACCTAGATCTAGACGAACGACGCCAAAATTTCGTAGTCTGAGCCCTCGAACTTGATTGAATACATCAACCAACATGGCCACCGCAACGGCGCTCCCTGAAGTGCTTGCCAACTTCACATCTGCGACTGAATCTGCGATACAAGGTCTACCCACCGCCGAGACATTCCTTCTCCCAGAAAATGGCAATACCCTCTTCGACACGAAGAATGAGATCTTCCTCGCCTACCTTCAAGCTCTTGCGCTGCGCAATTTGAACGTCATTCGAAGCATCAAAAATGGCGACAAGGCTGAGGAGACTCAGAAGCTCAGTGAGGACATCACCAAAAAGCTGGTCGAGCATAGAGTCTACTTGGAAAGAGGTGTGAAGCCGCTTGAATTGAAGCTCAAATACCAGGTCGACCGGGTTGTGAAGGCGGCAGAGGACCAAGAGCGAGCTGCGGCGCACAAGGCAAAGCAAGGTGCTCTTGCAATGGCCAAAGCTAGCAACAAGGACGACGAGTCGGAGGACAGCGACAGCGACAGCGATGCCGAGCTGGGCGCCGATATGACCGCCTACCAACCCAACCTCAAGACGATCCAATCGCAAACTGCTGAAGCCGACACCACTCGTGGCAACAAGTCTACTGCCTCCTCTGATGGTGTCTACCGCCCGCCTCGCGTCTCTGCAACCTCCATGCCCACCACCGAGCGCCGCGAACCCAAAGCCGAGCGCAAACCTCACCGATCGGCCACTCTTGACGAATACGTCTCGACTGAACTATCAACCGCTCCACTCGCTGAGCCCAGCATAGGCAGCAACCTGGCTTCAGGCGGACGACAGACCAAATCCGCACGGAACTTGCGCGAAGAAGCAGAGAGGAGAGACTACGAAGAGACGAACCTCGTCCGTCTGCCAGTCATGTCGAAGAAAGAGCGAGCGAGAAAAGGACTGGGCAAGCCTTCGGATGGTGGCTTCGG
The DNA here is from genome assembly GCF_000219625.1 of Zymoseptoria tritici IPO323. Classification (NCBI taxonomy): domain Eukaryota; kingdom Fungi; phylum Ascomycota; class Dothideomycetes; order Mycosphaerellales; family Mycosphaerellaceae; genus Zymoseptoria; species Zymoseptoria tritici. Next base: position 1,276,540 of record NC_018218.1, on the reverse strand, counting down.
TGGAGAGGAATGGCGAGGTCTGGGTGTGAACCTGGACCGCATCGGCGACTTGACCAGGAGGAAGGGCAAGGACAGTCAGCTGGACAAGAGCAGAAAGAGACGAGCGACAGAAGATGGACCTAGAGGCGATGGTGCTGGAGGTGGATTCGAGGTCAAAAAGAGGAGGATGCAGAAGAAGGGTCAATTGTAGGGATGCACGCTGGTCACCCGCAAGAGAGAAACTCCTTCGGATCTTCAGGAACGGATCTGCTAAATGTTCAATACGCTCAATACAGATGCCCTACTGGCTGTCAGATTCCATTGTTCTATCTTGGCCCGTGCAGGTCCTCCCTCACCCCCAGCAGGCCAGTCCTTTCGGCCCTTCCCACACTGGCCCCGTTGGCCCAGCATCACCACTGACTGGAAGACTTGCAGTATGCTTTGAAGCCGAAGAACGGTATCATCTCCAACCGCCTGAGAAGCGGCCGGGGCGGCATTGCTGATAGTACGAGCATTGCGAAATGCCAGCCTGGAGTGCTCTGGCCATCCGGCCCAGCCGGCGCTTGCTTGCACCCCTTCTCCAACCGCGCCTTCATGAGATTTTGCGCCTCCTCTGCGAACTCGCCTACCATCTTGATCCCATAAGCCTCGTGGCTCAAATCAATCCGACGGCGGTCGATAAGCCTATGCCATGTCATCACCGGCACAAGCTCAACTTTTGTCTCAAGAGGAAGTTCTGCCAGAATCGCGCGAACACACGGCTTGGTCACATCCCACCACTTGATAACATGGTCATGGATGTCAAGCTGTAGGCGGAAAGTCTTCAAATTCGGCAGGTGATCGAGGTTGTACCGGCTGCGGCAATCGTTGGTGTGCATCAGTGTGATGGACCGGATCTGGGAGACGCGGTGCTCTATGCCGACGTCCTTTGTGATGTCCTCGAAGTGCTCCGGCGACCTCATCTGGAATTTGTTGATTACGTAGAAGATCGACTCTGCCTCGCGGTTGACCCAGCGGCACGTCTGGAGGAGGGAAAGCACCTGTAGTGAGGATTCGGATCAGTATGGAGAATTCAGGGGGATCGAATCACAGCGACTTACGCTTGGCTTGACTTCGCCGTCGAGCACGAATCGTTCGAATTTGGGGTTCAGGGTCTGCTTCGATGGTCAGCGACATGATTCTCCAGCGGTACAATCATCCATACCTGCGAGCTTGCGATCTGATCAGGGGCATCGACCATTGTGTCCTTCCGGAGTATGATGCCGGCTTCGATTTCTGGCTTTTCCACGCTGAAAACAAGCTCATAAATATGATTACGCAACTCTCCTGAGATCTTGAAGAACGGCGATTCCGTCTGTGGGTTGATCTCCGTCATTGTCTCGGTCTGATGGTGGTTCTTGAAAAGCTTTTACGGCTTATCGAAGTGGGAAGGTGTTTGTTCGCCGAGGAGCTGATGGTTTTGGTAAGATTTGGCAGATGTTTGTCTGTGTAGGGAAGAAGAAGAAACTGACGCAGGACGAAACCAAATAAAAGGAGCGGCCTGCCAGATTTTCAAGACTGGCATTGGCATTGGCAACGTGGGTTTTCAATTCCATGGGTCTCCCAAGATTCACTTCCAGAAGCCTAAGTTGAACTAGCGTATGGGAAAGCGCCGATTATATCTCGAGCCCTGACTTGGGTACCGGATTCACAGCATGCCACACCCACCTGAACAGAACTCCAAGATCATGTCGCTTGAAACGCACGATCGACAAGCAGTCTACTGCTATTTACGAAGCATGAACGCCGTTTCGACCCAGAAGCGTGGCATGTCAAAAACTGTGAGAACATGGGAAGCCGGCATCGAGCGTGATGAGCATTTACAACTTCTTCGTCGTTCCCGCATCGAACACATCTAGCTTCACGGGATTTAAATGTCCCAAATATCGCAGTCAGACGTTCACTCCATACCTCATCAGCCACGCATCACCTCAAGTGGGGAAGCTCAAGCTCCAGTACCATATCCGACTCCAAGCAACCTTCTCTCAACCTTCTCTCGATACAACAACTTCACACCCTGTACATATCGATCAAAGCAGCCCCACAGTACCGGACAGCACGCACACAGTTCAAGGAACAAAGAAAGCAAACATGCCACACCAAGACCCAGAAATCTACCACACCACACCAACCCCCCACTGCCCAAACTCCACCCTCCCGGTCCTCGTATACCGCAACGTCCTCCCCTCACCCATAACCGTCGACTCCATCACCGAATTCTTCGCTCAGAACGAATGGCACAGAGGCGGCGTGTTCAAGCACTACCCGACCGCACATTTCCACTCAAACACGCATGAGTGCTATGCTGTGCTAAGTGGCGAGACAGAATGGGTGAGAGCGTTCGCCCTTCGAACCGTTAGCTTCGATAACGAGCTGATCAGATCATGTCTAGTACCTCATACGCTGAACAACAAGTCAATGTGCCGTTCCACTGACTATCAAAATCGCGGAAGTCTCTACGGCGTAGGACCCCTCGACTCCCCTTCCACCTCTCCAGGCGTGACATTCAGCCTCTCGGCCGGCGACATCGCCGTTCACGCCGCGGGAGTCGCGCACCGGAATGTAGCGAGCAGTCCCGACTACGAGTATGTCGGAGTTTACCCCAAAGTCAGTCCTCTCCCATCCATGTCTCCTGGCCCGGAATGGGCTCGCTGACAAGCGCATGTGGCGAATGTAGGGCTCTCCGAAGTGGGACAATAATTTCTGCAAGGCCGATCCGGATACGACGAAGGAGATTACTGCGAAGACCGAGGGAGTGCCTGTGCCGGCATTTGACCCGGTTTATGGGAGAGGTGGGCCGCTGGTGAGGCTTTGGAGCGGGGCGCAGAAGTGAGGTATCGTTACGCCGGTCATGCTGGCGGAAGACCGTCACACTATCACTTCGCTGGTATTATGCAAACATCTATCTCATTACTCGTACCTCTCCATCCATAACCATACCCATCATCATCATCGTCCAAGCCCAGCTGTGCCCACTCAACTTCAATGCCACCCCTTCTTCTCATCCCCACCTCCACCCAAAACCCGATCCTCCACCGCCACCGGCGGCACATAAACCGGTCTCGGCGCCCTCACCGGGGCCGCATCCTCCGCAATCGCATCCTCATAACTCGGCGGCGGGGCCTCTCCCAACTCCTCTCCTCCACCCATCCCTTCAACAGGCGTGTAAGGAACAGTATTCGCTCCAAAGTCCGGGTCTTGACGGCCTTCGGCTCGAAGTTTCGCGTTGATGGGGTTGGTGGCAGGGGTGGCTGACGCGGCGGCCATGCGAGCGAGGACTTCGGGGGGAGGTGCGATGCCGGAGAAGACTTGGGCGTCGAGGCGGAGGGGGAGGATGATGGTTTGTGGCTAGTGGAGATGTCAGCTGATCGTCTTGCGAAAGTCTCTCTGGAGGACCACAGAGGGAGTTGCGGTGGTGGTGGAGGGTATGATCGGATGCGGGCAAGTGTTGCAAAGGGTGGAGCCTCTGCGTGTGCATCGTCCTCCATCTCAAGCTCGCCGCGTACAATACCATCACCACCCCCACCCATCCTCCCCATCGTAGTCCACGCAAAGCGTACCTTTTCCTTCCCCCTCCCTCGATACGCCAACCCCACCCTCACATCAATCTGATAAAACCTCTGAATATTACACGTCACAAAGCCCGGCGCGACCGTATTCGGCAGTCCACAGCCCTTCCACAAATTCTCATCCACCACGCATTCCTGTCCTTCCCCTCCTCCTCCTCCTGCTGCTGTCTCCAGCAAGGGAATGTCGAGATTACTCTTGCTCATCACGATCCACGACTGGCTTTCCGTGCGAAAGACTTCGTGCGCGCGGATTTTGGTGTGGCCGATGAGGGAGATTTGTAAGGAGGTCAGGTGGATTGGATCGGTGGAGGTGTTGAGTCGCTTGATGAGGAGGCGGAGCGGGATGGATTGGCTGCAGGTCAAGATGGCCGGTTCGGGGAGTCGAGCGTCAAGGCTGATGGCCGGGGCTGGGTGGTCCGACTGCACAGCGGTGGGACTGGGAGGAGACTTCGAATCACCACCTGAGCTGAACAGATGGCGCATCTTCTCCCTCGAAGCGGAGACCGGCTCCCCTGAAGGAAACGCAGTAAACGCATGTCTCTGCCTTGCATAAGTTTCCGAACCTGAACTCCTCGGCCTGGGAGGTTCGATGGGAAAGAAATTGAACGGCGCATATGCCCTCGGGTTCTCCTTGAACAACGACTGCCGCACGACGGTGACTTTGACGAAATATCGGATTTCCGCTTCACCCGGGAATCCGCTGAGGGTGGGTGGAAGAGTACGTTTGACGTGTTGAGATGCGGGCATGGCGACGTCCATGCCGACCATGACGGGGACGTGGGCGTTTTGGTGGGCATTGCAGGAGTTGTTGAAGGGGAGTTTGAAGGAGAAGGGGTAGGCGTGGGTGCCGATGGGGAGGGTGTAGGATTGGCGCGAGGAGGAGGGAAAGGTGGGTGAGCCGGCGGTGTTGGTTTGTTGATGGCCGATGGAGCTTGGTGGGAAAACGGTTTGGGTTTTGTAGAGGATCTGTGATTAAAAGCCATGTAAGTCTGTGGTGAAAAAACAACACATCCTTGAGAATGCAATGCCAGTGAGAACACACCTTATGATACTCCACCACCGCCCGACTCCTCTCTCCATTCGGTCCCGGCGGCGTCATCAACCTCGACCGACTCTCTCCCTCCAACTTGACGACAATACTAGCAATATCCGCACTCTTCGTCGTCCTCACCAACACCCTTCCCGACAAGACGTCCAAATTGGTATACGCGACTGTCGTCGTCCCTGCAGGAACCTGACCCTGATTCGGGTTGTGTGTGGGACTCTGGTTCGGATCTTGGTCGAGCGCGATGCTGGCGCTGAGCGAGCTGGAGGTACCGGTCCATTGGGAGAGACTGGGTCCGCCTCCGCCGACGCCGCTGGGCCCGCCGGCGTGGAGTTTGGGGTGGAAGGCGCTCATTCGGGTTGATTTTTTTCGCTTCTCCAATCACTATGTTCGCGAGATGAGTTGGACCAAGTGTGTCTCTTTCAGAGTGAGGCGGTATCTTGGTTTTCCACGTGCGCGGTAGGAATGTGGTCCAGTGAAAGGTCCTATCGTCTTCCTCGAATTGGATCCGGCTACTGGCTGCTTGAAGGTTTTTGATACCACGTTCTTGCCCGCGCGATACTCCTCCAGAAAGATCAAAAGTGAGGTCCAACCTGGTTCCGGTCTTCCAAGCCTCAGATGATGTCAAATATGTGGCTCCAATCAACCAAGACCAGGATGGCGCATATAACCAGCCAGTATTCCCTGTCTATTCCTGGCTCTTGCAGTCGTCCAAGCACTGGCGCTGCAGATGATTTTGGACGTCACTTTGTGGCTGGAGCTGATGTCTTTGCAGTTTGGATGTATTTGCGTGTTGTCGTCGTGGTGGTGAAGGGCTGATCCGGCAGGTCCGAAGCTGTGTTTACTCAGCCACGATGGATGGCGTTTTGGCGGGACGTTTTTTTTGTTTGTCACATGCGATCTCGTCGCGACAACATTCTATGTGATCTGGAATATCTGGTGGAGTATCTTGCGATCCAGAAAGTCATGTTGTGGATGATAAGAGTGTGAAAATGGTGATGGAATGCAGGTGATGCTTAAAGTGCTTTCAAGCACTGATGTTCAAGGATTAGGTATTATTCTAATGCGTTTCGGGCTGTTGTCCTTCTTCTCTCTTCCTCTCCTGTCTATCAATGCTCGCTCCAAAGATGATGTCCCAGTGTCCAAACACGCTTCCAATTTTTGGCCCAATTTGATGCCTTTTTCCTCCAACGCCATGCAGGTAAACAGATCCCAAATCCCAAAACCAAGCAAATCGCTTTTCCGAAAAAAAAAAGCAAATAAACAAAAGGGGTATCAATCAGATCCCAACTCCATCAATCTAGTAAACAGGCAAGGTCGTGCCGACCGCCCTCATCGGTGCGAAAGAGCTATACCCCGGCGGCGCATCCTCCATATCCACACCTCCCGCGAGTCCATAAGCCGGCGCAGGCCCGTTGGTGACGTCCCGCGGCGCAAAGTACGCATCCACACTCTCCTCCTCGTTGGCAGCGGGCGTCACGACCGAGCCTCGGCGTGGAGACGCATCGCCGTTCGAAGTCGACTCGCAGGATAGCTGGAAGGGGACTTTCAAGTCGAGCGTGCCGCCCAGACCAGCGGTTTGCAGACCCAGCTCGAATTTGAGTTGGTAGATCCGAGAGACGAGGCAGGAGTGGAAAGTTGGGACAAAGGATTTGTTGGAGGGGAGGGTGAGGGGTACGGTGAGTGCTGCAACGTAGTAGGGCGATCCGGCCTTGTAGGTTGATGATGGCTCTGGGTGAGGGAGCATGCTCGTGGAGGAGATGGACATGCCGGAGTCGCGGCGTGATGGAGCCTTTTTCGGGTCGTGCTTTGTCCATTCCACTGCGGCCATGCAGCGGGAGGAGAGGTTGATTTGTTCCGAGTGCATGCCTTGGGACAAGTCGGTGATGGCGGATGACTTCGTAGGGAAAGTGTGGCGAGCGGTGCTGGAGAAGTAGGTGCACACCTTCAGACGGCTGGTCAGGCTGCCAATGCGAGGAGGTGGGCAGGAGGAGTCTGCAGGATCGAAGCGGAGTTGAATGGTGGCGCGGGAAGTGGTTTGCTTGTCGGAGGTAGGGTGGGATTGGAGGACCATGCTGGGCGGTTGGTTGGCGTCCATGACGAGGGTGCCGAGTTTGCCTTTGAGCACTCCCTTGCGGATGGAACGTTCCTTGCGCATGGTGTATTCCGAGTCCTTGCCGTCGACGTCGAGAGGAGGTTGCTCGTCGTGAGCGGGAATCACTCGTAGGCGCTTGGCTTTGCTGGCGATTGTGATGGGTTTGGCCTCGCCCTCGGCGGCGTCCTTGTTCTTGGAGACACGTGCGAAGACTCCATAACGAATGCTGGCCATCTCGGGGACCATGTCATCAGAGACATTGCTATCCTCATGCTCCTGGTCGCCAAAACTTGGAGGCAATTGAAGGTGGGCATCTCGCACAGCCAGGCTGACCGCCTTGTGCTGGCATACTCGTGGGAGGAGATGCTGAGGAACGACAAAGACAAAGGGGAATTCGTACTTTTGGCCGGCTCGGAAAACACGATCTGCGGGATATTGTTCTCTGCAGTCGGGTTGTTGCAGCTTCAAAAACTGGTGGAAAGCTTCTGATCGTCCAGAGATAGCGGCCGCGGTGGTCAATCGCTCGACAAATGTTCTTGATGTGCCTACAAACTCGATCTCGACATCGTCGAATGAGATGTCAGAGGTGCATGTGATGGTGACGACGCCGTCGAGTTGATCCAAAGTGGTGTAGACACTCCTCTCGCGATTCAGACGGATCTTGACGTCCGGGCGGTTGCCCTGATAGAGGGAGCGGATTTTCTGCATTGGAGCATCGTTGGCAGAGCTCGCAAAGTGCTGTGTGGTGGCCATGACTGTTCTTGTAGGTGACCCAGCGGTCGCACAAAGTGACAAAGCAATGTCAAAGGGCGCTGTCAAAGGGCGTGGGAGGCGGGAACGCAGCCAATGAACAGCTCGATTTCCAAGGGAGAGCTGGTTGCAATCGGTGACTCAAAGGCGGGGATGTCGCTGATCGCGGTACTTGGATGGGCGTGATGGTCAGGAGATCCAATCGCTGGGGTGGTAGCCAATAATCTGGTATCGAATGTGACGGTGTCGTGATGCTCCGTGTGGTATTAGGATTAGTCAGGTAGGGGATGGTCGGGGGAGTGGTAGTGGTAGGGATGGTCTCTGGGTGGTCTTGGGAATGGGCGGTGGCAGAACCGGCGGCGATGGGAGACATATATAACGAAAGCGGACCATGTTCCACGTTTCCCCATGAGGAGCGTGCCATGCGCGTTCCACCGTCCGCATCAGACTCACGTTGCCAGCCAGAGAAAGTCATGTCAGACCAGCACACATTCGTCGTGTCTTTCCACCCCAACATTCAACATTCGCGTCCAATTGGCCGGGATGTCAGCCACTCGTTCTACAAGGGACTCATAGTGGATCCCTCGCGCTAGGATCGAAGCAGAAGCATCAACCCTGGCCAACTCTACCGAACAACTTTATGCGAACCTGGCCAGCTTCCCCTGATATAGCTCTCACCACGACGACGGTTCAGCAGAATGCCGTCCATCACCACCCTACTTGCACTCGTCCGGCCTCAATCGTTTGATCGAGGGACACAATCCTGAATTTGTTCGTGCGGAATACACCTCCTTGCCAGACCCATCTCGATCCCGGCGGTGGAACAGCAGGTTTCCAACCAGACGGTGGTCGCGCCATGGTGGGTGCGAAATGGCAAGGCAAGACACGCGTGGAATGTCAGTCCCATGCGGTAGCCATATCGGGTTCGGAATCCCATGGCCCAAGAGAACAGTCAGCGGCACGGACGGGTCGGTCAGACAAGATGTGTCATGGAAATCGAAAGGCGTTGCCGCGTGTGTGGGCGTGGTGCACATGGAACGGGCCAGAACACCAATTTCCTTGAATCCTCGGCCATTCGACAAGGGCAGGGGCGGAAAGGGCGCCGGTCGCGGCTGAAAATCCTCTTCAGACTTTCCGGGGTCCCTCGAGAAAATTCTTTGCTCAAGCCACAAACGTGCTGCTTTGGTCATGCGCTAAACTGCATGCGGCTCGAAATGCCGGATTTGCTTCACATCGGAGGAGAGTCGGGGCTGACGACCTGACGACTTCGGAGCAAATAATGATGCCACGAGGGATGGACAACTGGCAGGTAAGGTATCGTGAGATCGGGATCGTGCAGGATACTTGCATACTTGTCGTGCCTGCCGAGTCTTCCATCGCCTCCTTGGGCGCTCCCCTCCCGTCCGCCTCCCCCGTCCCCTCCCTCGCCTACGTAGGGCTGAGAGAAAAGAGTTCACACCGACTCTCCGATCACCGGCCCGACACGATCGATCAGTCTGAGGCTCAATCTTTACCCGGGCGGCAACCCGATTCTACTGTACTTGCCTATTGCGGTGAAGGAGAACATGCCTTGACTGATGACCTGATGCTGACCATGTCGACAAGGATCACGTCTGCTTTCGAGTCAGCCAGGTGCAATTTCTTCTCACACACCTTGATGAGATTTTGGAAGCACGACACTGACCGAATCGAATACAACATGGACCATCGCGATGTACCTGCCAAGATGATCTCATGCGAACGTCACGCCACGCAAGCATCACGAATCCGCAATTTTTCTCGTCTCCACCGAACTCCTCCTTCGCATACGCAAAAATCACGATCGATCTCTTTTATCATTTGGATGCTGAAGAAAGACTCTCTAGATTGATGGATCATCACGGTCGTCTTTTGCTGTCGCGTTGGAATGGCCTCAATCGCATGGCTGAGGAGATGGCTTGCCGTCGACGAGAGATGCATTTTGCTGCCAGAGTGTCGCCTGTTCTGCACTTGCATCGCTTTCAACTGTGATAAGAATGATGGGTCAGGCCCGATCGTCGCGACGGAAGCAGTGGGTAGAACGGCCTGTCGGCTACGAGGAAGCGATGCCTCGAGACGTGGAATCCGACCAGGTAGGCGATGATCTCGACTTTCTCTCTCTCTCCATCTCCCGTCACGATCAGATCTTCTACCAGCTTCGAGAGTTCCATGCGATACTCTCGGCATCACGAGAATGTGATCCATCAACTACCGGCTTGTTGGCCCTGCGAAAGCACCTTGGTCAACGCACTATAACGATCGAGGAAGCCGATCGAGGAAGCCGATCGAGGAAGCCGATCGAGCATCATCGAATCCATGTCTTCCATGCGTCCAGCGGCTTCATGCAAATACACACGGGCGACCAAGGTGAACGAGCGTGGTGTTGAGAATCGAGGGCTTCATTGTCTCATCATATCACAGTAAGCTCGTATCTTGTAACTTCCCTTCCAGTTCGACTGCATCATTCACACAAAACTTTCCGATACCAATCATTTCCATCTCATTCCCACCCTCCACTTCCAACCCTTGTGTCCCAGCATATTCATACACCCATCCTTCCCATCCTCCAGTCATCAAAACTATTCCATAACCCCCCTCTCCTCCGGCTTCTGCTCACTCGGCTTCTGCACGCCCCTAAACGTCGAATTGAACCATCCCGCCATAACCCCTTCACCCGCCTGATTCTGCTCCGTCTGACTCGCCCTCCTCGCAGCATAATCCTCACTTCCCCGCTTATGATGCGTGAGATTACTGAATTTCCCGCCGTTGGATGCCGCGGAAGACTATACATCACACTACTGTCAGCATCGAGCCACACCATGATGATCACGTACACATGATGCCAACAACGTACCCGTCTCCTTTCCCCTCCGATGGGACTACTCGGTGAAGACCCAGCATCATTCGTCAACGGCTTATCGACCAGACTCCCCGCGTTGGAGGAAGCGGTGGAAGCGCGGCGCATGGCGTCGAGGACGGCGGTCCCTCCTGCTCCTCCGTAGGATTGCGAGGGCCGACGAGCGGGTTCGTGGACTTCTTTGCCGCGTTGAAACATGCCGCGGCGGTCTTGCCAGGGGGTTCCCGCGGTGGTGGTGGTGGGAGAGGAAGGTTTGGCGTCGGGGAGGGGGAGGGGAGTGGTGTCGGTTGGGGAGGACATTATTGGTATGTTGTTTTGAGGTTGGCTGATCGTTGGTGAAGGGTTGCTTCGATGATTATTTGAGACTGGTGGATGGAATAGAAGTCTCGTGCTTCAATGCTTATGAGTCTACAGAAGAGAAGAGAAGAGGGAGAGAGGAGGTAGAGAGCTCCGTGACGACCACCTCTACCTTATGCTCTCCAATCCAGCCCAACCTCTCCTCCTATCTCGTGCCAATGATGATGCTGCTGACGATCAAGCTCACTCGCGTATACCCCAGATCTGCACCCAAAACTGCGGGGTATAGCTTCGTTTTCGATCCCTTGACTTGCTTGACCAACCAATCACCTCTGATCCTGGTTCGCGGACTGCTCTCCGATTCAATGGCGGAGGAACTCCTCGCGTGGTGAGCAGGGAAAGATGCTTGTCGCGATGGGGTTTGCGTTGATGACTTGTGGTGGAGATCGTCGGGGTGGTGGTGAAGGTGCGATGTTGTGTGGGGGCCGTGGAGTTGCCGTGGATGAGCCGGTGTTGCTCGAGCTGGTGTTGGATGTTTTGGTCATCGAAGATCTCACCATCTCAGTCTCTTGCAATCTTGTCTTGAATGCTTAATAATACCATCATCAACAGCGTCGCCTCGTCTGTACTGGTCATACCAAACATGGTAGGACAGAAATGCCGGAGTAAAGTGGATGAACCGAGGTCTTGGCCTGGGTGCTCGAAGAGGGGAGCGCAGCAGAATGATGAGGAGGTGCTTGCTCAGAAGTGCGATCGCCCGTGGGTCCTATAGGGAAACAGGTGACTTGATACTGCCGACAACAGGACAGCACAGCGCAGCACAGCATCTTTCACGGATCAAAGCGGCATCTCCATCATCTTCCTCACACCTATACTCAGCACTTCTCCATCACATCCACAATGTCTAGCCAACTCCGCTCCGGCCCTCTCGCTCCCGGCATAGCCTTCATCACCGGCGGAGCACGAGGTCTAGGCAACGCCATCGCTGTGTCCTATGCCCGGGAAGGAGCGAAAGGTATCGCTTTGGTGGATATCTTAGACGATAAAGCGTTGGAGGCGGGAAAAGCGGAGGTGGAGAAGTATGGCACGAAGGTGAGGTTTGCCCGGGAATCGAGTCGAAGGATGACTTCGTGCTGACAAGGGTGATGGGTTGCAGTGTATCACTATTCGTGCGGATGTCACCAAGGAAGCGGACGTGGAGCGGGCTATTGCTGAGACCGTCGAGGCGTTCGGGCGTATCGATTATACTGCGTGAGTGGCACTTCGCCGTCGAACTCGGAGTTGAGACTGATCGACCGCATCACACAGAAACTTCGCCGGCATTCTCGGATCGCTCAACATGAGCTGGGACACCTCGATCGAAGACTTCAGCAGAGTCATCAACGTCAACCTCATCGGCGTGTGGATCTGTACCAAGTTGCAGCTCAAGCAGATGATCAAGCAGGATTCGATTGATGTGTAAGTTTGCACAGAAGTGCTGGCAGTGCGTGTGTGAGTCGAGACACTGTCTGACGAAAGAACCTCGTAGCGAACAAGGACGTATTCCTCAACTCGGCTCCATCGTCAATTGTGCTTCCGTCAACTCCATCCAAGCTGGAGCCGGCACAAGCGGCTACACAACGGCGAAACACGGTGTCGTTGGCATCACCAAAACAGTGCGTCCACCCCCACCACTCAACATCTTCGCGACTAACGGATCTCCCTCTAGGCCGCCCTCGAAGCCCGCGGCCACAACATCCGCGTCAACTGCGTCTCCCCCGGATTCCTGCGTACAGACTTGTTGAAGACGCCCATGGCCAACGGCGAGGTCACGGACGATGTCATCAAGGAGTACGAGAGGCGACAGGGACGGAATGCGACGTTTGACGAGGTGGGCGATGTGGTGGTGTTGCTGAGTACGCCGAGGATGAGTTTGGTGAATGGGCATAATTTGGTGGTTGATGGGTGAGTTGTGTTCTTATTCTTGAGGTTGGAGGCTTTGCTGACGTGGCTATGTTTTGCAGAGGATTTACAATCAACGAGAACACGGCGTGATGAGGCTGTTATGCCCAGAAGGATTTGCATGGTAGATTGCACAGACTAGACACGAGGACATCCATATCAGGGTGCTTAGGTGCGTATGACCGGCGGGAGACTCTACGAAAGACAAGACGCGCGATGGCCAGAACGAACAGATTGGGAGCAGCATCCAAAACGATAAGATCATGATATTGGATCTTGATCGACACTCGCATCACATTGTCCTCCGCACTTGTACAATCCATTTCGAAATTTGCGGTCGAACGATCACCGTCCAACAGTTCACTGTGCTCTTCTGTCAACCCGGAGTTTCAGTCCTCACGATATCAATTCGACGTGTTCATGACAGTACACCAACCTACCGTCACTTGTGCCCTCGCACGAGCACACTTGTCAAATATTTGTCGTCACCCGTCCTCTCTGTACGAGCAATGTAGCAAACATATCTTGTTTCAAGATCGCGTTGATTTCCGTCCCTCAATAGCATATATACATAACCCCATGGGCATCTCCGAGAACAGCCTCAGATCCTTCAATCCACAAAGCGAACATCGATCCCATCACCATCGCAGCCCCAGCCAAAAATGAAGCTCTCCTTCACCCTCCTCACGCTCGCCGCATTGGCATTCGCAGTAAGTCTCAACCCTCCTTCATCATCATGGAAATCAAGAGAACTAACCGCCCACGCTCCCAGCTCCCTCGCCACCAATACGACCACGTCTCCACCCTCGACACTGACATCGAACTGAGTGCTCGCGCGGAGAACAAGCCAGTCGAAGTGTACCAGAAGCGGGAGATGATGTTGCATGAGATGGACGAGATGACGGAGGATTGTGAGGAGGCGATGATGGAGGGGAAGAGTGGTGATGAGCTTTGAAGGAGGGACGAGGTTGGAAAGGGGTTCTCGAAACGGGTCTGGCAGAGCACACAATTCAACATGGCATCATAGTTCCAATGTCGTTGCGTTCGCAATTTCCTGCTTTCAAATCGCTCGACCTCGACATCACCACTCTTGTCAGCCTCCAAATTTTCCTCACGCTCCAACAGCCACCGGCGCACCAACAGCAGCATGTCCATTCACCCCCTCCCTACCAAACAACTTCTCCCTCCTCTCCCTCGCCCTCTCCTTCCTCGCCGCCAACCCCGCCTTGACCTCTCCCTTGAACGTAATATTCCCCACATGATTCACCTCTCCAGTCAAATGCAGCGGTCTCACAACCTTCATCGCTCCGGTTCCCACACCCATCACCTGACCCATGATGATACACTCACTCACACCCTCGATGTCATCCTTCTTCATCTTCGCCGCCGCCTCAAACAGATGGTCAGGCGTCTTCTCAAACGACGCGAGCTGTAGCACCGAGTCCCTCATCTTCGCCAGCCCGAAGCGCGTGATGCCCAACACTTCGCCTTTGTACGTCATCACGTCCGCGAGGAGTTGCATGTGTCGAGGATCAATGTCCATACCGCCCATGACGGCGGAGATTTCGTCGATGATGGTCTTTCTCGCGGCTTCGATGCCGAGCACGTCTTTGCATTCCATGACGTTGTTGGATTTCGTGCGGTATCCGTCCACGCCATCGGTGGTCATACAGGCTTTCAAGCCGTAGCCTTCGACGAGCACGGAGATGGGTTCGCGGCCGGAGGCGTCGGCTTTGTCGTCCTTTTTCATGATGGCGCGGGCCGCGTCGGGGTAGCCTTTCACAACCACGGCGGGGAGTTTGCGTTTGAGAGTGTGGATTTGCATAAAGAGGACTTCGGAGTCGTCGTTGTCGGAGAAGCGGAGATGTTTGGTCGCGGCGGCTTTGCGGAGTTTGGAGCTGTCGGGGAGGGTGAGGCGGACGCGGATGTGGGATTCGGAAGCGCTGGCAGACACACCCATCGATTTGAAACCCTTGGAGCGGTTGATGGCTTCGGTGATGTGCCACATTGTGATGCGGAGACCGAGGTTCTCGACTTGTTCCCAGTTCACGCGCATGTTGATGTAGCAGCCGTGGGCGTGCCAGACGTCTTCGATGTAGTCGACAATGTCGCCGAGGTAGGTCTTTTCGATCAGTGCTTTGGCGAAGCGGCCTGCCATTTCTTCGTAGGGCGAGTCGAGGGCGCAGGTGATGACGGGTGTGCTGATGGACTTGCTGGCGTTGATGATCTCCTTGATACGAGGTACACCTTGTGTGATGGACATGCCGGCGACACCGGCGAAATGGAAAGTCTTCAAGGTCATTTGGGTACCAGGCTCACCGATGGACTGTGCTCCGACAGCTCCGACAGCGTGGCCGGCTTCGACCTTGGACTTTTCAAACTTCCTCAAACAGAGGTAGAGGAAGCATTCCAGCGCTGACTGGGACAGCTTGAAGACATCGTCACTGCCGCGGTGTCGATGTTGCGAGCTGACCAGCTTGCGAACATGTTTGAAGATGTAGTTCGTCACATCGTCGAGGAAGGTCCTGCTGTATTCCAGCTGATCAGTCGATTTTGGAGTGGCATCCTTGTAGGGCAGAGGTAAACCATCGTCAGTGATTCTGACCAGCTTGGCGCGCTCCTTGTCGAGAGTCTCGTGGACCATCTCTTCGATCTCATTCTGAGTCAGACCGCGCTCGGAGTTGTCCCAGGTGCTGGTGATGGCATGCATCCAGGTACGATCGAAGTTGACCGGCTTCGCATTGCCCTCCATGTCCACCGGATCGAGACCGTCATCACCAAACTTCATCTGCACGACGCCGGATGAAGAGTTTCGAACTGTCAAGTCGTACTGCGCGCTCAGATCTTCCAAACTCTTCATCAACCGACGAGACATGTAGCCCGTCTCGGCGGTCTTGACAGCGGTATCGACCAGACCTTCTCTTCCAGACATGGCGTGGAAGATGAACTCAGTCGGGCTGAGACCGCTGAAGAAACTGTCGACGACGAAACCTTTGGCGAGCGGATCGCGACTCGCTTTGGGAAAGTGCGGCAGTGTGCGATCTTGGAAGCCATCCAGGACACGTTTGCCTCCAATAATCTGCTGTCCGACGGCCGCCACCATCTGCGAGACGTTGATGTTGGATCCTTTGGACCCACATTTCGCCATGGTCAAAGGTGCGTTGAACTTGCTCAGCTCGGCGAAGCAAGCGTCACCGCACTGCTGTCGGACTGCGCTCAGAATACCAGACATGAGAATCTCCATGGTCTGCTCCTCGTCGCACCCAGCGCTTCGTTCAAGCTGGCCCTTCTTGAACTTGTCGATGATTTCGTCACACTGCCGATATGCGGCGTCGACGAGTTCCTTCTTCCGCAGATTCAGCTTGTCGCTGGGATAGACATCACTAATGCCAATGGAGAAGCCTTGCTCGCCCAGCCATCGAGCAGACAGTTTGGCAAGTCGCGTCATGGCAGCTGCAGCATAGTCGACGCCGAAATCTCTCATGATCACGTAGAAGACACTGGTCTTCTTGCCATCACCAACTGTCGCCTTGTCGAACCCACCACACATGGTCACACTGTTTCGAATGACCAGGTAGGAGTCCGAATCGACCATGTCATCGATGTCACCTTTTCGCTTCGGGGGTGCGAATGACTTGAGCTTGGCTTCAAGATTGACATTGACGGGATAGTGTCTGTGCGGCTTCATCAGAACGTCCCAGATCTGCTTGCCAGTCCAGAGTGTCTGCGGCTTCCAAATGGCTGGCGCCGGGATCTCGATGTTGTGCGTTTCACCGGTGAGTGGATCCTTGACTTGTAATCCGTCGTACATGAATGTGACCGCTTGGTTGAATTGGCGTCGGTTGAAGAACTGGTCCTTCCGACTGATGAGAAATGCTCCCGTGATGAAGTCTTGAATAGCGGCAATGATTGGGGTTCCGTTCTTGGGAGTGGCCAAATTGTGCTTCACGCCCATCAGCTCAGTGGCTTCTGTTCGTGCTTCTTCCGTCTGCGGGACGTGCAAATTCATCTCGTCACCGTCGAAATCGGCGTTGTAAGGATTGCAGACACACTCGTTGAGTCGGAATGTCCTCCAAGGTCGAATCTTGGCTCGATGTGACAGGATGGAGAGCTTGTGGAGAGAGGGCTGACGGTTGAACAGGACGATATCTCCATCTTCCAGATGTCGTTCAACAGTATCTCCAATCTCGAGCTGATCTGCGACTTTTTTCAGATCTCCCTTGAGACCCACCATGCGGAGGACCACTCTTCGACCATCCCGTCCCTTGACGATGAAATTGGCACCAGGGTGAACTTTATCACCACGTCGAACACATGCCTTGAGTTTCTCAAAGTTATGTTTTGTCACTCGCTCGGGATATGTCATGTTGACAGCAACGCGCATGGGTACTGCAACCTCATCGATCGACAAGTTCGGGTCGGGAGAAATGACCGTACGACCAGAGAAGTCGACACGTTTTCCTGACAAGTTGCCACGGAATCGACCTTGTTTACCCTTGAGTCGCTGGCAGAAGCCACGCATTGCCTTGCCATAAGAGCTGTCACGGGCCAGTCCAGGAATATTGCCGTCGATGTACATTGCGATCTGAACTTGGAGAAACTCCCACATGTCCATGACCTTTGAGAGTTGCTGTCCGGCACGAAGTGTTGCAATCATCAGACTGTTGATTTGAATGATGTCGCCTAGCTTGTTCGTGATGTCGTCTTCAGTGCTGGCGGTCTCTTGTGCCACAGAAGGACGAATCGCCACAGGTGGAGCAGGAATGCTGGTCCATATCATGTACTCAGGCCGTCCACCACTGTGCGGATCCATGCCAAGAAGCTCCACATCCGCGTTTGGTACTTTCTTCAAGATGTTCAATACTCTCAACGGGGTGAGATCATCCGCGGCACGCTTCATGTGTCGCTCGATCTCCGGATTCGCTTTGATGGCCTCTTCGAATGTCGCCTCGAAAGCCTGCATATGCGCCGGCTTGACCTTGCTCTTCGCATTGGAGTTCGTGTAGATGGCGTACTTGTTGTGAAACATCTTCACCGGATGACCGGGAACCTTTCTGACAGGGCCATTGAAGGCAGAGCAGTGTGGGCACACCTTCACCTTTCTGCATTCAGCCGAGATTTTCTTCGTCAAGACTTCCTTTCTAAGGCCGTCAAGTCCGGGTCGTCTCAGGCTCTTCAGATAGGCTCTCTTGTCCTTTTCCGGCAGCAGCACTCTGCTGCACTCCTTGCACACGCAGTTCAATGCATCGATGACTTTTTTGATGTATCCGTAGTGAAAGCATGGCAAAGCCAACTTCACATGTCCGAAATGTCCATTGCACTCTTTCAAGCCCTGTCCACATGTTCCGCACAGTCCATTCTTCGACGATGTTCCCAGACGCTGATCGAGTGGTCCATGTTTGGTGATGCTTCGTCCTGCACCAGGTTGTGTCGCCAAGTCGTATAAGTTGCGGTCTGCGACTGGCACGACGGACTGTGCGATGATATCGGAGGGACTGAGAAGGCCGAATTGCAGCGACTTGATGCGCTTCGGAACTTGGTCAATGACCTGCTCTTTCGAGGTGAAGTCGTCGGTGGAGGCCGTGTTGTCCATTATGGCGGTACGGGAGAAGAGCCAAGTGCTATCGTGAGTGGTTGCTGTCGATCATGCTGAGGGCTGAGTGTCGCAGAGAGGTTCTCATTCCAGCCATGTAAGAGTGGTCCGTATGAGTCGTCTTTGATATTCCTCAAAATCTCGAACTTCAGCGAGCCGAAACTCTAATTTGGCGGGGCAAAAGCTAGCGTCGAATTAGTGCGAGGGAGCGGGCCGTTTCAGATAAGAACCTCTTATCGGAGCACGACTCCACAAGAGCTCGAGTGATCGACGTCGAATATGAGTCGAGGAAGTTGCAAGACGTTGTTGTCAGTCCTCGGGCAGGCAAGAAGGGCCACTTTTCGGACGGTACAAGGCGTGAAGACCACGCTCGCAACAAGAAGTCCGAGCCCGGGATTTCCTCACTACTAGCACATCTCGGTCTGGCTGAAACTCCAGTCTTCGAACACAATCACTCTCTCATTATCTATTGACCAGCAACTGCTGTGAAGTGACCGTAAAGCGAAACGGGTGAGTGATATCTCATGAAATAGTATTCAGGAGAAAATGCTCAGAGAAGTGAAGTGAAGTGGTGTTCGTCACTTGACCATCCCCCCTGCTGCCTGGCTCGAAGCTCTCGACGGGAGCCCCTCTTATCGTAGTAAGGTAAGGTAGTCATCCTCACGCCGAGCTCAGCTGTAGCCTTCCTTGCAACCTCCTACACCTCACTTCACCACTTCACTTTCTTCCATCTCCGCACACCGAGTCACTTTGTCGTGTTGCACTGCAGTGCTTCTCGCCGGCCGCCTCACTTGCGACAGCCTCGTCACTGACCTCGACGACTCGATCACTGACGTTCTTTCCACCTCGCAGTCACCCACTGCACGCACTTCGATTCCGATACCACGACGACATCGCCGTCGACATCGACTTCAGCACACACGACAAGATGCCACCACTGGTTCTCGCAACCATGACGTCCTCGTCCGCCGTTCCATCGGCCACCAACGCCTACTGTGAGTCTCCATGTCCGCGCTCTGCCGCCGCCGCCACAGCCTCCTTCAAGTCTCTCACTGACCTCCACCTCTCACCAGCCGTCACCGTCCGCCTCGAGTCGACCGCCTCCACCGACAAGCGGATCCTCACCCTTTCCTCTGGCAGCCCTCGCACCATCGGTCGTGCGTCCCGAACAAAGATCAAGGACCTGAAGGAAGCGCAGGATAATGCCCTCTTCGACTGTCCCGTCGTGTCCCGCCAACACGCCGAGCTGCGTGCGACAAATGCCTGGCTGCCAAGCGAGCGTCAAATCACCATCACCGATCGTTCCAGCATGCACGGTACCTATGTCAACAGCAAACGTCTCAGACCAGGCATGCCATTCACGCTGGTCTCTGGTGACGTGATCAAACTAGGCGAGCGCGTCACCCAAGGTGAACGTATGTGCCCACGTATCTTGACTTTTTATGACTCTGTTAACCCTCCATTCAATACAGACGTCCACGAAGGAGTTTCTCTGGTTTTCTCTCGTGTTCCAAGCCTTCTTCAGCAACCCACCAACCCTATCATCACGACTTCAGCTCCAGTTCAGCGCGGCTTCCGCGTACCATCCGTCTCCGACGCTTCAGATCTGGAGAGCGACAGCATGTCCTTTGTGAGCGACCAGGAAGAGGAAGACACTTCGGCTCAAACCACACCCGAGGATTTGAAGATGAAGTTGGGCAGCCAGCAAGCTCCCATCGATCTCGATACGGGCTCGGCGAGCCCAAGTAAGGTCGTGTCTCGCGCTGTCTCAAGTAAGGTTATCAATCTCGATGATGAAGATAGCGAGAGCGATGACGGCTTCTGCGTACCTGGAGCAGTCACCGGCGACGGTGCTGGTGTGATGCCTCCCTCGGGCCAGGAGAGTGTTGGTGCAGAGATGGAATATTCTGTCTCCGAAGATGAGGACCAGCAAGATGATCTCGCATCCGAAGCAAATTCGAAACCAATGGCAGAACTCGATGACGAGGAGCTGGCTGACATGGGATGCTTTGCCCTTCGTCCCTTGGACGATGTCGATGAGGTTGACGGTTTCGAGTATGAGGAGGACGATGGCTTCGACGACGAGGGGAACGACGGTTTCAACGACGGCTTTTCCGACAGCGGCTCTGACGACCAGTCCGATAATGAGGAGCAGGACCGCGAGCTGTCTCCAGAGCTCGGCCGTACCTCCTTTGATGAAGATGAGCATGTCGATCGCACCGAGACCATCAGCTTTGCTCCCGTGGTCTCTCAGTCGCAGCCGGCCGCCGCCACTCTCCAAAAGCCGCGCTACGATCCAGTCCGCAGCTCGCAGCCTCCAGCGGAGACCAACACTGAGCGTTTCAAGTCCAAGAACTACACGTATGGATACCCGGACTTTGGACGTGTGACGAATCTGGCTACTGACTTCGACCACAGCAGTCGTTTCGACATCGGCCCAACCGGCTTGTACGAGCCCCTCTCTCAGTTCGATGGCCTTTTCGACCCATTCGCCCTGCGCGGTCAACCTCCCTACGAGCAACGCTCGATGGGTGGATTTCAGCCAGCACCTCAGTTCCACTTCGCGGATGACCCCAACCTCTCGAGACATTTCGACTCCCATGTAGCGCGGCCAGCTGAGCCTTCGGCTCCGACCATGAAGAACAGAATCTCAATCGATGAACTTGTCGACAATATCGGCATGTCCGTACCACGGACCACTGCGAATGCCGCTGTCTCGATGCCGACTGCCTCCTCCAACACGAACAAGCGCAAGGCTGAAGAGATGACCGCCGGAGAGGCCCATCCGACCGAGCCACCGACCAAGAAGACCATCGAAGCCCCTGTGGTCCACCGCACCGGTAGCGTTGTCGTTGCGCGCGCCTCGACTGAGCGTGCAAAACTCAACAAGCGTCGCGTCATCCAGAAGGCAGCTTTGGCTGCGGGCAAGGTCATGGCGGGAGCTGCTCTCGGCACAGTCGGCTCGATTGCCTTGTTGAGTAGCCCTCTGGCCACTCAGCTCTGCTCATGGTTGGCTTGAGGAAGATGAAGCATTCGAACGCAGAACATCGTTGATGCGGTGTGGTCCAGTGAATCACAAGCTTGTGGTCCGCCACGTCGGGAATGGAGTTCATGGAGTCACGAGGTGTTTTGTAATTTTTGCTTCCTTTTAATAATACCAGAGCAGGGCAGGCGAGCGTTAATATGGAGTTCGGTGGATCAGGATGGCGTTCGTGGAGGTCCCTTTCAACACGATGGACGGTGCTTTACAACGATATGCAAGGGTTTGAGTCACAGTGGAGCGACGAAGTGGTCTGGTACAGAGGCTGGAAGGAGTTCAAGGAAGATTTTCTGCTGGCATTTGATGATTGTGATACCAGAATTAGCTACCTTAGCATCTGATCCGCAAGATGAGCATGCTATTCACGAGATTCACAGCTTTCTACTGCGTCTGTTTCACGTGCTTCCGTCGTCCTAGTCCTCGTCTCGCTCTTTCCATTGAGTACAAGATGCAGACACGCGCCGCCTTCGATTGTGATGAAGTGCGAAGAGTTTGAGTGTCCATGATCGGCCGTGAAGTCTTTCGTTATTATCGATGCGTACAAATATGCTCACGCTATGATCTGCTATGCTATGCTGTGCGAAAACGCTTTCCCACTGAATGCAGTTGCGCATTTTCCCATGAAGGCGATCATTTGCGACCTGTCTCTTTTCCTCCGCCTGAAATCTGCTCTGCCCACCCACTACAACACCTCCGAAATGCTCTGCTTCTCAATCCGACTCAACTGATGCTCGTCCCTGAAAACACGGAAGTAGTCATCGGTATAATCCGAGCTGCCCATCTGCGTCAAAAACTCCTCGTCGTGCGTGATGATGATCAATTGGAAATTGCTCTGCTGTCTCCGCATCTTGATAATCTCACTCAAACTCGTCGCCAGAGCGCGGATATTCGCAGAATCCAAATTCGTCGTCGGCTCGTCGAGCGCGATCAAGCCGCAGTTGACGCCGAAGCACTCCGCCAACGCCATGCGGATGATGATGGACGCGAGGACTTTCTGGCCCGCGGAGCAGCGGCCGCGCATGTCGAGTTCGGCGTCTTGCTTGACCATGCACACGCGGTAGTTGTAGGTCTTGTTGGCCTTGACGGTCTCGTGCTCGGAGCGGATGAGGATCGTGTCGATGTCGGTGCCCTGGTAGGTCTTTTGCCAGAGTTCCGCGATGATGCGGTTGATCTCCTCCATTTTCAGGGAGTGGTATTTCATGATGGCCTTGTCGAGTGCGGAGCCGTAGCGGCCGAGATCTTCGATGGCGGCCTTGGTCGTCTCCACGTAGACGTGGGCTTTCTTTAGAGAACCCGCGGCGTCTTTGTAGTCGACGTTGTATTCTTCAATGTCGGCTTCAATCTGGTCGCTGAGGGACTTGAGCTGGCCGATGACGCTGGACTGTTTGGCGGAGATCTCATTCATGCGCATCGACCATCGCTGCGCTTGTCTGTTGTTCTCTTCTTGATCCTTCTCTGCGTTGTGCTCTTCCAGTTCCGCAATCTCTTCCACCACTTTCTTAAGCTGGCGGAGGTCGCGGCGATAGCGCTGGTTGTCGGAGATGCTGCGACGCGTGTCGGCGTGATTGTGAAGCAGTTCCTCGGCCTTTTTGATATTGCGAATGACTTCGGTCTTTTCCGCCTCGTGGCGTGCTTCCTCGGCTTTGAGGTCTTCGACAGCGCGCTTGCCTTGGCGAAGCTGCTCATCACCGCCACGATCATGGTATGCTTTGATCTCCGACTCGGCCATCTTCAACTTGTTGAGGCTCGCGCCCATCTTGCTCGACTTGGCCTGCAGCTCGCGGTCCTTATCGGCTCCACTGCTAGAGATCTCATCGTATTTGGCTTGGGCGGTGGAAAGCTTTGCTGACAGGCCTTGCAGTTCATCGTCGCACTTCTTGATGCTGTCGCGCTGGTCAGCCGTGAGTTTGTTGTACTCCTCTTCCTGCGCATCGAGTCGCTTCTTCTCTCTGAGCTCGTAGTCTGCCTTACTGAGGCTGCCTTGAGTGTTGCTGATCTCCAGCTGGAGCGCATTCACGTTTGCCGTCGCCTTGCTTTGTTGCCGGGTGGCGTCGGCGATGCGTGCGCGAACGGACTTTTGGTCTTCGCTGTTCTTCTTGACATCAGTTTGAACAGCCTCAATGCCTCGAGATGCGCCAACACTCTGCAGCTTCGATTCCAGACCATCAACCGCAGATTGCTTCTCCGCAATGCCAGAAACGTATTTCTGAATGTTCCTCACAGTGCGCTCCACATTCGTCACGCTGCTCTTGTTCGAGCTCTTCTCTGCAAAGATGGTGTCCAGACCTTCGAGTTGAGACACAAGCTTCTCACGCTCCTGCTCAAGCTTCGCGAGATCGGCCTTCTTTGTTGGGATCTCCTTCGTGCTCAATCTCTCCCACTCCTCGTATTGAGAATTGGCTCCCTTGGCCAGGTCCAATGCTTCCTCGGCGTCTTGCAACTCGTCTTTTGTGTCCTCTCCGTTCTGTTGCTGCTGCTGCCTCTGCACCTGCTCGATCATCCTGCTCAGCTCGGCGCGATTCTTGAAGCCTCGGCAGCACGTCTTGCATGCATTGACCCTTTCTCCTTCGTCAATGCAGCTCTGAAGATACTCGACGATCTGACCGAAATTCTCCGTGGCAGATTTGGCCACGTCGCGTTCGCCCTCCAACCGCTTCATCACCGCCAGATACTCCTGTGGTCGTTCCCCACAGGCCTCTTTGACGATCTTTTCTGCGAATTTGAGGTCTTCCTTCGCGTTCGCCAATTCTGCTTGTCGCTCCATGAGCTTGGAGTTGAGGAACCCCAATTCGCTGTTGGTGCCGTCTCTCTGCTTCTTGGCTTCCTCCAATTCAGCATCAGCTGCCTTCAAGGCGCGCTCGAAGTCTCGTTCGATTGTGGTCGGTGACCAAGCCTTGCCGAGCACAGTCGTGAGCTTGTCTCCATGCGAAGAGGTCATGGTGTCGAGGCTGCGTTGGTCCTCTTGTATCCCTTTCTTCAAGAGATCGAGTTGCGCAGTCTCGCCACCACGGCGGCTCGCATCTGCAGACTCAGCATCAAGCTTCTCCCTGACATCTTCCAGCCTCCTCAGCTCAGAGTTGTCACCATCAATTTTGGTGTCCCAAGCAGCGGACGCAAGAGCCTCCTGAAGCTTTGCAAGCTGACCCTTCTTCTCCTGCAGGCGAGACTCCAACGCCGCCCGAGCACCTTCGTCCACATCGATTTGATTCCGCTGAGATTGGATAGAACTGATCTTGCGTTCGTAACCTGTGATGGTTTGACGAGCAGTAGCCTTTGACTGACCGAGAGCCGATTTCCGCTCGTTGATGCGGTTGAGCTCTTTTTGTTGCTGCTGAAGCAAGTCTTGCAATTCGAGTCGTGCTTGTTCAAATTCCTCCTGCTGCTCGCGCGCCATCTTCGTAATGCGATCCATGAAGGCCTTTGCTTGGACATCATTAATCTCAAGATCGTATCCGCGAATATCGTGGCTTCGAGCAGTCTCCTTGATCATTCGCTTTCGTCCCTCCACTTGTCGATCGTAGCTCTCTTTCTGGGCCTCAAAGGACCCGCATTCGCGCTCCTTGGCGATGCGGCGATTGCGCGCGCTTTGGATGTTACCTTCGAGTGCTTGATATTGACCCTTCTTCGCGGACAAATCGTCTTGGTATGCCTCGACACGTTCATCATACTGCTGCAGCATGGTCTCCAATTGCTGGTCGCTGTCGGTCATCTCGACGATATTCTCGCGCAGGCTGCGAACGCTCTCCTCCTTGGTCTGCTTCTCGATGCGCCTGCCTTGAAGTTTTCCCACAATCAGCTCGTTCTCTCCAGCCTTCTTGAAGTATTCCGAGGCCCGACTTTGAGCTTCTCGCTGCTGTACTCCATACTCCTTGACCTGATCGCGCATAGCATCCGACTGATCGGTCAAAGTCTGCAGCTTCTTCTGCAGCTTGATCGCCTTGTCATTATTGGCTTTCGCAATCTCCTCGTTCGCCTTGAGCTGTACGAGTTCGATCTTCTTGTTCTTCTGCAGGATCTTGATGTTGTCGATGGCTTTGGTGTATTTGAGCGCTTCGAAGATCTGGTCGAATTTCTCTTTGAGGTCCTTGGGACTGGACATGGGCCACAACGACTCTTCTTGGTGGCAAAATATGACGCTCTCCAGTACTGCGCGGGAGACGCCAAGGAATCTGGGCATCATGGTGTCGATTTCGGCGACACGGGAGCTGATGACGTTGCGCTCTCCAGCTTTGCGCATGACGATGGTTGCATCGAGTGTCTTGAAAGTGCCGGCTGGCTTGGTCTTGGTGACTGTGAGTTGGAGGTTGCGCGTGCAGACCATCTTCATGTTTTCCGTGGAAGTGAATGAGATTTTGATCTGAGCCATGACTTCCTTCTCGCCGGCCATGGCAGGGTCATGAATGAAAGCTGCGCCCTTGGAGCCGGGTGGCATGATGCCCGTTGTCGCATACTTCAGACACTCGATGATGGTTGTTTTGCCAGATCCATTCATACCAACGATCAGAGTGAGTGGCGCATGAAACTCGATGGACATGGCCTTTCGATGGTCGAAAGACCGCACCCCGAGGATGGAGAGCTTCTCGATTTTGGACATGTTGACTGGTGACCTTCGGTGTCGGGGGAATAGATCGAGGTTGTCCAGATGATGCGCTTCTACGAACGATTATAATGCGTCGATGTCAGCAGAGGCGGTAGTCTCTCTGGCTGAGATGGGTGTTGTTGAAGCTTTCAAGCTTGTTGCAGCCGCAAAGAAGTAAGCTCCATCCCGGATTATTCAGTCGCTCCGTCTGGTGACTTGTCGAAGGAGGATGAATGTTGGTGAAGTGATTGATGAACGAGGGATGTTTGCCTGAAGTAGGCCAATTTGCGCTAGCCTCCCGAGAGACGCGCCAGTAGGCAGACGTGTCTCGGTCTCGGTCTCGGTTTCGTTTCTTGGTCGCTCGACAGCAATATCTTACCGAGACTAGGAGATCGTTCCTCCTCCTATTTTACGACCTCAACCCTCAAAGTGCATCACATTCGATCAGAGACGACGCTTGACGACCATCGCTGTGGCTTGCGACACATCATCCAGACATCAAATCTGAAATGAGGCGTCCCTCAGAATGCGTGCGAACAGCCGCAGGCGCCTTCTTGCTCGGGAGTCTGTCTTGACGTGGTCCTTTCAAGTCGGTCACTCGACCTGAGGGGTACTGGGAAGCGTCCATGGGGGCATTATTTATTTACTCGTATCTATGATGATGGAGTGGGCACAGGCTCCTTCCATCGATTGAAGGATCCGATTTCTGGGAGCAAGGCATCGCTGAAGAAAGTCCATCATTTTGCTACACGACGACATGTCAATGCTCGAGTCGTTCTTAAATATCTCGTAGCCTCTAGGACCAAGCACAGAGGCAACACGTTGGCGATTTTGAAGCAGACAAACACCGTGAAGCACCAACAAAGCATCCCAACCCGGATGCGGGCATGCTAACAGTGGTTTTCTTGATCAAAGAAGACAAAGGCAAGTCGTACATTGTGTTCTCGAGTATGGATGGTGATGTCTGTCAGCGCACAATCAATCGGACGACCAGTTCATGCGCGACCCAGGAAAGATATGGCACCGACTAACAGGGAGATCTTCTTCGAGTTTCGAACAACGGCCTGGAGCACTGAAAATGAGCGAGAAATCTCCATCCCCATGAAGGCAAGGCTGGACCGAGTCTGGTCCAAAAAGCTGGACTCCGATCAGCAGGAGTCGCTCGCGGACGTAGTCCGGGAGTGGCAACGAGCAGCAGAAGCGGTGGTCTCGGCAAAAGAGCTTGTCGACGAACATTTCGCGGCGGACGTCAACACGCCAAATTTGGAGGACCAACATGATGCGCTTCAGGCGTGGCAGCAAGCTGTTGAAGATGTTTTGCCTACTCTACAGATCTTGAAGGACCACATGTCGGCTTTGGACAAAAGGCACGACATTCGAAATTCAGGCTGCAATGGACATATTGACATGTGGATGAAAGACTTCAACGCGCAGCTCCAGAACATCAAAGCAACCGTTAACGCAATGGCAGAGCCGGACCACGCAGTTCTTGCGAAGCGGAAAGAGGCGAAGAGAATCGCTCAGGGAAATCTCGGGCTGGGTTGGGTGGGACCGTGGGCAGTGGGCAAAGGCAGCTTTGGAGCGGCGACACTGCATGTCAAGCAGAATGCATACGGACGCATCATCGACGTGAGTCTGCCCTGCAGACTTTGCTGACCATGGAGCATGGACTAATGGTCTGCCAAGCGACTTGTGATGAAGGATACTATCTTTCAAGGGCGCACTGCCGATCATTGGAACCGCAAGGAGCTCTGGACTGGTAATGACGGGGGACCGGAGGACTTGAACAGCATCCCCATCGAGTATGTCGAGTACAATCACCGTCCTGCAAGCCGATCGAGCTGACGATGAAAACCAGAATCCAAGCAATGAAAGATTTGCGGAACAAAACCGGATCAGGAAGTGTTGTGGAACTGCGCAACTGGAAGTTGAGCCGTAAAAACCGCTCTCATCGCCTGTATCTCGAGTACTGTCCGCATGACGACATGTTCGAGTTGCTCAATGTTCGCACGTACTTGATCGACAGCATGAAACGGAAGCAAACTCCGGACATTGTAATTCCGAATGCCGCCCTGTATCCTGAGCCGTTCGCATGGTAAGATCTGTCTCTCCGGCTGTGCCTGCGGATGTTAGACTGGCTAAAACCCTTTGCGTCCGAGGGTTCGCTAACCCTTTCACCTTTCGGTCTTAGGTACACCTTCTGGACTTTGGCGATTGCAGGAATTCTGATGGAGAGAGGAGCGCTCACCAAGGATGGTCCGGCGCACTCGAACTGGAGCACGATAGTCCATCGGTATCTTGCCTTTTCATCGATTTTAATACGCTTGACTGATATGTTCGCAGAGACATAAAGCTGAGCAATGGTAAATCCCACGAGTCGGCTTATTCCCTGACAGATATGTGTCCAATGCGCAGAATGATCGCTTGCGGAAGACTAGCTCTCTCATGGTCTCAGTACTGACACCAATTGCAGTGTTTCTTGGCCCTGCTTCGACCACTCATTTTTGTTGCTACCCAGAGCCCAAGCGTAAGCCCACATATACACGATGAGCTAACCCAGCTCCTGACTGACTGTTGACAGTCGGCGACTTTGGATTCTCCATTCTGTTGTCTCCGGAGGATACAAGAACAGCCGAGAGCTTCAACAGATCTGGTACTCCGAATACCCGGGCACCCGTGAGCATCGCCATGAATTTCACAGCGCTACCTCCACTGACAGAATCAGGAACAAGACCAACTTCTCTTTACGAGGCGAGGGCGTATGAAGAAGCTGAGTTCAAAGACCAACGTAGGGTTTTCCACAAGTCTTTCCCTCCTTTCTTCTAATTACTCCATGACAGGTGTTTGGCATCGGCATGACAATATGGTCATTGATCCGACAGCAGGAGGGATTCGACATGGAATCCACTGATTGGTCGGACCCGAACAAACTTGAATTGAAACCCGAGTTGGACGCCACAGCACGAAATTTCTACAGCAAAGATCTCATCAACCTCATCGACCGCTGCGTAGAATTCAACGACGAGGACCGACCGACAATGGACGAGTTGCTGTGTGAAATCGACAGCTTCACTGGTGGAGATGGCCCAGTCGACCATGCGAAGGGTCTTCGATTTGCAGCGGCTGACGACCGAATTTGGAAAGACTACAAACTCCCCCCGTCATATGACACCGGAAAGTTCGTATTGGGCTTGCCCTTGAACTACAATCCCTTTCCCAGGAGCAAGACAAGCTTTCCTGCTGCTCCGCCGCGCCGCAGCAACAAAGGCCCAAGGCTGATGGACGATCTCGGAGGGCCCGAGGGTACTGACTATATTCTGCCACCCTCGGAAAGGGTTCTTCGTTCGTCCGCTACGAACGCTGACTCCAAGGCAACCGAGAGTAGGCAAAATTTGAAGGCGGAAAGCGAGGAGAAGAGCGAGGACGTTCCGGAGACGGCCGATGCGGCGTGTGGTGCTCGCAAGTCGAAGAGTTCGAGCAAGGAACAGAGTAAGGCGGACTCGCCGTCGCCAAGCAAAAGACGGAAGACGTAGACCTCGGGGTGAATGATTTTTAAAACAGTATGCAATTGCCGTGCAAGATTCTGATGATGGCATTCGCAGCTTTACTCCGTATGCTCAAGGGCATGTTCTGTGGAGCCCTTCTTCTTGTCGGCATCAACGGTGGCTGTACTGTTGCCTGCCTTGCTCTTGGCCTTCTTGACCTTGTCTCCTTGGGAGGCTTTGGCTCTGCATCCCGTTCCGGCGCTTCACCCTCCATGCCCGCTTCGAGCTCTGGATTTGGCAAGGTGTCACATATCTCTTCTTTGCAAGAATAGCTATTCTCCAACTCCCGAGTATTGGCATGGCCAGGAAGCTTAGAATGCGAGCGAACATCGACCGCAACCATGGTGAGGAAGACAGTACAATACGGAATACAGTCGTACGCAGATCGGGTATCAGTAAATGAGTCAGTCACCGCCATCTGAGACCAGCCTCACGAGGCCTTCTCAGCATCATGGCCAATGAAATCATGCCCTCTCCAACCCCGTGGCAAGCTCATCTCCTTTCAAGTTCATAAATGATCAAGCACAAGCCGTCCCAAACTTCCGATCTGTCAACGGCTGCGGAAAGACGCCAGCATCAATCAGCGCAAACGCATCCCACTCGGGCGAACCCTCCGTCTTGAAGTTCCAAAACACCCAGCCCTCCGACCACCTCTCAAAAGCCTCCAACTGGGCTTCGATATAGCCTCTCGTATCGTCCCTCAGCTGCTGCGACCAGGCATTAATATCGTTGAATCCCGCGCACTGCCCGACGTAGGAGCTGCCCGGGTACGATCCATCATATCTTGCTCCAACGCCGTAGCCATTGAGGTATTTCGCACAATCGGTCATGGCGGCACTCCACTCGCCGACAAAGGTCCACTTGTCGCCGGCGTTCCAGACGTAGGCGTTGTTGCAGACGTATTGCCGATGTTGCGAAGGCTGCAAAGCAACGAGTTCGGGGGTGAAGACTTGATATTCGTGATGATCAATGGCGACGTTCTGTGCGTTGGCATCAGAGGGCGTAAGGAAGCCGTTGTAGGCGGAGGTTTGTTGGAAGCCATCTTGTATGATGACAACGCGAGACTGACTGGCGTCCCGTTGTTGGCCGAACCCATCGCGGACGAATTGCTTGTAGCTGTCGAGGTTCAAAGAGGGTGTGAGTGGTTCGTTGAGGAGCTCGATGCCGGCGATGACATCGTCGTAGGAGGAAGCTCCGTATTTGCTTTGTATGGTCCGTAGAACGGCCAGCGTTCGTTGTACAGTATCTCCTTGCTGCCATCCCGGTGTCGCACATTTCTGTCCGCTGTTGTCGAAGCAATTCTGAGAGCCCGGTGCACCGTGTAGATCGATCATGATCTTCAATCCTACTGATCTTGCCCAATCGATCGCTGCATCCATGTACACGGCTGCTCCGGACGCATACGGAGAGTTTGAGTTGTCGTAGGCCCAGTATCCGATCGGTATCCGTACGACGTTGAAGCCAGAATCTGCAATCTTCTTGAAGTCCGCCCATGTCGCCCATGTATCCCAATGCTGTCGCAAAACGCTTTGAACGGCTGCGTCGGCTCCCAGAGATTGTGTCAAAGTGTACTCGTCGATGATGCCTTGTTCGCGGGGAAATCGTTCGAAGATCGATGGTGTTATCCAAGCTGTTTGGGGCGAGCGTTGTCAGTTCGAAGCGTGTCGGCGAGTGCTACGCCAACCACTTACGTTCCAATACAAGCCAACCACCAATGTTCACTCCCCGTATCTTTTGGTTGCCCCAGTCGAAGCCCGACGGCCCTCGCTTGTTGTGTCTACAATTCGTCAGCGCTTTATCAACTTTGAAAACTCAATAACAAGACTGACGGAACCGCCGAAGCGAATGATGCAGCGAAAACTGCTATGAAAGCATTCTTGAATAGCATGATCGCAGTATGTAGATGCTTTCACAACGTTGTGAAAAAGTCACGCAATTCAACACCAGATCTCAAGAGCGATGCGCGATTATGTGTTGGGCCGCGAGTCAGATCGTGTGGTGGCAAGCGCCGCGTCCGGAATGCTTGGTTGTTGTTCCCGTAGATCAAATCCTGATGATGTTCGGAATGCTAAAATAGGGCAGGCATGAGTAGATCTGTAAGGTAGGCAGTATCGCGGAGCTGTGGAAAGTACCTCACTGAACAATCATGAGCTTTCGGGGGAAGTCATTGTGTTCGGCTGCGAACAACAGTGACAACAGGGATGCCAGGAGTGAATGATCTTCAACAAAGAAGTGGAGCGAGATGGTGACGGCAGGGATCAAACAAAGCTAAATCGACCTGTATTTGCCCGAAATGGTCACTAGCTCGGCAGCTCTAATGAGGATCGTTCACAACGACGGCACGGCTTGGACGCCTCGGCCATCGACTCGCTCGCCGCAAGACCCTCCAAGCTTCTGTACTGCCTGGTTCCAGATCTGTACCTCACCTCAGCGAAGGAACAGCGGCATTCGCAGTCACAGCGAAGTCCTCATTGCGGTTCGGTGTTCGAAGATCTCGGCAGGCAAGCCGCAAGCGTCCCATGCAATAGCGTTTTCCCAATTCGGCGTGATGTTTCCGGCAGTTCATCGTCACAGGAAGGCGTCAAACTGTGAAACGTACTGCACAGTCAATGCGGGGTCATCGACAGCGGTTGGAGGCATGAGTCCGCGGTGGTCATCATGCCGAGTGAGAAGATCTCACTCGAGAAATCATTACTCGGCTGCAATGTTGAGGACGTGCTGCGGTGGGCTGGGATACGGCAAGCTTCATGCCGAACTGTCGTGCGATCATCCACGTCACTCTTTCCACTGCAGAGCTATAGCTCCAGCATGCAGCGCGCAGTGCCACCATCGTCGGGAATCTTGAAGGCCGATGCCAGGTTGACGAAGTCTCCCGGGTCATTGGAGGGACGTTGTCGCACAGCTAGGCGAGGTTCGTAAGGCGAAGTGTTGAACAGTGTCACCATCGTCACCATTGCACGACAGCAAGGACCATCTCACTGCTGCTTGCGTGCATGCATATCTGCCCGCTCATTTGCAGGATTCGAAGACACCTCCCACGTTGAAGCTGTCGTTCTCGTGGCTGCGAGGGTAGATCTGCACGTGCCAAAGATGGTCCACTCGTGGACATGACATCAGCACGGCTTCACTAAAGAGCCCTGCGGTGTGTGCAGTATTTGCTGGAGACCAGTCGCTACTGCGTGTTCGACTCCAAATGGTCCGAATGAAAGCCACGAGGACCAAAGCCTTCCGATTGTAGTTCCAGATGGTCACTTTGCCCGACTCAATTTGAGAGGAACATGACGGCTCTCCAATGATTTGCTGTACATTCCCGGCGTAACAAGTTCCCGTAGAGCCATTCCCTTTCGTTCAAGGCAGACCAATTCCATCAAGGTTTGTACATCCACTCCTCCCTCCTGAAGACACACTCAAACTCCACACTCCCAAACACACCAACCGCTGCCAACAAGTCGTGCTCTCCTTCAAGACCCTCTACATTGCCTTCCTCGGCCGCCTGATCCCGCTCCTCATACAGATCCCACCCGCCCTCTCTGGTTCCGTTCCTCGTGAAGAACACCTCTGCTCGCATTCCTGCGCGGTCGCCATGTTTCGGCGGAGCGAATGTCATTCCTACTCCGACTATGTCGCCTGCCGCAAATGCGTTGACGAAAGGCACTCCGCCATACGAGTTGTCGACATACCGACGACCATCGTCAGAGTGTATGCCTAGACTTCCGCGATTCCAACCAGGGAGTCGCCAGGCCGGGTAGGGAGGCGCAACGAAGCCAATGCCGAGTCCTGACTCGGTCTTGTTTGCTGGATTGTAGCGGTCACCGATGTGTTTGACGGCGACTTCGAAGTAAATGGTGTGAGGAGTGGCGGTCATGAGAGGAGACTGGGCGTTGGGCGAGTATACAGGAAGATCGGACAGTAAGATGGTATCTGTGAG
This sequence comes from Zymoseptoria tritici IPO323, assembly GCF_000219625.1. NCBI lineage: Eukaryota > Fungi > Ascomycota > Dothideomycetes > Mycosphaerellales > Mycosphaerellaceae > Zymoseptoria > Zymoseptoria tritici. The sequence goes on along the minus strand of NC_018218.1, from coordinate 1,243,265 downwards.
GAAGGGTGTCGTACGGATGTAGGTACGTCCGATGGCGGGCTGATATTGTGTGACTTCGGTTGTATTCGGCGGGACAGTAAGGCGCAGATCAGAAGACAGAATGCGGTGAATAGCTTGAGGAGAATGTGTGGCGGGTTGAAAGAGAGGGTTGTAGCGACTCCACAAGTGAGCACGAGCGGCATCATCAAATGTCGCATTGCCAGTCGGAGACTTTGTAGATGCAGGCTGTACGGCGGCGAAGGATGGTGGAGGCCGCAGAGAATCGTCTGGTCCCAGCCAGGGATCATACGGAGGTGGAGAAGGTTCTTCGCGGAGAGAAGAGGGATGAGAGTTGTTGGTAGTATGGCTGGGAGGAGGTCCTGGAGGTGGAGCATATTGCTGGTATTGAGGTACGCGTGATGGTGGTGGGCCCGGAGGTGGGGCATATTCATCGTCGTCCATTGTTACATCCGTCGTGGAAGAGGTCGCTGTGGATTGACCGGATGGTGAACGACCACCTATTGTAGGCGATAGTGCAGTGCTTGGTGGACGAGCCTGAGTGGTTGTACTCGGGCCATCTCGATATGGATTGTTGGATCCCAGTCCAGCTCGTGCGGGAGGAACGCTTGACGACCATGACGTGCGTGAACTACTACTGCTCTCCTCTTGCGGTCGATCCGGGGATCCTGACTGTGCCTGTCGGTAGCTAGGAGGAGGTCCCGCTGGTGGTTGGTACTGTTCATTATTCATAGCTGTGGTATGGGACGGCTGGAGCTGTTTTGGTGGTCTTCACACTCTTATGACTGCCCCGTCTTGCGATGCTCTTGAACTGGTGTATTGAGTGCGGCCGGTGTACTACTCTTGCTTCCTCCTAAGAGCTCTCGGTAGTGCTACGGTTTCCACAGGCGTTCACGTCGTGATTAGAGTGTGCGGCGAAGGAGAAGTTTGGCCAGTGGAGGGAGTGGCTGTGATAGCTGCGGCGGTGGATAGTTGGTATGCAGAAACAGGTCATAGGAGGAGCATGGACATCAATTTGTAGACTGTGATGGCGTGAATAGGTCGAGAAACTAGATGTCATAATCTGCTCGGGTATCAAAGCCAACACTCAAGTTGGGTTGCGATGCACGTTGGGCACCTGCTCTGGACCAGGATCAGAGAAGCGGGTCATTATCCGTCATATCGCCCCCACACGCTAGAACTAGCTTCTCGCGCTAGCCACGTGCGAGAAGCATGCATGAGGTGAATGCATCACGGCAGCTCCTTCGCAATACATCGCCACAAAACATGCAACCGCAGACGAGGCCTCCTGCTCGTCCTTGACAGCACCAATGTCTTGTAATGCTGCGAACAAACACACATAATGGCGCTCGATGAGCCGTCTGCCCAGCTCAATGCCGAGCTCCGATCCTCCGTTGTTGACTCCCTAGCCTCACGCCGGCCAGTCCTACATCACCTGAACGACGACACGACATGGCTGCTCCAGATCCCTCGACCGGAAGCGGCAGTCAGGCACGGCGCGAGACTCTACTACAACATCCTGATTGATCCGTGGTTCAGAGGAGGACAGACTGATATCGCAAGCTGGTTCTCACGACAGTTTCATGCGACGCCCAGCGCAGTACAGTCCATCGCGGAGTTAGAAGAGCTGATTCGTGAGGTGGAACGGTCGGCTATGGAGTCGGAGCCAGCAGTCAACAAGAGACGGACGAGAGATCTCGAGGACTTTGTCGCAGCGGAGGAGTCTTTGATTGATGCGATCGCTATAAATCACGAATTCACGGACCACTGCCACAAGGAGACATTGCTCGAGGTCAACCGCAACGTGCCGATCTTTGCGTGGAAGGAAGCTGTGAAGATGATTGAGAGTTGGAAGCACTTCCGCTCAGTCACCGCGATTGTCGAATTTGGCAGCGATTGCGACAGCGACTGGCGTAATACCAGCATACCGCCTCTCCCGGAATGGATCGGAATCAGTCGATTGACCAAGTCTGATCTGCACGCAGCGATGATGATTACGTTCAACAACCGCCGTGCCAATTCTCAGGTACGATCAGCCAAGGTACGAGCGGCTCAAACTAATGGATATACCTTTGATGGGAAGGTAAGGGGGCATCACGAAACGATTCAGCCGAATGAAGACGACGAAAGCGCGGAAGCTCTCATCTACACACCTCACGGTCTTCCCAGCAGCGACTTCCAGATCGTCCGCGACGCCTCGCCTCCTATCTCATGTCTCGCCTTGCTGCACGGGCTGCACAATGTCCGGCTCGGTACCGCCACAGGTCTGACGGCACTGCAGATAAATCTTGGCTCGCATAACGGACTGAGATCACAACGGATGTTGAATGCAGACTACTGGATCGGGACTCACGATGAGGATAAGAAAGGTCGAGGATTGATCGCATGGTTCTTGCAGAGGGACATTCTGACGGTGCGGGATGCTTTGTTGCAAGAATTTAAAGCGAGAAGAGGAGGCAAAGGGGATGCACTGGATAGAGATGTGGTCACAGTCTTGGATAGCTTTGAGGCGGCGAATTGGGTGGATTTGAGAAATGGGGAGAGTCATGTCTTGCTGTAATTATAATGATAATGATTCACTGCGATGAATCGGAATGTCTGGCTCTGCTGGCATTCAAATCAAGACGCCTCATCAACGGCGTGGCTGAACAGAAGGCATTTTATCCTGACTTGCGCATCAATGCCTCGGCCGAACATTTGTAGTAAAAATGCAGTATAGCGAGACATCTCAATAAGGCGTGCGGATGAGTCGTCAAGGCAGTCGGCTTGAGGAGTACTTTCTGCTATTCGAGATTGTCGCTTGTCGTTCAATCGTGCCACAAGCTGCCCTGTACAGACTCGCGCGATCGTGAACATCTCGATGCAATCAGAGATCGGCCCGTCACAACCGGAGAAGGCGCAGAAGATCCGACGGAGCCACAGCCGACCCCGGCACTGGGAAGAGCGTCTTCAGAAGTAAGGTAAGTGTACAACTCTATCGTACCGACCGATGAGCCTCCACGCCGAGGGGATAGACCCGAGAGTGCTCTAGTGGCGCACCTCACTCCCGTCACACTAAAATCAACGTCAAGCGCAACGTCCACAAGCCTGCTCGGAGTCTGAGTCTGCACGTCCCCACCACACGTCAACAATGCTGCATATCCTCCTGCTCGAGCACGTTTCCCGGTCTCTTTGACAAGCCCCGCGCTCCCGGACGATCGCCCTTCAGCTCGGTCTTGACGGGGGTGTTGTGCTAAGGGCTCTGAGCTCTCGGGGACCAGCGCGTTGGACTTCTTTGACCGCCTCCGCTGCGACTCAGGAATGAGTAACACGGACAAACCCTCCATCCTCACGTCGAAAGACAGCATCAGCAACTGCCCGCCGCCCGCCGCCCCCATCTCGTCGCCGACTCACCTCACCCCGCGAACATCGTCGCCCTTCAACCGCCGCGCGCCCTCTTCCATACACCGCGAGCCACTCGGCAGTGAGCCTCTCCACCTCAACCTCGCATCGTCGACTCCGCTACCACACTCGTCGCCTCCATCAGCGCCACCGTTATTCGCGCACAACACCACCCCTCTGCGCTCGCAATGGACTGCTTCCGGTGACCAACCCTTGACCGCGAGCGGGTCACTTACAACAAAGCGCGTCCACAGTAGCGCAGCGGGTCCACGCCTCGAAAGTACATCGCTGGAGCACCATAACCCCATACCCCAGACCCCATCCTCCGCACCCTCCAAGCGAAAGCTCGCCTCCGACGTTGCACCGACTTCCGACCCATCAAGCAAGCGACTTAAACTATTTCCACGGCCGAAGCACACTCTCAGTGGCTTCAATTTTGGCGCGGCCGATTTTGCCATCGATCAACCTCCATCTCCACTTTTCTTCAGCAATAGTCCTCGACTTCGCCCAGCGCTGCCGCCGCGCTTCTCCAGCGGCGAGGCGGCGGCAAGGATGCTCAGCAAGGCGCGGATGGAAGAGAGCCACGTTAAGACGGTGAGCTTGGCACGCGGCACAGTCAGTACACCTGGGGTTGGAGCAATAGGGATACCCACGAGCGCTCCATACCCGAGGAGGAGCTTGGAGCGTGCATTCACAACCCGGAGCTCTAGTCCTGAGTCTAGCAGCAATGGTGGAAGAGAGAGCACAATTGGATTCAGCGGTATGCTGAATTCTATAGGCATTGTGGAATTATTGGAGCAAGACGAGCGACCTACATTTATCGTAGATCTGGGCGACAGCACAAATTATGGACCTGGACCTCTTCACCCCGTATTTTTGAACCAGTCCTTGAAGGGCTACGATGGCATGCTGGGCATCATTTCAGGCACCTCACCCGGAAACGATTCACCTGGCGTGAAGACCTTTCTACAGTTCAAGGCGTGGATGCTGAGTGCGACTGTCAACGGCGAGAGCTTGAATGTGTGCCTTCCGCCTTTTACATTTGCGAATATGACGTGGAGTTGTTCAACATTGAGGAAACGATTACGGATCATCAGCGGTGCTTTCAATTCACCTCCAGCAGCAGCCACTGCTGCTATGCGTTTGAGTGTTCCTCCAGGAGAGTCTCTGTCCGGCTCCCAAAGGCCTTCGCCAGAGCCAACGGACTACTTTGGAGCGGCGTCCACCACCCCGCGGCCATTGTTCTCATCTGAGCGATCAAGTCGAGGACCCACCGAAGTCTTTTCTACCATTGAGGAATTGCCCGAAAGCAATCCTATCGAGACTGGACCCATCTCTGCCAGTGCCCTTATTCCTCCTCCCGATCTCTCGTCCGCTACCGAACTCCTTCCAGTTGGCGCAACGTACGTAATGCCTTCCGAAAGCGTCGGCATCACGCCGGGGTCTATGAAATCCACGTCGACTGGCAGAGAAGTTGCCTTGACTAACGGAAGCACCTCTGACAGTCAGATTTCCACTGTACCCTCTGACGCGCCGTTTTTCGACTGGACCCGTCTTCCAGTCACGGACAGTATGCCTTCGCACATTCGCTTCGCAAGGAGCATTGACTGGGCCGCTACAAGTCTTGGACCGATACATACGTGGAATGCGGATCTGCGGCAGATGTGCAATCTCATCATGGCATCGCCTCATCCAGCTGCGATGTGAGTTATTGGGCCGTGGACGTGCGTTCCACATTGATATGCTGACTTTTCGAAAGGTACTGGGGCGAGGACTACATAGCCATCTACAACGAAGCCTACATCGTTCTGGCGGGATCTAAACATCCTGAGTTGATGGGCCAGAGCTACCGCAGCGCGTGGACCGAGATCTGGGACGAAGTCAAAGACGTATTTGCCTCCGCGAAGGTAACAGGTGAGGCGACCATGAAAGACGACGATTGTCTATTCATCCGCCGTAGTAATGCGCTAGAGGAGACGTATTTTTCCTGGTCCATCATTCCAATGGTTGGACGCGACGGCAGTGTCGTCGGTCTCTACAATCCAGCATTCGAAAAGACTCGCCGTAAGATTGCTGAGCGGAGAATGTTGACATTGAGAGAAGTGGGCGAGAGAACTGCATCCGCGAGAGACGTGAAAGGGTTTTGGGCGCAAGTTCTCGGCTCGTTCGAGTTCAACGAGTACGACAGCCCGTTTCTGCTGCTCTACTCTGTCACGGATGAGAATGACAGCGATACGAGTAGTATGCATTCCAACTCGATCCTCGCATCGAGGCAGTGTATGCTTGAGGGCTCACTCGGGTTCCCGGAGGACCATCAGGCGACGCCGAGTCAGATCGATCTCAAAACTGGAATGGAGGGGTTCGGACCGGTGTTCAGGGAGGTGATGAAGACGGACAAGCCGGTGCTACTAGAGGTCGGAAGTCGAGATCTGCCCGAAAGTCTGCTGGAAGGGCTTGAGAATCGAGGTTTTGGCGATCCTGTGAGAGCGGTGGTCGTCTGCCCGATTCATCCTACAACAGGTGAGGCGGTCCTGGGATTCCTGGTGATGGGCGTCAACCCGAGACGACCTTACGATGATGACTACAGCTTGTTCGTACAGCTATTGAGTCGTCAGCTTGGGACCTCGCTCGCGTCCGTTGTCCTTTTCGAGGAGGAAATTCGCAGAGGGCAAAGAGCGGCCAAGCTGGCGGCAATGGATCGCATCGAGCTCTCCGAGCAACTGGCTGCCCGGACTCAGGAAGCTATCGAGAGCGAGACCAAATTCACCCGCATGGCAGAGTTCGCGCCCGTTGGAATGTTCATTGCAGGCAGCGACGGCAAGATAACGTTCGCCAACGACACGTGGTATGACATTTCTCGGGTGCCGAAGAACTCCGACATGGCGGACACCTGGATGCAGGCGGTGAAGCCCGACGATCAACCCATTGTGGAGCAGCTATGGAGAGATCTTGCGGTCAACACGAAAGCGGTTTCCAGCGAATTCCGCTTCAAAGCGCAATGGCACGATCGGAATGGCAGCAGCGGCGACACTTGGGTATTGTTTTCTGGATACCCAGAACGCTATGATGATGGACGTTTGAAGAGTATTTTCGGCAGTATAACAGATATCAGCCAGCAGAAATGGGCTGAAGGCATTCAGACAAGGAAAATGGAGGAAGCAGTGGAATTGAAGAGGCAGCAGGAGAACTTCATCGACATGACCTCTCACGAAATGAGGAACCCGTTATCGGCGATCTTGCAATGCTCGGATGAGATTGCCACTTCACTGGCACGGTTCAGACAGGATGGCAGCAAAGACATGCCCGATGATCTGCTGGCGAGCTGTTTGGACGCCGCACAGACGATCAGCTTGTGCAGTCAACATCAGAAGCGGATCGTGGACGACATTTTGACACTGAGCAAGCTCGACTCGCAACTCCTGCTCGTCACACCTGTGGATGCGCAACCCCTGACAGTCGTGCAGCGCGCTTTGAAGATGCACGAAGGCGAACTTCAAGCTGCCGACATTCAGATGAAGTTCGTTGTCGACCAATCCTTCCGCACTCTCGACCTAGACTGGGTACGATTCGATCCAAGCCGTGTCTTGCAGGTCCTGATCAACCTGACCACCAATGCCATCAAATTCACCGGCACCGAGAGTAAACGGACCATCACCGTCACCATCGCCGCTTCCAGTCAACGGCCCGACAACAGTGGTCCCGTCAAGTACTTCCCTACTCGCAAGAAGAACAAGGACACAATGAGCGAGCAGGAATGGGGCGACGGTGAGAAGGTTTTCATCCATTTCTCCGTACGCGACACTGGAAGGGGCCTCAGCTCAGAGGAGAAGAAGCTACTTTTCATTCGTTTCTCACAGGCTTCGCCTCGCACACACGTGCAATACGGTGGTTCGGGCTTGGGACTCTTCATCAGTCGCGAGTTGACCGAACTCCAAGGCGGCGAGATCGGCGTCGAGAGCGAAGCAGGCAAAGGATCCGTCTTCGCCTTTTACGTGGCCGCGCGCAAAATTCCGCCACCACAGGAGAACGACTCCGCGACAGCCGCGTCTGGTATAAAAGCACTGCAAAACGCGGCTTCGCGCGGTAAATCCGCGTCTGCGAGTCAAGCGAGCCAGCTTACCGGCACCGGCACGGTGACCTCCACACCTCGCGCTGAGCAAGTCCGCCAGGCTCTCAAGCCCAAAGACCTTGTCAAGCGCGTGCTCATCGTAGAAGACAATCTGGTCAATCAACGTGTGCTGCAGAAACAGCTCAAGAACATCGGCACGGAAGTCCACCTCGCTAATCACGGCGGTGAAGCTCTCGAAAAACTCATGAAGTCGACGTACTGGCGTGGCGGAAAGGGCGAACGGCTAGAGTTGGGCGTTGTGCTGATGGATCAGGAGATGCCGGTCATGGATGGCCTGACGTGTACGAGGAAGATCCGCGAATTGGAAAAGGAAGGCAAGTTGACGGGTCATGTGCCGATCATTGCGGTTACGGCGAATGCGAGGGCGGAACAGGTCCAGACGGCGCTGGATGCTGGGATGGTGAGTTTTTGCCGTGCGCGTTTGATGTTGTGTGGTCTTACTGACGTTTTGTGCTCGACAGGACGACGTCGTCTCGAAGCCTTTCCGCATTCCAGAGCTGGTGCCTAAGATCGAGGAGTTGATGGCTTTGTACCCGATGCCGCCAGCGTGAGACCGCCGTGGATTGGCACGAGGAGGTGACCTTATGCTTTATTCGCGACATGATTACTTGATGCCTGGAGCCAAGTCGACGGAAGAGAGAGTAGAACACTGTTAAGGCCTGGACACTGCGGTCCGAGGCCCGGCTCGTGCCATCTGCGAAAGACCAGCGAGTTGTTGGTAAGAGATGGGGAGCGAAGCTGGGTGTGCATTGCATTTTGGCATTGGAGTTATTGATCGAGTTGAGGCATCAGGACTAGCAGTCAGACGGAACAGCGCTGCAGGAATGCCGCAGCAGGTATTCTAGGACGTGAACAGCGCTTATGGGATGTTGGGAAGCAGGGAATGACTGCAGGAAGAGTTGCATGCATGGGTTTTGTCACGATTCATGAGCACAGGACGTTGTCTACGGACACACGGTCACAGACACAGAAGGCAGAATCAACAGAGTCACGAGATATTCAGGTTCGATCAAGAATTACACCAGCACTTTGTCTGGTCTGTTGTAATGTGCGCAAAGCGGCTCAACTGCTCATGTTCATTGCAGCGACTCCAGCCGCCCCATCATTCCCGTCTAAATCTAGACACGATGCGCTTCGCGCAATCCGAACGCCGTAGCCCACGCGCCTCTCATCGGCATTCATCGCAGACCGAAAAGTCCCTCGCAAAGGTGGTATCATGTACAGAAAATAGAAAAAGCAATCCCACACGCCCCCTAAAAGTAACGCCACATTCCCACGCTAACAATCAGTCCAGCTCGATAATCTCAATCGGCGGCACGCTTTTCTTCTTCGTCTGCTGCTGTAGCTCCCTCTCAAGACTCGCAGACTTGACACCTGTTTTCTCCTCCTGTTTCGGCTTCCACGTACCGTCGGCTTGCACTTGAATGGCTTTTGTGTCTTTCAATCCGCGCTTCACCAGCTCGTTCCGTACTTCTACGAGAAATTCGTCCAATACCAGTAATTGAGGTCGCACGTCCCCGAGACATATCGGACACTTCCAGCAGTCGACCACGGTGGGAGCGCCCGGTTCCGCACGAGGGCGTTGCGAGAGGAAGACGTCTAGGTCGAAACAGTCGCGGTGTAGACATGCGGAGCCGCGCACGGGAGTGACGGCGAGGGAGGTCTGAGTGTACGGGTCGGTGACCTGGATGACCGTGACGCTGGAAGTGACTGCGATGTCGTCGTCGGAGTCGTCTGCGCCGGTGAGTGACTTCTTGATGGATTTGAGTGAGTCGTCTGCTGAGATATGCTTCAGGCTTGTTTTGATCTCCTGGTGGGAAATGACGCCGACGGCCTCGATGGCGACTGCATATCTTGCCTTGATCACCGCGCCATCTTTGCGATTGATGCTAATGCGGAGTTCGTTCTTGTCTTCTCGGACCACATCTGTGACGTCGATGGGCAGGTAGCGGCCGTGGTGAAGTTTCCGTCGAGTCTCGAGCTGGGTGTCATTGAGTGAGAAAGTCATCCCGTCCGGCCAGAAGTTGTCCGATACGATCCACGAACCTTCATCGTTGAAGCCATTCGGCGGAATGGCACAACAGCGAAGTCGGTACATGAGTGAGGACTCGTCCACAGTGCGTATTGGTGGCTCACCTGGCAGTGCCGATTTTGTGCTTTTCGCAACTCTTGCCATGGTGCTCGGCGACATAGCAAAGGTCATGGTCTGTATAGGGGTCGAGTTCAGAACTGTGGTCGGAGTGAGTCCATAGCCCACGACGTGCCGATAGAGATCAGAGTTGCCAGCTTTACTCGCCCCTCGTGGGATCAACTTCGGACTGCGCAGGTGAGCCTGGTGAAGGGCGGAAATGTTGGAGTTTGGATGCGTAGGCTGCGGCCGCTGGCCACTGTTCGCTAACGGGTACAGCCGTTTGATAGGATTGCCTCCTAGTGTGACTGAGCCTCGTGGTGCCGCCATCGTACCTGGAGATGGCAAGGGCAGGCTTGCGCTGTCGATGCCACTCCGGGCTGAATGGTTGAACTGGGCGATGCGAGCCATGTCTGATGTGACTGGCTGACCTCGCTGATCTTGAAGAGCTTGTTGCTGCCGTCGGGGTTGCGGTTGGGGTGATGTTTGTGTTCGAGACTGTGGTTGAGACTGTGATTGAAGTGACGGTGAACGTTGTGCAAGATGTTGTACTTCAGCTGGCGCCTGATGTGCAACCTGTCGATTTCGATTTGGCTGTTGTGTCTCTTGTGCGTGCGGGGGGTGCGGCTGCGCGGGACTTTGCGAACCGGCAGGCGCGCACGAGCGTGGACATTTACCAAAACACTCTCGCACCTGAATTGGCATGCTGAAATTGTTGAGATGATCGCCTGGACCATACGTCTGCCGGTATATCTGCCATTGCTGGTAGACGAATGTCAGCATTCGATATGCGTGATTTTTCTCCTGCTGATTTCGTCGGAAGCCGTGGCGGTAGTAATTCTGCTGATCAATCATATGCACTTCCTCAATCACTTTCATGCCAGCATTGTCCTGTTCGAATCAGCATGTGATAGCCATAGAGCGCTCATCTAAACGATCGCGACATACCTCGATTCCCCAGAACATGCGCGTAATGGCTCTGAAAGATGTCGTCTGCAAGACTTCACTTTGCATGTTCAAGATACCTACCAGATCCTGAACCAAAGGAGGTGCCAGCATCGTCTTGCATTGAGCAACTAGATTGTCCCAATGCACCGGCAGCTTCTGCAGGAAGACCGCAATTGATCGAAGACGTGTTTCGTAGACTTCGCGAGCATTCGACGTGTCAGAGTAAATGGTCATGATCGGCTCCGGAAAGGCGGAGAAAAACTTGAGCAGACTCGGATTGACCTTGTCATTCGCGCATAGCAGAGCGCCAATGATGCTGTAGGACTGAGGAGGAACCTGGTGCAACACATGAGGCAGCATATCAGGAAGCATGCTATGCAAGCAAAACACTTGGCTGAGCATTTGATAAAACCAGTCATGTCTGACCACAGCATCGCGAAGCAGTGTCAGTCGACCACTGTCTGTGCCCTGTAAGGAACCGTCGCGACTCAGTCGTTCTCGTTGCGCATCCAGTTGGGCCAAAAGCGTCGGCACGGGAAGTCGTGAGGCCGTATAGACCATGGTCGCTTGCGGTTGGCCAGTTCTGGCAAGGGATGGCGAATGCGGTGGTTGTGTCGATGGCGAGGACGGGAGGATGTGTATGTTTGCCGGGCGAGGGAGAGCTGAACGTTGAGGGGGCTTCGATGGGTTAGGTGAATTTTCAGCCAAGTGTCATCACGCAGAACTTACCTGAGACGTCGCCGTGGCCCATTGCTGCTGTATGGGCGCGGATGAACCGTTCTGGGGCGTCTGATTTTGCTGGATAGCCGCCGCAGACGGTTGCGATCTGAGTATTGTAGTCGGCGCAGAGCCTTGCGTTGGAGGTCGAATAGTTAATGGCCTCCTTCGCCCAGGGATGGTTCCGTGACCGAATGTCGGCGAGTTGTTCTCATCGCTGGGTGCTGGCGATGGTAGTGTTCGAGCGGTTGCCGCAGAGTCCATGGATTTCCGAGCGATCGCATAGGGCGCTGGCATTCCCGAGCCAACGTTTGAGAAAGACGTCGCCTCATGGAGCTCGACGGGCGATGTGTGCATATCATCTGTTGTTGGTGTGGGTATCTCTTTCTCCTTTTGTTTTTGCTGTCCTGCCGTATTGCTTGCGTGTCGTGGGGAAGGTACAGCTGTTGGGGCAGGAGCAGAGGCGGAACCGCCGTGAGCGGGTGACGCAGGTGCTGGTGCTGGTGCTGGTGCTGGTGCAGGCGCAGGTGCAGGTGCCGGTGCGTTTTGCGCGGGCGACTTCGACGGTCTTGTCAAGGCAATGTCCGATGCGCCTGTGCTCGCAGGAGGACGAGGAGATTCATTAATCGGCGGTTCCTCTTGCTCTTGCTTCACTGGTTCACTTTCGGCTCTATCGCAAGGGGAAGGCGCACTTGGCGGGATAGGAGCGGAGGTGGCTTCTTCCGATTCCGTCGTTTGTTGGCCTCCGCTCTGCGCCGACCTTGCTGGGGACGGGGAAGCACCTTCTGGTGCAGTCGTGGTCGCGGTGGTCGCAGGAGGACAGGCAGGCGACGCGTTCGTCCATCTGTTTAATCGCGAATTAAGATAGGACAGGTAGGAGTTTGCCGTCGCTATGGGGTCAGGCTTCTTGGTGGGAGCCAGTTTTCGACGCTTAGTAGTTGAGTCGGCGGAGGTGTGGTTCTGCATGACAGGCTCCCCGTCCTTGCAGGTGGACGCGAGAAAGTTTAGAGCCTTGAGTTTAATGGTAAGAGAGGAGGCAGCAACAACGACGACGACAGGACAGCCTGTCCCGCGCTTCCAGCATCTTCAACATCTTATATACTCCCTCGTTTCCATGCTCGTAATTGTGCCCAAGTCCGCGCAATCGCCAAAACTTCGGGAGCGTGAAGGTAGGGAAACGCCCTGTCACATTCAAAGTCTACTCCTACTTCCCTGCATCGTTCAAAGAAGTACCTTACTTCACTACCAAGTCACAGCCACAATCACAGCAATTCATCTCAGACTCGGCGTCAAATAACTCCATCGGATGCGGACGATACTTTCGCTCGTGGTTGACGGCTTTGCTTACCGCAGGCAGGCGTAGATGGTAGGAAGACAGATGGACGGGGGCGATGATGAGCAATGGTAAAAGGTGGCCGCACAAGCATGACTCCCTGCTGTCAGCGCTCAAGCCTCAGTGACGCTATGATATCGACGATAATGAGCAGTCGCAATGATGCCTGTTGGCGGCACACTGTGAAAGACATTCCTGTGGAGGTTGATTGAAGAGGATTGATATCAGGGCAGTCTGATCAATTCGTGACTCGTGGATACTCGCGTGTACTAGCAGGATATTCGTAGGGCAGGAGACAGTCGACTCACTCAGGACAGCGTGGTGTATGGTATGGGCAATTGCGACATTTGGGTTGCGGCGAAAGTATAGGGGACCTCTGAGGGTGGCAGTGAAATTTTCCAATAGAACTACAGGATCACCCTCGTAACAGTGGTAAGGTATGCATCCAAGGTTCCCCTCGCTCATCGTCAATCGTGACTGTGAACCTGGAAGTGTGCTAGTTCTAAAAGTTGACTTGCGCGGCTCTCGGGCAAGTCGGGATCGACGGACCCAGGCGTGAACGCGCCGTCCTTGGCCTTGCTGTCTACTGTAGAACTACCTACCTTAGTGTCTACAGTAACCACCACCTCACCACAACCACCACCACCACCACCACTGCTCCGTCGGCGAGGCTAATTGTCGCATGACGCGCTTGTCATCGGCACGCCATCCATCACCAAGGTACCACAAACGGCCTCGATGCGCCCGATGTTCGCTGCTGCAGGTCACGCATGAGAGGACCACCAACTTTTGTCCGCATCGCCATCGGCTCTGGACCGCATCGGCATTGAGCGGTCACGAAGGAGAAGACCGTAGAGGGAGTCAGGATACAGCATGGCCCCTGCCAGGACTGGCGCGAGCTCGGCTCTGGCTGGATCTATCCTCTTGGTTGTCCACGACTTCATTGCGCGCAGCCCGGATGAGCTGAGTCTTGCCAAAGGCGATCGCATCGAGCTGATTGAGAGGTGCGAAGCTACCTTGAAGGCACACATGATAGAATTTGCTCTAACAAACAATATAGAGATGACGACTTTGGTGATGGCTGGCATGTGTCTTGTCTAAACACACACCACAGTATATCCACTGACCGTGAACAGGTTTCTTGGAAAGCACCTAAACAACGGCCTGACAGGCCTTTTCCCCGAAGGTATTGCGCGTGCGACGACCGCAGGCATGTGGCAGAATACTGACAATGCACAGTATACACCACACCCGCGCCCAGAGGCACACTCGCTAGCAGTACGAACGCGACCAGGATTCAATCCGATGGTGGTCCGCGAAGAGCGGCGCAAGTCACTGTCGTCGGGTCTACACCATCATGGGGCCCATCTTCGACGAACACGTACTCTATGCCACCCACTGCCAACACCACCAGTGCCTCCTCCACCCCGTCACAAACAGCACTGCGTTCATCGCTACCTTCGCCCGCCGTTGCAGGCAACCGGAACTTCACCATTGCGACCGACTCGCCGGTTATGAGCGAGACACTTTCAGTCATCGATGAGCACATCACAGATATGCATGCGCCGCGCAACAGTCACTACTCGAATAAGCAAGCACTGCGCCAATCATTTATTGCAGGCCACGAGACGGACGAGGAGGAGCATCAAACATATACCGAAGAGGAGGTGATGGGCTGGACGCCGAAGCGAGTGGCCGAATATCTGGAGGACCATGGAGTGGAAAAGCCGCACTGCGATGTGTTTCAAGAACAGGAGATCAGTGGGGAGGTACTGCTGGCCATGGATCAAAACAGCTTGTTCATCAAAGAATTCGAGCTTGGCTCCGTTGGACGTCGACTCAAAACCTGGCACAAGGTCAAAGCACTGCAGGACGAGGTCAGACAGAGCCACAACTTGATCGCAACGAGGAGTGTGTCCGAGTATTCCGCCGGCTTCGATCCGGACGAGTTGCCCACTGCTGGCGGTGCCGATATGGGTCGAAAACGGACATCGACGTTGGGCACGACCAGCAGTCCACGAGCATGGGTGCCCCCAGGGCATAGCAGAGAATCGAGCAGAAGCGGAGCATTTGTGCAAGCATCGACGTCGTATTCTGGAGCGCCGATTGCAAAGGCACAAGAGGACACCATCTCCCCTCTGCAAAGCATGACCTCCATGGCGCGCGCAGAGAACACGTATCGGCCATCTGCACAGGGTGTCCGTAATTTACAACATTCGCGCCGTCATTCAAGCATCGACTCCACCACCTCTGATGGCGCGACCCGGACATCTCACCGGAAACAGCCCTCTTTGGAAAAGGCATGGCTACCTGGACAGCCAGGATACAAGAATGGTCGACATCTTCACTCCATCAGTACCGAGTTCGAGGCGCCGAAGGAGTTGAGCAGTTCTCTTGCTCCAGGATCACCCGAAAACGTAGATCGTGGCTATTTCTCATCGAACGAAACGGATTCGCGACACCGTAGGAACGTGTTGACGAAACGGCATTCTGCGTCCATCACCCCTGTCCTGTCGAACGATGGCAGCGACGGGCCATTCAAGCACATTAGGAAGCTCAGCGGGACCTCGTCCCATTTCAGCAGGGCAAGTGGGGCCTCAGAACCGACTACTCCAGGCGGGACCCCCTTGAGTGCCAAAGAAGGCTTCAAAAGGGTCATGGAGATGAGCTTTGGTGGTTACCGTGGCTCGCCATCAATTGCTCTAAACGAATCCAACCTGGACAAGCCCAGGACCAACGCCCAACCGATGATCAGTCCAATAGTCACCAAACTCGAACCTGGTCCACGATTTTCTCCGAACGCCATGACAACCAGTCCCGGCAGGATATTGGAAACTGGAAGCGATGCATCGAGCGACAAAGCCGGCCCCAGTCCATCCGGACTCAACATGAGCATGTTCTCCGCGGCTAGAGCTAAGATCCCTGGATTCAGATCGATCAGTGATGCGGTGACGAAGGAGGAGAAGAGTAGCAAACCCGTCACTTCACCCACTCGCACTGGCTCCTCATCACCTAGTACTGAATACCAGAGCGTGGATTACAGCAAGTCAGACCACACATCTCGTACCTCTGCTGGGTCCGCCAACAATCTCATGCCACCGCCGCCAAGCACAAAGAGGCCCCGTGCTAGAACGAAGAAACTGACGTCTGCATACACCCGAGGCCTAGAAAAGAAGCCCCCTGCAGAGCAAATGACCACGTGCGATTATTCTGGCTGGATGAAGAAGAAGAGCGGATCGCTCATGTCTACGTGGAAGCCGCGCCTTTTCATCCTCCGCGGTCGCCGGCTGTCATACTACTACTCCGACGATGATACCGAGGAGAAGGGCTTGATCGACATTTCCTTTCACAGAGTCCTTCCTGCACACAACGAAGCTCTGACTGGACTCCACGCCACTGTCACGGGCGCGGCTGGAAATACTGGTAGTCCATTATCTGGCAGCACGCCGACCATTGCAGAGCAAGATCTCCGGAACCATCCTGCCAAGCAAGGTGAGGAGGGTAACGAAGGTCTCTTCATTTTCAAACTTGTGCCTCCCAAGGCTGGACTCGCGAAGGGTGTCAATTTCACCAAGCCAACGGTGCACTACTTCGCAGTCAACTCCCGCCAGGAAGGCCGACTCTGGATGGCAGCTCTGATGAAGGCCACGATCGATCGAGATGACACCAATGTCGTTACCACGACCTACAATCAGAAGACAATTAGTCTTGCCAAGGCGCGCGCTAGGCGCGAGCGTCCTCCGGCATTGAAGGAGCTTGATGGCGACGCTGAGGACGACAGCATCAACGACGCTGGACTAGGAATCGATGGACTGAGAAATCCTGCAGCAGTTGCAGGTGCTGAGAATGATGACTTGGCGACTCCGGTTGACAGTCTCTCGATCCCGCCATTGTCCAGCATTGCTACTTCGATGAACGACTCCGACACTGATGGTTTGACCCAGGCCGAGCGGGAGTCTTTTGCGGCGTTGACGACGCCTTGAATATACGCACTACATCATATACTGGACACAACTTTTTTAGAGACTAATTCGAGAACTGCGAGCATTGAGCAGGTTCGATTGGCCACATCTTGAGATTCTGACTATTTTAGAGCTTCGAAAATTGGTGTTGGAGTGCTTTGACGCTTAGATTTGCTGGACCGGAAATGGCATGGCATGGCATCGCATGACAAGGAAGCATACGGGGAGAGGGGACGCCGGAGGAGACAACATCACGACCAACGACATACCTAAGGATATATCTCTTTTGTACTTAACCAACACCAGGGGAATGGAAGGTGGGCGGGACGACCACGGCTGCATGTTGCAAGAGAGAGAGAGAGATGTCGATACCCACGACCGCTATCATTCATACGGAGGATGAATATTTGCACATGGTCCATCATGGTGCCATTCGCTGACAACTGATGTTATGTAGCTACGCCATTTATACGTCGATTTGTGCCATGTACAATTAATTGGTCCTGCTGCCCTTTCCTTCTTTTCGGACCATTCGCTTTGGATCAAGGTGCTAGACTCGGATCTTTCTCAGCTCCCTTTGCCCTCCTGGTTGCCGCGACTCGAATTGTGTGCCGAGCGTTGGCTCAGGATTTCGAGATAGGTTGGTAGTCGGTGGATGTAAGGCGGCGGAGGGTTGTCTTGCTGGGCTGTGGATGTGCAACATGTGAATGCGGAGTTTTTTCTGCTGGCGTCGTTGTGCGTCTGCTGGTTGTTTGGTGGCTGAGAGGTGTTGGTGGTCGATGGAGGCTTTGACGGGATCAAAGATGGGTGTTGGTTGTTGGACATTTTTGAGTCTTGAGAGATATGTCGTTTGACGGTTGGCTCGAATGGTAGGTCGATTGATCGATCGACGGAGGGTTTCACCCGAATGGCTGACTGATGTAGTAGTTTGCGGTTGGTATGCTTGGTTGATCGATTGGTTGCGTGCGCCAATGGTCTCTGTATGGTGATGGTTCAAATGCTTTCAAAGGATTGTGACGACAAGCCTCTAGACATTTATACAATCTTGATCTACGCATGTTGCTCTTTCAACCGGCAGTAAAAGCTATAAGCTGAACAGGCAACGATATAGATAATGCCATGGGTTTCCATGACCTGCTGTTCAATGACACAGGTGCATTTGCTTTTTGTTGTTGCCTGGAACCTGAAGTAAGCACTACGCACGCTTGCATACCTGATCGATGGAGAGATTTGTTTGACTTGCCGGAGATGATCATGATGACAAGAGAAAAGGTTGCGAGGACCCGTTACTGGGTCTCACAGGCCGGCAGACCCAGGTGTCACAGCATGATGCATCAAGCAAGGCGGTCCACAGCAGGCATTTGCTCCGCACTCGGCGTAAACATTTTGACCTTCGGCTTCATTGTAAGTTCGTATCTCCATGCGTGTAAAGCACGATGATAAGATCCCGAGCTCGGGCAATGGCAAAGCCTTCGTTCCGTCTCCCAAAAGGTCATTCGATGGACGAGGAGATCACGGAGGCTACGCGAGCACTGCTGGAGTGCGCAAACAGATGCGTGTCCCGACCGCCAACTCTCGACAACTATGTCAACTACATGGCCGCGCTCTCGATTGTAGTCCTCTTCAGCCTGCTGGTTCAATGGCATCACAGATCGTATGATGCTCGATTCACAGATCTCGTTCATCACCGTTTCTTGCTCGGAACTGGCTCGTAGCAACCATCCCGTCCTGTCGATGGAGCTCTCCGTGGTTTACGCGATCTGGACTCTTCTGCCAGGCACATTCGACGGCATGAATCTCTTCACTCATGCTGACTTCATGCGAACTCTGGTGTTCATTCCCACCGGAGTGACGGGAGCAGTCATGGACACCGAGGGCGCCGAAGAGGAATGTCTATGCCAGATCTGCTTGACGGACAAGGCCAACGTTGGACAACTCCCTTGCGGCCATCACGGCTGTAAAGAATGCCTTGTACTCATGGGCCACAAGATCCAAAAAGCTTGCCCGATATGTTGACGTCCGCTCCTCAGCGAGCACGACCGCGCTGTGTTCGTGCTGAAAAAAGCAAGCGTTGCTTGCACGGCCGTGAGCATGTCGATGGCGTACTTCACTGGAATCAGTGATGGCGGCAGAAAGAGGTCCTGACTTCTGTAGTTTTAGTGGCCTCCTATGTTGTGATTGGACTTAAGCTAAGTAGAAGAAGACCTCTAATTAGCAGGTATATATTATTATGCAGAGAGAATCTTAAGTATAAGATTCTTACTTTAGCTATCTATATATAGGAATGCCTTAGCACTAGTTACGTGCACTTTACTAATAGTTAGTCTAATAATCTATAACACTCCCCTATTAGCAGCTGTATTATTACGAGCTGTCTATTACCTAAATATAGTAGGTATTTACCTACTACGTAGCTAATACTCGGCTTTAGCTTGTTAAAAAGCATCTTCTTTTAGCTTTTTTATTCCTCTACTTTATAATCTATATCTCTTATCTATTTAGCTAATTTATTAGCTAATCTATTATCTATCCCTTATAGCTATTAATAATATAATCTATATTACTAGCTATAGCTTCTAGAAGAAGAGTAGCTTTCTTTATCCCTAAGAAAACCTTCTAGTAAGTTATTAATAAAGCAAGAGCTATTAGTAGTAGAGATTTCTTATAGATCTATAAAGATAATTCTATAGTATATTAGATTATATATTAACTTATTAAAGGAGAGATAAATAGATACTATAATAAAGTAAATATTAGGGCTTAGGGTCCCTTTTCTTTTATAGCTTGCTTTAATAGGTTTATAGCTAAGCTTAATAAGGATCTCCTTATTATAGACCTTATTAATATAGTAATAAAGGAGCTATATAACCTAAGGAAGTAGGCCTTCTTAGTAAAAAACTATCTTAGTCTAATAACTCCTAATCCTTAAGGATTTGTATTATACTATAACTAGACTCCTCTTAGCTAAATATTAAGCTCTAATAAGGCAGAGATAAAGTAGTAGTTAGTAGTATAGCATCCTATATATATTCTTCTTAAAATCCCTTCTTCCTTAATAAAAACTAATATTCTCCTAGGCTTTAAGTTAAGATTCTAGGGGAATTAGCTTAGTCTTTTAATAGTAGTTTTAGGGGGGCAGGCTGCAGGTTTTAGGATATACTCTAATACTTTTAGGTTTTTATAAAAAAGTTTTCCTTTAGCTAGGTGTTTTTTTTATAGTTTCTTAGATACTTTTATAGAGGTATATAGTTACCTCCTTTCCTTTATATAGATAAAAATAAAATAAGTATTCTAAGTATTATACTTCTTAGTTTTATAATAAATAAAATAGTATAATTCTAGGGAGGGAATCCTTCTTAAGTAGGAATGTAGGTATTAAGGTATAAATTTAAGAGCAATTTCCCTCTTTTTATTAAGGGCTAGTTAGTCTAGTAGTATAATTTCTAATTACAAATTAGAAGGTTATAGGTTTAATTCTTATATTAGCCTTTCTTATATATCTATATTAGCTGCCTAATATAGATATATAAGTATCTTTTTGCTAGATTTATAGATCTATATATTAGAGGATAGTATTTAGGGATTTTAGTTTTGTTAGATAGTCTATAAGCTGCATATTTATCCTTACAAACTCTACCTTAATACTCCCTTTATTATATTATTCTCTATAGTAATAGTTCCTAAGAGAGATATATCTTAATCTTTTAGAGTTAGTATAGTTTTCTAT
This sequence comes from Zymoseptoria tritici IPO323, assembly GCF_000219625.1. NCBI lineage: Eukaryota > Fungi > Ascomycota > Dothideomycetes > Mycosphaerellales > Mycosphaerellaceae > Zymoseptoria > Zymoseptoria tritici. Next base: position 1,222,943 of record NC_018218.1, on the reverse strand, counting down.
AAGGCTAATAGCTAATTAATTATCTACTTTAATAAAGATAGTAGAAATGCTTTTAGCCTAGGTAAAGGGCTAGAGCTTATTAATAAGATTCCTTACCTAATTTACTTCTCTTATTACCTTAGTAAGAGAGAGGTACTTTGCCTTAGTACTAGATAGTACTACTTCTTTCTATAGTTAAGATCTTTAGATAACTAGGCCTCCTGCAATTTTAAAGAGTATTCCTAAGGTAGACCTAGATATACTAGGATTACTAGTAAAGTTAGAGTCTAAAAATGCTTTAATCTAAATTTGCTCCTTAGTTTTCCTATATATAAGGTACTTGTTAATTATGCCTGTAATATATCTCTAGATATATTTAGCTACCTAAATATATAAAGGTCCTAGGTTCTAAAGGAACCTTATATAATAGTTAATAGCAAAACTAATATCTAGTCTAGTATAGTTTAACAGATGTTGCAGTTCCCTAATAATCTTATTAAAGAGATTATAGTCCTCCTTTATTTCCTTATCTTAGAGGGGTTTAAGGAGGGTATTAAGGGGGTATTTAACACTCTTTGCATTACTAAGACTATATCCTTAAAGTTTATCTCTAGAATAGTATTCTTAAGAGATAGATATAGAGCTATCTTTCCCTTCCTTTAGGTAAAGTCTAAGAAAGATATTAGTATTAATAACCTTAATTATATACTTCTGCTCTAATCCTTTAATTAGCTTGTTAATCTTATAGTCTAACTATTTAAAGATCTAGAAGTTATCTATATAAAGGAGAATAAGGATGCCTTTTCCTTAAAAGAGGCAAGTATCGCTAATAGTTCTTATTAGACTAAGCTTTTAGAAAGTGTCTATAGCATTATAATACTAAAGAGTAGCTGCCTGCTTAAGCCTATATAGTCCTTTCTTAATATATATAATATATTTATAGGCATCTTTCTTAAAGAGATAAGCTCCCTCTAGTAGCTTAATAAAGATCTACTTATCTAGGTTTAGATTTAGGAATATAGTCTTAATATTAACTTATCTCCTCTTCTAGCTAAAGTTAACTAAGAGGGACAGAAGTATTCTCCCTATTATAGCTCTTAGGGTAGGAGCAAAGGTATTAATATAGTTAAGTCCCTTCCTTTATATAAATCCCCTAGCTATCTATTTAGCCTTATACTTCTTTATAGTTCTATCTAGGAGTACCTTAATCTTAAAGACCTATTTCCTTATAAGAGGGACTTTCCCCTTAAGGAGGGTATTAATAAGTTTCTATTTAAGGCATCCTATAAACTTAAGTAACTTAGCTTCCTTAATAATAGCTTTCTCCTATTCCTTATAGTTAGATCTAGAAAGAGCTTCTTTAACTATCTTAGGATTAGACAAATTAGGATTTGTTACTTTAAGTCCTATCTTCTAGATCTTGCTATAGTCTTTTCTTATAACTAATCTTCTACTTCTTAAGAGTCTAAATATACCTAAGCTTTTAGGACTTACTTTATTACCTAATTTTTTAAGTCTCTTAAGGCTTCTTCCTACTTTCCTCTTTCTTATAATATAAATATCTAGGAAGGGAGTTATAGCATAATCTTAAAGGTCTTCCCTTTTAGGGTAATTCTCTACTAATACTTAATATTATAGCTATATTAATAAGGTATTAGCTTACTCCTAGAATCCCTTAGGACTTCCTTAGAATCCCTTAGGACTTCTTATTTCCTTAGAAATATACTCCCTCTAAGCTAGCTAAGAGGCTTCTTTATGCTTAATAGCCTCTAGCTAATTAGGCTTAGACTACTTATATTAGTTATCCTAGGACTATATATCCTAACCTAATATTTACTTCCCCTAAGATATTAAAAGGGAGGCTTAGTTTCTCTCTCTCTATATAGTATTAAATATATTCTTTACTTCTTAAAGATAAGAAGTAGTAAGAGGTTAGGTATCTTACCCTTAGGCATCCTAGCCCTAATCTTAATCTTTAGTATAGATAATATAGACTTCCTATTTTATAGTAATAGGTTATATTAGTTATAAGAAACTCTCCCCCTAGAAGTCTAAGGTAGTAGGTATTATACTATATACCTTATTCTTATTATGTATTATATAAGGAGAGGTTATAATCTTATATTAAAACCTAATAAGGGTAGATAGTTTAAACTTCTAAACTATATAGTTAGTTAAAGTATTCTCCTAGAATCCTAGATTCTAGTATTTCTCTATTCTAGGATAGAACTTCTATAAATTAGGTCTTCCCTAATTATGTAGATATACTTTATATCTAAATCTCCTAACCTTTATTAGATTAATATATAGAGTTTTAGTATTAAGATCTTAATTAAATTCCTAAAGAGGAATCTTATTAGTTAATAGGCATACTAGCCTATTAGTAAGGAAGATTGTATATATAACTGTAAAACTCTAAAGAGGGAAAGGTAGGCTAGAGTTAATTATTATTGCTCTTGCCTTATTAAGGATAACCTTATTAGATAATTCTACAATTCTATTCTACTTAGGAGTATAGGGAGCTAAGAAATCCTATCTTAGTCCCTTATTCTCTGCAAATGTAATTAGATTATTATTATTAAACTCTCTTTCTTTATTTAAGAACTAGATCTTAACTATCTTTTTATACTAGTTAAATATCTTAGTAGTCTATTTCTTAATAATTTGTATAGCTTATAATTTAAGCTTATAGAAGATAGCCTATCTCCTTCTTAACTTTATATTAGTAATTATAAGGATATACTTGTATCTAAAGATATCTAGTAGAAAGATTAGTCCTATAATGTTAATATAGACCTTATCTAATAAGGATTAAGGTATTAGTCTTAGAGTTCTTAATACTACTCTTTATAACCTTATAAGCTTGTATAGCTTATAGTACTTAAGTATAGATATATTAATCTACTTAAGTCCTTAGACTTAAGCCTTTATTATACTAAGAATCTTATTCCTTATATAGCCTAGTCTCTAGTACTATCTTATTATATTAGCCTTAGGCATAGCAAAGGCTAGATAAGATATATTCTTGTTAGTTATAGAAGTAACTTTAGTACTCTCCTTAGGGAGAGAGATAGTTGCATTCTAAAGGATTAGAACATTATAAGTAGACTAAACCTTGCCTATCTTCTTATTATTCCTTAGAATATATAAAGATAGCTTATCTAGGTAGACCTTATACTTTAGCTAGAGAGTCTCTATTAAGATAAGGTTATAATTAGAGTTAGGAGAGTATAACATATCTTATAAGGTAATATTTAACTTATTCCCCTTATACTTTATTATAATCCTTATACTTCCTAAGTATATAATTATACTTTGTCTAATAGCTTAAGAGAACCTAATTAGGGTTTCTAGGGGTTTAAGGTCTAAGAACTAGGACTTATTATTAAAGAAGTAGTATAATATACTAGAATCCTAAATAATAGTATTACTCCTTTATATTTTAGTAGTAGCAATTACTACTCCTGCAAATAAGCTATCTAAATTAGAGCTTAAGCCTATATTAGAAGAGGAAATAGGCTTAATTACTATAGTACCTTTTCCTCCCTTCTTATTATATCTTTTACTCTTATCTTAGGACTTCTTCTTATCCTTATTAGATCCTCCTTTTCCTTTATATACCTAGGACTTTAGGGCCTTATTAGGGTACTTCTTAAAGCAATCTATATTTATATAGATATAATAGGTATACTTAGTATACTAATTATTATCTACTATAGTACCCCTAAATCCTCCTACTATCCTCTATATTTATAAAGGAGGTTCCTTAATTAATAAGGTAATTAGCTCTTTAAGAATTATATTCTTAATATAATAGGATTATCTTTAGCTTCTTAGGTATTCTAGATAGTAGAGGCCCTAGATAAAGAATAGCCTAATCTACTTATTACTAAAGGTAAGCTTTAAGACTAGAATGTTCTTAGACCTAGAGTATTATTCTATTATAGAGATATACTTATAATACTACTTCTAAAAGTCCTTATAGTACTTCTAAGTATTTATTCCTTAGATCTTAATATTACTAATTCTAAGAATCCTTAGGCTATTATAAATATTTATAATTATAACAGGCCTATAAGTAGCTATAATAGTATTATATAGTTCCTTAGCTATCTTCTCTATATCCCTAAAGTTAGGCCTTAGAGATTAGTTAATCCTTTTGCTAATAATCCTGTATATAATTAGGTTATACTTATACTAAACTTAAAGAGGAGTTAATCTTAGTCTATTAGTTAAAATAGGTTCTATTATTAGAGTATCCCTTCCTTCTTTTTAGAAAGGAGTTAGAGCCTAGGAGGATAAAGTAGTACTCTCCTTAGTTAGTAGAAAAGGATATTTAACTTTAATTCCTAGCTTTAGTTAGGCAGGGCACTAAGGAATATTATAAAAGATATAGCCTAATACCTCCTTGTCTATAAGGGCTGCTTTAAGTATCCTTAACTAGTCTAAGAAGTTACTTCCCTTTCTTAGAACTTTATTCTTCTTCGTAGTCTTAAACTTATTAGCTTATATTACGGCTATTATTATAACTAGCTCTTTCTCGGCTTGCTAGTTAACTGTCTAAATAGTATATAGTAAGGTTCTAGTAGCTGCGCTTAGAATAGACAATTCTTCCTTAAGTATATAGTAGTTACGCCGGGCTTATAACCTATTATAATTAGACTTAAGCTAAGTAGAAGAAGACCTCTAATTAGCAGGTATATATTATTATATAGAGAGAATCTTAAGTGTAAGATTCTTACTTTAGCTATCTGTATGTAGAAATGCCTTAGCACTAGTTATGTACACTTCACTAATAGTCAGTCTGATGATCCACAACATCCTAGAGTTCGTATAAATAAGCGGAAAACAACTCCATTTCGGCATCTCGGTCGATGACAAGCGACAGTGCACAGGTGCTCCAGTGCATTCCACGTGCTCTGGAGGGGCCTAGTCGCAACTGTGCTGAACCTTTCCATCACGGCCTGCATGAAGCATAAGGTAGCTCTAGAGGAGAGATCTGGTTGTTCAATCGTACATCTGAAGCAAGATCTTGCCCCGCCATTAAATCCCTGCAATAGTAAGGTACAGGCACCGTCAGCACGCGAATAAGTGAATTGCCTGACCTTAAGGTACCTACCTTGTATGCGCCGGGGACCCTAAGGGACAGCGCCTACCATTGGTGTGCAGAGACACCGTCTTCCGAAACATACAACGACACTCGCA